>NC_084760.1:100630866-101880866 GCF_028858725.1 Colius striatus
TTTCAATTTTTTTGGCCAGTGCTTCTATTTCTCTTCACTTCTATGTAGTTTTCCATTTTTTATAACTTAAACATGCTTATCATTAAATTTTTTCATATTATCAGTCCTGTTCAGATGATGGATTTACAATTTGATTTGTACAACAACGTACTTCTGCAGAGGAGATATAGATATTTTTTTCTCCTCCTTTTGGGGGTTTTGGATGAATTTCTCCAAGAAATAGCTATTTATTGACTCCAGGATTTGTAAGTCAGGCCTCAGAGACCTTACTCCTACTTAAGGTGAACTGAGATTTGAAATTTGCTGTGCAATGATCTTGGAAATAAAATCCCTTACATCTGTCTTTGACAACTCAGCTAAAAAAAAAAAAAAAAAAAGAGTTAAAAATATATGTTGCTGTAAATTAGAAGTCACCTACCAATTGTGGTGGATGAGCCCTGACTGGGTACCAGATGTCCACCAAGTCATTCTGTCACTCCCCCTCCTAAACTGGACAGGGGAGAGAGAAATATAATGAGAGGTTTGTAAGTCAAGATAAGGAAAGGGAGATCACTCAGCAATTAGTGTCACAGGTAAAACAGACTCAACTTGGGGAGAAAATAGTTTGGTTTGTTAATGAACCATCAGAACAGAGTAGGGAAAATGAGAAATAAAACTAACTCTTAAAATGTCTCCCCCCACCCCTGCAGTGTCAGAGGAGATGGGGATGGGAGTTACGGTCAGTTCATTACAAATGGACTTTGCTGCTGCTTTGTCTCAGGGGGAGGCCTCCTCACACTTCCCATTGCTACAGTGTGGGGTCCCTCCTACGAGAAACTGTCCCTCATGAACTTCTCCAATATGGGTCCTTCCCAGGAGCCGAAGCTCCTCACTAACTGCTCCAGCATGGGGCCTCCTATGGGGGCAGCTCCTCACACTCTGTCCCAATGTGAGTGAGTCATCCACCTGGAGGACAGTTCTTCAGGGACAGACTGCTCCTGTGTGAATCCTTCACAGGATCACAAGCCCTGCCAGCAAACCTGCTCTCTGACATGGGTTTCTGTCATGGTTTCACATGAAGCTGTTTCTGGTAAGGGGAAAGGGGCTGTAAAGATTGCTCCTATAAGAAGTTGCTTGAAACTCTTCCCCAGCTCAGAGCCAGACCCACTTCTGGGGCTGAGCCAATTAGATGCCTCCACGGTCACTTTTTAAGAAGAAGCCGGAAGGGGAGGTTTCTTCCTGTTTCTTCCTTCTTCTGTCTCTTCTTTCTTTTCTGGCTGGTGGTGGTGAAAGGAGTGGAGAGAGAGAAGCAATGATGTGGACTCCAAAGTCAGTGAGGAGAGAGAGAAGAAGGTGTGCTGGAGCAGAAACTCCCCTGCATCCTGCGAAAAGGACTGGTGAAGATGAGATTTCTTTGGATTTTGCTAAAGACTCCACATCAGGGGCAGCAACTCACTTCATTAAAGACCCCATATCAAGGGCAGAGACTCATTTTGCTAAAGAAGACCCCATGACAGGGAGTCTTTTTTTTAACTATGGCCTGAGGAGGCCGTGTCCCATGGGAGGGACTCTATATCAACAAAAGCCACAGCTGCTGGGAACAACCCACACCAGAGAAGTTTGTTAAGGACTGTGTCCCAGGGGAGGGACCCCGTATCAGAGCAGGGGAAGAACACAGAGAAATCATCCTTCTCTGAGAAGACAGAAGCGGCAGAGCCCATCTGTGACAACAACCCCCATTTCCTGCCACCCTGAGGCACTGAGGGGGGAGGAGGTAGAGATATCGGGAGCAGTGAGCTAGGCCCAGGAAGAAAGGAGGGATGAGGGAGGGACATCTTAAAGTGCTGGTTGTAATTTTCTCATCATCTTACTCCTTTTTTGCTTTTGTTTTGTTCTGTTTCTTGTAGGTAGTAGAATAAAATTTCCTACTTTCCTCTCTAAATTGAGTACTGGAGTGTTTTGCCTGGAACTGTGATTGGCAGCAAGCCCTCTCTGCCCTCGTCTCTATCCACAACAACCTTGGTTATCCTTTTCCCCCCTATTTTGCTGGGGCCTCCACCATCCTAATGAGGGTGGGGTGGATGGGGGGCACCAAGCAAGATACTGTCATGGTGCTTCATTGCTGGCCGGACAAAACCATGATAGCTCCTCTCTCCACAGGTTCCCAGGTCCTGCCAGAAACTTGGTCCAGTGTGTGCTTCCCACGGAGTCACAGCCTCCTTCAGGCATCCACTCACTCCAGCATAGGGTCTTCCCTGAGCTGCGAGTGGATCTCTGCTTCACTATGGAGCTCCATGAACTGCAGGGAGACAGCCTGTCTCACCATCGTCTTCACCATAGCTCACAAAGGAATCTTTCTTTCAGTGCCTGGACACTTCCTCCCCCTCCTTCCCCACAGACCTTGGTGTCTGAAGAGGTGTTTTCACATTCTCGATGCCTGTAGCTACTGCCTTTTAACAAATACACAGCAACTTCCTCCCCTTCTCAAATATGTTAATCACAGAGGTGTTACCTCAATCACTAATTGGCCAGGCTTTTGTCAGCTGTGGGTCATCTTAGAACTGACTAGCATTAGCTCTATCAGCTACAGGGGAAGCTTGTACCACATCTTTGTTTAAAGAAACTACCCCTGTAGCCCCCCCAATACCAAAACCTGGTCCAGGCAAAACTACTGCACCAATCTATAAAAAAAATTAAGTCAAAAGGACAGTGGCATTACCTAGTATCTGTAAAACTGATAGCCCTCATATCCTTAATCATCTACAATTACCTGTGACGGGCAACAAATGAAGTACATTAAATCTTGATGGTAGGTGAAGCACCCTTAATAAGCCAATGCATCTAATGAATTCCCTTGTCTATCCTCTAGGTCCAGAAAGGGCTGTGAGGATCATAATGAGCTCTGCAGCAGCAAAGTTGTGCATCACCTGAACTGTACAAATTTCATCTGGTCCAGCCCATGTCCTGTCGCTTGGAGATAATGTCTACAAGTCTGTGGCATGTCAGGTGGTAGGAGGTGGCCAACCACTGTTTCTGGTAGGAAGTCCTTACTGTCATTGCAGAGTGTGGGACAGGAGCTATACAGCCTCTCTTCCTCACCACATGACTGGCTGGCCATATCACAAAATCACTGAATCACACAGAATCACAGAATCACAGAATCTTAAGTGTTGGAAGGGACCTTGAAAGATCATCTAGTCTACCCTCCCCTGTCAGAGCAGGACCACCTAGAGTATGTCACATAGGAACTCGTCTGAGTGGGTTTTGACCCCTGCCTTGTGTTTATTGCCCTCTCCTCTTTGGGACTTTGGTGCAGGCCTGAGCACAGAAGTTGAGCTTTGGATGCATCTTCAAATTTTTCAGTGCAACAAATTCAGATACAGATAACAATAAAGATAAATGTGTCCAAGTGCAGCTGCTCACCTTGAAGCTTCACAGCTGAACCACTTACCCAGCCCAGAGGACTCTTGCCAACAGCAACTAGGGAAGGAAATTGTCATAAAAATACCCAGGACTGCTTCTCCTTGTGTTGATTTCACTGGCCACTTTGAACTCTGCAAGTGTCATCTTAGCAACACACCCACTGACTAAACTCCTGTGGTGTTAGCATAGATCCCTTAAGGCCCTTCAAGGTGCCCTGGAAGGACTTGGTCTGACATGCTTTTCTGTAGCTCTGGCTGCCTCAGAGAAAATAGTTTCACTTTTACAGATGAGAGACTCAATTTCATAGATTTTTAAGGCCAGAAGAGACCAGCATGTTCATTTGTCACCCTCAAATACCATCCTTCTAGCACCAGATACAGATACGACCGTGGTGCTGAAGATTATTGAAGTTGTTTTCATAGCTGCTTCTCTGCATGTGTTTAACTAAGGGGAAAAATTCTCAAGTCAAAACTGCTTTGCCATTTCATATTGTCTTATCAATGTGTTTGTTTTTTTGGGATGACAGGAAAGGTAACCCCGATTCTTTTATTCATGAATATTCATAGAAGTGAGAGGATTGAAACGGTTAGGGTTTTGTTTAAAAGAAAATTTTTATCCCCTTTGCAAACACTATCACAGTGACAGAAATTATTTCTTTTCCCTCTAACAATTTACTTTTAAAATATTGTCCTTGTATTATTTCCAGCTATCAGAATTATTCAGCAAGGTATAGTCTTAATTCTGATACAAGGCAATTGTAACTGGAGAAACAAGCATAAATTATATCACTAGTAAGTCTAAGAAAGGATTGCAGTGATAAGAGAAAATTAGCTGCATCAATTTTTTCACCTTATCTTCTGCTGGTAATAGAATAAAAAGAATTAATAATAAGTAATTGCTTTTATAAAGAACAAGCTATGTGTATTCTTTGCCCTTTTGTCATAGAAAGTTCTCACCAGTCAAGTGCAGCACTTGAGTTCTCACTGTTTCATCCATTGGTCATTTGGTTGGACCTGTGTCAGGCAACTTCAAATCCCATTCCATTCCTGAAGTTTGGCTGTCTGTGTCATGAAAATTCCACCTTGTATGCAAGTAGACTCATCTAAGGCAACTGAACTGTCTTCATACACAAGGATCTGCACAGAGTGCTGTCAATCGATGTTAGAGTGCGAGCTATCATGGACAGTCAGGAAGTCGCTGGGCTCCCCAGAGCATAGATGAGGCTGCAGTTCCTGTACTTGCCCTTCTGCCTCTATTTTTTTGGTCTTTCTATTGACAGAGAACTTCCTTCCCAAGCAGTCTCTACCACATGCATATCTTGCATGAGTATTTTACAAAGGATGGGTTAGGGCATCTGTGTTTCTGTGGGTAAGTTCACAAAGGCAAGAGTCATGATTCCAGTAGGAGGACACCCATTTGCACTAGGACTGAGCAAACCAGCTTGGGCAGCAGCAGCAGCAGCAGTACTCTGTGGTGTTGTGAGTTCAGCATAAATTGTACAAAGCCACCTAGAAATGATGAGTAAATGCTGAGGCAGCTGTTAAGCACTAAGGACCATACTGCAGAGCATCCTTTTAGTGGTACCAGGCTAACCACACCAGAAGTGTCTCTGCCCTTGCTGCAATGACACCTCTGATTACAATGTAGGTGGGTTTTGCTGCTAGACATGTCAGTGTGTAGAGACTGTTTTGTGCTGATCTGGAGACGTGAAGCTAAAGTAAATAAACATTTAGCAGTCAGGTGAAATGTGTGGCAATGACCACTAATTATGCAAGTCAAAGAAAATAACTGGAGTTTGAATGACCGACCTTTACTTTCTAGAACTCGGAAAATATCCATTTGCTACAGCATTTAGACATCAGTTGCTAAATTTGTTTTGTTATATAGAAATCCCTCTTTCTGTCTGACAAAGCTTGGAGCTATAATTTTTCAACAAAGTTTATTTCCATCTTCTCTGAATTTTAACCCTTTAATGTGGGCTGATGAACGAGTGTTTTTGAGGAGTTTACGCTCTCAGATTTTTCCAGATGTCTAGTGTCTGAGAGAAGATGTTTTATAAAAGAAGAACAAATGTTACCATCAGAGTAATAAAAAATAATTAATTGAAATAAAAGCGTCTGTAAGCTCCTCCATGGAACTTGTGGAAATAGCTCATTTAAGTGTAACTGTTGGCAGCTAAAACTGTGAAGCTCTTTTGCAGACCTGAAATTCCTACTGAGTAACAATTTTTACATCAACAAACTAATTGTATTTCAGAGTTGTTAACGAGCTTCTCTATTAATTTATGTGTTCATAGAAATGTGTTCCTGAGTCTGAACTGATCTCACTTTTGGGGGTAAATTGTCAATCAATCATATTTATTATAAAAATAACATGAAAACTCCCACATTGTTTATGGATTTTAATCCCAGACACTAGGTTCACTGTAGCTAGAACACTAACAGCCAGAACTAGGAGTGGTTTTGCAGCTATGTCCCCTGCATCAGCATAAATGATGTAGATGCTGCTGACATCTATTCATGATCATATTAACTGCTCTCAGATTAATAGAATTCAACACAACCTGTTGCATGCAATTAATTTTGAGTCGTATTAACCAGAGAGTGAAAGGCACATAGGAATTACCAAAACTAGTCCACACTTAAGGTCCTTAACTTTTCTTTGATGAGGGTTTCTTTTCAAGTTGATTACTAAATTCCTCCACTAATTCTGAACAAAGATCCAGAAGCTGCTACCTAGATACACATTTCTTGGAAACTGAGAGAAAAATTGTTTTTAAGATGAAAGCATAGGCTGAGACTTGAAAAATTTGGCTTTGGCTCTGAGCTATCGTCTATGCTCTTGGGAGGCTTTATCAAATTAGGTCATGCAGCCACACTTTACTATCTTGCACTCTCTCTGGTTTGGTTTTGGCCTGTGTTTCCAGACTGCGTTTTGGAGGCTCCTAGACAGGATGTTCCTTGTTAACAGGTGGCAAAAGGGAAACCAAACTTACTCTTGGCAGGCTGCTATTATTGAAGGTGAAGATATTTAAAAAGGGACACAAATAATGAAAGCTTAAAAGTCCACATTTTTAACTTTCAGTTCTAGCAAGTGAGCTGTATTTTATTAGCGGAAGTACGGCTTTTTGCACAGTGGAGCCTTTGAGTGTAAGGTCACTGGTATTGGCATAACACTAAGTTAAAGCATCCCATCCCATAGGACCTCTAGCAGAGCTCCCCGTCGCTGACATTCCTTGTCATGCTCTATTTCTGTCCACCCATTATAGTTATTCAAGGAGTAGCACATCTTATTTTCCATGTTTTCTAGCTTTCCTAATTTCAGTAAACATGGTCAAACTTCTGTTAGGGTCAGGAGCACAGTGAAGACTGTAAAATTCAAAAGATAGAAGGATATCAAAGACCTGCAGTTCTGGCTGCTGTGGCTCACACACGCTTCCACGCCTCAGGAGCATAAGAGCATCTCAAAGGTGAGAGAACACATCTTCAGAGGAAAAAGGATATGTCTTTTTTTAGCTCTCTGTGAATACAAATTCATGCACATAAACAGTAGAAAAGACTTTTTGAGAGCTGGTTTAATAACTGGAAGAATGCATCTTCAAAGACTAAGCTATTAAAAGGAGATGCATGACCTTAAAACCTAAAAAATTTAGAGAAAGTGTATCTCCATTTAATGAACAGCTGGTTGAATGCAGAGAAATATAGTAATTTTTCTTGGAGATAGATTTACAACCGCTAATATTTTCATGCTAGTAGTATCTTCGAGCAAATTTGATATGTTTTATGATGTACCATGGTTTTATATACACATTTCATTCTTGTTATTCCTTGAGAATAAAAAAAAAAACAGTAAATACAAACAAAAAATGTGGAGTACTATAATATTGGATTTACCTGAAATCCTAGAAATAATGTGTCAGAAGCTTTACTAAAAAAAATAAAAAGCCTTATAATGTAAACCTCTACTCAACAAAGATGCTGCCTGAATGTTAGAAACTGTCTGCAAGCAGAAAACTAAATTTGCATCCAGTCATTCACTGACATACTTACATCTTTTGGACAAATGCAAACCTCTCAAATATCATAAAAAATTAAAATATAATGGACTCACTATGTAAAATAAAACCCCAATGTACGATAAAATACATTCCAAAGATGGCAATTAATTGCAAAGCGGGATAAATCACTTTACAAATAATTTATGTGCTTTACATGTCATTAAAAAAAAAATATTAACATGCCAATAGGAAACTGCAGCTTGACAATTTTATGACACTAAATAGACTTGCAGTGGTGTGATTCTGACTTCATTTAAAGCAATGACAAACCTTCCATTAACTTTAGTTGGGGAGAATTGAAGTGTCAATAATTTTTCATTTAAAAAAAATATTTATTTTTCTTCTGCAATGCAAAGGAAATTGAAAACTCTCAGAAGTCTCAATACACTAACATTTGGCCTTTTTTAAGTATGCTTTACACACTTACAGAAATTAGCAGAACAATTTGTTACTGTCAGACTTGCACTGTCAAATAACTGTTGCGTTGCAGAATTCCCTTATGTTCATTTGAAGTTTAACACTTACTTTTTCCTGTGATCAAGAAAGAATGGTAAAAATCTTCATAGTCTTATTGGATGGTTTGAGCTTCTAATGCTAACAAAAAAGAGATATGACTTAGGAGAAGACATTTTGTACCGTTACTTTATCAAGTCTGGTCTTTACAAGAAGCGAAAGGTAATCTTGAGATCAGGGCAGTTGATATTTCTCACCTTTATACAATTTTTGCAGTGCTCTAAAAGCTTCAAAAATGTTGCACACAACAGAAACATGCTTGATGCTGAGAGGAACATTCAAATTAAGGAAGTAGAAGGTGCCCAATGTCTCAAATATTGGTGCTTGGCAGGTCAACAGTGGGGCAATATTTTCCTCTGCACTTCAGCAGCAGGGTCACAAAGACCAGGGCCATCATGGTGGAGAGACCCACCAGCTGTGTAACTGATGGAGGACAGAGATACAGAGGACCTGAGAAAGTAGATAGGAGAGCATTTCTGTTCTGAGTAAAAGGCAGGGAGAGGTCATTGCTCTGCAAGGCAAGAAATCTCATGTCTTACCCAAGTCCACCCACTCATCACGAGCTGGTGCCTTGGGATGAAGGCAGAGACATGCCACTACACTATGCTGTCTACAGAAACAGGGACTAGCACACCATCAGTTTCCTAGGGTTCATTCTGTTACTCCTTGTGAGCTGCTCACTGACATGAAGGACCCACAGCCTGCTTTTCCCTTGCATCTCGTGCTTTGCAGGGAGAGTGTGCCAGGGGACAGCCAGTGAGTGGGGGGATATGGTATTCTGGGACTTGGAAGGAGGTACGGAGTGCATCATGAATTGTTGTCATCTTCTGAACTAATTTAGCCCCTAGGACCATAAGCTGCTTTTGAGTAAGTGCTAGGCAGTGCTTTCAGCTTGCACACATCAAACTCATGGCCTCTTCCCAACAAGGGCTCTGGGCTGAGGTTTATGACACAGTTGGAGTAAGATAGTGTTGAGGCACTGTGGTATGCCAACAGATGGGCTGGGATGAACATCTTATGTCCAAGATTGATCCCCAGAGGCTATTTCTGGCCTCTTTAGGCCTTTTGTATTGCTGGAGGGCAATGGAGCTGCAACATAATACATAATTAGACCTGCTAGGTCTGAATGAGGAAGGTGCTTCCAACATTTGTGAAGCAAATGCAAGTCAGCTATTTCAATATTGTAATGATAATTGTCTTGCAATTTGAGTAATTAACATGTGTGGCAATATATGTACGCTGTGACAGCATTTTCTAATGCATATATTAGTGTGCAGCTATGCTCCACAGTAGTAAGAGTTTTCCTGTTTCACAAACGTTTTAGAGCTTGTGTATAAAGCGTATCCTTCAGTTCCTTGCTGAGCTGGGAAGACATTAGCTGCAGCCTTAATTCAGCTCCATCAAGGTGCATCTGTATTCCTTGGAGGAAAATAGTAGGGCTGCCTGCTGCTTTTATGCATTGCAGTCCCTATATGTAGAAAGACTTCAATACATATCCTTACCTCTTCACTAAAATGACAAATAAAATAAAGACTAGCTGTGTTAGGTGACAACAACAGGAAAAGCGTAACTCCAGATGCTCAGAGATATTTAGGCACCAAATTTGTGTTGAAATTGTCTAGCGAATACCTTTCCTTCACTTGGATATTTTGTGCCTTCGATTATGTCAATATATCACTACTTCAAGAAATCTTTACCCATTCTCAGCAGTTCATGATGACTACCTAAGCCCATCGGACTTGATGGAAAAAACTGTAAATGTTTTAATACTCCCACTTCCCAGTTCTTAAATCTTTTCCCCATTTGAGACAACTGCTTGTCAAGACAGCAGAGGCTTGTGTTTTCTCTACCTTCCCCTAGCTAGGAAAGGGCATTCCCTGTAAGAGAATGAGCCTTTCAGTTGGTGCTTTCACTCCAGGGTTGAGAGCAGAGCCCAGAGGTGAGCATATGAGTAGGCTATCGCAGCACAGTAGTCAGTAGACCCTCTCCAACCAGGACCCACAAGAGGACATGGATGGACTAAGGGCCGGAGGGGTTCTGCTGCTCACGATTCATTAACGGGCCTCACAGGCTGACTGAGCACCGCTGTGTTCTGCACTGCTTATGCAGCTAGTTACAGGCTGGAAGACAGGTTTTGGCATTTATTAGTGCCCTGTGACACCTAAATTATCATAAGGTCAGAGAATTCATTGAACCTGAGCCACACTTAAGCGCTGTTAGACTCGTTTGTGGCTATTCAGACCAAACAAGTTTTTCAGAGGGATACTATTAGCTCCAGGTAAAACATTAATGCAAAGAGCACAAAAGGAAAGCTAAGCTGTTTTAATAAGCTGTCTTACTGTTGTAGTAAGGATGGGTAGGAGATTATTCCAAACAAGTAGTTTGCTGTGCCAGCTAAAGGAATCCCTGGGATGCCAATAGGTGATAATCAACAAGGAGATACTCAGGCTACACTTTTTTTTTCTGCTAGCAGTCTTTTCTTTCCACCTACTGTTTGTGTCTTGCTGATCTCAGAATTTATATGGATATCCTTTTAATGTTTTGTACCTTGATGGAAAAATTACTCCAAGTTGTTAGTAACATCACCTGCTCGCTCTAGGATGTCCATTGCTGCTTTCACTATCCCAACATAAGTGGGAGGTCAGCAGGGGAACAACAGCTCAATGTAGAAACATAAATTATCTGCTTCTGGAAGTTGATGTTGAAGCCCAGGCTGTTACAGGATCATCTCTGCATGGCAGGAGTGACCCAGTCTCTGGGACGCAGCCAGGATTCCCCCTTCTTGTCTTGCTACTGGGTAGAGTACAAGGAGGAGGAGGAGGAGGAGAAGGAGGAGGAGGTTGAGATTGAGGGAATAGGCAATAGAGGTTGAGATCCCTTTCCTCTGAGTCAAGGAACAGCAGTTGTCAGTGCAAAGGTGAAGATATGTAAATAGCAGGATGGATTCCCACTCCTCCCAGAGCAACAGCAGCTGAGTCAAAACAAACACAGTCAGAAACATGAAGCCTTTAAAGTCCCCCCCCCAACCCCCGCCACATATACACACATCATAATTCATGCTACATCAAAGCAGTGATTACCACAGCTTCCTGGCTGTCTATTCCTGTTTATTTATGGTGCATTACACATTTTAATGCTATTCTCATACAGCGGCTCAGCTGCCTCTGTTCTGTATTTGGATAGGGGAAAAAACAACCAAACAACAAATGATTGTAATGTACAGTATGCTGTCCCTTGGGAACAAAGGACAAACGAAAGCTCAGCACCTTGTAGGGAGCAACAATTCAGAGTTATTAATAGCATGATTCCCCCTTTCCAGTTCAAACTAGTTCACAGTTACACACTCAAGAGGGCAGTGGGAGGGGTGACATGGGGAAGAGGGAGAAGGGCCAGAGCTGCTCCTAAATTCCATTTGACTTCAGAGTTCTTACATCATCTACCATCTCTGTGATCACATCTAGCTCCAGGTTGCTTCAAGGGAGGGGATGGAAAGGAGAGGGCAAAGACATTTGACATTGGCCTGTGGAGAACCACCAAATCATAACTTGTTTGAAGTTTGATTTAAGCTAACGGTAAGAGATCAGGTACTAAAAACACTGCCTGCTGTGAGGTTGCAACTAATTCTCTCTTCTCCCCCTCTCTATAAGGTAAGAACATGAAGAGTTGACTTTATTAATTTACTTAAGGAAATGGCAGTCAGCTCAGACAAAGATGAGCATATGAAATGTATTTCTCCTTGCTGTCAACTTTACCATCATTCCTCTTTGAAGCCCGACTTCTCATTACCATTATTCTCCTTGCAAAATGCAAGTCATTTTGTTTATACCATGGGAAAAAAATGTATAATCTCTTTAAGTGCATCTACGGTATCAACATAAAACAAATAATACTGAACAGGCAGCGAAACCAGAAGCCATTGTGCTTGCAGTCCCCGCTGTGAGTGACACACAGACCGCCGCTGTGCACCTCCTGCTGTACCCTGGTGTGTAGGAGTGACACTTTCTAAAAGGTTCTTTTTAGATCCCTTAATAATCCAGCCATCCTTCTGAGTACACTGCAGGCATCATGCTATCAGCAGAGCTTCTGCTTTAATAAACTGTTCCTCTATATGCCCAGCGATAGCACCCGTAAAACATGCTGCAAGTATATCCAGCGTCAAAAAAGCCCTTGTTGCATAGGACAGAAGTGCAGCTATGCCCTTTGTGCCATGCCAAGTCTACCTTGGCCCTAGGAGAAAGAAAAATAAACCAGGAAAGAAATACCATCTTTCACCTATTCTAATCATAATCTGTTTTTCCTATGGGAATCTCAGCTGAGACTGAGGGGTCTGGCAGTTTCTGAGAAGTCTCTGTCCACTGAACGGAAGCAGAAACAACACCAATAACAAACTGCACTTGACGAGAGTAAGCTTCAAGCACCGTTGCATGGAGTCATATCTCAACCAGACAGCTAAGGGTGAAGGACTCCATGCCTCATCACAGAGTTCTTAAGTTATGTAGTCCCTCCTAATACCCTGTTTGCAGAAGCTGTTGCGACATGAAAGGGTATCCCAGAAAGGCTAAGTCTCCTGTCACTTTTTCAAACTGCTAGGATTACATCTGTGCTTTTAATTTCACAGAGTTGCTGAACTTTATTAATTTCTATGTCTCTGTATAGCTATTTTTATACACACACATATTTAAATACACAAACACAATGGCAAGGACAGATACTAAGCCAAATGTTGACCTCATGCAGATAAAAAAGGAAGCTCTACTCACACTGGTGAGATTGCACTGGATTTACAGGGTAAGGAATGACAGCCAAGGTGTCTGGATGTTATAGTCTATACAGAATTAAGTTTCATACACACTTATCCCCTGCTCTATCCATGTACTTCTGGCAGGGGCCTCACAAAGACCATTCCCATGCCCTCAAAGATTCAAAAGGTTTCTCAATGGAAAGAGAAGAAAATTCTCATACGAAAGGTGGTTTTGGATGATAGCAGTAAGATGAGAAACTATAAAAGAGCTCAAGTACCAGGTACCATGAAAGGGAAGTCACAGTACTGACCAGGGACGGGGACACTGACCACCGCCTCTTGCCATGTCTGGACTATCCCTGAAGAGAGGAAGCAAAAGAGATGTCAACTCCTCTGAGGAAATAACCTCCAGAGGAGGCACCTGATAAAGTACATCTGAGCCTCCCACTTGCCCTCAAGGAGGACTCCAGTCTGGGGATGGAATCAGATTTGCACTGGCCCCTGGCCAGTCTGGGTTTCATGGGCCTGCTAATTCCAGACGACATGTGCTAGCTGAGGTGGGACGGTAACGTGATCCGCATGGAGAGATTTCAGAGGGAGAAAGAAAAGCTCCTGCTATGTGGTAGCATTTGTACAGGGGGTATTTTTAGTCTCCAAGCTCAACACACATAGGCAGCAACCACAGTGCTGAGAGAGACATGGCAAGGGCTCCAAGGAAGCTGTTTGGGACTGCCAGGTCAGTAATGCAGGGCTGTGTTTAGATGAGAGACAATAACAATTCAAAAGAGCTGATGGTGCCTCTTCAGTTGCAGCTGGACAGTTTCAGGGCTCACTATCAGCCTAATTTTTTTCACTATTCACTTTACTGTCTGCGGTTGCAGCTTTCGCATCACTAAAAAGTACCAGGCTGGGTTTGCTGTTGCTGTGTTTTTGCAGCTGACCTCCCCCAACACAGCAGAGAAATTAGAAGCATCTTAGGCAGCTCTTTTGTCATTCAAGGTTTTGCTGTCACTGCAAATCAAATAAAAAACGTTCACTTTGTCCAACCACACGTTTGCTGTAAGGCCGAGGTGTGCAACAAATGTTTTTATTATTTTTGTCCTATGTTGATGAAATATCATTCTGATTATTAGAAAACTAATTTGGGCTTTTCAGTGGAGTAATTCACACTAAACTGTTCAATTTAAAATGAAATGTACCCTTCACTCTCCAGGTCTTTAGTTCTCTTGTTGAACTCTGTTTCCTTTTATTTTAGGTCACTTTTAAAATGAAAAATGTCATTTTGAAATGAAAGGTCAAAAAGTTTAATTTGAAAAATGTCAAAACAAAACATTTTTATGGGCTTTTTTGAAGAACTACTCCATTAAAGGCTACTGAAACAAAAAACTTCAAACTTTTTAAGATTTTCCCTTGTCCCTATCTTTTTGACAGAAACTCCATTTGAGAAGAATTACATTTCCTAAGAAAGCTTCTGATCTTAAATATATTGTAAACCAAAAGGAGAATAAAAGAGAGAATTAAAACATTGGCCTACTTTCACTCAGCTAAGCGGTAGTCTTTCCTGCCACATGAATGAAGGAGAAAAGCAAGGAATAGACATTAGGTGTCCTTGACAGACACTGCTCTTTTTTAGGAGAAATGAGACAGTTCCCAAGAGGAAAAAGAAAACATGCAAAAGTTGAATTCATGAGAGTGGTCATATTGCTTTGCAGGGCAATCCTGAAATCATCAGAAAAATGCTGCATCTAGAAATATTTCGGTCCTTTATTGCCATGACTGATTACACAGGCTTAGCAAACTGCCAATAGCTGTGCAGGCAGTGGAACTCCTGTCACAGGGAAGGTGTTTCCATTTTTGCAGAGATTTGTTTGTTCTGTTGAGACCCTGCAGCCTGATACTACCAACCTCTCAAATCCAGACTTGCAGTGCTTTACTGTAAGCAGTGAACTAATCTTGGAAGTCATGACTTGGCTATGTGTACTCCCCACTCCATCCATAAAACATTGTGCTGTTTACATCAGAAAAAAGAAAAGGTATATGAATATTATACTGTAGCCGAGGCCTTTCAGTGACTTCTAGCAAGGAAAATTTAGTTTTAGAGATAATACTTTGTTTTCTGCTATTGGATCCTTCCTCCTCCCCCTGCTCTGTCCCCATCTGACATACACACCAACAGTAATCAAATCAGTGGGAATTAATCATATCCAGTGAAACGAAAGTGGGCCTGTAGTTTCCCTTTTCTGTCTGATGGAATAATGCAAGCTACTTCAGAAATAATTTGTGATTGTTCTTGTCACAGGCTTTTGAACAAATTAACCACTGTTGGATGCAGACAAATCCGGAACCATTCCCTTGGCTGCATCTTTCATCTCTGAAGGTGCATGTGATGCGTTCCCTGTATGTGGCGTGTATCACAAGCCAACCCAGCGAAAAGTCACAGTGATTTCATCTTAGACAATTTCTTGCTGATCTGAAAAGCTGAGTAAGGACTTGTGTTTTCCATAACTCATGAAATGTCATGGCTTCAGGAAGGAGAAAAAAGAAAATCCAGAGCACCAAAAAACCATTGACAAATACAATGCAAAAATTGTACCTATCCAAATAAAAATCTCCCTCCCACCCTCCAGTCATGTTGTCCTATGTAAAGGTGCTTTCTTTCATTGATTTCCATTGAATTTCTTTCATAATTTCATTGATTTCCACACAGTCTTTGGGGAAAACAGGAATGGGGCCATTTCAGGGGTTCTACTGCTCCTCTTTGGATGACACCAGTAGAACAGTGACCCTACTGTAAATGGTGAGAATTGGCTGGGAAGAAAAGTCATTTTGTCCTTAAATGAAGCAAAAACCATTTTGAGGACTAAGCACATACTTCAAATGAACATGCTCCTCTACTAATGACTGCTGGCCCTGGGTTGGAGGCTGGGGTGTGGGAGAAACCAGGGGCTGAGTCTCTCTCCAGCCCCATGCAGGGCTAGTAGCCCCAAACCAGTAAGAAGTGCTGGCTTTGCAGGGAGGTTTCCCTGCACCTTTCCTCTTCAGTTTTGCATATGGATTGGGGGATGCCCAGCCAGAACCTGAAGTCATCCCCTGGGGACATGTAGAGCAGAGTGGCTTTGCCACAGGATGGGTGCCCCCATCATGAGGCAGTGTCTACATGACAACAGGACTTTGGTTTGTATTTAGTCCCAGCGCCCTAAAGCACCCTTACAGCAAGACATCATAACCATGCATCTCATTGCACATGATTAATTAGTGAATAAATTATGGTGCTGTGCTGCTAGCTTCCTCTCTGCATTGAGTGGGATGAACAGTCAGATCAGGGGACTCATTGAGGGGTTGAACCCCTTAGTATCCTGCCCTGGACTGCAAGGGAAACATCCATATCTATCTGCAACTCAACCAGCATACAGGTCTCACTCTTACAGCTATCCCAACTGTAGTAATGTCTTTGTCCTGCAGTCTGGATAAATTCTCTGGGATTCATTGTCATGAAAAGGAGGAAAAGAACCAGATTTTTTTTTAAAGACACTAAGAGCAAATGCAAAAGCTGATAACAAAGATGGTGAGTTCCACTGGGACACAAGAAGTAAGTGTATGTCAGACATTAAATCCTTTAAGAAAATCAGTAAAGTTTTTATTAAAAATTAATGGTGGAGGCTGGAGTCCATTCTTTCCCTGGTGAGTACTAGGCAAAATTAAACACGTCTTCTCTCTTTAATGTGATTGGTAGGGGTTAACTTTAAGGTTAATTTTTTTGCCACTCTGATATGTGAGTTTGAGAAGGTTCACATAGTATAATCACAACTGGCACTTCACCATGGCGACAGGTTCCTCACAGAGGCTACCAACAAAAGTGTTCTTTTTTTTTTTTCCTCAGGGAAGAGCATATTCTCTGGCTACAAAATATTAGTGGTCAGGCTACCGGGGCACAGTCATACTCTGGGGCCAATATATTGCATAACCGTCAACAAGTCATTTAATTTTAAAAAATTTGCTTTAAAATGCCACCAGGCTATGCGGATTTATCCTCAAAAGCAGATGTGTATGTGGAAGGATAAGTCACCTTCAAATCTTTTATTCCTAGCACAAAAGCAGCCAAGTGTCAATCCAAAAGATGTATATTGGAGAGGGGAGAGGAGAGGAGAGGAGAGGAGAGGAGAGGAGAGGAGAGGAGAGGAGAGGAGAGGAGAGGAGAGGAGAGGAGAGGAGAGGAGAGGAGAGGAGAGGAGAGGAGAGGAGAGGAGAGGAGAGGGGAGGAGAGGAGAGGAGAGGAGAGGAGAGAGGAGAGAGATTTGTCTCATCCTTTTCTGTCATAGAATCATGGTACAGTTTAGACTGTATGGGCCCTTGGAGGTCTCCAGTCCAATCCCTCACTTAATTCATGGCTAATTTTAAACTTAGAGCAGGTTGCTCAGCCTGTCCAATGAAGTTTTGTCTGTCTCCAAGTATGGAGAGTTCTTCACGGGCATTTACTTCAGTCCTGACCCATTCTTGCAATGATATTTTTGCCCCTATACTCAGTCAGAAATTCACTTACTGTGACTTGATGCAAATGCTGCAACTACCACCTTGCTGTGATGCCGCAGCTGTCCTAAAGAAAGACAGTGAAGCCCCATGCTATGTTGCTTTCTTCCCTGAACCACCTCACTAGATGAGGAGAGCACTGGGCCACCCACTGTCCTGAAGCATTGTATTTCTATAGCATTGGATGGCCAACTGCAGTGAGGAAGCCTGGTCCCTCAGAAAGTGGCTAGAGGATGGAGAACAGTAACATCCTCTCAGGTCAGTACTGAGAGAGCACCCAAAGGCTCCTCACCAATGAGGAGCCCGTGGTGGGCAGACCTTACCACAGGACAGCTTCCCCAGTCCTTGTGAAAACCCACTAAGCTCCTTGTCTGGATATCTCTTGGGGAAGGCACAGCCTTATTTCACTTTTAAGGGGCTTGAATATTCTGTCTGCCTATGGCCTTTATCAGACTCAGCTCTTTTTGTAGCCTTGACATCTAAAGTTATTGTTCATATACTGTAGCTAATTCCCTTTGATGAGTTTCACAGCAAATACAGCTTCTTGAATACTTGTTATGCCAACTCTGTGGATGCTGGCTTTGTGCATAAGGAAAGAAAATACATGGATGGATGGTACATCCATCCATAGGTAAATTAAAAATGAGAGGTACTCAGCAACTGCTCTAAATGTGTGTGGGCATTTCTGTATTGCATTTGTTTTGGCTGACAAAGCAGGAAACTATGAACATCCTTAAGGTTAAGAAAATGTACATGGACAAGGCATGATATTTTGAAGTGTGTCTTGACCTAAACTTGTGATTAAAAGAAACGGAAATAGCATTTGAAAAACAAATAAAGGATCACTAAGATATTCAAGGCCTTAGAGGGAGAAATCTGCTTTCACTTTTCCTGGCATTTTGCCTGTCAATTTATGAGCTTATTTGTGGTGCTAAATGGTTCGCTTGTGTCTCAGGAAAATTCAGGAACTACTGGCTTTTTTTTCCAATGGAAGGAAGAAGTCATTAATGATCCCAGAGGTTAAGAAATTGGCATTGCTGAAAGACAGCACTCCTTTATTTATTCATCAGCTGGGTTCCATGAGGGCTCCCAACACACAGGATCCCCCACTTGACTGCCTGCCTTCCCCAGAGATCTCTCTGCATTTACCTATGTGTGCACACAGACACCTACCTGTGTATAAAGGTTTGCAGCCAGAGATACAGCAGAGATATACTGGGGCAAAAACTATAATGTGGTTCAGCTGTAGGCACGGGTCCCAAACCCAACATCTTTGCTGAACCTTTTCTTTCTTTGAGCTAAACCAAACTATGAATTGCACTATACACCCAAAGACTTCAGAGACATTCAGGTCTGGCACAGGCTGTATATTTATATCTCCTAGATCCCTACAGAGGTGATGTGTCTGGGGACACTGATCCCCTGAACCATACCCCCTGGTATGTGAACAACTAATCCCAGGGAGCATGGCACAGGAGTGAGAGATGACCGCCTGCAATCCATTCACAGATCACCTTGGGTCTCAGGGTCTTTAATGTCATAGTTTATAGCACAATGTCATGCAGGCACTTGGCTTCAGAAAGGGCTATGTGAAACTCAAACTCAGTTACATCCCAGGGCACATGGAAAGGCTCTTTTCAGCTTATCACAACTAGCCCCAATGCTCCCCAAAAAGCATTGCTGCTGCACCTCTATCACCTGTGTTTTGATATGCACAAGACCTGGGGCAAATGGGAAAGATCAGAAGAAATGCAACTACTTCTCCTTTTATGCCTTGCCTTTATCCTGCTGCTTCTGTATGTTACTAGAGCAGTGCCTTTGGAGCACAGAGGTGTGGCAGTGACCTTGTGGAGGTGCTTAACCTCACCCCCTCCACCCAAAATGGAGGAGACTCTCTGGACCAGGTCAGTCTCTTATATCCAGGTTTAAGAGACTTTGTTAGAGATGAGTGCATCAGCTTACAAAACCCTGTCTATTGAGAGCAGAAAGTATTGCCTGCTTAGGAAATTGTTTAGGCAATTAAGTGTAGTGTATTTTCCTCTACATCGGTATCCAACTAAATCAAGAATCAACTCTGTCCAGCTTTCCATTGAAACCTATTTCCAAAGAAACATAGGAGGGAAAAAAATCGGAGGAAATTACAATAAACTTCATCCTAAGCATTGTAAGCCTTGTCCCTATCCTTCAGCTTGCCCCTTAGCTTTTCTATTTAATTTAAAATATTCATTCTTCAAAGGAAAATGGGAACTTTGAAAGGAAGCATGGAGCAAACTTGTTAAAAATACAAGGGAAATTTCACTACTTGTTTGTGGAACTGAGTACAGAAAATCAAGAAGTGTTCTGGCAGAGGAAGAAATGCATTTATTGAGGTATCACGCTGTAGCAGTGCACAGAGGCCTCTAATGAGAGCATGGCCCAGTATGCTAAGTAGTTTTTATCTACATGGGAAATTGCATTTCCTGACACCTTCTGAAATCTAAAGAAGCAGCGACAAGGCATAGCAGCTTGTCTTTTACCAGCAGGAAAAGTAATGCACTGAAAGATAAGACATCATACCTCAAAGCTGAGAGCTGAGCACCTCCGAACAGAGCACTTAGTCTGGCTTACCCCTGTGCTGCAGACCTGGGATTCCACTGCCCATCTCCTCAGGTGCAGGCCAGCACCTAATTAGATGCCAACCTTTTGTATGTATCACCCATATACTGCACCCTGGGTGTCTGAGTTTACCATCTGAAAAGCCCTTACCATTCAGCTTGTGCTAGATAAATAATAATGGCATTAATTGACTAAAATATGAACGTAAAAGACTGTTGTAATTTATTTTTTTGTATGATTCTAGCTAACAGTATCTTCTTTTCTTGAAGGGAGATTGCTTTAAAAGGATCAAGAACAGCTCTGCAAAAGTGGGAGGAAGGGACATTTATATAACAATAAGCCTTTTCCCCCTTAATTTTCTCAGTTGGCTGCACAGTTTTCTTCTGTCTTTTGATGAGATCTCTTAATAAAAACATTAAAAGGATAAGCATAGGCAGCTCTATTTCCAGTAATAGGATGGGTATGAGGCCAACAAGAAAACTTCATTTCATAAAACCTCCCTGCTGAAATCTACCCTACCTCAGCGTTTATCAGCTTCTCTGCTTTATTGTCTAGTTAAAATGGAAATAGCTCAGCTTCAGCTCTTACTCATCAAGCTATGTGGATGACAATGTCAACTGACACCAGTTTTCATAAGCTAAAAAAGCTGCCCTGGGGTAAGCAGCAGTGAGACCAATCAGATTTAGTGATTAATATTTTCTGTTTCAGAAAAGATAAGGACACATACGCAGTTGAAATTAAACATCACTGGCAAAGACGACTTAGGAGAATAGCTGGGCAAACATCAGGTCAAGGATCAGTAACTTAATTCTTAGGTAGTTTTTCCCAGTGAAGAAATAAAGTTTTCTGGTTGTGTTACACTGACAAGCAAGCACTAAAAAAAAAAAAAAAAAGGAAAAAAGAGTTGCATCCCATTACCCTATGACCAAATCTATTCCCTGAGTCATTAAAAAAAAAGTGAGATCTGCCCTCTGTTCTTGCACAGTAATCAGTTGCACTGACTCCAGAGAAATAATGTTCCTCTTCTTTCAGCTTGGATGTGTTCTTTCGTATTCCTGCAGTGTTCCCACTGTGGCTCTGAGAAATATCACAATCTCTTATCCTGTTTTTCCATTCCTTTCACCCACAGCTTTAAGTTCACTTTGCTTACCTGGCCACCTGAAGGAAGTGCTTACAGTCTTTCAAAGTGGGCTCACCTAGTTTGACTGTAAAGGTGTTACATCAGTGCTAAACCAGTGCACCGTCAAAATGTAGCAATGCAGCTAATGAACAGGCAAACTCCAAATATTGTGCTCATACCGGTGACTTTGGTATGCTAATGCTGAGTAAAGCAGAGACTTGCATTTACTGTCTCTTCTACTGTTTTATTTTAGAATGTTTACTCCACAAAGATGTAAAAACAGGAAAGACCTTTGTCTTGTAATAGGGATCCTAGCTGAGAACTGGGACAGGAATGAAACATCCTTTTATTCACCTATACAACTCTCACACAACTTTTACAGCATTTGCCTCTCTGATTTTTTTTAGCCTGGAGAAGACTCCAGGTAGATCTTGTAGCAGCCTTCTAGTATCTAAAGGTAGCCTACAGTAAAGCCACAGAGAGAGACTTTTTACATGGGCTTGTGGTGATAGGACAGGGGGAAATGGCTCCAAACTGAAAGAGAGTAGATTCAGATTAGATATTAGGAAGAAGTTCTTCACTGTGAGGGTGTTGAGGCACTGTAACAGGCTGTGCAAAGAGGCTGTGGATGCCCCATCCCTGGAAATGTTCAAGGTCAGACTGGATGGGGCTTTGAGCAACCTGGTCTAGTGGAAGGTGTGACCCATGGCAGGGGGGTCAGAACTAGGTGATCTTTCACATCCTTTCCAATCCATTCTATGATTCTTTCCTCAGCCCTTGTATGAAGAAGAAAGTGAGGAGGGATGCTGTGGCCCTCAGTGTCAGATACGCTTACTGTTTCTGGTTCAGCAGAGATATCTTTTAAGCCAGATGCAGGAAGGCCCAAGTACCCATTGCAGTCTGATTGGAGAACTGGGTCAGCAAAGTTACAGTCTGCTCTTACAGTTCACTTTTTGAGTTTTCATGCTGTATCCAAGACACAAAATAGTGGAAAGTTGTCAAATCTTCTCATGCAGGGTTCTCATGGCAAGTAAAACTTGCACTATGAATATGGGACATCTCTTACCTCACTGCTACCAGGACAGATGCTGTTAGGAGGAAACAGAATACTGTCTTAGGGAACTGTATATTGTTAGCTCTTTGATCTTCACAGAGTTTTGGATCCCAGAGTTACTCTGAGAGGCTCTAGGGCTGTAGGATGCACTTACTTACCAGGAGCTAACATGGTCCTTGACAGGATGCTGAGGCTTTCTGAGCCGGAACTTTCTAATAAAAAAGAAAGCCAAGTCCAACAGGAGAGACTTGGAAATAAAGAAGTCTTTCAAGAGGAAGTGAACAAGAACAAATGAGACACAGCCCAGATGGAAGAACAGGGGAAAGAATCCCTCTAAATAATGAAAACTCAGAGAGAGACAAGTCTGCTAGAATAGAAGGAAGGAGAGACTAGACTTAGAAACAGGAAAAAAAAGAAATCACTAAAAGTGGAGGACAAAGCATTAGGAGTTTAAAAAGGTGCTGGGTAGGGCACTGAGATCAAAGAGACTGTTTTATGGAACTTTAAAGCACAGGTACAAAATACAAGCCAAGAAGTGACTCCATCCCAGGTAACTCCACAGCTGAGGTCTGGAGGTTTCACAACACAGGATGTAAAATGTTTCATCTGGTTATCTAAAAAGGACCAAAAAAATCTCAATCGCTGTCTATTTGCAGAAGAAATCCTACCTATCAATTTGAAATAAAGAAATCCTAGTGGTTTTAGTCCTTTCTGGTTTGGTTTTACTTTTTCCTGGCATCCTCTCAGGCTCAAATTTGATGATGATTCCTCAGTATTGCACATTGTGGTGGGTAGATAGCCCAATGCAGTGAGATAGCCCAATGCAACGGTTAGTTGGAGTATTTATGGTGCCCTGAGAGAGCAGAGATGAATAGAGAGGGATTACATCTTACAAACACATGTGGCAAACAAATATATTAAGGGTCAAACTTTAAGTTCATATCACAGGTCATAGCTTTTGAAAGAGCTTGGTCCGCCTTTGGGCATGTGAAAAAGCAGTTAGATTTTTCACATGCACCAAAACTTATCTCCACAATGAGATGAAATATTCATTTCAGGGTGTGAAGGTTTATGCTGAATCCTGAAGGTCACTGTAAATTAGAAAGCTGGATTCTTTTTCTCTCTGTCATATGCTCTTAGTGTCTCTCTTAGAGGATTAGCAAATAAATTTATTTTATTTAAATGGATTGTCAAGATACAACAGTCAGCTTCAGCTCACATGTTTCAGCTCTAGAGCAGAAGCAGTCCATGCTGAGACAATGTCACACTACCAGTAGATCAGAGCTTTCAGGCAGAGCTACAGGGGGTAGCTTTCATGACTTTACAGTCAGTAAGTGATTAATAAATGTCTTTTATAAAATGGCTCTCCTGCATCCCTGCTCTCCCTTCTGCCTGTTACCTGCGGGCTCTGTCATTCTGATGTCTGACTGCTCTCACAGTTCACCTGGATTGGGAGAAAAGAGAGAATTTGGGGAGGGGCATATGTATTTGCAGCCGTGTGTATGCACACGCAACACAGTTTTAGAGTCTCTCCCCTCTGAAAGCAGCTTTTCATTCTTGTTAAGACAAACCCACAGTGAAGTTCAGAAGTCATTGCTGTTAGACAGGAAAAGGGCCAGTTCAAATCTGTCACTCCATCAGAGCATGGTATTCCCCCTTGGTAAAGGTCACTTGGAGAGAAGATATGAAAGAGATTCAATACTTGAACTTATCCAAAAAGTCAAGCAACTTATTTACTATGCAGTGACCTTGTAGTGACCTCATCCACAACATATGCAGCTCCCACTGGCATCAGTTGGTGTCGTGAGTACAGATCAAGAAAACAGCATTGCTGTGCTAAGGGAGTACATCAAGTACGTCTCTGTGGTTTAGTTCTACAAATCCAGTATGCATCTTTCAATCACTTTTTATAAACATTAGTAAAGTATTGAGTGGAACTCTGAAAGAAGTGCTTTTATTTTCATCCAGGCATTTCGAATGCTATCTCTCGAGGCTTAGTGAGCAAGACACATACACCAAAGACACGGAAGAGTTGTTCAAGCTGTGCTGTCTTTTACCTTGAACAGGATTGCTTACGGTGACACTCTGAAATAAATTCTACTCCAAGTGATCGTTTGCTTAAAAATGAGGAATATGAGGTATTTATTTTCTTTTTCAAAAGACTGGAGGCCAAAGAGATAATTTAGAACTTTTCTTGCACTGAACCTGATTTTATTAGTTCCAAGAAAGCAACTAGTTCAGAAGGTAAAGAAGAAAATTGATGATCCACATCTTTCAAAGGCATATTGCGGTTATTGGCATTATGGGACCACCATATGAATCACTGTTTTGTGTCACCACTTATACACAACTGTGCTGTCACTGTGCAGGATTTTTCTGCGCATCAACACTCAAATCTGGATTAAAAGGGAAATCCAAACAAATTCGTCTACTTCCCTCGTGATTCACTCACTTCCTTGTCACTATCATGCCTGTAGGGCAGAGATGGCAAAAGAGAGCAAAACAGAAGAAAAGACAACCCCAAAATATCAAAAGCTGAGACTGTTTCACAGATAGAAAACAATCATACGGTTTTGCTTGACTCTGGGATGCGATTTTTTTTAAGTTACAGTCCTCAGTTTCCCCCAAACCAGGTTTATATTTCTAGTATAAAACAGCCAAACTGCCTTCCTGATATAAAAAGCTATTTTCTTTCTTTCCTCCCCTTTCCCCTGCTTCTTGTCAATCGACAGCACTTGCCTCCGGTGTCTCAACAGTAGCTATGACTGTGTCTTAATGAAAAAAGATGTATAAAATATTACCATAACCTCAGAGGCATGAGTAAAGCCCTTATTAGAATTCGGGACCTACAGCTGGAAGGGGCACTTGGGCCGGCAGATAAAGTTAACTATTGTTAGCTCACAAGTGGCTCAGACTTCCTGGCAACTGCAGTGAATTACTCAGCCCTTTATGCAGGGTTTCAGAAACAGTTCACTGTTTCACAACAAAAAAGGCATTCAGGCCAGGAAAGATGGTCTCCCAGGGCTCTAGAAAGCTAGCTTTAAGACAGTGAATGGACACTGGAGCCTCCTAAGTGAACGACCACTGTGGGAAAGGGTGGTGATGTCAGCCTGAATGCATCGCTAATGGTTTTGTCCCACTTTTCACTATGTTTTCACTCTCCCTCGCTCTTTCTCTGCCTCAAGCTGTCCCCTTCCTGTTCTTTTCAGGCTATTATTTTAAAAGTTTAGAGTTCGCATCCACACGGAGGGGAGGGCCCACTATGGCATTGCTGCCATGGCAATGCTTCTCTGTACTTTTGTTTGCATATAAAAAATATCGGGGGGGGGGGGGGGGATGAGGGGGGGTGGAGCTGAAAAGAAGATGAAAAAGTGAAAGGTGGAGGGACAGGAGAAGAGGGAGTGCCAGTGTCCTGTGGCTTGGAGCTGGAGCTACGACACTGGGAGGGGGCAAAGGAAAACTGGGGGCATAAGGATGGGAACTGATGAAAGCAGCAGGGATTTGGGGTCCTTTGAAAAACAAATTTGTAATCCTTCACACTGCACAAGTTTGAAAGGATCGGCACTTTTGAAGGCCTTGAGAAGAATTGGAATAATGTTCTTAGCTAAGCTCTCGGAAAGAACAGAGCTAGGCTTTGGAAAACGTACCCAATTACATAAGTTTATCAAAAGCTTTCAAAGGCTCCTCTGTCCTCGACCAAAAGGGGAAAAAAATAGTGGAGGAGTGAAAGAGGGAGAAAACTCTGAAGTGCATTTACCCACAGTAGCAGGCAAGCAGCAGCTAAATTTACATACTTTGAGCTTGAGTGGCCCACCAGCCCAGTCCTCCCTGTATCAGCAACATACAGGCTTCAAGTCACATCTGGAAAACCTCTTTGCAAAAAACAGCTGGAGATGTAAGTCACAAGAGAATATGGAGCAAGGCACTCGATACACACTCACTCCTTGCAAATAAAACCACAGCTCCACTGGCCGGGAAGCCCACCTGATTTGCTTCCTGCTTTCTGTGAAATACTCACCATTCATACAGATGAATGTATGCAGGCCTGGCTAAGCCTGTCCTGAGGCAAAATTATGGGATAACAGCATTGTACACAGAGAAAGCATTACAGCTTAGCCCACACTAAGTTCCCAGAGTGCTGGGGTTTTTGACACTAATGTGTTTAGGAATGCAGATGTACCTGCTGCATGCACAAGTGTGTCTTAGCAGCATTCACCCGGTGGAGGCTTTCCTGACTTCTGCTTGAGCTATGGCCCTGTTTTGCTGAGACTATCTTTACAGACAACAACAACAAAAAAAGTATCTTTTGCCAATGGATAATTAATACGAATTTGTAATCCTGTTGCAGAAATACCAGCAGAGACCAAGGTAGTCTTATTATGACATAAAATAGGCAAGGAAAGACTGTTGACCTCACCTAAAATACCTTTATATTGGTGCTGTTACCTACCCACCCCCCACTCCCCCAAAAAAGGATAGGCAATATACTTGTGTAGCTGATGGTAAAAGCACAACACAGGCAATATACTGGTAGAGTCCTCTTCACTGTTTTTACTATGCAATAACTCTTGCATATAATAAGAGATACAGCTATTTACACTTAAAAAGGAAAGGCCTGTGGCTACCTCATACTAAAAACTGGCTCCCTGTCTCTAAATAAGATTTAGCAGTGAAGTATCTTCACAACATTAGCTGTTATCTGGGTAAAACCAAACCAAACCAAACCAAACCAAACCAAACCAAACCTTCTTCAAAATTATTGACACTCACTGAATCACCTGCGGCCAGACTCACAGTATGAAACTACTTTTTTACATGGCGAGGACACCTGTGTTCCTGAGATCCTGAGGTGTTTCTGAAAAGATGATACCCTAAGGATATTTTTAACTAGTCTTATGAGATAAAGCAAGGGAACATTTATTTCCCTGAGGTAGTTTTACTTCCTTGTTCTTTTCCTTAAAAAAACAAACAAAATCAAACCAAAACAACAGGCACTACCATATCTTTTCCTGCCTGATTTTAGCAGGGAACCTTGGGTCTCAAATCTTGTCCATGTAGTAACATCCAAAGACCATAGAAAACATACAAGACTGTAGTTTCACAACTAGTTTAGGCCAGTCTGAGATTAAGTTGTCACCAAAGGGACACTCAGCCCTGGATACTTGTGTCTTTGCTTACAGAGAGCAAGCCTGTGATTTCTGATGGCAGGACAATCTCCAATGAACTTATGTTGACTGTAAAATCCGATCTTAGCCATGTTTTGTTTCCCAGAAACAAAAACTACTGCAGAGTGGTGTGAACTTTTCAGTTCATTATAAATCAATTCACTAGCTTCAATAAATTTACACAGTGCCGATAGAAAAGCGGTTTTACACAGATTTTATCCAAAATAAAACCAACAGAACTTATTATTGGTTATGTCTTTTAGTATCACCCATCATGTAGACATGCCCACAGAGAATGTACATGGTCCCTGTGTCTCCACAACTGCAGGAACTGAGGTGGTAGTTCCTTGACTCTGGTGCTATTTACCCAAAATGTTAATCCACTGAAGAAATAGATGTGAAGAAAAAGCACCAGAATTTTAAACTGCTTGCCTGAGATGTTTTCTCTCCTCAGCTTCCCTCTACTTGAGTCTTCTGACTTCACCATTTCATTAGTTCATTTCTTGCCCAAAATAGGCTTTGAATAGCCAATTTGAAAAGAATTTGATAATGTAAATAGTTAAAAAATGAAAATACTTTTCAAATCTTCCTTATATACTGCAAAAAAAACCCAAACCAAAACAAAACCAAACAAAAGGGCACTGGCAACCTATAATTTCCATTTGGCTCTAAGCAAGTCTAATCAGACAGGTGGTCACAAGCCCTGTAGACCCTCAAAGGCCCCAGTTCAGGACCCTTCTACATCATCCAGTGCTGAGTGAAGCAGGCAGAGTCCATGTGGGAAGGTATACTCTTATTCAGATAGAAACAGCTCTGAGTTGAAACTCAGTAAAGATCCTTTACCAAAAAACCTCTACAGAGAAATATTTTTCTATGCTTACAAGGCCCTTGTCTGCTCAAATAGCCTCAGTCTTCCACATAAGTATTATGATGTACCAACAATTCCCCACCACAACACTTAGAAAAATCTCCCCTCTAAAGCTGTATGGTCTTGTCCACAACATCACAGAATCACTACAAATTTATTTCATTTTTTTGTCCTGATTCTAGATGAAAATACATGTGGAACTGTTACAAAAACCTGTAGGACAGAAAGCTTGTCTTCTTTTGGCTCTGCCTGAAGGTTGTCTAAAGGTTGGACTGTCTTGTCTGGCACTGGGCTTTTAGTAAGCAACCAGCATCCCAGTTTTCTTTCACTTATCACAGAAAAGCTCATACCATTAGGAAGTTCCAGTCATTTAAGATATTACTGTAAGAAAGAAGGGATGTATCAGCTGAATTTGAACAGGCTCAGTGAAATAGTCCCCAAAGTTTGAATTGGATAAAAATCATAGGAAATAAACAGCTATGAAGGCAGAAGGCCAAAACAAGATTTAAAAGGCTTTTCAACTCTATCCAGACAAGATCAGGGGAAATTAAAATGATTTTATAAGAGCTGACTCCTGGCAGGTGTATTTTAAAGTAGTTTCTCCTGAAAACTTCCATTCTGTGCTTCTACCTCTCATGGCTTTGCTGTGAATATGGTCAATTAGATTCTGGGAAAAAGTCTTTAAGAATATAGTTGACCTTCTTTCCCTATGTAACATTTCTATCACCTTGTGTCTAAGTTCTTCAAAGACACTGACAAGTTTATCCTGTCTCCCTCTCTTTATTTGTCCTCTGTGAGCTGAAGAAGTAGGCTTTCCCAATTTTCCAATAGGAGCTGTGAAAATCTCACTGTCAAAAATTAGATCTGTACCTATTGTCTACAGTCATTTTAATTTACAGAAGGCTTTCACTCTCTCCACTTCCTGGCTTTGGCCATAGTGGAAAAAATTTTTGTGTCCTCCAAGCTGTAGCTGATACTTCTTTTCCCCTCTGTCCATGTTGCCGTCTTGTGGTTTCTCCAACTCATCTACATCAGCTTTCCTCTCTAATTTTAACTCTGGATTCTCTTGGTTGTTTTCATCACAATTTTTCATCAGAGACTTCAGCTTCAATATTAATGATCTTCTTGATTTGCAACTTCATATGTTGTTCCCTCATGTTTTGACTGCACTTGTAGTTCCTTAATAACTTTTCATGCCTTTAAAAGGGACCAGTCACTTTACTTCCTCTTAGACAAACACAACTCTCAGCCAAATGTTCCGATGCTTCACATTATCTTACAACCCATCTACATTAACGTTTCATCTGCTTCTCCTGCTCTTACCCTTGACTTCGATTTTCTTCCTTCCATTGATGTGGTCCTTTGTGCAGCAAGAACAGGAGCAGTGCAAGTGTGTTACCAAATAGAGACCAATGTGTCCAAGATCCGTTGGTAGTTACCATTTCTATGTTGCCTATCATGGTCTTCTTCAAATATTTAATGCTGCCACTGCAAGTGCAGTATCTGGGAGACATTCCTGCAGTAGCTAGAAGAGGATTCAGTGGGGAAGTTCACTGCAGTAAGCCATTGTAGTGGTTTTGTGTGGCCAGGGTTTGGTACTGGGGGGCTACAGGGATGGTTTCTTTAAACAAAGATCTGCCAGAAGCTTCCCCTGTAGCTGATAGAGCTAATGCCAGTCAATTCTAAGATGGACCTGCAGCTAACCAAGGCCTGGCCAATTAGTGATTGAGGTAACATCTCTGTGATTAACATATTTGAGAAAGGGAAGAAGTTGCTGCACAGTTGCTAAACTGCAGCATCGACAGGGAGTGAAAATGTGAGAAAAACATCTCCATAGACACCAAGGTCAGTGGGGAAGGAGGGGGAGGAGGTGCCCAGGCAGTGAAAGAAAGATTCCTTTGTGAACTTTGGTGAAGACCATGGTGAGACAGCTATCCTGCTGCAATCCATGGAGGCCACGATGAAGCAGACAGAGGAAGGAAGGAGTCTCAGGAAGAAGGTAGGGGGGCAGGTGTTTTAAGATACAGTTTTTATTTCTCATTTCCCTGCTCTGTTCTGATTGTTCACTGATAAGTCAAACCATTTCTCCCCAAGTTGAGTCTGTTTTGCATGTGACGCTATTTGCTGAGCGATCTCTGTCCTTATCTTGACGCACAAAACCCTCCTTATATTTCTCTCTTCCCTGTCCAGTTTAAGAGAGGGAGTTATAGAATGACTTGGTGGGCATCTGGAATATACTGGGACCAAGGAAAAGGAGAGAAGAACATGACTCCGCCCATCTTGCTAAATTTGTTTTGCCAGATTTAATTTATGATTCCATATATGACCTTGCCATTTCTTCACTGGAGAAAATTTTCTATGTATTTTTTTTTTTCCGTTTTTTGGCCTTATCTTCCATCTTGCTCACTCATAATACTTGTTTCTCATTTCACGTGCAAATGTTTCTTGTATTCTCTCATCTCAATGTTGTTGGACTCAGTCTTAAAGGTCTTTTGCAAATGTAATGATTCTATGATTCTATGATTTTTCTCCTTTTCACCTTCAGCTTTGTTCGATATACTGCTTGCAGTCAATGTCTGAAGTCCCTTCCTCTATTTCTACTCTAACCTCGTCTAGCAGTTCATAGAAAAGGAAAGGACTTTAGTGATTTTGTCATTGTCAAAGATTTCACCCTTCTTGATCTTGTGTGACTTTAGCATAGCTAAAATCTGGTTCTCCCTTACATTTTAGATCTCGTCTCCTCAGTTTTCTCCCTTTTCTCTATCAATATCTCATTTTTGAGACACTTGAAATCTCTGAAGTTCTGTCTCAGATCATATTTTTTCCTTTTTCTTCAAAGAAATGGGTAATCCCAGCCACATGCATTTTTATAATATTTTATGCCATTTCTCAAAACAGCCTGAGATGCAGAATTTTACCATTGTTATTATCATCACCATTGATGCTGCTGTGTTGGTCCTTAAATTTAAGTTGAACCCTTTTGATATACCACTTTGAGATTGTTTCTCTGTGATCATGCAAGAAGGATATAACAGAACTAAAATAGAATTAATATATCTGATTTCTGTTATTCTGTCCTTGTTCCTCTTCAAACCGTTGTCCACAGACAATACTCTTCATGCATAGAATTCCTTTATTAACTCCAAAATCTAGTTTACTGCTTTTTGCTTTCAGTATGCCTGTTTTAATTCCTGGTATACATCTTGCTCCCTGGAAATACCTCATTCCTTGTACAAATATCTCACTACTATGTTAAGGTCTTGCTGCTCTTTGATCTTTCCATGGCACAAGGAGTACTCCTGAAATGCTTGGCAGTTAATAGCTGATCATTGATTTAAGTGGGAAGTGAGAAATGTGAATATTTTATCGGATCTGGGCCATGGTCCCCCCTTAGGGAGCTTTTATCCACATAAACTCAGAGCATCTGCCTAGCATGCAAAAGATATCTGGCTCTGTTTCAGACATCTACAGTACAAGCGCTGACACACAATATCTAATTTCATATTGTACGAATAGACAGGGAAAAGCCAGGTCAATTCTACTCTCTCAAGGGTTTTTCTGAATATTTAGAGTAAACATCAGACTTTTTCCCTTGTCCCAGGGTGTCACAGAGTGATGTAGTCTCTTTGACTCTGGAAGTACCCCAACTAGTTGATACCATTACTCCATGGAGCAGTTTCCCAAAGTCTCTATTTTCAAAGTCCTGCTAATGCCCAGAGCAGGATGTACAGACAGGAGCAGCCAGGGTCCTACTTTTCAGGTGCACTTGAGCTGGATAATAAGATGTTTATGCTGTGTCTGTTGGAAACTCTGACAACATCAAATTCATCTGGAAATACAGCATCTCCAGCAGTAAAAACCACCCTTTGCACCCTAGGTGAGAGGCTGCAAGATGAAGTTTCACTCTCCACTTTACTGGAGGTTTCCCTGACCACAAGGCTTTAGCCTAGCTTCAACTATGCAGATTGGAGAGGACCACTGCCCATTCTTCCCAATATCAAATTGTGTCAGTGTGCAGAAAGTGCCATAAAACTTAAAGCCTTCTTCACTAGTAAAGATCCAAGACAGGATCTGGCCTAGGTAGCCCAGTGAAAGTGTGAGGATTAAGGAAAAGCAAATCCTTATCTACCACATAATGGTCTAAGGAAAAAAAGTCCAAGCTGAACCCTAGCAGGTCTTTCAGTCCTTCATGGGGGCATCACGACCTCAATGCATGGCTTCAGCAGCTACTTTTGTTTGGAAGAGTCTGGTTTTAAGAGCATTTCTGCCTGAGGAGGCTTGTGCACAGAGGGTAATTTACAGCACCCAGGGGACCCAATGCTCATTTCCCTTGTGAACACTCACCCTAAACTAGAAGAAAATTTGAGAAGGGCAGCTTACTCTGGAGTTGAAACAAGCTACCAAGGACATGGTGCAGTCTCTATGCAGGTCTGTGTGCACTACACAATGGGTTGCAGTGCACGGACCATCAAGACCAAGACATTAGCAGGATTGGATTGGCCATTCTAAAAGTTCTTGCAAAAAAAAAAAAAAAAGAAGTTCCACTAGACATGCTCTAAACATGGAAACTGCATGGACAAAAACTCATATAAAAACAGTTAATGCAAGGCAAGCAACAGTATTTCAGCTGCTGGCTGCTTTGGTTATTTCCCTGGTTTTGTTTTTAATTTACAGCTGGAGACATCTTTCATAAAATCCCATCTCAAAACATAAACCAGATTTCTGGCCTCCTATACATATGGTTAATTCTGGCAGGATATCAACAGGATTCTGGGGGTAATAACTTCACATAAATACAGAAAGAGTGATCCAATGTGTTAATATGTTATTTGTGTTACTATTTATTTTGATATTATCAAACATTTCACTAAATGCAGTATTGTGTCATGTTTTCTCTTTTAAAAATCTTTTATATGTGATTGTTATTTTGTCAGTTTTATCACTACTATATTGTATAATAGAAGCATTTTATATTTCAGTTTGTATCAACATTCAACATTATTTATTTGTAATATTCCTTTGCAGGATTTTTTTTTTTTAATGAAAGCAATATAAAGTTAAAGCAGTAAAGAATATCAAGCAAAAAAGACTATCAGGCAAACCCTTTCCCCTTGTTTCACTGCTGAGAGTGGATTTTTTTGCAGTGGTCAATGCATTAGCAGCATTTAGAAATAGCATTCTGTCTCATTTTCTAGTATTGGAATTGCTGTAATTCTGTCATGTGAAGAAGATTCACTGAAAATTTGGAATCACCAGGAGTTGAGGTTTCAAATGTTATATGCTTTCAGTTTACACATTTAAGGACTGACTTAGGTACCTATCTCAGTTTGGTCTCTGGGCCTTCAGAACTGTAAATGAAGCCAGTAAGAGCTTATGATGGTCAGGACATTTGGAATTTCTGGATCACTTAGGCTTCAAGTGCCTGGGCTTAGAAACAAAACCCATTTATTCCTGTGGCAGTAGTATATTTATCTTCAAGGCATCTTCCCAGAGAAAGATTCTGAGGTCATAAAAAAAAGTTCCATGGTATATGGATGAAGTTTGAAACTCCCTTCACATATCAATTTATTCCATTATTCTATTTAGCAAAACAAGATTCCTTCTCCATCTCAGAAAGTATAGTCACTCTTCTGTTTCTTTCCAGGTCCTTTGTACTCCTGCAAAATCAGTGAGAAGAAGCAGGAAAAGTAGAATCTATCTTGAGAGATATGAGGGAAAAGACTACCAATAGATTATCTCAGAAGATAAGTTTGAAACTGTTTTAAATAATCAGCACCATAAAATATCAGATTTCTTGGACCTTCTTGAGTTCTGTAGAGGAGGTTAAGCGTCTACATTCTACACAGAAATTTACTCTACCTACTACCTTTGACTGCCAAACCCTATCAGTGGAGTGAAGAAACCATGGCAATTAAATGTTCATAGCAACCTTTTCAAACAGTGCAACAGGAAAAATTGGGGCAAAGAATAGATGAATGGAGAGATAGACAGATGGATGACTCTTGTCTGTTGAATTAATGACAAATTTGTATAAAGAAACATTGTTTGTATTGATATTGATACTCTCCAAGCCAGACTGTTTGATGAAGAAGACGTTATTCTTTCTGCTGACAAAAAAACACCCTACCAAACCAATCAACCAACCAAACAAAAAGACCCATATCTTTTCTTTATTCCTTCAGAAACACGTAAAACCTACTTTTAAGCACCGTGTATAACGTGAAGAAAAAACACCACCATTGTGTTAATATAATTAACATTGCCTATTAACTAGGACAGTAATATAATCAAGAAAATATGAGGCAGAATCACTTATAAAACAAACTTGTGGAGAAGAGACACAAAGTGAGAAAAAAAAAATCCAAACAGCGAATAAAAAGTTTAATGCCCAAATTGATGTCTTCCAGCATCAGAAAAATCATCACAGTTATTTGCAGGAAAGGCCTAAGAAAGGCAATGACAGCAAGATGACACATGATCTTAAAAAATCCCATACTTGGACTTGCATTTTAATACCTCAGAATACACACTTGCCTGACACTGAAGGACTGTACGAACTGGGAATGGAGTTGTGTGTGATGAACGACAGGTAGACCAGAGATGGTCTGTTAAGAAATGCTAGGAGCAGAAAGGCATTTAGTAGAGATCTGGAAAAAGCCTCCACTTTAAATCCTTCAGACTCAATGGAGCAGAGAAACAAACCCTTGGCTAGTGGCAGCAAAGCACTGGTGATGCTGAGAAAGTCAAGTTGCCATTCATCACTGTGGCATGGGAAAGCTGCATAAAGGATCTGAAAAGCCCTCCAAAGCACCCTGAACCCAGGCAGTAATTATGTCAAGCGTTTGACCCACTGAAACCACTATTAACTTCTAACAGAGGCACAGTTGTACAGCCAAACATTCAACGTTAGTCATGTTTAAACAGCTTCCAGTAAAGATGACACAGGCCTATTAGAAGAATTTTCACATTCCCTCTGAAACTGATGGGATTCTTTCAAGTCTTTATTCTGAGTCTTGGCTGCCAACTTCATTTTTATAGTTTTTATACCTTGTTTTCCCTGGGAACTTAATATATAAAATATTATCCCCACAGATTTAATTTTTTCCTGTTAGAGAAAATTTTGGTGATGGTGGGTTGGCCTATGTTACAAATTTCTAAAGTACTTGATTTAAATATGTGTATTTCAGAACTTGTTCATGAGCCTTAATTTGGTGCAGAAAGGAAGCACTCTGTTCTCCAATTTTTCCTCTCTTGCACGTCAAGGAAAAGATAGTAAATATCATACGAAATGCATTGAGTCCCAAAGAGCTGACACATCACTTTCTCTTTTCTCCAAGGTTTTTTTGTTTTTACTTTTTGTTGTAAATCCATGTATACTCTCAAGAGATGTCAGGAGAATAAAGTTGTCCTTCTTTGCACAGGAACCAATCCCCACAGTCCAGGCTCCCCTCTGGCTCTGCATCTGCCTAATGCCACTGAAATCAATTGAGTTACCCTAATCTGCAGCAAAGGTAGGCAGTGTCAGGTCCCTTCCCTTCCTTAGCAGTCTGCAGCACTGGCTCAAAGCCATGTTCCTACATGCAACAAACCAGTGCTGCTGTCAGACTAGTGAGGGGTAGGATCAGCTAGAACCCAGACAGGCTAGAAAGAAATAATGCAACAGAAAGGATCCACTTTTACACACACACATGTACAGACACAAAAAGGTGATAAAGGCATTGTAATCAATCTGTTATTTTGATGGTCATAAATCTTGAGAGCCATAACCATTGAAATGCACTATTTATAAATAAAATGTGAACCCTAAAATCATAGAATCGTTACGGTTGGAAAAGACCTTTAAGATCATCCAACCACTAACGTCACACTGCCAAGTCCATCACTAAATTAAATCACATCCCACCACCTCCCTGGGCAGCCCATTGCAATGCTTAATAACACTCTTGGTGAAAAAGTTTTTCCTAATGTTCAATCTAAATCTCCCCTGGTGAAACTTAAAACCCGTTTCTTCATGTTCTATCATTCATTACTGGAGAGATCAACCTCCTCTTCAGGTAGTTGCAGAGAGTGATCATATCTCCTCTCAACCTCTTCTTCTCCAGGCTAAACATCCTCAACTCCCTCAGCCACTCCTCATCAGATTTCTTCTCTAGACTCTTCACCAGCTTTGTTACCTGTCCCTAGACATGCTCCAGCACCTCAATGTCCCTCTCGTAGTGAGAGGCCCAAAACTGGATACAATATTAAAGGCGCAGACTCAACAGCACCAAGGACAAGGGGACAATCATCTCCTTGGTGCTGCTGTTCATACTCTTTCTGATACAGGCCAGGATGCCATTGGCCTTCTTGGTCACCTAGCCACACTGTTGGCTCATGTTCAGCTGATTGTTGATTAACACCCCCAGGTCCTTTTCCACAGGACAGCTTTCTAATCACTCTGTCCCAAACCTGTAGCATTGCACTGGGGTGTTGTGGCCCAAGCACAGGACCCAGCTCTTGGACTTGTTGAACCTCATTCAATTGGCCTCAGCCCATCGATCCAACCTGTCTAGGTCTCTCTGAAGAGCGCTCCTGTCCTCAAGCAGGTCTACACTCCTGCCCAGCTTTATTACAAGATAATTTTTTTTAATTACTGCTGTATCGTTCCAGAATAATGTCACTGTATTTAGCTAAAATCAGTGGAATTATCCTAGCATAAAATTAAAGCACTCTGGTCGTGAATCAAGTCTTTCAGGAATAAAACATAAACACAGAGGTGCAGGAGATGCTGCATACCCAGCTTAACAGGAGTGACAAAAATAAAAACAGTCTTTGTAATTTTCTAGGTGAAGGCACAGTGATAACCATTAGGTGAACAGCTGTTTGCTCTGCACCACTTCATATCCTGGTATTTTATAGCAAAATGAAACTAACTAAATAAGTCGCTAACTCTGTTCCTAGAATTTTTTAAAGAAAGTTCTGTTTGTAACCTTTACTCAACATCAGAAATCTTTTAAGGTATTTCAAACTAGGTAGCCTGAAGTAGGTAGCCCGATTTTGCTCCTTCCCCTTCTCAGGCATCAGCACTCTGTATTTTTTTACAGTATCTTTTCTTTTTCTAGTAGAATTCAAGCAATGCTCCTCACAAAAGCACACCTATGTATATTTCAGAGAAATCAAGCTTACTAAGTCTCTTGCCTTGTCTTTCTTGGTCACCTGAACTGTGCCCTGGGTACCTAAAAGTAGTTAGAGGAACATTTCTTCTACAGTTCTGCATTGTGTTTGGAATAATGTTATCTCCAGTTCCCTCAAAACTTCTTTATGATGTTTTAATTCAATCCTGACACTACAGCCAAGAAGTCTTGATGCAATAGAAAGAAGGGTTATGACTGTGGCACTGTGGGATCAGCAGCACTGGCACATCAGCTGTACTTTGGCAACCAAATGCAGACTGCAGGGCAAAAAAAAATATGGAAAAGCTATCACATAAGACCTTCACTGTTAAAATGGCTGGCCCTGTAGTATAGTCATGGTGAGTAAGCTTCATTGCCAACACAACTCATGCCTCTAGGAGGGTCAGTTTTTTCACTCTCTATTAAGAGGTTTCATAGAATCATAGAATGGTAGGGATTGGAAGGGATCTTTAGAGATCATCTAGTCCAACCCCGTGCAGAAGCAGGCCAACCTAAATCAGGCCGCATGGGAACATGTCCAGGCGGGTCTTGAAGACCTCCAAGGAAGATTCCTTCAGCTTCCTTCATGAAAGCTGAGCATTACCACTGAATATGTCAAAAGCTGGGGGAAAACTGAAGCTCTTGGTCTACATTGATTTCTTAGCTTAGTGCTTAACCAAAGTCTGAACATTCTCTTCTCCTTCAGTAACAGCTACAATCCCTGTTCTCACTCTTTCTTTACAGCTACTCAGTATGTTAATCCAATCGACTAGCAGCTCTGAAGGCAGACATCATGGAGATAGAGCTAACTAGCTTTTACCAGATACCTCATATACGCCTAAATGGGCGAAGCAGATGTAACACAGATCTGAGTGTGAGCTACTTCAGCACCTCAGCCTAAGGTGCAGTCCATATCTTGCTGTATCTTGCTGCAGCCGCACTGAGCACCTCTTGAGCTTGGTAGTGTAAAGCTAGTTTATTTATGCTACCCACAATAGTAATGTAAATGACAACTAATAAATACTCTATGTCTTCTTAGGGACATGGTTTCGTGGTGGACCTGGTAGTGTTAGGATTACAGTGGGAGTTGATGATATTAAGGGTTTTTCCAACCTCAACAATTCTGTTCTGTGCTTCCATATTGTACAGAAGGCACTGAAGTATAAGCTAGTCTTCACACTTCTTTAGATGCCCTTTATTACCACCTTCAACAAATCTGTTTCTTCACTGTGTCTTGTGATACTGAAGTATCTTCAATATTCTAGCTTCCTTGGGAAGGTGTGGCATTTGGATGCAAAGGCAGGCAAGTCCCATGTAGAGATTGATAAAAGATCTGAGTTCAGCAACAAGATCTTCAGAATTAAGAAATCAGATGCTGAAATGATGGGTTGGGATTTTGGAGACAGACCTGAGCATCTTATGAATACTAAATTTCATTGTATTCTGTGAGAAAAAGCACCAAGAGAAAAAGAATTTGACAAAATGTGAAGCATGAGTAGATATCTGTTAAGATTCTTATAAAATTAATGTGAAATAACTTTGGGTTTCATGTCTGTGCTGAGAGGAGGTTAGAGTCGCAGTTAGAGTCAGTTTTTTCTCTCATTCTGAAGTGATGCCCTGATTCCTTTTTACATTTCTATAAGTTTCTACGAATTCCAATAAAATAATCATCTGCAGGATTCAGCTTTATTACCCTAGATAAATGCATCATCTTTACTCCAATTTATAAAAAGGCATTACAGCCATGTATAATAGTCCATACCATCTAAAAAAATGGAAGTCATTTAATTTAACAGCAAAGCTTTTTTCCATCAGAAGGCTAGAGACATCACCATTATCTAAGTTTTTCTTAATTGCAGTATATGGCAGGAAAAATTCTATAAACAATCATTTTGGAATTTTAGTTCAAAAGTTTCCATCTCCCATTGACTAGATATACTTCAACAAAAGAATCTAGTACAAACTCTGGCAAACAAATTGAATGCCTTCTTTGCCTCTGTCTATACTGCTGGAGACTGTCCTCAGAGGAAGTCAGGTTAAAGGAGTTTTGTTTGGTTGATGAGGACTGGGCTAAGGATCAGTTGAGCAATCTGGATGTACATAAATCCATGGGCCATTCAGTGCACACATCCTATATGATAGCCTAATGCACTGGGAATGGAAGAAGTCTGATCCAACAACTTCTAGAATAATCTTCATCTCTCTCTATATTGAAACCGGAAATGCTCTCAAAGCCCTGAGGACAAAACACCAGGTGTCATCTCGAGGAACATGGGCTGTTATGCTTTATATAGATGCTTAACTTTACTAAATCTACCAGTAATCCCACTGGCACCACTATAGAAATTCCCTGTGCAGACAAAAAGCCTCTGTTATATTGACTATCCTGCACTAGCAACTTTCAAGATCTATCCATGTTTCCAGGCCTGGATAGATGGGCGTAACCAGTGTATCCATCATTCAGGTCAAACCTTTGTGAGGCTGTTCTTTGTGTACTGCTCCCATTTGGAATGAATTTGGTTTATACAAAGTTGGGCATTAATTGTTCCTTAATAAGATATCATCATAAAACATGCAATTTATTGCTTCATTTCTTCCAATTTCCATATAGGAAAATCTGACTGTGCTAAATTCAAGCTTTAATCCCTCTGGCCCTTCTTGTAACTGGTGCTGTAGACTGTGAAGGGTTACCGACCCATAACAAATAAATTAATAAGCTTGTGTAATTATATTTGGGTCATTTTATTTCAAACCATGAAATCAAAAGCTCTATTCACATTAGCGCAGGAATTGCTGTAACTGGCCATTGGGGCTCCCTTGATACACCATCTGCGAATGCAGCAAACTGGCACATGTTGGACAGAAAGAATCCATGTTCATAGATAGCATGCATGATTGTCTCCATTCCTTTTGCTGGACATAAACCTCAAACGCTATTTCCATCCCTCCCTTGTCTCAAAAGAATTACTATGCCTTACACCATGATCTTTGTCTCTTGCAGTCAACAATTGGTGAAAAGTCCTCACATTGTTACTGACAGGCAGATCAGATTATTTGGCCTTCAGCTGTCTTGGGGTGAGCTGCAGAACATATGGGCACAGCCACAAAAGGGACTCATAGAATACCTAGAAAGCAGGGCTGTGCTTCCCACAGGAAAGTGTATTGTAGCACTGTTGCTTATCCCATTCCTCTTGGCCTTCTATGCATCTTCTGGTACAAGGACATACTCTTTCTGACAGCTTTCCTTGTTGGATGTTCTTACTTGATTCCTTTCCTCATGTAGCACAATTCCCCTTCATATCTCTCTGCATTCCTCTCCCTCACTGTTGCTTTGTCTTTAGACTTGCTGCTCTTGGCTCCATTCTAATTCATTGTCACCTTAAATTACAGGCCTGGGAATGTTCTGCAACTTGTATTGCTGCTGTACTCGGGAATTTATCTGAGCTCTAAAAACAGTTCTGACTTCCAGATCTTGTAATGCAGTCACACAAGATAAGGCTGGTAAGACTGACTTCTAACTGACTACAGCCATTGCTGTAACCACCTTAATGTCTGTAATACTGCAGCATGGGCCTAGGAAGAGGGTTCCTCCTACTCTCACTTCATGCTTAAAGGGTCAAAACACGGTAGTCCTTCCATTTCCCCACTTCACAGTCTTGCAGACCGCTATTTTTGCCCACACTGAACACCATTCTGGATAACCTGTCAATTGACTGACCATTTGGCATCTCTTGAAAAGACAGCTGCACACAACTGCCATGTGAGGTAGGCCAGCTGGCATTTCCTGGGTGTGAATTGCTCACACACCATGGTGACAAAGAGAGGGAGCACGTGAGGATCCCAGTTGTGAAAATGTGACTGGAAATGGCTCAAGAGTGGAACATTAGTTCAATGCATTGCTCTTGATATATTAGACAAAAAATGGCACAGACAAGCATCTACAGCTGCATGGACTTCAAAAAGTTAATAGGGCTACACTTGAATGTGCATTAGTAGCACAGCAACTTTTAGACAATGAGTTAGTCCATTAGGCTATAAATGTGACAACACTTATGCAGCTTCTGCATGACTCTCAAAAATGGTGACTCCTGGGTGGTAAGAGGACACTCCAAATGAGAGATCATGCTCTGTGTACCCTGTGCTTATATAGTTTTCCTAATCATCTACTGGTAGTCCTGTCAGTCTAGCATATTGAGCTAGATGGCCCTCTAGTCTAGGAGAAAAGTTCTTATGTCCTTCTAAAGAAGGATCTATGGAGAGATAAGTTACTCTGGCAGAAAAATGACATGTTTTTCCCAGCTGCTTTACAGAAGAAATGCCTTGATTCTGCCCTCAGTAAGCTAGCTGGAGTTCCCACCTGCTGTGGTGCAACTTGTACTTGAATAGCTGAGGGCAGACCTTCTGGCATTCACATTTCTATACGCTTAACCTAAACTGAGAATAGTTTACCTATCTAGAATTTTGGATGCAGTTGCTTCATACAGGGGGAATTTTTAACAGATGTAGCCATTTTCTGCTTATAAAGTTAGCAATAATTTTGACACAGGAGTTTTTGTGTGCAAGAAAGCCACTGAAAGGAAATGTGAGTGAGAGAAAAGTAAATCTGAGAAGAAAAAGAAGTAGCTGACAGTTTCCAGCACAGCATCCCAAAAGTTTAACTGTGTGGTCATCACCTTTTCAAACTTAAATCATACAGATTTGGCAAGAGAAAAAAAAAATAATAAACGATTTATGTCACATTAAGGGAGACACAAAAAGATGAATTTGTCATTTAGTGGTGATTTTCCTTGAACATCTTTTTTGTTTGTGTCCAGCCCTTGCAAATACTGAAGACATGAGGAATGCCAGGTTCATGGCAGACTTGGTGGATCAGTCAACAGGGGGCAGACAGGGGACAGGAATTAGCACCAGAGCCTGACAGCCCTTCATTTCAGAGCCCAGAAAAGCAACAGTCTATCAGCCTACCAGGAGCCTGCTAGCTGGTCTCTAGACTGATTCATTAGACAGACACCTCCCTCTCTGGCTCATCATTTCATTTTGATACAGGAAGATGTCAGCCTTTCGTGGGACAAAAGGACATTCTTAGGAATGCAAAGGACTGAAATATCATCTCATACACTGGCACACTTCCAGGACACCAAGGATGTGTGGTGTCCTTAATCACAAGTCCTTTTTTGGTCCTGCTGCATTTTAAGAGAGTAGTCTGACTCAAAGACGATATCAAGTTCGTCTAAAGTAGCCTGGAGGATTTGCATTTGAAAGCCATCCAGCCCAAGCTTAGCCAATCTGGCCTTCCTTAACTTGAAAACAAAAAGAAGGATCTTTCTCGGCAGTACTCTCTTTTGCTTCTCTACTTTGCCCTTGGGAGGGCATACTGCTGTCTGCCTCTAAGATAGTATTTTTGGAAGATATGCTCCTTTTCTTTGGGCTGAGACATTAAACAGACCACCAAAGGACATTCACAAGCTGTTTTGGAAGACTGTGTTTTTGCTCTGTGAATGTAGTCACACAAGTGTACCTCTGCTTCATAAAACTGCTTCTACACTGAAATCCAGTGTTCAGGGGAGACTAAATTAAACCGAACAGCTTGACATCACAAACAGACCAGTCACTGGGTCCCAGGAAAGATTAGACTGCCACAGCACAATGTTGTCAGAGTATAATATTAGAGGCCTGATAAATAGAGGATTTCTCATAGGATCTTGTGGTGGACTCTAGATCCAAACATGACCAGCTCTGATTTTCATCTCACACGTGGGATAGTTACGTTTTAAATAGAAATAAATGATAGATTGCCCTCCTCCCTGTGAAATGAGAGCAGTGAGGAAAGGAATATTACCCAATGAAATCACGAGAGCCTAATCCTTTCAAAACACTGCTACTGAACTCACCCTGCTGTCGTTTTTTCTTGGCTGACATGACTTTCGGGAATGCTTTTTTAATTTGTTGCTAGCCTTGAATTTTAAATTCAAGTCTTCCACTACTCTTTAGGAGGTGCAGCAACATTTTTCTGTCATCCACAGGGCAGCTTTTCCTCAATTGTTTTGTCTACTCCTATTGCTCCTTCCAAGACACCTTATCTATTCACCTATGCTCATTTACTTCTCTTCCATCAGCGTCAATTATCATATTCTTTTATATTCTTAAGCAAAAAGAACTTTCCACTCCTCTCTACTTTTTTCAGACTCAAAGCCAAAACCTCTTTCCTACCCCATAACGCTCTCCACTGCTGAACTCCGCATTTCTTGGCATCTTCTAGCTCTCTTATTTGCCAAAAGACATGACAAAGTATGAGAGCCACAGACACATTCAGAAACACAATAAGTGGAAAAGAAATTTTTTAAATGGTGGCATTGAGCATGGATGACACTTCAATGTGATCCTCGTCATTAATTCTAAAGGAGTCTTTCATCTCTGCATTATGGTTTTCAAACTCTATAAAGAAAGTTTCTCAAAACACTTTAGCCATTCAGAGCATATATCCTAGTCAAAACACAATCAGACCTTTAAAAAAAAAAAAAAAAGAAAGGCTGGTGGCCAAAGCATATTTGGAGGGCAGTTTCCTATATTCACTGTTCAAACTACGACAAGCTGGCTGAACCATGAAGAGTTATCATTTTCTTGGAAACCCACTTTATAGGCAAGTTCCACTGACTGAAAGAAAACTTTTCAGTCAGTCAGTCAGCGCATTCATCGCACTTCCTTTGTATTCTCTAAGGGACACAACCGGCCCTCTCCTGTGCTCCCTTAAAAGAATTGTGTATAGCTAGAAGGAGGCATGCTCTCTAGATTCTGGAGGCATTTCTTAACAATGTTAAAAAAAATAACAGTGAGATACTCAAGGTCCATCCATACATGTGAAAGACTGAGATTCCTTTAGCCTCGAAAGAGTGAAATATATGTTTCTTTATACGTTCTTCCTCCAAGCTAGTCCCAGTTAATTGCCCATCAAAGTCAATGGCTGTCCATCCACCTCAGTGGACACTGCACTGGGCCCTAAATCAATAATATATTTCTGAAATTCTCCTGAGAAAAAGCAGCAGCAAAGTAGCATATGAATTAAAGCAGTCCTGATCTACTTTAATGTGTGCTCTGAGCCTGGGGCCACTAAGAATCTTCTGATTACACAATCTGCCTATCTGGAGGATCTGTATATACACAATGAGATAATCCTGGTAATCAAGAGTGTAGATAATAACATTATTACTTTATTCCCATAAATATTCGGAAAGATAGGTTTTCTTCTCAGTGCGATCTGATAGGTAAAATTCCCACGCTCACTGAAAAAGAAAAAAAAACTGTCAGAAAACTGTGAAATGCAGTAGAAATAAAAGCAAGGATAAAATGTCTAAGAAAGCAAAACATATGAAGTAAAAACATTTTGACTGCGCACATGTTTTCAAATCTTCAGGTGTAATTAAAAATCAATGATACTTATAAAACAGCCAATATTGTTTTGTAAGAAGTGTCAAAAAAGTGTAATCATAATCACATTGTGTAGTTGTATACCAGGAACCCTTGTACCACTGCAGGCAGGGGCAGAACACAAAGGGAGACTAAGTCATAGAGACAGAAGCAGGCAACTCCTTTTGTCTAAGGAAGAGGAGCTAGGAGTACTAGGGCAGCAGAGGACAGGAGAGGAAGCATGAAGCCAGAGAAGGGCAGTCCAGGTCTGGCATGCTGGTGAGTGATCACAGCAGTTGCAGTCCTATTCTGGTGCCCTCGTAGAAACACAGTATCTGCTCGAGCCCTACTTAGCCCATTATGTCACTACTAAAGCCAAAGAAAAATGTTGACAATTCAAAAACAGGACCGAAGGATGGAGAGTTACTGATATAGTTCAACTGGTAAGAGTGGAAAGCCTAGTAGTCTCACAGGGCAGTAACAACACCAGAACAGGAAAGATTTCTGTTACTTGGGTGAACAGTTTCTCCTCACTCTTTCTTGTCTAAAGAAATGGATCCTTCATCTTTCCTAGTAGAAGTAGGGAATTTCCCTCTGATCCTAAGGGAACTGCAGCAAAGACAAGAGGTCATTGCTTTGACAAAGTCACTGAAGTTTGGGAATAGAAGTTATTGACAAACATCTATCCAGCAAACACCGGAATAATCCCCTAAGCCATTGAACGAAACTCAGGTCACCTTCCATTCCACAGATCTCTAGCTTTGGTTTATTAATAGTCTGAATATATTTGCTAAGAGTAGTCTGTTCCAGCGAATTTGATTTGAAGTGAATTTTTTTATAGTAAAATGAAATTATACTTATTTTGTCCAGAATAAAAACCAAATACTCTCTGCAGTGTAACTTGTTTTATAAACATCTGCAACCTTGGCCTATATGGTGTAGACGGGGCTTGGAAGGGAAAAACTTCCTCTTCAATCAGGAACTCCTTCTTCTTGTTGGTTTTAAATTGTAGATTAATAGTGACACATATACATATGAAGCAACTGGACTGATTTGAAAATTACCACTGGAAACTGGCTTCTGGAAGTTCCTACCATTGGACTAGAGCAAAACACTATGTTATAAACCACAGTGCTACAGCTTGAAATTGGACTTAAAGAATCATCTACATCATATACCATCTGCAGAGCAGGAATTACTCACCAGGAGCTCTTGAGTTACAGCAACAAAATAAAAGTATATGTTTCTTCCTGAAGGACTGTGCCAAAAAAAGCAGACTAACTAAGGAATATTTTTTGCTACATGATATTTACACAACTCTTATTATCGTTGTAGCACTCAAGTGACCCAGCTTTGCACATCTTCTGGAAAAGTATTCAGGACACACAAGATGAATCCTTACCCGTATTTCATTCATGGAAAAGTTTTGGGTTTTTTTAGGTTATAATTTTGGTTTGATCCACAGTAATGACAAGGGAACATTTGCAAAATCTGGATTGATTTTGCTTTTTAAATTCCCATGAGATTCAGAGAAAGCTTAATTAGGCACTATTGAATTCAGTGGAAGTTTTGCCAATTACTTCAATGGGGAGTAAGAATTTGATCATACACTACTGAGTACTGTCTACATTTGATTCTAGTACTTGTAGACACAGGACATGGATCTAAACAGATTACAGTTGGTCCTCAAATGGCAGTACTGTGGATTAAGCCCAGCTCAGGGGTCATTTTTTTTCCAAAGAAAAAAAATTTTTTTAATCCAAACCCCAAGAGACTTGCCTTCTCTCTTCTCAAGTATTGTCCCGACCTGCAGGAGATTAATATCTATATGCCTTCTATAGGAGCATTTTTCAGGAATAAAGACCTCTAAGTTGAAGTCACTGACATCACATGACAAAATTAAAGGATATTACTGTCCTCCTATCTGATTCACAAAGTTTGACTTCCCAAGCCTGCAGTTCCCTCCCTCCCAGCACCAGAGGGAGAATCGTGTTTATAAGTTCTCCTTCTTAAAATCACAGAATCACAGAATGGTAGGGGTTGGAAGGGACCTCTTGAGATCATCTAGTTCAACCCTCCTGCTAAAGCAGGTTCACCTAGATCAGATCACAGAGGAGCATGTCATCCCTGGGCAGCCTGTTCCAGTACTCTCTCACCCTCACAGGAAAGAAGTTTTTCCTTAAGTATAAGTGGAACATTTTGTGTTCCAGCTTTTGTCCATTATCCCTAGTCCTATCACTGGACACTACGGACAAAAGTGTTGCCCCATCCTCTTGACATACACATTTTAAATACTTGTAAGTATTAATGAGGTCCCCCCTCAGTCTCCTCCTCTCCAGGCTCAACAGTCTCAGTTCGTGCAATCTTTCCCCATAAGGAAGATGCTTCAATCCCCTGATCATCTTGGTGGCCCTGCACTGGACTCTCTCTAGAAGTTCTCTGTCCATCTTCATCTAGGGAGGCCAGAACTGGACACAGGACTCCAGATGAGGCCTCACCAGGCCAGAGTAGAGAGGAAGGAGAATCTTCCTCAACCTGTTGGTCACACTCTTCTTGATGCATCCCAGAATGCCATTGGCCTTCTTGGCCACAAGGACACATTGCTGGCTCACGGTTAGTTTGTTATCAGTCAGGACTCCTAGATCTCTCTCCGCAGAGCTGCTCTCCAGCAGGTCACTCCCAGCCTGTACTGGTGCATGGAGTTGTTCCTTCCCAGGACTCAGCGAAGAATGCAGGACTCTACAGTTGTCCTTGTTGAAGCTCATGAGGTTCCTCTCTGCCCAACTCTCAAGCTGGTTGAGATCTTGCTGGATGGCCGCACAGCCTTCTGGAAAATCAGCCAGACCTCCCAGTTTGGTGTCATCAGTGAGCTTGCTGAGGGTACACTCTGTCCCCTCATCCAGGTTGTTGATGAAGGTGTTGAACAAGACTGGCCCCAGAACCAACCCCTGTGAAATCCCACTGGTCACAGGCCTCTAACTCAATTCTGTGCCATTGATCACCATGGGTTCTGTCATTCAGAGAGTTCTCAATACACTCCACCGTCCACTCATCCAACCCACAATGCCTGTGATTGTGTAATGTTATGAGAGATGTGTCAAAAGTCTTGCTTAAGTCAAGGGAGATGACGTTCGCTGCTCTCCCCTCATCTAGCCAGTCAGTTATAATCTCATAGAAAGCTGTCAGGTTGGTCAAGCAGGATTTCCCCTTGGTGAATTTCTGTAGAGTCCCTCTGATAATCATCTTTTCCTTCACGTGTTTTGAGATGGCATCCAGGATAAGTTGTTCCATCATCTTTCCAGGGATAGAAGTGAGGCTGACCGGCCTGTAGTTTCCTGGGTTGTCCTTCTTGCCCTTTTTGAAGACTGGAGTGACATTGGCCTTCCTCCAGCCTCAGGCAGCTCACCAGTTCTCCATGATAATTAAAAAATAATGGCGAGCAGCTTAGCAATAACATCAGCCAGCACCCTTAGCACTCCTGAGTGCTTCCCATCAGGTCCCATGGATTTGTGGGTGTTGGCTTGCCCAACAGGTCTCTAACCTCATCCTCATCCACCAAGGGAAAATCTTCCATTCTCCGGAAGGACCGGCCTTGGCAGATAAGACTGAGGCAAAGAAGGCATTCAGTAGTTCTAGCTTCTCTACATCCTGTCAATCACCAGGACACCTTGTGTGTTCAGTAGCGGGCCTATATTCTCCTTAATCTTCCTTTTGCTGCTGGTGTATTTGAAAAAGTCCTCGTTTTCCTTTACTTGCTTTGCCAGATTTAGTTCCAAATGTGCTTTAGCCTTCCTGGTTTTGTCCCTGCATATTCTGGCAAAGTTCCTATACTCAACCAGGCCCTTCCTCCATCTCTCATAGATTTATTTCTTTTCCTTGAGTAGCTCCAGTAGTTCTTTCTTTGTCCATACAGGCCTCTTACTTCTTTTTCCATATTTTATACTTGTGGGGACACATCGATCTTGGGCTTGGAGGAGGTGGTGCTTGAAGATCAATCAACTCTCTTGGACACTCCTACCATTTAGGATCCTGTCCCATGAAATTCTTCCAAGCAGGTCTTTGAAGAAGCAAAGTCAGCTCACCTGAAATCCAGGGTCACAATTCTGGCTTGGTGCCCTGCTTCTTTCACAGAGGATTGTGAACTCCATGATCTCATGGTCACTGCAGCCAAGGCTGTCTCCAATCTTCACATCACCAACCAGAGCTTCTTTATTTGTTAGAACAAACAAAGCACTCCTTCCCCAAGGAGTCCCCACGAGCACTGTTCAGATCTGTTAGGTTTTCTTTAGAATATAATTTCGTTACTAGATCAAGTCTTTCATAAATGTCAAGAAACTAGGGTTTTTTTTGGGTTTTTTTTTTTCAAGACAGGATGTTTACATTCCCAGCTTTCACTTATTTTTCCAGGTTATCAAGATTTCTGTCAGGTAGGATACTACTTTTATCTGTTCCCCACTCTCCACATAATTATCTAAAGTGCTTTGTGTTTTCCCACATGGGGCCCACTTCTGATCTCCTTCACACAGGTTTTAATCTGCCAGCTTTAATGGAGTTACTTCTGATTTAGTTAACTTTGGCAAGGAAATATGCCTCGAGGCTCCACAAAGTTGTAGTGGGCTTCAACTCCCTAATTGTGCTGCATAATGCTTTTATCTTTCTTAAGAGCCCTCCTGGCCCCAAATTCCCCCTCTCAGTGAAAGTCCCATCCTCAATCAGTCCTCACATCTTAGCCTGAAGGCAGACAAAGAGAAGGATCACCAGGATTACCAGAATAAGACACAGTATGGGTTGTTATATTCTACTCCATTTTTCTGTTTGTTGTGGCTTTTCCCTGTTGTAAGGATAAGACATAGGAGCTTTGGCTCAAACACAACTTTACTGGTGCTTACATTAAATTGAGAGATTATAATCTGTCCTGTCCACATTCACTTTCTCTGCTCATCCCATCTAAATCCTTCACTGACAGAATATTCTCACCTGCTTTATAGGTATATGTTGGTTATTTTAGGGAAAAATCAAGTCTGGTAAAGAGATTAAAGAGGTAGTACTAGAGACAGATGGGAGAAATTGAAGGTTTTTTTTCCAGATACATCAATCTTGCATCTATTTACAGCCATTCAACACCACAATTGTTGAGCTCAATCCATTTCATGAACATGTGGACTAAGAGTTTGTTTTTAGAGTCAAGAACAGTTTATTCCCAAAAGTTAACACTGCAAAATAAGATAAAGCAGATGAAAGATACTATGCAGGCAGTCAAATGTGTGTATTCTGTATTAAAGTTTTCAATGTTTACGTTTTGCAGGCCTTAAGTTAGAATAGATGTTGTGGTTAAATAAATTAAAAATTAAACTAGAACACACTATTATTAAAATCTGTATGCTTAATATCTGAGACTACCACCGAGGCTTCTTTTCTCTGTTGATTTACAAGATATATGGTTAGTTTTACAATCCAGGAACAGTCTCTAAAACAATGCTCACATTTTACTAGTAGCATAAAATGTTCCTGATATTAGTGTAATAAAATATTTTACTTGCAAATAAGCTTATAAATGTTTTCCTAAAGCAAGCAGTAAAATGTGGCTGCAAACATAGCACAACTTCAACTAAATTTTTCCACATAACCATTCCTGTTCAATCCACCACCCAAACAATGATTACATCTTACAGACATATCTGGCAAAATAACAGCGAATGTTTTCAAAGGAGGAGTAACAGGATGATCTATCTGAATATCCATTCAGTGACATATCAAAAGAAGTATTCCAGAGTTATCTTTAAAAACCTCTTGGCTAAGAAATGGTGCTGAAAATTCTTAATGAGAAATTACTAATGAAGAAGTCTACTAGGCATCTGAGACAAAGCCCATGAATAGAAACATTCAGAACCTTCTTCAAGAGGCAAGACAATTGTCTTTGAAGTCAGCTTCTGCTTTCTAGAAGACAGAGGGGGAGCAGCATGCCTGTTTTTTTTCATAGACCCTCAATAACTTACCCCACATAAGTCCATGTAACCAATGTGAACATCTTCAGTTGCAACAGACAGATGAAAATTCAGGTTAAGTTTCCCACTCTACCAAAAAAAAAAAAAAAAAGGATGAATCTTTTAGTTCATTGAAGGCTTGGAATCAGTATCATCCATTATTAACTTTGTAGCTAACTAATGGCTTTGCACATTATTTGCATTACTAGTATGAATGTAGCTAATGGATATTAATATGATATGAAAAAGTGCTCATTAAAACATTGTAAAATGCATTTGGTTAGTAATTAGCACTTTTGAAAGCCTAACTTCTTAACTAATGCATTTATTTCACATATTTATGATTGCAAAATTATATGTACTCATTTTTACAGATTAGAGTTTCAAAAGAAATGTGCTCTGTATAATTCCAATATATTTTTCATCCTTCCTCTCTTTCCCATTGTCACGCTTACAGAAAGTGTAAAGGAAGAAAATTGCAGCAGTAACTCAGTGATGGAAAGCTAGCAGGTCCTGCAGAAAACATTCCCCTGACAGAAAGAGAGGGATGAAATAGGGCAAAACGCCATATGGGAACACAATGCTCCTGAGTGGACTCCAAAATGCCCTCTCCTCTCTGTCCCGAGTGCTTTCATTTGAAGGAGACACTTGGTTCATCGATACACTCAAGGTCTGCTGGAGTGAGCATCATGTATCAAGAATGAGCTTTATCACTTTTACTTCAAAGGAAAAATGATCCCCATTTCACAAACACTAGAATGGTGAAGATCCAGTTTCCAGACATAGAGAATCTGATAGAAAGTCATTGAATTTATCATACCCTGGAGGGGAAAGAAACTAGTCGACCAAACAACATCCCTACACTTCCCCAAATGAAATGACAAAAAAAAAAATCAACAAAAATCTAGTTGGTAACCAGGAAAAATAGAGATGAAGAAGATGTTGGAGGAGAGCTGGGAAGTAACGTGCCTTTAGCAAAGTCTCAACTGGGGAAAAAGGAAGAAAATTTAAAAGTTTCTACATCTTCTTATGAAGTTTTGATTTTGAACAAATCAGAAATACAATCACATTTTTTTATTTGTGAGTGGGACGTGAGACCACCTGAGACCACCTTGTTGCCTGCAGTGACACTCCAGAGGGCCACAAGCAGCAGAGGTCCTGAGACACCTTGTAAGGTCTGTATCCAAGTTATGAGAACCCTTGGTAAGGGGTGGTCTGCTCAGACCTTACCTTGCAGTTGAGGCCTTTTAACTCAACGTCTCCATGAACAGAGGATTCAATAAGAACACTTGGCTCTTCTAATCCTCCATCTCTGAAATACTATCTCTGAAACCAGCTCCTTCCCCGTCAGAGAAGGGCTGCTGCCATGCTGGCTGGGGTAGACCATGCTCCCAAGGCAGTTTGTATTTGTGCATCATAAGCACAAAGACCTTTCAGCAGGAGGCTTTCCCTTTTTTTCACAACATCCTTTAAACAACTTTTCAGGTTCCTATGGAAAAAAATCTCCTCAATGTCTTATTGAGTTCACTTGAAATTCCCAAAATTTTGTCTCCCTCTTAACCTAAGAACTATTGTTACCTCTAAAAATAAAGAGCCAAAAATACTGAACCCTGACAACCTTCTCAGACTTTTACAAAGAAGATGATTGACATAACTACCACTTCAATGTTCATAAATAAAATGCTGAGGCAGGAGTCCCTATGCTCACCTCACAGCAGATCTTTCACCAACTGCCTGCTGGTGGTTCTCCCACCATTAGGAGGGGACCAGCACAGCCTGGGTAGATGGCTGATACTTAGAAGGTGATATTGGTGAAGAAGCTGTAACAATCGCCCAGGGATGCTTGTGTAACATTATTTTCAAGGGCAAGATCTGCATTTTTTTCTAGTAGGAAAAGCAGGGAGTGTTTTCAGATTTAGTGCCAAGAGGTCCAACTATGTGCCCTCTGCCTAAATCCCCATGCCCCCAGGACAAAGTATGCATCTCCTGGAACACAGTGTTCTGCACAGAGTGCAGACTAGGTGAGCTGCTGTATGCTTTGAATTGAACAGGACAGTAAAAAAGTTAATAGTACCACAAAGCTCTTCAATTTATCATGAAGAAGGCTTGAATAGTCAGGGAAACAATGTCCATTTTTCCAAAGCTTGTCAAACATTTGCCTCACTTTACTAATAGCAAAGTTGTACTGAGTATCCACAGCAAGATGTTAGCAGCACAGAGGTGGGTCTGCCAGACACAGCCAACGCTAGCTGCCTCCAACAGGCTCACTGCAGGACACAGATGAGCCCATCAGATGGTGCCTCTGTGATAAGGCATCACAGAGACAGAGGGAACACCAGAGATAGGAACAAAAAGAAATAAGAAACAGCAGAGGGAACAGCAGCCCATGGAAAGCCCATCAAGGGGCAAATACTTACTTAAGGATTGCAGCCTTCAGGATGCTATGAGAAAAGCCCATGTCTAAGCACAGGAAAAGCATGTCTGAGAAGGAGCAGGAGAAATAAATGGGTAAACCTCTATGTTATGAAGCCTTGCCCTCTGCACCACCTAGGAATTAGGTACAGGAGTCTGGAGTGAAGGAGTGAAGCTGGGCTCAGGAGAAACATGAGGAAAAGCATTGTGCCTTACTGACAGATTCTGTTTTACTTGGCAATAAATTTACTTTCTTCAAGTTGAGTCTGTTTCTCATGAAACAATAATTGGTAAGCGATCTCTCTGTCTTTATCTTGACCTATGAGCTTTCTCATCCTATTTTCATCTACCAGCCTGCTGAGAGGGGTTGTGAGTGAGGAGCCAGGTGGGAGTTTGGCTGTTTGCCAAGGCTAACCCACCACAAAAGTGAATGAGTCACAATAGGTTGAGCATGCAGAAGCACGTGGACTTTCTCCACCTGGAACCCCTGCAAAAAGACAGATTTGGTTTCAATCAAAGGAAATATTGGGAAAGGTGAGGGCAGAGTTTCACAGTGATTTCAGTAATTAGCCAGTTCCTTCACAGAATTCTTCTACAGACATAAAAAAAAAAAGAAGATGATTCCCCTAGAGGAAATACCCATTCCAGCCTTCGCTAATTACTCAGAGGAAGAGGAGGCATCTGCATGCTCCCTGAATCCCCTATCTGTGTGCTGTCCATCTTTTAGAAACTACTGAAGAATGCAGGATAATTAAAGATTCTCCAGCAATGACACATTATAGAGACACTTTTTCATTCTAACAATATTTTGTTTACTGCAAGGACTTCCAAGTCCTGATTTCATTTCAACTATATATAGAAAATGTAGAAAGTTTTCCTAACTCTAACTACAATGGTACATTTTGGTCATTTCTGCCAGCAGAGATGTAATCCTAAGCCTTCTTTCTATGTCCAGCTGCATGTAGCTATTTTTAGTCTAAAATCTTTTAAATGTGAATCTGTCTCTTTCCTGAGTTCTGAGTTATTTTTATGACACATGATATGTTCTCCAGATTCTGTAGTACACAGAGAGATGTCCTTCACCATTCTCTTTGAGAGCAACAAGGCTGCAATGTAGAGGTCAATGACTGAAGAAAGATTCCTTCCCCTAAACACTCATTCTGGGGAGTGAGGAGAGATTGAGACAGAACATGTCTCCTGTCCAGCAAATTGCTTGTGCTGCAGAGCCATTTCCAGCACACAGAATTTCCCAAGCCCATACAAGATGCCATGAATTAGTCTCAAACTCATTTGTACTCTAGCATGTTTCCATCCCTTTAGGCTATCAAGGGATTTGTTATGCTTCTGATGTGTCATTATAAAATCATTTAAAGTATTTCAATACTGCTTTAAACTTAAACTCCTCAAAGAACTTTAACTGTGCAGTGTAAATTTATGAAGATCATATGAAAGATATCGAGCTTATGATAGAAGTAAGAGATAATCCAGAAGAAAAATAATAAAATGGAAGTACAAATTATGCTTCAATGTTTCTGCCTGTTCCCAGCTGAAGAACTATCTCCAGCATGCCCGCAGCGCAAACCTCCTGATAGAAGTCAGCTGACATATCTCATATGTCTCTGCACATTCTGAAGTCAGTGGTCACACCCACAAAATCCTGCATTTAAGACTTTCTGCTCTTCAACACCACCTTGATAACTTTTACAAGATGCACGGGGTAGGTATATTGTTAGATCAGACTGCCTTTGGAAAAGCCAGGTTATTTCTGCAGGTCATGTTCCAGGTGGTGGAACTCTGCCTCTTCAACCAACACAAGGTCAACGGCAAACCTTGTCTGAAGCTGGGATCTAACTCTGTGGCTTTTTTAAAAAAATAAAAAAATATCAAATTTTGGAGCAGTGGCACAGGCTGCCCAGAGGGGTCATGGAGGCTCCTTCCTTGGAGGTCTTCAAGACCCACCTGGACACGTTCCTATGCGACCTGATCTAGGTGAACCTGCTTCTGCAGGGGGATTGAACTAGATGATCTTTAAACGTCTCTTCCAATCCCTACCATTCTATGATTCTATGGTTGTCAGAGACTGTGTGGCACTAATGTGTGAGTTGTATCATACCAGCTGTGACCTCCTCTTTAAGTCATACTCCAGCCATTCACACCTCTTACCATCCCAAATAAACATAATAGTCTCTAACCTGTAGACAGTGCTGTGGGTTGTCAAAAGAATTGTCCTGGCCACTCCCAGCATGGTTGCCTGATATACATGAAGCAGAACATTTACAAATGCTTTAAAAGTGCAGAACAGTGGTCAATATATACTTATTTCCACATTCTATCTAATTTCAACATCATTTCTGTTTCTATTATGCTAGTAGAGTATAAATTAATGGCTACAGAGATTATAAAGATGATAGATAATAAAGAACTCATATTTTATTATAAATATTAGAAATAATAAAATAATAAAGATTGAATCATCTGAAAAAAATTAACTTTACTCACATTGTACCCTGGGCTTTGTAATTGAAGGGGGGGAAAATATGATTTGCTTCTTGTATCTTTCTTGATAATATGATGATAATTTTGGAAAAAAAGCTTCCATTCCATAGTATGGGAATACATTTCCCCCAATCTGTTATTTCTCTCCCAAATCAAACATTTGTTCTCATTTTCATACAGGAGTCATGCAAATCCCTTCTTTTCCTGAGTCATTCCCATGGATTTCTCTCAACTAAATGATAGTAAAACTGATATCTAGAGTACCTCTACAGCATAGTTATCTAAGCAGGTTTAATTCTGAGGACTCATTAAATATCACACATTCTTGCAGGGCAGGACTTGTTCTCCAGTTCTATAGTTATTAACCCTTCCATGAGCCTGTCCTCTAATCTCAGGGATGTTGTACATGGATTGACACGAGTCCTGTAGTGACACTCTTTATAGCTCTCCTGACTCCTCTAGGACTTTCTCTGTTGGCCTTCAGATCCTCTTTAGACCAATTTGCAAGCTGACATCAGAGGAATACTGTTCTTTCTCTCCCTCTCTCCAACTAATGATTTTTAAAGCCATCTATTTCACTTTACATTTGACATGAAGGCAAGGAAGTACATTTTAAAAATCACCTATTGGGTGAGTAATAAAAGCTTTGAGCCATTAAATCCATACACGCTTTTCCTTAGCCTTTGCCAAGTTATGTGCAATAAAACAATTTGACTGTCCTTGACCACACTTGATTGTTGACTATCAGAGTAGCATAAGATATCTCTCAGACATTCTGATTACATTATACAGTGAGATTATATTAAATCTGTCCTACATTTTTGGCTGGGACAGCGGCTAACCATGAAGACACTAGAGCCTTTGATTGTGAGATATTTCCGTTCTCCGCCCTATTTAAGAGTAAGATCTTGTGCAATTTTTTCATAAGCTCTCCTGACAGTTCCTATTTAGCCTCCATTTGTGTCCTGCCAAGATGGGGCTAGCCTGCCTCACAGTGACCCACACTCCCAGAAAAACTCTGTTTACACATCATGACACTAGCTGTATGAAACAGAGTGATTTCAATAGGCTTGTTCAGTGACAAAAATCCATTTCAGATCTTCTCTGGCTCAGCCCTTTTTCATTTAATCAGCCAATAGAGTGCAAAGGGCTTATGTGATGCATCCCTAGGAAAGGAATGCATACTTACACCCTGCTTGATTTTTATTTTTTTGATGCTTTTATAAAACTAAGCCAACCCAGCTATAACAAAAAGGTCTTTCATTTGACATTCATCATTTGCATTCATTTGTCATTAACTCACTGATATTGAGAACAATCACTGGCTCACAAAACCAAGTAAAATTGACCTTAATAACATCTGCAGGAAAATTGTATCCCCGCTGTAGTACCTACATTTTCATTTAACAGTGGGACCCAAGCCATAGAAGACACGGGTGCATTTCTGCTTTTTAAAGGCAGAAAAATAAAATCTTCCTCTCCTGTTGCTGAAAAACTTGATTTTTTTTTTTTAATTACAACCTTCATGGAATTTTCATTCGTAAGCAGCAAAAGTCAAACAGTGGCAATGCTGAAGATGCACATAAAAATTTGCAAAGGCTGAGGCAGGTTTACCCTGGAGTTTTCTGAAGATGTCCTCTGATAAAGACAGACCATCATAGTGGAATTGTGATGCAGAGTAGTTTATGAAGGCAAAAAGCAGCTCTCCTCCTGCTCCTGCCACACACACCTCCCTCAAGTCATAATGACAGACATATAAATGGAATAGGACATTCTGGAAAGTGGTCAGACTGCCGAAAAGAGAGTGCCAAGGGACAGTATGTAAGATTTATCAGTCCAGCACATTCCTCCTACAGCCTCTTCCCATGAAAACTGCAAAGTCGTGGCTTCTTAAAAGATATGACAGAAAATCCATCTGTTTGCCTTACCAGAGAATCTCTCAGGTAGTCCACTATGCTTCTTTGGACAAGGAAACTTATTTTACATCTTTCTGCACTGACAATATGACACAATCAGCTGGAATGACTGAAAGTCTATCTTTCGGTCTCAGTGTGCACCAACCTGCCCCCGATCTTTACCAAAATATCCCTGTTAATAAATCTTGCAAGCTCAGTGTTGTTTTCATTTTACCAAAGAAGAAGTGAAAGTGAAGTTGAAGGATATTTGATCAAGGTCATGGGGAATTTCCTTGCCAGAACTGGGTTCCAGAAGCCTGTGAATCTTCATCTCATCCTCAAGTAGCAAGTTGAAGCTGTTCTCTTGTCAGCTTTTCTAAAATCAGTGCAACATTAAAAGCAAAAAGTAGCAGGAGGTGTCTGTATGGTGGCAACATTCACTTCAGAAATTTGTGTATTGCTAACCTCATTTAAAAAATAATAATAATAATAATAATCTTTGTAGGTTCATTCACCTCTGAGGTGTCTTCCTTTCTTGCTCACCTGGAATTCAACCACCAGTGTGAAATTAAATGTAAATAAAATTTAAAACTAAGTTTAAAGAATCCATCACAAATAGTTGCTTGGTTTTTCCACACTGTATGTTTGGACGTGATTAGTCATTCCTGCCATAAAGTCTAATTCTGAGAATCGGTTACAAAAATAAGGATGGTTTTCTGCCCACTGACATCTGACCTTGAAGTTTTGAATTGCTGTGTAGGAGGCGAGACCTGACTGTTCATACATTTCCAATGCCCAAATTATATAGAGAAGAATGGAGTTTGCAATAAGAGTTGGGTTAAGACAGGCAAATGTTAAGTGTCAAGCACTACACTGAAAGAGCATGCATCTCATAAAATAACAGTCTGTTGATGAAGTAGCAGACAATATTTTGTGTATCTGTTCTATTTTTAACATGCACATTTTAAATGAGACTGTACCAGTTTCAGCACTTTTTTTTTCTCTCAAAAACTCATTATTACCATAATTTGTTCCACAGTAAAATCAAATATTCACTAATGTTTTTCATGTCAGAATGACGGGGGGGAATACTATTTTAGCATCATAGCAAATTTCATTAAATATAAGAAGAGTTTAAAGTCTTGTGCATCTCAAACTCCCATTTTTAATTAGATCTCTTGTATCCTTATTTTCCACCGGGTGTGGGAATCCTTCAGAGCCAAACCCGTCTGGCAAAAGCACAAAAATTACTCACAGCCCATTATTCGATTAATACAGAATGGTTACATATTATTGTGGATGCAATGCAGCATCTGGACTACTTTTCCCTCTCTTTCACAGTTCTTTCTCACATCAGTGTTAAGAAACAGTATTGCTCTTTTTAACTCTTCATCTAAAGTGTTGTGTACATCTGTACACCAGCTTCTTCCCAACCTCAGCTCCTCAAACTGAGGCTGCTTTTGAATTGCAGGCCCAGTACACAGAAGTCTGCAGAGACTATTTTTAATTTTATTTCTCTTCTACTGATGATAGGTCTGCATTTACTAAATCAGAAACATACAAGAAGAACCTTTCAGAGATGATTGGATATCAATTCTGATTACAAAATTAAAAGAGGGTATTATTTTTTCTTGCAGAAAGAGAGTGATAAGGCCAAGTACAGTAACTGCTGAGAGATTGCAGTGTTACAGCAGCAGTGAAAGTCCTTGATTTTATGTAATATCTTGAATCAGCAATGTCTTTTGTGGAAGAGTCAGAAGTACTTAGCATACCTTTATATTTAGCCATTCCACTATCCAGCACATGTTCTTCAGAAACTGTGTTTCGAAGAGTTATTTGAGTTTAATCAATTCTACTCTGTAATTTCAAACAAACAAACAAAACCCCCAAAAGAATCTCAAAAATAACACTTTCATTGTTTTTTTTTAATTCCAGCCATCATGTGGAATCTGATAAATCAGCTTGGCCTTTTAGAAAAGATAGTGCTAATGATAGAGTGACTAGGTATTAAACAGCACAGTGCTAATACTTCACTGATCTCAGGACCCAAGCTAGAATAGCACAGCATCAGACTGTGGCAGAGAGGAATTGCTGCATCATCTTCAGTACAAGCAGCAAGTACACTACTGGATGTGAAGGACAACATAGACCATAGAGATGAGGCACAAGCCAAGTAAGCAGCTGTCTAGGTTAACAGGCAAAAAAATCCCAGCCAAGTAACACTGAGCTTTGCTTTCCCTACAGCAGAACCCTGGAAATTTATGCTCTTTAGTGTGAATGGAAGGGAAGGCCAGAACACCTCTAATGGCAACTACTACTGTGTTGGCTGGGCAAGAAATCAGCTTTTCTGCTTCCCTCAGTAGGTGTAGCAGCAGCATCAAAACAGTTTCAGGAGACTACCCTCACTCTCTGTCCTTCTCCATTCTTGTCCTTAATCTATCTCCTTATAGCAGAAGAAGAAGGTCCCAGCCACACTCCCTGTTAGAGAGAGATGATAGTAGAGGTTTTCCTGAACAGAAGACTTTCAATAGTACACAAGTAACTAGCTCATTCCATCACATAACTAGCTCATTCCATCACCTTTCAAACAATATCACGTCTGTTTAGTTCAACAGTCTGACTCTGCATCATATATTTAGGTCCTCTTCAGAAAGATAAATCCAGGACTGATCTGAATGGCAAAGACACCATCTTTCCTCATATTTGGCCTGGTGTTTGGTTATCCATTCTCACTCACATAAAATTGCATCCAGTTTCTTATTTGATTTTTTTTCTGTCTTGAAGCTTCTTGTTTTTGTTCTTGAAAAGAAACTTACTTTAAAACATTGCCTAATGGTAGCTTCCCCAGCCTGACAAAGAGGCAATGGTTCCTTCAGTCAGGTTTTTGTCACACACTCATCTTTTCACTTCAGCACAATATAGATACTTCCTTTTCTCTGATCCACCTCATGTTTCCCACACACAGGTTGAGCTCACAGTCCTAATGGATTCATTCTGAAACCCTTATCAGATGCTTTGAAGGCTGAGTTCAGAATTTTGCTGTGTGGTGGACAGTGCAGCACTGCTGTGTCTGAATAAATTGTTCCTGACTCAATACACTTGTCACAGGCTTGGGCTCACAGTAAAAAAATAACTTAGATACCAAACACAACAGCTCCAAATCTAGTGTCCGGGACAGAGCTCAGGATGCACAGAGACATCAGACTGCTTTACATACTCACAGTTCACCATCTTTGACAGAAAGAATACAGTCCTGTTTCTACCAGTAGAAATACTACTGTGTCCAGTGGGAAGGCCTACTTGGTGTAGGAGACATAGAATTCAGCTGCTAGAAAGTACTTTCCAGGTCATCTGAGAAGATGCCTCAGATTTTGATGATTTTGTGCATTTGGGGAATTGGAACAAGATTGATGATGTCCTTTGTAGGCATGACATTGATTGAAACAAAGCAAAGGAAAAGGTTGGGGAAACCCAAAAATATTTGCACATTTTTTTTTCCCATAATTTAAAAATAATGAAACTTTAGGTTCAAGTGTGAGGGAGAAGAATAAGAATCACACCAGGAAGACTCCTGCTTGTGAGGAGCTGTGATCTAGACACCTTCACCTGTTGCTGGACACATATATTAAGGACACTGTTGCAGTACTGCAGCTGTATGAGCCTCTCTGTGCTGTCCATAGTTACAAACCTGTTTTGATTTTTTCTTACTTTATCATACAGACTAAATGCTGGTTTGTGCAATGCAGGGAACCAGGGGGTCTAGCTAAGCCTGTACAGTCATTAGCACTTACACTAAAGATCTAATTCCCTCAGTCTGCTGTACGTGAACTTAAATGACCAAGAAATTGAGCCTTCAGCTGAACTGCTCCAAATTACAATTTATTTTGCATTATAGAGGACCATGCTGGGGATCACCTGGAAAGAATAATAATTACCTCACTGTAAGCTGTGCTCTCACAACTCTTTACCATGTGCTTATTTTGTCTTAGTCTGTATCATTTTGATCTAAAATCATTTCTAAAAATACAGTCATTACATTTGGCTTTCATTCCACTCAAACTATCACATGAGGCTGCACATGGACTGTTTTCTTTCATTATATCAGGCCACTCTGAGTTAGACAGCATGCATTAACGCTGCACCTCCTATAGTGTAACACATCTAAGCCATCAACTAGAACAGAGGACCCAGCGTGCCAGCAAGGGAGCCACATTTGCCTTTATATGCTTGGCCACAGTGATGCTGGGGGATGGGATAAGAAGAAGCTGTCACTCACCTCATTCTCTTTAAATAAATGAAGGGTAAAAAAGACTTGATAAATTCATGATAACACAACTGTACAGCGAAAGAATTATGGTGGGGAGGATAAAGAGGAAACAGACATGTCTATTTGTAAAATGCCATTCTAACAAGGAGAGAGCAAGAGTTATAAGATCACTCACCTAAATACCTCCCAGGATGTCTTCTCTGATTAAGGATTTGTGAGAGTTATTGAGTTTTGAATTAGATGCACTTTAATAAAACAGTAGAATGTTCTTATCTGATTGCACCTGTATTGATTGTGTTAAAGAGGTCTATCCTCGGATCAAGGTCAATGATTTTACATAAACTGACTACCTAGATGGAAATGCTATCAGTATTTAGGACTCCCACAGTCTGTCCATCCTTTCAGTGTATGATATTTAACTGTGAAACATAGACAGAAGAACTTAATGTTCATTCCATATTCTCTCTGCCTTCTAGCTGTTGAGTAGTTACTCTAATTCAAGTAAAAAATTAATTTGGAAATGACAACTCATGCTAGTAAACTCTCTAGCAATTCTCTTATCAGCTAGAAAGGGAAATTTTGCATCACACATCTTTAATCAGCAATGTTTCAGTAATACACTCACAGTGCTTCAGTAACTATATGTTTATAATTATTGTATTTATAAGTTGGACATACCCACCTACCCACCTTCTAGTTTGTTTGCTTGCCTTGCTTGGAACCCTGGGTGCAGATCCCAGGAGCCCAGGAAACAAAGGCTGCCAGCCAGCTCTCAGCTGTATTTAGGAGTGGATAAAATACTCGTCAGACCTTAACTAGATCAGGGAGCTACTAGAACAAGCAGATGTCCTAGCAGGCTGCAAGGCTAGCAGTAGCGCATGAGTATGTAGATGTACCTTGTAGAGTAACCTCAGCTCCACCACCAGCTATGAGAGATCAACTTTGCACTTTCAGAGCTGACTCGTAAACCTCCTCTTAGCCACCCTTACTTGCTCCTGATCTCATGGAGAATGAGGGAGAGGAAGAGGGCTGTTAACAAGCTGCTTACTGCTGATGGAGACACACAGCAAGGCAGAAGCAACCATGAAGCTTAGGGTAAGAGCTTTTTAGCTCTTACAGTGAGCCTGCACTGTAGCTGAGAAGAGGTCAGCCCTAAGCTGCCCCTTCAACACTCAGGCTGAAGAAGCACTTGGCTTCTTGAATTTTGCAGGCACTTAATGCTCATTATCAATAAGCAGGTGGGGAGTTGTTCAGTTAAATCTGTTCCTTCTCAGATGCTGCAGGACCGTTCTTCTCTTCATTGGAAAGTAATTATCAACTACAAACGGAGAAAGCTCTCATCACATTTAGAGGCTGTGACAAAGGGCTGGCCAGGACCCACAAGCTGGTTGATGTTGGAAAAGCTGCTGAAGGGCCAAGAAAAAGAGTCCAAAGAGGACAGCTGCAGGGAAAGGGATGGGCTCATTATTGAGAGGTGGAGTCAGCAGGGCAGGTGTTGAGGCTGCTGGAGGCCCAGGTGACAAGAGATTTCCCAAGTAATATTTTCAAATGTCACAACCAAAACATGTGAAGTGGAGAGGGATCCCAACATGCATTAAAATCAAGTTTAGTTCATGACAACATGAAGTCTGTCAGAAAGGCAAGGAAAACCTGCCGCTGCAACTCCAGACAGAAACTCATCCCGTCTGTGTAAAATAGAGTCTGCTAGGTAACTGGTAGTTTTTCTAGGCAAAACTCAGCCCCAGTCACAGTAGGAAAGCAGAATTTAGGGGAAAGAAAAGTTTGTGAAGGGCATTTGTAGCTTTCTCTGGAAAGTCTTGTACTTCTGCACATCCCAAGCCCTAGAGACCACCTGTCCAAAGTATCTACTAGCTGCCTTTGAGACAAAAAAGTCACATTTATTGTCTAAGACAAAGGATATCAATAAGAATCCTGTTGACTCTTCAGCTGGCACATTTTCAGTAAGGATGGGATTTCATGTGGATGATACATTGTCTCCCATCTGTTTGTCTTATTTTCCTGGTGCTTCTAATTGCTGGGGAGGAGTGAGTATGTTCATTTGTGAGTTTCCTACTCCCTATATCCTCCTGTTGGAATGAATGCAGAAGGAAATGAGGACATGGTGCTTCTCAGCCAGAAGCAAGTGGTTCAGACAGAACTGTATCCAAACATTAAGTGATTATACAAGTTTCTCTGGATTAGTTGCTATCATGTTTGCCTCAGCAGTTGAATCTTCTCTGTCCACTAGCAGATAAAGCACACCATGAATTTTACCCAAAAATTGAAACAAGGATAAACATTTCTTATCAGTGACAAGTAGGATCCCTTTTCCTTGCAATTCCACTGAACTACTAAGATATGAGATACCTAATCCTTTTCTCTCATGTGGTAGCTGCTTGTTTCATTTCTCACTAATTAACTTAATGCAAAAAAAAAAAAAAAGAACCCATAGGCTTTCGAACAGGCTGCACTACTTGTTTCTCTGCTGTAGCAGTTACAAGGCCTAATAAGCAAGGAGCTCCTCCTCATTCAATGCCAGGCAGCAACATTGCTCTTTTGCTGTTGCTCAGCAAGAATTACAGCTTTCTCTCGTTTGGCAAGAATGAGCAGAGGTCTCTTAACAGATGAGGTAGTTTGCTTAGTAAGGCCTATATTCTGAGGCTAGGGGGAAGGAGGGAGGAAAACCTAAATGAGCGAGTGAAGTAGTGGCTTCTGAGAAACATAAACCATCAGCATCATTTCACTAAATGAAACATAGTAAGCATGTTGCTTCAGAGAGATTCTTTCCCTTGCTTCAGGCTTGAAGCATGATGCTAACCGTCTCTCCTAGCCTCATTTTTACTTCTAGGAGCTGCAGAGATGAGGTATGAAAGCTAAAGACCAACCGTCTTCTCATCCTATGAGGTGAAGGTCTGCATTTGTGGGAACCTTCAACAAGTTTGAAAACTTGGCCATACTGGCTTTAAATGAGGAGAGACCCCACAGATGTTCAGGCAACATAGAATCATAGAATGGTACATGCAATAGAGAGGCCAGAGGTAAACTCCTGGGCTAGTAATCTGTGCTGTGTCCTACTGCAGGAGTTGCACCACTGCTAGTAATCAGGCTAGAAGATTTTAATCTAACCCACCATTACTCATACAAGCTGCCTTCGTTGTCGGAGTAGTCAGACCCTGCAGTGCTTTAAAGGAAGGTTAGAGCAACAGCCCAAGTATGTCAGTCAAGAGAAAGCAATGCTTAAGAACTGGGGCAGAGTTTTTGATATACTTTCTATAATGGCAGAGGCAAGATCTTCAATGCCAGCAGATACTCACGTTTGTCCTTTCCCTCTGCACTGCTCAGACAATAAGACATGATCAGGGTCTTCCTCTGTTCGGAACAGCGTTTTGGCTCCCAGAGAAATTATCAGGATTCTCATGTTCTAGAGATACAAATATAAACCATTTCCACTAGGCCTTTCTTCTCTGGATAAGGCTCAAGGAAACTCCCAAATCTGCTAAATACATGGCTTGGTGGGGTTTGCCTGGCTGGACACAAATAAGGGGGTAGGAGTAGGGGATGTCAAGTGTAATTTTGCTTTGGAATTAGCAAAGCTTTGAATTCAGCTTGGTTATCTTTCATGAATTCACTTCAGCTTACTAGTTTAGCTCAAGCAATGGCAAGCACTTATTTTTCACAAACTTCCCAACACAGCTCTGCACACCAGTGCTGTGAGTCACCAAGTCCACCTCAGAGGACAGAGAAGACAAGTGCATAAATGATGACTTTTTAGAGCTCATAGTGCCACAATTTCAATCCCACCAAACAGTCTGCATTACATATTTGTGTCTGTCTTCACGAGTAGCAGGACTGCAGACATCTTTTTTTTTTTTCTGTTTTAAATTAAAGGGAAGGCAGAGTTATCCCTCAGAATGTGTGTCTGCAATCAATAGACATGCAGCAGTAGACACTGTGGTTGCAATAAGGCAGAACTAGAAATAACAAGGCAACTCAAATCAAATATCTGTCAAGTCCCCTTCTTCTCTTCAACTAGGAATGCAAATGTCTCCAGTTTCTATAAGCACACATTAGAAGCAATCACCATGTATGTTAAAAAAAATATTGAAAACTCTGAAGCCAGGCAAAGAAAGTTCAATGCATAAAAGGAAACATCTCAGATATCTCCTTGAAAAGCTTTCAGGTGTGAAAACATATGGTGTGCTTTCACATCCAACGCACTAAGTCCCCATTCCAAAAATCAGCATCGTCCATGACGTGCTCTCAGCAGCCCAGCTGAAGGCGGCAAATGAACGTGGAGGCTGAGGAGACACAGTGCTGCCCTCCTAAATGATGTCTCAGCTGGCCTCCAACACTGCCACCCATGCTGTGTCTGCTGTCTGCATCCGCTGAGCACTTATCTCCAGGCAGCTGCTAAATAGGCTGGCACCTTTTGTCGGCAACGACTTCCATATGAGAAAATCAAAACACACTCAAAAAGAAAAATAGAGGAAGCAGGAAAGCACATTAAACCCCAACTGGAACAACAAAACACAAACCCAGGGTAGGGGAAGAAGAAATGGAGGATGAGGAAATTTATAGCAGCTGCTCACTGCAAACAGCAAATACTTCCAAGGCCACCAATTTTACCTTGTAAGATATCCACCTCAGCTGTGGCAAGCTTGCTCAGGCTCAGTTAGCAAACCCAGACAGCCTGCTCAGGCTTATAAATAAGCATTATACACAGAGGTGCATAATTTGCTCTGCCTATTCTTTGCTAGTATGTTTAAACTATTTTAGGAGTTTGTGTGTTCTTCTGAACAAAAAGAAATAGGCAGAACTGGATGACTGGACCTCTGGTTCCAGTTGTCTCTGGAGTTATCAGAGGCAGATAAGGCAGAAATTGCTGGACCCAGGGGGCTTGATAGACTAGGATGTGGTCTCACAGCTATTCTACATCTCTAAAACCCTTGGATATAACTTTATACAATGAGCTACCTCTCCTTAACTCTCACTTCATTCTTGGGTGAATTAGGAAAGAGAAGAAAGAGGAATACTTCCAAAGGCTGACTTAAGTCTGGCAAGCATAATCTATCCAGGATTTTCTATAGTTATAAGAGAGAGACATGCATCATCTAAAGTAGGATTTTGAACAGGAGCCCAACTTGTCTGATTTAAATCACTTCTCCGTGGTTCAAGTTTGATTCCTTTTCCTGCCATTTGGCCTGTGGGGGAAAACTGCAATGAGAATGACATCCCAGCCAGAAGAGAAAACTACAGAGCCCCTCTCACTGGGAGCCTCCAGCTGCTCCTTGAGCTTTTTATACAATTTTGACTGGGCTGTCAATTTATGCTGGTGGGCTGCTTCCTCCATCCTCCACGGTTTTCTTTTGAGCATCCGTCTTTCCGTCTTTCCTGGCTTCTCTTTCTCACTTCAATTTCCCTCCTTTTTAAATTTCAGCTTTGCATCTCCTCAGGAAACCTCCCACATTCAGCCCTCCCCAAGCCTCAGTACCAGCATGCTGGCTCCTGTGGCCATGCTGTTGTCTCCTGCTGTGTGCTTCACATCTCCCTTCCATCATGCATGGCCAGGACGGTTACACGACAGCTCTGCAGTGCATATGGCAGGTCCCGTCTGCTGGCTTAGTCCTGTAGTGCCTGGGATGATAGAGCCCTAGAGCCCTTTCTTGGTAGCTTGTAAGGCATGACAGCAGCAAACAGGATCTCCCAAGAGCAGAGCACACAGAAGCACATGGAATTGTCCACTCAGAAATGTGACTCTTCCAGACATAAGAGGATGCCCAGGGAGTCCAGGGAAGGAGACATGAGCACTGAACTGAACACCTTTTCAAGTCCATTTTGTATATGTTCACTTTAGGAAGATCACACACATACACAACCCACCACTCTTGATTGTTTTTTCATGAGACTCAGATAAACAGGAGGCAATGCTGCTTTATGTCAGCAAGAGTGAGTAAGTGCGATAACAAAGGCGACAGGATAAGGAAGCCCACATCAATAAGATGAAAGCATCAATTTCTTTCTACTTTGTGGAGCTTTCCTACTTCAAAATCCTTGTTTTCATTTTTTCATGTGTGTTAAAAATTATAAGCCAAGAAACTCAAGCCTAATCTACCCAGTCTTTGTGGCAAGCTAGCTCCTGAAAGGTGCATTTTTTAAAAGACATCGAAGTTATGGTACGGGTGCAGACAGGGAGGCACTATGAGCTTCTCTGCATTTGTGGGATCAGGTAAGATTGGCATAAACATCCTGATAATAACACAACTGCACTGTACTGGGGTCTATGTACTGCTTTCCATACACTAGTTTCAAGCCTATATTTAAAGCAGTACAAAAACTGCATGTAGGCAAACCCTTAGGAATATGTTTTTACTCTTCAAACAATTGTAATCAAAGGAACAATACTGACCCCACTGCAGTCAGTGGGAGTTTTACTGCGTATTGTTTTCAGAAGTTCTTTCAGCTCCTGAAGAAATTTCTGTTAAGTCAACAGGCTTTCATGGTGCAAACAGCTTTTCGATGTTAAAAGGGAAAAAAAAAAAGAAAATAAAAGGACAGGAAAAAAAAGGGGGGGGGGAATAACACCAACTGATCAAAGGCAAATCTATGACTGCATCGCCTACGTACACATTAACACCTCATTAACACTACTTGTACCTACTGAAGAAATCAAGCTTGGGAACAGCTCTGGCACAAAGTAAACAAGCCCTAGGTAGAAATTCTGCTTTTTTCTTGTCTTGGTACACGATGTGGTGGGTCCTTGATTGCAGTAGCTTTGTTCTAATTATTTATGATAACAGAAAGGAAAGATTTCAACAATCAGCGATCAAGAGCTCCCATATGAGAACTCCTAACGATCATGATAAGAACAACAGCAGCAAATTGAAGATAACAGGATGAGGTTTTTTAAACATAGTACCAATTTTACAGTATGGTTCAGATGCCTGAATATTCTCTATTTTTGAGGGGAGCAAAAATGTGTCTGAAAAATAATATAACCTTGCAAATGTGTCATAATCCTTTAAGTGAGACAGCATTAGAAATTGGCCACATCTCAAAATTCTCTATTGATAATTCTCAGTTCTCCTGGTATTTCTGCTTTCACAATGCAGTGCCTCACCTCTGCCAAGAAGCAGAGCTCCCGATTCCTCCTCCTCCCTCCTACCTACCTCCACCTCCTCCCAGCCATCCTCCCCAGCCACTTTCCTTGCTGTACCTCCAGCTCAGTCATCTCTGCAAATATTTTTAAAACATTATCGTGGCAGAAAACAAGCACATTTAAAACACATGGAGCAAGACCAAGTTGTTTTACTGCCCCAGTGGCCTGGGTCACAGCAGCCTGTGCAGGGCAGACAAAAAAACTCTCAGCTTGTAGCTCATTTGCTGCTCCCAAAGCTCCTCCATCTGCTGTCTAGTGCAGTCAGGGTGAGAGTGTGCATGCACATGCATGCACAACTTGCTGGGTAGAGAGTCCTTCATTCAGGTAACCCCTCATCTGCCTTTCTGTACAGTTTTTTTCACCAATATTTAAGATTGGGTTAGGATCTGCTGTGGCTGTGCAGGACCTGGGATTTTACTAGGAGATCCTCTATCTGGTCATTAAAAGGCAAAAAGAGAAAGCTTTCCATACTGAATCTGCCTTCATTTCACTTCTCTAAAACCAATTTTGTTAAACCAGATCAGATGCTCTTATGTCGACTTAGCTAAAATCAATTCCTAATTGATTAAAGCTAACTTGAAATAAAATTGCCTGGGCTATAATAAAAGGTGTCCACAGCAATTTAACTGACTGGATTTAAAATAACCCCATCAATTAAGCAGCTACAGCTGTCAAGCTTTTCATGACCGAGTTTGCTTCCTCCTCTGTGCTCAGGAAGCATTAAGTGCAATGGGGACTTAATCCCAATTAGTGCAGCAGAGTGCTGCTGTGGGAAAACTGTAAGCAATCCAGAACTATGCTCATCTGCAAGGCACCAGGACAGAGATCTGGGTTCTGCTCTCAGCTTCTGAGTTAGCTCCTTGTGTTGCTTTCAAGCATGATATCTTCCCTCCAAGCAGATTCTGAACAGAGAAGGCAAAGTCCTGGGGGCTATCTTATATCTTGCACTTTGCACCAGGTAGATGCAGTCTTGTTTGCCTCTTTGGAGTGCCAGCATTAACCAAATATCTGCCTTTTTAAAAATGACAGACTTGCACTTCCTCAACAGCACAGTTGTTTGTTTTTAAAACTTGTGTATGCCCATGAGTGAGACAGAAAATGTAGCCAGAGGTTGTTTTTCTCCATTTTAAAGGCTTATGTCCTGCTCTAAAGTCACAGACAGATGGAAAAGAAAGCAAATCCAAAAAATCCCTATGGTCAGAAACCTGCTGACTAAAGTCAACTCCTGTGATTTGAGGTGTTAACTATACATTTCAATCCTCTCATAGGAAAAGTTTGCAGTACAGAAGAGGTTTAGCACCAGCTTATACATGAGGATCTGGGGAGGCATATAGGACTTGGCTGCTTTCCTAGTTTTTGCTGTGTCAGCTGGAGTCCCCCTCACCAAGCTGGAACCCTCATCAGGTTCAGAGCACTCACAGTTTTTAGGAGACAGCTCTAATATGCTTCTAAGTTATTTAAAACCTCTGTGAATAGGTGATTGAAGCACCAAGCGCCAACAAATTCCTTCTGCGAGAGTAGCACCTTCTGCCTGGTGCAACAGCCAGGACTGGCTGAACATTGCTACCTTCAGGGAGATTCATCCCTACAGGCTGGCAGAATTTAAATAAATCATCTCCTTCCATACTCTGTGCTGCATATCTTTTCTCTGCCAGCCCACAGGGAACTGAAAAATACCCAGACTGCTTATTCAGAACAGACATGAGCCAAAGCTGGAATTGGTTATGCAAACTATCTTGAATGCTGGATTTGCTGGTAGAACAGGATTGAAATCCAGGCCACACTGTCTTTGTTTCTGCAAAATCAAAAATCAGACAGTGATTTTCTCCAAAACAACTGGAATGCTTCTATGTCTACTTCATTTCCACATTTTGATTCCCTGCTTTGCCATCCATCCCACATAACATCCTTTCCCTCCTCCTGCCAATCACTGCTTCACACTTCCAAAGTTTATTTACTTTACATTAGCTACATAAAAAAAGGATTCTCATTTTTATTATGGTCCTCCTCAGATCAAGATGCTATATTGACATCAGTACAGTACAACGATAAGGAACTAATGAACATTTTAAAATACTCTAGTTATGTGGAAATAATTTAGGCATGTCTAAAATCTTGCTTATGGGCAATGAGAGATATTTTCAAAAAAACCCTTGCAACTTTGATTTTTTTTTCCACCAGCAGACTCTTTGGCTACTCAAGAAATTAGTTTGCAACTTTCAAATTATGAGTTATTTTTTAGGAAATGCAGTCAACACTGACAGAATTTCAGTGGTAGATAAGTCACTTACTTCCAAGTACAACCCTAAAGTCAGATAAACACATTTACATGGGTATACATCAATATACACACGTTGCGTTTATGTGTGTGCACATATGCATGTGCATGTACACTCTCTGCAGACTGAATTAGCTATATGTTAAAAACAGATTTAAGTTGCACAATTAAGACTAGATCCAAGTTTGAATCTTCTCAAGTTTCAGAGGTGTTTGAATCTAAGCCTGGTTTTCAACATGTAAAAAAATGGATCCTATTCAAAATTAAGAATTCTATCAAAGCTCAAACATTTCTCACCAATAACATTTCCCATAGCAGCAATGACATTTGAGCTTTGCAGGTGAGACAAGGTCACATGAAAAACATAACAACATTATGTCTCTATCAAGATAACATAGCAAGATGAGTACAAATAAGTAACTAGGACTTCTGCTAGTGTAAGTCATCATATTCCCACTGAGATTCCTACCATATGGAAACAAAAAAATTTCAAAATCATGTTTTTGTCCTTTGCTATGAAAGGGAACAATATGAAGTCAATACAGAAAAATGGCATCTCGTTTGATTTAATTTCTTCAAGCATTTGGCAAGAATTTTATTTCTTCCTCTGTGTAGTCAATGAATACCATTGGTATAGGTTTTTCACACAATAACAAAGGACGGTGTAACATGGATGTGAATAAACTATCAAAAATACCGGTGAAACGGTCAGGAATAGGAAGAAGATAACGTAGAAACAAGTGTTATATTAAAGATGCTTTTTATTTTGCAATTGGCTACTTTCCGAGCTGAATTTGTTCCTTTCTTGTCAGCCTTAATATACATTTCTCCTAGTTGTAGTTCTGACACTTTAAAACAATATATTATTATGTTAAACTGCTAAAACACAGTTGTATTAAATGGCCTTTTGAAGACTATTAAATCCTTGTGAGGGTATGGAGAAGAAGATTCTGGGGAAAATTATTAAAATCTAATCTTAATAAATAACTGTAACCAACACAAAATTTGTAACCCAAATTTTGAGTGCATGGCAATGGGCAGAACATGTGTCTGAACCTTTTAAAGGGGAACGATATATTTCAGAGAAAGAGAGTAACTACGATAGGCAATATCCACTGACTGTCTGGTTTGGCAAGCCATGGTTTACTACCATGCTGTTACCCACAGGACATACACCCAACCCCATAGACCTTCCTTGGGTTGTCCAGTTCTGAGATCTGTTGCCTTCTGGTCCCCATTGGCTGTAGGGGCTCACCATCAAGGGATACAACAAACCTTCCAGTTGCACCACTGCCCCCGGGGGAAGTAACGGTGAAACAGCACAGTGGCCCTGCCCTCACATCATCCACTCTGACTGTCATCAATAGAAATCTGAAGCATAACATTTGAGTATGTGAAGGAGGTAGTCTTCATAGAATCACAGAATGGTAGGGATTGGAAGGGATCTTTACAGATCTAGTCCAACCCCCCTGCAGAAGCAGGTTCACCTAGATCAGGTCGCATAGGAACATGTCCAGGTGAGTCTTGAAGACCTCCCAAGGAAGGAGACTCCACAACCCCTCTGGGCAGCCTGTGCCAGGGCTCCCTCACCCTCACAGTCAAATAGTTTTTTCCTATGTTTAAATTGAACTTTTTGTATTCCAGCTTCTTCCCATTACCCCTTGTCCTGTTGCTAGCTACTATAGAAAAAAGGGATGTCCCAACCTCCTGACACCCACCATTTACATATTTGTAAATGTTAATAAGATCTCCCCTCAGTCTCCTCTTTTCTATACTAAACAGCCCCAATTCCTGTAGCCTTTCCTGATATGAAAGATGTTTCAGTCCCCTGATCATCTGAGTGGCCCTGCACTGGACTTCCTTCAGAAGTTCTCTGTCCCTCTTGAGCTGAGGAGCCCAGAACTGGACACAGGACTCCAGATGAGGCCTCAGCAGGGCAGAGTAGAGGGGGAGAAGAACCTCCCTTGACCTGCTGGCCACACTCTTCTTGATGCATCCCAGGATGCCATTGGCCTTCTTGGCCACAAGGACACATTGCTGGCTCATGTTTAGCTTATTATCAATCAGAACTCCCAGGTCTCTCCCTGAAGAGCTGCTCTTAACTGGCATGAATAAGACTCTCGGGAAATCAGTAATGAATTGGCAGGTGTATTTCTAACCAGGGAAAAAAAATAGAAAGGAAAAAGATGAATAACTGGGAGACAATTATGTTTCAAACATTCCCTGGTCACAAAGAATTGACAGAATAAGAAGTGCTGAACCATGGGCTATTTGGAGATGCATTTGTCTGTCGGTGCACAACTTCCCCAAAGTGTGAGGTTTATATTTGGTTAATGCTATTAGAGCTCAGAAATACTATTAGGAAACTGAGAGATGAAAATGATATCTGAAATTAGTATTTCTGACTGTTTTTGCTTCCTCCAGGTTATTTCTACAAATCAGATGTTGTGAATTCTTATCTTGTTCCCAAATCAAATAACTTCAGTGAGCAGCAGAGTCATGATTTGAAAGAGGAATCTCTAGTGGTCTGTGCCTCAGAGCTGTGGTTTATTCTCTCCCTCCTCAACTTTGAGGCAGCTTCATTAATGTGGACTTAGATTCCAGACTCAGTTCCCGTTGTCGAGAGAAAAAACAGGGATGAAAGAAAACCTTAACATGATCCAGACAGACCTTGAAAAATTAGACCAAAAAAAGAAAAAGAATACAATCGGAACTTGCAAAGACTTTTTTTTTTTTTATTGGCCTTGTAATTTCCTCACTAAACAGGCTTTTAGCAGCCTACTCCTCTCAGAATCTTAATTATCTAGTGGCCCCTCTAATGACCCCATTCATGGCTTTGCAGACCAAAAGCACTGTGATATCACAAACACAGGAATTCAGAAGATACAGCATGTTCCCGAGGAAGGGCTTCACACCCACAGATAGTTGGCAGAGGGAATTTGCTACTTGGAGAACATAATATAATAGAAATATGAGGATTTTTTCTTTCTTCTTTTCTTTTTTTTTTTTTTCCCTGAAGCAAGGAAGAGGAGATTCTGTGCCCTAATTGTGTGTAAAGGAAAAAAAAAAAAGAAGCTCTCTGATGCACAGTTCTGAATAAAGCAGAATATTATAGGCTCTCCATCTCTCCCCTCCACCGTTTCCAACTGTTCATTGACTATCGTAAATTTGTATGACGTGATATATTGCATGGGCTGGAGCCGTTTTATGAGCATTTGAAGTCTTTTCCGACAGGAAATGTGAAGCATCACTTTCTATTTAGACTTCTTTTCTGGTTTTGTTTGTTTGGAAATGAATCACAGGTTAAGAACATTTCATCTGAATCAAAACAAAGAATTAGTTGAATTAGCTATTTTTAATGATTCAAGTAGATACTTCTACAACCCCCTTCTATGATAAAAGACAGATAGAAAATGCTATTGTATCAGGAGGAATATAATTGCAAAATTTTCACCAGCCACTCATTCTGAGAGTCTATTAACTTCTGAAGCCCTCAATGACATACACTTTCCAGGTACTTTTTGCAATCAGTTTTGCTTCTTAAATTCACAGTCAGAATTTGTTTTAAAAACAGAAAGTTTAAAAAAAAAAACAGTTTTCCAAACAGAAACTATCTTATATAAAATACAGCACAGGAAATTATATTAAATAACTTGCATTAAATAAAAATCTAGCAAAAAAAAAGCTGTAAATACTGCAATAAACAATATATGAATTTAACCAAAGAAATCATTGTTCAGACAAAATAGTCTGCGTGCCCATACTTATCTTTGGATGAAAATTTAATTAATATATTTGATATTACAATAGAAATGGTCCCATTTACTTCAGGATCTGTTTTCCCATGCCTGTTCATGAAATATTGACCAAAATCTTTGGGATAATTTTACAAAGACCTACCTATTTTATTTCAGTGAATGTGCTTCCTTCAGAATTGCTGGGCTAATCAAACACCATGAGCCATTTTCCTAGCTGTAATGGCAAAATCAAAGTGATTCCAGAACAATGGTAAGAATTATAACAAAAAAGGGGAAAACTCTGTTTACAAAGGCCCTTACAAGATTAAGGCAAAGTTTACTTTTGGCCATCTTTCAATCAGACTAATAATTGCTTTTTTAATAATAACCCCACTGTATCTAGTATGTGCACATGTAATCCAGATCAATTTTAGTGCTGAAAATAACCAGATTTAAAAACAAAACAAAAAATCCTAACCAAACAAAAAAATAAAATGACACCACCATTGTATTTAGATACAAGAGAGGGATTTGGACCTGGGAGGACGGATATATATAGATTATACTTTCCTGAAGACTTAAGGATGAATCCACTCTTCAAACATTAATGGAAGGAAAAAACCTTACAAAATCAGTTTTGAAGTCAGGAATCCTTCCCAGAGTGCTGTTTTAACCATCAGAGAAGACACTTCAAAGAAGACCAAAAGCCAGAGACACTACATGGATATCCAGCAGCCTGTGCATGAGCTGTATTAGGAGTCATCTTCAGGTTAGTCGTGTTCCAGGAATCATATCACATGAGTGTGTATCAACCCACCAGCACGTTGGCACCTTGTAAGTAAGACAAAGGAATATAAAAGAAACAGCCTCTTTCTCTTCTATGAAAAATGTCTCCTCCAGAAGAAGGTGAACAATGGAGTGCATGTGTGCCAGAGTACCCAACTGCACTTGCCCTAGACTGGTACAGCAGCAACAGTCTCCACACTTCATGAATAATAAATGCTTGTTTAAGGGAAGGGATTGCTGGAGAGGATAGTTTGAAGGAAAGCACAAATTAAACAGCACGAAATGCATCTAATACTTGCATTTACCAACTGAAGCCCAGAATTTTGCATCTCTAGGCAGAAAGAACAAATTGACCTCTTCACAGAAGTGGTGCACTGAAGATGCTTAATGAATTTCTTCAGAAGCAGAATCAGTTCTAAACTGAACACAGGTATCTCAGTGAGAAAAAAGGCACATAAAAGCACTGTGCAAACTGCTGACAGCACTAGCTGTGTGAGAGACAATCAAAGTACTTAACGTTTTAAAACACATCCCCTGCATAATAACCAACGCTGCAGAAGCCTCAGACGCTTTTCCAGGCACTGAATGAAGAGTGTCACTGTACTAGAATTGTAAAAGATACCCTTTAAGCTTCTTGTATCAATGCACATGTTCTGAGTTGGGGAAATGTTAACATTCTTCATGTATCCAGAGGCCATTTTCGCCCTCAGAATCGGAGGGGAGAGGAAGAAGGGGACATCACACTATTGATTTTCTACAAACACACTTAACCTTTAGTATCTGCTGTCAGTATTTCCAGTGCTAATACAAACAGCAAATGAAATAACTGTAGGAGTGCAGAGAGCTTGCTTCAGATATAAGACTTGGGAAATCAGAGGTTCTTCTCTCAGCCTAGGGTTAATTGTTTTAAAGGCCATACCCGAAAGGGCATGAAAGCGGGAGAGAAAAGAGGGAGCTCCACAAATTCAGGGAATATTTCCTGCAAAAGTAACAAGCGGCTGCTTTGCAAATCTCCTGATGCATCAGATCTGAGCCAGCTGATAACACACAGCATACATTTACTTTAATGAGTGCTGTGTGGTATCACAGAAAAAGTGCTCAGGCCACGAGTGATGAGGCGACAGCCACTGCCCAACGTCCAGGCCCTGCGATAGCTGCTGAAGCGGTGACAGTAGCTTTGCAAGAGGTGGTAGCTGAAAAGACTGGTAATAGCTTGTGTAGCCTTTCTTTTCCGGGTCACTAGGTCAAGTGCACAGGCATGCAAAAATCTGCTTCATCTCTCTAGTAGTCACCTGGTGCCTACATGAAGTGAGGCAGTTGCTTCAGTCCAGCTCCTTCTGAGTAGCTACTTACTCTTGAAAATACAGGCTGGCTTCCTCAGGAATAGTATCCATAGGAAAGTGTGGCAGCAAATGGACATATAACTTGAACTATTTCCTGATACCTGCAAAGCCTGATTTACATCAAACAGGTGATGTGTTCTCCTCACGGTAAATTACAATTGTCCTTAGCTTTTGACCAACTTACCTACACTCTGCCCACTAATCTGTCTCCACTGAGTGTACTGCACGCTCCCCACTATAGCAGATGTTATCTATAAAAGGAAACTCAGTGAGCAGAAGAACAACTTATCCTCCTTGTCCTATACATATGTAGATCCACACATGCACACTCCACAGCAAAAGAGATCAGTGTTCAGTCCTGAAGCAATCACGGGGCCCCACTGTCCCCAGTTCACAGATTGGCAAAGGCTGAGCCCCTCCAACAGCTTGCAGGAGCTTGCCATGGCACTCACTATCCTCTTACTTGTCAGCCTTGGTATTGCAGAGCTATGACCGAGTTTTCTAAAATATACTATTTGCAATTTTTTTTTGTTGTTATTACCTCCTCCAACACAGTTTGGGCTTGCAATATTAAGACAGCTTGGGTTTACATACAGAGGGAATACAAATAGCTTTCCTGCAAAATAAGTGGTGAAAACACACCATTCAATGGCGCTACGTGGTTTACAGGATTTACGGTCTCCCATTTGGGATAAACAGTGCAGTTCTCTTGTGGTGGTGCCATTATGAATAATGTGGCCATGCTAAACTCACACTAATAAAACTTGAATGTATCACCACATTTTTTGGCACTCTCTATAAGAGAAACTCATCCATTAGCCAGGCAGGCACTGAAAACTCTTTGTGACAGGAGCAGCACAGGGATGGTTTCACAGCAGCTATTCAGAGCCACTTTACAGCTTCCTGAGCACAGCCCAGGCTGGGCTGCACGCCAGCAGTGTGGGAAATGGCTGGCAGAGAAGGCTCTGGCCAACTGATTCCTTGATCACACAAATCCCCTGGGGAAAGAAACAAGTACTGAGAGTACTTGCTAGAGGGTGCTTGCAGCATGTCCACAGCCAATCCTTAACTGTTTTTTCAGCCTATCTATGCCTTTGGTAATTCCTTTGACAAAGCAAAATTGATAAGACTGTGTCAATTGGACAACCACACCAGTGCTTTAGCTGCTACATAGCTCTTGGTGACCATAGGAGCCTGAGTGGACATCAGAAATATTCAAACCAATGCAAAGTGCACAGAGCCACACCAAGAGGCTCCTAAGGCAGCATGATCAAAAGGGTGCTCACAACTCTCAGGGCAGGATTGTGAGCATCACAGACTTACCATTGCCACCACAAAAAGGCATGGCTGCTTACTCAGAGCAGAGGCAAAACCAAAAGCAGCAGGAAAATCTACCAGTAACACCATCTGCTTCCTAGCCAAAAAGCCTCCAGCCTTCCATGATAATGACTGACATATGCTTCTTCCTGCATGTCCCATGACTAAGCTGGCTGGCCCCTATTTGTCCTGCGCCAAACCACTCTTTTTTGCTGAATGCTTTAATACTAGACAGTTACCTAAGAATGTACTAATATCATGCCTTACATTTCTTCTGCGTGAAACTTCTAACAAATACTAAGTTGAACTGTCTTCCTTTAAAGGAACCCGGAACTTTGATTCTGGATTTGCCTTTCCTCTAAGCATCGGTACTTAGCCATGCAAAACAACTCTGCAAATTCACCTGACCACTGTGGCACAAAGAGAGCCCTGATGAGAAATTTTAAATTGAACATCTTTCAGTGGATGACAAATCTTGGCTGGCCTGAAGCCTTTCAAAGCCCAAAATGCAATGCAAATTAAAGTTCAAGAAGCCTAAAAGAAAATTATTTTAGCTTTAGGCTTGCAACCAAGCAAAAAAGAGTTAAAAATGTGATTTTTAAACAGAGGTTCAATCACTTGCTTTCCTAGTATTAATGAATGCATTCTGCATGTTTCCCCTGATAAGGCTGTGATTCACATAGCAGGCAAACCCCAGAAACTCTAAAGGTCAAAAAGATGACAACAAATAATTTTGTTAATATTACCTTGAATCCACTCTGTTCCTTTGGCTATTTTAGTATCAGTAAATAACTCTCTACGTTTTCTGACCTAAGCAGTTCCATTTGAGAAGCTTCCCAGTCTGGATGTTTCTAAAATGTTACCAAATGATTAAACACAAATCCTCAAATGAAGAGAGCGAGTTTTATTAAATATCCCAGAGCAGTGCTGTCTGCCCACACTTATGCCCATGTCTGGCTGCTGGCTGATAAACGCCTTGGCTTTAAGATATTACTTATTAGCATGCCTGTATATTTCCACCTCACACAGTCACCCAAGGGTGATTGCTATCTGTTAATTGAATTCCATGCCAGCAACTGTGTCTTTGTGTGCCTGCCATTATAATTTTGAGGATTGTGACTTCATTTCCTATTTACAAGTTGCAGTGATAAAAAAGTGTATTTATTTATATATAAACAAAACCAACATTTTTTTAGATATATGGCAAGGTGTGAGTGAAAGACACATCTGAAACACACAGGTCTATCCTGTTATTTTGTCTTCCTTTTTCTTTTTAAAGGCAATCCACTTCCCACCGGGAAGCTGGGCTTATATTATTGGACATCTCCCTGGTAAAGAGACAGGATGTCAGGGGAACAGAATAAGTCTTAAGTTTAGAGCAGAGCAAGCTGAGGCTTTAGAAATGTCTGAGTTGATGCCTTCCAAGAACTGGGATCTGTGGTGCAAGCTTACTGGAATAATAATGACTTGTACATCTACCACACTTTATTCAAGCATTCAAATGATGGGAGCCGTTTCCCATCACTACCATTGTAACATTATGGAATGCTTCTCTCATTGTTTCAGATGATGAAATGTGATATGCACATGGCTTGATTCTCTCACACTGCAATATTGAGCTAGGACTAGGTGAAGAATCCAGCAGAAGATACGGGACCTCAATGGTGTTTGAGTGACAGCTGTCATGGCTGACTATTGGACCTTCATCTTATCAACTCGAATCCATGACGAGCTTTTGCTAGGCTCTAAAACGAAGCTGAAGCTTTTGAAAAGGCATTAGATGTTTTGAGTTTGGTCAGGAGTCTACCTGAGCAAATAAATGAGACTCCTGAACCGCCAACCACAGTTGGCTCCTATTGCAGGGAAAGCTGGTCTATAATCCCTTTCATAAACACATGGATATTCACTTCATAATTCCTTTTGGCTGCCTTCCCCTTCAATATGTCTGTAGGATAATTGTTAAAAAAAATCCAGTTCTTGGAAGATCAGCAGCTGATTTCTCTATTAAGATCCACAACAAGCAACTAGTAGAAAAATGAATGTAAAAAAGGCTTAGAAGGAATTGTGGCCACCTCAAGGCTCTGTGGAAAATCAGGGTGATCTCTCTTACCCAGGCAATTAACATTTCACAGAAAAAGCAGTCAAGCCTATGCCCAAACAAGTCCTTGTTACAATGTCCTGTGTGGAGATGGATTTCTTACTACACAGGTTACACTTCTGAGTATGCTTGCTGTCAGCAAATCTGTTTCCAAATGTCTCTAGAGACAGCACCTGAGTAATGAGCTGGATCATCCTTGTCTGTTATATAGGACACTAGTCAAATACTATTTATTTAATAGGAAATGTTATCAAACCATCAATTTTTAATAAGGTTCTTAGTATTTCCTGGAGCTTGTCTATAGATGAGAGAGTCTCCACCACTGCTTTGCTTTACTTTTTCCCAGAATGTGCTCAGCTACACATGTCAATTAACATAAGCACCTTGAGAAGTTATGAAATGTGTTGTGAACAGGGAAGAAAAGATTTGGGATCAGATTCATTTTAGCATTTATTCAAATGGTATTGTTGTACTCCAAGTTGTCCTCAGTTTAAGAGTATTTCTCTTCATTCTGGCTTTTACTAAAAGGCATGTATATAGCTATAAATTAGCTTAAGAAATAATTTTTGCCTGTAGACAGTTCTATACTTCATATTCATCAAGGATTCAGCTAACACTAAATAGATGGCTTTAAATATTCTCCCTCTGTGTTACAAATTCTCTTTAAATTCTATTATTTAAAAAATTAAATACAGTTTCTGTTTTCAACACAGCTTCCAAGGACAAATTGAACTAAGGATGCCATCTATTATAGAGATTACTCAATCTGCAAATGTATTTTATCTGCTTATAACTTGGGAAAACTTTACTCACTTGGACTGATGGGGTTTTTTTTGATTGGGTGTAATCCTCATAGCAGTTATAAATTCTGCTGAAATTAAGTTTCTGGAATTTACTTGCTTTCTTAAAATATAGGAAAGTATAGTGCATGCACAAAGGCTATTAAAAAATACTTGTTAAAACTCAAACTTACTGAAATCTTTTAATCATCAAATTAGTCAACGTCAGAATTAATAATGTTGAAACATTTCCAGGTCATTTTGCAGGGGATTTTGACATATTTAATTTTTGAATAGTAAATATAAAAATATAGGCTCTGAAACCACAAGAAAATAAATCAGATCTACAGTGAAACAACCAGCAGTGAGAAATACCTTCTCTAGATTCTGAATTGCTCACATTTTTTTCTGTCAAAAATACCATCACAAACAAAATGTTCCTAAGGAACGTTTCAATTCTGACAAAGCAGCATTTCCTGGTGGAAGATATTCTGATCAAAAAAACCTTTCAACAAGATGTACTTCAGGCTCAGTCTTTGATTACACAAGAACACAGTGCTCTTTCAAATGTCTCAAATGCAAAATTAGTCCTGCACAGTGTATGGCTCTAGACTGAGAGGTGAATTAGTGCAGGGTGTTCTTTTGACACAAACTCTTGCTGTTGGGGTGGGAAAATCAGAAACATTCTCACTCAACCAGGTCAGTTGCTTAGGTGACCAAGTGCAGGGAAAAGTTCTTGCCTGGGAAATGTAGCAAATTTGGCCACAGCCTAGAGCCTTGGTCTAAGACACAGTCACCCATCCATTGCAGCTGAAGGCAGTTGTGGGGCAACTGCACTGTAGCTAGTAAAGGTCACTTTACAAGGAACACGTGCATAACTGGGGTTTGCATTAGGATTGCACCTTAATTCTGATGCTCTATAAATTTGAGTGCTTGGCTTTGCAACATTAATATTGTTTGAATCTGTAATTTTTGCTGTATAATTATATATAGTACATGATTACTCATAATTCACTGCAGACAATGTTTAGACATTAAATCTTAGCTCAGTGATTGAATAGAAGGTAAAGTAAAAATAAATATCCATGTATTTTGTAAATATTTGCATAATGAGCTATTTAAATGCAAGAGATTCTAACATATGTAAACAATTGGAAATACTATATGTGTGTAAGTCTAAAGTGGATGCAAAATATACATAGCTCATTGTAAAATCATATGATTTAGGAGTCAAGCATAGCATTTTTTCTAAGCTTTATGTATTCCGATATTACAGACTGTAAATACACATTTCATTAAAATCACATTGCTTGGTACAATTAGTCAGAGAACTGTATGAGCTTTGAGTGACAAACATAGGGACATTAGTGACTGTCCATTTACAGTGAAAGTTATTTGAGGTCTGCAGACACAGGACATCCAAATAGTTATAGGATCCAATGAGCATAATCTCAGTTCAGTCATAAATACCAGAGAAAATAATTTTATTGTTGTTAGAATGCTACCATGTAACACCATGTGGACCTTGTCTAGCAAAACTTTTTCCCAGCTCAATGTGCATGCAATGGAAACCAAGAGGCTACCTCCATCAAAACACATCTTTCGCTTCTTCTGGTCTTAGTCTAGTCTGATACTTGTGAGTCAATGTGTCAAATGGTACCTTAAAGAGCCACCTCAGCCTCAGTTCACAGTGCAATATGATTCACTGTGGTTTCTGTAAAATAAATGTAGTGGCAGAGGATGGAGAGAAGGAAAAGACTTTCAAAGTTAAAGCACTTTTTTTTTTTTTTTGTGGTGTTAATAACCAGCTTGAGCTAGCTGTCAAGGAGAGAAACAACGAGCATTGTACCTAGTAGCTAGACTGCCCACTGAATAATTACTGCCTTTGCAGAAATTAACTTCTGTGCTAAGGACCAAAGCAGTTAGATTATACTCACAGTCACACCTCTGAGCTCACAACTGATTAAAGAAAATGAATAATGGGTGGTTGCTACCATCTTCTTCAAGTTTCATGACAAAGGGATACTGCTAATAAAATGCACCCCCCACCTCCTCTGGAGCACTCCTCATCTCTGTGTTAGAGAAAACAGATGCACAGCCTTCCTGCTTTGGGAGGCAAAGTCGGCCAGCATGGCCCAGAGGACATGGACAAGGGACCTACTGTCTCCAGTGGGACTCAATTTCCCCAAATCACCTAGGTATCAGGCCTATATCAGAGCAGCTGTCAATAGACTCATGACCAAGGCAGCCATGGACCTCAGCTGACAAGGACATCCCAGCTGCGTGCCCATACCCAGCTGGTACTCCTGCTGCCTCTGCCATGCTTCAGGGTACAGAAAGATCCTTATCTGTGCCCCAAAAACTTTCTATTGCAGCATCCCAGGCCCTGAAGCTTCACTCACATGCCGAATTCCTGGCACCTGAGCAGTTAATAAATGTTTGAATCATTGGGGAGTTAATTTAAGATAGTCTACAATAACTGGGTGTAGTAAATAATTGACGAGCTGAAGAAATTGAAGATAATATGAGATGTCTGGGTGTGAATGTTTATACGAGGCATTCGGAACAGTTTTTGACTCAGAGATTAAGTTATCGGTGCCAGATATAAGGCTATGGAAACTTGAGTTTTGGGGAGGGAAGAAATTAATGTAATTCTCTTCTATGGGACATTTAATTTCAATGTTAAACATATTTTCATTAGTAATACGCCCAGTCATCAGACAGCTCTGAATTTTCAAAACCTCCCTTTCTAACTCCTACACTACATTTCAGACGTGTTGTGTCCAACTCATGACAAACCCTGCACCAAAAAAGTATATTCTCTGTACAGGCATTCCACATGCTCAGAAACAAAAAAAAAGGTTTTCTGAAATGCCACATGAAAGAAAGCCATTTGGGTTGTGGGGGAGACTCACTCAGTGTGCAAACCACAATCACAGTCATATTTCTTACACCTTCCAACAATCAACCCACAAACTTAACGCTCCTCAGAAATGCTTTTAAGAGACTTTCTACTCACCTGGGATGAAGATGACATTTACACTGCTGTTCCTCCTTGAGCAGCTATTCTTAAAACCAAGATATGATCTTGACTAATCTATTTCTAAAGTAAAAGACATGGATCCAGTTGAGCAACTCCAGAGGAAGTTCATGAAGAAGACTGGAGCACCTCTGTTCTGAAGACAGGCTGAGAGGGTTGGCATTGTTCTGCCTGGAGAAGAGAAAGTTCTGAGGACATCTTATGGCATTGTTTCAGTACCTAAAGGAACTTCGGGGTTGATCTGCTGGAAACCATCTCTGTGGAGACCTGGGAGACCTGATTGATAACAAACTAAACATGAGCCAGTAATGTGCCCTCATGGCCAAGAAAGTCAATGACAGCCTGGGATGCATCAAGAAGAGTGTGTCCAGCAGGTTGAGAGAGGTTCTGCTCCCCCTCTCCTCTGCCCTGATGAGACCTCATCTGGAGTACTGTGTCCAATTCTGGGCTCCCAAGCTCAAGAGGGACAGGAAACTTCTGGAGAGAGCCCAGCACAGGGCCACCAAGATGATCAGGAGACTAGAGCATGTTCCTTACAAGGAAAAGCTGCGGGATCTGGGGCTGTTTAGTCTAGATAAGAGGAGACTGTGGGGGGATTTCATTAATATTTACAAATATCTAGATAATGGATGTTAGGAGGTTGGGACATCAGTTTTTTTCTGGTGCATCTAGTGACAGGACAAGGGGTAATGGAAAGAAGATGTCAGGAGGTTGAGGCATCCCATTTTTCCTATTGTAGCTAGCAACAGGACAAGAGGTAATGGGATGAAGTTGGAACACAAAAAGTTCCACTTAAACATAAGAAAAAACTATTTCACTGTGAGGATGATGGAGCCCTGGCACAGGCTGCCCAGAGAGGTTGTGGTTTCTCCTTCCTTGGAGGTCTTCAAGACTCACCTGGACATGTTCCTATGCAACCTGATCTAGGTGAACCTGTTTCTGCTGGGGGGTTGGACTAGATGATCTGTAATGGTCCCTTCCAACCCCTACCATTCTATGATTCTGTGATTCTATGATGTCATGAAACTGAGAGTAGATTTATATTAGATACGAGGAAGAAGTTCATCACCATGAGGGTGCTGAGCCACAGCAACAGGTGAGGCTGTGGCTGCCCCATCCCTGGAAGTGTTCAAGGCCAGGCTGGATGGGACTTTGAGGAATCTGGTATAGTGGAACATGTCTCTGCCCATGGCAATAGAATTGGTACTCAATGATCTTTATTATCCTTTCCAACTCAAACCTTTCTGTGATTCTGTGATTCTGTGAAATTTGAGCAGCTTTTTACCAGTTTTTATGGTTTTTACCATTTCTTCTGCAGACCAAGGAAAAAGACCAGCCAATTAGATCTGTTTCTCAAAATCTCATAATGTGAAATGCTATTATTTTAAAATTTCACTATTGAAAGATCATTAATTAATGCAGAGTAGTTTTATACAGAAAGAAAGTTCCCTTTTATTTTCCCCACTTCTAAAAAAAGGGTTCTGAAATTAAGTTATTCTGCTAGTGCAAAGCATCTCAGGATCTTTAACAAACAGAAATGTTTGAGGAGGAAGTACATATGAGAAAACCTGTATACAAAAAAAAAATCTCTGTTCTGTATATTGGACTCTTTTACAATCTTCTTTATCACTCTCCTTACTTGTACATCTAGTATCTTCCTCAGCCCAATGCTCTTTTAAGAACAAAAGGTTAAATTGGACTTAGTTTTTGTCTAAACATTCAGATGTGTTACAAGGTTCATGTCCTAACAAAGTGTGGTTGAAGTCCAAAGGCTTTCAGATATCTGCTCTCATTAGTGGTCTTCTATACTCCACCAGAGCACTGCATTTACGGGTGTCTGCAGCTCTGTAGCAAAGTACATTGCATAGGATAGCTTAAAACTATGAGCAAACTCCCTCTCATGCCACAGGCTTCTTCTAAAGTACAGCTCCCCAGATATACATGTGAGGAATTAAGCACTAGACTGCTACTTCCCAGCACATGCTCCAGAAGCAAAGAGTAGAGGAGAAGGAAGGGAAGACTTCAGTACAGAGCCCATGGTTGCATGGGTAGTGTGCTTCAACAGATGGTACATATGTGGGCAAAGACTTCTTCTCTTGCAAAGGTGCAAGCACTACCTGTAGCCTCTTGGATTTGCTCATGTAATCTATTTTCGTCACTGAAAGGCCTCTTACACCAAGCAACATTCATCTCCACAGGATGAGCATGGCAAAAGGTCCCAACTGATAAGTCTGACTTTTGAGGGGTTGGCTTCAAGCATGTATATGTCCTCATGCTTTTGAGAATGAGGATAAGACAGGTTAAAAGCAATTAGGCATACAGCAGGTAGGAACAGACAGCCTGCTTGTGAACATTGAAGAAGGAAAGGGAGTGCATTTTACAGGAAAATTATCTGAGTCTGCAGTAGCAGCATTTTATAGTTCAGCAATGGAAGATCTAATTGAGGCTGTATAGCTACCTCCTAACTATATAAATGAAATGTGCACTCCCTCAGTGAATATCATTGATAAAAAGCCAGCTGGGGAAAAGGTTGAAATACACGGTAGAATCAATTTTATGTGGAATGGTTTTTAACATTTTGTCTATACATTTAACTGGCTGAAGAAAGTGCAAGTAAATATTATGTTAGCAACTGTGTCATGGAATAAGTCTTTGTTTTTTATTAAAAACAGAGAGAAAACAATCATCACCTTTTTATGGTTATCAAAATTTGTTTCACATATATTTTCAATACTAAGGTGTACTAAAATATTTAACTGGTAAATAAAATTGCCTATAAACTTTTAAAGACATCTTCAGAGCACTTGGACAAAGACTGAAGCATGTGGTTTTATTTTGAGTTAATTGTCTTGCAATACTTACATGAGTCTATATAAAAAGATAAGTACATACATACAGTTTCACATTCAATTATCTCTCTGTGTATCACTTCCATATAGCAAAAATTTACTAAAGATATTGATTGATGTCAAAAAATACTATACATTGTTGTTTTTTGTTTTGTTGATATTAACAGTATTTCCATCCCCATAAAGTCTGTTTTGCTGCTATTATTGCCACATGGTGCAAAATGAACTCACAAACCAAGATACAAGATCAGGTTCAGCCACCAGTCCTAAATTCCCCTGCTGCAGAGCAGTTTAGAGTTTGTGCTTAAAGAATCAGAAAGAAAAAAGCTTAAGTAATGATTTTTTTCATTTTAATACGTAGAGTATGTGTGACAATCTAGAAGCAAGAGATGATCTTTTATATGATATCATATAATTGGATCTCTTAAATATCAGACATAAATAATATTACTGTTATAAATAAATAAATATATTAAGGTAAAGTAAAAATTTGACACGTATCACGTCTAGGGGCCTTGGTTTTATTTTGAACCTGTATACCTTAGGTAACTATCAAGATTTTTCTACTGAAGTCTTTACCCAGTTGATGTTTATTTTCTGCAGTGTAATTTTGTGCTGTTGTTGGTTTTGACATTAATATATTAAAAGTTAAATTTATATCAGCACCAACAGATCAACTATCAGATGTTGCTATTAACTTTGACATCAAAATCATTAAGAAATTGCCATAATGTAAATTAATTATCAGAATTGTATTGGCATGGATGCATAATGATATTACTCATGCAAATAATTAAAGAAAATGCACAGTGAAAAACACATTAGAATAATGGCACAAAATGTAGTTATTCTGGCTTCTTGACAACTAGACACTATTAGTTTTCTGCACAGTGAACTTTAAGGTTAACAGAAAGAGACAGGGAAGTCCAGCGCAGGGCTCAAGCTACTCTTATTTGTGTCTTTCTTTATTCAGTATAAGAGACTGTAGAAGTGAAAACTAACTTTTTTAAACTCATCAAAGAAAGCTTTTTACATTACTCTGGGAGAGATTAAAAACAACATCAACAAACAAACAATTCCAAAGCAGCAGAATGACTTATAGCACTGCTCCAGAGATATACGTTCTTTTATTGCTGCCAATTTCAGGTCTCCTGAGACCTCAGGCACAGAAAAGTTGTTAAAATGCTAGGATTTTCCTGAGCACAAGAGACTAATAATTAACCTGAAAGTATTTAGGTTATCTCCTTCCACCCACTACCCAAAAGGTAATTACTACCGATCAGTGCTCAGGGAGAGAGAGTTGTGATTATGGTGTGTGTGTTCTCTTAATTTAATGTGTAATGGACTGAGTTTGCTTTTTCGTCAACAGCAAAAGACTGTCCACTCTAATAGAATAAACATTACTAACGGCTCAGTGGTGCATGTCAGCTTACTCACCAGCTGGACACATTTCTTTCAAATGCCTCTCTCCATTCTCTCCCAAGTCAATGGAAGAGGTCTCTCTCAGTCATGGTTTTGTACCTGATCCACAAATGATATTATGTAAACAGTGCAAAAAGGCACTCATTTCTGGGATTCTCGCCTTCCACTTACCATGTTTAACAGACTAAGGAAACACCATCATCCCTCAAAACAGACTCTAAAAATAAAAAGCAGATAAAACATGGGAGGAAAGATTCTTATCTATCCTCCTATAGAAGGCCACTCCTAATGTACCTTGCAAGGAAAAGGATCTTTCTGGGATAGAGAAGAAGAGGGCTAGGAAGCAAGATATCTTGGCCCTACCCTTGTTCTTCTACATAATTCCAGGAAAGTCACTTAAATGGTTTGCATTAAATATTTCTGTTGCTGAAGTGAGAGCAACAATAACAGCACAGAGATGTGGCAAAGTATCCACAATTAAAAACATAAAAGCCACTCCATAAATCACAACTACCTAAGCATGTAAAAACATCCTAGAGATTTCTCAGAAAAACTGTAAAAATTCATTTGTGACCTAATGTCCAAATTCTGCAGCTGCATCTGCCAGCACAGACTCCTGCATGTCTGAGAAGTCACTACTAAATCTTTGTTTGGGCCCACACTGCACTTTCTACTCCTGACATAATGAATCACAGCTCAGAAATGGGACACAATGGGCAGCCAATCTACATCTACAGGCAATCACTAGTACCAAGGGTCTGGCTGCTGCCTAGATCTCCTGTCAACTCAGAGCTTATTTTCTCTGGTTTGCTTTTAAGAATGGGTATATGCATACAGTAAACTATTTTATGGCAGTCAAGATCTCTGGGAGCAATTTGGATCATAATTAATATTAGACCAATGGCAAATGTCTTTTTTTTTTTTCCTAGTTTATTTTTAAACTTTCTAAGTTGCCTTGGGGAAAGATATCTTTTCAGGCACTCTTTGACTTTTTATGGTGAAATATAGACATTTTACTTGAAACAGTTTGTTTAATGATGCCCTGAGCCTTTTACTTCTGTTCACCAATCCAAGCTTTGCCTCTAATCCATCAATAGATAGGTCAAAGTTGTACCCATAATTTACAGTTACGTTAATAAGATCTATGGCATGTCTTGCAACATTTTATTGATAATATGTAATGCATTATAAGTATCATGAGCTTGCAGAGCTGCTGTCACTCAGGGATTTTGCTCATAAGGTATTACACTCAAAAGCAGGCTGCTGCAGTAAAAAAGAGACTTCAAATAAATAGGCTGGCACAATTCTGCCTTCAAAGGGACAGTCTATAAATTCACAAACAAGATTTACTACATAATTCAAGTCTGAATCAACACAGGAATTATACTGTGTAACTGAAAAGGGGCACACCATGTGGTAGAGTGTTTATAGTGTGGGCAATATTGTAATGCAGAGGCTGTTTTGCAGGCACATCTTTACGTTTTCTAATTACACTGATTGCCACCTCCCGTTTACAATCACGTACCCGCACTGAGTTTAACTGCCATAATTACTACATGATAAATTTATATAAGGAAAATATTGAGTGTCTGTTTAGTGTGTTACAATTTAATTTAGCAGCTGGGTGGGGAAAAAAAGAGATGGTAACAGCAGCATCATGTGATTTCATCAATTCTCCATGCATCATGGAAAAGCAGCCTCTGCACTACATCTGCAAGACCTCTGAGGTACAGTAGCTGCATCTGGTTAAGAATTAAAATCTGTACATGAACTAGCTAACTTCTATTTTATAGCTACATTTACTTGTGTGAGTTTACCACATCCCACAGATGGTATTTTTCATACCCCTGCTGTTTGTCAATGGTATAAAACTATATTCCAGGGAAAGGGCAGACAGTACATTACATGGGGAGTGATAAAAACCCTGAAGTGATGGTCTTCGTGACATCATCTGAAGACATGATTCACTCAAGGAGTTACTAATTCTCCACCCAAAAATTTGGCAACACAGTCTGCTAAGAATCATCTTGCTACTTTTCCTAATAATGAAAAAAAAAAGTTGCAATTACAAATACAAGATATCCTTATTCAGCTAATTCTAGCTTTACAGGGGTTAGGACCTCATGCAATTTAATGTCAATTGGGAAAATATGTCCTGCTCAGGAGAGTTAATTCATGTCTGTGTTGCAGACCAGCATATCTTGCTGTTATATGATCAGCAGAAGTCCTAGCTCAAGTCACCTCTCCTCAGAGCTGTCCCTGACTTTCAGAGGTCAAGATCACGTTACCTCTCATCTTCTCCTATATGAGCAAAGGAAACATACTCTCTCCAGCTACTTTCATCTCTGCCTACAGGACTGTTGCTTGATAAATAAGGGTATGTTAAGGATGTGATCTGCTAACAAGGCATACAGCAAAATCAAATGTTGTACCGTGCAAGCTGAATTGGAGTTGCAACTCGTCAGTCCTGTTTAAAACCAGAACAGGAACACTCAGCACAGTGTTAGGTAGGTAGAAGAAAAGGATGCATACTGTGTCTGTCCTTCAGAAATATTCAGCTAGCTTAACTGGAAGATTTCTGACTTGAGTTGATTTGGAGAGCAATACCATACTCCCTTTTCTAAGAGGCAGAGGCAATGGTATAAATTATGATTTGCTACTAACTGAAAAGCAGGGATTATGGTGCTTGGAGTGGCATATAAAGAGTTGCAACTCCTTAGCCCTGCTGCCTGCTCTGCTTTGCATCTTATGTTTGGATAAACTCAAATAACTTTAACCCTTCCACATCTCAAACTACAAATCTGTGAAGCAATGACTTCTATATAAATGTTGAGTTTAAATATGGGGTTTTTTAAGAGTTTTGAGATTCACAGGCACATATTACTCAGATATCTTATTGCCAGATTCATGAGCTGTGAAGTATCCAGGAAAAGATCAAATGCTGAAGAGCCATTAAAGCTAGTACCTATAGCCTAGCCATGCTGGGGACTTCTGCAATTACAGTTTGTTTTTTTGATTAACCTCTTCAAATACAGAATCACACAGAATCTCAAGGGCTGGAAGGGACCTCGAAAGATCCTCACAGCTGTTCCTGTGCTCATGCTCTCCCAAAATGACCATTGATCTCAGTGAGAGACAGGCTGTCTCAGAGTGACCCAGACAGGCCCAAAGCCCTTATGATTTTCCCCCAAGTTCCCACAGGGAACCCACAGGGATTGTCTTTGTGAAATGAGGATGGAAACAGCCCATGGGATGTTAGAAGCAGCTGCTAGGATTTAGACATCCCCAGGACTATCACTTACTTAGTGCAAATACTTTTTTCTATCCAAAACTACTCCTCCTCCTCAGTTCATATTGCACAAGCACTACCCCATATTGTATTCAAGCAGCTTTTGAAAAAAGTGTACTGAAAATGATGAGGCTGGCAGTGTTGCAGAACGGACAGGGCAATGCCTTCGGCCCCTCACATCTTCCCCTTGTACCACAGGGTAGGAGCAGGTAACAGGCTCCTTAAAATGGTGGTTTCATCTATCTCACAGCTACTCACACCAAAGCCACAATCCTTGCCTTGTCCTTCACCTCAGCCCTCCTCTGCATGATTTCAGCACAGGCGTGACAGTACTCACATGAATTTGGGCATGCCTGGCTATGATGGAGGGATGGGATAGGATGGGATGGGATGGGATGGGATGGGATGGGATGGGATGGGATGGGATGGGATGGGATGGGATGCCAGGTGCTCAGGCAGGTAAAGATCCTGATTTACACAATCAGAGACAAAAGCATATTCCACCCTGCTTCAATTAATTGCAGTGGAAAAGGTTAGGAGCTATCAATGCTGCAGCCAAGAGAGCTTAAAACTAAATATAACCTACAGGAGCGAAAGACAGGATGAGTCTTTGAAAGCATTCTTCTGAAATGAATCAGAAATCTAGAGAAAGTTTTCCCCTTCTCTCCCCACTTCCCCAGCCTATGGATTGAAACAGTAGTTCCCACCTCCCCTCTCTGAAAAAAAGTGTAGCTCGCCTCCCTGGGATGAACAGCTGGGACCATCCTGCTATCACCTCCTTGCTCTTCCTCACTGCTTTAAAATTAGCATTGCTGTGATCAGACAGCAGTGGAAGAAATGCTCACCCACCACTTGAAACAGCACTTAGAGCTGATCACTAAAGTAGCACCTGCCTCCAGGAGCTGGGGAGTTTGCAGCAACCTGTACCTCCGGCAGCTTGGGGCCGAGGCTCACCATGTGAGCAGAAGGCTCTCATTCATCCAGAGAGCTCCTGCTGCCGATACTGGAACTGTGGCACGTCTGCCTGACTTGGCTCAGGCTCTTGGTGTAAACCAGCCAGGGAGCCAGAAGTGACTCCATAGACTTAAATAGCAGAGCCAGTCTGAGCTGAGGAAGATGATTCAATGAGATATTTTGGTAGCATTTTTATGAAGGCAGCAAGACTCTCCAGACAGTATTTTTAGTGGTCTAAGACCCACGATACTCATCAGTAGGCACAGAAACCACCAGTGCAGGAAATCTGTAGAGTAAAACCACCCTAGGGTGTATCCAGACAGTGCAGCAAGTGCAAGTCAGATAAGAGCTTCTTGTAACTTTGGAGTTCTAGCAACTTCTCGGAGCAAATTTCACAAAGACCGCTCAACAACACGAAATGTCCATTCAGCCCTTCCTGGCTCATTCTGATAAATGCTTCGTTTCTAGTTTAACAGCAAATTGAAATTGATTAAGCCAGTATTGATATTGTCCTACAAGGTACAGAGAAACTAAATTCGTTTGAGATAAATCCCGAGAAAGAGCAACACTCATGCACACATACACACACACACTGTTTAAAATAGGTTCATCTGGGATGCATAAAGCCTGAAAAATGTTCATTAGGACTGGAAAAGGAAACATTATTAATCAGCTCTAGGCTTCTAACTGCTCACTGAAAGAAAACTTCAGTCAGATAATTTTTTAAACATACATGAACTCCCAAAATTGTCCCTGGAAGAATTAGACAGCTAACTTGCCATACATATGAGGAGGTGGGAAAAAAAGGCAAATGAAAGGGGTTGGGGGCTGAATTATTATTATTTTTTAATTTGCATTCAACAGGAGAAAGATTTATGCATGAGATGCAAATTGCTATGCATTATTTACACATCTGAAGAAAAACAAATCTTGAATGTAAATGCTTAGAGGGCATATTTTTAAATATGAAAGTAGTAAAATTATTATAATGTTTATAACTCCCACACTGTTAAAAAGACATTAATTTGGGGAAAAATGAGCCCTCTTATTTAAATTATAGAGTCCTCACCAAATATTAGGGCAGAAATCAAATACAAACAGCTGCATGTTTCCATTCTTGAGAGTCTTTTAGGACAATTTGTTCACCTTGCAGTTGGTCTTATCCAGAATATCTCAGTGGGTTAGCAACTGCAAAGTAACAGCCAGCTAAAGACTTTCCATTTCCATTGTGAAATATTAGTTATGTCTTCAGAAAATAGTGTTATAAAAACAAGTCCACCCCACAAGCAGTCCAGCTTGGGTGGTGGGATATATACAACTTTCAGTTGCCACTCCTGAGAACAAGTTGAATAGCACTAAAACACACAGTAGTTGTGTGTTTTATAGTAAACAAACAGTAAAGGAACATACAGTAAACAAAGCTAAAGGACCAGGAAGAAAACAATGAGAATGAGAAAAAGATGAGAGCAAGTGATGACACCTAGAAGATTCAGCACTGATTGGTTGGTCCATATCCACTGAATTGTGCATTTTCCAGTTCTCTTTTGAAAACGTAAAGGATTTGTATTATACTAGCACTTCTCAATCTTTCGTGTATTCACTTCTGGAGGGGAAAAGCTATCATTTCTATTTTTACCAAGAGAAAATCAAGGTCATAAGACCTGGGTTATCAAACCCATTTACATGTGTGACTCCTGTCAGCTCCTAAAACCTTTCATCATCTGTACCAGAGACCTACTAAAAAAAAAAAAAGAGAGAGAGAGAAGAGGAAGAGAAGAGGAAGAGAAGAGAAGAGAAGAGAAGAGAAGAGAAGAGAAGAGAAGAGAAGAGAAGAGAAGAGAAGAGAAGAGAAGAGAAGAGAAGAGAAGAGAAGAGAAGAGAAGAAAAAGAAATTTAGGTGTCTGCATATTCTTGCCACTTTTGAAAAAGCAACTCACTTTGTTGTCAGCCTGAGGGACTTAAAAGTCATGAAACTTGATTCTATAAGACGAAAAATAATTTTGGAGTTACCATTTTAGCTTGCTTTTTGACATTGTGAGAGCTGAATAGGGACTGCTGTTTTCCTTCATCTGTCTCATGTGAGATGGACCTTAGAGTCGCATTTCTTTCCTCACATCACTTCTGACCACTGAGAATGTGAGCACGAGACAGCACATTGAAATCACCATTTTTGTAACACAGGGCAGTGAGTGCCTGTGGCAATAACTCAGATAGCTCTGGCCATAGGACTCCATTCCTATAGTACAAATTCATAGACATAGACTTAAAAAATCATTTCAACGGGAAGAGATCTTTGAGTCCAGCCTTTATTCCAATCCTATCAACCACCAGAACATTTCCCTAAGTGCAACATCTGTCTCTTAAACACTTCCAGGGATAGTGACTCCACCATCTCCCTGGGCACCCGTTCCAATGCCTGATAATGCTTTTCAGTAAAGTAATTCCTCCTCATATCCAGCCTGGACCTCCCCTGGTGCAACTTGAGGCCATTTCCTCTTCTTCTATTACTTGCTACTAGGGAGAACAGACAGACCCCCACCTTGCTGCAACTTCTTTTCAGGTAGTTGTAGAGTGCAATAAGGTCTCTCCTGAGCCTTCTTTTCTCCAGGCTAAACAGACCCAGATCCCTCAGCCGTTGCTCATATGTGATGGACTTTAAATCCTTTACTAGCTTGGTAGCCCACCTCTCCATCCTCTCCAGTACCTCAACGCCCTTCTTGTAGAGAGGGGCCCACAACTGGACACAGTATTTGAGGTGCAGCCTCACCAAAGCCAACTACAGGGGAATGATCACCTCCCTGCTCCTGCTGACAACATTGTTCCTGATACAGGCCAGGATGCCATTGGCCTTCTTGGCCACCTGGGCACATTGCTTTCTCATGTTCAGCTGGATATCAGTTAGTCCTCATAAGTCCCTCTCTGCCTGGCAGCTTTCCAGCCACTCTTCCCCAAGCCTGTAGCACTGCTGAGGGTTGTTGTGGCCCAAGTGCAGAACCTGGCACTTGGCCTTACTGAAACTCATGGCACTGGCCTTGGCCCAGCCATCCAGCCTGTCTAGATCTCTTTGTAAAGCTTCCCTACCCTCAAGTAGATTGACACTTCCACCTACCTTGATGTCATCTGCAGACTTACTAAGGGTACACTCTATGCCCTCATCCAGATCATTAATGAAGATATTTAACAGAAGTGGCCTCAACACTGAGCCCTGAGGAAAACCACTTGTGAATGGCTATCAACTGGATTTAACTCCATTGACCACGATTCTTCGGATCTGGCCATCTAACTAGTTTTTCACCCAGGAAAGTGTATGCCAAGAGCAGCCAGTTTCTCTAAGAGAATGCTGTGGGGAACAGTTTCAAAAGCCTTATTAAAGTCAAGGTAGACAACAACCAAAGCCTTTCCTTCATCCAACAAGCAGATCACCCTGTCATAGAAGGAGATTGGGTTTGTTAAACAGGACCTGCCCTTCATAAATCCGTACTGACTGGGCCTGATCACCTAGTTCTCCTGCATGTGCATAATAGAACTTAGGATGATCTGCTCACCAGCTTCCCAGGCACTGAAGTCAAACTGATGGGCCTGTAATTTCACAGATCATCCTTCCATCCATTCTTATAAATAGGTGCTATATTGGTTGACTTCCAATGAGATGAGACCTCCCCAGTCAGCCAAGACAGCTGATAAATGATGGACAGTGACTTGGTGAGTTCTCTCAGCAAGAAGTCAGTGGAAGTCCAGACTCTGTCCAACAGAAAGAGATGTGCAAGCACACATTTCACAACCAGAATAAAACTTTCACATAAAACACCAAAAATTTGTCAGAAGGCTTAGAGACATTCATTCAGTCAGACCAGGGAGTTTCTGTTCTGATTAAGAGCAGTCAAAATGAAAGAAAATTCAACCGTTAGTCATGATTACTCACTTTTGGAGTGTCAGTTAATAAACACACTTAAAACGAGTGAGAAGGTATTCACTTTTGCAGCCAAAGACTTGGAGCGGGTTTTTGTGGATATGGTTTTTATGGCTATCCACATGGCTAATTCACATCAGGTTTTTGTTCATCTTTTAATATTTATGTCCAGATGCCACTGTAAGCTTCCAGATGTTTTTGAACAGACATCAAAAAATGTTTGCATAGCAATTACCAAAAGAAAGTTTGAGGCATTTCCAATGAGCTGAGAATGACAAAAGACAAAGTAACTTTTGTTACTGAAAGGTTTCATTTTTCTCCTTCTCTCTTTTTTTTTTTTCCTCTTCTTTATAAACCGTTTATTGGCCTGACAGTCAAAAGCAGAATGCAGTCCGTCTACATTGATTGTCCTATTTGGACGTTGCTTCTAGAAATCTAGAATTTCTGATGCCAAATGATTCCTCCATTTTCTAGCAAGTGCAAGTAACTAGAGGTATCTCTGCAGGTCTCCAGATGTTAATCTACCCATATAACTTTATCACCCCTTTAGTATCCACTGATAATATAAGAGTCTAGATATTGTTGAGGTTTAAGCTACAAACATTCCTCTGCCACAGAGAAGAGACTGAAGAAGAAAGAGATGTTATGTGTCTCCTGCTCTTGGGATCAGTCCTGAAGCAGCGGATCTCTGCCTTCCTATATGGTGTCACAGCACAGTCCCTCAGGAAACTCTGCAGATAGCACTACAGAAAGAAGTAGAGGAGAGCTATCTGTCTGTCACTGCTTCCACTGCACCATAGTTCTGGCTCAAAGTGCCTGTTGCACCAGAGCAGCTGCTTCCAAGCATGGATACACAACTAAAACAGAGCCATCAGAACACATTCAGGCTAACTAGGAAATCATCTAACGTTTGCAAATGTCTGCAGGAAAGGACTACTGGGAAGTCAGTGATGGGCTGGACCGCAGACAGAGCTTCTAGGTGAGCTGGAGCCAGTCAGAGTGGAAGCTAGAGGGACTTAAATCCTTCACAAGTTATCTGTGCTCTGGCTATTACAAGACAACTTCATGCTTCCCTGTGTTTCTGTGCTGTGTTGGGGAAAAAAACACCCAAAAGTAAAATTAAGCCAAATGCCAAGTGTCGAAAACAGAAACAAAATCTTTCTTAATGTTGATAATTATGTCATATGCTCAGAAAAACACAGTGAAAGAAAAGCTATATTGGGCAAAAGTGAGAAGATGACAGAGAGAGGTGATTTGTTTAGCACCAGCACTCAAAGTGACAGTTTGACTGCCAAGTTCAGTTGTTTCTGGGAGACAGAAGACAGGCAGTCTCATTCTTTGTGCTTGCTGAGTGTTTGCCGCAATACACATTTTGGTCCCATAAGTAATCAACAAGAGTTTTGTCAGTGAATTCAATGGGGCCAAGATTTTCCTTTGCCTAGAAACAGATGGTCAGGCAGAAGCTTCAGCCAATCATGCTGCTCTTGTGAACTGAAGCTTCCCTGGATTTGCCCATAGAGCTCTGCAGACACAGAGGTGGGTGGCAAACGTGACTGCGTGAGTTATATTTGTATTTAGTCATCTCCAAGTGAAACTACACTATACTGTACTTAGACATTTTTCACTGAGAAACAAATATTAAAAAATGAGGGTGTTTTGCCAATATCTTCTGTTAATTGACTAAGGGTTGGAAGTGTGTATGTACATCCCAGACAACACTGTGAAGCAGATATAGCCAACTGCCTTAAACTGGTTTAGATGCCAGAAGAAATATATCTGCAGCAGTGTTACTTCAAACTACCAATCAGTTATAACTAGCTCAGGCATCTCCCTCAGTTACCTTGTAACCTGCAGTATATTCTGATGGCATGATGTGAGAAGAAATTGCAGAGAGGAAACAGCTGGAAGAATATAAAATAAATTTTAAATTATTTTTCAGAAAAATATATCAGAACTTGCTAGAGAAATTATTTCCTAGACACATCTTTCCTAGTCTCATATCAACTCTTCAGCATAAAAAAAGTAAAAAGAAAAAAAATCATCTGATTAGTATTATGAAATCCATGCAGCCATTATTCAGCAATGCTACTTTCAAATGTCACATAAAGACCTCCAAATGCAATCTGCAACCTTTAAAAGGTAAACCAAAACTAAACATCTGGAAAATGTGGGTCAGGTCTTCAGCTACTAAGAATCCCTGTGGTTTCCTTGCCTTTGTTCCTTGCAATGCTCACATACATGAGCTCTGAAAAAAGTTGTACTGAGTTGCCAGTCATAATTTCCACTGAAAAAAAAGGAAGCTCCTCAGGCCAGATGGCAAGTCATCCTGGAATTGGTGATCCTCAGGCAAATCCTACCCATATGATCTATCCGCAAATTTTAGGGATGCTTGTTGCAAACATAGCCAGCCTCTGGAAGATATACTTACTGTAGTCACTGCCAACACTGATGATGAAACCCCATTTTATGATTCTCAGCAGCAGAGCCACATAGTTATGCTGTTTACATTTGGTTGCTTGGCATTTGCTGATGATTAGTCCAGAGTCGAGGTGACATTTTTTCCCACAGTACTGTATCAGAGCAAGGTATATTTTCATCTCTGTTTATTACATTTAGGTTTTTATCTTCTCTTGAAACATAGGGGTTTGATAACTGTCAGGGACTGATTAATGAGCAAGATGGACTTTTGATGTCCTCTAGGAGGACAATCCTTATGATTCTTTTTCAATGGTGACATCTATGTGCATCCTACTTTAAGGCCTGCTTCAACCTTTATTTGTCATATGAGAAGAAAGACAAAATTTTACCTAGTCATATATAATTACTCAATTTGGTCTTGCCCAATTGCTCTCAAGGGTTGTTTGACAAAGGCTCAAAATGAAGGGCACGTGGACACGCAGGGAATCATGGGAACAGTTCATTTAGTAACGTTCTCTTCCTTTGTTTTATAGTGTTTCTGATAATTAACAAGTTTGAGCAATGAAAAACAAGTTGCACTCTAATGTTAGTAACCACAGGATTAAAGTGACTGGAGCTCCTTTAAATCAAAGACACCAAGGAGATATAGGCTTACCTGTAGTTGCACATCAGGATTACCTCAACTCTTCCTCCACTTTGACTTTTCTACTTCTAATCAGGCAAGTGGCGACAAAAGAAGCCAAGGTGCATATGGTCTGATACGATAAAGCTGCCTGAAGAGTCACATGAAAGAGAGGAGCCATATTTCTAGGTTGCAGCTGAGAATCAGGTCTCCTTTGATCAGGAGTACATCCTGGCTTCATCAGAGGCTCTCTTTGGTGCTTCAGGAGTTATTCAGCTGTGCTTGTGTTTGGGGTCATGGTGCAGGAGAAGGACCAGCTTGAGGTACAGCCCAGGGCATGATGGGTTGAAAGGAAAGGGACTGAACAGCCTTCTGTTACAGCACTGCATGATTTGTCTCTTATTTTCTTATCAGTCCCAGAAAGCATTTAAAAACTTTCAAACAGAAAAAAAAAAAAAAGAAAAGAAAAGGAAAGAAGGGAGAAAAAATAACTCTAATTGCAAATAGTGGCATAAAACCTGTGGCATTCAGTCAGCCTTTTTCTACCAGATAGTAACTTAACTGGCTGGTTTTAAAAACTATTGCCTTTCCCTGTTAGACTCAATACCTGTCACATGATTAATGTGCTGGTGTCTTATTAACTGCTGTGTTAGAGGACCTGCCACACTCGCTACCACCCCCCTTCTCTCTCTCCTTTTGTAAAAACCTCGTTGCAGTCCCGCTGCTCTGAGTGGAGGGTACTGCACCTTCCGATAAAACATCATAAAGAGCAAAGAATTACCATTTCCCAGTAATCCAGCCCATAAATCAACCCTCATGTTTTGTTCCAAGGATGGTGAGAGATTCTGTGAGTGCTCCTTGTGTTTGCATTCACAAGACAGGCTGTGTGTTCAGAAAGAGGAAAGAGAAAAAAAATCAGGAACAGCTAAATCGTTCCAGAGTCTGATTGATCTTATCTGGACCTCCCTTGCTGCAACAATAATTTGAAACTGTTGAAAATTGCCACCTTATCTGATTGGTGGTCTTACCAGCTGCTATTTTATCAGGGCCCACGGATGAGGAAAGCAGGACGTGGCATGACCTTGGTATCTCAGCACCCGACCTCAATTTCTAATCAGTTGGATGTCTCACTGAGGCTGCCTCTGGATGCTGTGCATGTCCCCTCTGGCACCAAGTCATTCAAAAGGCATTTGCTTCCTGCTGGTGTTAGTCCATTAGCACATACACAAAGCACATCCTGGCACATCACCATCCTGCCTGCTAGTGCTGTGGCACCTCAGGTCCTTTTCTGTAATGCTTCGGCAGCCTTTCCCCTGACAAGCTTGGTTTGCATGACTACTACCCAGCCAGTAACACTTCAGTATCCTGCTGGCATCACAGGCAAGGCAAGGCAAGGCCTCCAAACTCATCTCATTGGTTTTATGCAAGCAATACATATCCGTCGGTGCAATGAGTGTTACCTGCAGAGTGCCTCAACATAGGTACTGATACATAGCATGTACTAGCATGTGTTGTTGCTTTGGACTGGAAACTGAAGGATAAAGTTTTTAAGCCAGTACTAATGGTCATTAGATGTGTGATTGAGGAAAATAATTCCATCCCTCTAAATTCACATACAGACAGAGGATTACACTTGTAAGACCCCCATCACAGCAGGGTCATGGAGGATGCCTGTTAGCTCCCCTTCTTTTCCCAATTGCTGCAGGGGAGAAATTCTCCTTGATCCATCAAGTGGGCAGGATGCTTGCGCAGTACCTATGATCCTCTGCCCAAGAGGACAGTAAGCAGATCCATGGCCTTACCTTCACCAGGCCTGCTCTTCCTTTTCTCCTTCAAGCTGGGGCTGGAGGGGAGCCTCTACCCACCCAGGGAATGCTCCTACAGAAAGATACACACTTTGGAGCAGGTCCTTAAGACACTGCAGCCCTCACCTTTCCTGTCTGCTTGATCTTCCACACCGATAAATGTTGCTTGGGAACACCCCTCTTGAAACAGCAGAGTCATTGCCATAGCTCTGTGTTGTGTCACTGGACAGCTACAGTATGATCAGCAAGCTGAGGGAGAAGCCTGGGTTTGAATCAACTGAGATATCAGTAAAATAGCAAAGAAAAAGGCTGAAAGGAGTAAAACCCGAAGCACAGAGAAATTAACCATCTAAGGAAGGTTAGAATGCTGTAGTATGTCATTTCTGAAAAAGGAGATTTAGATTTTCTGTTTCAATATTATGTCTTTTAATATATTTACGTGCTTACCTTTATTATACATAATTTTTAATGGACTGAAATTAGTATCAAAGATTTTGTTTCTTTTACATCTTTGGTATAAGCTTTTTCTCCTTTTCTTTTCTTTTCTTTTCTTTTCTTTTCTTTTCTTTTCTTTTCTTTTCTTTTCTTTTCTTTTCTTTTCTTTTCTTTTCTTTTCTTTTCTTTCTTGAATTTAGTATGTCTTTTTTTCTTTTTTCCTGCTCAATTTGACAGAGAAATCCTCTACAACTTCAGACTTCCTCATAAAACAGAAACTTACTTCCCAACCAGCGTCTGTCCTTCACCTCTGCTGCATGCAGGGACTGCTAACACGGGTCTTCCACATGATCTTCTCACACTGTGACCAGACACAAACCCTAGCATTTCTCCACATAAGAAGTATGAGAAAAATGTGAAAGTTTGATGCAGAAAGAAGTCTCTCACATGTTCTCATTCTGGAGACGAAATGCTCAGTGCAGTGAGTAGACACTATAGCGGGGAGCCCACAGGATGGTAAACTGATGTACCAGGGCATTCTTTGGCCAAGTCTTGATTTTCTGCTATTTTTCCAAAAGATCAAAACATTGAATTGTAGGTCTGTGACAACTTTAGCATTAAAAATTCAGACCTACATAAGTATTGAGTTTGAGTCCTGACAGGAGTTACAAAGTTTATTTTCAATGCTAGTATAATTTACCACCCTGTCCCTTAAGTAACAGTAATAATAATACTATGAAGAAGATGAAGAATTTCCTATATATTTTTGTTCTATTTGGGTTTTGCTTCCTCTTATTAAACTTCAGCTAAGCAGAGTCACAGTGTTTTCTGTCTCCTAAAACCACATCTAAACATCTTCAAGAGAGAGCAGATGCAAGAGAATTGTTACTTTTTCTATTTATTCTGACAAGTAAAGAATATTTAAAAGGTTTGAAGCCTGATCATTTACAAAAAGGAACAGAGTGTGACAATACCCACGTCTTGGGTGTAGCAAACATATTGAGGAGGGTTGCCTCCTGCTCACTGACTGCACACAAAGCACACCCCTGGACAGCATCCCCACACTTGTGAGTACATTGCAGGAAATTCCAGTCCAAATAAAGCTGCAGAAGAACAGATAAGCAATTGCACCTCAACACACACAGATGCATACACACAAAAATATCCCCTTATCAGGACCTAGATAATAAACCTGAGAATGCAGCCAAGTTAATCTTAGTTGATTGACAATACATAACAGATTGCCTTAGTACATTCTTTGGGAGAAGAACATATAATGAAATAAAACTCCTTATTAAAAGTACCCCACCCCCACCTTCCCCTGAAAATAGATGTCAAACTCTGACTAGACAAATGTGGTATTTCAGGTGGAAAATTGAATGGACTTAATAGGAGTAATATGAACAGTTGGTCCTGGAAGAGCTTATAAACTGTAAATATTGCTCACTGCCGATGCTAACACAATGATGAATGTATCAAAATATTAGTATCAAAAGACTGCTGGAATATATTTGCAATGTTATGGAAAGTGTGAAGGGAGTTAGCTGTCCTTCTCATGGCTTTATATTAATCTCTGGGTACTGGCTGATAGCAAGGGCCACAAGCACTATAATTAGATTTTGGAAATGTATATAGGGAGGAGGAAATGGAATAATTAAGGTAAGCTATCAGATGCCTGTCCTCATCCTTTTTAAACAAGCCAGAAATACACCCTGCACTCTTTCAGCATGCAACCTTCAAGGGGAAAAGTGTCAGACACTGTAATTGGTAGAACTTGAATGCCGCTGTCCTGGTGTCCCTTTTTTAAGGAAACCTATTTTCCACACCAAAATTGATCCGGCAAGGTTGTTATCTCATAATGCACACCTAGAGAGGCACTACGAGGCCTGAGGGTAGGGAATAGCAGGGCATTTCACAGCTTCAGATACACAGCCTGCACCCTTTCTGGAGGAACTCTTTGCAGAAGCACAAGCTATGTGGTAAAGCACAAGTATGTGTAAGTGGAAAGTTTGGGTTTACTTTAAAATACATGGGCAAGGCAGTAAAAATGTGCTAATATTATGGCATCTGGCTGGATCTGACAAAGAACAGGCAGAACATTTGCTTCTCCTCCTGGGGGTGCTGATAGATGAGAAAGCCTCTGCCCTCTCACTCACATGGCATCTCTGAAGGACACACTGGCTTTTATTTAATTATCCTGCCCTCCTTAAACAGCAGCAATGATCCAGAGAATCTCAACAAACAGAAAAATGGATATTTTTGGTGTGGAAAATTATTTGACATTATTCTTAAATATTTAAAGGACACTGTCTGCTGGTTTGGAAATCCAGTGAATAATTTAATACTGTTTGACAGAATCTCTTTGGGTCAATTATTCAGTAAGTGGATTAATACATTCTGACTAAAACAAAGCATATTGCATTTTGGCGGGCATATCTCGTTACATCACATATTCCATGTCACATTGCATTGCAGAGGATGCCAGAATAATCAATTGAGGCAACTTGACTTAGACAATGCAATCAGAATAATTTCCAAATGTTTTTCAAAAGCTTCCTGTTCCTCACTGTTTCTCTACCTGGTCTGTCTATATTTATCCGTCTAGAAAGGAAAATAACACAGCAAGAGATCTGATCAACTTACCAAAAAAATCTAGTTGGAAACTGCCAGCAACTCTTGACCTCATTATAACCCTAAGCATTTTATCCATACCAAACACTTTAATTTTAGAATAGCATCTTTAAAGCCCCAGGGAAAGAGAGAAAACGTCTCTTGATGCTTGACAGAAATTCTCTTACGCTGACATGGTCCAAAAGAGATATTCTTATCAAATCCTTCTGAGGAAAGCAGCTGTAATATAGGATCTCAAGGGCAACGGGGATACAATACAGGTTAAAAAAAGAAGGATCCTTGGGGTTTCAAGAGATATGTAGAAGGCTGCCGAGGCAGGAGCTGTCTCACACCAGAAAATGTTTTATAGATAACACTGGAATGAAGGGTTCTGATTATGTTTCAAATCACCAGCAGACACACCTTCCTCTCCTGTCTTTCTGCTTTCCATTCTTCCACAATGGGCTGTGAAGAAACACGTGGGACTTTCTTTCCAAAAGCCTGTAATGTGAAGTAGGAAAGATGGTCATTTTAGTAAAATTAATTAAAATTCAAAATTTCTATTTTGTGGAAAAATCACAAATTCTCCAATTTTCCTTCAAGTTGAAAGGGGATAAAAAGTCCATAATCTCATAACTTTACTGTGAAAGAAACTATTCCAAAAGCAATTTTATGTTTATGCATTTTTTATAATTGTAGTATGAATATTGCAACACGGCATAAAACCCAAGACCACGTTGTGGAGGACAAATACTCAGCTTCATGAAGGTGATCTGAGTATAACATGGTATTTACTTCATTAAAGTGAGATATTTCTGCAGAAAGTTCCACTTTCCTACAGTTAGCATTTTCTGAATATATCCTTTGACCAGCTACAATTATACAGACAGATATGCAAAAATGTGTCTGAAGGCCTGAGTAAAATCAGAATAAAAATCATTAGAAAAATAAAAGGTACACGTTCCTTCCCTCTCACAGTAGAGATGCTAAGGCCTTTCTTACAACATGTCAATGAAATGAAGTTTCACTCTCATATACCCATGGCAAACCAGAAGAAACTCAGTCTCCAGCTACATTCAGCAAAATCCTCCACATAACACAGCTAGCATGGCATCCAGCTTTCTCCAGTGGCTCCTTTAGCAGATCAAAAAATACATCTAGGAAAAAAAGACACGTTTTCTTCTGAACATTTCCTAAGCATAACTCAATGGGGATTTTTCTTACTATATGTGTGAATGGAAGAAGAGATGAGGTCAGGATAAGGCTTCAGAGAAGCTCATAAGATTAGTTGCCAGGAGTCCGTAGAGGTTTAGTCCAGACCGTCACAGAAATGTTCCCACACTCATGTACATCTTTGCCAGACTATCTGAACAACTTCCCCTCCAGAGCTGTTGAGGAGCCCATCTCTCCAGGTCTTCAGTGAAAGGCTACCAGTCCCTCCTGCAGTTCCATTGCCCAGAACCACTAAGGCCACAAGTAAATTTGCCTTCTTGTATATTTCAGGACCAGAAAAAGGAGAGTCCAAGGCACTGAAAAACACAAACCAAAATAACCTGCAGAGTCCAAACAGCTCGAATGGGGAAATGGGCAGGCTCTTATCTAATCAAATTTTCTTACCCTTTTTTTGTGTTTTGTTTCAGAGACCACAGTAGAGCCTATGGTGATGTTTCAGGTTGGCCATTTTAGACATCTAAAAATGTAAAATGGAGACAAAGGGAAAACCATTGACCTAAGGGCTTAGTGGTTAGTGGCACAAACCCACACAGAGCTGACAGTTGCAGCTGTTAGGAAGGTTTGAAGTTGGAATGACTGACATGGAACCTTCAGATTTGTACTGACCAATCACAGTGCTTCCACAAAGAAACTTCCACATCCCAGACTCCCTCAAAGAGCTCCTTTGTAGCAAGGTAAGAATTAACAAACATTGACAAAAAGGTACAGCCCAAATTCTCCTTTAAAATGTTCGGTAATGAAAATTAATATTGAAAACTGCATAATCATCTAAAAATGCATAACATCAAGGCCTCCTATCCTTGACTTTTATTCACATAACTTTACCGTGAGTCAGTCTCATTAAACCTAGCTGAATAATTTGAATTCTCAAGTGTTTGGAGGGCTAAGGACTGAATAACATACTGGAAAGCTCACAGATCCACCTTACACTCTTAAGAGAGGTACTTCCAAAGAGATGTTACAAGAAATATTTTAAAGACAATAGTTCAATACTCTGAGATGAGAAAATATATGCTACTGAGAACTTCCTGCTTGTGTTGCTCAACCACTTCTCCTCATGTAGAAATGTTAAAGTACAAGGAAATGCAGCTGAACCAATGAGTTTGAAATATTCTACATTTCGTCATGTCACACACAGAAGGAAGACAGAAGTTCATTTCCCAGAGGGTTGAAATATACATATATAGAGGCAATGCACAGGCCTCCTCCAGTTGACTTCCAGGATACACAGTGACAGGTTTTTGTTTTGGCCTTGGCTGAGGGACACAGACAGGGAGAGGTTGAGGGTATGGAACCCCCAACTCAGAAGCTACTGGGAGCCCAGGAGTTTGGGCTGGTTGTGCAGTATCCTCTAGGGGCATTTCCAGCAGGACATGGAGTAAGAGGCATCGCTGGCTGCAGCAAAAGCAGATAAAACAAAACAAAGAAAAAAGGCAAAAAAAAATGATGTGAGCTCTCTCCAAAAGTGAATGCTTTGACATGGAAAGAAAGGGAAGACATTGCCAAGAAGAAACAAACAAACAAACAAAAAGCATGTATGCATTCATTATCTCACAGGTAATGAGTTATTTTGGAAACACAGTCTCCTGCCATTTCACACAGGCAGCAACATCTTGTTGCAAGGACAGGAGAACCAGAGGGAGAAAGAGTAAACAGCTCAGGCTATGCAAAATAACTGCCTTGGCTAATATCATTAGCTTTAAAAGTGTGGGGTTTAGGATTTAGTACTATTGAAGTGTATGAATGTCTAGGCTGGAAGACGCACAGAGATAAACCTAACTGCATCTCAGTGAAACAGAGAGAGCTAGCAGTGACTGTCTAGCCTCTTCAAGAGCACTAGGAAATGGCCTCCCCAATAGCATATACTTTAGACATTCATCTGTTTCAGCTACAGAACATCAGTTACAAAGAGATCCAGTCCTGACAAAAGATAGATCATTGTCACAGAAAATCAGTAAGCTTTTTTTTTTTTTATCATGAAACTGTCTGGTTAAAAAAGCGACTATTTTCTGTATTTTCTAATATTCTATATACCTCTTTCAGGAAAGAATTTGTAAGTGGTGGGTTTGAAGCATGCATTGAAAGGTTATTCACAAACAAGGATCTAATTTCTGGATAAATAACAGGGAGACTAGAACTCTTTGAGTGGATGAGATTTAATCCAGGGTGATCTGCTGAGATCAGGGGAATCATTTTTATTTTCCAGTATTGTACAAGGACAACTGGGACTCCACGCTATTGAAAACAAAGCAAATGCTACTCTATTTGAATGTAAAGTTATGTAGGAAAAACACTTAAGAAGTAACATTCCAATAAAAACAAACAAACAAAACCCCAAAACAAAACAACAACAACAACAACAAAAAAACCCACCAAAAAACCCACTAGGAAAGATCAAAGAAACAATCTGGTTTAACTAACACCTGTAACTGTATTTCTTTCTCTAGTTACAAGGGAAGGAGGGTTACATGAATGGGGGCATGCTCCCAGAGGGAGGAAATGTGGCATTGACAGGTGCAAGAAGCCAATAAATTATGGGATATGTAAAACAGAAAAACCATCTACTTCCTTACAAAATTTTCAAGGTTTAGTCTGTAGAAGATCAGAAAGAGATGCTTAGGATAGAAATAAAAGATGCAATTTCTTCCTTAATGGTTTTGGTGTTGGGTTTTTTTTCCCTCAGGAGCATAAAGAGAAGAGAATATCAGTAAGAAAAGGAACTGAGTTGGAACTGTAAATCAGAACTTGCATTCTAGTGTTGTAAAATATGGTGGGATATTCAGGCTTCATTTTAACTGCATAAGAGTTCAGAGTTAAATTCTGCTCTTACAAGCAGAAATGTCTGTCGTATGATATCACACATGTTCTGAACACTGTGGGCTGTCTAGTCTACCAGAATTTGGCTAAAAAGACCAGCTTCCCTACTGTCCTTAATTTTCTTCATCTCTTCCATAGAGGAGGAAGAAATAGCCATCAGATTCAATATACAAAACACTGATACCAACAATGTGAGATTCTAACACCACACTTAAGTGTCCAACTGCACCCAGTGTCTTTAAGAGCAATGTTGAGTATCCCTGGCCAGGTTGCAGGCTGCACTCTTCACCCTTGCTTATGTTTTGAATCTGGTCTCTACCTGTACTTCTGCTGTGCAAGTGAGGGCTTGTGGTGGTATGAGCAGAAACACTTCATTATCTTTTCTGCCATAGGCAAGTATGTCTGTGTGCAAGTGTATTCCCATTAAGTCATGTGAGTTAACCATGTGCTACTAGTAGGGAACTAGCAAACTGCTACACAGTCTCTAAATTGTTTTCTTTTTTTCCTCTTTCCCATCCTCCCCTTACTAGGAATGGATTAAAAGTGCAGTCTTTATGCTTTTCCTGTTCTGAAAGTAGAAGGAAATGGCAGCTTGAAGCTGAGAGCAAAGTTTCCCCATAATATAAAACAGTACACTACCCCTGATTTGAAAGGAACTATGCTGATTTACATCCACAAAGACTGTGAATCTCTAGAATACTAAATACCCTGTGCTAGTGCTGTATCGGATACTCAGTTGAGGTATACAACTGTCCAGGGCTCACAGTACTGTGTGGAAACATTTCTTAAAAAAAATAATAAAGACAGATATTGTAATGCCACTGTCTTTCATTATGTGTCTCTCACAGTGAAGACAAAAGTAACATTTCCATAAATGTCAACAGGATCAGAATATGGCCCTCAGAGAATATTTCATATTGTTACATCCTTTCATGGCTCAAACAGAATTTCATTCCTGTCTAACAGTCCTGGTTTATGATAGGAAATAAGTGCTCTGTCACACCCCAATAATTAGTACATTACAGGCAGAATGTAAAACCAGGCAGTAAAATGACACTAAGTTTCTGGCAGAACTTTGAGCCACATATAAACCATAAACAAGATGATACAGACAGGACATGGTTGCACTCTTTCATTTCAGAGAGGCTGATAATAGAAAGGTCAATGCCTCAGGGTAAAACAGAATATTGAGGATAAGCTCATGCTGGAAAGCAGTTACAATGTCATTGCCCCACTTCATATTCACCCAGTAAAAATCTCAGCTCAAGCAGTTTTGGCCATATGCCTTTCTTAGTATATAAAGAACTTCTTAAAACACGCTAGGAGTTGAACAGATCTCAGCAAGGCAACTATCACTGGCCATATGTGATGAAGAAGCAAGAGTCTGCTGTGAAAGGTGGTTTTTCCTTTTTTTTATTTTTGAAAAAGAGATGATCATATCAATTTCCTCCATGGATAAATGTAATTTCTTAAGTGCTGTTTTCAGAAAAAGAAAAGAGGAAAGGGAGGATACATATCGTGAATGACAGTGCAGACACAGTGCAGATAAAAATGCAGACCCTAGGCAGCAATAGAGACACAGGTTTCCACCCACTGCATCAGAAAATACATCTCTCGTGCTGCATATCCATAAATCATTGCCTAGAAAGAAAACATAAAACTTTCCAAAAGTAAATTCACAAACAATTTAAGGACTGCAGATAGGTTAAACCAAATTGACAGTCATATACTCAGGTGGAAAAGAGCATGCAGGCTTTTAAAAGACTTTTGTAAAAATTGCAATGGGAATTAACTACTCAGTAATAGGAGATGAAACCCATGCAAACTGCTGATTTGAGTGCAGAACCAAAATGTTCAAAAGCCAAGGACTGACCGGATTAAATGGATGTGTGGTCTCCATCACTTCCTGTTAAGCAGGTATCCACAACCCAAAACCACCAGTGGTTAAGCAAAGGAGTGAAGAGGCTCTGATTATCTCCTGCTGACCGTTTACCCACACAGCAGCTGGAGGAAGGTTTGTTTGTTAACAGGAAGGTTTGTTTGTTAACAGGAGAAAGTTTACAGTGAAAGTACAATAGAAGCGACACATCAGACTGCTTTTGCATACACAGCTTTGGTGTCATACTGTTTTCCTCTAGTGCTAGAACCAGTTCAGGGATTATTGCTAATATTAACTTTTTTAGATTAGTTTCCTAAGGAAATGAAGCTCAGGCAATTATATTATCTGGTTGGTTTTCATGTTAATTTTGATCCTACTGATGCCAGCCATCTGGAATAGAAGGACAGAGCTCTTAAAAACAATTATGTTCCTAGAAGTTTTGTAAAAAACAGGTGTCTGAAGAAGGAAAAGGGAGAGCAACCAAAATTTATTCTCTGCTAAAGGAAAGGTTGCAACATGACACCATTGTTTAGGTATCAGAGGATCCACACAGAATAGATCTTCATTTTCATGGAAAAGATCTTCTATAGGTGCTTGTTGCATGAAAAGTTCATAATGCACTGACACTTTCAGACACCAGTCAGCCCCAAATGCAAACCTGCAGGAGATTTGGCTTCATTAGTTTCAAAGCCTGCAGAACCACTCATGCCTCATCTAAGCACAGTTTCATGCTGACTCACACTGGAAATTTCCCATATGACACTATTCCCTATGACATTTCCTATTCTTGGAGATTCTCTTCACAAGAAGCCAAAGGCAAAGGATTTCTTTCAGACTATGGAGACTGAGAGTACCTTTCTTATTGAGAGTTAATTGGTAATTCTCCTTTTCAGCCTACCTTTGGCTGTCTCTTTTTATGCCAGTCAATAGTTGCAACACATTATAACACTGATACCATCAGAAACACCTTTGTAACATTCCCTTTGAATTTATTATCTAATTATCAGAGGAATTGTAACAATCCATATCTGCTACATCAAATGGATTAAGCATTCCTCTGTGCATTCCCTCTGTGTGTAACTCATTGCTATCTGTACATCAGCACCCAAAACTCAAAACTAAAAAAACAAGCGGACCTGAGGATCTGTGCCTGGGTGGTGCTATAATAGATCTGGTGGATTCCATTGAGCTCACTTACACTTTCTCTCCTGAAGAGTTAAATTCCAACACGTGAGGGCAGACTTACAACACCAGTTTGGCAGCCCCCTTTTTCAAAAAGTGTACCTTTGATGAAAAAAAAGAGAGAGAGAGAAAACCAAAACCTCATTAACATCTTGACTAGCTCCTGTTGAAAAATACTTCTCTTTGAGAAATCCAGGACATTCCTCTTTGCATTAATTACCAGCTTATTAGTGGAATGAATGTTGCCAGTCTTTTCTCAAGCTGCTTGGAGGTGAAGAGCCTTTTTCTTTCCCTTTACCAAAAACAACAACAAAACATCCCAAGAGAGAAGAGAAAAAGGAAAGGGAGCTGCTGAGAGCCAGGATACTTATTCATCTTCTAACATTGGTTTCCATGGGAATAAGTTTGGTTCTTTGTGAAGGCTGAACAACCCCATGCGGTCTAATGCCTCCAACATTACATTTGTGTGGTCAGCTTTCCTTTAGCCTCTTCTTATACCCTTCCTCCTCATCCTTGCTCAGCAACAAGACTAGTGTCACAAAAATGAAGAAATCATCCAATAAATTGGCTGAATTAGGTTTGCATCAAAGACCACTGAAGTCTTTCTACTGCCACCATTGAAACGTGGATGAAGCCCTCACAGCATAAAGCACAGTGGCTTCCAGTCAGGTTGTCAAAATGGTTACCAAGCATTTGTCTGTTTCAATTTTTCTATTTTGATGGTTTCTGACTCATTTTTGCCCTTTTTCTTTGGTTGTTTTGTTGATTTTTTTTTTTTCCTTCTGGAGCTCTCCTTTGTTTCTTAGTTTTGACAGATCATGTAGAACTAAAGCTCTGGTTGTATTAATGTTTAAAAGTGAATCATTACCTGTATGCTATGAAGGGCACAGGTTCACTAACAACTGCAAAAATTACTAAATAGACTGAAAAATAGATTTTAGATGAAACCTAACTTGAATCAAAAAGCATTTTTCCTACATTAAACTCTTCAGGGGTTCACCTGCTTTACTCTTAAAACATGAACAAAAGTAACATGACGTTCCTATTAGAGATGGAACTAGATGAAAACTGGGTAATCTCAGTCAGGATGCAGCAGATGTTACAAAAAAATCATGGACTGTGTATTCTCTTTGATCTGACTGCAATAATTTTCTAGTCTTCTTGTAATCCATTTTGACATTTTTTTCTTTTTTTAAAAGAAACTGTTTATAAATCCATTATTCAGAAGCTGCCATGCAATACATTTTCATACATTAATCCTCATCATTTTGCTGTCATGATTTTTTTTCTATTAAAGGAATAAAGCAAAACCATGTTTTCATAAATCACCAATAAAATATTTAGCACTTCTTACTGCTCCACTTTTAAAACTCCTCCTTCTTCAAAGCTCCAATGTTTTTTGCAAAAATGAACAAAAGAAAAATATTTTAGAGATTCATGAAAGCCACTCACTGGCAGGCTGTTGGGACAAGAGGTGTTTTCTTTTCTAAGGATACTTTTTCCATTCAGATTTTGAAATGTATTTTCTTCGCAAGACAGAGACGTTGATGGATTTTAAATTTTTAAATCTAAGATTAGGTCTAATTGGCTAATTTACTTTACCTATCCCTTAGAAAACTTAACTGGAACTGCAGCATTTTATACAATCACTCAGGATGTGTGTCTTGAAAGAAGCTATTGAAGCACAGAAAAATTGATCAATCATTTGATTGTCGATTCACATGTCAGTGAATGACAGGTAGAGCCATTTTACTCTTATCGTTCCTATAAGAATGTTAGCAATTCAGGCCAATGAAGATCCATTGTGATAAAGGAAGTAATAATGAAAGCTGGAGCTTAGACCATGTGCTAGCATTCATGGCAGCACATCATCTCTCCTTATTCACAATGAGCTGAAATGAGAAGGTTATTAGAAATACATGAACAATAAAGCTACTGTAAAAACTACCTTCCATGGATACACATTTCAATGATGCAAGTATGTTTCTTTCTTTCCCTCTAATTTCAATTCAGCTGAGGCCTTTTCCTATCTTCCCACTGCATTTCAGTCTAGGGCAGAAGCAAAGCCACCAGCAAGACATGTTTTCTTAACAGGTTTAGTTATGTGTTCCAGGAAATCAAATATTCTGCATTATTTCTCCAAACAAAGGGGAAACACAAAGCTAACATTCGGAATTTGCCAGGTCTAATTGAAACAATTTCAAGCACCTACTAATAAAATGAGAGTGCACAGTATTATTCAAGCTAACTATCAGATTCCAGGAGAGTCACTTTAGCCCAAACTGAGTATATTTAAGAAAAATATGAAAGGGTAGTCCAATTTCTTGGTCAGAAGTCCTCCTGACATGGAAACATTTGTTGCTATATATTCTGTAAACCAGGGAGATGATTCAGTTTTCATGAAATCACACTTCTAAAACCAGATAACTTACCACTTTTAAGACCTCTTATCAGAAACAACTGAAAGTGTAGAAGATAACTAGAAAATTGAAAGTTAATTCCCACTTTTGTGATTCTTTAGTGTTTGATACATAACAATCCAAAATTAAGATGCATGAACATTTTGTAAAGAAAGCTACCATCAACCTATTAGCTTAAATTCAACGAGGACTCAATGGGAGATAATAACAGGAGTTAAAATGGTCTGGTATTAAAAGGTACCAAAGCTAAAGCAGCCCAAGAACTTTCAAATGTGAATTTTGAAGAGCAGTCATCATTGAAGGCTGAAACAAAGCTATGAGTCTGAGAGAGAACATTTATTGATAAGTAACTGCTTTGGTTATTAAGTTGTATGGGAAATATGCACATATATACACTATATATAGTGTACATTGTGCTTCACTGTATTTCATGCCAAAATAGCTAACCAAAACTGTTTTGCTTATATTTTCACTTACTTTCCAGAAACTGTCAAAAAAAGAGAGGTACTCAGCACAGCTGGTGTCAGAAGACAATAAGTTTCTCTGCCCGACTTTGAAAGATCCCAACACCTCCCCAACAAAGAAGATCGCTCTGAAGATCTTGTGGGGCTGGTGAGCTCCACTGAGGAGGACTATGAGGAGGTAGAGCAGTAACTTCTTAAAAGAACCTGAATTGAAGAAGGAGCAGGTCAATATCCCAGGTTTTAGATACAAGCTTTCTTTCCAAAAAGAACAAGGAAGAGTATGATGGAGTATGATGTGGTGGTATTTGTTCTTCAATTGCCTAAATAGCAATGTGAGGGCTAGAGTGCTCTCCTGAAAGGGGAGCTCCTTCTTCTGTATCAGACATGAACTACCAGAAACATTGTAGAGGAAAAAAAAACCAAACCCACATGATTAAGCCTATACTTCTAAAATTTTGAGATCAGGGCATTTACCTGAAACATCCACACCTGGGGTCTAGTCCATGGCAGAACCACAACTCAGGGTAAACCCTGCCAGCTTCGTAGCAGCAAAAATGTCAGTTTCAGTGAATAAATAGAATGATCAACCAATCAGCTTGTTAAGCCTTCATTTTTTTTTTAGTTTTGATAAAGAATTCCAGTTCCTAATATGTTGCATAGCAGCCATAAATTGAGGATGACAGAACCTCACACTCATTTTACAAAAGGACAAACATTATCTCCAAGAATGTACAATACAGAAGGAACTCTGTAATTGGAAGCTTCTACTGCCTGTGGAAGTTTATGTCACAGAGGAAAAGATTTGCACTCTCTACAAGTTAGAGTTAAAATTTTAATACCTAGGGTTTTTACTTTGATGACTGTGTCTTGATTCATCTTATTTTCCCTCTGTAAATAGCTTGTAAGCTAGAAATTTCTGCAAGCCTGTCAACTTTCTCAAATAAATCTCTTTTTTTATCTTATTGATTTGTTTTCCGGAAGTATTTTCCTTTCTTTCTAATGTTTTATTTATCTTACAGTGTTCACATTTTTATCCCTAGAAACCTTTTCATTTGTTTTTTGTTGCTGTTTGTTTGATTTTTTCCTTTTGTGTTTAGCTGCAGAAAAACAACTTGCATTTCAATAGCAATGCTTTATACATCTGAACATCCCAAAGTGCTTTACATTTAATTACACACTCAAAGCAAAGTGACTGTGTGACAAATGTGGCCTTTGGGATCTCCAGAAAGGGGAAGGAAGGCGAGTCTTTCACAATCAGATCGTCATGCACACATATGTGGCACTTTTCCTGCCAATGAGCACCACTGCAGACTCTGTATGTGATGCACAGGAGATAGCTATGAGGAAATGAAAACAAGAACACACACACACACAAAAAGAAACTCTTGTTTTGTCTGAATTAAGAGAAGGTACCAAGCAGCTTCTGGCATTCAATATCTTATCCTAATTCACATGAAGAAGTGCGGAATGCTTCTTTTCACCCAGAGCAATACAGAAAAAGACGTGTAATAAAAGGCTTGCATAGATACCTCATATTTATTTTGTTCAGTTTAAAGCATGTACTGTTTTATTTCTTTCCTCATCCTCTCATATGTGTTATTTTCTTCTGCAACAGTTTGCAGAATATTTTACTGCTCATTAAATGATGAACAAGAAAGTAAACCATAAAATGTTTGCGACAGAATAAATTAAAAAAAGTATTTGGAAGTCAAATCGTAGTTTTAATAATAAAATTGTCTCATTTTAACTCTACATCTCTTGCTTAATGAACAAAATTAATGAGGAATGTAACTAAGATGTATAATTTTTTATGACTGCTGCAGAAGTTTTCAGTGATTATGAAGTCAGTAAGAGGTGTCTTCAGTCATACAATACTTTTAGCAATCAATTGTTCAATAATTTAAACAAATTTATTTTTTTACCCTGGGACGTTCAACTGTCTAACATACATCAGCGAATTCGTATTAGACAGGTAACACAACAATTTTCATTTCCTTAGTCATATTTTCTTCATAGCTGTTTTCCGAAATAACTGGACAAGAGAAAACTTCAATCTAAAATTGCTTAGTAAGTATGAATATTATCAATGTATTTGTTAAAGACTGGTATTCTGAAATTATTATTCTCATTTCACAGATAAGAAAGCCCTGGCTAAGGGGGGCAGTAAATTTTCTTGGACAAATTGATGCAGAAAGTCTACAGCCATGCCTAGAGTAAAATCCCAGTCCAAAGCTTTATCCATCACATTACCATTTCTCAATGGTGGATTGTGAATGTTCTTTCAATGCATAACATTGAAATTGGTACATCAGGCTAAATGAAATAAAACCTAGTTTCCCTGTTCCATTATGTTTAAAGGTCACTTATTCACATATTCACTAGTGAATATGTGAATATTCACATATTCACATAATCACATATTCAAAACACACATTCACACCAGAACTGTGTAGCTGCTACTAACATCTTTAGCAGTGGGGTTTGGTTTGGCCTTCATTCTCACTTTAAAGCTGAGGAGGCAAGATCACAAGATTTCTTTGCCTGAGACTGAATGTTGATATGTCAAATAGAACAACAAAACAACCTCGTATTTCTGCCCAAATATTTTTGCCTGTTAGAGAAGGCTAAGAAACACAAGTTTCTTTCACAGATGCTCCAGACCGAAAATGAACCTAAAACATCCAACCCTCAACGTCCCCTAGATACATTACAATTGTACATATACAATAACCTAGAGTCACCACATGCAGCAAGGTGGTTGTGCCAGCAATGCCCAGGCCTGTGCAGTAATTTGCTGGATGCAATTCTGCACATGTGTTCTGGGCTGTGGGCCACACGCAAACATAGGTGCTAGTGTTGCTGCACATACAACACCACAACATGCGACTCTGAGGCACCTGTCCTCTACAAGTCCACCACATCCTCCTACTAATTTCTGTTAGTTATTACTTCGAGATAGCACTGAGGTAAGGCCACTTGCAATGGTAACTATGCATAGTCTCATGTACCATAGACCTGCAGCTACATTGGATGTTGACCGTGAATAGCTTCTCTATATTTCTAGACTTAGCTCCGTGTCTCAATACTTCTTACAAACATATCCTCAGACTCTGAAAGGTGAGCAAACAGAATAGAACAAAGTGTTACAAAAACAGTAAAGGCTATTTTCAACCTAAAAAGCACCAGCAAAGTGGCTTTTCTAGTTAGCAGCTGATCTAAAGTTTGCTCACTATTTTTAATATCACCCTCTGTTGTTACTTTGGGTTTTTTTTAATATGACAGTCTTTTCTCCCACAATCTATTCTTAAGCCCAATATGTGATTCCCTATGCAATAACTTTGCATATGGGCTTTACTTTGGTTGATGTCTTCCATCCTTCCACCTGCCAACACTGTACTTAGCCAATGAGAGAGAAAGAGTTTCTAAATACAGGAGAGCAGGGGCTTAGTCTATATCACTTCTGCCTTTAAAATGTTACAATTTTTACACAAAATACTGTTTGAGAAATCAAGCATTACCTTCATGGGATAACATATTTCTAAACACAGCTGACAGCATAACCTCAAGGCAATTGTAAGCCAAGATGCTCACAGGTGGTGAGTCCTTTGAAAGTTTGTGGCTCCTCCCAGCGAGTGGAAACACTGAAAAATATTACACAGAAGTGGTTATGGGACTCATAATTTTTCTTCAGTTTTAAAGATGAACTTTAGCTTACATTGGTGTTCAGTGTGAATGATATCCCACCACTCAGGACTGATTTCAAGGTTCTTTTCCATCTTGGAGCATTTCTAAAACAAAACTAAGCTTGTCCTTCACCCATATCTTATAGCTACCAACTTGCAGGCTCTAGGAGTGCAAAGCCAATGTCTAGAGTTGGGAGCAAAGAATTTGGAACAGCAATTGGGAGCTATCTCTGAGTGGTAAAACTGTAATTCACCATCAGTACTTAGTATCTAACTAGAGGTTTACCTGGTACTTTGGTCTCATCATCCAAATGAAAAGACATTCTTCCTTTTCCTTTCCCACTCTTCCTGTCACACCTCTCTGCCTGTCTCTTTCATGCAAGCAGATCCTGCCTTTGGCCTATGGTTCGCGTATATGGATTCAACATTTACAGCTTATGATTAATTTGACTCCACAGTTTGCTCTTCAGATAACTATAATTCCCTTCTTTCTTTCAACATAAACTACAATTTCTGTATATTTCATGTCCAGTTTAGAGTTGCTCTTATTGCTATTTTCCCTATCCATTCTCTAGTGATGAGCTTTACTTGCCTATTTGCCCGCCATGCACAAACACTCTTCAGAAAAGGTTATCCAATTTCTTTCATCCTTTTTTTTTTCTGATCAAGGCACAAAGACAAAACATTACATTTAACAGAGTAATATTTTACCAAGCTTTTACTCATACTGGAAGCCAATGCAGCACAGAAATTGCTCTGCTAAATGAATGCAAGACAGAGTTTTCCTAGCTTACTGTAGTATAAGGAAGCTGCAATGAAGAGAAGAAAGATTAGATATTCCAAATCATCTCAGCTCCCCTCTTTATCATTATTATTGCCTCCATTTTCTACTGCATTTTAAAGTATATGCTAAATGGAATATTAATATTAATTTCTTTCTTCTTCATGAGAGTTCAGATAATTTGGGATAATTAAGGGAGAGAGGATAGGAGAATGCATCGTGGGGTTATAAATCTCCAAGGAATGTGTTAGTTTTACATTTTAGTTCTGCTGAAAAATGTAAATGCTTCAATTAGTGTAAAAATCAGAGGCTGCCTCTCTCATTAACAACGAGGCCTCTAACCTCTCACCTTGCCCATACCTAAATCAGAGGATTCAGAAATAGGAAGGTTGGCCCACTTTCCCTAAACACAGAAGTAGCCAGAAAATATCTTCTTCCTTCCCCCGCTTTTAAGAGCTAATTAGTTTCCAGAAAAGGCTTATTCAGAGAAGTTGCCTTATTGCACGTGATGGGGAAGCTAGTGTGCTTGTGGATAGCATTACAATAGATTTGAAGTGGAGATAATAGGGCTGAGTGTCTGCAGTACCGGGATGAATCTCCTCAATCTAAATATTCCATGTTTCATAACAAACCTGTCAATAAGGGAGGTGAGGGCAGTTTTGCTGCTGTGCTATGCTATCCTACAGCTAACGCAGCCTGAAACCTTCTAAAGTCTGATTGAAATCGATTCATACACAGGTGGAATGCTACAGATCTCTCTTCTCAGCCTTTATAAAGGGAGATTTAGTAGGAGATTTTTTATTTATTGAGAGATTCGTATTATACCAAGTTCAATACTCCTCCAGTCCACAGTAACCTAGAAAGGCACACTTAAACAAATGCCTGATGTATTCAGCATCTATGGGAGCAAATAAATCAGGGCAAAAGAATATAGCTACTACCACACACATCCATTCTGCACACATTCATTTCTAAGCCAGGGACAGGGAGGCAAGGAGAAAAGCACTGCCTGGACTGATGATTACATTTCCTCGGTGAATAAAGCTCACATTTACAAAACAATGATGCAGAATTACCTACTCCCTTTGCTTAAAGAAAATTCACCTGCAATGATTTAATTAATTGAAAGATTAGCCTTCTGCTATCATTTTTCTGCTACCTGACATGTTCCTGCTAATTTTCCGTGTACTGGAGGATCTTCTGGGCAGTATGGCACAAGTAATCTCATAGCACTGCAGCACCCTGGTATGTTTTCAAGGCCATCAGCCCTACTCACAGTTTGTAATCTTTAATTTCTATTGTGTATTTTTCAGGCTAAGGTTTGAATCAATTTTTATTACATGAAATGATTCAGAGACCCAATTGTCCAAATGCATTCAGGATGTTGACCCAGTTTGCATATAGGAAGCTTTGTTTGCATTAAGGATTACTATGGAGAAAGGCTGTGTTATCTTCTCATGCCACACCCTGCAACTATATTTCTTGATCACCTTTCAATCCATTCTAAGTACTGATACCAAATTTATCTTCCTGATCTGACATTTCCTCTCCTCTGCCTGTTCTTGATACTGTCTGCAGTTACTCCATCGCATCATATCTAGTTGATCCTTAGCTCTGCTCCTCCAGTGATATTAGCCTCAGTCAGTCTGTCTCCACACTACCCTCTTTCCTGGTCTGTGATAAATTCCATATCAGTTTAACACTTCAAAATAATTTCTTAAACCTCCTCTGTGATTTTTGCCTTCAAATCAATACCATTGATACTAGTACAAGTATCTGAGCTGTTTCCTTTTTACTCTAAATCGTATTCATCTTAGGTTTTCAAAATACTTTGTGTCATGGTACTAATGGGTATTTAGATTCTGGTTCAAAATTCCACAAAAAAAAGCACCATTCAAGAGTGGTGACCAGGGTATACTTAGATCCAACATCTTCTCTGAAGCAGCAAAGGTCTAAAGTCCACCACAATTGTACTAAGCCTTGAGCAATGGAAGCAGATGAAAATGAGGAAGCTTGTTAAAAAAGATAATAAAGGTAGCTAAGAGAATGAAATCCTGATTGGACAGCACAAAGTCTACCAAAAAACACATCCTACTGAAAGCAGAGCTTCAGAGTATTCTGTCTGTTAGGAAAAACTTGAGAAATAATAAAAAGAACCACGCATGATGGAGCAGTGAGCTGAAGATTTGGGAAGTAAGAGAGTTTATTAGAATTGAGAAGGCATCATTCAAAAAGCAGAAGCTGTATCCAAATGAAGAAAATAAAAAGGATCATAAACTCTGACAGATTAAATGCAAAAATATAATTAGGAAGGCCAAAAGAAAAAAAAAAGAGTTTGAGGAACAGTTGGCTGGAGCAATCAAAAGTAATTCTAAATTCCTCTTCTAGCACATCAGAGCAAAATGCCTGTCAGGAAGTCTGTGAGGCCCACTGACAGATAGGTTGAATGCTCACGGAGGCCCAGGCTGTTTCAGTAAAGCAGAATGAATACTTGCACTACTGCTTGTTGTAGAAGAAACTGAAGATACTCCCTCATTAGAAGCCTTTTTGGAAAGCAGTACTAAGGAGAATCCATCTGAAACATAAGTGACTATGAAGAGGCTATCGTGACATTAACATAAGCGCTAACAAATTGCCTAAACTGATTGGTGTTTAACCAAGACTTCTGACAAAACCCAAAGACATAATAGCTGAATCACTAATAGAGGTATGTAATCTTCCATGTTAGTTTTTGGGGCACTGTGAACACCGGTGGCTAGGAAATGTTATGTCAGGGAGGATCCAGAGAGCCACAGGCCTGAAAGTTAATAATGTTAGTGCACAATATTGTAAAAACTACCATAAAAGATAGTCTTTATCTGAGACATATCTAAAAGCAACATACATAGAAGAGTCAATGTCAGTTCTATAACAGGAAATTCTGCCTTACAAAATCCATTAGAGTTTTTTGAAGCTGACAAGAGTATGGGTCAGGTGAGCTAGTCAAAGAAAGTACAACTGTATTTTCAAAATGCTTTTGACAAAGTCTCCCATGAATGATTTCTAAAGAAACTTAGCAGCCATGGAGTAAGAGGGAAGGACTTGTAAAAATAGATAATTGGCCAAATGACACGAAACAGAAGGTCTGTCCTTGCAACAGAATAAATATCCTTCACAGTGAAATAAGGTGATAGACTCTGTGCTGACAATTACCATTTGGCAACGAGAGCTTGAAGTTACAATAGATAGCTTTATGGAAGCTAATGCTCCATGCCCAGCAACAGTCAAAACAATAACTCAAATGCCATGAACAAAAAGCAAACCAAAGCATAATTGTGACTCTGTCCATCTGCAGCATGACTACTTTTTCAGTTAGGGTCTCCTCATCTGAAAAAAAGACCATATTTAAGGTGGAAAAAGCTCAGAGAACAACTATGAAAAACTATGGAATGTCTTATAGGAAACTTGTGAATGATGTAGAGTCAGTGGATAAGAAATGACTGTTTACTGTCTATCCGCTGAAAGAACCAAATGAAGCTTAGGAGAGTTTTACTTAAAGCAACCAAAAAGAGATGTCCCCTACAGAAGAGATATCTACCATTTGGGATACCTTGTTCAATGTCTAAACTGTCTGTTTTTTGGAGCAAGAATTTAATACTGTTCTGTGTCTACCTCTTCAGGTCCAGAATCCTTGATTTGGGGAGTTTTTGGAGCTATTGGTAGAAATAATCAACCATATGCATGCAGCATACCTTGTGAATGTGTAGGTTAATGATTTAGGGGTCAGCTTGTTACAGGAAACTTCACTTGAGCAAAACACTAGGCCAATTCGTAGCTTCCAGTAGCTTCACTTCTTTGAGTGAATACAAAATCATCATAACATTAATGGTCTTCAGGAGCCTTTTCAGTTTACATCAGGACTGGCCAAAGGTAGAAACAAATGCTAACAAGATGAGCTATAAAATGTTGTATTGCAAGCAATGTACATACATTAATGACTGGACTGTGAACACAAAGAATAGAAATGTGTAGTAAGTTTATTTGTACATTGCTTAAGTTAGTCATTTCCAGGGTGCTTGCTTGGAGAGAGCCTTGTTAGCCTTCTGTTATCATCCTGTCCAGAGACTACTTTCATTATATCTTCTTTTTGCACTATCTTCTGCACCCCAACTTCTTGTATCAACTTTTTATTATTGAAGGTAATGTCAGAAATCTCTTCCTCTACAACATGTGATCCAATAGAACTGGAAGAGGGACTGAATTCCAGATACATTTGCTACTTAGAGGAGATTATTGATTTTTCACTGACTCAGAGATAACAAGACAGTTAGACATCACCAGGTGCCCCATGGGACTGCACTTTTGCTGGAGACTGTCAGAACTCTCAAAAGAAGAGGGAAAACGTTCTCTCACATCTACTGGTGTAAATCCAGAGTTATGGCACTGATGTCGCGACGCAGATTACACTGATGTAGGATTCAGTCTTGGAAGCCACTTCTAACTAATGTACCCTCACTGTAAATTGAGTGATACCTGGAACTGTCAGACAGTTTTCACTACATTTGCACAGAACCAAGTAAGATCAAGATTAGATGAGAATTCCAAGCAGAAACTTAGTGAGGTATATAAGTGGAAGCTGGTCTTATCTGCAACACAGAACACATCAGGACTGTTAAAGAAAAATATTTTTTCTTTACCGGTTCTGATGTGACAGTGAGAACTAGCAAAATTAGGCTTCAGACAGCATAAAGAAGAGACAGTGCTTTCCCGATGAGTGAGAAACAGTTCAATGTCTATTGGTTCCTAGAGCTGTATTCTTGAACACATTAAAAATGGGATGATTTTTGCATTAATTACATAATTACATTAAAAAAATGTGTAATGGATTCCTCCTTTCCCTCCCTAATAATTCAGGTATACCTGAATTCATATATCAGGTATATCAGCAAGATCAAAAGACAGTCTGACTGAAATGACCATACCATTTGTTTCTGTTGACTTTCCTATACAACATCGTTGAAGACAAACAGTTTTTCACTGTTTGCATAGAAAGCTAGTTTACAGCTCTTTCAAGTCTCCTTAGTATCTGAGCTCCACATCAGGATTTTATTAGGTTATGTCAGTTCACCATAGCTACTATACTCCTTAGTAGAGCTCCACCATCAGAGTTTCCAGTTTACAAAGAAAAGTAAAATAGCAGGTGTTAACTCTGAAGAAGAAAATTGGGACAGAAAATTAAGGTTGTTATAGAAGTGGAGACTTATAAAAGGGCCAACAGGGAGTGATTTCAGAAATCAGTTTAGCAGCAGAGCAAATAATCAAAGAAGCCTATGACTGAGATAACCAAACTAAAAAATATTCTGCGAAAGTAATAAAAGGAGAGGATCCAAATGGAGACTGGTTACCTAACCGTTGTATTCTTTGACTGTGTGAAGTGATACTGGGACTAAGTTGTGTGCTTTTCATTCATGTGAGGGTGCAATGACTGACAGGGTGATATGAATCAGACTTTGCACTTAGCCCTGTCCAATGGTGGGGCAGCCATGCCTGCCTGCAGAATTGGGAAAGGAGACACCTTTGCCTTTACCTTTACCCTCTATTGCTGCCTCACACGCCTGCAGGCAGGAAACATTATGATCCCAGAAAGATTGCTTTTCACAATGTCCTACTACTGTCTGTGGGGGTATGTGGTGCAGGCTTACCAGGATAGGACAGGAACACTCTCAGGACCTATTTCTGAGAAGGGTTGTATAGAGAAAATGGTCTACTTAGAGGGAGAGGTAGGAGATATGCAAGAGATGTAGGGTACAAAGAACCATGTCAAGAGTTTTCTGCCTACAGAAGTTGTAGACATACACAAGTACTTGGCATTACAAACTTTTAAAACAAAATGAAAACTAAAGCAGTATGTATGAACCCAGTGCATAAAATGAACTCTTCCAAGTAGCATAAAGTCACAGATAGCAGACAGCAGGAGTCAAATGTCAGTATTTCACCAAAAGGCCAACCTGTGTTACAGTCTCTAGGCTGTAAGCCAGTCCTGCTGGAGCAGACAATGATGTAGATTTTAAGGCCAGCAAGAACTGCTGCAACAGTCATGTAGCCTGACCTGTGTAACACAAACCATAGGATTTTATCCAGTGGTTCTGGATAGCAGCAGTAGTAACACCTCCTCTTCTCTGCTGCTGCAGTGCCTCCATATAACCTTCTTTCAAGTAATATCTTGACAGGATTCTAGGGGGAACAGACATTAGACAAAAATTTGTTAGTTTCCTGTTCCAAAAGAAACAGCCAGAAAAGCAGTTGCTAATCTCTAGTGTAGGTCTGCATCACTGATACCCAGAGGGCACCAGGCAGCCAGGTTCCAAGTGAGCAGTGAAACCAGGGCAGCAGTCACACCACACTGTGGCAGGACTACAGCTGTTTCTTACTTCACTGACATTCATGTTGACTTCCTCTCACCCACAGAGTATTATCACAGAGACTGAGTTTGAATGTGTTTAATGCTTTCTTAGCCACAGATCATTAGTAACCAATTCCACTTTCCAGTAAGTCCCAATTGTTTTTATACAATACAGGCCTCTTTTTGTCTCCCCTTCCCTCTCCTTTCTTCCTCGTCTTTCCAATTTTCTTGTGGTAAAACAGTCTTGCCTGAAAGCAATAAGCTCCTTTCAGAACTTAAAACCCTAATAGCAGGCATTTGGAAAAGAAGCTCTAAATTCACCATTATTCTTCACTTTGGCTTCACTGCTAGCTCGTTGTACACACACATAATGATGAGCTTTTTTCGACAAAAGCAGAGGTTCTCAGATAATCACAACTCCATGTTAACTGCTTTTATTTATTCCCAGAAGAAGCTAGCAAAGGGGTAGCTCTCAGGACATTTGGGAGGTCACCATGAAGTCAGTGAGCACCCAGCTAATATAAATGAGGAATATAAATGAAGCACTGACTCAGGTAATTGTACCCATCAGGAACAGCTATTTATGCTTTCCAGATATTCCCTCTCCACTTGTGATGTCCTCTCCTCTTTCTCTAAAAAAAACACTTCTGGTTCACAAACCTGCTTTCCACAGCTTTGCATCTCAGTGTTCACATGAAGCTTGAAACAAGATTGCAGCTTGTTGTTGATTTTCCTGTTTCTCTGGGACTGTAGCATTTAGAGTAGGAAAAGTCAGACATCTTTCTGCAAGCACCAGTCATCCAGTAGCTATGAGAAGGTTGTCTGCACCCTTGTCAAGTGGGCTGCTAGCTGAGCTAGGTAGCATCCCTCAATAAGTTGCTGAGAACCAACACGACAGCACCACTGAAAGGAAACTTGCTCCAGGCCAGGACCCGACAATACAATGGGCTTTCAACTCTTGCCTCTAGAACCCACATTTGCATATCTCCATCTAGAAATGCAGATTAGACTTCAGATTCACTCTGTGGCTACAAACAGGCAGCAGAGGTCCAGAAGCAAAAAAAACGTAGGAGATTAATCAGATGGTGAGCCCTGCTTGCCTTGCTGTCATAGAAGGAGTAAAGAGCAAGTGACAGGACTCACCCATCCCAGGATGGACAGTGTTAAGTACTTTACCGGAGGTAAACTCTCAGGTCATCAGTCCCAGACAGAGACAGGAGACTCCATCATGCCTCACTACTGCCAGTCCAGCTTCACTTTAGGGTTCACACAGCCTCAGCTATGTACAGCAATATTGTTCCACTGGGGCTGCATGGGCAGGGTAAAGAGATGTTGCCTTCTCTGCAGCCAGTACACCAGCCTCCTACAGTGCCAGGCCAGGTCATTGGCACCAGTGAGGAACCACCACACATTTGCTGCTGTTAGCCCTGAATAGAAGCAACTCTCCAAAGAGCACACAGAGGGGAAAAAAAAAAAATGAAAGTAAAATCTGTAACCCCACCACAGGTAAATGTCAGTGCCCATCCTCATTTTCTGTGCAAAGGAAACCTCCTGCAAAGCTGTGGGTCCCAGGATAGTCCTCAAGCCTGCAACCCAGAGCCTCTTGTGCCTTAAATCCAGCATAATCCACCAGAAAACAGATGGTGGATCACTGCAAGAAGACCTTAGTAGCTGTTTGACATGAAATGCAGCCTTGACAGAAGGAAAACGTGCAAATGAGTAAATATGTCTGCACCCTTGTAATCAGCAAGGCAGGCCATGCTGCACCTGGGAAGGCCTTGGCTGTTTGTCTTGTCAGAGAGGCAGAGGTGCTCCTCCTCCTCAGATCAAAAGGGCCCTAGCACACAGTTATCATCCATCCCCAGACCTCTGCCCTTTGCCTTTCCCATAAACAGCAATCTCTGTGTGTGGCAGAGGAGCAGGGCTGACACAGAAGCCAAGCAAGGGTGAGCAACAGGGCAGCCTCTCTCACAGCCGGAAAGATGGAGTGAGAAGCAAGCAGGAACACAAGGGTCTGATGGAGGCACGTGGCCCAAATCCTGCCCACCTGCTGGGGCACCAAGCCAGCTGCAGCCCAACAAGGGCCCTATTAATCCTGCCCGTGCAGTAGATTTTTCTGCCTCTGTACACCCAACTGAGGAGATCTCATGGAGAAATTTTCATCTGTGGTTTGGTAAGGGTTTCTCCCCAAAGAATAATGATTTAATTGCTGTTATTATCCTCATAAAGCTGTCCAGAGTGTTTTTCCAGTGATTATTTAAAGCTTATCTAAAAGATACTGATAGCAGTAAAATGTCTGGTTAAAACGGCAGTTCTAGTACGTCAGTAGCACAATGTGATAAAAATAAAAGACCTCTTAAATCAATCATTATTTTTCTCTAATTTATTATATTGTTGCATTTCTAGATCTATGCATGGTATGCACAGCACATCATTACAAAAGAAATGCAGTTAGAAGCTATATAAACAGAGAACTGCAGACCAAGTTACTGTCAGTCGTTCCTGGGGAAAAAATAAAAATACACTTTGGCAAAGAATAAAAAACACACATTATAATTTTTAAAAAGACCCACAGATGAGAAACCTTGTCATAGAAAGTAAACTCTCCAAAACATGTCCCTAAAACATTGTACATATTGCTGATGAAAATCTGTTTAAAAATCTCTTGATCAGTAACAGCTTCAAAAATAACAGCATGAGTAATATGAATATTTGGTAGAAACAAAGAACTGCGTAGGAAATCATTAGGTACATAGTCTATATATATTTTTTTCCAATCCTGGTTTGGTGTAAAGAGAAAAGCTGGAAGCACAGAAGTGAAGAAACCTGTTTTTTAAAGATGGAGGAAATTTTTTTCATGCAAATCCCTTGTTTCATCATATCACTAGTGACTCATGCATAAAGGCTTAGAAATCTACAGGAGGAGATGAGACATGTCTCAGAAACAGATATGAACAAATATTTCACTATAGGACAGTTGTTTTCTCCTTACATCAACTCATTTTATTTGAAGAAGTCGTCTGCAAGCAGGTCATTCTCACCATGAATTTATTCCATTTTTGTTATGCACTTATTCCTATATTCCTAATTGCCTAAGGGATGGTTTGTGGAAACAAATTTTAGACAACAAATTTTAAAACTGATTATTCAATATGCTTAGCTACTGTGACTTGCCAGTCACTTGGGTTCAAAAATCATATATATTATTTGTATCTTGTAATTTACACCCCACTTTGCAAAGTTAAAAAAGTATCTACCAGAGTTTTGAACACTTTGGATAAAGATAAGCGTTAAAGATACGAGATAAGAAACATTTGAGGAATTAAATATCCTTCATGTCTTTTTATGTCCTCCTTCCACATAATCACCACAGCTCTTATCACTCAACCTGTTACCTGCAGTTGAATACCCAAGAAGTACTTTCCCTTGTAACTCATCCAGGGAGAAGAGGTGCATCACATTTTTTTGACTAGTGGATTTTACCTCTTTTTTCCGTTCATATTCTTCCCAAGCCATTTGCATTGGTGAGCGCCTGTCCGACAAAGATGTAACTTCATTCTGTCATGTTTAATTACCCAAGTGCTGAAGTTTTGGAAGGACATTGGAAGACCTCCCTCTGCCTGTCCCGTATCATGTAGTACCACAGACTGCTTTACACATTAGTTTATGAACAGCATGAACTGACCTTTGTGGTCTCCCTCCTCCATCATCTATCATCCCCAGAAATCTGCTTTAGTAGTCATTTTTGTGACTGTCTGAGTTTCCTTTAACTCTTAAATAAGCTTGGAAAAGAAGCTGTTGAATATAAGGGACAAGGCTACAAAGACTAGCAACTCTCTAGGCCAGAAGATTACCAGGAGTGGGCCACGGCACCTTCCCCTGTTTTTTTCTGTGTATTAAGCCAAGGAAAGTCAGACTTTCTGTTACAGCTACCACCAAAAAGGAGGTGGCAGTGTATGGAGAAGCAGTCACAGCTGATGCCTCTATTATTAGGATACATTGCACCATTTTTAGAACCACTGTTACACCTCTTCAATGGCTTCTAGAGTTGTAGTCCAGGCTTTCTGAGGCTTTCCCTCCAGTTTCCTGACCTTACTCAGTTTAGTTTGGGGATTTTTACTTAACCCTTAGCTTTTGCTGACTTTACTGTAACTTGTCTCCAATACTATACTTCCATGAACCCTGCAAAAGAAGTGCTAAAGGATGACTTAAATTTCAGAGATGAAACATTTGGATATAGTTCCTCTAGTGAGAAATGTTGTTGTAATATTTGGTATAGAGAAGCAAGTATCACAGAAACAATTTTCCTGGTGGAATGGTTTTTATTACCTTGGAAAATCCTTTGAACCCAGGAAAATGCCTGTACAACAAAACTGAAAGAGATCTACGTTACAAGAGCATCAGATCTGGGGTGGTTACAGTCTTCAGCTTACCCCAGAATCATTCTTCATGCAGTCCCCATGCTTTGTCCTTGCCATGGAATATTTTGAGGAAGTGAACTGGGAAGCAAGAAAAGAGATGAGATTAACTGTTACGAAAGCTCACATGTCACTGTCCTTTGCAAAGAAAGGCAAATGTACCCAATGATGACATCAGGAAGCGAGTGAAAAGTTCACTGATCCCAGGCAGAACGGTAGTATCCCTCTTTGAAGAGACTTGAGATTTAACACCACTATTACATCAAGAAGAGAGTTCTCCCTATCAAGAAATACATTCCTTTTCTAGTGCATTGAAACAATTAGGTAATTTTCTTCTTCCCTACAAATTGAAGTTCTCAATAGCTCAATTTCTACAAGTGGCATTGTTTTCTCAGGCATGTCAGAAGTCATTTTGCTGAGCCACCATACTCTCCAAATACCCAAGCTTCTCCAGCACCTGAGCATTCAACAGTACAGCTATTTCTTGAGTAGTGCTTGGACATGTTTCAAGTTGACATTTTAAATTGCATAACTCCCGGCACAGCACTGCGAAGATGTCTCCTCCCATTGCATCAGACAGTGACCCGCCATGGCAAAGGCTATTGCCTCCTTTGAGACTATTGAGTCTGTGGTGCCTCATCGAATTATACAGATTCCTAGGAGAGGAAAAAGTAACCTCTGTACGCTCCAGGCTTTGAACTTTTCGGTACAACACATCTGGAGAGCCTTCATCTACATATGCGGCTTTAATGCCACATCTCCTCAGAGAACACTGCGTGCATTGAATTCTGCTAACATAGGATGACAGACAAGCAACAATAGGAGCTACGTTGACTCGGTGCTTGTCTCATCCTAAAATAAAATACTGTGTGACGGACTAGCCACAGCTGCATGATTACAAAGAGCAGTCTGTGGCTTCTAAACAAAGCAGCTGAGAAGTTACAAAAAATAAATCTCATCTTCCTTTTCCCTACTTGTTTCCACATACACATGTTAGATCTGAAGCCAAAATTCAATGGCTACAGTAGGCATATAACGACAAGTGACCTGATTTTTGGGAGGTACTGAGTACTTACATTGCCCAGGGACTTACTACTTCAAAACTGTGTTTCTTGGGGAACACAAAGACTCATTTCCTCTAAAAATTGGGTACATTTGAACAACTGCATCCACATTAGGGTTTTTTAACAGCTAAAGTTCTTAATTTGTGCTTCTGGAAACAATTTAATTTGAGAATATAGGCAAATAAATACTGGTGGGGGGTTTTTTTGTTGTTGTTTTTTTAAATGAAACCTTGAATGTCTGGTTACTGTAACATTAACCATCCTGGTTACCACTGGGAGGACAGGTATTGCACACTGCGATATGGAAGAGGGAGCAGCAGGTTGTGCAGTGGCAGGACCACTTTGCTATCAACAGAACACAGACCTTGTGCTACTGCAGGCAGAACTAGCAGGGAGGACAAGGGATGACTGATCCTACTTAACTTTCAGAAATCTTTTCTGAGCTGATTATTCAGAAACCCAGAGACACGAATATGCAAACCTCCAGAGGGTGCTGGATCCATCTGAGGTAGAAAGAAGGTAATGCTGAACCCAAAGTGTGAATTGTAGTCATCTACCTTCTTCTCTCCCTGTCTCACTCTACATGCTGCTTACGGCTAAGTTGGCAGGGACAGTCGAATACTGGCCATCAGGGGATTTGAAGACAATTCTTGACTGTTTAAAGAAAGCTTAACAAAATTGTAATTCTTAAATGACTTTCCAAGGCTGGTCGCTGAAGGTTACACAGGGCTAGGTACAAAGTTGTATAATCCTGTTTTTCAAATGTCAGCAGGAAAAAAGTAAAACTCTCCTTCTGGCTTTCTCTAGCCCCTGAGTAATCTGATGCAGCACAAATCAATATGTTCTTGAGACAGTGTTCCATGGAAAATGTAAATCGTAACGTTATCTGATATTTGGGTTGTACAAACTCAAGCAAATTGTGGAAAATATAATCCCAGGCTGTGAATCACTCTGCGGATCTAATCACTACCATTCTTTTCTGTCCATCATCGCTGCTGTTTGCAAAGCAGTGGAAGTATGGATTACATACGATGTGTATTTTTTGTCACTAACATGCCCTGATGATAAGAAATTGTAGTGTGACCAAACAGCTAGCCAGAATCAAATCTTGGTGGCTAGTTTCTCTCTCCTGTGTGAAAATATCCTCACCTGTCCAACAAAAGAAGGTTTTGCATCCAGTGCATGTCTACCTCTACTTTTTAAAGTAGAAACTGCCACGAGGGCGCAGAAGGCTTCAGAGAAGTGATTAGAAGGAAAGTTCCTAAAGCAACAAATGGTCGAGCAGACAACACAAACTAACAGATGCCAAAGTATTTGAAGCCTGATACAGAACAAAAGGCCTGCCTCCTCAAATGAAGGCCAGGGCTGCAGAGCCCAGACAGAAACACATACCAGCTGGCCAGCCATGCAGAATTAAATCCCCCAAAGACCAGTTTCATCATAAGCAGCAGCTGACTGATCACGATTGACAGGATGGCTGACAAGAGGGCTAATTCCTTAGGTTCCTCCCTCCCTCCGTCTCTGTCAACATGAGCCCCCAGTTCTTGTCATGAGAGCCTGTGGTATGTGTCTGTGTGGTACATACTCATGTTCATGGGTAATCAGGCCCACCACAAGGCAAGAAGAATTTCCTGGTTTGGGCTGGCAGAAACCAGTGAAGGCAAAATCTCTGCATCTCTAAACATACCCTGAGCAAGTCTTTAGCTGCCTAAGAAACAAGAGTAGGCCTGCCCTACTTCTGCTAGGATCAAGTGGCACTTTGACACACGGCTATTACCCTATATCAACAAATGTATCTGACATCACAGGTCTGCATTCCCATCTCCATCACTGCTGACACAATTGTAGGCGCTACATTTGTCAGCAGAGATGCAGGCTTGGATAGTCATGCTTGTACTTTGTTAGTGTTTTCATGAGCCTTCCTTAGCAGATCACGACAGGTATTTTAGTAGTTCAAAAAGGGAAGTCTCATGTCCAATGCACAACACAAGACAGGAATGTAGAAGGCCTCGGAAAGAAAGCCACAAAGTCAGAAAGCATTTTCTTGTAAGGCTGAGACTTTGAACAGGAATGCAACAAAATACTCTGATGTGAACTCTTATTCAGAAGCCTGGCAGACTTGTATAAACCCATCCAGGCTACTGATCTGAACAGAGCACCCTGAAAAGTCCTCATGAAGCACATGACAGGATAAACCAGCTACAAGAAGGCAGTATATCTGAGAGAAACACGTGAGCAAGAGAGGGATGGTCAGTTGCCAAGTCTGATTCTATATCATAGCTCTAAATACATTTAGGAAATTTAGGAAAAATTAGGAAATTAGACCTCCTAGAAAATAGAAGTTTCAGCATCCACATGCTTTTTGGTTTGCCTACCTGCCATGTACAGTTCCATGTTTACACACAATCCATCCTCTCTTCTTGAAAGACTCACACATACTAATGGTTCTGTAATTATATTTCTTCATAGCAGTAAACAGTTGTAAAAAGAATATCAGGCAAGCCAAGGGAACAAATTCTTCTTGGACCATTTCCCATCCCTGTTATTTTCATTAAAGAACAGTGAAAGCGTTAGTGCACTGAGACTATGGCTGTTTGCACTCTGTGCCTGACTCAGGAAACAAGCAGTTTGTTATTATGGTTATTTCTGGCAATTCGGGTCATTACTGCTCTGAAACATAAAGCAATTCCTATTTCACCTCAAATACTAGTCTACAGATTCAAAATGTGTACACTAAGTCTTAATCTACAGGGTGTCCCAACTGACTAGGAAATAAATCCAAACAGAGCACAGCAAAATATTACAGTAAGTTGCCTGCATCACTTCAGGCCATATTCATCAAGTGATGGCTTATGAGTGTTGTATACTGAAAACATACAGGAGCTGGGTATTGTGAATTCTAAGCTACAGTCCATCATTTCCTTTTATCCCAATTTCCTTAAGAAAAGGCCAGATCCTCAGCTACTGTCAATTAATGGAGTCTCATTCAAGTTGATACTGAATTAAACAGGCTAAAGATGTGCACGCTGACTCAGGCAGAACAATCTCTCCCCCACAATTACAGCAGCGCAGCTCATCTTTGTTTAAAGATTCCATTTTATAAAGGTTTTAAAATCCATGCACTCACAAAGATTGGAAATTTGGTGGGTGTCAGTGTAGGTTGTGTACACTAGATTTGAGGACATTTATGTAAGTGGCTCCTAAGAAGAGTGTACAACACGTGGGCAGGAGGGGGCAGTTTCAATGCCCACAAATTGTGGCTGTGTTTTTTGTCTCTCCCTCCATATTTGAGTCTTAATCACTTAACACACTCACAAGCTGCTCTGTGGGATCCATCGAGTTTTGAGAACTAACATGGGATGAATATCCTCAAAATCAGCATATTTAAAATATGGGATGTTCCCACCCTGCTGCTGCAGCACTTCTCTGTGCAGCTCCCCAGTTATCGTTCATGTACCCATTCTTCCCTATTGCTGCCTTGTAACCACCTCTGCTTCCGGGGGGAGGTAGCAACTCTTAGACAATCAACGAAGCTGTGAAGAAAAGGGTGAGCTGTGACTCTTCTTTATTTCAGGCTAAAAAATCTACATAATTTATTGAACTCATACGAGGGAATTTAAGCCTGTCCTTTACCACAGGGAGCAGGATTCCAGGCTAAGTATAACGAAAAACCCCATATTAACTGAGAAGTCTGCCTAACCTTATGAGCTCACCCATAAAGTGAATTGTTCAGTGCAGTCATGGGGGTTTCCTAGACTACTCATTTTCACATGAGCTGGTAGCTCAAGGGGATGTTCAGACAGTGCTCAATGCCTTTGAACCTGACCTACAACCAACCGGCCAATGTCAGTTCAAACCTAACCATTGGCAGAAAATGGGGAAGAAAGGAAAGAGGAGAGAGGTATGTTGTCATGGTCTGACTCCATCAAAGGAGTTTGTGGTTTGAGAGAAATCAAACCAGTAGAGCAGAAAGCTCAGATAGCACTGAAGCTAAATAAATAACATATGTGCCAGGGAAGGGAAAGCAGTTCAGAGCTGTGTGAGGAGGCAAGGGAGGTCTAGGGAAGGGACAGTGGGGGTGGCAGGGGAAGAAAAGAGGGACAAGACTTAGTGCAGCACAGCTGTACTCTCTACTGAGGTCCAAGACGAGAGTGAAGCTCCCTTCTCCCTGTTCCCTTCTCTGTTCTCCCATGGGACCTGGACAACCCTTGCTCTGCATTCGATCTAGTGACGATGCTGAGCCCATCGCTGCTCATGAGAGCCAGCACTAGGAAAGTCCCTTCCAGCTTCCTGGAAGGCTCTGCAGAACACAGAGTGAAGGACTGAAAACACATAATGTAGGTGGTTGTCACAGTGTCCCAAGCACTGGACCTAGTTGGGAAGGAAGGCACCACTGACTGTAACAAATGCCAGAATTCACATCCCTCACTTCTCCTGTGTCTCTGCAGAGGGCATTTTCATTCAGCAGAGTACATCTCATGGAGATGAACAGACTACTCCTACATCTTCAAAATATTCGTTCTGCTTAAAGGTCAAGAGTCAAAAACCCACACACTCAATTGGATATCCTTGAAACTAACAGCACAACATAAATTTGCCAACCAAATACATAAACTTGCCATCTCTTGAGTGATTTACAAAATGCATCTTAAAAAACTAAAATAAATAGTCTCTCTGGAGGTTGAAACACTGTTGCTGGGGCAGTTCTTTGGAATCAAACTGTGACTCTAGTCAAAACACACAGGAACTCAGTCTCAACGTCCATCACAGTTGGTGTGTGGTGCCTATCACTTCCTTGGCTGTCAATGTGGAGGAAGGAGCTTGGCAAAGGTTTCAGCTCTGCAAAGAAGATTGAATCTCACATCAGGATGAAGCAGTCCTAGCAAGGTGCTTACTGGACTGTGGTTCCCTCTCCATGAGACTGGTGGTCTTGTTTTCACAAGCAGACCCAGCTGATTATTGGTCTCGAGATTTCAGAAGGCAGGGCCTTCAGAATACAGGAACCTACCCTGTGCATGTGCTGGGGCTTCTAAGGGTCTTACCTCCATTTTCTGCTGTGCTCAGACATAGTCTGAGGGAAAGCGAGCTGAAAACCACAAGCCAGGCAACACACACTAAAGACACAGCCCCTCCTTCCCTGGTGGGACAGGGAACAGACTGGAGCAGGTTGCTGGGCTTGCAAGAAGCGAATGTGATAAAGCAAGCTGGGCTGAAATGGAGGCAGGGAATTTCACAGATGGGTGACATACAAGGAATGCAAGATCTACTTATATGTGCAGTTAAATAACCCTAGAAGCATGTAGAACTCTAACAGGCGGCTGCCTTTGATGCATATATAGCAATAGGTGCCAGCTGACAAGAAGATATGGGCTCCTAAAATACTCATAGATTAAGAAGACAGCAAAAGAGGTGAGCTAGAAGTCATAGCCAACAGATATACTTAACAGCAAGTTAGAGAAGGAAGAAGATGTACGTGTTTAATGTGGAATTTTTTGTTACATGACTGTCACGCTAAGATTTACAGAGTTTCATCTGTTTGATGGTCACACAATAGAGGACAAGACCTAATTACTTATCACAGAGTGACCAAGAATGGGAAAGAAGTGCAAAGTAGTCACATAGACTCTCCATCTCAGTCATAGAAATATTTTGGCTGCATCTGTATCTAAAGTGGCACAAAAAAAGTTCACTTCTAATGAAAGAGTTTCTCTTCCCTTAAAAGGCAAAGAAAATGGATGAAGACTGCTAACACATCACAAAGTTGTTTGCAGTCGAGATGACTTTCCTACCTTCTTTAGTTTGGGGTCAATTTGAAATAGCAATCGGAAAGAGAAACTTTCCATTACCTGTTACCAGTTACTTGAATCAGGGATTTCCAAAATGTGGGCCACAGACAGCTGGTTGGTCACATGTGACTGGCACCCCTCCCTTCTCATTGCTACTTTAGCTCAAGCGCTGCTAAAAATATATCAAATGTTTTCCTAATATTGCGTTCTCATGTGATCACTAGCGCTGTTGAAATGGGATGTGAGAAAACTGAAGATGTGAAAGGTGGAAGAGTGGTGCTCCACATGTCAGGATGTGGTAAAGGGAGGCATGAATCACTTGAGGGGAATATAAGCTGCGAAACCAGACTCCCACGTAAGAAAGCAAACAGATATGCAAAACAATTGGATATACTGGGAAGTGATATAATTTCCATTAAGACTGTTGAAAAGTTTGCAGATTGTTTTTATGTCTTTGTCCTTTTTTTTTCCCGCCTTTTTTTCTGTCTGTATCTGTAACCCCATCTTATTCTTAGACTACACCCAAGCAACACATTATTTTACCGTTTGGGCACCTGAGGTTGTACCAGGCAGTTGCAGAGCAAAACTGTTCACCTGCCCACCAGTGCCGCAGACCTGCAGACTACTGCATGACCCAAACATTTCTGACTCCTGATCACAGGCTGTGTGCCTATCATGCTGGGGGCGGGGTGTGATGCGATGCAGCTGTCTCAAGAAGCATCTGGATCTAGAAAGATCTTTAGACTTTTCATATCAGGAAAAAATGGGAAAACAGGCCTGAGCAGTTTTCATGACAGCATAAGGGATTCCCAGGGGGTAGGGGGAGGTGTAAATCTGTTAAAATATATTTAGAAAAAGGACATGAACTAGTCAAGCCTCAGTTTATGTTCCCCACGTGTCACTCACATTTGCTGTCAACAAAAATGGGTGGCAGGGAGCCCAGAGCCTTACTCGGGCAGTTTATTTGGAGCAGTACGTCGAAATGCTGTAATGCCCTGCAGATCCCTGATGGCAGATTCCAGACAGGACAAGATCCTTGGGAAGGCTACGTGGTGATATCACCCTCCTCCATGTTGGAAGGGACTCGAGAGCCTGTTCCAAGAAGATATGGGGCTGCAGGCAGGACAAATAAAGCTCTCACATGCTTTTCAGCCAAGCAGCTGCATGTAGTTCAGCAGGAAGCTCTTTGTACTACATGACCAGGTCACAGGCATAAAACAAAAGGGCACTGAGAGATTGAGTCAACAGCTGGGTTCTCATGTCCATCTATGTCATACTCATGTCACTAAAAATCAAATGCTCATGAGAGGAATTTGACATTGTATATGTGTACTGCAACATTTACTATAAAGGGAACAGGAAAACATTCAAAAAAAGTCACGCAGTTGCAAAAGTTTTACTGCTGCTAAAACAATAGCTGAAGAGTAAGGAATTTAACTATGCTGCTATAATCCCTCTGAAAGTTCTCTGTAAGAGATTCCAGGAGCAAAGCACTGAACTGGCCTACTGCTTTTAAGAGAAATAAACTGAGGGTGAAGAGAGGCAAAAGATGAATACTCATTTGAGAAAAGTGAGGTGAAGCCCGTTAGTATTGCTCTGGGTCACTTCTGAAAGAGACTTCAACTACCATACTGGACTTAGCTATTAAACATCTATTGAAAAATGTTGGTTATTGAATCCCTCATAAGGACTCTGATGAAGTTGGAAAGCAAGAAAAGTCACTGTAAATCAGGCTCTCAGAAACCACAGTGCCCAGCACTACTGTTCACTCGCCTCCACAGCACAACAATGAAGGGAAGGAAGTAGACTGGAAGGACACAGCTTAGAAGAATCTGTTAAGCGCATTATAAAATGCTGCTGTAAGATTGGTGTTTAGTTTATCCAGATGAGTTTCATTCTTTCAGGAGTCCTCTTTCCTCCCTCAATGAACGCATCAATATGAAAAATTTTGTTGGCTCTACTAACAGCACCGTTTAAACAAATGATGGGACTTTTCTTCCTTAACACACGAGAGGAAATGGTGTTGGGTCACGCCTCTCCTCATTTCAGTGACAGCTAGAGCAATAGGTAACAGCTTCCCTAGGATAACACTCCATTTTTTGCAGTTGCAGGAAGAAGAGTAGAGTCCTCTTCCTCCTCCTTCTCCTCACCCTTGGATGCCTGCACAACTTAGGGAAGCTTCTGAGGAAAATAAGGGGAAGAACACATCAGCAAATTGGGCTGGCTGAGTCAGCAGCATCCTGCATTTCAGCTAGATCACATAGTGCTTTGACAGGGAGGTGGGAGGATTTCTTTCTGCCATGTCCTTCTGTGGAGCGAGCTGCAGAAACAATCTGTATAACAGCACTTTCTTGCATGTGGAATTACAACTCTTCCCAGGGTCAAAGTATAGGGTTAAAAGTCATCAGAACTCTGGTTCTGCAAAAAAAAGGGCCAGAGTTTGTCAGAGAGGGTAAGCATCTGGTTGTAGTCTTCTTGTTGGACTCTGACTTAACCTCAGAAACAGAAAAAGTGAGGTTTTACCTAGGGCAGGAGGTGAGTGTGGGAAGAAATGACTCCAGACATTGCTTGTGCCTTAAGTGGGGAAAAAGATGGTGGCCAGCTGCTCAAAGGATTGACTTCAGTCTCCCCCTGAGGTCAGGTTCAAACCAAGTTGGTTGCTTTTACAGGGACGAAAACTGCAGTATATTGCTGCTTCTGTGGGGAATCTGTCTTCTGAGCAGAGCAGCCACTTCCTTGTAAATTATATTGTGCTTATTCAGGGTGGAGAAAGTTTTTTCCAGGCACTCATGATCTCACTGTATATGAAACGGCCTGTTGGATCACATTATGATAACTGTCAATTCCAAGACAGTTACAGACCAGCCGCTCATCAACAGAAGTTCTGAAATTTAGGAAAAGCTTCAAATGACCCACCGAAGGTTAATGGCTGCCTTTATGCCAGCACTGAGATTGGAATACCAGACTCTCTGGCCTCCAGTGAATGATTTGGCCCCACCTATCCTATATATAGATTATTGTATCATATGCTCCCCTCTTATTGCTATGCAACTGGGTGTCAGAGCAAAAACACAATCAAACACTGGACTTGGGCCTCACTGAACCAACTGCTGGGAATGTTTTTCTCCATTGTGTCTAAAAGGTGGCCATGCTCAGTAGTCAATGCTCAAGCTGATTTTTGTAAAAAGGCTTTTCACACAGACTTCTTAGGAAGGGAACTTGTTCAGTTTGCTCTCTGAAAAATATTAAATAATTTAATTACAGTAAGAGCTGACTAAGCCTTCTTGTATCAAAGCCAAATATTGCCTCAAACTGAGGAAGAGACCCATAAACACAGTTGTTTCATAGCCATTTGTAACCCTGCTTGAGAAGAGGCACTGGTTCTTGCCAGCAAGGACTGGCCTCCCATGTCAGATGCCAGAAATCATTAAGGAATGCTCAAAGATTTTTCTTAAGGCTCAGGATGACATCATCACTTTTATAACTTGGTTTAATCCTGCGTTATACTTCCTCAAATAGGTGGTCAAGGTCCCAGTCCCACAAGTGTTACCTTTATATGCATGAAATTTGTCTGTATGACAGCATCCTCAAGGCACTGAGACAGTTGTTTATTTTTTATGTGCCCTAAGGCAACATCATGACTATAGTAAACCAACAGAAACTTGTCATTGACTCTTCTCAGGCCAGTGTTTTCATCTTGGACAGTCTTGACCATCCTGATGACAAAGCAGTGGAAAATTTGCTTCAAGTTGGAGACTTGTTTTCCCACAGTGTCTATCTCTTGCCTTATTATCACCAGTGAGTAAAATAGAGATACGAATTCACTCACTGAAGCGTTGTTCTTTATCATGTTTTATGCTTCTGATTCATACAAGTGCCCAAAGAAATTGGTTTCCAGCTTTTGGTTTAGCTCACCTTCTTTGGAAACACAGCTGGGACTGCCACCACAACCACCTGCAAGGAAACATGGCCTAATGGTGCCACACTGCTTTCCTGTTGATATATTTTCCCCTGTCTAATGTTTATACATATGCCTATTTTAACTGTATGTACACAAATATGGAATTTGTCTGTTTGGGAATTTACGATACTTTCATTACAAAGCTGCGTAAAAAAGACAGCAAATCAATTTCATAGTCAGTGCTCACGCAGCAGGAGACAATTCATACTGACATCTGATACCTGCTGGCTGCTGCTTCCAATTATGCCAGATGCCAGAGAGTGGGGCTGTCGAAAGAACAGTGTCGATGGTGCAATCAAACTAGTTAAGATTCTGGAAGTGTGTTGTGCTTGGTTCAGTGCATTGTCAAATTCTCACCATAAGCAAAATAGTGACACCTACTCCTTTTTTGTTAACTTCTTAATTGGCAAAGAGATACACATTAATTCAATGCAAAGTTGCATCTTTGGATGTATAGCTGAATCTGCCCGGAGGCTGAATATCAAAAGATTGGAAGGAATGTGAATGGAGAGTGAAATAAACATGATAGGGATTTATAATAATACATCCTTACTAGATCCTACTACAAGGCTGCATTACAGCCCTGAAGGCAAGACCACGTGCAGTGCTTGCCCAGTTTCTTGCAGTACACTAGGGAATGCTGCTGTCATCTGGTCAAATTTGGTGCCTTCCTGAAATTGGATCACAGCTCTTTGAGCAGGAGTAGTAGAAGAATAATAATAGGAGAGGTATTAACTGACCAGCAGGGCCAGAGAGGCCTAGTCTTTGTACAAGTTGGGCTTACGCCAGAGTAGCATAACCATGTAGCCTGCTCTCTTCTTTTCCTCCTAACAGTTAAAAGCAGAAGACCATGGTGCTTGCATGACATATCTTCCTTCACGGTGACTTCACACCATCTCCCCAAAAAGCCAACTAACTAAACAAATTGAAGATACATACACAGAATTAAAAACATTGCCTCCATCCCTTCCAGTACCTGTAGCATTTCCCGATCTTCCATGAAAAGATCTTCTGAAGGAGATGTAGTTTTTCCTTTCTATTCTTCCTTCCAGCAGGCTTCAAGCTAAGGTAACCTTCAGTGAGGGGCCTGCAAAGACAAACTTGTCAGCCTCTCCTCTGCAAAGTGTGTCATAAATCATGTGGTCCAAAAAGATGAGATCAGGAGCACAGGACATCAATTTAGCACAGTCCACAAAAAGACTTCATCAACAGCTCCAGTTGTCCTTACCTTGTCAATTAGCAGACAGAGGCTTTCATCAGCAGATGCTTCATAGAAAATTATGAACTACATCTCACTGACAGCTGACCCTACGAGTAATTGCATTCCCTGCAGAGCACAGAGGATGCTGCTGAGACAGGGCAGTGGGGCACCCTCAGCTGACCTGTACCGTGCTGCAATGTAGCTGTAGCAACTGTCTGCATATGACCACTCTGGTTGAGTGATATAACTGCTATTCACACACAAATATACAAACATCTCCTAACTGGAGGCATCTGTCCTTCAGAAGAGACTGAACTGTCTGTTCTGAAGTATCTTTGTTTTGCAAGGAGGTATCACTTGACGTACATGATCTCCACAGTCGGTGCACAGTTGCCTTTTCCATGCACAGACTGGAAAAGGTCTGTGCCACTGCACATCTGAAGTGGCAGCACTTACAAACAGCCAGTGAAGAGTCCATAATTTGAACACTGTATGAAAAAAGCTCAACTGAGTTGGCTGACCATACCACCAGAAGGATTCTGTTGTCAATGGGACAAAATCTACCAGATTTATAAGTAGATGGTCACATTAATGTTGTTAATTTACAGTAATTGTAAATGTCAACTGATGCTTTAAAATGTTTTCATCAAAGATTTCCAGATCTGCTACATCTGTGTTAATGTTCAATTAATATATTTTTAATATGCAATGGGGCTTTTATTAGTAAAAAAAACCCTGTCATATTAAATCTAAATTAAATACATAATTGGCACTCTAATTTAACATGTTATTCTTAAATATTTCAGACAACAAGATCTATGGCTAAATTATTCTCAAATATTACATTTATTGGCAATAATTTTATAATATACCAACACCTCAGTCTTAATTACACTTCAAGGTTCTTTAAGCCAAAAATAGAAGAAGTTAAACAAAACTTTAGCCTCTTCACCTAGGCATCTCCACCTCCTTCAGACAAAAATTCAAACACACATGAAAATGCAGTGAATCTTTAAGTTATGTCTAGTTCTGCCCTTTGACTTGGATGAGATAGTGTGCCAAAACCATCTAATGAATTGTAGGTGTTAACTACTGTTTTAATGACACAAGGCAGAAACCATATGTCAGTGGTAGAATGTAACATACACATTCTGTGAACAATTCGTTATGATGAGATAAAGAATAATGCATTCAGTTTAAATATCTGGGCTGAAAAAATCCTCAAACATGGTTCATTTAATTACTCAATTTAATTATTCTTGTTCCAGTAACAGACACTGACTTGTTCCACATTACTATATATTTGAATTTTACACTTACTACTGTTAATAAAATTAGTACTTGGATCTAATACAAATAGAATTAATGTCCATCTGAGATATATTTAGCTTTTACCAAGATCTTATTTTTATAACATTTTTCAGTTGTCTGTTTTTTCCCTTTCTAAATTATCCATCATATTGCCTGCAAAATGCAAATTAATTTTTCAAGATATTCTCAATGCAATTGTAAGTTTCTCAAGAATAAATAGATGGGAGTGAGGACTAGAGGAGGAAATTTGTTTCATGGAAAAAATATACATTAAATTTTTTGCAAGAAACTCTCCAAAATGAAGACATAAAATGGCTTATTTTCCCAACTCAAAAAAACTATTTACACTTTTTAAAATGTTTTCATTTCTAGAATACACGGGTATCAAAGGAAACAAAATATAAACTTCCATTGTATTCAGAAGCTCCACATAGGAAAAAAATAGGGGATTTTGGTGAAAAACCGTTTCTAACTATACCCCAGTTATGTCAAAGACTTTCATTTTTCCAGTTAATTTTTTATTACCTTTTTTAACAGACATTAAAAGTGTTAAAGGATTTTACATTATGTTTCTATCTGATCCTTATACTACACCAACATCTTTGCTGTCATCTGGACACTACAATTTGTGTTTACAAAAAAAAAAAAAAACACACAAAACACAAAAAGACACAAGCATTTACTCTGACAAGATTATGTTATGTCTAAAATTAAATTATAAAGAACAAGAGTAACTACCAATACGTGGATATGTGGAAAAAAGCACGAGGGCTTCAGTAATAAGATCACACAGCTAATTTCAGGCTCCAGTGCCTTACAGCTTCTGGGAGGCAGGACTATGCCTACAGAGGGAGTGACCAGGAAGAAAGATCTAAGATTGGGATGGAAATTTTTTAAGAAGTGTTTCTCTCAGTGTGTTTTGTCATTCACGCTCCATCTCTCACAGAGTTACACTGCACAGGAAAGTGAAGATGAGGGAGACGAAGCAAAAGGAAAAAAGAAAAAAAAATGATACCTGTTTCTGAACCTTAAAAGAGGCAAAATTACATTAATTTCCTGAGACTATTCATCTCATGCTTCCTTCAATGTGCTCAGGCATCCCTAACTTTTACATACATATTTTCAGATCTCTAAAACACCACTGAACTATGATTGTCCATAGACTGAATCAATAATAAATGAGCTAATTACAACCCAGTCCCTGTGGGATTGTCAATAGGCTGATAAAGATCAGCCAGTTGCAGGAACAAGTCATCATAGATCTTTACTCTTCCCTAAAGAACAATTTATGTTTACACTTAATCTCAAATTGCCACTGATAGATAACATGCTAAATATATGTACCTTAGCATCTACAAGAATCATAAAATATTTAGCTCCACAATATTGGCCAAAGGAACAGACAGACCACCACAGAAAAGAGGTGCTCCTGCCTCTTTCTCTACTCCATGAGCCACATGGAGTACTTGAAAAAGAATAATATAGGTGCTAGACCATCTTCAATACACAGAAGACAGTGGTTACTTTTGGGAAAAAAAAAAAAAAGTATGATAAATGTATAGAGAAAAAATTATTTTGAAATGTCATGTCCTAGCATTCAGACAGGGGCATGATAGATGTATAGATTTTCACTTCTTGCACATTGTATTGCTAGTATAAATCATGACAGCAGTGAATTAAGATATAAAAGGGAAAAAAAGAATGAAAAAGAGACTAGGAAAATAGAAGGTGGTCTCATGAGCCAGTGACAGTGGAACAGACTCACTACTGCAGGAACAAAGTCACTGAAGAGAGCGAGAGCTGCTTTCAAAGGAAATTTTCCCCACCTGCAGCACGATGTAGCTTTATCCATTGACACTTCCCAACTTAAAGCAATTCCTAAAAGCTGAGCTGACACTATGTTCTCTGACTCCAGGAAAAATGAGAAATGTTACTATGAATGGCTGAGGTTTCTGATATGTTCCAAGGTCATACATACGTATAGGTCTTTTTGTGGTGAGCTATTGTTACTAACTGGCATCTTTTCCTTTACAGAAGTATTCAGGTGCTCCAGAGCTTTTAATGATGTGCTTTGACTGTGCTTCTCCATAGATGAAAAGAGGAAGAAGTAACATGAAAGAACTCCTCCAGCAGTGAAAGCTAGAGGATCTGCTCAGTGGTGGAGCAGAAGCATTGCCTGGAGAATACCTGCAGAGTCCCTAACATGTCGCTAGCCATAGATGCACACAGAAAGATTTGGAAACCTTTCCTTGTTCATTTTCTGCATGTATTTGTTCTCTTTCCAAGCTCTTCCAGACAAGAAACTATGGTCCAGTGATAAGAGTTCAAGTTTGAAGGCCGTTCCAACTTTATCACAAAATTGTTGTATGACATCAAACAACAAAAAGAAAACAAAAAGAAGTGTCTTGCTGGGGCCTCAGATTTCTCAGCACAGGTCTCATAACTGTTGTTATGCAAATGTCTCCAAAACCTAAAAATTGTGTGTGCTTTCTGGTGTTCCCTTTTCATAGCCCAAACTTTAGGCATTCCTGCAAGAGTAAATTTGAGGCAAGTATTCCTTATTAATAGTTTATAATGAACATTAGTTTATAACTTAACACCAATTGAAAGGTAAAAATGTAAGGTAAATATTACCGAACAGGGACTTTTAAAATCAGATCCCCAGTCACATTGAGTTACTTATGCATCTGATAGGCATGATGAATATAAAGATCGAGAACTGCTCAGCAATAATTCTTTACAAGAACCACCCAGGAAGTGGAGGATGTGTTGGACTGGACTCCTCACAGAGAAAAAGTGCAAATCTGTAAAAGAAATTACTCACGGAGGTCTTATACAAATTGGGGGGAAAAAAAAAGGTACTGGGCAAAACATAGTCAGCATAAAACTAGTTACTTCATAAATGCTTCAAGATCTTCAGTTGCCAGGTGCAACCATGATGCAAAATATTATTGAGATTCATTAGTTCTAATGGCACATGTGCAGTAAGGATTTGAGCAAGTGCTTTGTAATAAAGGTTTCCAAGTGACGATATATTTTGTATTTAATTGGCCCATAACCAAACTTATATTCAGAGTTCGTGGTAACAAATATGGTATAAAAGCTAAGATAGGTCATAAAAACCCAAAAATAGGAACATTAACTTATGCTGTGCCAAATCACAGCAGTTACACTTATTCTTGGAAAGCAAAGATTGGCTAGCAACTGACACTGCTGTGTGATGGGTCAAGCACGTCTATACGGATCTCTCAATTTTTTCTCCCCAGAAAGTGAAGAAACAAGGATCTGGAAGACTCATTCAATTTTTCAGATCAATAATGTTTTCCTGTTTTTTCTAAAAATGTACACTTTCTTTTACTCAAGAGAATGAAAATTCATCAAGGAGACAAAAATCCCTCTCTCCTACCCAGTACCGCTGCTGGGCCCTTTTCTACAGTGAGCATCCCTTCTGCAGGTGGAATGGCCACTGATGTCCCATGTGCTGGCAAATGTGGAGCAAGCAGGGAGGAGTTTCCACCGAAGAGTGCAGATCAGAGGGAGAGATTTTCTTCAGCTTGTTTAAAGATTTGAAGACTTTTCCCCAGAGTCTAGTTATCGAGAAAAATAGCAAGAAACAAGAGATGCCACAAACACTTTGTCAAGTTCAGATCTTTCTGGCTTAAAGATATTAGAGTGAGCTGTTTCCAGCTACATCAAGCCAGTGTAATGGTTTTACTGATGGATTGAGGATGAACAACCTATTTGAATTCAAATGCATTGTGTCCCACAGAAAGTTGGATTTTTCCCAGAAGAAGTCCTGAATGGGAATGTTTTAACAACATTAAAAAGCTTCTAGTAGGTCATACTTAACAGTATGTGTTGTATTTCCACAGAAGTAGAGACACGTGTAACAGTTTGATTTGTTGATGTGGATGTTTATTCAGAACAAATCAAAACCTCTTCAAGATGTGCTTAGAAAGCATAAAACAAGTTTTCTGCAAACACAGTTTTCTGAAAAATGTAGCTACTGTAGTGCAGACGTGGGGTAAGTATCTCTGTGCCATGGATCAAGGAATCAAGGTGCATCTTGTAAATTCTCTTTGAGATTATGGACTTTTTATACATTAAAACCCTCATGAATATTTCCTGTAAGTTTTGGGGTTTTTTTGAGTTGTGGCTCAGAATAGATTGCTCAGTCAGGATTATCAGCACCAGCATCGATCTTGACTAGGAGAAACAAAATTATAAAGAAACATTTTTCTCTAAGGGCTTTGAAGAACACAGCAGAGTGAGGCAAAGCAGGAGATGAGATAAATCTCACACAGGAAAAGGAGATCAGAAGGCATTTGCTTGGATTGCAGGGCATCTTGCTTTTTACTACAGTAGAGCTAACAGAGCTGATCACGGGGAATACTGGGCTGCAGACTTTTGGAAAAAGAACTCTGTGCTGCTGGGATCTCAGCTCAAAAAGCACTCCTAGAAAGACTCTATGCCACAAAATTGTTCCTAGAAACCCAGATCACAGACAATCTCTGGACTGTGTCCAGATTAAGACAGCTTGAAGACACGTGGCTCTAATTTGGGGATACATTCAGAGCAGGCTGGTGCTTATCCAAGAGGGAGAGGCTGAGCATGCTGTGACAGTGTATTATTAATGGCTGTTGCCTTGCAGCACCTGGTAAGTTCTTTGGAGACAGTGGAGACTGAACAGTGCAAAGAGTTTTCACAGTGAATATATGGTCCCTTCCTTGGTATTTTGCTTACAAAATAATCTGGCTTTTCCTAAGTAAACATCCCCCTGTCTTTGTGGTACATGTCAGAAAACACTCAAGTGAGAAAAAGCAATACTGTTGGAACACTCTCATAACAAAGTATTCAAGCCTCTTGTTTACTTTCTCATGCTTTCACAGTCTCAATGAATGCTAGACATACACTACACAAAAACTGTCATAGTTGGGTAGATATTTTCCTCCACGTACATTTCTTGCCCATCGAACACAAGGAGCTCATCTCAACATTTCCGTTATATGTCAGATAGGGTGGCTTGTGATATCCTATTTTCAGTGGGTCAAGAAACTTCTGTATCAAAACCCAGCAAACTTTATCTAATGAGAATGAAGATGGATGGCTTTATGCCTTAAAACCTTGAATTTGCTATTTTGTTGTCATTTTTGGCAAATCATTTGTAAGCAAGTTTTCTGCTGGCTGGTATCATATTAGAGAGCACTGAAAGGGTAGCTACAGTGAAACTGTCTGGAAAGAAATAAAAAACTATTTCTGAAGTAGCATCCAAAGAGACCAAACAGCTAAAAATGGAAACAGATAGTTACCAGATTATGGATGTGTCATTTCTCTTGGGCTTCCTTGGAGTGGGAGCTGCACAGAATCCAGCTGTCCCAGCTTCAGCACAGTCTGAAACTGGTGAAAAATACCCTCCTCACATCAAAAACCTTTAACTTGCTGCTGAGTTGGTTAAAAGACTCATTTTAAGATTCTGTTGACTTTTAAAGCACTGCTCAATTTAGACTTCCATATAACTAAATGAGGTTTTGGTTCCCTATTGCTCAGGTCATGTTCTGTACTCGGTAGATACTGGACTGCAACTTGTACAGAAACACCATAGTGCTATAAATCATTAAGTGCCAGAGTCTTTTTGTATTATGTCCAGTATTCCTGGAACATATTGCTTGCAGAGATTCAGGAAACATCAATTCTGTAAATACTGTCACATCAAGGTTAAGAGCATATTTCAACAATCATTTATTTTCTAATCTCCACAGTAGTAATTACTTTGGGCTTCAATCATAATATGTCCCATTATTCTCAACACAGAGAGCAGAGTTTTAGACATGTATATGTTGCAATTAAAACAAGGTTGCATGAGATAAGGGGAAAATTTCCCATACTACCCATCACGTGGAGTCCAAGGAGATTTTATTTCTGAATCAAATGAACCAAAAAGATTTCCCTGCTTTTTCCCAGTCTGGTTTGCATGGAACTCACAAGCAATGATGCTCACAGTGCTGCAAGTGCAGAATCTAATACTCACACAAGCAAAAACACTTTTTGTCACTGTTCATTGCAAATTCAAATGCACTGCCTGAAACATCACATGAGGTCATAAAACCCCACAGTTATTAACTTATAGGCAATAATCATTGCATCTGACCTGAACACAGTGTACAGAGTCATAGGACTGCAGATAATTAAATAAGAGTTTTCTGTGACCACAGAAGGCAGATATTTCCAAAAACAAACCAAGGGCCAGGCCCAGAACACAGGAGAATGATGTAAAATGAAACTAATGAGAAGCAAAAAAAAAAAGATAGCCCACTTCTGCTATCCCTTTAAAATGCAGACAGCTTTTCCAGACATGAAAGCATCCTCAGAGGGCTACTCTGAACTACTCTTGCTCTCTCCAGTCTGGGGACCACAGAGGACAGGCTTCGGTCTGAGGGCACAAGAGGAGCCCACTGCAGGGATTTCCTTCTTGGTTTGGATCTGGTACCAATCATTAGGACTGATTCAGGCTTTGTGCCCAATCCAGGTGCCTCAGAACTCAGAGAACTTTTGATATTACTGACACCAGCTTTTAGAAGAAAACTAGATACTAGATTTTGAAACACTTCAAACTTCTGCTAGAACTAAGTGGTTTTTTGTTATTAATTGTGGAAAATCACAGCATGTTGTCTATTGGCCTTGGTCCAGTAATAACATATTGTGGGCTCCTCTTTGCTGGCCCTGGAGAAGACAGAGATCAATGATATAAGCATATTTCCCACTGAAAACATTGAAGATTTTGCCATTGTAAAGTTAAAATTAAAATTGTCTTGAAAAAAAAATTGCAAATGGAAACACATATGCACAAAAAATCCATGAAAAAAGGTGTAACAGTCCTTACATACATAGGTTTTGCTAACTGAAATATGGGAAAAACAACAAAGAAAAAAACATACTTCCCATTTCATACCCACTTCTGAGAAATCATTTTCCTCTAATTCAGGTTGACCTTCTGAATCATACCTTAAGGTGATTATCCATTCAAGGACCCAGAAGAAATAATATACAATGGGTGTCACACATGAATGCCTAGCTTTTACCTGTCCCATCCCACTCAGTTTTGCCTTTTCTATTGACAAAACATCATTATAATAAAGGTCAAAATAACGAATTCCTAGAATATTAGAAGAAGATATTTTCTAGTCAAGAGATTAATTTTCCCTGCAATATAAACACTAACGTATGCTACAACATATCCAAACAAGAAAGCTAAATGTTACCTTCTACATAATAAAAATACAAATTTGCCAAAGGTCTGTGCACACTTACATAAACTAAAACCACAGGAACTCAGGAGTCTCACACAAATAGTAGAGCATATGGGAAATTACAATATGAAGGCAGGTAGGGCATTAGACCTTCAGACTCATTGTGATTATTTACATACTTACCTCCTGTTCTTTCTTTCTTTTTCTCCACTCTCATGTTCTATAACACTGTCCTAGGCTTCTAAAAATAAATAGTATTGAAAGGCAGCATTTTCTCAATGCTGGAGATGGCCTCTGCCAAAAATGACCCAGAAGACTCAGCTCTGAGTTTGTGTGCCAAAGCCAAGCCAGGCCCTTTTCCCTTTGCAGAGATGACACATCCACTGCAGCACATTTTACAGGTGTCCCCATTTATCCCCACATGGGAAGATAAGCTTCATTAGGTCTCGCTGGCTCTATTTGGTATGAGTCTCTCAACACAACTCTCAGGTCCCAGCTAGGGAACCGGAGTAAGCGTCAGTGGCAGATGGGAACAGCCTCAGCGCAGGTGCCAGAGCACCTGGCCCAGCCCCAGCTGCCACCACCGCAGCTCCAGACCTCTCCCCTCCCAACAAAGATGTTACCAGCATTGTCGTGGGCAGACTAAGAAAAGCAGGCAAGTCACAGCAGAGTTGACCAAAGGGAATTTTACTGTTCAAAATACACCGAGAGGATATCTGCAGTGCAGCTTCATCAGGCCAATGTATTTAATGAAGCAGAGGCACAGTGGTTTCCATGTCATTTGTGCTTTCTGCTAGAAAAATCTTTTCTATCCTTTTCCTCTTTTTTTTTTCTTCATTTTAATCTCTCCAGAGGTTTGTGTGTACTTGTAGCTGAGCAGAGACTCATTAGTTGGCTGTGGCCAGGCAGCATTGCACTGTGGTCTGCTGCCTTGCCTTTCACAGCAAAGGGAAAGGCCCACAATGGCCGATAGCCTCAAAGCAGCATCCAGGTGACTCAGGCTTGATGGTATATTTCACAGCCCTACTCTGACTGCCCTCCTGCATGTAAGGGGGAAGTTAGAGACTGCTGTCAATGCACTGAGCAGCTCAGTGGGTGACCTGATGATCCTGGCCCCTGATAGAGCGGGCCCAACTGTGCAAATGCAGGTAGCACCTTCCCACATTCTGCCAGTCTTCCAGAGCTAGTTCTGCATGGCCAGCTACCCACAGAACCTGTCATCTCATATTAAGCCAGGGACATTTGAGGGACGGAGAGAAATTGAAGCTGTAACCTGACCAGGGCTGAGCCATCCCCCACAGGTACTGTTGAGTGGTGCCTCCTCTGTACAGGACAGCAGAACATCACTTTTCCTCATGTGCATGCATCCCAGTTTCATAGATTTGATGGCTTTAAACAACTTGCCTCACAGTCACCACCAGCAGATATTAGATCTGTCTCCTTTCACACAAACAAGAGGGATCCACTCCAATTTAACCTCAGCCAGCTTACACATCCCTAACTTTCCAACTTCTTCCTTTATCTTTTCTTTCATACATATATACAGTTACAGATCTAGATATATATTTTAGAAGCCCACTGATTTAGATGAGCTCAGACATAAAATCAATTCCTGAGCCTATGGTCTAACCACACCTTTGTATGGCTTATAATGAAAAAGTCAGTATTAAAATTAAAAGTCTTGTTAACTTCCAAATGGCGCTTTCGCTTGTTTTATGTTTGGCATAACTGACCAAATGGGACATGTTCACTTTTAATGGTGGTTTTATTTATTTTTCCTACAGTATTTCTTTAGTACTTTTTCCTTTTATATGACATATTAATACATAATTCAGTGGTTTTATGTCTCCCTGCACAGTCTGCATGATTTCTTGTGCTATTGAACCATACTATTTATGACCAAATGGCCAAAACGTCTTTTTTTATTAATCTTTTCTGGTCATGGGTTTACTTGTTTATTCTTTTGTTTTCTTGCCATTTTCTGGTCCTGTCACAGTGCTCAGCTCCCCAGTTTCTCTGTTTCACCACCTCACCCCATAAAGTCAGAGTTTTCATATTTACCAAAAACACCAGTCAGCAGATGTTGAAAATACAGCAGAGGCATCATTGTACACAGAGTTGTTATCAGTAAAGGTCCTCTTGCATTACTGTGACACATGGTGCGACACACGTGAGCATATGGGAGCCAGATGCTCCCTTTAAGACTAGCCGCTCCATTACCTGTTCCCAAGCTGGCCACCCCTGGGCACCAGTTCCTCTCTGTCTTGCCATACCACCTTGCTGGAATGTTGAAACTGCTGTGTAGCACACAGGCTGCAAGCTGATTTCAGCGGGCAGGTGGCTGGACTGCATGCAGTAGCCTCAGTGCTAAGAAACCAAACACCACCTCCTTTGTAAACATTTGTTTTGAGAATGTCCCACTTGGTTATCGGCATCAAACGTGCACTTTTTAACTGTATAATTACTTTATCCATAGGTTAGGCACTCACTGAATCCAATCATTATATCACCATGCAGTCAGTATGTAGTATACAGCCTTAAATGCCATTTCTGGCGTATTTTCCATCTGTACATTCTCCTCAGGCAACAGCAGAGGACATAGAGACCTTCATTAGCCCTTTGATGGACTACAGACATCCTGCTTGTTAGTCTATTATCTAGCTGCTTATCAGTCACATTCCCAAGCTCTCATTATTTTACTTTCACACTGCTGTAATTAGCCTCTGCATTTTTCAGGCACTTGTAGTCTTGCTTCAGCCTACACACACAGACTGTGCAGAAAAGAGGTTCAAATACCAATGCCATAAAAGCAAACCTTTTAAAGGTGACTTGTAAAGGATTACTGAAAAAAGCAGCTGGGAAGTTTCTTTTGTGTTTGTTTTCGTTTCCTTCAGGTATAGGCTACTCTTCCTCCAAGCCTTTCGAAGGTTGCCAGGGAACAAATCTTGCTTACCTACCCATTGCAAAGAATTTCATTGATATAGTGTAGCTACTCACAAAAGGTGAGCAGGATGCATGCAGACTTGGGTAAGGAAGACACTTTCTTCCTTGTTGCATTCATTGCAATTATTTTTTATGGGTTTTTCGTATTTTTCGGGGGTTATCTCAAATGTTTTTGTTCAAAACGTACCCTCCAATCCAGAGACAAGGAGAATTATTTGGAAACAGTAGAGAGAAATCTGTCTACTGTTTTCTCTAAAGCTTAAGGTTTCCTTCTCATAGTCAAACTTTTATGACAATAAGATACAATGTTGGACAGCCCATTGCACCTCTAAAGGCCTGCAATAGTAATGGCAAGTGTGAACATACAAGTAGGATTTTAATTATTATCAATGCAGCCTTGTGATCAGACTGTCCACCAGTAAAAAAAAATAGCAAAATATGCTGCTACTGAGGAACAGCGTCATCATCAGCACTGTGAACTCACAGAAACAAGAAACTATTAAGATCATCCCTTTCTTACATGTGTTGCTCCTCTGAAGAGGTTGGATTCTTTAGGAATTTTGAGGATTCTTAGTGATCCAGTACCAGTATCTTGTGGTTTTCTTTTGACTGTACTAACTTATTTCAAAATAATCTCACCAGACCCCAGGGATCAATTCTCAATGCAGTTTTCCTCTCTCAGTCCAAATACCTGCATTTTTCTATGCATCACACCTCCTGTGCTCCTCACATAGAAGCTCACCTCAGTTTACACTGTTCTATGAGCTGATACTTCAAGTACTTTTTTCCTGAAACTGAAGCAACTGCCAGCTCATTTCATCAGCTATGTTTCACTTTATTCAGTCATAAGCATCTGCCAGCACAAAGAACAAGGTGTGGAATATGGATAAAACCGTGAGATTAATTCCATTTTACCTCTCTGTATTTCAAGAAGACAAAGTATATTTATAATTTCATTTATATAATGCAGCCTCTCTACTACACTCACTGCTATCTTTCTATTGTTAATGCCAGATCTATGTCTGGGCATTCCAGATCCACGTTGCTCAAATTTTAAATGCTTTTTATGCAAGCCTCTTGCATAGCTATACCTGTGGTTTACCATGGAGATCTCCATTAAAAAAATATCACTTTCAGAGGTTTTGTCACTCTGCCCTAAAAATTTGCCAGCTAGAAAGTACTCTTCCTCACACTGACACTATGCAGAAGCAGAATATTAGCTTTGGTTTATCACCCATTTGCCTTCAGGATACTGCTAGACAACATTAAAAGTAGAGCAGGTGACAGACCCTCGAGCAGGTTGTCAACTAGCTCCCAGTCTAAGATCATGTTTTCAGTCTCCCATGACTTCCTGATTTACAACTGAGGCTTAAGACTTTAGAGGTGAGTTTCTGCATCTCTGAAACTGAAAAGCTATGTTAAAATATTCACAAAGGTGATTTCAGCTATCACAAATGACGTAAAAGAAAACAGTATTGTTTTGGTAGCAATGACAATGGTCCTCTCTTCTTGAATACCTCCTCCACAAGATGAGGGACTGCTCCACCACTGAAAGACCTTTAGCAGCATTTTATGTTTTAGTGCAGGGATCAGTTGGCTTGACAGAGAGAGAAAAGCATCACCCAGGAATAAGAGAGGTGCCTTTTGCTATTACCATGAAAATCCACACACATTTGGCCAAGTTATAAACCACAGGTGGTCACTAACTGTGTGTTCCTCATTTTCTGGATGCCTGACTTGAAACCCTGGGGGCTGATTTGCAAAGTGCTGAGTGCTGGAAGCTGTAATTGAAGTCTCTGGGAGCTGTGCTTTGAACATATATTGAGCTATAAAAGCACTAAGTACTCAGAAACATCAAACTGGGCCCCCAAAATCAGTGGGTCCTTTGACCTTAATCTCCCTGTGACTTAGCTCCCCGTCTGTAAAGTGCGAATACTATCATTCTCTTGTCTCACAGGGGTGCTCTGAATTCAAATCCATGTGTGTCTATAAAGTACTCAAATGCTCTGCTGAGAGCACAGCTGAAACACCCAAGAGCAAATCAATAATTTTGCATTCAGTACACTGTTTGGATGGCGTGAGGTAAATAAGGCCTGGGCCACATTTTGAATGATATGGCCAGATGTCTCTAAGCATCATGCAGTAGGGAAGAGAAAAAAAAAAGCGAACTCATGTAATTAAAGACTGTCTTGTAATGTGTTTACACAAGGGACTAGAATTGCGGTTATGTGGGCAACTTTAGCTTTGGCATTTCCAGAGCAAGAAAAATAACACTGCTACTGAGGAATGGTGTACAGTGAATTCTTGACACTCAACTGTGCAGGAGGTAGGTGAAAAGTGCAATGATAAATCTACCTCACAAAACACGTAAGTTAAAGATCATTATTCTGGTAGCAAAGCAGAGCTAGGACACACTGTAATGAAGGATGCCTGCGGAGCCTTTGCTCACTGCCTTTGCATTAGGATAGCACTCTTAATTACATAATGGTGTATTTTGCCCTGGGAATGCTTGCCTCAGCACAGACTACATTTCTTCAATATTTTGTTTGTATTCTTCTATGTACTTGCCTAGCTCTTACTCTGCTGCACATTATTCAGTTCCTGCTATGAAGACAGACCTATTAACTTCTGTGTGAGTTCCTTATGGCTCTGCCACTAATTCACAGTTAATTTACTTCCACGGTACATAGAGGCAAGTCACGGGGATATTAAGCCAAAAGGAACCACTAATTTGGGACACAATTTGATTTTTCAAAGGGGATAGAAAGCTTTGCCAATCGATGCAGTGGCTATTTGCTGGTAGCAGACAAGTCCTGAAATTTGAGGACCTAAGATACTATTCCAGGTACTCAGTAGTAGGCAGGGAGGCATGTGTTGCAGCAGAGACAGATAACTCTCTATTTACTGACACAATGTATTACCTTCTTTCCTGTTTCTGTTCTCTTTTGTCTAGCCTCTCTCTCATACTACTCCTCCCTCCCTTCACCAAAGTGCTTCTTTCCTCCATTCCTGAGGCATTTAAGCACAATGAATTCCTGCCTGGTAGGTGAGGTCCAGACGGCCATCCACTGTGTATTGCTTCAACCAGCTCCTTTGTCTAAGCTCCTCTCTCAGTCTCTTTTTCTCCTCCAGATTTATCTCTCTTCTTTCATAGGACACCTTTCTGTCATCTGAAAAATATTTATTGAGCTATATATGATGCAGATTATAAAAACTTGAAAATTTGGCTAAATCTGTCAAATCATCAGAGAGACAGATGGAGAAGATATCCCTCTAAAAACAATGTGAGTCTCCACTCAGATTACTGTCTTTCAGTCCCGACTGGTGATGCTGAGACTTTGCAAAGAAAAGCAATTCTTTTTTTTTCCTTAACCCTGTTAGAATTTGGTTTTCCTAAGAAAAATGAACTTCATTCTGCAGCAGACACCCAACAGAGAAAATTTCAGCCTAAATCAAGGTTTGGGGAATAAGGATAAATCTAAAAGAAAAAAAAAATGCAAAAAACTCCTAATAAGGAGAGACAAGCAGAGCTTGCAGCCTCACCAGTTATCTGTTTAATAGAACCTTTCAAGTCTCAGTTGCACTGTGGAAAGCAGGTTTCAGAAGACACTACCGGCAGGGGGTCATGTCATAGCCATGTTATGTATCAGAAACATTTCATTGCACCTTATGAACAGATACAGTTTTTTTAATGAGCATTTTCACTTTGCTTTTCACTGTGTCTGGAGCATCCTGAAGATAGTATGTTAGAGGGTAAAAGAAGTTGTTGCCTCTTGCAATGAGTGGCTGAGGAAAAAAAAAAAAAAAAAGGAAAAAAGAAGGAGAAGAGGTGGAAAAAAAAAGGTGGAGGGAGTGTATGTGTGAAGATAAAGTTTCATCAGTAGTTTTGATATAGCCATGCAATAGGATTCAATAACACTGTATAGCAGCACCAATATTTTAGCCCATGCTAAACTGGTCACACCTGGAGCCTTTCTGAATGGATCTGTATGCTACAGATGCTGTAAAACACAGTATACCTTTCCTGTTAGCTGAAAAAAAAAAAACAAACTCATTTATTAGCTGAACAACTTGTTCGCCAGAGGTTACTGTGATCTATATTCAGCTCTTCTGACAGAGTATGACTACAGCACTACCAAAGTACTTGAGATTAATTCTAGTACTGGGAAACGCAAAATCCAAGTTGTTTTCTTTTCCGCATGATAGATAATAACAGCAATGTGAAACTCCAGGCTTCAACTTTTCACAGTGTGAGGGAAATTTCCTGTTCTGCTCAGGTCCAAGAGAAATCAGACATCATCTCATCTTTGTCTGAATTTTTCTTTTAATTTCATGTTTTATGTGGGAAAGATGGTCTTCAGATCTTAAAAGGAAAGCCCATCAAGCCACGGATACCTGAGACAGCGAGCTCTGCATGACTTTTGTATATGGGCTCAGACCCAGCTAGTCACAAACTGGCCATAGGCAAGTCTGTCACACCAAAGGAATAGAAACTTTCTCAGATGGGGTCAGGTCCTGATACTTCCAGTCACATCAGAACTATTTCATATGATGTCTATCTAAATACCAAGCAATTACACCAAGTCAGAAACAAGCAGTCAGATTAACCCTAGCCCTGGCTTTCCCTTACCCAGGTTTTGTGATCATCAGTCATGACCAAATCTGGGGGAAGGTTTGGACTCCTAGCAGTGGCCTGGCTGCCAGTGCATCACCTCTAATGGTTATTCACAAGCAATAAATTGTTCAAGCATTCAAGTGTGTTTGTTCAAGAAGGGAAATGCAGATGAGAGACAGGAGGCAAAGAGGGAACAGCTTGGCACATCTGCATGATTTTATGTGATTTGATGGCAGAGAGAAAAATTATTAACTGCACAACATATCCATAAGTCAAGTTTTCTTTCTGTTATCTCCTTGTTTTTTCCTTTTGCTAAGTTGGCTATTTAAACCCGTTGTTCCTATGGTTCAACTCTGATGCCTTATCAGTCTTCTGCTACTTATTCAAGTATAATTGCTACTTACACAAGTACCAGTGCTCTGGGGCTTCTTAGATAAGGACAGAAAGGGAAGACGCCTGAAGACAAGCATGATGTAAAATGAATAGATGCTTTGAGTAATTATTTCCTTGCCTTGTGGAAAACGGTTGTACCTCTACTCTCTAACCTTATGTCAAAATTTGACCTTGGAAATAAAGATTTTACAGAAGGAAAAACACTTAAATAGCCAACTGGTTTTGATGCTTTATTTCTCCAGAAATGAGTTGGGTTTTTTATATACTTATTATACCACATCTGTCTTCTAAATCACAGAGTAATATTAACATCTAGCTTTGCAATAAATTATAAACAGCTAAGTAATTTTCCTAAATTTTACAAGTGAAAATGTCACCATCCTTCAATATTTGTCTCTAGCATGTATACTGATGTATGTACGTTAAGGATTTTTTCCTCCAGAAAAAGGAAAAAAGAAAGAGCAAACACATGAAACAATCAGAACAAAAATGAGCTGCTATTAACATTACTTTAACATTATTTTCAGACTAAGCAGAAGTTTGTGATATTAGATCCAATTCCCTTTACCGCAACCCCCCCTCAAAACATGTAGAAATGATATTTGTCTTGCAACAAAAAAAAAGGGGGGAAGGAGGGAAGAAAACACCACATCTTTGAGATGAATTTTACAGCACTCTGAATGATATGTGCGCTTTTTATGTTTATGAAACCACCATCTAGCGAAAAATAGCAGCCTAATATTTTGACACGAAGGTCATTTGAAAGTTTTACTGCCTGCAAGCCCGATCCATTTTGTTGACAAAAGGCTCTCTCAGGGCTCTTTAAGGTGCCCCAGCCTGCTCGACTTTCTCTCTGTCTAGCATTTCTATTTCCCCTCCTCACCCCCTCCCACCAGACTAATTACCAGCTCATTAAGGCTGTCCTAATGAATTATGTTACAGCATTAAGAAAGGGCTTGGAATAAATGCTCATTTAGGTATTGGAGGGGGGAGGGACAGAGATTACTACTTTTGTCAACCTTGCCAGCTGAAGCTAACTTGATCTGACCACACTCAACACCCAGACCTCCTGCCTCCCCCCTCAAAATCATAAATATTTCAGTTGAAAAGAATTTTAGATTGATATAAACATGCTCTTGGGAGGAATTGGCTTCCTAATGCCACAGAAAGAGAAATGCTTGAGAAGGTTATACTGTGTGCACATCTGAGCTTATGCTTCATGAGCTATGCTGTCTGTGTCTGTGACAGGCTGAGGAGTACCAGGGGATGTAGGATGCTCTCTTCTTGTTCAGGATGGCCAGACAGCAGGACAAATGGACTCAATGCTGGCTAGCATGTATTAATTAAAAACAATTATGTCATATTTTGGATGACTTACTAAGCTAGACAGAATGGCCTCTATTTAACATCGCTCCACATCGCATAGTGAAATTGTTCCTGGTTCTCATGCAGAAGAGCAGTATTGGATCCACAAAGAATTCTGCAACCTGGCCAAAACAAGAAGCTGCAGAGGAGAGCAAGGGTATGCAGTTCACAGGTCAAGGCTAGGCTCTTAACATGGTGCTTTCTCAGTCAAACTTTATCAAAGTCTGACTGAGACTTGCCAGCAACTACTCTCAGCTTGGACACTTGAAGCATTAATATGTCTAATTTTTGAAAGATTAAACATATTTTATTAATATATTGCTATTCTTCATAGAATGGTTTGGGTTATAAGAAACCTTAAACATAATCTAGTTCCAATCCCATGGCAGGGACTTCTTCCACTAGACCAGGTTATTCAAAGCCCCATCCAGCCTGGCCTTGAATACTTCCAGGGATGGGGCATCCACAGCCTTTCTGGGCAACCTGTTCCAGTGCCTCAATACCCTCATGATGAGCAACTTCTTCCTAATATCTAATCTAAATCTATCCTCTTTCAGTTCAAAGCTGTTTCACCTTTTCCTGTTGCTACACATTTTTGTAAAAAGTCCCTCTACAACTTTTTTGTAGGCTCCTTTAGGCACTGGAAGGCTGCTATAAAGTCTCGCCAGAGTCTTCTCCAGGCTGAACAACGACGACTCTCTCAGTTTGTCTTCAAAGCAGAGGTGCTCCAGCCCTCTGAGCAGCTTTGCAGCCCTCCTCTAGAGTTTTTTCAACAGATTCATGTCCTTCTCATACTGAGGTCCCAGAGCTGGGTGCAGGACTCTAAGTGAGGTCTCATCAGAGAAGAGGGGGAGAATCATCTCCCTCGATCTGCTGGTCACACTGCTTTTGGTGCAGCCCAGAACACAATTGGCCTCCTGGGCTGCAAACACACATTGCTGACATATTCAGTTTTTCTTCCATCAAATCCTTCTCTGCAGGGCTGCCCTCATTCCACTCATCCCCCAGCCTCTATCCGTGCTTGGGATTGCCCTAACACACATGCAGAACTTAACACTTGCCTGTGCTGAATTTCAATGGGTTTCTACAGGCCCACTTCTCAAGCCTGTCAAGGTCCCTCTGGATTGCATCCTTTCTCTCCAGTGTGTCAGCTGCACCACACAGACTTCTGATAAACAGGTATGTATTGGTACCTGGGCTTTGATTCTGGCTCTTCAGAGGGATTTTAGAGTCTGCAACACCTTTCATGTATGTTTGCTTTTCTCCTTATCAGGTTTTTTTAACGTAAACAGTTGTAACTCATTGCAGAAGAAATGCAAGGACAATGGTGCCAGAAGTCTTTCTCTGGGACAGTGATGATCTAAAAAAATGTAGTGCTTCAAATAGGCCCTAATTTCCTTCAAACAAACCAAGATTATTTTCCACTACTTGAATGTGAGTTTTTCAATTATATTCAAGGTAGAAATTTGCACAAACTATAATTGGGTCTGTAACTGATAAACATATACTAAATATACAAGTTAACATAAAACAGCTGAGATAAGAATTTATTCTATTATTGTGGAATCATCTGGTTTTTGAGAGCTCTGATTACTTTCAGATTTTGGTGAAGAATCGCTAAAAACAGATCAGATAATACAGTGGCCTCTATATTGCTGTGTTTTACATATTACTCTTTTTTTTCCCCCAGATGCTTCTTCAGAAGCAGTCACAGACAGCACAAAATGCTCATTTTTAGGGAAATCTTTCACCTGTGTCATATTGCATTTTCAATGGCTTCGTTAGAACCAGGCGAGAGTAAATACACATGCAAGCCTATGAGCTGACATTTCCATGCAGACCTCAAAACCTTTTTTAGCAGCAAAGGTAATAATTTAAGTTGTCTCTTGAAATAAGAGGCCACACTAATCCAGAGCTTGTGTACTTTAAAACCTCCCGGCAATAACTGGCTACCTTTTAGCAAGAATTAAACTGCCTTTAGCCAGCTTGCACATCTAAGAGCAGCTACTTCCTAGCTAGAACTGGACAACAGCACACTTTTTAGGCTTTTTAAGCACACACATCCTCCTGGGTTTTAGGAGATGCTACAAGCTAACCCTTCTTTTCTGCCTATTCATCATCTTCTAGTAATAACAATTAATAGTAATTGCATGCAAGTTTGTGCATACAGTTCCCTGTATTACGTAGACACAAGTATATATGTTGTATAAACAAACAGAAAATATTAGAGAGAAACATTTTCTACACTAGGAGACAACCTAGCACCCGAGCAGTAGATTACTCTTATCACTCTTTTGCAGTAAAGCAGGAGAGATCATACAAGCTAATTTCTGTCAGAGCAGCAGATGACAGAGCTGTTGCAGGACAAACAGCAAAACAAAGTAAATTCTCCTTTTCTAAGCACATCTCTACCTCATCTCCAGTTTCTTGACTTTCTTTGAATTTGGTTTTGGCATGTTTTGTTTTTTTTTTTTTAATGTGGCCTTTTTTGGTATTTCTTCCTTCCTTTGCCTTTAAAAAAGACAAAGAAGCAGCTGATAGGGAAAGGGAGGAGTGATGAGGGAAGCGTACTCTGTCTGTCCTTTAGGGTGTAGGTACAAACATGCCAGCAGTGGAGTGACAGAAGCCGTCTGGGCCTTGACAGCAAGGCAGGTGGGTGAATTGGGCAGTTGAAGTATCAGCTGAGGCCATCAGCACGTCCTGCTGCCTATCAACACTGTGCCTGGCAGCTGGGGAGATACATTTAGATAAAGCAGCCAGCAATCGTTGATAACAAGTCCCTCAAATGTCAGGCAGCACAAAGGGCAGCATTGATTGCTGCTGTACAGCCCGCCTTTCCTTTTCTTTCGTGCTCTATTTTCCCCCCTCTTTTTAATATAGCAAAGAGTCTGGCTGGGATAATCTGCCTCCAGAAAAGGCCATTGTGCTGCTACATGCATTGTGTTATTCACTAAATAGAATTTATCAACGTTTCTCTGATTCACTTTCTCCTCTTTTTCCCCTTCATTCTCCAGCTGCTACTCAGTTTCTTCTTCACAGAGGTGGGCCCAATCCAGCAAAGGACAGACAGTGAATCCTAGATCAGACATATGGGCTCTTTGAAATATGTGGTATAGATTTCCTTCTCTCCCACAGCTTTGGAGAGGTGCCCAAAGCTAACACTCATCTCAGCTTTCATGTCTTTCTGACATGGAACAGACATAGCTGACGTTTTGGGGCCATTTCATCCCAAAAGTTGAGCTGATTTGAAAAGACGAAGTATTTTGAATCCCAGACATACAAGACATTCTCTCAATCTAGTCCTGGTAACCTACAAAGCTTGAAGGCAACTCCTGAAGATACATAACCACATTTGGCAGACTGCTGCCCTGGACAGGCTAAGCTCTACCTTCTGCCCTGAGGCAGAGATGGGACTTTAGGACAAGAAGCAGCTCCAACACCAGACATACAACGTAAAGAGATTAACTGAAGAAGCTTACAAAGCAGCAGAAATTACTAGAAGGCGCCCAGAAAAAAAATCAAGCAGTGACATATTTCCAGCCCATTGCCCAGGACCGTCCCTCACCACTTCTTGTTCACGTCTGACAGAGAAGAAAGAAGATTCAGTCTGCAGTATAAGAAGGGGAAGCAGCACTCAGGCATGCTCACTGCATTCACATCAACATACTCTCCCTCTCACTGTCTTTTAAACTGATGTGAATTTAAAGCCAAATCTTTGTTTCAACAATGAACAGACTGTTCTCAGCTATAAAAAAAAAATTACAATCCCTGACACTTTATCATTTTAATTATTATAATTTTAGAACTCATACTTCACCAATAATAAGGCTCAAACAAAAAGTGTGGTGTCCCCAGAGATATAAATGACAATGGATTCTTTCTCATATGCTTGCTATAATTATGACTATTTGATCTGATGCAGTTTTACAGTTTTATATTTTCAGCCTTGGTGTTTTGAATGTAAACCTCTCCAAGGGTCCTCCTGAGGCCTGGAGGATTATATCTGGCTCCCAGTGCAGAAGCATTTTCAACACTCTGCATTCTCATATGGGAATGAAGAGTTTGAAAATATCCACCTCATGTGGCCACAGGGGTGGCCACAGCCACAATTGGCATCCAAAATGGCATCAGCATCAACAGCTTTATCAGCTTCCAAAAGACTGAATGTGCAGGATGAGTCCTCATGAGACAGACAACACGAGTAGGACAGTGACATGGTGAGCCTGTCTCTTCCTTGCAGCAGGGAATCACATCTTGGCCCACGTTTACCAGGATAAGGTAACACAGTGTCTGTCCTCTATTAAACCAAAGGTCTGTCTCTCTGGTCGCTGACATTAGCATCAGCAGCTGCCTGAGGCCGAGCACAGGCATAGTAGTGTGGTACAGGCTCAGGGGCAGGCACAAAATTGCACTTCTGTATTATATCCTCCCAATGTCTGTCGAGAGATTACACATGCAGCTTTATTTAGTGATGCTTAGCAGTTTCTGAAGGATTTTTCTACCCTGAATTTGTCCTACCCCTTTTGAAGCCAGTTTTACAGTACAAATAAAGTTAAGTATTCCTCTTTTTAAAAAGAAATACTAGTATTTTGATATAAGAAAGGAAGATTGTCAGGAAAAAAAAAAACTATTATTTTCCCCATGGAAATGGGGGTTGGCAGTTCCTGGAGCACAGTGATCTTTCATACTTTTTCCTTCAAACCTTGAGTGAAGGGGACAGGAGAGAAAGTTTGTCTTTACAGACGCAGCTTCTTTGATCAGTGTCATTCACTCTGGAGAATGGAATATTGAATTCCTTTTGCAGTCAAGCTGTGTTTAAGCGCTTTTGAGTCTGGCTGCAGTTTGTGGACTTTGTGAAACATGAGTATCCCTCCTGCCTTCCCCTCTACCTTTCTTCACTGACATAAGGATTTTCAAAAGTCATCATACAGCCTGACCTGAGAAATGAGATGTTCCAAGATATCCCCAGTCATTGATCACATACATGTGGACGTGAAGGGAAATTAGGCAGAAGTACTGTAAGTCTTAACTTGAGGGATGCATTTTCACCCCAAGCTTACAAGTAGAAAATGCAGGAAAGGGAAGTCATAGCCTTGTATAGCCCAGGTATAAATTCGGGAGCAATCTCTGTTGCTCAAGTTAAAGAACCTGAGATCAAAAAAAAAAAGTAATCTATTAAACCCTTGTGATCCATTTTTTGACAAGTGCCAGTATTTTCACTTATCTTGAATGCCTGTAAGTGTTGATATAACCAAGTCCACCAGTTTTTCCATCCCTAATCACAAATTTCAGGAATGTGTTAAACTGCCATGCAAATACATAGCCTGCAGTGAAACTTGGCAGATAAAGCTTTAGCCAGAGAAATGTTTTATAATAATATTTGTTTAAAACTAAGTTAATTAAATTTGGGTTTAGCAGAGTTTCAAACATTTTTAAATTACAGAATAATGCTAGGACTTAATTACACCTTTTATCCAAAGATCTTTAAATACTGAGGCATCACTCAGGCCACAGAGGGGGAGACAGGAGGTTGGTCCCCCCTTACACTCAGCCCAGAGCAGCAAGTGGGAGAAGCAGGCTTAAATCTCCCACAAGCAAGCTGCCTGTGCCTCTTCTTACTACAGCCTCCATGGACAGACAATGAGGAGTACAGAATCCATCCCATGTGGGTCCCAGTGACTAGCCCCTCTCCTGCCTCCCCAGACCAACCTAGAGCACCCCCTCCCCTCCGGAAGAGTTGCCACATATTCACTGTATGCCCTGCACAGCTCTATTTTGCCCAGGTGGAACAGAGTGTGTGATAAATCAAAGGCCAGGGAGTTTAAATGCCTCAGTTAAATTGCACAGTAAATTAAAGACAGAAAAAAAAATCAGGAATGTAGTGCTGTTGTGAGTCCCAGTCAACTTTTGTACTAGGGAAGGAGATATCGCTCCAGAGGCTCTCATTTTAAAATGTATCTGTTCCCCAAGCTGAAAATCTAATCAATTCATCCATACTGTGGACTAATTACTTTTGCTATTTTGTATTACAGCGAGTACAAGGAGGGAACAAAATATATTTGGTCTGCTCAAGAGTGGCTACTTTACTACATACAACATCAAAAAATGACTATATTTTATCAAGGCATTAAATTACTTTAAGAAACGGAAATATGAAAAAAAATTATTCAGTACCAAGAGTTAAAAAGCCCACTGTTATGACAAGATACTTTCTAACATAACTCAAAACCAAGTTTTGTGAGGATAGATCCATCTTCTCCCTGTTTTACAGCAAAGAAACCTTGAAAAATTGGTTTTGGCTTGTCATAGTTCAGGGACTTAACAAGTACAGGTTTCAGTTCAAGCTGAAAGCAGTCCCATCTCCTTATGTATACCCAGTCCTTACTGGTTATCTGACAGTGGGACAAATAGTCTGTTGGACCTTTTGCTCTGTATGCAAGACTACAGCCATGAGGAAACCACAAGGATACAGGAGAGTTTCGAATATCTATGTTTACTTATCAAACAATGAGAAGATAAACACAACACAGAAATTCTGCTTCTTGGGCAGGATACCAGTGGCCTCACTGATAAGCATGGGACCACTCTGAAACCTCAATGGGGCTGCAAGCCTTTTACATGCACACCACCCAACAAAAGCCACTCAACCACTACTCAGTAAATATTGGGTTATCTTGATTTAGAGCAACTCCTTGTTCAGATACTTTACCCATAATTCAATTTCTCCTACTGATAAAGGCTGAAACAGGCCATTGTGCCCAAGTTTCTTTCAGTATGCAAGCCTGAGCAAGTTTAAGTAGGGCAGCCCATTGAGAACAGTCATTTTGTACCAGGAATATGTTTGCTGACATTTGATAGGCACAAACAATGATGTCGCCACCAGGACCTGGACTGTGAGGAGCTCAAGCTACTCTCAGATTGAGCACAAATACTTTTGTTAACCTTATATAATTACAGCAAGGGAAATTCTTAGGAAGACATTCTTATGTGGATTAAACAATGGCAAGGTCTATTCTTTTGTGTGTGGATGGATCATTTGGGAGTGTGGATGCTGGCTTGCATGGTAGTGCACTGGTTCCTGACTGGGACCTCCAGTCACTATTGTTGCACAGATAACACAAGTCCTCACTGACACCCTTTACAGTTCTCAAAGTTCCCATTGTATTTAGTGATTAGTTGTTTTGTAACCTATGACCTTTTATTTAACTGTTTCCAGACATTGTCATACAGCATGGAGAAAAGTCTACTGAAGAGCATGGTCCTGACAACATGGTATGAACAAGGCTTTAGATTACTGATCTACTGGAAGGAGGAGAGGAACTTGTGAAGGGCATAAGCTGCAAAGGCATCGTTGATAATATGCAACAACAGCTAGAGGAGTTCACAACATTTTCTTGAGTCTCAGTGGATTCCTACTGTCAAATCCTGCCAAACGGCACCAGAGAAACGCTACCACTCCCAGGGTCAGCAGCAGAGCTCCAGGAGTGGTAGTGAGTTACTTTCCATTTGCCACTCATTCCCATTGTAAGGTGCTTCCATTCTCTAATGAGAATGGAAGGGCCCAACCACCTCCTATTCCCATTGCTCTTGCTCCAGTAAAGTCATTCTAAGCATGTGTTACCCTCAAAGGTGAATTTTACCTTTTGCCTTTGTGCTGGGCAGGAGTAGCACAGGTGTCACAGAGTGGTGAGTGGAGCTGTGCAGGATGTAGTTGAAACTCTACAAAAGCAGTTAATACACATTCCATAACACACCACATTACACAAGGCAAATCCTGAACTCAACCAGCACAAATTAATATTTACAAATATGTAAAGAGCAGGTGTCAGGAGGATGGAGCCAGGCTGTTCTCAATGATATGCAATGATAAGAAAAGTCACAATGGGTATACAATGAAACATAAGAGGTTCCAAAGAAATACAAGGAAGATTTTCTTCACTGTGAAGGTGACGGAGCACTGGAACAGGCTGCCCAGATGGGTTATGGAGTCTCTTTCTCTGGAGACATTCAAACCCCACCTGGATGAGTTCCTGTGCAACCTACTCTAGGTAGTCCTTCTCTGGCAGGTGGGTTGGACTAGATGATCTTTTGATTTTTAAGATTCTGTGATTCTGTGAAGTACCATTTGTAGATATTTGAGGCCATTTGTAGACTTCAAAATGTAGTGACATGTTCAAAAAGTTAATACAAAAGGACAAGTAGGTACTCAGAAACATCTCATTTGGTCCTTAAGCACATACTATATGGACTATAAAGAACAACCATGAGAAAGAAGGTAGAGAAGCAAGCAAGAGTACAGTTTTGAAGAATTGTAGAAAAGTATAGATTATTAAAGCAGGAAAGGAGGCAAGCAGAGATGAGAAATTATTGAAGACTTAACTGGTCAGTGGAAGGACAGTGAGAAATTTGTAAGAAAGCAAGTCCTTTTTCCTCCCCTAGGAGGGCAAGAAAGGAAGAGGAAATAGCAATAGGAAAAAGCAAACTAGCTCACTGAGGAGATCCAGAGTCACAAGGAGTCTTACAGCAAACTATGTTTTCATTTAGATTCACATGCTTGTACAGGATTTTTGAGTGGAGGGACTGTATGAATTTTTTACTCATTTCCTAGTCCTTTACACCACTCTGTTGCATAAGGTTTCTACCATCACAGTGTCTTTGCAATGACAGTCGACTTGGGTTTTCCCTCACACGTCTTCTTACTCCTTCACCACAATTTGAATAGCTGTCACCCTCTCCGTCACTGCGGGGGAACAAATACCTTGCCAACCAAACAGAGATCTGACATTCTATTTCTGTCTCTCCACTGCAGCACAAGTGCTAGGTATTGGAAACAAGGCACTAAGATCAATTGTATCAAGTAAAAACATATCCAAAAAAAAAAAGCCACAAAAAACCCAACACATGAAAGCACTCACAAACCTTAGAAAATAAACATTTGTTTTTTCAAAAGAAATGCAAGCAGATTTAATGACTAGCAGAAATACAAAGAATGATCCATTTTGACTGACTTCTTATAAGCTGGTAAAAAATGCTAATGTTTGCAGAGAGATGATGCTTTCATAAATATATATTATATACAAGAAAAAATATTTTTTCATTTCTAATCAGGGTTGATTTAGAAAGCAGTCAGCATGCTTCTGTGTTTTACAGCTTCCTCTTGAATCTGATACCTAATCCGAGTCTCAAATGCAGAGAGGCAGAATGCAAATGATCCAGGTAAAAATGCAAAAAGCAGCAGCAACTCTTGCCTGTGGCATTGTAAAAGTAGAACCACCGTAGCAGATTCTACCACCTAACAAGCAGGAAGAAGGGGAGCTCGCACCTCAGAGATACAGGCTTCCTTAAAAGATCCAGCATCAAGACTGCAGCTGGCAGGCAAGAAGTCACTCTCCACCCCCCTCAAGCAACTGTATGAAGCCAAGCTTTGAATGTCAGACCCTGTCATTGTAGGCACGGCACAAATGCCCTGCAGTAATGCCACCACCAAGGCAGCACTCAGTTGTCAGAGCACCAGCAGCACAATTCAAAAGAAAACCAGCAAATAAGACAGCACTTGAATATGAATCTAGAGACAAAGCAAAAACTGCAATCGATTGGGAACATGCAAGTCAAGACTGTGAAAAATAACAGTTTGCAGAGAGCTTTTTAGCGCTGTTGTGGTAATTCATTGTTGCCACTAAAATGAAGGGCTCTGCCCAGGCAGCAGCAGGCCTTGGAAGGACAGGCTTTCAAACAGCAGCTTAACAAGCAGCAAAATGGTCAGCACTGATCTCTGGTCAATCCTGCCCAGATGCCCTCCTACATACAGATTTTTAGAACACTTTAAAGCAAGATTCCTCTCAGATAATTCTAGCTATCTAAAGGATAAGCACACAAGATCAAATAAGTCATCTAAAACTTTCTCTGCAACAATGAAAGAGCAAATCACCTTTGGATAACAAATCATACTTTCTATTTCAGAAGTCATTCTAAAAAAAGCTGAGTTGCCTTCAGGAGATACCCCTCTTTTAGCTAAGGAGGGTACCTAGACAGCTGGCTTAGACTGGATGACTACATTTTAAATGGCAAAACTCATTTTAGAGGAATTCAAGGCTAATTATTAAGCCTGTATTCTGACTGGGTCTTTTCATTGAAATCCGGCTCACATACTCATTTCCCGTATGCAAACATCTAACAGAATATAAGAAAAATAATCTAATTACAAAATTGAGATTAACCTTCCTGCTTTTCAGTGTTCTTTTTCACAGATAAATGGGGGGATTGAACTCCTATGTTCTATGCTGTTTTTAGCAAGCCAGCTCCACATATCAGACATCTAACATATGTTGTTTACATAACACTTTCAGCTATGTTGCTACTCTCTCTGAACTCAATAGTTCCCAAAAATCAGGGATCTTGCAATTTTTTCTATCAGGAGGAAGCATTTGGCAGTGGAGCATGGTATCTGTTTTAGAAATCCTGCTTTCTGACAAGGAACACCAAGTCCTGTTTGCCTGGTGTCACACAACAGGAGATCACTTCTTCATTTCCATCTCATCAGCACACAATCTGAAAACACTCTCTTAGTCTTTTCAGAGTTACACAAACTTTTTGTCTGTGCTTTTCTTCTCTGCCATCTGTGAGGCTTAGTGTTTCTTCTGTGCTATGGATACCTGAAGAGTCCGAGATGTTCTTTTGACCTGAATGCTAATATGCATCCAAAGAGCATTGACAAGGGTTTAACTAGTTCTACTGTTGGAAGAGGAGGACCACAGTTGCCTGTAGACTCAAAACAGGGCTGTCATTGGGTCATACTATAATTTGAGGCTGTGATTACAAGAACTTTTTTTAGAGTGTTCATGTGCCTGGTCATAGCTTGGGCCAAGATAAATTGGGACCTCATGATCACTGCAATGAACAAAATGTAAGTAAAAATATTAGCAGTACCTTTCAGATTTCCTCTCTATTCATTTTAATGTATCTTCCCAAGGGAGAGATAAGAATAATGTAGAATACTTTGGATCTTATTTAAATCATATACTTTTAGACTCATGTTCTGTTACTTTCTGTATCTAGAATACGTAATGAGAAAGCTATCTACACTCACTGCTTTCTCCAGCTTCTTGTCAATGTTACAGCATACTCACAGAGTTACTCCTGTCATTGTTATGAAGTTATTAAAATCACATGGTACACAGAGGCAGCCTGCATCTATTTCTGGTACCAGCTCAAAGTTGTGGGGAAAGTGTTCTTTCCTAAGTGGAGTCAGGCTCCTACAGAAACTATGCTGTTATCGTGGGTTTGCCCTCTCAGGGCAGAGAGTTCCTAGTGACTGCTCGGGGAGGCCTTAAAGATGCATTTTCTGTCTTTATAAGAGCCTGCCTCAGTAAAACAGGTCTTTGTTCTTGGGACTAGAGCTCTGGGAGCAAAACAAAAGCTGATGTCCTGGATGGAGCAAGTCCAAAGAGGTGGAGAGATCTCTGCTGCCTCTGCTTGAACCACTCACATTCAGCTTGTGTTCTTCTGAAAAGTAAGTCTAGAAGAGACTTTCACCCTGGCCAAAGCAAGATTATTTCTTATCTGCAAAATTGGAATGGAATTGATAAAGTAAAATTGTAAATAAGATGAGAAAAGGAAATAAAATGTAAAGAACAAAATCCTCTCTACATTTCAAAACAAAATAGGAATCTTATTAACATTTAAATGAATAGACTATCTGGACTGCAAAATCCCTACAACTGTTGTGCTCTGGACAGAAATTACTCTTGACCCTCATTACCAAAAGCCACCCTGCTTGTGACAGGGTGTTTGTGAAGCCAGAGAAGCAGATGCTCTCTGGACCAACATCTCTTCTCTGCTGTCAGAAGAGACTAGACATGATGGTCCAAATGATATTTGGTGCTTCTATTTCCTTAATAAATAACATGAACACATTTGCAACAAGAACATTAGAAAATAAACCTGGAACAAGCCACCAGCACAGCAGATAGCTACACAGGTCAGCACCCCGCAGTGAGCAGTAATCTGCTATTTTGTGTGTGAGGAGATAAGAAATTCCCATTCCAGCCTAAATAGCTCCCACATGCCTGCAGAGCCCTCACTACACAAGACAAGGACTATCACATTTTTGGGAGCAGCTCTGACAGCAGCAGCACAACTGAGGTCTCTGCTTAATGGCTGCATTCCAGGTCTGCTCCTCTTCACCGCAGGACTACAGGACCCAGCCATGCACTCCCCATCCTCTCTCCAGCCGGGCAGCTGCATTCCTGGGGAGCAGGGCTAGGAGGCAGTTGCCTGTCTATTCCTGACTTGCTGTAGGAAACTGCATCAGGCAAGAGAAACAGTAGTGGCTGGTGTCTTCAGGGAGAGGAAAACAGCAAGGCAGTCTTGGGAGAGGTGGAATGTGGGAGAAGAGCTGCAACTGTGGCTTCCCAAAGCTCTTGAAACTCTAGAGAGATTCCTGCTCCCTGATTTCACTCCTCCTCATTTCACCATCTCCTCCCTCCAGAAGTCCCATTATCCCTCTACAGACCTTCATAACCCTAGAAACCATCTGTTTAAATGGAAATTATTTCCAGCATGGGCTAGATTATGCAGGAGATGAGCAGAGAGATCCCACAGTGCACTTCAAGTACTTGGACGGGCATCTCTGAGTCTTGAGCTCTCGTATCACAAACTGTTGGCCCATAGAGACAGCTTCAGAGTCATTCTCCATTAATGTAACGACACGCAACAGTGTTGCTGGTATCATCCACACACTTTCATCTAGTCTCCCAACTAGACTGGTTGAATGGATATGGCTGTACCTCAGTGGCATTGCCATCTCTTGGAATGATATCATTACTCTAGTCCTCTAATCGCAGCTGCATCTGAGGATTTGCATAAGCATCTTTTTTGTGATTCTTTCTTTTCTACTAAGTTTTTAAGCTCTCAGAGAGAAGAGCTGAAAACATGAAATGAGTACACATCAAACCATGAAGCAGAAAAGGAAAAAAAATCCGTGAAGAAAGTCATGACTTCTCAGCTCAGCATGTATGCCAAGGGCACAGCTGACGTTGGCAACTAAAGAGGCCTTGGGTGCTGTGATGTGAGACATGCCTAAAATTTAAGCAAAATTTGTGTGTACCAGCGACTGCAGGAGAACTGTAATTACTTGCAGGCAATGACAACAAAACTTCTTAAGAGACAGCAACATCAAAACTCACAGGTCTGAACCCAGTTTAAAAACAAAAAAGCCACGAGGAGAGATAATGTGCTTGCTCATTCAAACACAAGCCTGACTCAAGCTGAACCTTGGTTTTGAAGATGAGTTTTCAGGTGTCTCTGCCAGTACTCCTGCCCAGCATGAAGGCAGCCTCAGTCAATGTTTTTAAGCAAGCTCTGCTGAGCAGCTTGACAATGAGAACTTACATGAGGACTCAACTGCTATTAAAGAAAACAAAAATCCCTCAACTTGTCTGCTTTAGTACTTTTAACTTACACGGGATAGTTTAAATAGTACAAATGGTTGCATAGTCACATTTAGAGTGGAAGGAAAAACATCACTGCAAATCCACCAGCTCCAATTCCTCCCCTAATCCTCCAACAGAACCAGAGAGAAGCTACCACAGAATAGCTTGGCTCATTAGCAACAGCAATAGTAACGAATCCCTGAAGTCTCAGCCTTATACGTACAAGATGGAGCACATCACTGATTCAGAGGCAGCCACCTGAGTGCATCCCCAATCTCTTGAGCTGTATTGACTTAATGTAAAGATATATTGCCTCAACTTTGTAATAAATGCATATCTTCAGTACTTATCCTCTGCTCCTTTTCCACAACATTTGCTAATTTCACATAGTGTTAATTCAGAGACTGAAACATAATCTAAACTCACAGTAAATTAACGGAGACACTGCTATTGAATGGCAGTGGTCAGAGCTTTTGTTCAAAAACACAGAATTTTTAAATTTCCAGTTATTTTGTGGACAACTAGTAGTCAAAACCTCTAATTTCATTATAACTGATTTCACTGAAAATAGATAGTATCCCTAAGCTTAACCTATAGTGGCTTATTGTCAATGTACCAGTAACCTCATACTTGAATTCCCAACATCATATGCTATACCTTCGAAGCTGAGTGATACTGTATATCTTTAGGTCATCATCTGAATGGTGGCTTTGACAAAATAAAGTACAAAATGTGAAGTTACACAAAATCCCAGAGAATTCATTTTAGGAACTCACTACCCAATAGAAGACAACCCTCCACATTCATTTTCCTCTAAAGAGGCAATAGCCAGAGAATTTTATCCAACTTGAACTGTAAGAGTTCAATTCTGCCTGGTGCTCATGAGATGCTCTCATGCAAGTCCTAATATTGCAAAGTCATCCAGTAGGTGATTATATCAATCAAGAAGATGGAGGACTGTAAATGATGCAACTTTCACAGTCTACCAAAATCCTGAACTTTCTGTTCTGAAGAAAATGAAGAGAATTGAGAGGCACTAACTACTAGGCATACCCAGACACTAGAGAACAAACTTGGGGAATATAAAGTAATACAAGAAACGTATTGGAGTTTCGATAAGAACAAAATGGAGCAATAAAGAATGAGAAATAAACAACCCAGAACTGGATTACCATGTACAGTCTTACTGGATTTATGCTCTATATCCTACTTTATATTGCATTTCAGAAGACAACATTTAGTATGAACCAGGGAAGGAGGGCTACGTGTGTAGGTGTGTGTGTTGGAGGCATGGGAGATGTTAATAAGGAGAAAACAAGTGAAGGTTAATTACAAACATTTCTCAAATTACTATTTCTTATTTTAGTCTCAGAAATGTCATTAACTGTAATAGCTTTCTTCAAAAAGTGTAGAGAAACATTTTTTTTCTTTTCAGTTGTTCTGCAGGAACCAGGAAATAGACACAGACTGTGATAATAGAATGTAATTATCTACTGTCTTCAGAGGATTTTAATATTGCTTTAAAGCTGTTGAGACATATTTGGACCTATTAGGGCCTCTTTTGGTGAGAAAAGGGAGAGAAGTAGTTTTCTTATTCCAAAGTCTGCTCACACACAAAATCTGCATTTTTGAGTGAAGGAGAAACAATTCTTTCCTTTTACACATAGGGAGAGCTTTGACTAATTGCTGTCTCTTCCTGACTTTTAGCAGTAACCAGCTCACCTGGGCTAGAATAATAAAACAAGATCTTCTTACTCTACTCTTGTAGTATGGTACTACCAGAGCAAGGAACACAATGCCAAGGCTGAGAATTCTCAGCTCAGTCTACTGCTGAGAGAAGTTATAAAGTCACAGCTCAGTTCAATGATGTCGAACAATGTGTGTCATTTAAAGTGTTTGAAGGACAAGACTAAGGTCTTAATATATTCAACCAGATAGATCCAAGGAGACTCTCACCATCACGTGCCACTTCTGCCCAGCCCCAAAAATCTTCCTGCAGCATAAGGCCTTACTAGCCAATCACTGGCTAATCTATTAATAGGGAATTGAAATGATTAATGAGATTAATCTGTTATGCAGACTGAGCACATACTGTCTCCATTTGCACATGAAGTGAGAAAGCAAGCAACTCGCCTACTAAGGGGGAAGACTCTCTGACCCTGCACTATCTATCCCAATTCCCAGAACATGCAGACAGCAAATTAAGTCTAAATTCCAAAGTGCTTTTTTTTTTAATCTACTTCTACTATTCACCTCCAAGTTCTATAAATTTTGAGCTACAATTGTTTCCCTTCAAATGCCCAGAGATGAAGTCACGTGTTTAAATTGGTTCACATTATTTTTAGGGATTTTTCTAAGAAATATGTTAGAGGTAGGCAACTAGTTTTCCCTTGTGTGCTCTGATAATGATTTTCACCTAGCAGCAGCTGGGAACCAATAGATCTGATGTCTTCCCGGAGAAGCTTCTGTTCCTAGGAAGGTCAATCAAATAGAATTCATTTTTCACATGAGACAAGAGAGGTGTTGAGGTCTTACAGATGTGTATGGCGCTAAAGTTTTGAGAACAGCAGAGAACTAGCTTCCAGTAATTACCTCTCCTCTCAAAAGGAGCCACAAAAGACATCTTTGAGTAGATTGTATTTATTATAGTGGTAAAAAAAAAAACCAAACCAAAAAAAGAGGCAAATGATAGAACTTCTTTGTTACCTGAAATAACAGCAGTTTAGATATGTGGCTTCCCTCTCTGTGGTTATGAGTGGTATACCTATTTCAAAAAAATGTTTTGTTGTTGATGGAAACAAGATTTCCTATAAACCAAAACGTCTGTAGGAATGCAGCAATATCAGCCCCCTGCCAACAGAAGGGGAAGAAACCTGTCAGATTCTTTAGTGCTAAACTGCCAACACAGGACTCCTCTAGACCATTTGCCTGAAAGTTTCTGAAGCAAGGCAAAATGTCTTCCAGGCTCCCTGAGGAAAAGCTTCGAGATCTCAGACTAGTTCTGTAGTCCTTAGTGGGGAGATGAAGGGAGGTCCCAAAAGCTTTGGACTTCTGTCCTGCCCATCATAAAACTGGCAGCTCAGCAATTTTGCCTGAATCAAACCCTAGCCTTGGATATGGATGCTACACTAAAATTCTGTTTCCAAGTTTTCAGACCTGATTTTTCAGATTTTTATTTCCACAAATATTTCAAGAAGTCTGCTTCAATCCAGAAAAGAATTTTTCATCTCCTGAATATCCCAAAGAACAGGCAAGTTCAGGTTTCATTTAAAAGACTGCATTACGTGTAGAGTTAACTTAATTTTGTTTTGCACTATTTCATAAGTCATCCTTAAGCAGCTGGTGCTAGAGGATTGTTGCCAGAGCAGAATCCTGCATCATATTAGTAGGACTCTTAGGATCTTCATAATAGTTCTTGACAATAGAAATCTAACACCAAATGTTTGTAACATAAAGGCAATATCTCTTTGTTTATTAGTGACTTCTGGCTTGCCTGAATACTGGTATCCTACTCTTCAGAGTTCCAGCACAATGAAGTAAACCAGTAGTTTTTCCAGAGGGAATGGTGTAAAGAGGAGAAAGGCAGAAACAGAACAAATTGAATCAGTCTTGAGCAGCAGAGCATGACTAGAAATGGCAAGTAAACCTGATGTACAGCTTCCCATCAGGTACTGCTACCAAAAGAAGGAAGTGGGAAGAGAAACCATGACATGACTTTTCTGGCTTGCTTACTGTAAGGAAAAGAACCACCAAAATTACATAGAGATTCTCAAAAGCCATTCAACTTCTTTACATTGTGAATTTGTCTGACAAGACAAAAAATGAGGACAGAAGACATGACCACACTATGAAACTGCCAAAACAAAACTCTAAAGCAAGAGAAATACAGCTATTTTGAGTTTTATTAATTAAAAGAAGGACCACAATTGCAAAGATTTCCAAGAATCCAAGTCAGGCAGCATGTAATCTCAGATCACAGTTTTCAATTAATCTGAAGGCTACGATAGGACCTATGTAGCAGCAGACTTGGTGCTTGGTCATAGTTTCCTCATCCACAACTAGACAAAGGTTATTGTATTACCTAGAATTTCCCTTTTTATTAAAGAAATCACAAACCCCTATGAATACTTCAGAACACTGAAGTCTGAACTGAACAAGAGGAGGAAATAGGATGCAGCCCCACACCCATCCACCTTATAGTTATCTCTGCTGCTTTGAGTACTCTTTGAGTACTCTATTTCAGGCCCATAGTCATACAGTCCTGTCTTAGGCCTGGGCTCTTCTCTACTCACTGAGATGACGCAACCAGACTAAAATAATTGCATGAATATCCACCTATATTGTAGTCATGATTTTAAGTGTATCTAGTCATGTACACTTTCCAGTTTTATATTAGGCCCACAAACATCTGAGCTGCCCAAGACATTTCAAGGGTAAAAGTAGGAGAGAACAAGTAGAAAACTTCTAGGTGCAGTTATAGATACGTATGTCTATCCCGCCACAATGTAATTAAAGCTTAAGAACTTCATAAGTGCTTGTTAAGTTATTAGAAGTTCCATTAGCACGACAATGGTGACTCACTTCTTCCCATGTCATCCAAGCATTAAAAACTGTGGGTGGAGAAGAAGATTTATTAAAAAAATATTTTACAAATAACTATTAGGACTATTATTACCCAGAAAAACTGTAAAGAGCACAATGAGTTCTTCTTATTCAATTGATTGAAGAGTTACAAGACAAAGGAATTAACAATGCTGAATGACTTTTCTCGTTAGCAGAAGAATCAAACTGTACAATAAGTAGGAAAGGTGCAGTGGAATCTGCTGAAGGGAATTTTAATGAATTCAAAACTTGTAAGAATCTAAACATAGCAAGTGGAAGAGTGCTAGAGTGCCTCCACAGGTCAGCTGAAGCACAGGTATACACACAGAAACTGTGTAGTTAATAAGACATATTTAACTGAATGAACAACATTATTTTACACCTGCACTGGCACTACAAGTTAGCCTCAGCTCAATAACTAGTTCAGCTAGGAAGAAGCCATATCATCGCTCCTCAGCAGGCTCCATGAAAAGAGTTGAACTGAGACCGCGTAATAGACTACCAGAGAGTAACCATTAAAATTAGAACTTTCTAAGTGCGGGCTAAACCTTCTTTTTTTTCACTATTGTTTTGAAAGGGTATGTCATGATTTGACATGAGGCTATTTGTGGTAAGGGGGAAGAAGCTGTAGCTGCTGGGAAAAACCCACACCAGAGAAGTTCATTAAGGACAGTGTCCCATGGGGGAGACCCCATATCGGAGCAGAGGAAGAATGCCAGGAGTCATCCTCATCTGAGAGAAGTGGCAGAGCCCATCTGTGAGACACTGACCACATCCCCCATTCCCTGCCACGAGCTGTTTAGGAGGGAGGAGGTAGAGATATCGGGAGCAGTGAGCTGGGCCCAGGAAGAAAGGAGGGATGGGGGAGGGAGATCTTCAAGTGTTAGTTGTAGTTTTCTCAATCATCCTCTTTTTCTTTTTGTTCTGTTCTGTTTCTTGTAGGTAGTAGAATAAACTTTCCTACTTTCCTCTCTAAGTTGAGTAGTGAAGTCTGTTTTTCCTGGAACCATAATTGCCAGGGAGCCTTCCCTGCCCATATCTCAATCCACAACATCCTTGGTTATCTTTTCTCCTCCCATTTCACTAGGGCCTCTACCATCCTAATGAGAGTGGGAGTGAATGGGGGGAACCAAGTGAGAGACTGTCTTGGTGCTTCATTGCTGGCTGGTCAAAGCCATGACAAAGTACAATGGAGGCAGTAATCAGGAGGTGAATCTCTGGCAGCAATACCTGCTAACAGACAAATCCTTGTTCAGACTTCCCCCATACAATTGTTTCTCACTGAAATTGATCTGTTCCCATAAAAGTCTATTAATAACAAGACAGGCAAAAGGTTCCTAACGAGATCTAATGTAGCATAAAAAACTTCTCACTGATCCTTCACCTCAGAAGCAAGATTAAATACTGGCATCTGCATGTACCACAGCAGGAGATCAGCATGTAAGAACACAGAAACAGATCCTCAAAATTTGAGGAAAGGAAACCCTTGCTTTAGGTTTCATTATGAGTAAAGCAAATGAAAGATGATCAGATAGGCATTCATCCAACCATTCCTATATGTTATTAACTCTGATGCAATATTCTAGGACAATATATTTAAGGTATTGTGGATACAGACTTGTATTTCAATCCTATCACGTTTCTCCACACACAAGACTAAAATTATTCCTTCTGTTAAGATAATGATGTTAGATGATACAAAAGGAAACCGCAAAAAATGCTTGGTTTTACCTCTCCTTTCCTGCCTGTATTGGAACTTACACAAAATGATCTTGTCTTTCCAGAGAAACAGTCGGAAGGTATTTATATGTATACAGCAGAGAAAGCAAGGAGCATAATGGTTACGCAATACTTGCTTGGTGCCTTGCAGTGGGCATATAAAGGGGATTTGATGGGTAGATTTACAGGCAAGGAAGCAGCAAGTCAGAAAGTTTCTTCAAATGCACTGTAAAACATTATTGAAGTGAGGTTTTCAGAAGTTTTTGTAACTGTCTCCAGCTCAGTGCCAGAGTTTTTGGAAACCAGCTTCATAAACCAATCACAATGATTTTCATTAGATGTGGAAGCAGCTTAAAGTAAGAGAACCTATGGTAGGTAGAAGCTACATCTACAAGCTGATTAGTATTTCTTCCTCAAAATTCTGAAAAGGAAGAGTCAAAATCCTATTTTTATAGAAATAAAAGCACCCTGGAGAAAGACATAAAATGAAACAATTTATTCAGGTAGAACACAAGAATTTTTGGGGGAAAAAAATCCAATATTATTTGCCAACTCTGCAAGCTCTACATACACACACAATGCACATTCAAATACTATTATTTCCACTTAACCTCACCTTCTGCCCAAAGCTGCCCCCTCTGTAGGAGTCCATTTTGCCGGGACCATGTGCTTTTGCTTAGCCACATCTCCTCAAAAAGTGACTCTTTTGTTTTATTTGACACATTTTGTACAGGAGCAGTTGAGGCAAGGGTAAACTCTTCTACTTCTCAGGCACTGGAAGGGCAGCAAGACACAGCAGAGTCCATAGACAGCAAGAAATGTCATGCTGGTTCAGACCAAGTGCCTGGCTCAAGTACTTCTCCAAACTGCTATTGGAAGAGCCAGCCATGTATTTCTGAAGTATTCATCTCTGTGGCATACTTTGTCCTTTTTCACACTCAGTGCCGACCCACAGACGGTATATTTCATTGCTATTCCTGATATCCTTCTGTAATCCTAGGCTCTTTCTTTGGGAAAGAAGAAAATGTACTCAGGCAGAAGGGATGCGACAAGTCAAGTAGATATCCAGCTTCATAGTACATGTGGAGGAAAAAAGCTAGGGTGAAATCTGTTGAACTGTCCTCTCAACTGCCTCGGATGTGTTGGAGGTTACTAAGGAAATCACATTCAATGCCTCAGTTTCCACTCTTGTGATTCAAGGATATGACTACTACCCCAAAACATTGAGGGTATGTGAGGTTTAGTTCCAAATACATGTGATACACCAGAAGTTTAAATGGAAAGCTGTATAAGTGCAACTAAAAATGAACTCAAACAGTAGGGGAATGTTTTAGTGAAAAGAAATGAAAATCATTTCTCTTTGTTCTCTAGATTCCAAGATATGAGCAACACTGTCAAATACCTCTAGAAAATAAACGTTCAGTGAAGAAATAAAGGCTTTCTTTTGTGAAGACTATTTAATTATAAATTCATTTTATTCTGAGTCAGAAGACTCACAGGTCTTTCTTGGGTTTTGTTTGTATGCTCTTAGAATTGTTTCCCTTGTTGTCATATTCCCTTTTGCCACACTAAGAATAGAAATCCTAATGCACTGCATTACAAACTAAGTTTATTAGGTTGCATAGATATTACAACAGATTTAATCTATTAAAGCCATTAGTATTTGCAAAGTATGGAGCAATTACAATTTCTGGAGCTAAAGAACAAACAGAAAACAGAGTTAAAATGTACAAAACAAAGTAAAAATCACAATACTTCAGGGCTTTCCAGGGTGATTTTATATTAATCAGATTTCCTGTATCTCTCTCTTCTTCCACCCCTTTTGCACTTCCCCGACTTTTTCCAGTTTCATGTATTCTTTCTTCCCTCCCTTCTCCTGTCCCAGAGACAGGATTCAACTGCAGAGAATATAACTTTTTATTGAGGCCAAGCAACTAACAGCTCCCTCGGGAATGGGGGTAATGTCTTCTTTACCACAAAGTTATTTGGTATGATGAGAATGTTTACTGTTTTTAAACAAACTGAGATAACCATCCCAAGTTTATCTTGCTGTAAAAAGCAAGGAGCCACAAGTGCTTGTAATTTTTACTAACACCTACACAAGTTCTGCACTATTCTACACCCTGATGATTTGATTTCAGCTAACTCACCTCTCAGTAAAGCCAAACAGCTTGGTGCATCCACTGCCTTTTTATCATATAAAAGCTTTGGTACAAGTTATCACTGAAGACAAAGTGAATGGTTCTGCCCAGTAATAACTTTAAAGATCTTCCATCTAACTAAGCATAGGGTTGGCCTACAGCCTGCAGGTTGCCCTGTAGAGCATCGCTAGCACCCCCTCAGCTTGAGTCAGAATAAATATTTAGATGGACTGACACTTAAGCTTCTACAAAGTGCCCATTTAGGTATGTCAATTCTCTCCCTTTGGCTTTTCAGCTTGAAAAAAAAATAATAGAGCAGCCTCCACTAAAAATCAGGATAACTATTTTTCATATTTAGTGACAGAAAAACCTCCACAGGTTCAGATAAGCATGTGAAAGATCCAGACAGCACATGGGCTACACACCATCCATAAGGAAGGAGATACTCAGCTAATGGAATGTCTCAGAAATACTAGCCCTGCTAAAGTAAATGTCAGAACTCACATTGACTTCAAAAGAGCTACAATTTTACCTTCCCTAAACTGCCCAAAATTACAAAATCACCATGAATATCCTCAAGGATAGATAGTCCAAAGACTTCAGGTACTTCTGTTATGAGGTATTGATAACTTGAGAGGCTTGGCCATGACTTGTAAGTACTTCTGCTTCAGTTAAAAAGAAGCACACAAAGAAAGAGATATATCATAGAATCATAGAATGGTAGGGTTGGAACGGACCTTTAGAGATCATCTAGTCCAACCCCCCTGCAGAAGCAGGGTCACCTAGATTAGGTCACATAGGAACATGTGCAGATGGATCTTGAAGACCTCCGAGGAAGGAGACTCTACAAATCCTCTGGGCAGCCTGTGCCAGGGCTCCCTCACCCTCACAGTGAAATAGTTTTTCTTATATTTAAATGGAACTTTTTGTGTTCCAGCTTCATCCCATCAGCCCTTATCCTGTTACTAGCTACTATAGAAAAAAAAGGGATGTCCCAACGTCCTGACAGCCACCCTTTAGGTATTTGTAAGTGTTAATAAGATGTCCCCTCAGTCTCCTCTTCTCTAGACTAAACAGCCCCAGTTCCAGCAGCCTTTCCTCCTATGAAAGATGTTCCAGTCCCCTGATCATCTTGGTGGCCCTGCACTGGACTTTCTCCAGAAGTTCTGTCCCTCTTGAGCTGAGGAGCCCAGAGCTGGACACAGGACTCCAGATGAGGCCTCACCAGGGCAGACTAGAGGAGGAGCAGAACCCCCCTTGACCTGCTGGCCACACTCTTCTTGATGCATCCCAGGATGCCATTGGCCTTCTTGGCCACGAGGGCACAGTACTGGCTTAGTCACGAACTTTACCCAAAAACAAGAATGTTTTAGTCAGAATTTAAACAGTGCTCAAGTAACTTAATCTGGTCATGGTTGTCCTTCCCAAATTTTTAGACGTTTCCTAGGCTGACAAATTTTCTTAATTTACTTTCTTCTTTTCACTCTTCTAGCAAAAGCTTGGGTAGATTTGAAGTGTGACTTGACTTAGATCATCATTAAGAAAAGTGGGCTTAAAAACTCACTACCATACAAGATAGCTTTAAAAACAATCTTTAAAAGATATTGTTCTAGAGCTACCTCCAATTTTTCAAGACAAACAGTTATCTCAGAGCAAGAAATAGAGAAGTGGGGGATTTATTTGTGAAATACTAGGAAGAAACATTATTGTAACATGCAACACTTAATAATGACAGCCTCAAATGCATCTTCTTTAAAAGCTGGGAGGCTGCACTAAAAGGCAGATTTACTCCTGCTGAGAAGTCTCTCTACCCTTTGGCAAAGCCATGAAGAGGGCAGAGATTACTCTATGAGCTGATTCGATATAGTCTCTTAAAAATTTTTTACTTAAGTTTAAGAAAGAAGTTGGTAGTACATAATAGTCCTGATCTAGGTGAACATGATTTGGCAGGGGGATTGGTTAGATGATCTCTAAAGGTCCCTTCTAACCCCTACTATTCTATGAATCCATGACATTTTCTCAGGTAAGGAAAACTTAACTACCAATGACCTTACTAGTAGGTGTTGGCGGTTACTAATGGATGACAGTAGAAAGAAATAAAGTAAAAGATACTCTTATGGTGAAGGCCTATTTATTTTATTAATTTTAACACAGTGCCTTTTGGCATCACAAGTGACTCAGCCAGGTTTCAGGAATAATTAATACTCACTTGTCAGGTTCACTGCATCTATATACCCTGTGGTTTAGTGAGATGATACAATCAAAGCTTCTCCCCTTGAGTTTGGAATGACCCTTTAAGGACTTAAGGGAAGTTCTAGAGAGATAATTAAATTCACAGGTGTGCCTATAAAATTAAACTGCTGCTTTTTGATAGACTCGTAACTTTTTGAGACAGAGTTTCTTCAGAAAGATTACAGGCTGACCCAAACAAAACAGTGACTGTAAAAATTGTGAAAGCCACCACAAATCAGATAAGTGTTCTTATCAAAAGTTGCGTAATACTACAAGAAGCTTGTATCCAATTTTACACACAGCTAGAAAAATATTAATGGAGTATTACACTCAGAAATACACATGCATGGGAACATGCAAGCTTTCTCCTTGTGGATGTCTGAACACCAAAGCACCTGGTAGACTGGAGTCATAATCTGAGTAGTTAAGTTTCTATGGCTTAATATTCTGAAATATTATTTAGAGAAGGGAAGAAATACCTACTCAGCTGCTAAGGCCTAGATACATTCAGTACTGCAACAATATACTGTGAGGTTGAGGGACTAGCCTTTGATAGAGCAAACCCTGCTCTCCTCAATCCATGGTCCTCACCAAGCACTTTCAAACTCCTGCAGCTTGGAGCTATCAATATCCTCAAACAGCATACGCAGAAGTCTCAGGTGCTTGGTTTAACTAAGGCCAAGGAGGAAGCTCTCACCAAGTAAGTTGCAGGGATGGTTATTCTGTGTGATGGGCAGTTGGGAGCACCGACATCTTCTGTTGGCTTAAATGGACATTTCTTTACAATATTCTCTCTCCTCCACTGTTAACACACCTGGCAGCTCTAGGTACACAGCGGGACTGAGGCAGACAGGGACCCTGATGGCAGCACTAGCTGCCACCTGTGCCAGTCTACTTCTTCCCTGAGGTGAAACCAACTACACAAGAAAAGTAGCTGAACAGGACAATATTTAACAAGCTGTCTAAGCTTAGTCTCATCATTCAGAGTCAACTGAAACTGGTACCACTCTATGTTACCTTTGCCCTGAGCTGAAAACCAAGAAGGTACGGAAGGAACTATACACTCAGTTTGAATCTGAATATAATCCAGTATTATCCAAATATTAAAGGATCTAGGTATCAGAAAATCAAAAGTAAAGCTAAATGGCAACATGAGTGAATTCAGAGAAAACTGATAAAACACAAGTATCAAATTACTTTCTTTCTTACTACATGATCACTTATTTCATAAACAGATGCACAAGGATAAAATATTATTTGTGTGTATTCACCATCAGTTATCACACTCCTCATGAAAGCCACAATTGACACAGTAGAGCTTAGCAGAACACACTATAGGGAAAATTCTCACCTGATTCAAGCCAGGTTAGCTTCACTTCACCACAGAAAAGCCTCAAAAACCCAAGAGAGGAATCACCAAAGGGCTTTCTCATGCTCTTCCATCCACTGAAATACAAGTTGAACCACCATCTGCTGAGGAGCAATAACAAATAGCCTAAGGATGGAAAGACCAGAAGTGGGACCAGCTGTTTCCATTGTTAATAACAGAGTTACCCCAGGTGAGAGACATATGGCCACCTGCAGCCTATACAGAAAGAAGACAGGCTATCTGTTACAGTTGAAGAGGCACAATGCACTCAGATGGGGCTGTCCCTCCATGACAGAGGGACTGTGGCTATATACGATACCTTTGCATTGGCATGAAGAAGTCTGTAGAATGGGCTTTGCTTTGTTATGAAGATTAATGGAAAAAAAAAACCCCACTCTTGGACAAAAATGCTTGGCTGTTACAAATAGTATGTGTGTGACAGGCTTGTGTCTGAAGCCAGCATGTTGACATGGTTCCATTTTCCTCCTGTCACTACTGTGAGTTCTCCCATACAGCATTTTTCAGAGAAGAAAAGTTGAGTAAATGCTTTAGACTGAGTCAGACGTTTGTTCTTAAATAAAAAAACATGTCCACAGAGAGCAAAACTACAAAAACCAAAGGCAATTGATGTTTTGACACAGGAGGAGTTTGGGTGGCTGCAAGGCTAGCCTGTCTCAACTGTCATACAGACTGGTGAATGCCTCCTCTCCTCTATACACAGCAATTCTGCCAGCTCATGCCATGGTCCTCTAGTGCAGGCCCTGGCACAGCTCAGCTTTTCTCCAGGAGAACCCTGTTTATCTAGCAGGCAACTGTCACCCATGGCCCAAACAGTGCTGTGTTTCTGGCAGGGATCTGCCCAGCCGCCTCCTTCCACTAGAGAAAGGAAGAAGGCTTCCTAGACTCTCATTACTCCATGAAATTAATGGCCAATGTGGGATAGATGCTGTGCTTCTAAGGTGGCTTAGCTATTGACCCTTTGCTGTTATGTTCACTCATCTCTCCTGCTTTTCCTCCTGCCTTTGGAGATGTCAGTGTTGTCAGGACTTTCCTGGATGAGACTGGTGCCTGCTTAAAATAGAGACATCCTTTTCAAAAGTGGATGTGCGAGTGTTAGTTGTACTGGTGAGAAGCCCACTGTCCCACTGGTCATTAAGCTACTACTCCTACCATCAGTGCTGCCAAGGGATGCTGTGCTGGGACTTCTGCCTTCTGCTGCCCCCAAGTAAGTATTAGTGCTGGTAGTTACCCTTCCATTCCAGACTAGCAAAGTCTAGGCAAACTCTTTCCTCTCCACTTATTTCAGTACTTGTTCAGGCCTATATGCTTTTTAAGCAGCAAGGAATGGTTAGGCTTTTGTGTCTGCTGGTTTGTTGCTAATAAAAAAGTGAAATTCTGGAAAAAAATCACATGATGTAGCAGCTCAGATCTGGGACCAAATCCAGCACTGGCTTTTAGAGGACAGAAGTCGTGAGGGATGTGTTGTATTAGTAGCTTGCAGCTAATGGGCTGGCAGAGCCTAGAAGCTGCTCTGGCTCATTGCCCAAGGCCTGTGGATCTGCTCAGGTAACAGCCTTCAACATCTCAGCCAGTAGAGTTTGGTGTTTTCTTCATCCAGAGGTAATTAGTTAAGGTTTCCACAGTGCACCAGCTTCATTCATAGGTATGGTCCTGCCCCCTCCCACCTCAGCTGTTTTGCATTTTCTTGGGTCACAAAAAAATCTGTGTCAGTGCCCTAGGTTAATGCCTATTGCAGATTTCTAAAGGGTGGCACCTGCCTCTCTGCACCAGGCACAAGCAGAGCAATAAGCACCGTAAGAAAACAAACAGAGCAGACAAGAGAAGAATGTCTGACTATCCTTTGGACAACGGATAACAAAGAACCCATTCACAAGGAAAACATCATGAGAGTGACAAACGATAGCTTGTGCCACCAGCTTATGTCAGAATCAAATCCAGTAGAAAGGCTGCAACACAAGGTAAAACACGTACTCTCTACAGCCTGGCATTAGCAAGCAGGAAGTGCTGACTCCCCACCTGGCTCAAGATGGTGAGGGATAGTGAAATTTTTTAAATGTTATTTCTAGAAAAACAGTATGGAAAAGAAACAGCCATAAGCATAAATCTCCTTGCTCTGAAATATGTTAGAGATCGTCCTCTCACCCGAAAGACGCCCAGGTGTCTATATGAGACTATTAAAATGAACAAAAATTTACAAGTCTCAGGACAGAGGTGGCTTGTAAGATAGGCACGTGTAGCCTCTCTTTCCCTGCCCAGTTCACCTAGTCTGGGTGTAACATCATATCTTGTCTTCATTAGCTAACCTTTCACTGCCTCCAGTGCAAACATTTTGTACACCTAAGTTGGTTACAATTCTTATAAAGATACAGTCCTAAATGATCATTGCTAATGTCTTCGTTAAAGCACCTGGCATATTATGAGAGTCATTCTTGCTACACAGCAAAACATTTAAGTTCCTAATTCTTACATTTTTCTCTTCTCAAAACTGTTTCAGTTCACAGTGTTTGTCTACATTTTCCATTCCAAGTGCAATGAAAATAAACTGCTGCCTTGTACAGAAAATATTTGTTGTTTCTTCCAGTAGGAAGAACCTGTAATTCACCTATTAACAGGAGATGATTTGTTGCATTTATCTTCTTAGCTGCAAGAAGCATTTGATAATAATGTGGGAAGCTTTTCAAGTTTAACTAGGGTGAAAAAGGCAAGAAAACCCAGCATGGGTCACAAGATGCTTTGCAAATTATTATGCCCAGGCTTTTAATGCCTCTACTTGAACAAATACAGTATACCAAAAGAAAAACAAAATTATTTTTTCCAAGGTACTTAAGGTTGATACAATCATCCAAAAATCCAGCAAGAATTTCTCATGTATTCTCTGAGGTTTTGCCTACACTTCTCTTTTTCCATTTCTTCCAGGGCTTTTGGCTTGTCTGCAAAAGGAAACTGCAATACCACCATGTCAAAAACATCATCAGCTTCTTCTCTATTTTCTTAAGGTACAAGAGCTAGCTAGTCACCTAAGAGGCAAAAAATACCCAAGAATTCACTATTTTGGCTTGGCTGGCTAAAATCCAGACCTGGGCAGGGACATTGTGAATCATCTACACAATAATAAGACTTTTAGGCTGCTAATTTTTCTCTGGAATCATTTCTAAGAGGCAAAAAAGTACACATTACAAATAATAGCAGTTTGCTGGTTATTGTATAAACCAGTTTCCCATCATAGATTCTCCTATTCTTATTAGTATTTTTAAACTACTAGGCGTGAAACCTGCAGATCCTAGTTTGCAATTGTTTTTTTGGAGCAAAGTTTTTTGCAGTCAGCTAACAGCTGATTTACTGACATTCTCATATGTCACTGGAGTGAATAAACCGAAACAAATGGTTCTTTACTGCAGGAATTTAATTTCTTCCTAGCACCAACAACTTTCCTCTTCCTTGAGATTTGGAGATGACTTCTTATGGTTGCAAATCTAATGCTGAGTTTGTGGCCCATATGGATTGCAACAAATGTCACGCAGTCAAATCAATCAACAATGTTATCATCTTTTAGTATCAGTTGCTTATTTATGTAGATAAATGAGAACAGACACAATTAAGTCAATACATCAGTATTAGTTAAATAAACAAAGGTAATCTCAGGTATCTGGGATCCCTAAATAACATATTTAGAAGGAGGCGCGAGTCTATAGTGTCTAAATGTCTTAGGAGCTGCAAAGGAAGCGTCAAATCAATGGAATTTATAGGTCATATTGTTTGGTGTCTGGGAAAATAAATGAAGGAATGCAGAAACAGCTTAAAAAGGTGTAGCCATTGTCTCAGACCAAAGATTATGGAAAATGTGATTCATGAAAATGAAGTCTGTTTATTTGTCTCTTTTTAAAGAACACACTCTAATTGAGGAAAAGAAAGCAAGGAAGGTACATTGGAAGTTCTCAGCACACTGGGAGATGTTGCTGTGGGTGGGGTGCTTTCAAGAGCATTGAATATTATACATAAACTGATTGAGACCAGATGTAGCCTGTGTTTTTGATATGATTTTACTGATTTGTTTGTGTATACTGGTTCTAAATTAAATTCAGTGTTGATTTCCTAGATCTAAATGTATAAGATAGTAGGACTTCTACACAAGCAGCTTCTAGCAGTTTCAAAGAATAGTAGTTTTGTATTAGCACGAGAAAGACATCAACATACCTTGTTCATTTTGTATTTTTTAAGGACGAGAGCTTTCCTGGAAAGAAATTTCAAGGCAACTGCAACATTATTTCTATAAACTCTCACTTTACTTTTAAGAAATAATTTCTTACATCAAAGGCTTTTTTTCTTTTAATGAAATTATGTTTCTCCCTTAAGTGTTGTTTGAGGTGCAACTCTCCAAACAACTCAGACAGAATTCAGCTTCCCACTAATGAGTTGATATTGAACTGACTATGAGCTGACAGTATATCAACTGCTCATCATTGAATCATTCCCAAAATGAACTACACCTACTCCAGAAATGCAAGGTAGCTTATACTTCTCCCAGTCTCTAATTCATGGCAAAGTGACTGGAATCCAGGTTGCACTCCTGACTTCATTCAATTGCTCCATAACAAGCTGCCATAAAAAAAAACAAGGTTTTGCATGCACATACTGGATATTCTCACACATATTAATTTTATCACATAATGAATTACAGCTTCTCCAGTGAACTTTTGTGTGGAAATGAACAGTTCTAATATCCTGGTTTAATCTGCTAATTCTTTATTGGAAGAAAGTATTTCTCTTTAAAAATCAAGTAAGAATAGGTTTTCAGCACCAAAGTTTTGTATTCTGATCACTTTTTCCACTACAGGAGTGAAAAACAAAGAAAAAAGATGCAATTCAAATGACTGTAATTTTGCCATTTGCTTTTCATTTCTCAGAGGTATTTAAACAGGATGGTAAAATATCAAAGCTTCTTTACCCACAATTTTCTGGAGGAATCTGGCATCAGGTCACACTTGCGGGACTGGAAACTTAATTTGGAAAGAAGCCTGTGTGTGAAGCACTCATTCACTTTTTTTCCCTGAGTAGAGGTCCACATAGACTAACACAGCTTGCAGAATGATTGTCTAGAAATGGTTATCCAAGTATCATGTCCACATGTTAGAGTACAGCAGAAAAAGGTTACAAAATTGACATCTCAAATCACATTTTACAGTGAAAAATTCAAGGGCAGTCTTTTCAAAGAGAAGGTTAGAAAGATATTTGGTCATAACTGCATCCATGGAGATGAAAGGTATCTGAGTCTAGTATATTACAATATTTATATGCATGCAGCAACAGATCAAACTGTATGACAGCAGAAAGAACCAATTCAGTCTACATTTCTGGCATGTGGCTACCCAGGATCAGTTTATTATCATAAACTGTGTCATTTCAGGAGATATTTAGCCATCCCTGCTCTGGTGGGCAGCAACCTCTGGGAAGGGGATGGGTGAACAGCAAGGGCAACAGGTGCTCCAGTGATCTCATCTAAGCCCGACATTGAATGCATATTAACATCTTTGGATTATGAGATACAAAACACCAGGGAGCTGAAATTAGAAGTGTTCAAACACAACATGAAATGCATGCTTTTGAGAGAGGAGAGAGAACTATTTGAACAGCTTCCTGGGGGATACAGTAGATTTCTCATTATCTGATGTGTTTAAAACAAAACTGGATATCTACTAAAGCCTATGATCAAATAGAAGCTAGGGATTTTTTACAGACATCAATGGACTGATTTCCATTACTCTCTTTATTTATGAGGTCATTATAAGCCTTTTGGTCCTCCAAATACAAGAACCTGGGAGGCTTTGACAGAAGATCAAGTTGAATTTTATACTATAAACTCCCTTCATTAGGACAAAGGAGAGACTCAAACCATTCCCTTGCTACAGCAGCCTTGGATAAGACGGAGCATGAGGCTAAAATGTCTTCTATTTGCTATGACAAAGATGTTATCACAGACTTAAAAAAAATCATTCCCTGCTTCTCCTCTCACTTTTGGTTAATACTAACTTGAAGCAGCTTTTCTCTCCTTTGTGTTCAAACCATCTTTCTTTCCTTGGGCATCCACTGAGAGAGGAAAAGAATAAAGCTGCGAACATGATACAGCTGAGATTTGTGCCTCCATATTCTAATTTGGAGAAAATTGCTGGGATTACTATTGTTGGTGCAGTTGTTTTGAACTTTTAAAGCATGTCAAATGGCCCTTGAACTTTATGAAAAGCCATTTTAAAAAAGTTGGGGGTTAACAGAGATTTAAAGTTGGCATAACAGAGATTTAAAAGACATCCTATACTGTTTGAAGAAGCAACAGAGTCAACCACACGGGTTCTGGAAACAGTTTAATGTGCGTGCATGTCCACAGAGTCACAGACACACAGAATTTCCTTAATGACTGAGAATGCTTAAGCACACTAGCATTCAAATGCAGAAGCTGGTACACCATCCAAACACCATTTACTATGTTTCCTGATTTTGAGACACATACCTATTATATAATAGTTGCATTATTATATACATAATAACACATTAATTATAAAAAGCAGCAATATTGCTATCCCAGAGGCATATGCCTAAAGAAATTCTCAGATGTGTTTGCACTGCCCACTCACTGAAGTCAGCTGGCTAATCTTTCTGGGCTCCAGGTGTGCTCTTTGTCACTCCCCTGTACTGGTTTTGAAATAAGTCTTTACAGAAGGATTCTAGAGAAATCATGTGGTTAATTTGACCAGCCAACTTGTATATGTAAACAAAGAAAACACAGATACTTCTCAAAATCCTGTGGTTTAGTTTTTCATGAAAGGGTAGCAGATTCTCAGGACATTCCCAGAGACTCCCCTGACTCTTCAGTTTCCAAAACTTGTTCTAAATCTCTGTTCTGAAAATCAGATCCCTCTAAAATGTTTTCATTTGAACATCAAAATTCTCTAGTCACCTTTCACAACTTTGGGTTAAAACCACTACAAAAGAAGTCACCTTACTACATGAAACCAGAAGAGATCTTTTTGTTTAGGCCCCCTCCTGACATTACAAATACATCTGAGTGGAAATCAGTACTCCATTTAGAAAATGTTCCTCTATAACAAAAAAATTATTTCAATTTGCTTTTCACAGAACCTTTTAGCACTAGGGGACTGCTAATGACATGACACACTCTGTGGAGCAGTGAGACAGTGCAACAGCCTTTTTGTATCTCCTTGTAGACTCTGTCTTATTTTAGCACGGGGTAAAAACAGAGGCAGCAAACTGCTAGGCCACGTGAGGAACCCAAACATGCATAACAGTTCATTATGCAATGCTAAACTTCCCCACTGCTAACACATGCTGTTATGGCTGTCTGGATGTTGATCTTGTCATGGGCTTTATCTGAGGAGGTGAGTATATGGCAGCACATTGATCCTCATAGGCCAGCATGTCAAGGAGGTGTCAATGTTATGAAAAGCTGAATCAGAGGACAAAGCTCTAAGTAAGGATATATACAGTTGCACTCACAGCTGCCTTTCAGTGACATTTGTGGCACCTAAGGGCACTAGCAGCAAAGGAGGACTAGAGGACTATCAGCTCCCTTCTTGCTTCCCCACATATTTAGTATGGGCAGAAAAATACTATAGCACTTCTAGGGTTTGTGACCGTAGAAGTAGTATTCTTAACATCAACAAAGGAAAAGGTTTGTCCATATGATAGCAATTTCTTCTTAAACAGGACTGTTCTTCATTATTAATCCAATTGATTTGTCTTCTCTCTTTTATCCTCTCTCTAAAGAAGAAATATGTGCAAAAAATCCTCTTGTGAAGAACACTTGCAACGTTCCTTGCAATTTTCAGAAGTCTTTTGAATTTTGCCTAATTTTCTGCCGAATTGTTCAGAGGTTTGAGTTGAAAGCCTCAGACAACGCAATTTTCCTTTAGACTAGGAGTAATCACAGTTTAGAGGTATGGATTCCCTTCCATGTGACAAGATCAGGTCCTCACAAAGATGATCTTCCCCTGGCAGTAAACTAGGCCAACAGAAATAGACTGTGAAGTTCCCCCCAAAGATCACTAATCATAGAATAACCTAAAAAAATTGAAGGTTTAGAGTTAGATTATTCACAGAAGAGGCAACTTCTCTGGGAGGAAAACAGTACTTCTTTCCCACTTTCCTGGGACATAGTCTTGGATCAATTTTTATGTTTATAGAATAAAGCAGTAAGTATATCTTTCTTGTCAGCCTGCAGTGGATTGTTTAAAATAAATTTAACTTTTATGGTGCCTCAAATTTTGTCTTTACTGCAGTACTTCTTGTTCTCACTATAGAAGATACTACAAATATCACAATGAAGCCCAAATATCAGAAACACTTTTTTTCATGGCAGACTCTAAACACAGAGCTCATAAAACTGCAGTTATCTTAGTACTAGCAGTACTCAGAAGTTAAAGACCATAACATATTCATCTTCCAGTGGTAAATCCACTAAAGTCAGTCAGTTAAGAGCTAGAATTAACTTGTCTTTTGGAGAAAAAAATAAGCTCAAGGGTCCTGGATTGGAGTTCAGGACAGAGATTTCTAATTGAACAAGAAAACTTGAAGAAGTGGAGGGCTCCCAGAAAGGCTCTCTGAAGATATCATTTGGGATGCTGCAAAAGTTGTACTCAGCAAATAGTTCATTATCGTTACCTGTGGAGCCAGACAAAGGAGGAGTAGGAGATCTAGAGAAGCTGTTAAGAGCAGAGTAAGTCATAGCTCATCCAGCAGAAGCAAAATGGTAGAGGGGAATATGCTTGAGAAGACAATATGAATGCTTTTTTTCACTAGCAGCAAAGAGTCAAAAGCAGGCAAGAAGTTTCTTCAAGTTGTAAGATTTTGAAGAAAAAAGCCCCAGGAGAATAACAGTAACAAAGCAGAGAGTTTGTCTGTGTAAACTTGACAAAACTGCTCACAACTGACTGGTCTCTGCAGTGGTGCTTGGAGAGACTGGAAAATTAAGAGGAATGGAGCTGAAGTACCAGTCTGCTTCCTAGGTCTTGGTCAAGCTGATGGAAGAACTACATTAAGAACATGTAGAACTCACATTTCAACTGGTGCTAGAAAGAATTCAACTCCCATACAGGTGATTTGAATTGTGGTTTTCTAAACATCAATCTTCATCAACAAAGGACAGCATCCCAAGTTGCTCTTCCACATTTACAAATGATTTCCTGTTTGAGAAAAGGCTTCCATGTTGATCTAATGCTGTCCATAATATTTAGAATTAGATTGGACAAACTAGCAACTAATAATCATAGGATCCCAGGACAATTCAGCTTGGAAGAGACCCCAGCAGGTCTCAGGCTCAATGTCCTGCTCAAAGCAGAGTCAGCTCTGACATCAGACCAGGATGTTCACAGCTTTCTCCAACTGATTCTTGAAAACCTTCAAGGATGGAGACTGCATAGCTTCTCTGGACAACCTGTTTTATTACTTGACTCTATGACATCTGAACCTTGCATTTCAACTAATGCTTGTTTCCCCTTTTCCACCCTGCATGCCATACTGTAACTTAGCTCCATCTTGTTGAAAACTTCCCTGTGATTGCTGGAAAATTAAAAGTATGTTTACATACACAAAGCATTATATGTGGATCTTTAATATTTAGATAGATCTAAACCGAAGGGTATGAAGCCTAAAAGATCATAACATTTTAGAAATCATAATCTGGATATAAATTTCACAAATCTCTTATGCTCCAACATCTATCACCAAGAACCAGGTACTAAATGTTCTCACATCTGGTTTGATATGTTAACTAAGAACCTCATATAAAATGTCTTTGATTTCCTATGAGAGGCATCTCATTCACATAGGAGTAAATGAAGAGTACCTACTTACAACTTGCCAAGTCACATGATTTCAGACTTGCATACCAGTTGATGGCAAACTCTCAAACTAGAGCAGTAAAACACCTTTCCAGGAAAAAAGGGAAAAAAAAAAAATCAAACACCTGCAAAAAATTGCTTCTTCCTGAAGATTTCATTTGTTTATTTTATCTGGAATCTTCTACTCCTTCTCTTATCCCTGTGTCATGGTTTTGCCCAGCCAGCAATGAAGCACTACAAGAGTCTCATGCTCACTGCCCCCCATCCACCCCCACCCTTATCAGGATGGCAAAGAAACCAGTGAAATGGGAGGAAAAAAAAATAACCAAGGATGTTGTGGATTGAGATGAGGGCAGGGAGGGCTTGCTGCCAATTACAGTTCTGGGCAAACCAGACTCCAGTACTTGACTTAGAGAGGAAAGTAGGAAAGTTTATTCTACTACCTACAAGAATCAGAACAGAATAAAAATCAAAAAGATAGTAGGATGACTGAGAAAATTACAGCCAACACTTTAAGATCTCCCTCCCCCATTCCTTCTTTCTTCCTGGGCTCAGCTCACTCCCAATATCTCTATCTCCTCCCTCCTCAATGGCTCCAGGTGATAGGGAATGGGGGATGTGGTCAGTCTCTCACAAATGGACTCTGCCACTTATTTCTTCTCAGAGGAGGATGACTCCTGGCATTCTGTCCCTGCTCCAATACGGCATCCCTTCCACAAGACACGGTCCTTAAATTTCTCTAGTGCGGGTTCTTCCCAACAACTATTGTATCTACAAATATGCAGTCCCTACCATGAGACATGGCCTCCTCTGGGCATAGTCTTAATGAACTTCTCTGGTGTGAGTTCTTCCTAACAGCTACAGTTTCTGCTAATATAGGGTCCCTCACACAGGACGTGGCCTCCTATGGGCATAGTCACTACCCCTGGTGTGAGGTCTTTAACAAAGTGCAAACAAATCGCTGTTTCACCACTCCTCACTGCAGGATGCAGGGGAATCTCTGCTCCAGCACACCTCCTCCTCTCTTCCCTCACCAACCTTGTGGTCCACATGGTTGCCTCTCTCTCTCTTCCCACTCCTTGCACCACCATCAGCCAGAAAAGAAGGAAGGACAAAGCAAGAAGGAACAGGAAGAACCTTCTTCTTCTGACTTCTTCTTAAAAAGTGATCATGGAGGTGTCTAATTGGCTCAGCCCTAGAATTGGGTCTGACCCAAAGCTGGGGAGAGTTTCAAGCAACTTCTTACAGGAGCCATCTTTACAGCCTCTTCCCCCTTACCAGAAATGGCTCCATGTCAAACCATGACACCGTGTTCCTCTAATCAGTCTATATGGTACTGCTTTTCTGCTGGCAAAGCAGCAAGGCAGCTGTGATGCCAATATGCCTGAAGCTTGCCTGAGGCATATCTCTGCCAGTCTAAAACCTTTACCACCTTCCTGAGTTAGACTAGCTCAGCAGAGTAGTAGTGATCCAAAAATCGCAACTTATGGGCTTGTGCCCTTGACAAAGAGCTGTTTCAAAAGCCTGAAATTCCCCATCTTGCCTTCAAAAGAAATATATATTAAAAGTACATGACTAAAAAGTCTTAAATTAATATTGCTATATATTCAGTCATGAATTTCAAGTCTACAAACAAAATGATATACCCTTGCTATTCTTTTCACACTAACTTCAGTATAAGTATTTCAAACAATTTGTCCTCTAAAATCCACTTTTCCTCACTTAGGGAGCCATTCAATGTCACCAGGAGATTTGTTCAACAAAAGCATGCTAAATCAGACTGTGGGGCACTGTTTAATAATCAGACCATACTTGATGTTTGCAGGATAGATCTGAGTCCAAGAACCACAAACAAGCTTTCAGCCATAGAATTTATGCTGCAGCAGCAGACAAGCAGAAGAAAATCAGGTGGGGGCTGATGGCAAGGCCAAGTGCATCTTAGGCATAGCTATGTGAATCCAATGTATAGGCATTTTTATTGATGGACTCTCCATCAATGAAAAGACAAGACACCTCATTAAATGCTACCTTCATGATTGAAAGGCAGAGTCTGATGGTCCTTATGTCTGTGAGAAAAGAGAGAACAAGTTGGCTCATGACCTGGGAGTCCCAAGAAAAGAACAGTTGCAATCTCCATGTTGAAAGAATGTCACAAATACCTCCTTTGTTACTCCTCTGTGTTGTCCTCCATGTCAATCAAGAGCAAGCGTACTACATTTGCCCTCCCTAGATCAAAGTTAGCAGCCCAGAAGACGCTACAGAGGATGAATTATACTGGAGAAGCTTCCCCTGTATGTAGAGAAGCCCCGGGCATATCCCCTGTACTGCTAGCTGGATGTCTCTCGAGTCCTGTGCCTGATACAGTGTGAATCCACCCCTTTCTTGACTGTTCCAGCAGCTGTCCACTCATGGATTTGAGCCTGAGGCTGAAGGCAGCAGGATAAAGGCTTTTAATCCCCATCCCAGTGCCCTTTATTTTTCAAGCTTTCCAGCCTTGAAGTTACAGGAGATATCATAGATGATTGTGCATGTAGCCAAATGCAGTTGTCTCCAGCACTTGCTCAAAGAATAGTTAGAGGAACTAATTCAAAATAGCCAGATAGTACCTGATTTACAAGGTGCTAGAGAGGAAGTGCCAGTGCTGAATGACTGCAAAAGAGTTTCTTGGAGCCAGGGAGAATTTACAGCTATTTTTATGCAAGATTTAATCATCCTGATGGACATTTTTGTGGAAGAAGCACATTTAAGACCAATCAATATGGAAAAGTCTGAAGGAATAAATAAGATATTTTACTAGTTCAAACCACTGGTAACAGGGAGCCTTTTAGACATTGGCAGGCAAGATCTTCCTCTAGAATTTTATTGACTACTCACTTGTCATGGTTTTGTGTGGAACTGCTTTTTGTTTGGTAACAGGGGGAGGGGGCTGCAGTGATGGTCCCAGTAAGCAGTTCTCAAAAAATCTCCCTTCTCTGAGGTGGACCCACCTCCAGCCTGACCATACCAATCTGGAGCCTCTGCCATCACTATTTAAGAAGGGAAATCTGCAGCAGAAGAGGAGCTGGAGGAGTGGTACAAGATGGAGATGACCATGCAGACCCCATAGGCTGAAAAGGAGGAAGGAAGGAGGAGCACGGGACTGTAACCCATGGCAAGAGAACAACTGTCCCCTTGCAACCCATGGAGGGCAATGCAGGACTGAGAGCCACCAGCAGCTCTGGGTGATTAATTTCTGTTTTCTTCCCCAAGTTGAGCACACTTGCCTGTTTTGCCTGGGACCATAAGTGGCAATTGAGCCTTCCCTGCCATTAGGGTGTTCCAAAGGCCCTAGGTACTTATGGCTGATGGTGATCCTTTGTTCCTGGATGGGCCTAAACTGGGACAACACTCCAACTATCCCATTCCCTACCCTCCTAAAAGTTTTCAAGCTGACACTAGAGGCAAGAGGACAAAATGCCTGTCCATAACTAAGATACTCCAGGGCACTCTTCTTGTTTAAAGTAACTTAAGCCAATGCTTTAAATCAGAACTTTATCTTGTCACCAAGCTTCTTAAGGGTCTGTGGAAGAAGTTACAATGTTTTCACAACTGCAATATAGCTGCAATGTGATAAATAGTATTATTATTATTATTATTATTACAGGCATCACTCTTAGCAGCCTCAAATGCATTGGCCTTTCCTGTTTGGACTACCTTTGAAGTTGCCCCTCTAAACCCTTTCCTCACAGAAAACGTGATCTAGAGCAAGGAAGCTTGTACTGGCCTGTAACTGCCCTGAGAGTCAGTCTCAGTGGAGTCAGAGCAAAAGTAGCTGACACATTTCAGCTTGATAAATTTAAGCAAAAGCTGAAGTTTGTACCCAGTAACTATAGTGCTGTTGACACCTGAGCCACTTTGATGAAAGTCAGCTCAGACAGGCTACTCTTTCTACAGTCACCTCTACTCAGCAGCCTTTAGGTATGTACAATGGTGGAGGTGCACAGGCTTTGACAGGAAAATATCTCCTGTTCAGATGGTTCCAGTTGAGAGACACTTCCACTCTCCAGACCAAGAACTCAAGCGTCTTCTAGAGGCTTCCCTTTGCAGGGGATATGTTTTCCATCTTCCTCTTCCTCCTCCTCCTCCTCCACCCCATGAAAGAGTAGGGTCTCTTCCGTGCATGCTCAGGGGGTCCTTGTCAAGGTGGAAACAGAATTAAAAGAACTAGAGAAATTTTCCTACAAAAGTCAGCACATTCGTATTCTATCCTTTGTGAGAGACTTTTCCATGGGTGACTATAGCCTCCTCATTCTCCACAGGAGATGACAGTGAACACAGCTTGTAAATATACGGCACTCAAAGAATAAAGTCACGTTTGGTTCAGCAGCCTGTCCCTGCTCCAACAGCCTTTTCTGGTCCTTTTTGTATTGCTTGATAATCCTCGATATTTATCTCCTTCCTCTTTCCCTCATTAGTATAACTGTTTTATTTGCACTTCTTATCATCTACAAGCAGTTTAAGAATCATTCTATGTTCCCAGCACCCAAAATGAGAGAAAAGCCAGTAACCTTGACACATAGGAATAGATATATAGTGTCTGAAGGGAATAAAATACAGATCCTCATACAAGTCTAGGAAATAAATTTTCTATCAGAGAGAATTTATTCCCACTTTTAGTTGGACTATACTAAATTATACCAGATCAGAATCCCAGCAAATGATAAAGTGATTAGTCTTCACTTTAGCCTCTGCAACACCTCCCCATTTAGTCCCTGTGGAACATAATTAATGTGCAGTTTACCCTTCTCTTGCAAAACATTAATAAGCACTGTAAACAAAACCTAACAAACATCACATTGCCCAGCACACCTCACTAGTGCACCTCCCAGGAATCAATACTTTACTACAAATCACCACCATTTATTTAGACTCTTTCCATGCATGAGACAATGCTTATACTCAAGTTGCTAAGAAATAATTGTTCGGCATTGGAGGCATTATATCATTTTTTAAATACTGTTGAGAAATAGCTGTATTTCAGTCATGCCATCATTATTATTGGCTATATAGTCACTATTTAAAAAAAAAAAAAATCTATAATTTAGCTATATCAGAGAATCTAGTCTTCCAGAGTCTTGAAATATGTTAACTTCTTAAAAAAAAAAAAAAAACAAAAAAACAAATCAAAACCATTAAGAGCTTGCTCATTTATTACTCTATCAGCTTTGCTAGTATATCCCTTAAGACATTTTCAGATTCTTCATATTTGTCAGCATTTAGCTGGTCCACAACCCTATTAATCTTTAATAACTGCCATTCGTTCCTCCTAGCAAAAACCAGTCCTACTAGGTATGATTGTTAAAGATCCTTTACCTCTTAGGTTTCCCCCTTACTTGGCAATATGCTTACGTTATGCTTTCTGTCCTGAAAAGCAGTTACAAAATAATACTGTGATTTTCATGCTTACAGGTTTTCAGTCTCAAATGTCTAAAGGGTGGGTGTCAGGAGGTTGGGGCATCCCATTTTTCTACAGTAGCTAGCAACAGGACAAGGAGTAATGGGATGAAGCTGGAACACAAAAAGTTCCACTTAAACATAAGAAAAAAATATTTCACTGTGAGGGTGAGGGAGCCCTGGCACAGGCTGCCCAGGGAGGGTGTGGAGTCTCCTTCCTTGGAGGTCTTCAAGACCCACCTGGACATGTTCCTATGTCACCTGATCTAGGTGACCCTGATTCTGCAGGGGAGTTGGACTAGATGACCTCTAAAGGTCCCTTCCAACCCTACCATTCTATGACTCTATGAAATGCACTAAGTTTACAAGGAGAAATCTTCTAATTCCAGGTCATTCAAGTTCTACCTAGACTTTGACAATGAATCTTTGTCCTTTCCATTTCCAACATCGTGGGAAATAAAACCTCAATCTGTCAGATAAATTAGGCCTTTGCCTATACCTGTCCATGTCCTCTGTTTTCACTGGGCTTTTATAGATGCGATTGATTGGAAATTACTACCCTCTTGTTGTAAGGCGCAATCAATAGTCTACTGAAGTCTCAGCTGCTGAGGCTTCAGCGCACACCACTGAAAAATCTAGCTCATTAGTTCTTAGCTATACTTGATGCTTAGCTATGTAGTCTCCGCAGGGCTAACAAGAGTAAAAAGCAGTCAAGACTACTTCTGTCATAAAGTCAGATCTAACTGAATGCACACAAGTAGCAGTCATGCTGAGGAAGAAGACATCATCATTACCCATCAGCTTTTCTACCCTATAAAATAGATCTATCCATCTATCAACCTTCCTGTTTAAGAGTTCAGTGAAGTGCCTGAGCTTGGTTTTGCCAGTATTTTTGTTAAAAAGCCAACAGCAAGTGTTTAATGTTTGTAAATGAAACAGAAAAAAAAAAAACCACCAAAAAACCTCTAAAAATTGAGACACTTATTCCAGTTTTCCCAAACACAAAATGACATAATTTCCCATGAAACACAGCCTAAATATCAAGCAACTTGAATTGAATAGACTACAATGATTTTTAATCGTTTTAACAACTCTGCTTGCAAATATTCGTACCACCTGAGAAGATCATGCAGAGGAATCAGATCAAAAAGCAACAATGATCACATTTTAACTATAGCAGTACCTGATTTGTCACAATCAGGAAAATTATTTTGTGACCCATTGCTAGCAGTGAGGAGAATGCAATTGTTTCCCTCGAGCAGGCCAATGGCACAGAGCATCTTCCTTTCATTGCTTTGCCCTGATGTCTCTTCAAGCCTTCCCTTCCCCACAGAGAGAGACAGGGAGAAAAGACCACAGGAGATAGTTTTCATTATGAACATTTTGAAAGCTCCAGCAGTTTAAAGCAGTAAATATTTTTTCTTCCACTTTCCTTAGTGGCAGAAATCAATATAGCTGACTAATAGCAAGTCTCTTTTTCTTCCAAACGCTCTAAAGCAGGAATTTCAGGGAATTATCCTTCAAAATGCCTCTTCTTTGCATTTCTTCTGTTTTATTTATCTTTACAAGAAATGAACACAGTTCATGTCACTGTTCTTGTTTTTCTAAGGGATTGGTAACCTCCTCTTTTCTGCCTGCAGGCCTTGGAAAAAAAGCAATCTGCAGTCATTGTAAGACCATTAGTAAATGTTTGTGTATCAAAAGAGCAATTCCCAAAAGAAATGCAGATGTGCACATACAAAAATAAGAAATTTGAAAGGCCACAAGCTCCCACAAAGCTGTTCAAAGTAAGCTAAAGTGGTCAAATCTCAAAACATACAGATTTTGACTTTTGAATCCTCCTCCTCCTCCTAGAAAATGTAGACCAAATACAAAGTTCTTTTTTACTTAGAAAAAGGCTGGTTTTCTTTTCTAAAGAGGCAGAGAGCCCAGTTTTGGCTGCTTGCTTTCTGAAATTCCTGTCAGTATATAAAATGTAGGTGGTATATATTATCCTTTTTGCTAAAGTGGAAAGAAAAACTTCCCTGATTGGTGGCCAAGTTAATGGGAAGTTAATGGGAATTGATAAATTACTTTCCATCACAGTGGACATGAAATCTCCAAAGTTTTAGATTTCAGTTGAATGAGAAATTACTTCTGCAACTCAGTCAGCAGGATCGAATATAACCGTGTTTTTTTAATCTTATCAGGGTGTGACAAAAATCAGAAAATTCATAGCTTTGTGGCTGCAATATGTGAATGCACAAGTTGCAAGCACCCCATTTAGAGAATCCTAATTTATGAGAGCCATATTCGCATTCACAACACTCGTTTAAAATTTAGGAGTCCTTGCGATGTTGGGAAACAGTCCCGCAAGTCCTGCCAGTGCCATCACCAGATAATCTCGAGGAAGAGATGATGATGACAATGTCACTCCTTCAGTCAGACAAGCCATGTTTTCACACTCTTGGCCCACCTTGCTCTCAAAGGCACTCTGATCACTCAGACTCAACAGTTAGTTAAATACAGTGCTAAGCACAATTCCACTAGCTACAGCTGCAACTTTATGTCTCTTTATTTGGCAACTTCAGCAATAAACTCTTCCCAATAGTCCTTTAGAACTCATTGATGTGTTTGCTCTACAGCGGGAGGTGGGGTGGAGGACCACTGGGGCTGGTGTTTGCTCCAGCAGTGCTGCACTCTCACACAAGCCTCTGTTTTAGTAGACTGATACAAATGACCTCTCATTAGAAGAGGCAGTTTCTGAGTGGTACATGAAAGAGCTAAGAGAGAAACTGCCCAATCCACTGGAGGTATTTGCCCTTTAAACATTTAGGGTGAGTGACATGGAGGCTCCATCTCCCCCCAGAATAAAGAGCAGCTTCAGTGAGACATTTCTACAGCCAATCAAGAGATTGTGCCCATCTGTCCTGATTTAGACTGGCACTGAAGTACTCTAAAGTTTTCTCACCTCCAGGCTGCATGCCACAGCACTGGTGGACAATGTGACAGATAGCACGTCCCAAGAAATGTGATGAACGGCACACCTTAGACCACTGCTCTGCCCTTCCCTCTCTCTCCTAACCCTCCACATATCACCTTCCCTCTTGCGAGGTCCTTGTGCTCTTCACACATTGCTCCAAGTACAGAAGGCTTTGGTCCATGGGAGCCTTCCTTGGCACAGCCCAGTGGCATGATTTGGCAGGGCTTCTCCTGAAGCAAGACTCACACTGGGAACAATCTAATTTAGGAATATGTCACAGAGTTCAAATGCTTATCCAGAGTTTATGGAGCGGATGAAGTTTTTATTCTGAAAAATCTGGCCAGATCTTGCAGTCCTCATTCAAGCAAAACTACAACTTGCTTAAATGGGAGCTTTGGCCGAGGAAGGGAGGTAAAAAACCCAGCAATAAAACACCTTGACTCTAAGCTGCAAAATTCAACTTTTTCCTGAAATTCTCATGAGATTTCTAGTCAGTTTTGTTTGGACTGCAAAAACAGTTTCAACACACATTTACGCTTCTGCTTCCAGTTACAACTCACAGCCTCGAATAGTGAACTAAGTATTAATGAAAAATATCCAAGAAAAACTGAAGAGATAAAGAAAACAGAAAAAAAAAATCTCAATTGCTGGACAAACATGACAAAGCCCCATTTTATTCCTGAATTTGTAAAGAACAACAAAAGCATGCTCTCTCATCCTTCAGTGAGAAATGAATAGTTTGAATATGGAATACTGCATACATAAAAACTTATTTCTTTTGTCTGTATAAAGATCCTGTTTGGTCTGAAACATATAAAGTCAGAAAAGGCTGCCAGTGATGTCCATCTACCTATGCACCACAGAGAAAGAGTGCTGCTGCAGCACACACATACTTTGTGAAGGCTCTGTATGAGAAAGCTGGTCATTTCCTCTATGACAATAACAAGCTCAATAGCCATCTAATCATGTAGGGTAGGAGTGTAAGTACCTACTTCCCACTACAGCCACAAAATATCATTTTATTTCTGGCTCATCTAGCTGTTCAGTCTGTTGTGTCCCTGAGGATAATTAGTCCTGAACTCAGGGAAACTATTTATCTTACACCAGGGATATTCTATCAAATACTTCTTCACACAAAAACTCATTTAAAAGGATAAAAACAACTCCCTAAGGAACTGTATAAATTTTTGGTCTTCTAGTCATTTCCAGGCGGTGACATATTTGAAATCACATAGGCTCCCTTTGGTAAATAGTTGAGAGCCAATTAGTATCATTGTAAACTGGGGAAGCTGCATCATGATAGCCTCTGAGGAGCAAGCCTTATTTGTTTTATGCAAATATGATTTGCTTAGTTTTGCCTCCCCACAATTAAGCAAGAGTCATTAAAAAGTTGTTTTACAGGGCAAGTCTCCTTTGTCACTGAAAACAGGCATCGTTTTTCCTCCCCAGAAGAGGGAAAATAAGCATGATAGTTTGCAGCTACCTCAGGTAGTGGCTGCAAACTAAATTCTCTCACCAGAAGTCCCTTCCAAGCCTCCTTTAAATATTCCATGACTACTGTCTGCAGAGCTGCTCTCCAGCAGGTCAATCCCCAGCCTGTACTGGTGCATGGGGTTGTTCCTCCCAAGGTGCAGCACTCTGCACTTGTCTTTATTGAACCTCATGAGGTTCATCTCTGCCCATCTCTCAAGTCAGCCAAGATCTGACTCAATGTCAGCACAGCGTTCTGGTGAATCAGCTAGTCCTCCCAGATTGGTATCAACAGCAAACTTACTGAGGCTACACTCTATCCCCTCATCCAGGTTGTTGACTCTGGTGATTTGATCTTGTCTGGATGCCAGATGCCCCCCATGCCACTCTATCACCCCCTCCTCAGCAAGCCAGAGAGGGGAGAAAATAAGATGGAAGCCTCATGGGTTGAGATAAGAACAGTTTAGTAAAGAAATAGCAAAGCCACATGCATGAGAAGCAAAGCAAAACAAAGATGTTACTCTCTACTTCCCATCAGCAGCGATGTCCAGCCACTTCCCGAGAAGCAGGGCTTTGGTGCACGTAACAGTTTTTTTGGAAGGCAAATGTGAATCATGCCTCCCACTTCCTACTCCTCTCCTCAAGTTTATATTGCTGAGCTGATATCATATGGTATGGAATATCTTCTTGGTCAGACTGGGTCAACTATTACGGGCATGGCCCCTCCCAAGATCCTGCCCACCCACAGCCTTCTAGTGAAGATGGAGGAAGAAGTGCTGGAGGGACGGCCTTGATACTGGGCAAACAGTAGCCACAACATTCATGTGCTATCCATACACATCTTTAGCTATCAACAGAAGGCACAGCAGTACAAGGGATGCTGTGGAAAATCATCTCCACCTCAGACCAAAAACATTGATGAAGATTTTTAACAAAATTGGCCCCAGAACCGATCCCTGTGGAACTCCACTGGCCACAGGCCTCCAACTCAATTCTGTGCCATTGATCACCACCCTCTGGGCTCTGTCATTCACTTGATCCACCTCACTGTCCGCTCATCCAACCCACATTGCTTGAGCTTTCTGAGGACGATGTTATGTGAGACAGTGTCAAAAGCCTTGCTGAAGTCAAGGCAGATGACATCCGCTGCTCTCCCCTCATCTAGCCAACCAGTTATGTACTCATAGAAGGCTATCAGGTTGGTCAAACAGGATTTCCCCTTGGTGAATCCATGTTGACTCCCCCTGATAACCATCTTATCCTTCATATGTTCAGTGACAATATTCAGGATGAGTTGTTCTATCACCTTTCCAGGGATGGAGGTGAGGCTGACCAGCCTGTAGCTTCCTGGGTCGTCCTTCTTGCCTTTTTGAAGACTGGAGTGACATTGACCTTTCTTCAGTCCTCAGACTGTCCTCCATTATTATTAAAAAATGATGGAGAGAGGCTTAGCAATCATATCAGCCAGCTGCTTCAGCACTCTTGGATGTACCCCATCAAGACCCATTGACTTATGAGTGTTAAGCTTGCCCAACAAGTCTTTAACCTCTTCCACATCCACCCAGGGCAAGACCTCTGCTGTCCAGGCCATCTTACTATCCTTGTTGGACTGAGCTTCCTGGGGACAACCTTGGCTGTAAAGACCAAAGCAAAGAAGGCATTCAGTAGCTCTGCCTCTTCTGCATCCTCTGTCACCAAGATACTCACCTTGTTTATAAACAGGTTCACATTCCCCCTAATCTTCCTTTTGCTGCTGATGTACCCAAAAAAGCCCTTCTTGTCTTCCTTTACTTTCCTGGCCATGTTTAATTCTAAAAGGGCTCTAGACTTCCTGGCTGCACCCCTGTATGCTCTGGCAACGTTCCTGTACTCTTCCCAAGAAACGAGGCCCTATTTTCACCCCTCATAGATGACTACTTTCTCCCTGAGTTGTCCCTGTAGATCTTTGCTCATCCATGGAAGCCTCCTGCCTCCTTTTCCTGCTTTTCTACATGTGGGGATGCACTGATCCTGGGCTTGGAGGAAGTGGCTCTTGAAGATCAACCAACTTTCTTGGGCACCTCTACCATCTAGGATCTTATCCCGTGAGATCCCTCCAAGCAGGTCTTTGAAGAGACCAAAGTCAGCTCACCTGAAATCCAGGGTCTCAATCCTGCTTGGTGCCTTGCTTCTTCCACACAGAATCTTGAACTCTATCATCTCATGGTCACTGCAGCCAAGATTGCCTTCAACCTTCACAACCCTAACAAAATTCTCCTTATTTGTTAGCAGCACATCCCTCTTTGTTAGTTCCTCAATCACTTGTGACAGGAAGTTGTCATCAACAATCTGTAGGAATCTCCTGGACTGTGTGTGCTTGGCTGAGTGACTTCACTAGCAAATATCAGGGTGGTTGAAGTCTCCCACTAGGACCAGGGATTGTGATTGTGAGGCAGCTCTCAGCTGTTTGTAGAAGGCCTCATTTACTTCCTCCTGATCAGGTAGCCTGTAGCAAACCTACAACAGTGTTACCTACCTTGCCCTGCCCCTTAATTTTCACCCACAAGCATTCAACCTGCCTCTTATCCCCACCCAGGCAGAGCTTAATGATCACTAATTGCTCCCTCACATAGAGAGCAACTCCACCTCTTTGCCTTGTCAGTCTGTCCTTCCTGAACAATACACAGCCCTCCATGGCTGTGCTCCAGTCATAGCAGCTGTCCCACCACATCTCTGTGACCGCAATGAGGTCGTAGCCCCACATCTGCATCCACATCTCCAGTTCCTCCTGCTTATTCCCCAGGCTGCGTGCTTTGGTGTAGAGGCAGCGCAGGGGCTCACTCCCCAGGTTTCCCTGGATACTTGCAGGAGGATCCTCCCTGATTTGGTACTTCCTCAGGGTGGTCAGCCTTCTGCAACTCATCATTCTGTGCAGATGAGGAGCACTTATCATCACATTCCCTGCCCTGCCCTGTTTTCCTGCTAGATAGGATGGCTTGTTCTTTGTCATTTCTTGCTTCAAGTCCTCCAGTTTAAAGCTCTCTTGATGAGGTTGTCCAGTCTATTTCCAAATATTCCAGTGTCCTTATGAGACAGTAAGTTTTGCTTTCACTTGACAGAGGCACTGAGTGGTTGCTATCAGTTTGCTGTTACAGTCCTTTTACATCACCTGCTTGCAATATTCTTTGAGGTTTTTCCTGATGCAGTAACTGTTCATGCCACTAGGCCTTTATTTTGGCCAGAGATGCCCACAGCATTTTTCTGAGAGGACAGGCATCTTGCTTCAGACTGCATTAAAAGAGGGAACTTGGCTCTACAATAGTTTGGCAAGTCTGTGACTCTGCAACTAGAGGTTTTCTGTTCCAGTAAAATGAAAGAAACTCCAACAGGACTAGGGATATAAAGCAGATTAACCCATCTAGAGGTAAGTACTACAGCTTAATTAACAAATTAAATCTCTCTAACACATTTCAAAATCAAAAGACTAATGCAGCTACATCTGCCTGGATTTTCTCCTGCATACAGGTGCAGCCTTTGTCAGCTGAAATCTATTGGATGAGAAATTCAAGCAAATCCCCCCACAGATCTTGATGGAATTTTGGCTCCTCTGGAGTATGCAAAAGTGGAACTTGCTCCTATGAGCAACACAGGTTGAATCTGAAAGCCTTGCCTGGTGTCATAGTCGAGCTCTTACTAAGGATAATTCCCTAATTAAGGACTGAATAATAGTATATTGCTGAGACGTTTTTACCAATCCGTCAGGCTAACTGGCCATAATACTCTGGATAATAAATGCCATCCAGTCCTCATTAGTATGTCCTTTATTCAAACCTATATGGAAAGGGCAGAAATCAAAATTACAAGAAATAGTACATACATCTGACCCCGCACATGGACCCCATGATGTAGGTAGTGTGATATGCTGCCTCCATGGGAGTTTGTACTTGCTTTCCTGGGGGAAATGGAATTTCCAACCTCACTGTTGAGCAGTAAGCTGTGACCAGCTAGAGGACAAAGTGATTTTAGTATTCATGTTGACCTAATATGGACAGATCTGCATGCACATTGACTAGGTTGTGAGCCCTCTATATTTATTATTCTAAACTCCCATTGATCTCCACAGAAATTATTTCAAAATATGAATTCTTTATTGGTAAAGATGTTTACTATAGTTCTTCCCATCCCTTCAATTTCAGTCACAAATTCCTTACTCCTATCCTCTGTTTGTGAAGTCATGGCTTAAGGAGGTCATTGAACAAATGCAGATTTTAAAAAATAAAAAAAAAAAAATAAAAACCCCAAAAAACCAAAAACATGGAAAATTGGAAAGGACTGTTTGAATCATTTTACCCTTACAAGACATTTCTTCACCTTAGGCAGGGTAAAAGGTTGTCTCCTTCTGTGCATTTACAGCAAGGAACATATGCTTTTCTTGAAAAAGACTGTCACGCTGTCACCGTGAGCAAAATCTGAAGTCCTGGTTTGAGTTTTCTTCCATCTTTAACAAGCAAAAACTCCCACTGGTATCAGCTTTCATTAAGGATTGCATACAGAGATGAGGCCGGGACATACTCTTAGCAACATGTTGCTACTGATCTGCTTTCCAGAAGGCCCCACAAACAGCAGAACTGGTGTGGCTGAAGGGAAGGAGAAACTGCAGGTGGAGATGTGGGAGGGGACAGAAAAGTTTTTAAATGGCTTTGCCATTTAAACCATAACACAAAATCCAACTCCTAGGTAACTGAGCACTTTGGAAGATCTAAGCTTAGAGTCTCTGTCCTTCAAGTCACTATTTTTCCTGTGTTGTATAAGGCCTTTCCCACCTAAAACCACATTGACAAGGCTTCATTAAATGAGGTCTGCGAAGCGCCTTAATGAAGACAAATGTTGTGTTAAGTTGCCAAGTATTATACTTACATACATGTTAAGCTATTAACAGCAAAGACAGGGAGATAGGAAATCTGGCAGAAGCATGCTGAACTTATCATGCTGCAGTAGAACAAAGTGAAGCAGACACACTCTATAAGGCATGTCTCCATAGTGGCAGAAATAAGATTGCATTAAATGTCATCTGTATACAGACTTCATCACAAACTTAATGGGGAAGAAATAGATCCTCAAGGAAACAGGAAAGTCTTGAACAATTACAATACATTAAACCCCTTACTAATATCAAAACCTCTGATATTAGGTTTTTCTGCATTTTACTTAATTCTCTTTAACTTCCTGAATATCTAAGATCAGGAAAACAAAAAATATAAAGCATATGCCTTCTACAGCATGCACGTGAATACAAGGACAAAGAACACAAGGATAAATATTGTCAGATGCACTTGACAGCTGTAAAAGCAACAGATTCTCTTCAGTCAATTCCTAGATAAGGAAAGGGAGTCAGCTGTCCCTGGGTCACAGGCAATGAAGAAGTGATGGTTCCAGAAATTCCTTCAAGATGAATTTTAGCAAATAATTCCTTCATAACCGAGGTGAATTTTTCCATTTTCCAGTAGCAACTGAGGACATGACAAAGAAAAAGAATAGGACTTATTAAAACATCTGAGCACAGGCATTAACATCTTGCTAGTAAAACAGGGCAGAAGAATAGGGCTGGATGAGGTCTGGGATTGGGTTTTGCAGAAATGAGGTGTATGCTTGGAGGCTGTCAGAAGTAGGAGACATGGTCACAGGGGTTTAGGAGTGAATGGAGAATGTCAAATTTATATATTTTGTTTAAAAACACATCAGAATACTTGTCTGAGACACTGCATCATCTAAGGCCATCCCTTTCTGAGAGATGGGTAGTATACAATTCTGCAAAAAAAATTACATAACACATTTAATACTTGAAGACTTCCTTTTAAACACATATATTATAGTCATCTCACTGCTAAAATCTTTATATTGACCTATCCTGACCTGTGTAAACACATTTTTTTTAAAAAATACATGTCACTGTCTTTAGATCACAGCAATTTTTTGAATTTACTGCAATTCCTCCAGGCTCACATATCATTACCAGCACTGAAGACTTTACAAAGATGAGCAAGGTGAAAGCTCTGCTGATTCCACATGGGGATAAAGAACTTGTAACATGTTTAATGAAAGTTTTAAAAAGCAAACAAGTCCTTGAGTGTTTGTGTCTAAAGCAAAATACATTCAGGGAAAAGCCATTGAATAAGAAAATTATGCTTTCCATTTTTTTTTCAGACTTAATTAAAGCCTAAATTTCCCCTTCAGTTTTCATGAGGAGAATATATTTTTAATTACTGTATGTGACCTTTTATATTTTAGCCTGAGTGAAATATCTGGATCAATGAAAAGTAATTTGAAGCAACCTGAATAAATATATGCTATCTGAAGAAGGAAGAATGTGAAACTTAACACTTAAATTTCAGCAGCTCTTGATCCTACTATCTTGTGTAGATGATTCAAAGTGTTCAGGAAACCTCAAAAGAGAACTTGCACTTGCATGAGGAGCAGATCTCTGCCCTCTAACTAGTAAAATGGAAAGTCAAACACACATATTTTTCTAAAATTTTTATCTCTCTGTGGTCTTATTTCCACTTTCTTAAATTAAATCAGTGCTTTTTATGGTTCTGGGGAGCCAAAGCCTAATACATGTGGGAATTCAAAGATTTATGCACCACAGGACTCTCTTCACTACAGGAATTTCCACTAGCTTTTGTGGGAGTTTTCCTTCTCCCTGTCATAATCTGCACTAATTACAAGAAATAAATACATACATACACAAGCAAGCCTATGAATCTACTTAGTAAGGAGTGGCATAGACTCTAAGAGCTATTGCTGAGATAAATAAGGTTACATTTAATCAAACCAAGATAATAGATACTTCATAATCTGCAAACACCTTGGTTCAAGCAAATGCAGGAAGGGAAAGTAGGTTATCAGGAGTATATCTCACCCTCCACCCCTTGCCCACCCTTTCCCCTCCTTTCATTCTGCACTGAACTATAACCACCTGGTTAGGATTACTTGACCTCAGGTAATGAAAGTTTAACATAAAAGTGAAAAGCACATCTTAGATTAGCATTGTGAAAACACCTTTTGCTGGAGGACAGCACGTTGCTACAAGTAAGAACAAATCAGAGTTGGGTGAACATTTCCCATCAAGAGTGGAAAACACAAAACTGCTAAATGACAGCTGCACAAACAACATATTAGTATCCAGGGAAATATACAGTCAAAAAATCTTCTGCTTTAAAGAAAGATTTCTTTAAAAATTAATTTAGCATCATTATCAAGAATAATGCTGTTTTCATGACATGACAGAGCAAAGGATGGGGAAAGACATGATCACATGCTTGTCTTTGTCAAGCATCTTCAGAATTTTTCAGAATTGACTCTAGAAATATTAACTCACTGTAATCAATATTGCTCTGTGAACTTGTACCTTCTTTGCAGATCTAAAATTTAGTTAGAGTTTCATTTTTTTAAGAAAAATGTTACTGTCTGCCATGCTCAACTCGTTAGTCTTATTTAGGACTTTAATTGTGACTTCGTAATCTATAAATGATAAAGCCTGAGTCATACAAGCCATATGGAAGCATAAAGGTTACTTAAAACACAAAGAAAAAAAGAAAAAACCACTACTTCTCAGATATTGCTAGCGGAATCTCATTAAATAGGGGGAAGAATAGGTAATCCTAGATCAGAAACTATTTAATTAGCTAATGTGTAACTGCAGTTTCCTGTTGAATTGCAAAATACTGTTGCAGACAGAAGAAAGTGCATTTCAAAGCTGATGATAAAAAACTGGGAGGACTGGTTGATTCACCAGAAGGCTGTGCTGCCATTCAGTGGGATCTCGACCAACTTGAAAGCTGGGCAGAGATGAACCTAATGAGATTCAACAAGGGCAAGTACAGAGTTGTGAATCTGGGGAGGAACAACGCCACGCACCAGTACAGGCTGAGGGTTGACCTGCTGGAGAGCAGCTCTGCAGACAGAGACCTGGGGGTTGTGTGATTAAGATATTATTTTGTAAGTCCCTAAATAAAAAAAGTGCTTACATGGCTCAGGTGCCAGAGCAGCCTCTCAGGCTACACTGCCTACTGGTGGCTAAAGCCACCCATGGTCTCCAGTAACTGCATGGCTTACATGTTGAAACAAGGAGTCATCTGCTTTAATGTATGTGTTCACAAAGCTCTCAAATGGGAGTCTAACTTTTCTCCTCAGTGTGGAAATTCTTCCCCCTGTGACCATCCCTTTCTGTCTCTCCTCGTTCTTCCTCCTGGTTCTCCCTGTCCTGCACCCCTGACTCACTGTGGTTTGCCCAGCTGATTTTGTTAGGCCATGTGCCAATTCTACTTAAGTCATTTTCATTGTCTTTTAGATTAATAGCAGGACACAAGCAAGCTGATTTTTTAGCCTGAGTAGTACCTGGGTGGGTTGCACCTGGACAAAATTGGGGGAGATGCTTTACATAATACTGCCATTATAAAATAAATGCTTATTAAACTATGCTCTTGTGCACACAAGAATGAATCTTCTAAGACTCTAGTAACCCATAGCAACACATATAGGTATAACTTTTGTGTTAAGGCAGCTAGACATGTAAGGCCACAGTGCTAACTGGTAACTTTTCATCATTATCAATGAAAAGATAAAAAATAAAGTCCCTGAATTGCTATTGGAAACTCTCAAACCACTCATAGTACACAAATGGATTGACTCTAACAAGATCTAACTGAACAACATGAATTTAGAACCCATCTCCCAGAGAAACTGAACCCAGTCAAAAATAATATTCCCTAAAGTATGCTTAATCTCCAAATAACCAGCGCATGTGGAAAGGCTACTACTGCTCTTTGCACCTGGTCAGGATTGTGGTGCATCACTTTGAAGAATCTTCCTTTTCCCTGAAGGAGAGGCCAGTGTCTGGTAATCACAGAATCTCAAGGATGGGAAGAGATCTTGAAAGATCATCTAGTAATCATAGAATCATAGAATGGTAGGGGTTGGAAGGGATCTTTAGAGATCATCTATTCCAACCCCCCTGCAGAAGCAGGGTCACCTAGATCAGGTCACATAGGAACATGGCCAGGCGGGTCTTGAAGACCTCCAAAGGAGGAGACTCCACAATCCCTCTGGGCAGCCTGTTCCACTGCTTCGTCATCCTCACAGTGAAATAGTTTTTTCTTATATTTAAATGGAACTTTTTGTGTTCCAGCTTCATCCCATCAGCCCTTATCCTGTTACTAGCTACTATAGAAAAAAAAGGGATGTCCCAACGTCCTGACATCTATCCTTTAGATATTTATAAATGTTAATAAGATCTCCCCTCAGTCTCCTCTTCTCCAGACTAAACAGCCCCAGTTCCCGCAGCCTTTCCTTGTATGAAAGATGTTCCAGTTCCCTGATCATCTTGGTAGCCCTGTGCTGGACTCTTTCCAGCACTTCCCTGTCCCTCTTGAGCTGAGGAGCCCAGAACTGGACACAGGACTCCAGATGAGGCCTCACCAGGGCAGAGTAGAGGGGGAGAAGAACCCCCCTTGACCTGCTGGCCATACTCTTCTTGATGCATCCCAGGATGCCATTGGCCTTCTTGGCCACAAGGGCACATTGCTGGCTCATATTTAGTTTATGCACTCCTTCTTTCTGCCACATCTCCAAACAAGCTGCAATTCTGCTGAATTAACTTTTTTGACATTTAACACATGGCCCAAACACATGGAAATATGGTAATTGAAGTGTATTGAAGGGAGGGGAGGTGAAGTATAAATAGGGTGGAATCTTTAGAATGGTATGTCAATATTCCCAATTAGACTGAATCTGAAAATCCAATGTGATGGGTTTAGAGAAGATGGGATTATATATTTTTAGTGAATAAATTTGGTATTTCAGGTGATTGATCCTCATCCTTGTTCTGTCACCGCTTTAGAATGAAAGTTGGTGCAAGTCACTTTACTCATTTTGTTTTACAAAAATCAAAAAAATATTCCTTTCAGCAGAACACTTAATGATATCCCTAAGGAAACACGCAAATATTTTTAATTATCTTCCTTATTTATGTAATGTAGACTATGATACAATGCAAGACCAAAGGGATTTTATAAAGTTGCCTTTATAGATCAGAGGTAGCTCAGTGGGAAGAGGACAAATTATTCCAGAGGAAGTCTATTCTAGGTGGCCTCGTAAGGGTATTAGTCACATTGATGACTCAGAAAAAGTAACTTTGATTAAAGCTATTGGCAACCAAACAAAATATGAGTAAGGACAGTTTCTGAGCACTTTAGCACATAGCATTGCTAATGGCTTTTATTTTATACCAGAAGCTACTACTCAGCAGGAAGGGACACACTGGAAGTAGTATCAAAAAGTTTTCTAGCCATTGGTAACTCAATAGCAATGTTGTGTTACATATAAATTACTTGATGTCATTTTAACTACTGTTTCTAATGGCTAAGATAGGTTTCCAGGTATGGGGCTAATAAAAACGGTATGTTATGATTTGACAAGCCTGTGCAATCGACAGGCCTGCAGAATGCAACTGTCAATGAGCTCAGTCTCAATCTCTGCAAAAAATCATAGAATGGTTTGAGTTGGAAGGAACCTTAAACATCATCTAGTTCACACATTCCTGCCACAGAGAGGGACACTTTCCACTAGAGTAGGCTTCCCAAAGCGCCATTTAACTTGACCTTGAACAGTTTCACGGGTGGAGCACCCACAGCCTCTGGGCAACCTGTTCCAGTGCCTCACTATCCTCACAGTGAGAAGAACTTCCTCCTAACATCTACTCTCTTTCAGTTTGACACCATTTCTTCTTGTCCTGTTATTACATGCCCTTGTAAAAAGACCCTTCCCAGCTTTATTGCAGGCCTCCTTTAGGTACTGGAAGGCTTCCATAAGGTCTCCTCATAGCCTTCTCTTCTCCAAGTTGGACCATCCCAACTCTCTCAGCCTGCCTTCATACAAAAGGCTATGCCCTCTGATCATCTTTTTGGCCCTCCTCTGGACTGACTCCAAGAGGTCCTTGTCCTTCTTATGCTGGGGGACTCAGCGATGAACTCAGCACTCCAGGTGAGGTCTCAAGAGAGTCGAGTAGATGGGGAGAATCCCCTCCTTTGTCCTGATGGTCATACTGCTTTGGTGCAGCCAGGATACAATTGGCTTTCTGGACTGCAAGTGCATATTGCCAGGTCATGTTGAGCTTCTTGTCAACCAAACATCACAAAAGTTGTAATCCAGACAGTCTTATCTAAATCCAAATATCTCCTTCACTCTCTTTTATCCCTCTGTTTTGTCGTGTTATTGATGCACCAGGTCTGTGCTCTTCCTGACGACAGACAAAATAAGCAAACAAAAAAAAATCACCAAGATCAACACACATGACATTGATGGATCTCATTAATGCTCCTCTCATGAAAGACAGGTTTATCTGCTTAACTCAAAAGTTTATCAGGCGGCTTGCAAAAAGCCATTTCAATCGCTCTGTCAGATCTTCATCTCTATCTTGCCCTCTTTGGAGAAAGAGTGGGAGAGGGTTGACGACAGAGGGCTTAAAGGAGTAACAAGAAGGAAATAACAAGACAGCACTATACAGAAATTTCCGAGGATTTCCTTTAATCCTAGACATTAGGTTGCAGTTTTCTGTGCTTGTATAGGAATGCAATCATGTCAGTTCAATGTCCTGGAAATAGACAATAATAACAGGTCCTCACTTAATTCTTTCAGAATTGTCAGAAATGCCAACTATCATTCCACTAGGAAGCTCTGCTGACAACTGGAAGCTGTGGCAGCATGAAGAAGTACTACTAAAATAACTCATTGACTGCCCAGAGAGATCTGAATTGCACAGTAGCAAGGAGTACCAAGTATGATGTATGCTACATAATGCAAGACCAGCATGAAGCAGTTACTCATAAAATGCTGGTCAGACAGGGGTAAAAACCATCGACTGCCAGAACCAGCTTACCTCATTTAAAGGACTTGTGGATAAATCTTTTTAGTGCCTTACGTTTCTAAGCTGCAAAGTGTGTCAGACATCAACTGGACAGATTTGACTAGTGGAGGAAAGAAGGATGTATAGGTTCACACATTGCAAATACCATCAGTAAGATTGTTTAAATGCTGTTTCTATGCATTTTTAAAACCACTGTGCATTAAATGAAAAATCAACAAGTATATTGAAGTTATTGTGATGAGTGAAATATGTTGGTACTCACTGATTAACTTCAGCTCTTATGGTATATTGGACATATGTCCAGGACGTGTGAGAACCAGATAGGCTGGCCCAGGAAAAAAATGTCCTTAAAAAGTGACAAGGCAGCAATCCAGAGTCATCAAACACGGTGCTCTCACCATCCAAGTCCCCAGTAAGAGGTAGAGAAAGCTTGGTTAAATAGGGGCTATAACCTCATGGCTGAATGCGTGGCCAAAGAGACACAATTTCCAAGTACAGCTAAATGTAAGAGGAGCAAATCATTGTCTATTACTTGGAAACATGGCTTGTGGGACAGAAGGAAGACATTTTATCCTGAAGCACTGCCCAGCTGTAAGAGAGATAAAGTACAGGGAGAGGTCAAGATCTCCAGTATTTTTAAGTGCTTTTAGTAATAAAGTGATTGTAATCACTCTGCTACCCCTGAGTACTGCATCAAGGTGTGAGACAGCTGTATACCCAGATGTGTGGACTTGAACCATACAAGGGCGTAATTCAGTGGAGGTAAGTGAAAAATACTGCCCTTAGGAAGGAGTAAGTGCAGGGAGCTGGCTGGCAGAGCAACACCTCTGCACAAAGGTCTGGGCACAGTGGTAAAAGACTTCTCAGGCCCTACTTGGGCAGACAACATGGTGCTGCTGTGAGCGGAGAGGCTGAGTTAGTAACAAGATGATCCATTTCCTCCCCATAGCACCACCCCAAGTACAATGTTCTCTCCAAAGAAACAATGGGTCCACATTTGTTCCTCGATAGAGACACACATCAAGGGAGATGAAGGGAGGGTAGGATTAGCAGTCAGAGGTCTAGTAACAATGCTCTGTGACAGGGGAGAGGAAGATAGTAGTTTTTTAGTGCAGGGAGGAGAGGTCAGAGGAAGGATATGACAATACTTTTCTAAAAGGCTGCTGCAAAGGACAAGCAAATAAACATTGTTCATCTCTACGGAGGGTAGGATAAGAAGTAATGAACACAAGCTGCAGCAAAAGAGACTAAGTTTAGACATTAGGAAAACTTGCTAGTGATAAGGAGAGTTAAGTACTGGAATAGGTTATCTAGCAAGGCTGCAGACACTCTATCACAGGAGGAAATTTAAGGCCAGGTTGGGCAAACAAATGACACAGGAATTCTCAGAAAGGGAGATGAGCCAGATGATATTAACAGGCCCTTTCCAGATGCATTTTTTGCAGATTCTCTGTCCTACACATAAAAGCTGTGACTCTCTAGAGAAGCCTGTGTTAAGTACAGCATGGTTTAGATGTTTCCTGAATGAGTTTTCTAAAAACAAAACAATAACAAAAAAATCCTGATGCTACAAGCTCTCATAGATTTGTGTCACCGTGCTTGGCTCATTTCTTAAAACTTTGGCTCCTGGAGTCAGGCAGATTCATGAAAGTTAAACTTAAATGAGCAAAGCGCTGTCAAAATTTATGGTGTGGGGAAAAAATTAAAATAAAACAGATTAAAAGCATGACATAGAAGTACTTCCAGCAGTTTTAAATCCACAAGTAAAATACATTATTTAGCTTAAAAATCAAAAAGCAGTTAATTTTTTAAAGAAATCTTGAGATTGCAACTGACTCAATTTCTTATTATTCATTGATGTTCAATGTTTTTAATGGTCATCCTCTAAGTCTAGGCTTGAAGTCAAAAAGATAATTCATTTTTGTTACTGAAGGAAAGATTCAGAAACCAAATGTCCTTCCCAGTGAGTGGCAGAGACATAAAGACGGGGTAGGGATATGGGTACCTCCTTCCAGCTCCAAAACTATGAAGCACCCAATATAACTAGCAGGTGACCAAAAAAACAACAAAAAACCTCAAACAACAACAAAAAACTACAAAAAAACCCCTAAACCAACCAAAAACAACCAAAATGGTTTTGTGTCACAACAGATGCAATTAAGAAAGTGCAACATCTTGCTATAAGATGCTTTGGATCCTACATGTATTCATAGCGATGCTGTGAGTATGCCTATATCTGTGAGCCTCTGGCAAAGGAGCTCTTTAAGCCACAAAATGTTGGTTACTGAGGAAGTATTTGGGAGAAAGTCTCAGTCTTTCCTCTTCTTTTGTGGTATACCCCAGGCAGCTCTTATGGGTCACCCTTGAAAACAGGATACTAGGCCAGACTGTTAAACCAACCACAGCAAGATGCTCTCATTCTTTTACTCTTTTGTTGTGGTCCTAATATGCTGAGGCACACTGACAGGGCTGCATAAGGAAACTATATTGGTTCTCTGAATAGCAAACTTCTTTTTCCAAGGCTGTCAATCACACCTGGCCAATAAAGTCTCAAAATAAAAACTTTTAAAGTAAATAAAAGCCACAAATAAAACTGATAGTGAAGAATTAGTTGAGTGCATGAATATAATGATACTTATCATAAAAATTGGTGCAGTGTGAGTTTTCATCTGACCCGTCATCACTCTGAAATCTTTTTCATTATCATAAATCAAAAAGCATTGTTTGGTTTAAATCACTTGCTGCTTAAAGATGAATCACCTTTGATTTCCTGAGTTTTGCTTACGGCAAAAAGAAAAAAAAAAAAAAGCTTTCAAAACTGTACAACAGTAAAAATTTCTGGCCCCACTTTGCATTTAAAAAAAGCCTCAGAGAGCTCTAAAATTTAATCTAGCAAGCAACATAAAATGAAACAGAACTGTGATTTAGGAAAAAAAAAAATATTTCTTCATCTGCAGAGCTATTAATCTGCAGTTTGGTCCAGAGAATGCATATACAGCAGTCTGTGAAGAGGAACCCCAAGCTCTAATGGCTTGAGGAAGATAGGCCTTCAAATGTTTAATCTCACTACAGGTGCATATCTAAGCTTTTCTGTAACATCTGTCCCTGTGGATAAGAAGACACTAAGCATCCTGCACTGGATTGTGCAGACACCAGCTATGTGGCTTAAAGCGTATCCTGTGTATACTGATGACTGATGTGCAAATCACACAAACCAACTCAATAGGTTTGCCCAGAGACTTCTTCCCAGCGTTCTCGCCTCCCTTCATCCCACCACCTTGACATTACACCCCGTGCCCAGAAGTGCAATTAGATTCTTGCCACTTTCTCCAAAGTCAGGAAAAATTGGGTCATTTTAAAAGTCAGTTGAATAAACTGATGAGCCCAATGGGCTGGAACAGCAAAACAGATCACAACTTGGCGTAAGTCATCCCCAGGGGGGAGATGCAGAAGAAATATGCTGCATGCAGTCGGATCTGGGTTTATTTTGTGAAGAAAACTCTCATAAGGAAAGAAACAAGCAAAAATAAAACAGGCTTCATTCTTTATGTCTCCACTAGCTAGAACCCTCATGGCAATTCCCATCAATTTAACTTTTGGATGTCTGGATACTAGCCAGGGAGCACTCAGCTTCCATATGCTCAGCAAAGAGAGCAACAGCAACAATGTGATGCTGTTGTCAGGCAAGGCAGGTAAATCACTGCATATTTCTTCTCAAGCCCAGTTTTCTGAAACTTGCCACCCAATTTTAGGAAACTGAAATGGTTTGGTAATGAGTCCTGGCTGTTCCATAAGCAACCCTAAATCTCAGAACATGCCTGATGGAGCTGGCTGTGTTTGTCCACTCAACCATATTTTTGACCTTTCTTTACGCCCATGAGGAGAGGTGGAAATAGTTTCCTGCACAGAGACCAGTTATTTGTTGTCCTTGGGAGGCAATATAATCTGAGAGAAGGGGAAGGGGGCGGGAAAGGGCAATGGAGTCAAATGTATGTGTGACTGAATCTCAGTTCTGTTGCTAACTGTCTTTGGGGAAATCACTTCATCTCAGCCCCACTTTCCTCTCTCCCTGTAAAACAGAGACCTTATACACAATTGTGGAGAAAGTGTGCAATTTGTTAAACATATGAAGCAGTAAAAGAGCAATTCATCTTGCTAATTTTAGCTGTCTGCAAGTTAGTATCTGGTCTAACTAGGTTCCTTCTACAGCCCACGGACAGAGAGACGTTGGATAAATCATCTCCTATTCCTCCACTGACTGTGAAAGGAAGCCAGACACCTGGCCATATTTAGGTAAAATTAATCCTATCTTCAATGTCCAGAGTCACAGTAAAGGCCAAGAATCTCCTGTTGGCACTCACCACCCTTCTCTATTAGAAAGCTGAAGGATATGCTCATGGTGAGGAGGCTACTGAATTTTTCTTTCCAGAAACTGTGTAAATTCAGAAGCAATCTTTTCCTTTACTTATTTACTTGAGACATTAGGAAAACATCACTCTCTGGCTTTGATCTGTCACTGCTACCAGGTTGCCAGCTTCCTCCCTTCTGGCAACATGTCAGCCCCTATGAAGTACACAGGTAGGATTTTTTTTGTATGTGAGCATTCCTTGTCTGAAATTCAAATAAGGCTATTGTGGTAACATACCCACACACTTTAATGAATATTCCTGACACTGTACAGTCAGCCAATACAGACTTCACTCCTCACAATCTTTAGGTGTGTCTTTTGCAAGAGGGATGAGGGAAACGGAAAGAGTGCAACAGGCTGTATAAGCTCATAGTCTCTCCTTAGATGAGAAGACCACCAAATCCTATGCATCTACAGAGATATTGCAGAACATCCTCAAATTTCAGTCAAACAGACATCAAAGCAGAAGGGCTTGTGGTCATTACTGCCTAACACTGAACTCACATGCAAGTCACAAGAAAGTGATACGGAGTTTTGAAATCTGACCCGTGCAGTCACAGGATTGTATTCTGCACTTCTCTCTTGAATGATATCTTTCCCTGAAAGCTGAATGTTCTCCTCATCATGTGGAATAATAACTGGTATTTCAGAAACCAGTTTCTGGTAAATGTGTGGTGTCTTTTGCCCTCCAAGTCCCCTGGCTGAGTTAAAATTTTCTAACATATTATATTGCTTCCATTAATGGCAGTAAACAAGCATTTCCATAGCAATTTCCATAATCAAAGTTCCCCACTTGAGAGCTCCTCTGGAACTATCAGCTGACTTTGCAGGGAGGAAACCAAGGCAAAAGAATTATGCAAAATGCTCAAAGCCACCAAGTGAGTCAGACTCCAAGGCAAAAAGAAAAAAATTTTTTAAAAAATTTAACAAAAACTTTAGTTCTCCTATCTATGCTTATGCCCCAAGGCAGTCCCTGTCCTTCACAGCTAGGGATCAGTTCGGTTACCATTTACACAAAGATAATTTCACTGACACTTTCAGAGTTAGCCCTGATTTACTGCACCATCTGTGAGATCAGCATGCGGCACAAGACACTCTTATGACTGGAAAATACTGACAAGGAAAATATATATATATATATACACACACACATATATATACACATATATATACATATATGTGTGTGTGTGTGTATATATGTGTATATATATATACATACTCCTTCCTGCTCTCCATTGTTAATCTTTAATGACCACTTTCTTTCAAATACTTTCAGTCCAATTTTGGCTGAACCAAGAATTTTTTGAAATTTAAGTATCCTTGTTAATTGGGATGAGTGTGATGTGTCATACTGGCCGTGCAGCTCCTTTGGCATGCAGTTTGACCTTGTCAAGACACTTGTCCTAGTACTTCTCTTTTCCATTTGATTGTGTTTTGTGCTTCTTGGTAATACAGTTATCCTCCAGATTTTGTCATTTGCATTATATGTCCCATCTTCTCAGCAGCAATAACAATCTGCCTGTGGAAAAAAAAATCTGAAAACAAAGCTGTGTATCCTCTACCTACTCCTTTGACTAGAGGAAAGTCCCCAGTTATACCTGGAGAATTTTAACAAAGCAGCAATGTCTCACTGAATCATCAAGCACTGCTTCTCTTTGGACAGTGTACTGCCTGGCACCTGTGTTCATCTAGATATGATTCATTGAGACTGAAATAAAATGTTTACTAACATACAAACAAAAATAAGGGGTCTATAACTAGTGTATTTCAAGTGCTTCTCCATCTTCATGTTGCCTTTCTTGAGGTGTAGTCATAAAATCATTGAAAGGAAGAATAACCTACTAACCTCATTAACAGTGCAAAATGGAATCACTGAGCTTAAATAATTCCGGTGGCTGTGAAAGATTCAGTTATGCAGGGGAGCCCATTCACTAAGTTAGAGTTTAGATTGGGGGATTGGAGTAGATGATCCCTAAAGGTCCCTTCCAACCCCTACCATTCTATGATAACCATTCTATGATAACGATTCTATGATTACTTCTGTGTAATGCTGGTTTCCAAAACTTCTGAGTCACTGCAATCTCTTCCCCACTTTGGTATAGGTGCCAGACTGGGAGATCTCCATCTCTGACCCTGCCAGTGTTGCAAATTCTAATGTAAATAGAGAAAAAGTCCAATGTCAAAAAACCCCACGTGCTTTGTTGTTGCAACCAACAACCTGTGTCCTTCTTCTCCCTGTTTTACAGAGAACAAAAGAAGTAAAATATTATTAATTTCATTCATACTTTCCCTTCATCTTCTGAGATAACTTTGCAAGGAAGAAAAATCTCTGCAATCCTGCTCAGGCTGCTCCCCAGGCCCCCGTCACAGGATGACCAAGCTTGTTTGCTCCTCTGAGAGCTGTGCAGTGACAGCAGTTGTGTTGGGGCTGATAGTGCTGCCAGCAGAGTCAGCACAGGTGTTGTCACAGCAACCAAAACATCTGGGTCATAGACCCAAAGCATCTGTGTTGTCTTTCTGGTTACTGACATCAGTATCTGAGTTAAATTAAAAATACATGGCCACAGGTATTTGTAGGTATAACACGTGTAATTTGTTCTCATGAGCACATATCATATGAAACGTTTGAAAAATACTAATTCTTATTTCAGATCTTACAACAAAAAGACCAGTGCTCAGAAATATTTAATTTCAATAATAATTTTAAGGCAATTGCTCAGGTTTCTGTGCTGTTGAATTGGTAGTGAAACGTGTGATGTCTAAAAAGTGCAATACATTATACTCTGCTAAGGCAGTAATTTTCCAGAGAAACTTCAGTTAAATTTTGCACTACATCTCCTTCTGTTCTGAATGTGGCTTCTGTGAGATGAGGTTGGATAATAAAATTCTTTTATTGGTCTATTTGGGCATTCTATTAGTTTTTGATGGTACCTAGATTTTTTTACTAGGTATGGAATTGTCACCAGCAACGTAGCTGGTGTGTAAGAAAAGACTGAAGAGTGTAGGGCTCCTTAGCTTGAAAAAATGTATATGAGGTTGAAGAAAATAATGCAGGATGTCAAGAATGGTTATCAGAAGTATCTTTAAAAACTCAGCAGGTAATGTTATTCACTACTCTTTACCATGCAGGAGGTGGGAGTTGTTGCAAAAATCATCAGGCTGCAGGGTAAAAAGGAGCAAAAGAAGTACGTTTTCACACAGAACCAAGTTAAACTGTGGAACTCATTGCCACTGGACAGTGCAAAGACTAAAAGCACATTATAAAAATTTATAGGAAAGAGTTACAAATTGAGGCTGAATACAAAGATTTGGATTTAGCCTAAAGTTCAAGAAATTCATAAGCTTGCAGGATATCCTAGGATATCCTGGGAGAAGGATGGATTCAGCCACTGAGCAGACATCCACCTACATCTGCTAACAACCTATATATCCTTCTCACTGGATGTAGCTGGTGTGAACTGGTCAGGTCGTCAGGTCCAGAGACAGATGGCAGAAGAGAAGCGGAGCCTTGACTGGATCTCATTTCAGCTCTGGGTGTATTAATATCCATTCAATTAAGGAATCAGTTGAACAAAAGATTAATTAGCATAAATACCTAAATCTAAACTGACCTTCTCTTTCAACAGTCTTAGATAATCTCCACAGCAGCAAAACAAGAACTATAAAAACTTTCTTCTCAGATGTGTTTTGAAGACTAACCACTTCAAGTCTCTGAAGTGTTTCTAATTCTAGCAGCAGTATCACCAAACCACTTAACACATTCGTATCACTTTTGCCCTATGACTTTAGAATGGAAGCTATTAACAGTAACTTTTTAGATGCCACTCTTGCGCAGGATCCCAAAACATCCTTCCTCTTTATCAGTTCACAGATACAAGAGGGGGCAGAACAGCTATTTCCATCAACAATGTCCCAACTATGAATGGAGAAAGTCAAGTTTTGTCTTGGAATTGTGAAGGGGAGTGACAGAGGAGAAAAAAAAATAGGTAAAATATAAGAAATTCTCAGTTGACCCATGATAGGTTATTGTAGGTAGAAAAAATATAAGCTCCCTGAGGTTTAAGTATTATCCCTAATTACTGCCATTAATTGAATCAAGCTGTGTCTTCATGGGGGAGAATACTAGAAAGATGCAGTGCTTATCTCTTGCATCTCCTCTTTCTGATGCCCACCACCATGCTGTAGTCACACACACTGTAGAAAACATTTCAAATTATTCTCCAGCACACACAGCTCCAACTACTCACTCTCTCTCAATCTACAGGAATAACAACTTTAGCAAATTCCGTGTGCATTTATATACTCTCTGAATATTCGTGGTCCTTAGGTCAATGTCACAGTTGCTTCAGAGATCCACAGCAGACCACCCATTCACTGTTTCAGGAGAGGCCAGGAGCACCAGGTATGACCATTTTTCTCAGGATTACCAGCCCTCACATGCCACACTGGTTGCATGATCCCCTATGGCCTGGGCCTGGCACAGGGACCCTAGTCTTGATGTTCCCTGTCACTGCAGCACAGAATGGGGAGGCAGCTCTAGGCTTCTCCTGGTCAATCCCTTGCAGTTGGTGCAACCACATAATGGTTATTCAGGGCCTACAGACAACAACCTCTGTTTTCCACCGAGCACTGCAAGTCCTGCCATGGAGTAAGAAAGGGAAGGGTGAAGGTCCAACAACTTCAAAATCTCTTATGTATCCCAGACATTGTGTTGGTGCAGATACAGGGCAGATTTTGCAGGCATCAGTGCTTTCATCTACCATCGGCACAACTGAGGCACATTCTTTCTCCTGATGTTTAGCTGCTGTTTTGCATTTTGAGGTGAGACAAATACTTACTATTGGCCTACATATAATGCAATGTAAGACCTGAGTATTGGTCCTGAAGGTTCCTCCATACCAGTGTCTGCAAAGCCAGGTCTGTTTCATTGCCTGACTCCACAAAACACAAAATGCAGCTGTGCAAGGCTTTAGGGTTAGTAAAATGTAGTATGGGACCATTTTATGGATAGTAACTTTGTTATGCTAGGTGTTGCACAAGTTGGCAAATCTCTTGTGGACAAGGATAGTCACATCAGTAAGAAAAGATATTTTTATCTATATTTACCACATCTCCACCAGACTTATTGTTGTCCAAGGCAATACCATTTCTCAGCTTATGAATGAGTTTCTCCTTTTTGGAGACATGTAATTAAAAGGCCAGATTGACCTTAAACAGAGTAAATAAATCGTGTTACAATGTTCTACCTGTCTCAAAATGCTCTGGCATGCTACACATGAGTTGACATTTACTTTCAACTTTGATGTGGCTGGGACTGTATAGCACTCACAAATATATTCTGGTAGGATCCAGTTGTCTGCAATCTGCCCGCCTTCCTCATTGGAAGTGAGATCTGAGCACTCACGTAGTTTTCATTCAGCACAAAGGTGGAGCACTCATGACAGATACCATTGCCCAAAGCTGGAAAGGACACAAGCCACCACATATACCTTCCAGCTGTATTTTCCAATTTGCATTCTTCCTTCTGTTCAGCCATCCCCAACAGGTTTACAGTCAGAGCTGGCATGAAAACCGAACTCCCCCCGGCTCAGCCTGCGTTATTATGTCCTTTGATGTACAAAGTTGGGTGCCTTTTCCATTCATCATTAAGAGCTGCAAGGGCTGGAAAAACTGGCAGCTGAACATACATGCTCCCTTTACCCTGGCAATTCCCTGAATGACATTTGCTGTCTCACATAGACTCAGGATGTTAACTAAACTGACAAGGACTACACAACGGAGAAAGGAAGGAAGAAAACACCTGTCTTTCCAATTCAAATAAAGTTTCTCTACTTTTAGGAGTCTTTCAAGCATAGCACACAGGAGGTTTTGAGAATCTGGTGGCTCCTGATGAAAGTGCTGTTATTTTCAGTGACACAGGCAGGCAGGGATTGTATTTTGGTCTTCTGAGAACAGGGAGCTGGTTTCCACATCTACTTGTGCTGTTCCTTAAGGCTCTCAGAGCAACTTCACTATACAGAATCACCGAGAATTTGCAAAGAGGGCAAAGGAGGACTCCTGCTGCCTAGAAAAACCAATTTCCACCATCTTCTGCACAATTGATCCATGCCATACGTAAAGTCTAAAGAGCATACACATTCTATCTTTTCCACAAGGAATGAAGATATTTTATTCAAACTATAAAACCTGATTTTTTGTTTAATACTGTGAAAAGAGGCATATAGCAGAAGCCTGCTGTTAGCATGACATAAAGTAATGAATCAGTTTTCAACGAGATTTAGATGGAAGTGTTGATTCAAGACATGAAAAGAGAAACTGGGTTTTTTACAGTACCTCCCTGACATACCAGCACACACCTGCTCCTTCCCACTGTCTTTCGAAGCTTTTCTCACGGCATCACTCTTCCATCTTGGCTTGGATGTGACAACACTTTGCAGATTTCAGGAGAATGACACCAAGCAAGTGACTTTGGGTGTTGGAAGACTCTTGGAATCGAAGGACTCATGCTTGGGAAAAGTTTGTTTCATGATTGTTTCTTTTTGCAGAAGGCTGGATGTGCAAATCCATCATGTCTCCACCTGACTCCGTGCTGTGGAGACACACACTGTGGCACAGAAGGAATTTGGCAGTAGAAAAGAAAAATCTTCAAAAACAATTTACTAAGCCCCAAAACATGCCAAAATATACTAGATGCTAAGGTTGGAAACCTGCCGGGGAGAAGCATTTTTCAGTTAGGAGGCTGATATCTCCAGGAGGGAAAGGGAGGACCCTTCTCCAAAGACCCACTCCCATCTCTCTCAACAAAGTGTGTCATGAACCCACAGCAGATGTCAGTCCTGGTAGAGCAGTGAGATCCACCGTCCCTCGTCCCTTCCACACCACTTACAGTTTCTCCAAGTGCCCAGTTCATGTGTGGTGGCAGAGGACCTGAACTGGGGTGGTCCATCATGGCTGGAGCTGACACTGCTGGAGTTCCAGTTCTGTATGGAACCGAAGGGCATCCAGCAATGTCTGTGGCAGAATATAATGGATTACTTCATTCTCTCTTGTCCGTTCCCCATGTTCTGTACTTTTCCTGACTGTACGTGAGCACTCTTTCATTTTGCGCTGTATCCTGGATTCTCCAAAATCCCAATCCAGGACTAAGACCTCCTTCTACTGCTTTAAAAAAATTGATAGACTCCCTTATGAGGTGAGAAGGCTAAGCTCCGCTTTGGGGCTTAGGGACAAGCACCTGGTGCACTGGAGCTGGCAGTAAATTTTGTAACACATTCAGTGAGGGGCCAAAGCCACCGGGGAGGACATTGTAGATGGTGGCAGACAGAATGACAACAGCCACAGCTCCTCTGTCAGGAAAAGCAGGGTAGCAGGGAGAAGGGAGGCCCCTGAATCAGCTTGAAGTGTCCGTGAGCAACAGCACCATACACAAAGCCACCCCCATGCTCAGTTCTCACAGCCACCACACAGTCTCAGTTGCCACAGCACGTAAAGCAACTGTTTTACTGACAAAAATTCCAGCATTGCACCTTAGTCTGTGGGCTAGAAGTGTAATTTAGATTAAGTAGGAAAGCTTTTACACATTAATTAAATACCAATTGCTAAACCATACCCCACCAGTCATTATCTGTGTTTGATATGGACTTATTACATAACTTTTAAACTTGGTATTTAGAAAATAATTTCCTTATTAGAAAGATTAAATATCTACTTGAGAGACTTCATTTTTTTAAATGTCACCATTTCAGTTTACTAGACTTCTTGCTGTGCTTAACACTAACAGTGGGTATTTAAAGTAATAACAAATAAGCTGTTTGCTGGGAGCACTCCGCAACAGGCAAGATCTGTCCTGGGACAGCCTTTGCTGGTGCTGCCATGAGGGGGCCAGCCCGGGGATGGGCCATTTGTCCCCTCCCCAGGCACCCCTGCTCCTGCCTGACTTCAAATCTGCTGACAAGGGGAAACATCAACACCTCTGTAGAAAACCAATTTGCCAGCCCCAATGGGATTAGACTAATTCTTCCCAGCTGTCTCTGGCTGCACCTTCTCCCTGGCAACGTTTTCAAGAGGACAAGGCAGAATGAGATCCAGCAACCAGTATCAGTATGTGATGTATGTAGGACTACATCATCACTACAGCTCCCAGGTGCCACTATTACTGGTCTCCATGGAATCAAATACACACATTATCCTCTGTGTATGCAGACTGAGACAACCTCTGGTTGCTCTTCAATGAGATACCTGCAAAAGTTATGTGGGATAAGGGGAGGTGGGGTTGTCACTGTCCAATTTCTGCTTTCGTAATTCTGTCACTAACAAGTCAGAAACAGCAAAACAGCAACCTGTCCACAAAGTGGTTCAGATGAGGGAGGAGACCATGGGCAGAAGCCCATCCTAGAGTCAGTAGAGTGAATTTTGGTGGAAAGTGCAGTCAATGTTCACCAATGAAGAGGATAAGGAGCAGGAATGGCAGAGCTGGCCTCCCTCTGAGACACTGAAACAACAGCATGTTGGAGGATGGCTGCAGGGGTGATAAAAAAACTGGGTTTGAGCCACGAAGCCCTGATCCAAGTTTCCTCCAGGTCTTGTTTCTGAGGTCAGTTTCTCTTGAAATCAACACTTTAAGAGCTAGGCTGAGTCATTGCCAATCTGGATGCTGATACCTGCATGGGGTACAGTCCTGGTACCAAAGTGTTGTATTTATGTGGCCTTATGGCCAAACTAAATCTCTCTTCTTTCAGTTATTGGTAAAAGTCCTTGTATCACTTTCAGAAACAAGGATCTCCAGTTTCTCCAGCAAGCCCAAAGGAGGAGCCATAGGCCCTGAGCTGGTCATCACCTTGTCCAATATTGACTTACACCTTCAGCAAGAACTGGCAGTGAAGAGGTTAAGAACTAGTGAGCCTAAAAGGATGCCTTTTGAGGGGTGGGTTTGGGGCAACCTGAGTTAAGGAAGCAGCCTTAACAATATAAGAAAAGGAAGTACTGGTCATTGGTTTGTTTGTTTATTGTTTCAGCAGTTTGTACTGTGTGTGTCTCGTGCTATCTTCATTCTTCAGTCTCCCAGCCCTTTAATTATCCAGGGGAAGTGGTGCTTCCTGCTAGCGACCTCCTGGGTCCCCTCCCATTGTTTGGGGAGCTGACACGCGGTGCTGGAGACGGCAGAAAGGGCTGGTCGTGTCTCAGCCGGTGAGAAACACTCCAGAGACTGCACTTAGTTAATAAAACAGATGGATTTATTGGCATCAGCAAATTTCAACAGTAGTGATGCGTTTAATAGGATTCATCTGAAGAAAATCCCATCAAAAAAACCCCCACAGTTTAGGGGCAGAGAGATAAATATAGGACAGACAAGAAGATGATCCGTGTCTCTGTCAGCTTTGTCACATCTCCACAGTCTTCAAGGGTTCAGCAGTAGAGTTGTTCAACAACTCTTTCTCTACTAGGACTCATTACCTAAAAGAAGAGAACTCTACCTCTAAAAGCTACGTTCAGATGGTCTAAATCTCATCCAGTTCCTCTGCCAAGCAGTGTCTTACATAGGATGTCTGAATGTTCCTCAAAGGTCTGATGCTTTCCCTTCACTTTTTAAAGGGGTTTGCATGGAAATAAGGATGATTCCAAGTCCCCAGTATAATATATCTTTTTTTTTCTTTCTTTCTGACATTGTAGTATCTTGTGTGCCATTAAAATTTCTTTTCTGTGTTTCTGCAATGATCAGGTACCGATGCCTCACAGAAGGAGTGTGCTTCTCTCAAATGTTGTATGGACACTTCTATTTTTTTTTTCTTTTTTTTTTAAAAAAAAAGAACACTTTGTACAATCCCTAAGCAGGGCCTGAAGCAAAGCAAACAATAATAAAAAGCAACGGGAGAGCTGGAATCCAGATGTGCATCTCAACTTGAGGAAAGTTTGAGGGTGTTTAAGCCAGGTGCGGGTTAATGTCTCTGTAAAATCAAAAATGAAGAGGGAGAAAAGGAAAAAAAACACAAGCAGAACATGCTCAACAAAACATAGAGGGGCAAATCTGCACCTCTGTGTGTTTGGTAACTGCAGTTTTTTCGAAGGACGTGACTCCATCCTCTGATGAGTCAGAAACTGTGATTAGCCAAGAATAAAAGGTTTCTAACTCACTGATATTGCTAAAGGTAAAGCAGTCTTTTTCAAAGAACTGCTTTAAAGCACATATCACTATTTTGATTATACAGGAAAAGTGGCCTTTGCTCTGTCACCTACTTTTGTTCATTTTCTCTGTGTACTTTTGCTTTCACATAAGCGTCATGCTACATAACTCCAGTGCCTCAACACATCTTAGAAACTGCTCTCCTTTTGTGCCATTCTGGTGGCATTTTGGGGTCAAAATTCAGTCATCTACAGTTCTAGAAGAAAGACAAATGCAGATCCTGGGTTTTCTATTCAGAGGTAGACAGTATTTCCAGGGACAAGCTGATTCCTCTCCTTTGAGACAGGAGGTGGCCAGAGGAGTGCTGTCATCACTGGAACTTTTCTTTCATGAGGAAATATTATTTACACATGCCACATTCAAAGGACAACAGCAGCAAAGAGGACTGGCAATTGATCCTGCTTTAAATAGCTAGTTTTCTAATGCAGGGAGGAGTGTTTTTGTGGCCATTTCCGTAACAACATGTTCCACTCGCTTCTGGCCCAGCGGCGCAGCATCTTGATCTTCCCTTCCTTTCCCTTCCCTTCTCTGCCTGCCTTCTGTCAACAAACATGTAAGAAAAGAATTTCACCATGTCAGGAATTTTAGGCTTTTCAAACAGAGCTTACACACTTGACACTACCCAGCCACAGGACAGAGCTGAACTGTTGCCCAGATGGGAGGTCAGTCATGATTTTTTACAGATGTTTTGGACCAAAATATAGTGCTTAAAAGGACAGGAAAAAAAATTAAAATCTCCAGATAGTTCAGAGCCATGATGAATAATTTAGAAAGTGATTAGACAAATCACGTGAAACAGCTTTAAGACTGGATCTTTTGGCTCCCTGATGGGCATACATTTAAATTAAACATCCAGTAAATAATGAACCAAAGACCGTCCTGGCATTGGATAACAAAAACTCTTAAAGAGCTGGATTGAAAAGATGAGTGGATATTGAGAGCCTGCCATCATTTCCCTCTTCCATCTTTTGGTGATGAGAAAGAAAAGGGAAAATAGTAAAGAATGAGCAGGGTCCTGGTATTGTTCACTCCTCTTTCCTGCTGAAGAAATCATCAGCGATGAAGAAATAGAAGGAAGGCAGAAATTATTCATTTCCCCTCCTCATCTGCCCCCAGGAGAAAAAGGGAGTAAAACAGTTACATAGACAGGATAAAAGTCTCTACCTTGAGGAATGCAAAGCTGGTCTGTCACAGTGAAACCTGCAAGGGCAGAGAGACAGTAGAGGGATACCCTACTCAATTGTATATTTTGCCTTATTGCTGTTAGTTTGCATTATTTATTATTTTAAATAATTATAAAAAGCCCTGACATCAGTTCTTTCAAAATGTATTGTGGCAACTGAACAACTCAAACAGATGTTTCTCCTGCAAGGTTCCTCTGGGGCAGAAATTAATGTACTGCCACTTTTTAAATATTCCCCAGTCCAAATTGGAGGGAGAAGCAGCTACTCATTTTCCAAAGAACTAAAGAAAGAGATGCACTAATTTAACGTAGGGTGAGTTAAAAGCTGAAAGCAACCTGGACTTAGTAGATTCAAAGGCTAACTAGCTTGGCAAAATCCCTAATCTTGCTGTATAAGGACTGTGTATCATGGTCTGTATGCTTTCAATGACATACAGGCAGACAGCTGGCAGAGCAGTGGATTCCCCACCATCTTTCAGGGAGGAGAGAAGACAGTCTACTTCTTGACAGACACATTTCTATCATGCACCATGAAACAAGCCTTCTGCTAAAATCAGTGGAACTGGGCATGGTTAAGGACATCGGATCAGACTCCGCACATGAGAAGTTTCCTCCTCCTGCTGCAGAGGCAAAAAGTAGATGATGCTCTATAATCAGGAAAAAACTCACTGTTGATAACTATATAAGACCTATTTGAGAGATGGCTGAACACAAGGGCTGAACACAAGGGCTCATACTTGGGACACCAGCTGCTTCCTGATGGCTGCAGCTAATTTTGGCAGTGGGGCAGGAGTGTGGTGCCTATGCTGTTTGAGGCAGGATATAGATTATAAACATTGCTTCCCTGAGATCTTGGTGTGCATCGCCCAAAATTGTTTTGAAAGGCAGCTCAAATTAACTCTCCACCCACTCTCCACTGAGGTTAAATCCAGTGATATTTAACATAAAGACAACAAACAGCCTTTGGACTGGAGATCAAGAGGGCCTAGACTCCCCTCCCTTCCTCCAAGACTGTTCCCTTAACAATACAATTACACTGGGGTCTTTCCTAAGCCAAAGTGCAATAACTATAATGCCCATTGGCGGTGTACATGTGCCATGCAGGATGGAGCCTGGGTTAATTAAGAAATTCTCTCAGACTGCCTGTTGCACCAGGTAAGGAGCCAGCAAATAAAGAAAAGCAATGCCCATTCAACCCCTACCACCTCACATACTCCCAACTTGATTGCTTGTGATTGCTTTGAGGCAAAGAAGGGAACATATCAGATCTCTGCCTATGGCAAGTCTAAGTTATTTGCAGACAGAAAGCTGCACTTTTTCTCCTTTGATAACAACTAGTAACACAAGCAACAGCAGAAGCAGCTAAGACCTTTTTCCCATGAGCAGTGTCCTCAGCTGAGCTCCCATGTGAAGTGTCTAGCAAAGGGTAAACTTGCAGCCTAGCCATCTCCATGGTGGGAGCCCAAGAAAGTTTGCACTGATGATTTCCTTAGAGCTCGTAGGATTTACTGTCCATGAGTACTGTACCTCTCTGCATCACTGGGCTGAAATTAGGTCATGGAAACAGCTTGGAAGGGACTTGACATATGAACACACACACATACACAGAGTGACCACATAAGCCTCATTTCATAGGAAGCAAGGTCAGCATTTGCATAATCTTGAGATTAGTTTCAAAACCAGAATATTCAAGCCACAGACTTTGGCAAGAGCTAGAGAAACCAGAAAACCTTATCAGCTTTTAGTGGTTCATTAGCAACTGTCCTCCCAGTGATGCTTTACTTCAGGAAATTACACTCAGTTCATGGGCAGGGAAACAGAAGCATGAATGTTCCAAGATACTTGTCAAACATTGGTCAGACCCAAAATAAAACCATTGCAAGCACATTCCTGCTTTAAGGCACGAGGCACAGCTCAACAACATGGGGATTATCTCCCTTGCCAAATGACAGACCATGGCACGAGGTGATGATGGCATAGGGCATTGGTGCCCCAGAGACATCAGTGGGAAGCCTTTTGCTCAGGCAACCTCCCCACTTTGCCCAGATGAGCCACTTCACCTGTGTGAGCACCGAAACAATTGGTTTTGTGGTGCCAGAGTTAGTTACATCTGAAAGTGTACCTGCGAGCACGGTGAGGAGTGTCATTAGGCTGCTGGCTGAGCACTGGAAGATGGATGTGTTGCTCACTTTCTTGCAGGCAGTTAACAGCACAGCTATTTGGTTACATGAATTTACAAGCTTAGCTGCAGAATAGAGGAGACTACAGGTTAACAGCAAGGGGTGAAGGTGCTTGTAAAGGTGCAAGCTGAGCCCTGAACCAAGGCGATTAGAGCTCACTGGGAACTCCTGGAGCCCATTAGTGCCAAAGCAAGGAGCCGTCAAGATCCACAGATGAGCAGTTAAGTTTGCAAGCTCAGAAGTGACCACATGCAGGGCAGTGAAAGGAATTTGCTTTGCAATCACATAGTCTTCTCTGTCTCTCACCAGTCACCTGCAAAACAGCCCTAAGCTTTCCCTGGCTCAGACAAGAGACTCCCAGCACATCCCTTTCTTGAAAACCCCACTCTTACATCCACCCCTGCACCTCCTAAGCTTCACGAGCAGTGTCTCTATGCTCACCAGTACCTCTCGGGACCTCTCTCACCAGGAAGCACTGCTGATTCCCAATCTGAATCAAGCCCTCAGTCACGCAGAGCCATTGCATACTTTGAAAAGCAATAGAAAATGGTTTTACCTAATAGGCATCTTATTTCCTCACATTGTCCTCTCCCTCAAAATAAATAAAGGTACTTCAAGGTGTCAGACAAGCTGTTGCACTTTAATTTCTCCCTTTGGCAAGCCTAGCCACTAATTCAGTCTTGTTATGGTTTTCCCACTAGGGACAAAATATATACTGAGCTTTGAAAACCCATTGTGTAGCGGCAATTGTTGCTGTAAGCCAGTGGCTGTTTTGCTTTGTTCAGCACTGTGTGCTTGTGTCTCCTGTGAGATATTGTTTTGTTAAGGCCTGCTATTGATTAACAGGGAGAGGAATTGAATTCCAAATGGAAGTAGCTGAAACGTTCCAAAATGCTACATTATAAATATGAACATCTAAAATCATCTTAGAGACATGTAGCTCTCCTATACCAGATACATTTTCTCCCTCAAGCATCTCAACTCAGGGCAGTCTTGCAGCTCAGGCTGGGAATAAGAGCCACATCCTTGCTCATATCTTTGGGGCTGATGGAATTTGCTGAGCAATCTGGGGCCTGCACCAGAGCCAACATCGAGCCCCAGGGAGCAGCTCTGGGCCTTGGTTGAGCATCAAGTAGATTATCTTCATCTACCACAGAGGATTTTTCTCACTGTAACTGCCAAGCCACACCAGAGTAACAAGAGAGTGGATGGTCTGGCAGAGCAGCTGGCATTGAGTAGTGCTGTCCGGGAGGAGCCCACCCAGCTGCTGCCTGACCACATGCAGCAGGGAGTGAGAGTGAGTGGGGTGCCAGGCAGCAGCCCCAACACCATGTCAGACCTGTTCTTCTGCGTCTCCAGTATCCCAAAGCACACACCCCACTACCCATGCCTGAGCCACAGGCAATTGTCCCTACATGTCTTGGCTCCTCTCAGCAGCACCAGCTAGACTCTGAACTGAGGCACTGGGAGGCTCATGGTGATTTTGTGCTCTTTTGCTCCAGGCATTTGCCTATGCATTGTTTCAGTCTTGTGCAGAAACCCATAGGAATGAGGAGATGCCATTTTTCATCTGTCTGAGCAAAATTTGTTTCATCGACCTTCGAATTAATTTTGGGGGCAAGGGAAACTGAAGAGAGAAAGGGTAGATTTCTAAATCCTCTTCAACCAGTTTCAGCATTTGAACTACAAAAATAATTGCAGGTTGCAACATCCTTTGCACAACCTGCTAGGAGTAGTGGATCTACCATCTGGGAAAACTTGGTATCATTTAGCAAGAGAGCAACATAAAATTGTACTGTAGGAGTTAGCAGGAGAGAGTTTTTGATAGGTAACTATTTTCTGTAGGATCTTCTGACCATCCCATAGAAATAATGAGGGAAAGTGAAACCTGTATCAGGAAGGATGTAGGATATATATGCTACTGTGCTGTAAGATGTAACAGAAAACAGTAGACTTCATAGGAGCTGATCATAGAATCATAGAATGTTAGGGATTGGAAGGAACCTTTAGAGATCACCTAATGCAATCCCCCTGCGAAAGCAGATCCACCTAGATCAGGTCACACAGGAACATGTCCAGGTAGGTTTTGAAGACCTCCAGAAAAGGAGACTCCACACTCTCCCTGGGCAGCCTGTGCCAGTGCTCCATCACCCTCACTGAAAACAGTTTTGTCTTATGTTTAAATGGAATATGTGCAGCCTGCTGCTGACACTCCTCGATCACAAACAGTTTATTTGTGCCACTGTGTTCTAGACAACTTATCAGAAGACAAAATGATAGAGGTAGACAGAAGAAACCAGGTCCATCTTCCTGCCTGCTGCTGGAGGAATGTCCACAAATAAATGCAACTGAGAAGCACAAAGGACCACATGGAATCCGCCACGGATTCCCATCTGCTTTACCTTAGAGCAAATCAGCCTTTGTCTTCAAGAGTTTCAACTCATTTTGCATGTTAACATGTCAACATTTAAGTATGAATGATGGTAGCAGCACATCTGTAAGAACTCATCTTGGACTCAAGAGTTCTTAAAAGGCACTAAGCCCAGCACTAAAATCCCTATTAGAGGAATATAGAGCTAACAGGTGGTCTGAAGGATGTGCTTCCTCAGGCAAGATCCTGGCAGTGTTGTTGCCATGACAAGCACCTTCCCAAGATAACTGTGCTCAGTTATGCAGCACTTCCCAAGCAGTAACTTCTGAAAGGCACGAACTCTGTGCATTGAACAGCATAATTGTACTCACAGTCTTAGATTTCAGCATCAAATAGAAACACACCTGGCAAAAAAACTAGGGTAATGGTTACAAAATACAGCCGCACTTGTTCAAAGTGTTGTTGTTGGAGAGATTTCTGGGAAAAGGAGTTGTGCTTGGCAGGGACAGTGCCACGTTTCAGCTGAGGGAATACTGGCAGCGATGAACCCCACACTGATGTGTCGCAGTGTTTGTGGAAATAAGGGTACAGGTTGGATCAAGAGTGTACACAGATTACAGCAGTCTCTGCTCATGTATACATCTCTGGCCCTGGCCCAGGCTGCCACGTAATCCTGCGCTGGACAGTGATCAAAGAGTTCAGCATGAGTTGAGAAATTCACACGGTGAGGAAGGAGAGCAGGGATCTCCAGCCTCCATCTCTCTCTTTGTTCAGTTTGCTCACAAGTTTCCCAGTTGCCTTTGCACTCCTGTTTCACATTCTCCAGCGCTCAGCCACTGCTAGTGGTTTCAAGGAGATGAGCAATCAACCTTGACTTCACATTAACTTTATTTGAATTACATTCCAGTCCTTTCCAGAAGAGCATTTTTAAGCTTTTTGTTCAAGAGAGGGTGTGGACAGGAGGGAAAAAAAAAGAAAGGAAACTGCAAACATAGGGGAGGGAATTAGATTTAAAAGAGCCTTTTGGAGTTATTTCAATTAATCTGAGTACTGGAAACCTCTGGAGAAAAGCTCCTCTTAGAGCTACTGAAGTAGAACAGAGTATTTCAGTGTCTCACTTGCACATTGAAATAGCAGCAGCACAGGAAAAGCGCTTTTCCTCCCGATTCATTTATCCTCACAAATGTGTAGGCCTGTACTCAATGCCATGTGGCTCTCAGCAGCAGCTTACCTCTGACAAGTTTTACAGAAGCATGCACCCGTGCTCTGGCAGAGAGGCTGCAGGCAGACAGTGTGCCATTTTGAACCCTCAGACAAGGTGGTTTGAGGAGTGGAAGCAAACGTTTAATCCCAGCAGTAGTGAATAACAGTGGCCTGCTGGTCATTCCTCACCTTGCTGGTTGTTGATGCTAGCTAGGTGGTCAACATTTTGAAGCACAGAGTATGAAACACTACTTGAGTTAGAAGATCTATTTGTACTAGGCAGAGCTTTTGTAAAGCATTTTCTTGATGAAGAAAGCCTGCTTACATGGCTGCAAGAGCAGTGTGCTTTCAATATTTCCAAACATTAAGGAAAAGATGGTAGAGGGAGCATAAAAAAAAAAAATCCCAACCTACAGTTGGCTACAGTATGAAGGCTACAGTATGGAAACTCTTGCCCGAAGGTTTCACTGCCTCAGTGGGAGGACTAAGACAATTCAATATAGGCTGCCTCTCAACTACAAATTTCCAGGATTTTTTTTCAATCTTTTTAGTGCTAAGAAGATCCCACAAAGCCATCAGGCCAAGACCCAGAGAAGCTCACTGACTGGTTTGCTCAGAAGACTCTTGCCATTTCTGTATCAGGTGGTTCAGCCATTTTAGCAGGAAAAGCTAACTGACTGTGTACTTTGGCCTAAGTATGTGCAGCAATATTTATTCACAAGAGCAACATGAAGCAAAGCAGTAAGAGGAGCAAGACTGGCTGAGCTGCACAACATACCATAGGAGTGGTTGTAAAGGTAATGTGGCTGGGTCTCTCTATTTTTGTTGCAAGCTAGCAGGCCAGGTTCCTCAGGCAGAAGTCCCTAATTGACAAGAGTATGTCCTAAAGGTTGGAAACAAATTGATGGCTGACACTGAATAAAAGCCTATTTCGTTTTGGCTCACAGGGGTTTGGCACTGTTGCTGATACCACAAACGTCTGAGCCCAGTATCAGTGTGTACGTAGCAGAGCGAATATTTGTTGGAAACAGACTGAATTATTCATGAAGGCTTTACAGTCTTGAATCCTTTAATTCCTTCATGTCTTCAGAACAAAAGAAAACACCGATGTTCCGTACTTATAGATTTTGTAAAGCAAAATTGGCCAGTAAAGCTTGACAGGTGAAACAAAAAAAAATTAATTGTTAAGCATCAGTTACTGTACCTCCCCTGCTGAAATTAATAGAGCTGCTGCTTGAAACAAAAGCTGAGGCAGAGGAAACAGTGGACAAGTTTGTTCACCGGTTGTTTATAATCATCCGTTCCAGTAATATTTGCGTCTTCCTTCAAACACTCAGTGTAACTACAGACAGGACTCCTGGCCAGATGGGCTACAGGTTGAATGTACTTGGCAATTCCCATCGATGCCCAACTGTTTTCCAGCTATTCCTTCCAGAAGAAGGTATCTGAGATAAATACCTGTTGACACTAGAAAAAGGAAAGAAGACCTGAGATTTATAAATTGCTGTTTGGACTCCAAGTTCAATATCAAAGTACTTTCTAATTACTAGTCAAGTACAGGTCCTGCAGCCCATGACTTTTCAGAAGGTCATCACAGATATCACCAAATGTTAGAATGAGCTTCTCGTAGACGGGAAAGTTCACCAATGAGCTGCTAGAGTCATCCTTCATCTTCTCAAAAGGTGCTGTGGGAGCTTTCAGCTGGACAATATCTCTACACAGAGCAGAACAATTCCAGTTTGGACAGAAATGCCTTCCACTTGAAACCCTCTGCCTCGTCTTTCTTCAGAAGGCAATGAGCTATGGGCAGAAAATAAGTCCTTTGTCAAGAGCAACATCCAGGTCTTTCGACCAGGGTTGCATCCTACTGATTTTCACACATTACTTCTTATTCTCCTGTATGGAAGAAGATCTCTTGGTTCCCAAGGGGAACTGGTTGCCTGGTACAGGACTGTCACCAAAATGCACACTATGCAAAGTTACCCAGTGCACAGAGGAAACAATGGAACGACAGGTAATCTTACACGTTCCTTGTAACAATGGGGAGCAAACAATATTCAGGCAGAAAGATGGTTTTTCAAGCTGACAGAACTGTTTCCAAGCGCTATGCCCCAGTTCAAGTGCACAGTGAGCTCTCGCGAGGCCCTTTACACTTACAGTAGAATAGATGGGGCCAGACAGTCTGGCAGCCTCACAAAGAGACAATGAGCAAGAGCCCTCTCTCCCTGTATATGTATAAACACACGCACTCTACAATCTTTTACAGTAACATGCCAAAGCAAACACCAAATCAACTGTACTATTTCAGAAAGATGGTCAAAGCTCGCAGATATTTTCCATACAATCTACTGGAATAATCCAGTGCTTTCATTAGCACACAGGTGAAAATATACATAGAGGAGAAAAGAGGGATTAGTTTTAGAAAGGAACATAAAAATAAGAGGGTCTCTGTTTGGCTAGGATTCACTCTGTTACCAACAGAAGCAATGCTAAAGCTGACTGCAAGGGTGCAGGATCAAGCCCACCTCACACACAGCACCATGCTTTTGTTTCCAGGTGAGGTTAGCTGATGCAACTCCTCCCATCATCCTTGGCTCAAACAGATAGTGTATCCTCAGAAAGTTGCCTGATGACACCAAACTGGGAAGACTGGTTGATTCACCAGAAGGCTGTGCTGCCATTCAGCGGCATCTCAGTCAGCTTGAGAGTTGGGCAGAGAGGAACCTCATGAGGTTCAACAAGGACAACTGCAGAGTCCTGAATTTGGGGAGGAACAAACCCATGCACCAGGACAGGCTGGGAGTTGACCTGCTGGAGAGCAGCTCTGCAGAGAGGGACCTCGAAGTTGTGCTGGACAGCAAACTGAATGTGACCCATCAATGTGCCCTAGTGGCCAAGAAGGCCAATGGCATCCTGGGATGCATCAAGAAAAGCATGGCCAGCAGGTCAAAGAAGGTTCTTCTCCTCCTCTACTCTTCCTTGGTGAGGCCTCATCTAGAGTACTGCATACAGTTCCGGGCTCCTCAGCTAAAGAGAGACAGGGAACTTCTGGTGAGTCCAGTGGAGGACCACCAAGATGATCAGAGGACTCTCTCTTGAGGAAAGGCTGAGAGACCTGGGGCTGTTTAGCTTGGAGAAGACTGAAGGGGGGCTTTATCAATAAATACATAAATGGCAGGCGTGGAGAGGATCGGATGAGTCTTTTTTTCTGCAATGTCCAGTGACAGGACAAGGAGTAACAGACATAAGCTGGAAGACAGGAAGTTCCACTTGAACATGAGGAGGAACCTCTTTCCCGTGAGGGTGAGGGAGCCCTGGCACAGGCTGCCCAGGGAAGGTGTGAAGTCTCCATCTCAGGGGGTTTTCCAAACCTGCCTGGACATGTTTCTGTGTGACCTAATCAAGGTGATTTTATGATTTTCTTGAAAGTGGGTGATGCATTCACACTTCTCAGACACAATCTCTAGTTCTAAAATGGCAATGAGGTTGAGGCAATCAGATAGATGACAGCAGCAGGTCTATACAGACTTAGTGCAATCAACATAAAACAACAACAAGACCTGAAAAGTTGCAAGGTCTCACACTGAATTGCTTAGGAGACATTAATCATCTACAAAGAATCTCAGTTCCCAATAGCAATATGTGATGCTCCCAAACAACAAATGGTTAGACTGCAACCCAAAAACCTGCAAAACAGCATAAGTATTGTGCACCGGTGTTTATTTAGATTTCATTATTCTTTGCAGTGTATTTTTGCCATGAACTTTTTTTGAAATCTGGTTTCACAGGTAGTAATTTTCAACCAGCAGTCTATGAAGCCATGGAGCTGGGAGCTATTTCCATGTGACTCTTAAATGCTGACTGTAAAGCCTTTACAAAGACTTTTTCAAAACACAATACACAAAAAAGAGTTACTTTTAATCTGATCTGGTTCCCCTGATGATTTGCCATGTAGTCATACCAGACCTTTGCTAGCACCAATAAGTGAACAACACAAGAATGCAAGGGAAATGCTCCTCAAGTTGCATCCTAAAGAAAACATTGCTTTTGTCAGTAGATTGCTATAGTCCACTTACTGTCCAACCCATTCAGCACATTGAAACTAGTGATATTCAAGCTAAGTCAAAGACTTGAGCTGCTGTTAGGTTTCTGCACAGCTCTCCTCCAAGCTGAACAGGCGCGGGTCCCACAGCCTCCCCTCAGAGGGTGTGTTCCATCTCTAGTCAGCCATGTAAGACCTCAAGATTTCTTAACTGAAATTTTCTTTACTGGTCTAAACTCTCACTTAAAAACCTGCATTCACAAGACTCACAAGATTCTCATACCATTAAAAAGTTAAACTCAGGATAAGTTTCCTAGAAGACTTGTGACTTTCATGTGAAACCACTACGAAGAAGATTTTATGATTACTGCAACAGAAATCTTATACAAAGATAACTGCACCAGGCTCAGCCTCCAGCACACTGAGGCCATGGACAGGGTTTCACATGAAGGTCATGAGAAGCTTCAAACATTTTAAAGTTTCGAAAGAGATTTCATATTAGAGAAACAAAAGCAGGGACATCCTGCATTTGCCTGCTGACCCAAAGGGTTCTGGCTTGCATGTGTGGCATCCATTCAGCAAAAGCAAGGCTTGCAACATGTCTTTGGATATTCCTCCACACAACATGGACCATGCTGAAGGCAGAAGCAAAAGCGAGATAGACAAAAGATGTCAGGAGGCCTGCCCTTCAACCCTTGCTTTTCTAAAATTAATTCAAAGAGTAAACTCAAAGGAGTTCATCTCCACCAGCAGCTGGCAATTTGGGGTAACTAGCAAACTATGGTTCACAAAAGAGATTCAGTGCAAATCACCTTCTCTCAAAATGGAATAAAATACAGAAGAGTAATGACAATTTTAAACTAATATAGATAGAAAAGTACAACCTTTCTCTTCATAATTCCATTCTACTTAATGCCTAATGCCCTAACTGATTTATCACTATGTAAGCTCCATTTACTTTTGGTGTTCCTCTCCAGGTGAATAATAAAGATCAGATGAGTCATTTAACTGGTTTGGGGTTTTTTTTACTTTCTGATTTTTTTCAACTATGGGCCACAGTTCATACTTCTGTATATCCAGTGTAGAAAGGCTGAAGAAACCACCAAAAGTACCGACACAAGACATCTTTGGCAAAAATTAGCCTTTGCAAATTCTGTCCTCTCCAAGCTTAACTGCTATATCTTCTTTATTGCAAATACAGCAAGGGCAAGGTTTAATAAACTTACCTATTATTTTCATATCACATTTTCAAGGGAGGAAAGTCCTACTCCGTTCATCAACTTTCTGTTTTATATTTTAAATGTAATGTAAAATGAATTTGAATCCTAAGATTATTTCATGTATGTCCTTAGTTTTTAGAAATCCTTCTTACATCCATGTTTTCAAAACTGCATGACACACGTTGCTTGTAAGCTGTGTAATAAGTACTGATCATCGAACACCTGAAAAAGGAAGAAACAACAAACTTAGAAAAACCTCCATCTTAAAATAATATATGAAATTCTGGTTATGCCCTTTCAAAAAGCATGCGACAAAATGAGAAAGGGGATAGACACAGAGATGACAAGGATGGTCAGAGGAATGCGTCAGCTTCAGAAAAGGGGAGACTAAATAAGCCTTGGAAAAGGAGGAGACAATAGAACAGAATGAGGCAAACATCTCTGTGCTTATGAAATAAAAAGATGAACAGCTAACTATTATCCCTTGCTCTTTTTAACACAAGAGTAAAAAGGTAATAAAGGAAATTGTCATGCAGAAAGCTGAAAAACAAGAAGAAAAAAGTACTATGTTAAAAAGCCCCATGACAGCATTGCTCAATGCACCCCAACAGGATGTTGTGAATCCTAAGATTGTCCAAAGATTCAAGAAGTGATTAAACAAAGTACTGGAAGAAAAATCCCTTCAGGGCTGTTAGGCAGGCGTAAACATATCCCACAGCTCAGAATATCCCGAGCTGCGTAGGATGCAAGGATCAGAAAGGGTTATGATGTGGCCAGCATTATTGTACGCTGGTCCTGTTTCTTCTACCACTTCCCTGAGTGCTTGCTGTCGGCCACAGTTAGGCACAGAGAAGACTGGGGAGTTGAAAGGCTCTGCTCTTGCATTGTTCCTTCAGGATTAGTTTGATTGAGCTGGCACACTCTGTCACTTAGCCGAGCTTTAGAGGTGACAGCATCAGACAGGCTGAGAAGACGCACTACGACACTTCTAAATGCTTTCAAGAAAAGTGATCTCTCTTTCTTTATTATGCTATAGCTTGTCATATAATAGCAATAATCACAATTGCTTTGTAATATACTCAGAGCAGCTTTGGAGATTGATTAAATGCTTCAGCTTCCCTTCAGCTTTAATCAAACCCAGCAGCTGTTTATCGTTCAGAAAACTTGAGATCAATAGAGCTTATGCCTTACTTATACCTTTAAAATAGTATGCTCTATACCAGCTCCCTTGAAGCTAGGCAAGCAGTAATTACAATAAGTGATCATATTCTGTACAGTTAAAAGTAAGTAGCTGATAAAATCACGAGAGTCACTAGCATAAAACAGTTTTGAAAGGCAGTCTTTCTTAGATGCAAGTTTCTCCCAACTTCTTTGATAAAGAAGGGATTAGAAAGGCTGTGAGCAAAATTCTGCTTGTATCCTGCCATCCACCTGAACATAAGGACCACAAGACAGAGTAAGACACGTGCCCCACCAGCCACTGACCTGTCCTCCAAGAGCCCACCAACAGCCAGGGAAAGTTGCTAGAAAGTCCTAAGCACAAATGAGAGTACCTCAGCTTAGATGTAAGTGCAATAACTAAAGCTATCAGTTTCTATGATTCTATGAGGTACACTGATACCTTGTGATTGTTCTCAGCCAGCAGTTTCAGAAGCATTACATCAATGAAGCTTTAAGTATATTTTGATTACATAAAAATAAACAAAATATCATGGAAGACAGTGGGAAAACTTACACTGACTTCCACAAGTCCGGGACCTCCCTCTGTGTTAATCATGGCAAGTTAAGTGAACGGAAGTTGAACTCCAGGCATAAAACCACCAAATCCAGATGAAACATACTGGAAAAGTCCATTTCATCATGCTGCCAGACAAGACAAACTCTTGGCTTCTGCCTTGAGCAGACAAATATTTGGACAGAAAAAGAAAGAGTGGGGAAAGTCATTGCTTCGAAAATGACACGTTATGGAAAATCGTTGCATCACTTTTACTAGCAATTCACGGCTACTCATTAATTTTGCAAAATTTCAGCAGCTGCTGCTCTCTGACATCTTCTGGAGCAGCAGAGGGTTTTGCCTGCTCACAAGGAGACAAAAATCAATGCCCAGGAGTACTGCCACACAACAAATAGTGTTTACGTGGAAGGTGACAAGGTTTGGTTCATGCTATACACGGCCAGGATCTGTGTTTGAAAGAGAACATTAGGACTGGTTTTTCCACCCACACATCCACAGCAATACAGGTCATTTTCCCCAGCAACAAAGACACTGTAAAGTGGTATTAATGTCATGTTGTGTCCACAAACACAGACCACACCAGGATTTAGGAACCATTTATGTGGTTTAGCCCTCAAAACCTCCCTCACCTGATCCCACCATAGAAAAGGGAGAGGAGTGAAAAAATTGTTAGACCACTTTTATAAGCACTGCAAAATATGACAAATACTATAGTTGCTTTGTTAGAGATTGAGACATATTAAGTTAATGATCATTAAAATCTACTTAAGAATGAGTTGGAGTAAGGGAAATACCCTGGCTACTTAGAAGGCCCCAGTCTTCAAGTCTATCAGGCAATGGAAGGAGAAAGTGGATAAAGCAAGATAAAGGTAGCCTGCAGTTATCATCTCCATTCAGAAGAGGAGGAACGCTGTATAACCTGGAGCTTTTCCACTTTATTTTGTTTTGCCATTTTTCTCAGACATATCTGAGATTTCAGCTGTTAAAAAAAGGAGGGAGATGGGGGAAGGCAGGCTCTTCGGGTTATTTTATGAACCCAGGAAAAGTTTCACACATTTCAATTTCTGCCACTCTGTGTTCCTTTTCACACTGCTAACCACTTGAAAGCATCTTGCAGGGAGAAGCTACCAGAGAAAATAGTTTTGGATGCTTCTTGTTTATTATATGCAGATCAAGCAGTTCTTATTAACTCAGTTTCCATTCTTCCTTCATAGGTAGCAGTGCTGTGATATTATTTGCAAGGAGCCAAGGTAATTACCATCCAGCAGGGTCCAATTGTTTTCAATTAAAAGCTTGACTGAAGTCTTTAGTTTTTAATACCATTGTGACCATCTGCTTTCACTGAAGTTCATCAGCAAAGGCACAGGCCTCATTCTAATGCTGCTTAATTATCTGCAGGAGTTTTGGTGGGTTTTTTTTGTCAGAGATTCATTTTTTTCCTGCTAAAGAAATGGGCAGCAAAGGGGCTGCCTGGCTTCACTAATAGCCTGCAGCAAGACAGAGTATCCAGGAAGATCGTTACCTTCATGGGAGATCCAGCTGTTATCACACTGACAAGAAGATCCAGGACACCCACAGGAGAAAGCGGTTAAGGTCAGCTGCCCTCCTCCCCTTTCAGTCACTTGCCTTCTCTTTCTGCCAGTAAATCTGAAAAGGCCACAAGGAGAAGGAGTTCGTCTAAAAACAGGCAGTACAATCCTTCCCTGTTGGTTACACTTGCAGGCTGTTCCAGGCCAGGAATGCAGGCAGGCTCTCCCACCCAGGCACCAGCTCCATCCTCCTTGCACGTGCAGTGCATCTTTTGCAGTCCTGTATCATCTCAGATCTGAAAATCTCCAAATCCCTTACAGGCGTTCATTAAGCCCCATGCAATCCTCGGGAGAAGTAAGTAAATATAATTTTCCAGATGGGGAAATTAGGGCCACAAGAGGTTAAGTGACTAGCCTGAGGCCAAACAATAAATAAGTGCCAGAATCAGCACAAGGATCTGCAGAGTCCCAAGTGTAACGAAAGTCTCTTATGTGCTCAGCTCCAGAAAAGGAAAAACAACACCCCAGCCTTCAGATCCTCAGGACATTTAACTTATGTATTGCAGCTTTGCTTTAGATGTGCCAGTTCTAATAAGGGTGACTCTTAACATTTCCAACTGTACCATGAAGAGAAAGACATTTTGAAGATTTAATGCAGGAACTACTGTCTCAAGGTAGGGAAGTACACTTGATATCACTCCATACCAGTGACCCAGGCAGGCACACACCTTCCTTACAGGTGCCTGCAGCCATTTCTATTGTACATGTCTATTTCCAAGGATTAGCCCTGTCGAGAGGCAGGTACTTTGCCAAGTACCAGTTAAAGAGGAAGAACATGTGGTATGACTGTCGAAGCTGGGGATACGCATTGTTCTAGTGGTAGCTTAAGTCTCACACTACAAGACAGACAAGAAGTGCTGGAGTGTGTCCAGAGACAGGCAACAGAGCCGGTGAAGGGTCTGGAGAACAAGTTTGCTGAGGAGTGACTGAGGGAACTGGGATTGTTTAGTCTAGAGAAGAGGAAGCTGAGGAAAAACATGTTCACTCTCTACAGCTACCTGAAATGAGGTTGTAGCAAGGTCTCTTTGGCCAATTAATCAATTACAGGACAAGAGGAAATGGCCTCAAGTTGTTCCAGGGGGGGCTGAGATTGGATATTAGGAAGAACTTCACTGAGAAGGTTGTTAAACACTGGGACAGGCTGCCCACGGAGATGACGGAGTCACCATCCCTGAAGATATTTAAAAGACAAATAGATGAATAGCTGAGGGAAACGGTTTAGTGGTGGACTTTGCAGTGTGAGATTAGAGGTTGGACTCAATGATCATAAAGGTCTTTTCCAAACAAAATGATTCTATGATTCTAAGAAGTCAGTGACCTTTCCTTCTTCTTAGCCAGCTATATAGGTACACCCATCTCTCATGTAAATCCATTCATCCTAGACTTAAATCTCTGCTGCTCCCTTGAGAGGCAGACAGTTGGGTTTCACCCTTGTACCTGGTGGTGTCTCTCTCTTTGCACAGATCTTCAATTTCTAGACTCACATAACAGTCCCTTCCAGAGGCCAGCAATCCTGCTCAGAGATGGTGCATCATGCAGGAGCACTAAATCTACATCAAGGTTGTTACACACCCAAGCCCAGGTCCTTTATGCTATACTGAGACCTCTGCGGCTCCTACGCAGCAAAAGTATTGAAATTGGAATCTCAGGCTTGAGAGATAATTGCTTCAGTAAATGGTGTAAATTACTTCAGTATTTTGAAAAGCTCGAGGTGTTACTGTTCAACTACTTTCAGCTATTGCAAATGTAATGCAATTTGTTTCCATATAGATTTCTTTTAAAGCTGTGTGTAGTATGTGTCCTAAATACATAATTACACACCAGAGTATAATGGCTCATTCAGGTTTATTTTGTAACTAATACACATTTTAAAAGCAAATTCTGAAAGAATATTCAGCAACAAACATGCAGCACACATTTTGGAAGATGGTTTTCTTACAGTTTCACTCCTAAGAAGCTCCCAAAGGCCTATTCCTGCCTCAGAAATAGACAAGAAAAAAAATGAGAAGAAATAAACCCTTTCTTTAAGAATTTCCTTGAAGGAAACATAATGACCCTGTTAAGAAAATAGTCCAGTAAACACATTTTTGGCATGAGTGTCCTGTGAATTGGATGGCCTTGGAAATTGGTAATAAGATTTTGCATCCTTTCCTCCTGCATTTGAAACTAATCTGTTCTCATAGAAAGTCAGCATAGCTATTCCAAAGAGTTTTTCAATGACCTATGCAAAATCATTTGGCAATGTCTGTTTGTGTAGCTCTTACAGAGCTATATGTGCACTGCAAGAAATATAGAGAAAATCTTTCATTTTCCAAAGTTCTCTCTATAATCCTCCCTCTCCCAAAAAAAAAGGACAGTTTTTGGTGAAAAGCCCTACAATGACAGAAGCAATAATGCACCAGTGCATGCAAGAGAAAGATTTTAAATGGCACTTGGACCAATGCTTATCAACTGGGGTCGATCCCTAAGAACATTTCAGACAATCACTCTCACTTAAGTTATTTGTATTTCAACATGCTGCTTTATTCATTAGTTCTAGCAAAAAAAAAAAAAAAATATTTGGACTCTTTTCCTTCTTTTGTAACTCTACAAATTGCCGTAAGACAAGGAGTTGCCTACTGACATGGGTGTACAACCAGCAGTGCCTTTCCTTATATCTTCTCAGCAAGCTCCCAACACTGTGAAGAGAACCAGTACCATCTTTAATTGGAGGTTTAATTGAATTAAGCACAAACAGGCTCCTAATTTTGGCACTAGAGTTAATTGTTTAAAGAAAAATAAAAATTAATCATTCTACCTCTTTGAAACTACCTGTTAGTTGTATTTAAGCAGAGGGACTACTGAGTGTACGTTCTCTGTTTTAAAGATGAAAGGGAGAGAAATGACCTTATAGTCATTATAGGTGTAAGTAGGTGAAGCAAAGCAAGACCTGAGATAGATAGCACAATTCTCAACCCTGGTGAGCAAAGCCAATGGTGTTGCCTGTGAGAATCCATTTAGGCAAAGGGGTAAGGGGCTGTAGGTCAACGCAAATATCAGAGTCTTCGGTCAAGTATTAAGGACATGTTTTTCTTTGATATCTGCCAATGACTCCATGGCATCTTCCACAACTGTCATGTAGGGAGATTTTACTCATCTTTGTAGAGGGGTCCAAAACAAGCACAGAGAGCAGCCCAGGTTTAGCATAGGTAGGAGGAAGCGCTTGAATTACATTCTGGCTAAATATGAAACTATGCTACCAAACTTTCCATGCAAAGTAAAACTTTATATGCTCATCCTACTTAGTCTCTCTTTATGGGCCTGCAGCCTATGTATCTGTACTGTATGGAAATGTGTTTTCCTGCCCATGTGGTGACCCCATGCACCAGCGAGCAGACAAGGCCTGCACAAAAACATCCAGGAAGTATAGCTGTAAGTGTCTCAGCTTGGTTTATAGAGTCATAGAATGGTAGGGGTTGGAAGGGACCTTTAGAGATCATCTAGTCCAACCCCCCTGCAGAAGCAGCGTCACCTAGATCAGGTCGCATAGGAACATGTCCAGGTGGGTCTTGAAGACCTCTAAGGAAGGAGCCTCCACAACCCCTCTGGGCAGCCTGTGCCACTGCTCCATCACCCTCACAGTGACATAGTTTTTTCTTATGTTTAAGTGGAACTTTTTGTTCCATTCCATGACCCCTTGTCCTGTTACTAGCTACAATAGAAAAAAGGGATGTCCCAACCTCCTGACACCCACCCTTTAGATATTTATAAATGTTAACAAGATCTCCCCTCAGCCTCCTCTTCTCCAGACTAAACAGCCCCAGTTCCTGCAGCCTTTCCTTGTATGAAAGATGTTCCAGTCCCTGGTTCTGGAAGTGCAAATAAATCTAACGAAAGATGATTAGGAAAAAGACAGAGTTGGGATGGAAAATAACAGTCTCTTATCCTTATCAAGTGAGATAGTACCATTTTCCCTACTATTTTCAATCTAATACCATTAAAGTAAAAAATTCAAATGTATTTTTTTGTTTCTCTTTACTCTTTTGATTAAGAGAGAATTTTTAAGTGAAAGTATATAGAAATTTACTCATGGCTCTGTGATTTGTCCAAGTCTACAGCACCGCCCTGTTGCAGCCCATGGGCAAGAAATGCTTCATTCATTTGCCTTCCTCCAGGCTTCATATTCGATGAACACAGATGGAATCTGAATTTTTAGTGTATATATTTGAGGTTAAAAAGCTACAATATTAGCATTCAGATTTTGCCAAACTCTTTCAGACCTGAGAAAAAAAAATGAGATTTCCAAGCACTTTTGTATCATAATAACTCTATTGTATCTTGTAGTCCATTCTCTTTGGGAAGAAGCTGGAATACAAAAAGTTGTATTTAAATATAAGAAAAAACTATTTCACTGTGAGGGTGAGGGAGCCCTGGCACAGGCTGTCCAGAGGGGTTCTGAAGTCTCCTTCCTTGGAGGTCTTCAAGATCCTTCTGGACATGTTCCTATGTGACCTGATCTAGGTTGACCTGCTTCTGTAGGGGGGGTGGACTAGATGATCTCTAAAGGCCCCTTCCAACCCCTACCATTCTATGATTCTATAAATACTGTTGCAGTTCAAGTTAGAGGTAGCTGAGCCCAATGAGATGAACCAGTGGAAAATGACCCTTGACTCAAGACATGAGAAGTGTACCACATAAGCCAGTGCCAAGGAGGAAGTCGATTGTTCTTTTAGGTCTTTCCAGATAATCTCTATGTGTTGGTTTCCTGACTTCCTCTGTCTCCTCCCCTTGTTGGACCCACACACATACTTTTTTTCAGAAACGTATGCGGTGCAGCAAAATGCTTCAGACTTAGCTGAGGGTGGGAGGAAAGAAAACTAGTAGCTCCCATTTTTTACATTTTCTTCTGCTTAAAAGGAGAATCTCCCTCATTTTTTTCCCCTGTCCTTATCCCTTCTTAAAGCACTCAGACAACTTAAAGACATAGACATAGAGTCTGAGTATCAAGAATCTATATGAAAAACAGTATTATCAGAGGATCACTTTGAAAACCTGTATTTCAGTGAGCTTTGTGCCATCTCTTGAATAACACCCTCAGATCTCATGTACTGTCTTATAATTATGAAAAACAGAACTTGGTATAGCATGCACTGTGTCAGCTTTGATTATGTCAGCAGAGAAAGACATGGGATATAGAGAGAGAATAAAGGAAGAATGATGGCTGTCTACTGGCTTATCAATTTACGTCTCTCCACAGTAAATCTAAGTCTTTTGTGCTGTCAGTCATGCACTCCTACAGCAGTGTTTGCTGGAATATGAAAATCAGAGCCATTTGTACACTCACATATTTGCAGAGCCTTTCTGGGTTTATTGCTTCAGTGGCTGCAGCATCCCCCATCGGCATGGGACCTGTGATTTGAGGCTTGATGTTTCCCCCTACTATGCAGCTTATGTGCAACTGTTCATACCAACACACTCTGAATCCCCACACTTATAGTTCAAATTATGAAGGAAGATGGAAAAAACCCTCAGGAAACTGTAAAGGTAACAAATGATCATGTGTTAGATGACATATTTCAGGCCTATAAATCCCAAGAATATGTTGGGATTGTAGCTAAAAATAACACACCTCCTCATAAAATATTTACTGTGACATAAATAGCTGCCTAGCCAACATCATGCTTTTGAACACATTAACAGCAACTCCATATTTTCAGCTGAAATGACAACCTGGAAACTAATGAAGACAAGAAGACATGAACAAAAACCATCTCATTGCTGCCATCACTTCTGTAGTAACTGTCAGCAGTAAAAAGCAGCTTCCTGGAAATTTCAGAGACATGGTGTTCAGAAAACAAAAATCAGACTTGTTACAGGCACAGCACATGATTACACACACACACACACACACACACTCTACAACTAAATTTTCCGTGAGTGAGCAGTAATTTAGGGCCTCACCCTTAACAAGCTCTCTCCCATCAGAACCTACTGCTAGGTATGCATCAGTAAGGATTCTTGCTATTATAAAACAAAAACGGTGGCAGAAAAGTATTTTCTCAATTTTTTTTATGCCCATAGTGAAGGCAAACACTATACCTTGTGAAATTTCCCACAGGACCACAGGTAACTAGCAAAGAGGAAAAAAAGAATCAAAAATCATCCTTGCCCTAGGAATTGCCCTCAGCTATTCCTTGAACATGGAGTAAGCATTAAAATCTGTAGCAGAGTACCATCCTCATCTAAATACTTGACTACAATTTGTCTCTAATGGGTTAAGAATTGCAATGCAGGGAAAACAAAAGCCACAGGAAAATGTGACAGACTAATAAATTATTGCCAATTTCCTGAACTTACGTAAGTTGATCAGAATCCCATAGAAAACTCTCCAAGCAATGGTTTTGTCTTCTAATTTTCTGCATAAAACCCAGAAAACTGTCATATTCATGGGCTCGGCTTTTGAACTGCATTCTGTAAGGCAAGTACAATTCTTCCAGATCAGCAAATCTGTACAATATGACAGTGTTTAGTTCCCACACTGAATAAAACATGGTCTGTCCTACTCAATCCACTTATTAGACTCAGCATTATTTTCTCACTATAAACATTCCTAACAACTTTGGACCATTTTTGTTATGAAGTAACGAAAGCACAAAATCATTACTGTCTTTAAAATAAACATGTATGTTATGTTTTCAGTTTTTCCTTTGTGTTGAGGCCGAAGTCTCCTAGTGCTTGGTGCTCCATGAGACTTCTGCTGCTGAAGGCTATTTCCTCCTTGGCATCTTGTAAAAAATCACAAAATCCCTGTGTCTGGGAAGAAGAGGTATTAAAAGCACATAAATGATAACAGAGAGAGCAGAAGGCCAGTTTTTTCATCATTTACCCTTAAATTTAACTGGGAAAGATATTTGGGTCCTGGAGTTTGATTTGGCCCAGTAAGGTCAAAGAGGAATCGAAAGTTTCCAGCAACAAACACTGCTTTGCGGCATTTGTTATCAGCAATAAGTAAACCAAACCATATTCGCTATTTTTGCAGCTCCTTAGACATCTGCGTTACCTTCACTCAGAGCCAGTCTCCCTTATGGCAACAACATCACCTTCTGCACTATCAGGAGGAACCTGTGCTGGGATTAACCTAAGGTCCACTAAAGTTGGTAGCCTGTTACTGTCAGTGGCTGACTGAAGACGCCCAGGAAGCAGTAAAAGGGCAAAGCTAGCACACAATGAGTCATAGTTACGGCCTTGTGTTTCTCTTCCAATCCCATGCATCGTTAAACCAGCCTGAATTTTCATTGTAAGCTGCTGCCTGCTGAAATTGCCTTGGCAAGTCAAAGACGGAGTCCAGGACGTAGTGCAGTGAATGTCCCATCTTGAGTTTTGACTACCAGGTCTTGATAACATTTCCAAAAACCTGAAGATGTATCTGTACCCGTAACACCAGAAAATCCATTAAAATGCTGTTCAGTCTTTCACCTACTCTGTGTTCTTTCACCTCTGAGACACGTTTTCGCACAAGAAGTACTTGAATGACAGCCCTAGCAGCAGCCTATCACACCAGAATAATAAAGGATTAATTACCTCCGTCATCAGCACTCTATTATTATTTGTAGCATCAAGCGCCTGCGTTTCTCTTGTGAACTAAAAATGCCTGGAAACACAGAAAAGAAGACACTGTGCATTAACTCAGTGAGTTTTCTAGCCTGCACCTGTGTTTAATTAGTTACTCTCAAATCAGACCTGCAGAGCCAGAGGCTGCGAGAGCACCGCTGACTGCTGGCCTGGCTGGGCTGCCAGTGGAATTAATTGCATTCTTACCATGGATCTGTCCTCTGCACAAACAAAAGTTAATCATTTACTGGGAAAGCCTGAGCTGATGTTTCTCTGCCATTTGCACTAGAGTGTAGAACATTTCAATCAGGGCATCCTCCCTTCATATTTATTGCTTGCCTTCCAAAATGACATGCTGACCACTGCAGTACCGCTGGAGACCTTCACAGAGGCAGGGAGTAAGAGGGTACAAAGAAGGTGTGTCTGTTCCTTTAGCCCTCAACATTACGGTGCTCATGTAAGCTTCAAGCAATTCATACATATAAATGACTGTATCCTCAAAGCACTCTTTCAGAAAGGAGGAAGCATAATACTGCTGTTTAATACATGACAAAGACAGGGGCTCAGGAATACAAACCTTCTTTTGGTACAGAAACCAGGAGAAAATCGAAGTCCACTGCATTTTGGCATGGCTGCTATTTTCAGCACAGGAACATTCCTCTTTGTTAGAAACTCAGGCTACACCTCATCAGAGGGCTGGCAAGAAGACAGTGCAGAAACAGATGTTTGGGTATGAAGCTGATACGTCCGGATTGAGCAGCACCTGTAGAGCATGTCTGAATGGAAAGGACAGGGTACAGGTCTGAACAGAAGCCTTGTGCTTTCTTTGCTGCAAATGAGTGAGTGGGTTGCTAGTCACAGCTCCGTGTCTTCTGCTTCTTCCTCCAAGGCCAGACAGCACCATTTCCAGGAAGAATTTGTCGGGATGGAGCAAGGACAGGAGTGAGAGGGATGGCAGAGCTCAGCAAGCCTGGGAACAAGGAGATATTTCCTTTCCCTGCCTGCTGAAATAACCCTCTTGGGTGATGTGAACTTTCTTCCATATGAAGAAACTGTAAATGGACTGTTTGTTTGTGAAGAGAGGAGAGCAATTCAATCAACAAAACTCTTCGAAGCTTTTGAAACATGCAGTTTAGAAATGATGGGCTTTCTTTTTAAATCTTTTTATTTCGCTTTCTGGGAGCAGCCTGGTACAACTCTTTTTAAAATTAATGGCATATACTTGATCAAAAATGCTAAAATGCTGGCTCCAGCAAATTACACAGATAATTAAGCCTAATTTCAATAATGCTCTGAAACACTACTAATAAATCTTTTGGCTCTTGCATTCCTTGAATATACACGAACTACTTCATGAACACCAAATTCCTCCCTCACAGCCTCTTTTCTGTTGAGCTTTGGCAACCTCGAGCTAAATTCTGCTGTCAGTTATATCCCCGTAAGTCTGGAGCAATTGCTTGTCCTCGGTGGCATAACTCAAGATTACAGCTGTGTAAATGAGCACAGAATGTAGCTTAAAACGTCGTAAATCCGACCTTCAGCTTGCTTCCATGAAAGGGGAAAACCCAGGAACTTGGTTTTACATTCAGTAAGCTTCTTGGAAAACTACGCTGCATAAATACTGTGATTTCAGTTATAGACATAGCTGAATTAAAACAAAGTTAAAATTTTCCAGTATCTAGGTCTACCAGGAGGAGGTAAGGTGCTGAGTGTTGTGTTTATGAGCTACCACAGGCAACACTTCTTTTAATCTCTGACATGTCCTGTGGCCCCCTGCTATAGCATATCAAGACCTTCAGCTTAGTTTTGGTTAATAGGTCACTGTCTGACCTCAAAATACTGCAGCCTTTGGCACCAGCGGCACCTGAATGTTTATCACTCAAACTCCATGAACACTGATCACCCACTCTCCCAATCCCCATTGCTGGGTCTATTCTTTTGGGAAGACTCAAGGTGCATGGGTCTCACAGACCACAGGAGAATTGGAGATCTCTACAGACCTGGGCATCACCATTGCTCCTGCTGAGCTGTTAGTTCATTGCCTCTCAGAATGGATGACTCAAGGTGTTTGGGGATACATCTTCACATAAGGACAGAGAGAGTCAGTCCTAGTATCTCCCTGTGCAACAGGGTTTTGCACTGGGTCAGTGACACTTCTGCCTGTACTCTTGAAATATCTACAAGCAGAGAGCTGCTGGAAAAGAGAACCCTTGTTCTCCTCATGATAAGCAGGCCCAGTAAACAGTCTTCCAGCCCTGAGTACTTTCCCAGACTCCTTTTAGCCACCATTTCTCTGAAGGGTATTATAGAAGACTTGTCAAAAGGATGGTATTGTAACACACCAAACTGAGTTAGAAGGCAGAATATCACAAAAAAACAGGCTTCTAAACAAAATATCAAAAAGAAAGGGGGAAAATAATAATTTCAGTGTCTTTTGTTTGTAGAAGCACAAGTTAAATAATTCATTCTTTTTCTAAACAATTGTTTTTTAAGAAAATATCTTTTGCCAAAAGTGAAGTAGAATCTTTGCAGGGTTGCCACTTGCAGTTATGAAAGCTTATCTTACTTATTACTTATATACACATCTGAAACATCAGTTAGATTCAAGCAAGAAGAAAAACACCAAATTGCTACAAAAGAAATGCTCCTATACATGTCAATTTTGATAATCAGGCTAACCAAAGTAATCAGAACTGCCCTGATATGTTCATGTAACATTCAGAAATCTCTATCAGCCCATTAAGTATAACAAATTACTGGCCCATACATTCAGGACTTCTATCTGCCCAAAGAATAAAATGATGGCTATGTGCTACAGCACACATCTGGATAAAGCTGGACAAAGATGTGTGTATCTGTGGCAGCAAGGGTATTTATCAATGGAAGAACAGCTTGCAGAGGATATGCCAGCATTTTATTCACTTCTACACTGCATTACCAATTTCTGGCATTAATCAAAATTAAAAGTCACTGCACTTATGCAAAATACTTAAAAATAAGCAGCTTCTCTTGTCTTCATTTCTAATTTTCTTAAAGCATAACTTGATGCATTACCATAAACGAATGAAAGTGCCACAAAACCCTCATCAAAATGTGAAAGGAGACTGGATCCAAGTGCGATGGCCTGTAATTCACCTGCCATTGAGGGCTGCTTTCGAAAAATGGTCCAAATGCTGATTGCTATTTTAACCACTTTAAATATTTTAAAATATCATTTCCATTTTTCTTTCTACATTAAAGAGCCAGTGTGCTTTCTATTTTAATTCCCAAACTGAAAAGACAATAGAACAGTGTTTGAAGAAGCTGTTTCACATACTTGTCAACACAGACATGTTGCTGGGGATGGCAGTGAGGGCAATATTTTTGACTAGCATTATCAACAGATCCACAGATTACTAGGAATCTCTGGGAGGTCAGCTAAGGCTCTATATCAATGATGAGAAATAACAGGAGATTTCTCTTTACTTAACCAAAACTATTTCCATGAAAAAATCATCTTAGAGTCTAGTTTGCTTTGGAAACTCTGTGGGATCTACAACTTCTTCTGCAAAAGGGAGCTGTTTGTGTGGAATTTGAAAAAAAATACCCATAGGTATTTCAACAACAACAAAAACTCGTTAATGAAATCACCTAGATTAAATTTCTTCTTTTTTGTGGGTTTTTTTTTTCCTTCCCTCTTTCCAGTAGCTTCTCACTTCTTCAGAGTTTGTCTGGAACCAAATGTCACTGCAAACTGATGTGCTGGGTGCAGAATAATAAATTTCATCCAAGACCTTTTGAGTTACAGGTCATTTAATATAGTAACTGTGGGCAAGCCAGGCCCCTATTGTGCTCCCACTAATGTCAATGGATATTTCTTGTCCATGAGTTCAGAAATGCATACTATCCCTGGCTGTGACAGATTGTTCCTAATCTAAATTTGTCACACTCTGCCACTGTCTGTACCTCATTTTCTGGATACACATCTTCAGGCATCCAAAGATTAACTTGCAGAGTAGGTTGGTGTCATTGGAAATGGAGGGAAGGTAACATCCGCCTTGGGAGCAGAGAATCTTGTTGTTTGGGTGCAGTTACTGTCCTTCACACATAGCCCTTGCCAAGGACTCCTTCCCACTTCCATCTTAATGCAGGCACAAAGGGGAGAGAGCTTGTCTGGTAACAGTAGTCCAGGGAAGTAGAGAATATTAAAAAAAAAAAAAAAAACTGAGAATTTATGTTCAGGACAGACCAAAAAAAATGGGATCATTTTTGTTAGTACTGGCAGAAAACTATGTGCAAAGACAATGTCATTTGCTCTTTGGCTCTGCTTGTGATCAGGCTTTGTATATGTTTGTAAAATAGCCATTCCTGTGTTAAAAAAACCCACAAAACACACACCAAAAAAAAACCAAAAAAAAAAAAAAACAAAAAAGGAAAAGGAAAACCAACCAAATCAAACCAAACCAAAAAAAAAACAACAAACCAATCATTTTCTCCTTTCAGTAAAACCTAACCATGACCTCTTGTATCTGGCTAACTTAGCAGGTGGAAAAGATTAACATCATGAAGCTCCAAGCAATTTCAACAAATGCAAGGACCTCAAGTTCCCTACAGAGACCTGCCCAGTTAGCTGACCCTTTTTTTTAATTTTCCTCCTTACAACTAAGTTTTTCAGGAAACAGAATGATAAGAGTGCTTCAGTGCACCCAGTCAGTTGTGAATATGCACAGGATGAAGATGCTCTGCTGAGAATGCCACAGGGAGGATATGATCCTCTGTGGAGTCCAGGAAACCCCAAAACCCTTACTGAATAGTGAAAGTGAACAATAAAGAGATAGAATAAACCCCAGCCAGCCACAAAACGATCTTTATTCAGCCTGGAAACACCATCTATCCATAGCCTAGTGTTTTGTTTCACTTAATTCCAATATGTTTCAGTAATTTTTTTTTGGGGGGGGGGTAAATAATATACCATTCATTAAGCTTGTGCATATATATTAGTCCTAAGAGACTGACCAGTTTCCCTTGCTAGCTTTTCCATATCAGATTTTTCCATGTTTATAACACCTTTTCTGTTGCTGTGAGATAGACTTATACAAACAAAAATCAATCCCTGTCTGACTGCATAGGGAATCAGTGACCTTGAGCAATCACCACGTGCAAATGGCATGGACAGCCTGCATTTCACTCTTTTAACCTGTTCAACTCTTGGAAGATGAAAAGCAGGTCAGGATTTTTGCAAGAGGACTTTGATATTTTTTTTTTCAACAAACAGACTTGTTCTCCTGAGGTCTTCACATCATTATTGGAGGATGGGAGCTGCTTGCAGAACATGAGGAGAGCTCCTGGCACCAGAACATGAAGATAGGCCATGGCATACAGCAGGTCAGGAAAACATGGACTCTGCCAGTTTTTAAATGTGTCTTTAAGCACACAAGTAACAGGTGAAACCCAGGCACCACTAATGTCCATGGTAGTTTTACTATCAACCTCAACAAAGGAAAAATTTTATCTAGCAGGATTAATTTATAAGTTTAATATAAAGGTCCAAGGCCCAAATTGTTCTTTAGTCATTGGAAATTAATAATACTGATTTAAAAGCAACACCACATAACCAAATTATACATGTGAGTAAATGCATTATGCTGGACTGCAGCAGTGTAAGGGAAAAATATTATTCACCTTCCAGGAGAAAAGAAGTTCTTTTTAAATGAATCTTTAATTTCACAGAATCACAGAATCATGGAACGGCAAGAGTTGGAAGGATCCTTTGGAGATCATCTAGTCCAACTCCCTGTTAAAGCAAGTTCACCTCGATCAGGTGACACAGGAATGCATCCAGGCAGGTTTGGAAAACCTCCCGAGAAGGAGACCCACACCTTCCCTGGGCAGCCTGTGCCAGGGCTCCCTCACCCTCACAGGAAAGAGGTTCCTCCTCATGTTCAAGTGGAACTTCCTGTCTTCCAGCTTGTGTCTGTTACTCCTTGTCCTGTCACTGGGCACTGCAGAAAAAGAGACTCACCCCATCCTCTCGACACTCGTCCTTTAGGTATTTATAAGCACTGATAAGGTCCCCCCTCAGTCTTCTCCAAGCTAAACAGTCCCAGGTCTCTCAGCCTTTCCTCATGAGAGAGATATTCCTTAATCATCTTGGTAGCTTTCTGCTGGACTCCCCAGAAGTTCCCTATCTCTCCTGAGCTGGGGAGCCCAGAATTGGACACAGTACTCTAGATGAGGCCTCACTAGGGCAGAGTAAAGGCAGAAGAAACTCTTCCTAATGCATCCCAGGATGCCATTGGCTTTCTTGGCCATGAAGGCACATTGATGGCTCATGTTTAGTTTGCTGTCCACCAGCACTGTCAGGTCTCTCTCTGCAGAGCTGCTCTCCAGCAGTCACTCCCAGCCTGTCCTGGTGCATGGGGTTGTTCCTCCCCAGATTCAGTACTCTGCACTTGCCCTTGTTGAACCTCATGAGGTTCCTCTCTGCCCAATTCTCAAGCCGGTTGAGACCCTGCTGAATGGCAGCACAGCCTCTGGTGAGTCAGCCAGTCCTCCCAGTTTGGTGTCATCAGCAAATTTGTTAAGGGTACATTCTACCACCTCAACCAGGTCATTGATGAAGATGCTGAGTAAGACTGGTCCCAGAACCAATCCCTGTGGAACCCCACTGGCCATAGACCTCCAACTCAGTGTTGCTGGTCACCATCCTCTGGGCTCCGTCATTCAGTCAGTTCTCAATCCAACTCTAAATTTAATATATTCCCTTGGAATATCAGCTTAAAAGAAAAATTTATTACCCTTTAGGAAACATATCCATAATGGACGTTTTTCAGGTAGCTCTCATGAAAACATTCAAAATAAATGTGAACGCACACCCTAGGTTTCCATAAATGTCAACATTTATTTCTGGTAAATAGTGTTCCTTGCTTTATCTCTGCCAGTGGTATCCCCTCAGACCAATAAATCCATACAGGAGTCCATACCTCCTTACTACTGTCATTGGATTACAAATGATTACAGGTGATAGAAGTATTGGATGAAGTCTGAACTCTTCCCCTATGGGATACTGTTTTCACCCCACTGCATGACCCCCAGAAGATATTTTCCTGCTCTCGAACACTACAAGCGTTCATGATAAATGAAGTGAAGCCACTGCTTTTGGGTCAAAGTGACCACCAAGAATTAGTGATGAGCTGTCCCACAGCTAGGAGGGCCATCTCAACATCCTACATTGTCTTGCTTCATACATATATCTGATTGACGTGCAGTAATCACATACACTAATAAGTCGTGAAATTTAACATTTCTTCAGAATATGCCTAGGAGAGATGGAAGAATTGCATGCCCATTTCTCAAATGAGAAATAGTCTATATGTACCAATACAACATATAAGCAGGTCTTTTACTACAAGTGTGCTAAATGGTAACCACAGGAAAAAAAAAAAAAAGATGGTGTTGCATGCAGAAAAGACTGCTAAAAAGGAAAGAACTAAACTCACCTTGAGACTGCACTAAGCATACAGGGTCCTGCAAAGCAGATAGTCACAGTACAGGGAAGTAGAGGGTAATAAAAAGCAACTCAATGACTTCCCAAAGATGACAATACTGGCTGTGGAGGGCTCACAGCCAAGACAAATAAAGATGTGTTGATTGTACATCTGCCTACAGGTTAATTTTGTTGGGGGAGAAGGAAGCCTCAGAAACTTTGAACTATTTTCCATTGCAGGAAGCCCTTGGTGATGATGGAAATGTGCAAACTGCCCACTCTTTCCCTGAGAGTGAACTGTCCCACGTACGAAGTCTGCTGACACAAGCTCACTTTGAATCACTACCGAGGAACCAAGGGAAGGAGGAAGAAAAGATGAAAGCAAAACAATGTCATGAGAATGTGGAGAAGGGCCTTTAGCCTTTTGCTAAAGGCAAAAAAAAGAGGGACCAAACTCACTGGACATGAGCTTCCGCACTCCTGTGTGAAAACCCACTCCTACCTCAGGAGGCTGAGAAATTGAGCTATGGAAAAGTAGCTGTGACAACATGTAGCAGTCAGGCTTACTGTGAACACCTCACAGGCAGGGAACACTCACGGGAATCTAAGAAAAACACAACTTGTGCTACTGATGAAAATGAACGCTTGTTCTGTGGCAAAGGGGTAACTGGAGGAAAAAAAAAAAAAGAGAGACTGAGAAGCCACTGTGGTAACTGAGCCTAAATAGCATTTCCAGTGAAATGTCTGGGAACTCTGCCTTGACACAAGTAGTGATATGCCCGGTGCTCCTGAAGCTGTGCTCAAAACATGCTCTGACAAGTTTGCATTGTTCCAAATTTGTGCTGAAGACAGTTAATTCTTTCATAGATGGAGAAAGTCAAATGGATAGCTTGACCTTGGAATTTGGCCTGGAAGGTATTCTTAGTCTCAGTAAAGAAAGTGTTGTTCATTTTGCATAGCAAAGCCTGAGAAGAGGGGCACCAGGAACCCAAGGAATTGTTAGTGACCTGCTTGGGTTTTCTGTTCACTTAAACCACCTCAAGCTTCAAATTGAGTCACTACTCCATTTGCTACAAACATTCCTCAAACCTCATAGGGGCACAAAATCTGTTACAGTACTTTTCCTAACACCTTGCTTCGCAGCCCAAGAAGTCAGGAATAATGAAACAAGCTCCAAGTCAAACCTTTTTCCTAGCTTTGTGGGATGCTAAGGCCTGGCCTTACAGTGCATGTAGCCTTCCACTGGGAACCAGCTTTCTTGCCCTAAGACCCTTTCACCTTCAGCAAAGGACAAATGCAGCAAGGAGAACCTACCCTGAGAGACAGATAAACCTGCTCACACCTTTCCACTGGACAGATGGAGCATTTCCTACACCTGAGGTGACCTTTGAGGACACATGACTGGATCACAGCTCAAGACAAAAATCCATACAGTGGAAAATCAGCCAAGATCACATCCATTCCAGCCGAAAGCCCTGTCACCTAACGACAGGTGATAGACCAGAACATGTAGAAACATTCTATATTGTCCTGTCCCCTCCTAATCCAGCGTTAATGTTACTGAAAGGCAAAAGAGGTAGAAGACAGTAAGCTCTTCCCCTTCACTCACTCACCTGTCCTTCCTCCCACATCCCCTCGCCAGCATGGGAAGCAGAGGTTCCAAAAGGCCAGAGGGCTGTTCCTTAGGTTGTCTAGCCTGATTGTAAGCAGAAGGTCCTGATGCAGGTGGCATGAAACCTAGCCTTGTGAAAGCTCATCTTGAAAATGGAGGAGCTCAAGAAATGGTTTGATTTTGGCAGGTCCTCTCCAAGCTGACCACTGTTTCTTTGGCACAAGAAGGAAGCTGGGACCTGTCCCAGCTGGACTCTGGGTTCAGTTCTCTTCTATGTGAGGCCCCAAAAATAAAGGGACAGAACCTGTAAGCTGCAGAAGGCCTCATCCTGAAGTCACTAAGAGACAAAAGAAAAAAATTCAGTTAATTGAAAATACAAGCTCAAAAGTGTTTCTTATCCTTTCCATATGTAGTACTGTGCAATATACCTTTTTCAAGTGCATTTTAACCATGTCTTTGTTGATCCTGCCTTGTGCCCACTCTGGCTTGTATTTAATGTTCCACAGCAGAACATACTCAGCTTTTGGCACAATAAAACAAATAGGTTTCTTCCTTTTTATTTGTGCATGTCATTAACATTAAACACATGATGTGGAATGACAATGGAATTGATGGCTTAATGGGATGAATTTTAATTTAAGTAATATTTCCATTAATCTAAAAGCTCTCCCTTAAAAGTCTGTAGAATTTATTTATTGGAAAAAATCCAGCATAATTCTACTGAAAATTCTCCTCTGAATGTTAATATGTCAGACTTTTAATGCTCTCTTCTGACAGGTTTTCTTTTTGCCTTTGAATGTTACTGGCATAAGAATATATTTCTCATGTCTTCTGTGTAACAAAAAAAAAAAATGGTAAAGAAAAAGAAGGAGTGAGTGCTGCAGAAATCCCAGTAGGTGTACAACACCATAGCCCCAGATCTGTCCCCTTGGCTGGAGAAGCACATCCCAGATTTGTTACTGGTTTATTTTAGGCTATGGAAAATGCAGAGGATTAAAAAGGCAGAGGGAAGCAGATGCCATGCAGGCAGAGGCAGCTAAAAGCCAGTCTCCATCAGAGAGCACAGAGGCACTGCACCCAGCACAAGAATGTGTTTTGAGGCAAAGCTAAGCTGTGGCAGCTGGGGCTGGGACAGAGAGGTGCAGCTGTGCTAGAGGAGGTGAATCAGCAGGCGGCATTCCTGCTCTCGGAAAACAGCAAAATCCACCATGCAAAACAAATAAATGCTGGCCTGTGCTCTGTGTCCTCATGCCCTGTATGTTTGTGCTTGCTAGTTGTAGAGCACAGGGGAAAAGAGTGGAGTCAGATGTGCCTCCAAGCCTGAGTTCAGCCCGTTCCAGGTTTGCCAAGCACACACATCTGCACGTGCTTTTCTGTGGGATGACAAACTCGGGTACTTCTCTGTCCAGACTTCTTTCAGGGAGAAGAGGGAAGACCAGAAACACAACAGTTGTCACATCACTTGTGTTCTGCTGGACAGCACACACAATCCCAATGAGGCAGTGGAAAATACCTAAATAGGACAGCATGGTGCAGCTCCCTTGGGAGCTCCATCCAGACACATTTGTCCAGCCCTCACCTTCACCAGTCTGGTGCTGAAGTGGCTGTGCAAACACCAGGGAGGTGCAGACGTGTGAAGATGACTACGTCTCTCCTAAATGGCAGCAGGCTCGCTGCCAGACAGCCAGTGCAGAGCCCTGTGAGTCAGTGCAGGAGAGAGAGGCCCACTCAGGCAGACCCACCGGGCTTCCGTCCTCCCCACACTGCCTGCCAAAACTGGCTAGCCCCAAGACACAGCCAAGGCTATGTGTGCATGAAAATCAGTCACAGCAGCCCAGTATCACCCCAGGGGCAGGCCAGCAAAACCAGATCCTTCATCCTGCTGCAGCTGCTTTGAAGAGTTTAGAGTCAAAACTGAGCATGTTAAGAAGCCACTCTGTTTGCCCTGGCCAGCACAAGTAGATGTCCCCATGTCACAGCAAGTCCTCCCCTAGGCTGCACAGGGACTAGCACTGTACTGAGACCTTGAAGGCATCCAGAGCAGCAATGGTGAGCAGCACTACTCTCTCCTCTCCTCTCCCTACTACAGACACAGGTTAAGCAGCAGGAGTGAGTTCTGGGTCAGGACACAATATCCCTCCCTCTTCCCTTCTCCTGTCCACTGCCAAAACACCCCTGGCTGTATCAAACAACCCTCTGTTACAGCCTATTCATTTTAATTTAGGGTAATTGTTAATAAGAGCTCAGACATGAATGGTACAAAGTGGCAACACCTTGGCACAGCAGAATTTGTCTAGTTCTGGGAAGCATTTTCAGCCCAAGAGAGCCTGTCTCCACTCGTGGGTTCTACCTCCAAGACAAGCTGGTTTCTTCAGCAGAGGAGATGGAGCTGCTCCAGCAGCAGGTGTCCAGCAGCTGGAAGACTTTCCATCCAATTATCTAGCTCAGCTGTGGGAACACAGCACTCCCAGCAACTGTCTATAGAGTCAAACAAAACCCACTTCCTTGCCAAAAGGAGATTTCTTCTGGAAGATGGCACTAACCCTATGGTTTCATGGTACTTGCACAGGGACATGAGTGGAGAAGACTATGCTCCCTTCCAGCCACAGCCCTATCAAGATCTGCCTTTCTCCACAGTTAGAGAGGGTCAGGAAGGGCAGCCAGCAATTTGTGTGTGGCCTGAGCCTGGTCATTATCTTTCTCTCTTCATCACTCAGCTACGCCTCAAATCTGTTCTGGCCCTAGATGCCTTTCTGTCTCTCCCCTCCTCCCCTTGCTCCTCCTTGCAAAGACTGATTTTGGATAAATCCAAAGGAAAAGAGTGATGAACATATTAGTATTAACTCCTGCCTGTACAATAATAAAATGCTTCAACTTTTTTGATACCTACACAGCTAAGTAAATCCACTTGCTTTTTACTAGATGAAGAATACTGATGCCGACCATCTTCTTACAGTCTTGTGGAGGGAAACATCAGAAGGACACATCTATGCCAAATGCCTGGTACAGATCACATTGAAGAAAATAACCCTTATTAGCAGCCATTTGGTTAGTACATAAGGTTTCTGGAGACAGATGAGGACTTTGCCTTCACATCTTTCTTTTTCTTCTGTCTCCCCCTCCACTCCTAGCACCTCCTCGTGTCCAGTCCAGGTTTCTGCCATGGGCAAGTGGATTAGGCACATGGCTGACTGGCAGCTCTTATAACTGGAAAGCTGATTCACACTTCTGCAGCTGGCTCAGCTCATATCACTGAAGCCCTAAGCAGCTCTTCTTCCCTACCTGGTAAGTAGTTATGCTTACCTACTTTGCAAAAGACATTATTTCCACTTAACATATCTAAGAACAGCATGGAGTGTTGCTAAATTGGAAATCTAAGGTGAGAGAGCATGTCTGTGGACTGCTTTGCATGGCCACACAAAGCCCCAGGGGAGCCATCTAGGATCTGCATCCCCTGGGGCTGAACTAAAAAAAGCAGCATCAAGATGGCATCTGGAGGAGCCCATCCATCTCCCGCTCAGCAGGATGTTAAGCAGCTACACTGACAGCAATTGACAGTGGGAAAGTTAGTGGGAAAGCATGTTTAAGCTAGGAGGGATATGTAGAAATCAAACAGGTTAAGTTTCCAGATCTTCTGTTTCAGAGATGGTGAAACTACCTTTAAGGTCTTGAGTTCTGTCTTGGGATGGCAGTATAGTGACTTCATATCAACACATTTTTTACCTCAGACTCATCAATGCAGAACTGCATGTGTGTATGCATACATATGAACGTCTGTATATGCTGCTTAAGCTGATTATTTTCTTTTTTATTTCTCCCTACTACACCCAGAAACATAGATCTACTAAATGCATGATAAAGGAGGGGTTTATGTCTTTAGATTCATACATTTTCAAGTTTAAACATACCCCTACTGTGTTCACTGATCCAGGCGAGAGTCGGCAGGCAGCTCACCGCAGCTTGGCACAAGTCTGGCACCTGCCACCTAATAGATCCACAAAATTATCATGGAATTTTATTTCCTCAACATGAGCAATAGATACTACCGCTGGGCTTAGCAGCAAATGCAGAGCCATGAAGTAAATATTTAATGATAAACAAACCTGTGTAAACACTGAGTATATATATATAATTGATGATAGATACACTTGGGACTGGAGCAAGACCTAGAGCACTTGGCTTTAGACACAGTATCCAAAGGAATTACTTCTCCCTCCAAGTGTGACCTCTGACATGTCCTCCAGGGCAAGCTTGTTCAGCTTAGCTGTAGCTATGAGCTCCAGTTGCCCTAGAAAGATTGAGCCACGTGGACCGGGAAAGTGGGAAAAGCCAGACTTGGTGAGTGGAATATCTCACCCATAAAAGCTTACAAGACCTTTAAGGATTATCGTAATGGCTTTTTGTTGTTGTAGTTGAAGGGATCATTTTTTGAAATAAAGAGATAACATTTGGATCATTTCTTTCATTTTGGAAAAGGGCAGCTCCAAAGCCCTTATCGTTAAGAAATAAAAGCAGCGTTACATGTTCAAACAATTTACGTGAGGATCCTCCCGTTTATCATGGGAACAGCAAGTGTAACTACAAGTCCATTGTCATCCCTCCCTGTCTCTGCATGCACAGTGTGAGCAAGTGAGGAAGATTAGGGGTATGAGCAATGGAGCCTTAAAACCCAATGACAAATATTCAATACTTGCAAACCTGTCTGAAGCTTCCCACACCAAAGTGAGGCTTTGATCTGGTCAGCGGCCAGACAAGGACCCACTCATTTTTCTCCAGTTTACTCCAAGTCTCAAAAGCCAGCAATCTCTGAGGAACAAGTGACCCAGCACCACCGTGGCACTCTCCCAGTGCCCTGATGAGCAGTGGGGTTGGGAGGTGGGTGGCAGAACCAATATAGATAAGTTATCAGCTTTGGAAAGGGTTTCTGGACATGTGCCCATGTTATAACCTGTTAGTTTTATCTGCCTTTTTACTTAAGAAAAAATCACAGAGTAATGACATTACATTCTCATCTTGTTTTCAAACCCACATTTCCTCTGACTTCCACTCCCCATATCTTCATCCTCCCACTCACAGCTAATCTCTCCCTGCCTCTCCTCACTTCTCTGTTGTTTCTGCAGACGGCAGGTTTATGTTGCTGTGAGTCTGCAGCAGCCGACAGACCGTTTCTCATAATAAACCACTCCTGGCTGCACAGTCAGGCTGGGCCTCACGATGTGAACAGTCATGAGTTTATGGGTTTGGAAAAGAAGGAGCTTTGTACACAAGAATAAAACCACTTCTCCTGTAACAAGAGCCTGTGCCAGGGCAAGTACAGTGGGGAGAAGGAGGAAGACAACACAGACAAGGAGGTTTTGGTACAGTTCTCCATGGTGTCCTGCGTGGTAAGTTCTCAGCATTAAGCCCATCACAGACAGGGAAAAGGAAAGTCAGTTACCAACGGGCAGGAAGGAATGGCAAGGCACCTGCTGGATTTACTTAGCAGAAGCTTAGCTGCTTTTAAACAAAGAGGTTTCTGAGGAGCAATAGAGATCAAAATAGCAATTTAAGCAGCTTTCTGAGAGCATGGTCTAGCTGTTCAGGCACATCCTTCTGTTCAACACTTCTGCCTGCAGACATAATTAGGTACAGGTGCAAGCAGAGGGCCCTGGAAAGAAGAGGCTTTCTGCTGTGCTGCTGAACTTGTTTAAGCAGAGATCTGTGATGTTCCTGTCACAGTGACCTGTCAGGGCAGCGACTGATGACAGGCCAGGTTTTGGGGTGATTTCCAAGGGAAGGTGTCCACAAATGAGAAGCCAGCAGAAGGGGGAGAGTTGGCCCTGCAGATGCCTGCCTTCGCCATCCTGCAGACACATCAGTGCTCCTGCCCCGGGGTTGGGGACCAGCATACCCTTGTCTCTGGAGGGGGTAACAGCTTGCCCCAGGCTGTGACTGAGGGGCGAGGGAGGCTAGCCAGCAGCAATGTCCCCTTCAACTGTCACAGATGAAGCTGCCACCGGAGCAGGCAGCACCTTGACATTGCTCCTGGCACAGGAGCTTCAGGCATAGGCAAAAGTAGAAAAGGAAAAACCACCTTACCAGGGGCAACAACTAAATAAAGCATTGAAACTCTGAGCCAATAAGCTGTCAGGGGACTGATAGGGGTCCTCAGACTGAGCGCTACTCACCCATTACAGACTTGCTGCTTCTGAAAAGAGGCATGCGTTGAAGGAAATCCTCTTCAGAAAGGCTGCCTTGGCAGTGGAGGATCACCTTGCCAGGGAAAGAGAGGAGGAATCAAGGGAAATTGCTGTAATTACTCAGCCTAATTGCTGTGGCATCCTCCTCAGCCTCTCCAGCAGCGCTCCCGTGGCTGTGGTGCCTTCCTCCCCCTTCAGAGGGAAACAGATTTACGAGCTCAGCTGACATTATTCATTTCACCGGAAATTTGAGAGGGAGACACTTGTAAAAGTCTGTGTAAAACAACAAAAGAAAAATGGCAGAGGGACAGGGCTGGTAGATATTGACAGTTACAGATGTCTTTATCTGTCTAAAACAGAACAACTGCACTGAGTATTCCAGCCACCTGCACCAGCAACAGGGGAACAAAGGAGGGGAAAAAAAAGGGGGCATACTTAAAGGGTAAACAAGCCTTTAGGCTTGAAGAAATCTGTGTGGCCCTACACCTGAGCTAACCTCATTGCTGTAAGTCCTTGCAGCCACCCCCATGCCAGAACGGGCCTGTCACCAGGGGCCGACAGAACTACACTGCCAAGCCCAACGTAAAGGGTGGTAACTCCTGAAGAAATTCAGATGTGATACAAAGTACCAAAGCTGTGTGAACAGCAACTTTCCTCCCTTCTGGCTGTTCTGTTGGAGCCTCAGATGCTTTGGACAGTGATCAGTAAGAGGAAAACAAGCATTTTCCATCTGTACTTGCTAAACAGACCCACTGGTATGAGCAGCTGCTGCAACCAGGGCATCCCGCTGGCAACTTCTGCCCATGAATCCATGGCTGGAGTAAGACGACTCCTGCTCTAGAGGCTTGGAAAATACACCATTTTTAAAATAAGAAGTTTGGTGCCAGTGAGAGGAAAATGAAAGCAATGCTCCTGCTTTCAGTATCAAAACTCTGGTGTCAAGGCACTAAATGAAGGCTGCCAAAGGGCACAGACAAATATGCTAAAACAGTGTGGCACTGAGGAGGTGATGGCTGCAGCCTCCAGAACAGCTGTGGCACCCTAACATGTGGCAGGATTCAAGGCCAGGCATAGAGAGGGTCCAAAAGCCCTGGCTCTGAATCTTAGAGACACATTTCAAACTGAAGTCACCAAAGCTTTCTGGAACAAAAGAACCAGTGCAGAGGAGAGAAACAATCACCTTATGAGAACAAGAAGCTGAAGACTGTCCTCAGGAGCCTCAGACTCCGGAGGAAGTCGGGTTGAGGCAGGAGTTTTGTTTGGTTGATGGGGACTGGGTTAAGGATCAGTTGAGGAATCTGGATGTGCATAAATCCATGGACCCTGATCGGATGCATCAACGGGTGCTGAGGGAGCTGGCAGAAATCATTGCTAGACCACTCTCCATCATCTTCAGTAAGTCATGGAGAACAAGAGAGGTGCCTGAGGACTGGAGGAAAGCAAATGTCACTTCAGTCTTCAAAAAGAGCAAGAAGGATGAGGTGGGCAACTACAGGTTGATCAGCCTCACCTCCATCTCTGTAAAGTGATGGAACGACTTATCCTTGATACTGTCTCCAGGCATTTAAAAGACAAGAGGGTCATTAGGAGCAGTCAACATGGCTTTGCCAAGGCTTTATCATGTTTGACCAACCTGATAGCCTTTTATGAAGATGTAACCAGGTGCATAGATGGTGGCAGTGCAGTGGATGTGGTTTATCTGGGTTTCTGTAAAGCATTTGACACCGTCTCCCACAGCATCCTCACAGAAAAACTGAGACAGTATGGGCTGGATGATCAGGTAGTGAGGAAGGTTGTGAACTAGTGGAATGAAAGAAGGCAGAGAGTGGTGATCAATGGGGCAGGGTCTAATTGGAGGCCTGTATCTAGCGGAGTCCCTCAGGGGTCGGTGATGGGACAGTACTGTTAAAAATCTTCATTAGTGACCTTGATGAGAGAACAGAGGGCACTCTCAGCAACCTTGCTGATGATACTAAACTGGGGGGAGTGGCTGACACACTAGAAGGCTGTACTGCCATTCAACAAGACCTGGACAGGCTGGAGGGTTGGGCAGGGAGAAATGTAATGAAATTCAACAAGTGTAGAGTCTTGCATCTAGGAAAGAATAACCCCGTGTGCCAGTACAGGTTGGGGAATGAACTCTTAGAGAGTAGTGTAGGGGAAAGGGACCTGGGGGTCCTGGTGGGCAGCAATGTGCCCTTGTAGCTAAGAATACTGGAATACTGTGTCTAGTTCTGGGCCCCTCAGTTCAAGAAGGACAGGGAGCTGCTGGAGAGAGTTCAGTGCAGGGCCACCAAGATGATGAAGTATCTCACTTATGATGAAAATCTGAGGGAGCTGGAGCTCTTCAGCTTAGAGAAGAGACTTAGGAGTGATCTCATTAATGTTTACAAATATGCAAAGGGTGGGTGTCAGGAAGATGGAGCCAGGCTCTTCTAAATGATGTCCAATGATAGGACAAGCAGCAACGGATACAAGCTGGAACAGAAGAGGTTCCAAAGAAACACAAGGAAAATCTTCTTCACTGTGAGGGTGACAGGGCACTGGCACAGGCTGCCCAGCTGGGTTGTTGAGTCTCCTTCTCTGAAGATACTCAAAACCCAGCTGGACAAGCTCCTGTGTGCCCTACACTAGGTGGTCCTGCTCTGGCAGGTGGATTGGACTGGACAAACTTTTGAGGTCCCTTCCAAACCTTGAGATCCTGTGATTCTGTGATGACTGTGAACCAGAGGTCAAAAAGTAGGCATGAGCCCTTGGGAGCAGAAATATCATGAGATATAGAAGCCCAGAAGAGGGTACATGGTTAAACCTCCATGCCTGAATGAGTCTGGCAGCACGGATGGTACTGGCTACGCCACAGATTAAGGAACGGCTGAATTTCAAGCAGTGCTGAGTACTTAGCAGGTTCTCACTGAAAGTTCAGTCCATATTTCAGGCCTAATAAGGACTTGAAATCATCACCTTAAGCCGTTCTCTGAAACAACCTCCTCAGGGTCACAGCTCAAGATTGTGCACAAACATGCTTGGTGTGCATCCTCATTATTCAGCCTCACCTGTGCCGGGAAGCATGATTCCTGCACACAGCTTACCCTACTACATCCCTCTCCACTTTTCCTCTTCCAGCACCACAGGAAGTACTGTGACACCACTCTGGGAGGTGAGTTGGCCATGCTCAGAGCCCATCTCCTGAGCACAGGTATACTCACTGGGACCAGCTGCTTTAATTCATCTTCCTCTTACTGCCACTGCCTCACACTTGACACCAGCAGTGTCAAGGGCACGTTGGCAGAGGCAAGTCTCTCAGGAGCTGATGGCAGAGAAGGAGAACTGACCTTTTGGTAACAGAGGATGGAGGAAAGTGTGAGTGTAAAAGCAAAAAACACAATCTTATGTTGGTGTGAAATCATTCCTCTCTCAATATCAAACCTGATCACTCAAGTGCTAGGACTGCTGCAGAAGACTTTAATCTGTCTTGGTAATGCTTGTGCCTAAAGCCATGGTGAATGTGATGCTTTCAAGACAGAGAAGGTCTGCCCAAGACTCTGCTGCATCACTCAGCACTCCGTGGTAGCTCATGGTGCCATTGCCAGGTGCTACAATTTGCCCTTTTCACCCTCCAGAGAGAGAGAGGTGTAAGTGTTTGACATGCATGACCTGTAATAGTAAAAGGATCCTGTAAATACTCCCTCAGCCTCTCCACTGGAGCATTCAGCTCCTGCAAATTATACTCTTTCCTCCTAGGTGCTTGTCACACCAAGGAATGAGTGCCCCTCCATGGCTCACTATCCTGGCTCTTCACAAATCTAGATCTCCTTTCCCGCAGATGGGGGATCTCTGACCACAGGGACCTAAACCTATCAACTGACTCAGTGTCCTGGCAGCAGTGAGCAGGAAACTTAGAACCATTAGCACCATCCTTGGGGATGTGAATCCAGCTGTCCTGCATCTCCTAACACTTTTTGCCCAGCAATCCCTCATGCAGAATTCAACTCATACCATTTGGCACATGTTGTCAGAGGTGTGCATCAGAAGCACCACAAAAGTTCCTCTCTCAGAGTTCACCATAATTTCCCAGTTTCTGTAACTGAGTCTTCTAATTGAATGGATAGGAACATCAGCAGAATTTTCTATCTCTTGTAGAGAACAAAAGACTTAACTTTTAACCTGAGTGACCTCTGAGTGCACAAACCCATAGACAAGGAAATGCATGGCAGAGAAGAACACCAACACATTTATTTGGTGTCTTTGTGATCATTTTTTTTCAGCTAGGCTTATAATTTACAAGCCAGGGAGCTCTGACTCATGATTTTGGAACATTTGGGATCATCAGCAAAAGATGCTGCATGCATGTTTGTACCTTGCTGTCTCTGAAAAGGTCAGCAGCACTCATTAAGTGGTGTGTCAATGCTCCTGCAGATAACACAGACACACAGCTGGACAAGAGACGTACAGTGAAGTTGCAGTGTGTATTATGGAGTAGGATGCTATTTCACTGAGGATATGACCTGAATTGGCAGCTTGGTCTCCTTCTGTGTCTGTAATTTGCTGATATCCTATAATGTCAGACAAAGTTTTTGCAAAGAAAATGTTACATTATCCAGCATACTCATGTGTCTGCCACACAATAGATGTGTAAATGTGAGATTTATTTCTGAAAAATTCACCTGCACTCTCTATTCTAACCAGTAACATCCTTTTAAACAGCTCAGGTGAATTTCCAAACTGAGCTACAGAGTTCACCAAAGGAACAGCTTATGTTACCATTTACTTTTGGGATTAAAATTCCTACTTACTGCTCATCTGTTTCCAAAAAGTCATGAAAACTGTAGATGGGCAAACCTGTAAAAGAAACATACAAGAAAAAACTCATACATATATACTAAAAACTCTCTATAAAACAAAAGCTTTCTCCTTGCTCTTTTTGGAAAAACCAACCAATCAAGCAAACATATTTGAAATTATGAACATATAAAAATGATTTGTTTCTGTTGATGCAACAAGCAGGATACAACATATACTACGGAAAGGTTCACAGCTATGAGAAACACTGCAAAAACAAACATGGGAGCTATACAAATCCAGGGTGGTTTGCAATGGCTTGGTCTTATTACCCAAGTTAATGATGCTGCTGTGTCACAGCTGCAGGCCTGTGCTGAGTGGGTCTCCAGTAGGAATGTTCTGCATCTGAGGAGCTGACTTATGTCTCTAGAGTGGCTGCCTGAGGCTGCGGGGCCTGTGCCCTTCCTTGCCCAGGGAGTTGGAAGTAGGGCAAAACACATGAGATATGGGGATTTGGTCACAGCTGTGATGGCTGGAGAAGTGTGAGGGTAAAAGAAGCTTAAGCATGAGGTGCCCTGGGAAAGGCAACTCCTTCCTCATGTTCCTTCTCAGCAAGAGCCACTTCCCTGCATTACCCCTGCCCTCCCTCAGCAGCTCTTAACTTAGCTTCTCAGGGCTGTAGGGTGGGCAAAACAAAAGATGAGGACAGGGGATGCTTTTCTGCCAGAGGCTTTCACTGCATGAACCCACTTCACACTTGGCTACACCTTTGTGATTTTGTTTTAAACGGGTAACTCATCCTAAGACCTAATATTCATTAAAGTTCCTTGCATTGACCCAAGATAACTAAGAAAAAATATGTTAGTTTGGTAATAACGACTCTCATTGTCCAGCAATTAATAAAAGCTACACCTATTAACATGCATTTGATGTTTGCAGCAACTCATACATTCAAAGATGTGTGAGAGGCAAGATAAGATACAGTCACAGCTCAGGACTCTGCTGCAGAAGACAAGAGCTCAGGACTCACTTCATTGCTTGCCACTGCTTTCAGTCTGTGTGCACGTCTTGCCCCAGTCTGCAGTTGCAAGTTCAAAAGAATCAAAAGACGTAAGGCTGGTGTCACACTGCACTGAAGCAGACCATTGTCATCCAGGTGAAAGTTTCTGAGCATCAAATATGTGTTTCTTTTCCTGTAAGGACTGCAGCTCAGGAAGGCTTTTCTGCATGAGATTCTCTCTGCTCTAATTCCCTGAAGAAAACCCAAAAGCAGAAAGCGAGACCAGAATTGCATTGGTGTACTGGCTGATGGGTACAAAATCTTCTGACAAGTCATTTGCTTGGCCCTGATTGGAAAATATCTTTAATTAAAACACCACATCAGAATCCTGAACCAATTTCATCCCGGCTCCACTAAGTGCTTTGTACAAAACATTAACTCTAAGATCTCATTACACATTAGCAATCCCTGTTACAAACATAAATGATAATTTAGCTCTAATGCGCTCTGGAGCAAGCCATTTTTAACAGAAGCACATGATACCAGCTTGCTAGGAGAAGTAGAAGGGTTGAATTTATCTGTCTCTTTATTTTTCAAACAAATGGCTTTAGCTGGTTCAGCAATGGGCTGTACAAATCATTGTCATGTGTAGATCTCAGTACACAGCAGCTGTTTAGCCAAAATCTGGAACTTGAGCCTGGGCTGGGCTTTGAAATACCACTAGCAGTGCCGAGTTCCCAGGTCTTTAAGCATTCAGAGAAGGGAGATGGGGATGGGGAAGGTAGAAATGTTTATTGATTCTACAGGACAGTAGGGAGGGAGATACATTCAGAGACTGCAGGTCATCTGAGCTTGCACAAAACCACAGTCAGAGTAAGGAAGGGGGAAGGAGAAGCTGGGCTTGACTGCCTGCAGTCACTGCAGCTGGCTTTGGAGGTAAGAAGAGTTGAGTGCAAAAAAAGAAAAAAGCAAGACTTGCAGCAATGGTGTCATCCCTATCACCGGTGGAAATTTTGCACTACTAAACATCACACAACCCAGTCAGGACAACAGAGGACACTGTAGTGGTTAACATTTATATCGAGTACAAGAACTATCTTAACAGCACTTCTAGGCCAGAGGGATGGCAGTGAAACTAATGTTATTTGCATTGTTTATTGTCAGAAAGACGTTAAACATCCCTTCTTCAATAAACAGAAACACCCTCAATCTCTCCCTAGTGTTGAAAATGACCTTTCTAAGCTCTACAGGCCACACCTGGATAAATTTTTTCTGTGTGTAAGTGGGCATGTGGGCATTTGACTTTGTGAAATGGGAAAATTATAGCTATTTACTATGGGATTATGAAGTCTGTGCATGATGAATTATACAGGGATTTTAAAAACAGGCAAAATCCAAACAGCCTATCTTCCCCAACATTTCCCCCAAGTACCATCTACCAGATTTGATCATTGCTTTCAAATCTAGAGCTGGAATCACGTTTTGTACTGGCTGACATGAAGACAATGAAGTTTTCAGCAGAGGGAGGGCTTTTTCCCTCATTTGCCACCTTCTGTCTGCACTAGAAATCAGACAGACTATTTCTGATGAAAATTTGACTGGGGAAGTGGGAGGGGAGAGATTGCCTACATCCATTGTCTTGTCAGAACTGAAACACATCCCTATGGCTTTATGGATGTGTCATCAGCACCAGCATTGATGCATATGACAATGTTTCTAGTGGAGACAGACTGTTGCATCTGGAGAGCAAAAGGTGTAAATCAAAAACAACTAAACTTCGACAACACACATCTGTCTCCCACAAAAATACTTGGAAACATACATATTTGCTCCAACAGGGAAAAAAACCCCTTAAAACCTGTTGCAGGATGGGTGCAATCTTCAGTCAGTTCTTTCAGTAGCAGCTGTGCTTTTAATCTGCCCCACAGAAGTTAAGAGTTGTTTACCACCAGTTTCAATGGGTGCCAAGACAGGTTAGCTCCACGTGCTTTTGCAATACCTTTCCTGTATGGCAGAAGAAGGAAAAGGACTACATTACACTCAAAAAAGGGGCTTTATCTTTGCAACTGAAACGTCATTCTTTGATTTTCTGTACTTCCAGTCCTGAGGGTGCTGCCTGGTATTGGCAAAACAAAGCAGCTCAGGACTCCAGGGAAGCTCCTGAACTATAGGGAAAGAGGCTGTTCCCTCCTTCTCTCAGAGCTTGGCAGTGGATGTTAAAAGTCCAGCAGTCTCCACACAGAGATCTGCTAAGTGCGTGGCATTTTGCTTACACCTCCCTTCCAAAACACCTGAAAACTATCAAGCAGATCAGATAATGAATCTCTGCTTGAGATTCAGGAAAAAAATGAGAAGCCCTAGAGAAGGATTTTGTAAAAAGACAATGAAATTTTCTTTAGGGAGGCTGTTGGTGGTTAGATGGTGGGGGGTGGTTGTCTGGGTACCACAAGCCCAACACTTCCTTGATTTTTACTGCTTACAAATAGCATTTCTCTCTCTCTTTGTCTTAGTCTGCAGTGAAGAGTAATGTCCCAAAGTCATTCAGCTTCTTTAAAAGACCACTCCTTCAAAGGTTCTGCTTTTCCACCCTGGCCACTAAATGGACCCACTAGTTCTCAGGAAAACTTCTCCGATACATTCTGGTTAGTTACTCTTACCTCTTCAACTGCTAGCTCTTGTGAAATTCAAAGGGGAAAGGGGCTGCTGCACTCTGTATTTGATTTTCTTCCACTTAGCTTTACTCTGATTGGATTTCTCTTTTCTGAAAAAGACAGAAGATGGGCTTAAATCAGGTACTGGACTCCGCCACTTAATTTTGTTGGACTTTCCTCCTCACTTTGCTGCTTATTGCTGTGAAAGACTCCACTGTATATTCAGGTCAAACCACTTGGACCCTTTCTAGTGAGCCCACAGATCTTAATTTCATTACTTATAATAAAGTTTCCTTAATTACTTACTTACCTCTAGAAGATTTGTCTTCCAAACCACCCTGTCACATTGCCAGTTTTCATCATGATCTCCCTTGCCACACTTGCCTCAGATACTGAATGTTTTTATCATACACTTTAAAAAAAAATCTTATTTAGTAAAACTTTCAGTAACAAGTATCATGAAGTGAAGGCAACTCTACTGCTGTAACTGCACTGTTAAGCAGCTGTGTTGTTCCTGTTTTGAGACCAGAGCACCACATTTCAAACACAATTCAGTCAAAAAACATTGCATGTTGCCCATTGAAGGAGTGGGAAGTAATTTGAGCTGATAACTCTTCTTTCCTTCTCTGCACAGCCTTGGGCTAATTGCTAAGTCATGCCTGCTGGCACTGCAGAAGTGAGTCCACATTGGAGGGAATCAGCTTGATAAACACTGCAGGGAAGGAATGAGAGCTGGACTTGAATTTGTGTTTGTGGGTGATGAGCAGCATTATCAAGTGATACTTCATTTGTCACGTGAAGAATTGGAAAATTCTTCCAAAAACTACCTCAGTTACAAATTCATATCCTGACTTTGGTCTATATAACTCCAGTTATAATATTGCCCCTTCCGTGGTATCACAGGATCATAGAATGGTAGAGTTGGAAGGGACCTTTAGAGATGATCTAATCCAACCCCCCTGCAGAAGCAGGTCAACCTAGTATACCTAACAAAAAGTCATCAAGGTCTTTGATGACTCTTGACATGTTTCACACCTGTGCCTACATTCCTGTATAGTTGTACCACACCTGCCTGGGACCTTATCATCCTTGTTCAAAGGCAGCAACTCAGCCAAGATAGCTTAGAAAACAAAAGGTTCAACTTGCCCCACTCCTCAGTTCAGCTTATCCCTGTAGGAGGTAACTGTCTGCATACTTTGTGCCAATCATATTTCATAGACTACATTTGGTTCACATCAAGAGGAATTTACTTCTCAACACCACTCCAGCAGAAAGTGTAAGTTTCATTTTCTGTGGAGCACACTGCATTGTTTCAAAAATAGTCTGCTACTTCTTCAGCTTGTTTAAGAACAACCAAGCTACCTGTTGGAGAGAAAAGCTATAGCTACAGGCAGAAAGCAGGCTGGAGCAAAGCAGAAGACAAACTAGCTCCTGAGAAGCAGCATGGTGCAAAGCAGCAGCAGTAGGAGGCAGGGGAAATAAATCAGGATGGGAATCCAGGGGAATGCAAGGAAACTAACAAGGTGAAGGACAAGAGAGAAACGTGTATCAGCTTTGTGTGTGCTCTCAAAACCATGGATCAGGTATGTCTGGATATGAATCAATTAGATGGGTAGGTCAAATACAATTAAGCCTTCATTTATGAGGGCAATCTAATCAGGCAACAACACCAACATGATTGGCCAAGGACTATTTTAGGCCTTCAGCTCTTCATGCTGCAGATTGATTCACCTGTAGTCTGCCTGTGGTGGCAGGAAGGCTCCTCAGTTCTCTCTCTGCCTGCTCCCAGCAAGGACCCCAATGCAGTTTGGTCAGCTTTCATAGACCTTTTCTCAGGGGGAGCCCAGACCATGGGCTGCGCCATTAAGATGCAGTATCTCCATTCAGCTGGTGCCTGGGGAAGGGAAGCGTGAGGCAAGGGTATATCAGAGGTTGCTGGAGCCAGGGCTGCCCTCTGCCAGGGGCCAGACTGTTCTGCCATCCTATCAGCCTCTTCTCTCTCCCTGAACGAAGACAACATGAATGCATCAGTCTTCTAATGGCTGGAAAGCTGTCCATTGGAAAAAGGACCTGGCTGTTGATTGCCAGACATCTGAACATGAGCCAGCAGTGTGCCTAGGGGGCCAAGACCAATGGCATCATGGCTTCTAATAGTAATAGTGTGGCCAGCAGGACCAGGGAAGCGATTACCCCCTTGTATTCAGTGCTGGTGAGGCAGCATCTCAAATACTGTATCCAGTTCTGGGCCCCTCACTACAAGAAGAACATTGAGGTGCTGGAGCATGTCCAGAGACAGGCAACAAAGCTGCTGAAGGGTCTAGAAGAACAAGTCTTATGAGGAGCAGCTGAGACAGCAGGGGATGTTTAGTCTGGAGAAGAGGAGGTTTGGGGGGAGATACGATCACTCTCTGCAACTACCTGAAAGGAGGTTGTAGTGAGTTGCAGGTCAGTTTCTTCTCCCAGGTAACAAGTGACGGGACAAGAGGGAATGGGCTCAAGTTATGTCAGAGGAGGTTTAAATTTGAGATTAAGAACAACTTTTTTACTTAAAGGGTTGTTAGACACTGGCACAGGTGGCCCAGGGAGCTGGTGGAATCCCCACCCCTGAAGATATTTAAAAGCCGTATAGCTGAGGTGCTGAGGGACACGATGGGCTTGGCAGTGCTGGGTTAGTGGTTGGACTCGATGGTCTTAAAGCTCTTTTCCAACCAAAAAGATTTTATGATTCCCAGGATAACCATTGCCCAGGAGGAAGACAGTCTCCTGGGCCTTCTGCTCTCAGTTCCCTCTCCCTCTTTGCTTGACCAGACACTATGTCTGCAAGTAACATTTCTGGAAGGAGTTTGTGCTGCTGAAAGTGGTTGGGAAATGAGACACAAGAACTGGAAGGACTGTATCTGCTCTCACACAGGTCAATGTTCCCCTTCAGGAGAGGCCTGTGGGAATCATTTTCCAACTCTGCAGTCCTTACAATTTCTATGGCATCTCCTGCATAGTCTCTTGTTGCTGGTTGGGCTACAGGGAAGAAATTCCTCATTGGTTATACCTATGCTGTAGCTGTCCCAAGAAGTCCCTGCCTCAGCTCATGGTGGTTGTGCTGGCCTTTTCAGTAACCTGCATCCACAATGATTTGTGGCTGCCTATAAATCTACCAACCATGCCTTCTGCTGTCAGAGTTCTCCCAGGAAAGGCCCTTGCCATGGCCTCTCTGCTTGGTGTTGACCCCGTAAGTGAGGCTGGGATAAAAACAAGCTGTGCCAAGTGCTCTGCTGTAGGCAAGGCATCCCAGGACACAGAGTACAGCCGTCCCTGGGAAGCAGATAGGCTGGCCAGCAGAAGAGCAGTTGGGGTAGCCCACTTGCCATGCATATAAGTCCTGTAATGAGTTTTGCTCCATATCTGTCCTACACGGTACAGTAGGGCACAGCCATGACCACCCAAATAAGTGCAGATCGACCACATCAGCTGAGAGGATGAAAAACATAAGGAGGAGAAACGGGGCGTGCAGCAGCTCCTGGTGGGATCAGAAGCAGTGCTACTTTCACACAGCTTTTGCTTAGCATAAAGGCTCCTCTGATATTTCATGACTATCAAAGGCTTTGAAATTCACAGGAATTTCAAGGAAAGCAGTTCATTTGAAATGAGAGAAAGATTATCTTTTCCCTCCCACCGTGTTTCCAGCTTCCCAAGGATTTTCCTTTGAAGACTCCACTGCTCCCAGAAATGATGCTTTTAAAGTTATTTCTCATACAGAGTCATCACTGCACAGCACAAACAAATGGCAGAGGTTCAGATAGCAAAGTACAGAGTTGAGAAGTGAGGCTGTTGGTGAGCTGAGGCATCTCAACAAAATCAAACCATCTCACCAGGCAGTATTGTGGTTAGGAGGCAAATACACCAGATACCCAACAATGGAGACAGAGCAGGGGCTCTCCAAGGGGCAAGTTTAACCAAGCAGTGCCTTTACTGCCTCATTACTGACTAGAGTAAAAATATAGGTTTGGGCTAAGGAAAACTTTTTTGTTGTCTGGGTATGGGCAACTCCCATCTGGGGAAGAAAGTACCCACAAAATGTCTGCAGGAAGGAACAAGGGAGGAGGGACTCATGGCAAGGCATTTTGCTTTCCAACCCCTGGAAGGAGACCTCTCTAACTGGTCTGCCCTAATATCTCACTATCATGAATAGATAAACATTGGTTAGACTGCAGAAACTATGAGGCATTATCCTTTTTAGGATAATATCCTATTATCCTTTCTGTTGGATAACAGTGAGCTGGCGTTGAAGCTTTAACTCAGATTATGATGGATCTGAATCTGTTTCCCCTTGAGCAACAGCTACAGAGATAGAGAAGCTGGATTAAGTTTCACTTTCCTATGTAAAATGACTTAACTGGGTAGATAAAACTTAATATATTTGTGAAGCCTCGTGTGTTTCTGTGAGACTTGATCTCAATAATGTCTTATGAATGCCTTGCTGATTGTTTAATGAATTATTTTTCCCCTTCTCAGACTCTTAATAATAAATTACAAGTAGAAAGAATGTACAGACTGCTTGAGATAATTCCTCTCATATGAGTTCAGCTGCAGAACTCACACTGGATTGTCTTCTGCTATCTCTGAGCAAGTGCTTTTTGATGAGGGTTTTAGGGCAGAGGAATTCCCTCTGATCTTGTGAGGCGGGAAACCCCTAGGGACCTGAAAGGCAAGGAGAGAGCTGCATTGGGAAAGGACAGCTTTACCAATATACCAGACTTCAGCAGAAACCAGCTAGCTTTGTGTGCACATCATTGTATACCGCCCAGATGGAGTTAAGGGGGGAGGTAGAGATCCAGAAAAGGAGAGGAGTTGGAGAAAGGTGTTTTAAGATTTAGTTTTTATTTCTCATTACTCTCCTCTGTTCTGGTTGGTAATAAACTCATTTCCCCAAGCTGAGTCTGTTTTGCCCATGACAGTCTTTGCTGAGTAATTTCCTTGTCCTTACCTCAACCATGAGCATTTCATTATATTTTCTCTCTACTGCTGAGCTGTTTTGGTGGGCACCTGACACCCAGTCAGGGTCAAACCACCACAAAAGCCTGGATAAGGACAAGTCAGTTGTTCCACTGCTGGTGTCCACCCCACCCACCTATATAGATCTTTTTTGTAATAGCTGGGAGCTATAAGAGCTCAAAGTTCTTTACAAGTGAAACTATTTTTTAGTATAATACACGGACTGTGGAAGTTTCTCCCTTAGCACAGTTCACTGTGAAGGTTTCATGGATCATTTCACTTACAGGGTTAAAATAAGAGCCTATACTATACCTGAAGGCACATAAACGGATCAAACTTAGCTAGTCTTGTTACTTTAAGTAGCACAGGGGTAAAAAACAATGGAGCATTAAAAGAGAGGGAGTGAGCACCACGGCAGTAAATGAAGGATGGCACAAAAGACACAGAGTGCTACAAACTTCCAATATTAGCCTTCGCTTTCATCTTTGCCTTTCCCAAATGTAAGTGCTTTCACTTTAAACAGCACCATTCACATAGGGAAACTGCTGAATACATCCAATGGTGCAGCTTTCTGCATGCAGCTGAGCCAGCCCATGCCATGCACTCAAACCAGAGGTAAACAGCTGTCACAATCCCTGACATGCTGGTACCACGCTTGGAGCTGAAAGCCAAAGACACTAAGGACATTGCATTCAGGTGAGTGGAGGGTGGCAGAGCAGCCTTTGCAGTGGCAAAGATGAGTGCTGTTGAGCACTCCTGCCCTGCTGCATGGACACAGTGGAGAGCAGGGAGAACAGAGGGGGCTGGGGTACTTTGTGCTATACCCACAAACACAGGGCCACAGATTTCCCCAGAGACAATCCCAGGTGCCTATCTGTCCAGTTGCTGCACATCAGCCCAGCTGGCTAGGTTTGTGTGCATGAGATGAGAGAGAGTGCTCTGCAACTGAAATCCTGATGGTGAGGGGTAAGAAAGGGTTATTCAAATAAAAAACAGTTCTGCAGCTTTTGAAGGAAATGCCACATATAAGAAAACCATGGAAAGCTTCTTAATTACTTATATCTAGTGCTAGGGCAGACTACAAAAGCATTTATTCTATTAGTAAGGTTTGCATTTAAAACCACTGTCCCAGAGTCTCCTCTAACCAAAAGGTGTCCCTGAGGCACACCAAAGCTGCAGGTTAACTTGGAGTCTCAAATGAAGAAGCATGAGACAGGCAGGTCAGCGCTTTTGGTATTGCTCATTACAGTGACTCACAGTTTAGCTACAAAGCCATGTAGATGAGGATTATTCAGTGCCCCGTTCAGACGGTCAGAGCTCACCTCTTTCCAAAACCAGAGTTAGCAGTTGTCACCTTTGCAAGCTAAGGGAGGGCTGCAGCTGGACTCATTACCATTATTTAGACACATCTAAGTCAGACACCACAGGGCTGCAGAGGGGCCAGGAGCAATGTTCTGGCTTCTCTGCTCTGTCTGCTTTCTTTACAGCAGCGATGGGCTGCTGGCACATCTGCTTTCCAGTGCACAGGGTGAGGGTTTCTCACTCACTGCACAAGGACAATCAAGTTGCAGGCAGTCCCCAGGTCAGAGGTTTTAAGCCACTGAATAACATTGCTACGGTACAGCCATTTGTGTGAACCAAGCTGTAGGTCTGCCTTCCTTGCAGGACCCAGAAGTCACTGAGGTCATTTCAGAAATAAAAATCCAACTCCAAGTGTAAAATAATGAAAAATAAGGGAGAATAAATGTGAGCGGCTAAAAAGCAGAGACGAGGAAAGGGCTGGAAAAACACGAATGATACCAGTAAGTGTGAAATTGGCAGATGGCAGTCACCTATGCCCTTAAAGACATGTAGGCACCTAACTGCTGACTGAAATCAACTGTGAGGTAGATGTCTTTGCGCCTTCGAAACTCAGGGTGTGGATTCCTCTCAGGCTGGCATCTGTTCCTCAGAAATGGCACAGAATAACTGAGGACTGGACAGCAGAGCCTCAGACAGGTTCTTCTGTTTCATCACAGGTATTACAAAGTCAGATATTACAAACACCTGTGATATCCCAGTTCCATCTTCTCTATTCTGGTAATGAATGTTTTTATCTTAGCTAGTTTCCTCAATCTCCTTATTGATATGAAAACACCATTTTAAAGGCTTTGGGATTGGTGCTGCATTGTTGACTCCTGCCCTTGGGCAAAATTGCTCCAGAAATCAGAAACCACTTGTAGGTTGACATTTCATAACCTTGTATTAAACTGTGTGGTCATTATTGCCCTAGTGTTACGCTATCCTCTTGGCAGCCACTACGAGTTCACTGGTAAAAATACCTACTCGTGTCTATACTTTCATCATGCTGGCTTACTAAAATAGCTCTTGTATGGCAAACGTTCCCCCACGATTTGTTCTCTCTCCAGCCATATTGCTGCTTCTCCTTTGGTTGTCAGACCCACATGGCACCAAACCACTGACCTCTCCTGTTTGGCAGGGAGCTAGGAAGCATTTCCATATTTCCCCACAATGGCAACATTATTATTTTTAGTATTTGGGATGTTGGAGAATAGGTAGAGAAAGGAAAGGAGATTTCTGCCAAAAATACGTGCCCTGGTTCTTAAAAAAGTCACGTTTCAGGCATTAATTCGGCCTGTAATTATTAGGGAGACAGCAAGCACTACAGCTGTTGGTTGAAAGGTCTTTGGGCCTTCCTGTAACACGTTGCAATAAAACATCTGGTGATTGGAATTGTAGCTTATTTATAAGGATTTCTTAGGCAAACTCTGTGGGAGAGGAAAAGAGAAAACATCTGACCAGAAATTGTATTTAATCTATAGAGGAGCAGGTAATGACTTAGGAGACCTAAGAATGCTGTTTTTACAGTGACGAAAATAACATCAGACACTGTAGGTCTGCGTTCAGGCCACCAAAAGAGAAATCTTGTGAAGCAAGAAGGTGGGGTTGATTTTAATGCAAGGAGGAAGCGTCTCTGAAGTTACCCATTTTCTTTTCAAAAAGATTCTTGCGGCAGGCAGGGATCAAGTAATTACTTTTCCCCTGTTCACAAGATATCTCAGAATAGTAACAGACCACACACCCAGGAGATGATTAAAGGAAGTCAGGGGTCAGGAACACAGAAAAGCTTGTGATACAGAAGAGATTTGCATGGGCATTAATATTTCATGTCTTACCAGCCATGTGGTTCAGAACAAGTATCTGCACAATAAAGCAGAATCATCTGCCATCAGGTTGCATATTTCAGGACACACCTGAGTCATAAAGGCAGTATTTACGTGTCTTTACCCGTGAAGAGAATGCAAAACACTCAGTCTGCTGTACCTATTGCAGAGGAACTTGGAAGGCCTGTCTGAGGGCTTAGCAGGACTTAACAGGGGGCCTCTGCCCTGGGCTAGACCTTTGCACAGATTGAGTTTCAGCCTAAAAGTAAAGCATAAGCAGCACATTTGGTACTGTGGGGCTATTAGATCTGGTACAAAGGAAAAGAGCTACTGCACTGTTGGTATGTTTCTTTAGACATTATTCCAAACCGTGAAACAAAAGTGATATTTATATACAAGTGCATAGGTAGCAGTGCAGACAAAAGACCTTGTATTCTCTGCCATTATTCCCAGTATAGACACATAAAACCTGGCAATTAAATTTGGGGAAAAAAAAAAAAACCCAAACCACCCATAAATTACTACTTTTCTCCCAGTGAAATGAGCAAGATGTGTCAGGGATTAAGCAAAAGTATTTATTCCTGGGATTTCGGCAATTATGTTTCATGAGATTTTACTGTGAGTGAACAGAGTTTACTGTGGCAGCACAAGCAGGTCCTTTCCTCACAGGCAATCAAAGCTAGGCATTTTCCCTGTCTGCACATGCCTGTGTGTGGCTGGAATAAGCAAGTGTAGCAAGTGGTTCGGCTGACTCACAGGCACAACTAGACTCTCCTGTTGCCGCCAGCCACTAAGGTAACTTTTTTCTGCCTCTGCAACTGGGCTCTTCCTTTCCCAACCTGCTATCAGCGATGCGGCTCTTGAAAGGAACGTTGAGAGACAAATTGACATTGCTAAATCATCCAATGTAGTCCCTCAGAATAACAAGGCAAGTTAGCACTGCTCATCAGAGCTGCTGCTACTCTCATTCTCGTAGTGTTCTGTGGTCCTGAAGAAAAAGGTGAGGGAAAATGAGGAGCTGTAGAAAGGAAAAAAAACCCAACAAGCACAGCATCAGAATTTCACTCAGTGTTTTACTGACAAGAAATCTAAGTCCTTGCCCAGAGAATTTATAGCTAAAATGAGTCTAACAGCACAGTGCCTGATGGCCCTGTCTGTGTTTCTCACAAATTACTCACATGAGCAGCCCCACTGACTCTGTCTGAAGGATTCTTTGACGTGCAGAGTCTGGCTTACAGTGATTAGTGACAGCAAACTGCAAGGGGAAAAGGGATGACAAGGGAGAAATTGCTCTAAGGCATCATTATTTACTGCTTCCTTCTTGCCTAAAGAGAGTCAGAAGTTTGACTATTTCATTCATTGGTTTCACTTTTGTTTTAAACTAGGCACTTGACAGAGTGGAAATAATTCATTTCAAGGTTCCCTCACACAGGGAAGTCTGAAGACAAATTCAGAAAGATTGGAAGTCCTACTTCCTTAATGTAACTTATTATCACTGTGCTGTAGCTAACAAATAATAAAAGGCACTTGTTTACTTCACCATGATAATATCTTAGGAGAGTCTTGACTAAATACCCACTTCTCTAGCCCCCACTATACTGTGGCTAGCCAAAAGTTTTCAGTTGTCAGCTGACTTGTAGTTGAATACGACCAAGGATAAATCAGCTCATATTAGGCTTTGCTGGGACTAGTGGTATGACTGATGAGCTGATTCCGGTTTATACCTACCTGCTAACACTGGCTCATGCTTGAGAAATCCAATGCTCTGTCTCACATAAACAACGTTTATCTCTCTCGTTCAGAAGCAAGTAGAAAGCTCACAGTACAATTGTCATCCCAAATGTAAACATTCACAATTACAGGCCTAAGGCTGCAAGCATTGTTGTTCTTGCACCAAAGTTAATTATTTTCAGGCATTTCAGTTTCAAAAATCATATGGCAGCCCCAGAGTTGAACAGTCAGAACCTCATGTGATTGCAGAGGAGATCTGGTGGTTTTACACTAACTATTGTGCCAAGGAAGAGGCATACTAACAAAACAAAAGGCAACATCCAGCACACAGATGTGATTTTAACAACAGTCACGGTGTTTTTAAGTTCAACTCTCAAATGGAGGTGTATGTCACAAGTATCCTCTCCTACATCCCAGGAACACTCACACACCTTCAGCGGTAATACAGAATGATGCCTTGCTGCATCTTTTTTTTCCCAGCTCCTTTAACATACTGTATATTATAATAGATCTGGATTTCTAAAGGGCATCATGTGTTAAACCATCACTGTATCATAATGGTACCAGGAATGCTATAGTCAAAAGCTCAAAGCTGTGAGAACTCAACACATAAAGACCTGTGAGAATATTTTTGTGCTGGACTCTTCAGCGGACTCTGTGATTACTAAAGAGTTCTTGGAGGAAATACGCATTTTCCCCCAAAGGCAGCAGAAAACTTAAACAAACTTGGTATTTTGCTGTCCAAAGACAATAGCAACCTAACAAATAAAAAGCATCATGTTACTCCAGTACTATCACCGTGCCTATCTATCATGTAGTACTGAGAAATTCTGACTTCCATCAAGCAGGTCTGCAACACAATTTTGCCCATTTTGCCTGTCCTCCTGGGTCTCCAGCACAATCAGTACTCCTCACTTCTACATTCACTGCTGAAGAGACAAAGCAGCACTGTTCTCTGCAGCTGCGTCTTTGTTCCTTTGCCTCCCCTGGGACTTGCCAGCTGTGAAAAAATGAAATGCAGCTCAGTCCATCCATAGTGAGCCTGCAGGACGGAGAAAGTTATCAACACGAATCAAACCAAAGCAAGACAGTCATCTCTGGCGCTGTTGGTGCCCACTGAGGTAATCTGGTCTGAGACTAGGACTCAACTGACCTACAAGATTGTACAATATTTTTATACCATAGGTTTGACTAAGTAAGAAGTCCAAGTTATTTGGTTTTGCTTACATGCTTTATTTTTAAGTACATTCAAGACTGTAAAGACACTTGGACATTGTGATAATACTAGAGAGTATTCAGCATTGTACTGTTTGAACACTTCACAGTTTTGAATGCAGTCATCCACAGCTGTCACTTTACTAAGGTATTCCTATTAACTTCATTTCACCAACAAGGAATTAAAGTGCAAAGATCTGGACAAGAGCAACAAAGGTACTTGAGTCTAACTACCGAGTTTATTTATGAGTAGCTGGCGAATGCAAAAGGCTGAGTTACAACCATATATGCTGTGCAGGTGAAAATAGGGAGAAAGACATATCCAAGCAGCTAAGCTGCAAAGCTAGTTGCTCTGAGTGTGGCTAAAAGACATGGATTTATCAACCGGTACTTTCCCCTCTGCACTTGAGCAACTATGTTTTCTCTGCATAACAAGGATTTTCTTTTTTTGTTCATGTTGTTGCTTAAAACAGAGGAAGATAAAATAATGGTATTTTCTTCTAAGGAATAACAGAAAGACTTCTCTGATGAACACCTAGGTAATCACACTCTATATTTCAACACCTGAATAAAGCCTAATTCTCACTTTCAGTTCTTTGTTGATTTAGCTGTAAGGGTCTTGCCTAAAATTGCACAAATCACCATCAACAAAAGAAACATCTCAAACCCAGCTGTTCCAAGTGCTAGATATTTGCCTTCATCATCAAGACATTCCTTTTCCATCTGCTTGGACTGAGTGAGATATAAAACAAGCTTAAGTAGCATCACACACGCTTACCCTGATATAGACTTGAAGTGTTACTTGTACTCTTCCCACACCAGAAATGAACTGTGCCACACAGCCATCCTAACGGAGGAAGAATTTGTCTAAGGAATGTGAGACAACAAAAAAAGGGGCAGGGCAGAACCTCAGAAGAAGAGACCATGAAATTCAAACTGGCCTGGAAAAGATTTGCAAGTTTGCTTAAAATAACAGGGAGATATGGTAAAGCCAGCTCTTCAAGGACTGAGAAAATTTCAATTTTCTTCACTTAAAATTCCAGCCTACAGTCTCCGATTAACTTCTTGTCAACATAGCATGGGCTTCTTGACAGTGCTACTCTTGTTTAGGTTTGTCTCCCCATCCTATCTCATATAAGGTCGAAAGTAATTTGATTAATCTGTTGAGGACAGGGTTCAAAGCATTCTTTATCTTCTTTCAGTCCAGATATACATTTCCTGTTTTCTCTCGGTAACAAAGCTGAAGGTCTGCTTCATCCATTGTCTTTCAGGGAAAGCATTAAAACTGTCTCATTACTAAGGTTACATGTGAAAAGTTAAACAAGAGCATGCACGTAATGGCCTTGTGGCCTGAGTAGTATGCATATAAAGGTCTCCAGATTGCACCCATGTTAAAAATAACACATGGATTTTGACAACCAATTAACATGCAGTCAGAATTGGTAACAGACATTTAAACTTTTGGAGGTTAGCAGATAGGCTAACAAATAAACTATACTCCCCACATCACAATTTTACCACGTATTACCTAACATCCAAGGCCAAGACCTCAAAACGTTTTCAATTCACTACCTCTGAACTGCATAAAGGACATTCTTAGTCCCTTGAAAGCCACCTTGTCTGGAAACCAGTTGGAAAGGTGTACACAACTAACAAGATAAATGTTACACTATTATTATTTCACTGTGCATTTCTAATGCACATAATACAGTAAACTCCAAAATAGCAATTCTAGTATCTTTATCATATATTGACACTTTCCATAATACTCTTGTTTACTCAACCTTCCTTTTTACTGTAATAATGTCAATTTAAAATATATCCCTTTAAAACATTGCCCTAGAAAGTAGATATTGATAGCTCTTTCATGACATTAAAAAGAATGAGATAAAAAGGATAGGATTTCATTTTCATAAGAGACTATGAAAGCAAACCAGAATTAACACTGAGACAACTGCTTGCTGAACGAGTGACCAATGGCAAGAAGACCTTGGATCTTCCTAGGTTCAAGCAGCGGAAATACCCCATTTCAGAAACATTACGCTCAAACTGAAAATCAACAGAACTCATTCTGAAAAGGTCCCACTAACAAAGGTAATTTCTCTGCTTACCCTTTTGTTTGCATAAGGGGTTTACAAATACATAAAATTTGAAGAAAGTACCTTCTTTTAGTGAAGAGCTGATGAAATTATGCAGTGTTGAGAGGTGTGTCATTACCTGGTTTTTCTCTTTGAAACTCACCTCTGAGTTTTATCAAGTTTACTACTTGAAGTAGTCAACCTTGTTTGTTGCTGAAGATAAAACCACTTCAAAAATGTAGTGACAAAAATTAAAAAAGGTAAATCTATTTTGTAACAAAAACTTCAAAATGTAGTTTGGGGAGTTACTGAATATTTGTGATTGACAAATAGCTGTCAGTTGTCTATTTTTAACTCTGAGAACTTGACACGTATGCTGACAAAACAACTGGATAATATATCTTTCTACTTTTGTTGGGAGACCTAAACTTCAAAGAGTTATTTCAGACACTGCGTTTCACACTGTTTGGTATGAGTGACACATTCTTTTGACACAGATAACAGCGAAGTTTACATTTCCTCAAGGGAACTACAATAACTGCAGTGAAAACATTCAAGAGACATCTAGTAACACTAGGCCATCCTCCATGACCATAACAAAACACTTATGCGTAAAGTTTTCCTAGAACTGTAGTAAAGTCTGTTGACAGAAATTTTCTAATCATTAAATTTCACATCGAAGTTGTAGACCAATAAAGCAATTCCTGGTATGAACATGATCATAAGTATTACTGACTTGGTGCAAGATGTAAGGAAGACCATCCCAAGTCTTTTCTACGGATCTAGATAGATGAAGGAGGGGGTTGACACAGTACAGCTACAGAGCTCAGAAAGTGAGGCTGTGCCCACATTTCCAAGCCAGGACGGCAGTGCACAAGCGTGCTCTCATCGACACCCAGAGAAACAGTAAAGATGTCAAGGACTGCTTTACATCCCCAAGTGGCAGATGCCAAATATCATTTCTACATTCTACTAACTACTGAGATTAAATCTAGCACAGATATGACTACATGCCACCACCGAGACTCAGCATGGAAGTCATCTTTGAATGTCAACTACACCAAACTTTCCTTTGTTCTGGAAAGAGTGCAGGAGACGAAGTATACCTAAACGCTAGTATTTAGGCTCCTCTCCTCTATTCTACCAAACTCCTAAAGGCAATGTGTCTAATCCTATCTAGTGTAAATTTACTTCTGAAACATATCTTTTCTTAAATTATTATTTTAAACACCGTAAAGTAAAACTTTTTAGCAAATACCTTGGTAGAGAAATTGTCTTCAACTATAACCAGGTGTTATCACATAAATATTAACAAAAACATTAAAACACCATAGTCTGTTTCTTCTTCAAAGTGTGTTTTTCACTAGATTCATACTAGGTAGGGTAGCAGATTCGCTATGTTAATTTTCCATAGCAACTAGAACCTTTCCCCCAACCCAGTATGTTTGCCTTACTACAAAGTAGCGCTCCTCTTCCTTATTCACTCTGAACAGTTGTAACAATGATGCTTACAGAAGTACAGTAACAACAAAATCACTTGATCATCTTTAAGAAATTTATAGAACCAGTGCATCCACAAATCTATATTCAAAATGTGTATTGCATGTTTACGATATATAATGAATTCTTGCATCTCTTACAGTTACAGACAACAACGGTACATGCAATAAGAAACTGTTATGCAAAAAATACCCTGGTAATCAGATGACTGTGAAAATCTAAGCCTCTTCAACATTTAACATCTTTCATAACACTGCTAAAAGCATTAATAAAAATGTAAGTGTGAAAAATGTACATTCTTTATTCTGCTGTTTAGATACAGAATAAAATCTACCTTTTCAGAAAATAAAACTATAGCTACAGCTTTAAGTGCTGTCAGTTTGCTTTTGATGATAAAGTACATGCACTTTTTCCAGTTACTTTATTGCACATAATGTACAGTCATAAATGGTGTTTTATTTACATGTGTTTTGGCAACGCCCATGTTCATTCTTCCCCTCAGAACACATTATTTTGCACAAACAAAACCTTAAATGTTTCACACAAACTGCCATAATACAAGTCAAAGCATGTATGTTTATATGTGTATTTGTTGTTGCTGTTTATTCAATTAATTCTTCTATGAGTTTCAGATCTCAGTTAATTTTTGCCTTGGGAGTCAGATTCCTCCCAGCTAGTCTGTTGTCAAAAGATGGTCATCTGAACTGCTGGTACCAAGAAATTAGCACTGCAACCTGCTGTGCCCAACACCCACCTCCTATGCAGAACCATACCACCTGCAATTAGTGGGCAGGCACATAGAAGAAAGAGCACTGTATTTTCATCAACCAGTTTGATTCAACATTGATTCAACACGTGTTAATGTTATGGTTCATGTGTTACTTGGACAGTATTTCATTAATTTTTTTTTTAAAGAAAAATATATCAACTGTATTAAAAACAAAGTAGAAATTCCAGTAGCAATAACGTACTTTCAACCCTAGGAATGTGTTACACGGATTCCATTCTGTACAATGTGTTATTTATGATGACTGCTATCTTTATGCAGATAGAAAGAATTAAATTTTATACACTCATGTTCCCCTCAAATTACTTTCTTAATGGATGGTAAGAAACATCAATGTTTCCCTGTATTTTCAAGGCAGAAAACATTTTAGTGGACCCCCTCAAAAAGAAGAATCTGGGAATAAACCATTTGTTACTTTCAGATTTTGGACCTATTTTTTAAAGTTAGGTTCAAATAAAATGATCGGTATTGTCATTGAACAAACGTTCATTAAAAAAACTGGAAAGACGTCTCTGAAGACACTTTATAAAATATATTCTGGATTGGTAACACACAAAAACCCCAGCATCTCAGAGAGATCAAATTTGTTGTACTTTGGTACAACAATTCACTTTTTAAAAGTGAATAGCATTGCTCAGATTTTGTTTTGAAAGACCACATGATATTTTTGTTTACATTCCGATCTCAAAAAAAACCCCAACCCCAAGATAATTCCTATTTTATTGTCTGGAACAGCAACTCTTTGACTTGAATGCACAATCCTTCAAATGCTCAGACACTTTAACCTCAGAACAACAACAAAGAAAAAGAACAAGCAAACTTCCATGATGTGCTAATATCGAAATCATCTTCAACTTCACTCCTAAGAATAGCTTGTTTCTTTTCCACAAGGAGCCAAAGTATAAAGTAGTTAAACTTTCGGTCAGGCATTTAAATAAACTGAAAAATGCATTTAGCGGACAACAGTAATGAGTATAAAATTTTAGTTTTGGAGTTTTCCTTTTTTTGATGTCCTTCAGCTTTAAAGTACTTAAAAACTTTACAGTGACTTTCATTGCTGCACATAATGAAGAATGAGATGAAAATGCACTGCAGACAAAGTATGACAGCAGTTCATATCCAATAAAAATACAAAAAACCCACAACAAAACAGTACTTCTGGGAATAGAAATGTTCTTCAGTATAAAACAGTAACCTCTTGTTTCATCTGAATAGTTTCACCTAAACTGGAGAGAGTATTTCCCCAAGCTTAAATGTGTGCCACTGATACAATTCTTTGGGAGCAGAAATTATTTGCTTTGAAATGACATCTGTGCCATTACCCAGTCAAAAGGTCTTGATGTCTAATGTTTTTATCATCTGCCACTAGCTAACTTTTAGAGTAGCAACATATCCATAATCTCTTACATTAAAAAAATCTGTACAACTCTTCTAAATGTACTGACATTTCAGCTGTATCTATATATTTTTGTAAAGCAGAGCTACACGTCATTAGAAAACTAACAAATACCTTCATGAGAGTTAGACTATTTTTCTCCATAAAATGTGTTCTAATTTAATTACTACCAATACTGTGAGATTTTTTTTAAATTGAAGTTTTACATTGCATGGATGTCAAGATACGTAGTTTGAAGCATAAATTAAAGGAGGCATTTGAACAGATGCAAAGGCTTCTCATTGGAATTTTTACTGTCTACAGGAAAGGAATGGGCTTTCACAAAAAATGTTATCTGAAGAGTTGTCTACACTGAGGAGCTCCCTCAATGTTAGCTGTAATTACTATCCACTTAAGATTACAAATCTAGGAAGACAACCTGGGATATGTAAAGGAGCCTCAGACAGCACGAGTTTTAAGAAAGAGAAATGTTTCCATAAAAATATTTGCATAAATGTACATTCAAAACAGCATTTTCCCCATTTCAATTCCCTGCATTCATGTTGCTACAGTCATCCGCAGGGATCAAGATCACATAAAAGCAGCCCTGGAATTTAAAATGGCTGTTGCTTGGTAATTTAGTGAAAGGTGTATTTTTTTTACTTTCTGCAGTCATTAGGAAACAAACCAGTTTGACCTTTGGCTTACAGAAACTGTACTCCCCTGAGCTAGGCAATACTGACAGACTACAGCAGAAGTACCAAAAAAAAAAAACCCAAAAAAACATGTTACTTAAAAATAGCGTGGCACAAAGAAAATAAGGCACTTTTGGCATGGAAAACCCCCAGATTTGTATTCCAATGTAGAAGTATTTTGTGCTTAGAAATGCCACATGATGCAACAATAAACCAGGTGCCAAAACAACAAATCACAAATTACCATAAGATTAGCTGCAACCTCTGAATGGTTCAACAAAGAATCAAACTGGTTTCTGTACACTGTTGTGATTTATCAATACACTGGCATCTTTGCTCTTTTGCTGTGAGCTGACAGTAATTATTTTAGAGAAAGGAAGAGAAAGTGTGGAATTAGTAAGGCAGATGCTTTAAGGCAAGTGGCAAGAATCTACAAGAAGAATGTCTCAAAAAATGCTACTTTGTTCCCATTTCTACTGGCACCTATTCCCCAAGGTAAAAGGCCAGAATGACCAAAGCCAACTTAATAGTAGTGTGCAGAATGTCAGCCAACAAACAACATAAAAACAAGTCACGTTGTGTTATCTGTGGTCACGTTCTTCAGGGTTAGTCCAGTAACTCAAGACTTTACATTCTTCCGTCTTTATTTATTTTAATTAAACATGTAATGGTTAATAAACAGACATAGTCCAGAGTTAGTAGGTTGGTATTATAACATTTATTAAAATAATGCTATGGGTTAATAGAAACAGCAAAGAACCAAAGAATTAAAATGCAAGCTATGTAAAAACCCAACTAAAACCCAAATGTCTAATGTATTCATCCAGTAGCTAACTAAAAGCCCAAGAAAGACAACACTCCCAATATAATAAAGTACTGCAAAACAATTGGCAATTTTTCAGTTATCAAAATTGTGGGTTTTGCATTTTGTATCCTTTTTTTTTCTCAATCAGGAAAAAAATTCTTTTGAATGTTATATAACATACATATAAAACAAGATAGAAAAATACATTATAAACTTGTAACAATGGCTGTAAATACATTATCTTACATGTTTCTCATAGGCAATAGGTTGGTTATGGTACATACATAGCATGAAACTACTAAGATAATAAAGAATAGACAAATACATGTCATCTGTACGGTTACATACAAGCGACACTCCCATCTACCCACTCTAAAAAAATTACATAATACTGTCAGAAAGAAGTCTTAAAACTACTTATTTTAATAAAGAAAAAGTCATTAAAGAATGATAATACTGAGAACCAAGGCATTCAGAGATTTCAAAAGTCATGCTTTTTTTTTTAAGTTGATCCAAAGTTTTGTCAACTAAGTTTTCAGAAGTTTGTTCAGAGCAAACATTACTTTCACATGTCACACATCTATTTCATACACTTCCCTTCCCCCCCAATAAAAGACCTTTGATAAACATCTAAAATGTCCAGGTTTTATCATAGTTGAGATGAAACTGGATCAAATACTGGTACTGTTTTAGCAAATCTCTCCTCAAATGTTCGAGTGTCGCAAGTTTATTCAACCAACCAAAATAAAATCAAAATGGCACAGCATACACTGTAAGTAAAATCAACACAACTGTATGTGTAACAGGAAGACAAAGCCGGTGGCACGATAAACAAAAAGCTAGCTGAATACGAAAGGATGAATGTCTATTGCATAGTAAATAAACTGATAATTATTTCCAGGTGAGACAAGATGTTAGATGAGGTCACCATGCAAGTGCTTAAAAATGTAAGCCCTCTTAGCTTACTATTGACCTTTCATTTGGAAGCTGTGAAGATTTGAAGGAGGAGAATAAGTTGACAAGAGGGGAATAAATTTATCACCTGATATTTGCCAAGTTATTGAGCCCCACTCAAAGTAATTACTTAATGTTTCCAGAATTAAATACTGTGCGTTCGACAGCTTCAGCTCTTGCAGCTGCCCAGCTACAGGAATCTCATGTGGAAACAGAGGTTAAAAATAAAGTATAGCTGGACTTCAAACAATTAGCTGATGTCCCTCTCCTGCTTATCTTACGAAGAAAAGCCAGTGGGCATATTGAACAACAGTCAAAGAGCTGAAAAATAAGTAACTTGCATGCTGCTTGCCGCTGCTGGAGCTGCCCGTGAAAACCAGGGACATGCTCAGACTGTAACTGAAAACTAGCTAAGCACTTTGAACATCTGTTTTCTGGGCGACACCAAAGCCTATAATATTTGATATATATTTTTTCCAACCAAAATCAAGAAAACTCCTCTGCATCCCTGAACAAAAATTACCTACTGCCAGCTCTAGAAACGCTTGTCAGCTAATACTCTCATTTAGCATGAGCCAGTCTGTATCACAGAACCCTTTGGTTTACATTGCACAAGAACGGCACTCGTTATGATTTAAAAAGTAGAGCGGTTGAAATAACAACGGGCTGGTTTGACAAAAAAAAAACCTTAGCAAATATTTTACGTAATGAGATTTTGGCAAAGTCACATCACACTAGCATGGCAAAAATCAGGTAATTAATATGGTCAACTCATCATTTGTCTTTCCTCACAGCTTCTTTCACATACTGGGCGACTGAGTGGCATGCAGTAACTTGTCAGAGGGAGAAGCTGATTATACAAGACATTTGACTAAATGACCATGAAGAAAATAAGGCACTTCCTTTTCTTTAGACTTATTCCAATACTTAAAAAATAAAAAAGAAAGACTAAAAGGCTCTTTTGGTCTTTTGTTTCTTGACAACCACCAGAAAAAATCATTTAATGAAATAAAGGGTTTCTTTGTTCTTTTTTTCTTTTTTTATAACACTTGAAAGTATAAAATGCTACATTTCCAAAAATATATTTTTTTTTTCTGCACCAGCACCCTTGTATAGTAAAAGTATCTACTTTTTTGTTCATTTTGTTTCAATGCACTACACTTTATCTACAATTTCATTACATGTATACAGCAAATAGGCAAGCATGGCTTTTACATCCTTAATGAATTTTTTTTCTATACAGGGAGGTTTAAAAAAAATATTTGAACAGTTTGCCCAGTAATGTGACACATAATGCATGTACCTTGTTCTCATGTAATCTTCCGAGGAGATTAAAATATGGTTAAAATAATTTAAACTCAGATTTTGCTTTAATAGTGTTGCTGTTTCGTTCTCTGCATTAACGTAGTTCTGAAAAGTCAGCGTAATCTGCATTTCATGGCACACTTTCCTTTAAAATGTCCAATTTGGCAGGCAATAGAGAAAAGGCTGCAATGTCTGCCCTTTGAGGGCACCGGTAGTGACTAAACAGCATATCAAATTTTGAATACTTGGAATCCCTTCCCCAATGACATCCCTGACCAAAGGTTCATGCATGATGCATCATCACACAGTACATTCAGAGAGAGCTTTGACTTCTTTTTTTTTTTTCCTTTTTTTTTTTTTTTTTTTTTGAGAAGAAAAATATTCCTAAAAGTCTCTCACAGTAACTGCCTCTGTCATCGGGTAGTTAAGGGACATCTGTCTCCATCTCGTGCGAGGCCTCCTTACCGTTCGCTTGGGGCAGGACACTAGAGGATGATCAGTGCGGAGGGATGAGTTGGACCTTATTGCTTTACTACTATTCAGTGCAGGTTCTAGAACCACTTTCACCCAAACAGGAGAACAACAAAAAGCGGAGTTGGAGGACAACAATTTCTTTGTCTGTTTTGTTAGATGGTAAGACGAACGGACAAGTGCCCCAGCTCGCTGCACTGAAGACAGGCAAGCAAAGGCGTTTACCAGTTAACTGATCAGCAGGCAGGCATGGTCAGGTCATCATTGGGTGAAGAGTTCAGAGGTCAGAAGGTCATAGGTTAGTTGCCGGTGGCGGCTGGGTGGTTAGAAACAAAAAAAAAACAAAACAAAAAAAAGAAAGAAAAGATAGAGAAGAGATTAGTTCCAGCTAGTGACGGCTTAATGACAACATGAAAACTAATCACAACTAATAAAAAAAACAAGCATGTTTAATTCTGACATACTGATTGACACCATCTACAGAATGCAATAAAATCATGACAGCCCTCCATCATGATTTGGACACGTGAAGGAGAAGCCCGCTCCCACAAAACTGGTTAACAGGAGAAATAGAGATAAAATACAACTAACGACTAATGGTTAGTAGCAGTCGATGAAGGAAATTGGAAAACAAAAAACAATGAACAGTTTTGGAATTGGGTAGAAGATTTCTGGAACAACAGTCAGTGCACAGCATCAGTATCTGACTGCTATTAAGCATTAGTACCTCCCAGGTGCAAGCATTAAAGCAACTATTAATGATGGATGTGATTATTAATAACTGATTGTTAAAAGAATGGAGTCATCTAAGGAATTCTGGACTTGGAGAAACAATTTGGTTCAACAAACTATGGGCCAAACAAAGGGGTTTTGTTCAATAAATTTTTTATTGCCTTTCATTTATTCTATTTACAAACAACATGGAATTTCTTGGCCTCATGATACAAAGCAATACTAAACTGTAGTCTAGCAACGTAGGCATCATCGTGGGAACCAGGAAAACGCTCAGCCTGCTACTTTAGCCAGCATTTCCCTGTTCGAAATACTATTTTACACATATAGGACACTTATAAAATGCACTTGCATGTAAACACTGTAAAAGTCCTGCCATTTTAAAGTCTATACTTAAAAAGCTCTAAGAACATCAAAAAATAGAGAAAATATCTAATCGATACTAATAAGGCATTTTAAAACTACAAACAGCTCTCTTTATTCATTTTCAAAGCTAATACTCTGCAAATACAATAAAATCTGACATTTCATATACATTCCTGCTTTATATTTTTATATTTTAAAAGAAGCCACCTGTAAATACTATTTTCTTTTGCAAAAACAAAAAACAAAACAAAAGATAAAACCCAAAAACACAAACAAATTACAGTAAAACATAAAAAAGTTCTCAAGTAGAAAGTTATCATTCCCAATGTTCTTGAGCTGTTCCTTCTTTAATCATTCTCTCACATTCTCCTTCACCAAACTTGGTCCACTTAACAGTAGTATGATTTTTTTTTTTAATATTTTTTTTTAAGACTCATTCAACAGCTTAATAATAGCTAATAAATTCTGAGGTTGATAAAGTATTTGTACTGTTGCCATTTTGACTAAGGCAGAGGAGATGAAAGTGAGAAAGGTATTCAGTGCAAAGTCAAGATTTGTGCCATTACATAAAATGAAGTCCAGTAGGTCTAATATTCACAGATAGCATCGATTTAGCAATCTTTCTCTTGGGCTGATTTACTTTCACATAATAAAAATGGCCTACCATTTAGGATACAGTTCATAACACTATGAAACGTTACTACTGTAACACAAATGAGACCACGTGCTCCCTGATTTTTTTCAGTATCATTTTAAGTGGGATTTGTTTAAATTAAAATGGCTGTTTCAAAAATAAGCAAAAATTAAAATAAATATTTCATGTGGCACAATCTCACCACTTGGCAGGCATACTAGAAACAGACTCTTAAAGCATTTTGATGCTGATTACTATTTTGATTAAAAGGTATTAAAATTTATATACAAATTATGTGACGGTTTGGATAAAACAGTCAAGAAAATTCTCAGCATTAATATTTCTTGTGGAGTTTATAATCAAAGCAAGCTACCTTTTAAAAATACCAGTACACCTGTGATACATCCTCTGCCAAGTCTCTGGCCTTCTACAGTACACACAGGTTTGTCAACTGTGCAACACCATTTGCAGTTTATTACAATTAAATCAGTCAGTCTCTCTGTTATAAGCATCAGATTCAATTTTGTATTATTTATGAACTGGGGTTTTATTCTCAGTTAAAGTGAGCTATATTTCTTCAACCCTTCACCAATTCTAAATGCTTAGTTGTCAGAGTAAAAACATTTACACATTTGGGGATTCTTGCTTAAATTGCAGTGCTTATCTCAAAAAAAAAAAAAAAATCCCAAAATCTATGCAAAGAATAAAAACCTACTTAAAAAGTGAATGCAGTAGTACTACAACATCATCTGGAAGTCAATTTAGAATTAAAAAATAAAAATAAAATCCAACTTTAGACCCAATGAATGCGAATATAAATTTAGTGACATTTAATCATATAAAAAAAAAAGTTTCTGCATTGAAAAAATAGTATTTCGGTTTGCTGACATTGTTTTTCATGGCTTCAGCTGTAAAAGTATATGTGTGACAGAAGAATCAAACAGGTGAATATGGCAAATGCTGACAGTATTTCAACTCTACAACTTAATTTTAGCACACTAAAAGAAACAGTTTTATTGCTGAACCAAGTTGTGTTCAAAACCTTTTGTGAAATTGTTAAATCTGTGCAGCGATAACCTAGGATTTCAAACTAAAAATACGTCGAAGTACAGCTGTAAAATTAACTTTGTGTAAATTTCTTAATACACACTGGGATTATTTAGAAAAGACTTCAAAATAACATTCTCCTGAAATATCAGTATGGTTTTCATTCTACAAAAGAGAGGTATGCACGAGTTATTCCACAGGAGCCATGACAGAGAGAGGTGTTAATCTTTTTTTCTATTTCCTTTTTTTCCTCCTCTTTTTTTGGTAAACATGGGCTATGACCTTATTTTGATTATAGCCCGTTGCCCATTGAAAAGTTGTCAAGAAATGAGAACAAGACAATGGGTTGTAAATAGTGTGCAGTGATATAAAATAAGCAATCTTCTAGAAAACTGAAGTAGTGTCTTGTTATCAGCTTTACACTTTCTGTAAAGCAGAAGATCATATGAAAGATAAAAGTGTTATATAAATACAGGAAATATCCAGGAGGGCCCTTTTTACTGTATTGATTGAAATCTGTATTGTTTCTTGCAGCTAATTTATGGAAGGTTGTGAGAAGTGAAGTGTAGTCAATGCTAGGAGATGGCAGATCTGTCACCTGAATTTGGCTTTTGAATATTACAATATCACGGAAGCCTGCACAACAGATTTTCATGAAAGCAGAATAATAATACTTGTCACATAATGCTTTGCATCCTCAAAGCCCTGTACAAAACAAGAACCCCCACAACACCCCTGTGGGGTAGGGAAGTATTATTATCCTTATCTTACAGATGGGAAAACATACACAGAGAGATTAAATGACTTGCTGAAACCCACAGTGAGTCAGTGGCAGGGATGGGCTAAGAACTCAGCCCACACACTGCTTCCTAGACAATGTCAATAAACCGAAAATATAATTTTTCTCAATAAGCTTAAATACTTCATTCAGGGGTCCAAAGGTATTACACTTGAGGAACAGGAGAAAAATGAAGATTTACTTTCCATTCAAGGGTTAAAGAGAGATGCCCAAATATTGGATGTCATCTCACCAACAGGACTTCAAAAGTTGCTTCTCCTTCAGGTTACACATTTTAGCAGCAAAAGGCAAATACCAAGAAATAGATTTTGGCAAAAATACCAAAACACCCTCCTTTCCTCCATCCTTAGTAATTCCAACTCGAACAACTTTTGAAGTATTATCTTCACAGCCCTTACCTTTCTGAATTCAGTCAGGTATCTGAGAACATGCATCCTCCTCATAATATACATTACAGTGGCTCAAAAGTCTATTAGAAAAAAAGGAAGCTAAATCTTCAGATTTCTCCAGACACAGACAGGAGGCATTTATTCCTTTACTTCTTTCTCATTAAGCAACCATCCATTCATTTTATTTTGCAACACCAATCTGATACTTCCATACCAATTAAAAGAAGAAATTGGGGGGAAATTATTAACCAAATTAATTATTGCAGCACTGAATCCGTAGTGTTTCCTGATGTAGATGGATCTTTAAATAGTTTTAAACAGAGAATCAGTTATAGTATTTATACTAAATATATCACAAAGTTTATATATATTTAACTGAGCTGGGAAAGCCAAGTTTTCAAAACGTCTTTATAACTGCAAGCATTCCCAAAGCTTCAAAATATTAACTATCCAGATTTTCGACAAAAATATTGAATGGGTCAAAACAGGGTATTTGGTTAACCAGCTGTGGTGTTGCAAATCTCATGTACACTCAAAGCACTTCTTACAAACAAGAACTGCAGAACTAAACTAACCTCGGTCTGCGGTCACAATCCTTTGGTAAGGATGGACACGCATATCGTGCCTTCGAACTTTAGTAGCCACCGCACCTAGTTAAATTGCAATTACCAAGACAGAGTTAGAAAACATTCAAAGAAAACATTAACAGCAGGTTTATCAAAATGGATTTAAATGATCATTAACTACAAAAGTTCATTTTAAGAAGAGCAACAAGTTAAGGCACAGTAGTTTCAAATCTTAACCTTAAAAAGAAGTTTATCTGTGCAGATTAATATTGCATTTATTTTAAACATCCTGGCCTTAACCTGTTTAATCCATTCATTTACAATCCCAAAATTACAGTATCTCATGAAATCTACTAGACCCAAGCACATTTAAGCTTTACTAGTCACATATTCACTGAAGTGCCTTTCTTGCAGCAGGACTATTTTAAATAATGCCATCTTTTAATACTGACAATTATTTGCTAATCTTAAGATCACTTCCAGTTCTATCACAAAAAAAAAGTCTTAAAGCAATTCTTCAAGCCTACAGATTGTGATTTTAAACTTTAAGTCAATAAGTATGAACTGCAATGAATTAGGTGATTAGTAAAGCAAACACTATATAGAACACTTAGCAGTCAGTATACTACTATACACTCATAAATTACAACTATTCTGTAATAATAGGAGCTAATCCAAATTAATAGCACTATTTTAAATCTATGTGCAAAAAAGTGCAAGTAAGTCACTGACTGCTAGGCCAAGCTTTTTTCAAGGCTGCTGAAACTAAGCATTTGTTAAAATTCAGATCTGATGAAGGATCAGTTAAGACCGTTCTTGAATTCTTAGCCTTTCGTTGGGAAAGCCATACCTGAAGATAAAAGGAAGGGAATTAACAGTTAGTCACCAACTAAAATTTGATCTCAACACCAATATTCCCAAAATTACTAATAGGGATGTAGTTCTGTCCTTTTTAATGAATTATTTTAAGACATCTTAAAAGTTCATCTCAAAAATGGACAAAATATATACTACCATTAATGAGAATTGAGTGTATCATGAAATAAAACTCAATGCAAAACTAATTTAATCCCATTAAGTCTACACAACTGCTCAGATAATAAAGCAGATGTATTGCCGATTCCATGCTACCTCAATGGGAGTGCGGACTTAATTTTTTTTCCTTCTCTTTCCTGTTTTTAAATAGGATTACTTGAGTAGATCTGTTTTGGGCAATACTTCTGTGCTCTCATAGATAAGTCCAAAATTATGCAATGGTTTCAGATGTTATGTTCAGAGACGTTTTCCCCTCCTTTCTCTTTACAGAATATTTGATAAAAAATTATTGTGGAACAATGTGTTTCTTTACTTGGTATTAACTGAATCCAGTAGAGGGGTTTGCACTAACCAGTAATTCATAGCTATTGAGACAATGTTTGTAACTGTGACTTTACCCCAGGATGTTATCACAAATGGACTCTTAGATTGGGAGTGGAGGAGTTGATGAGAATATTTACACGTTTGTGGGAATTTAATAAATGATGGCATTATGACGTGCTTACTGGATTTTGGCTATGGGGTCACAGACAACAACCATAAGCTGCTCAAAGACAGACTTAATATATTTTTTTGCCCTACTAAAAAAGTTTTACTGTTGATTCACTGAGGAAGGTAGAAGTCTAAAATCCATTTTCTTTTTTATGACATAAAATATAATGTGGGAAAGTGCACACATACAGACAATTCAACAAGTAGTTGTCATTCAAATGAAACACTGAATACTTTCAATTGAATACTTTCAACCAAATACTGACTTTGAAACTTATTGTCCAGTGTTCATTAGAGAGGTTTAGAATTTATGTAAATCAATAAACTGTCACTGAACAAAGAAAGATCAAAGTCCTATAAAATCAACATAATGCAGCACCAAGGTCATATGCAATTCAGAACAAACTGAGGAGAAATTATTTAAATTCTGTAGAGGGTAGGGAAGAAAGAAACTGTTGGAACGGCTCGCTTCATATTGACCAGTTAACTGAATTGTCATGGCTGCTTTATCATTCTCGCCTTTACACAGCAAGGTAATGGTCTGAAATATTAGGAATTACGGACATTTCAATTCAATGTATATAAAAGAAGCCATCAATAAAGTTGATAATTGTATTATCCTTAGCTCAGAACTTAAGTTTGCTTTATATTCATTTCCTGAAATTACTTTCTGCTCACAAAATGACTTACAGCTTTCTGACATTGAGGAGAGATTTACCAGTTGTGTACCAAAAGAAGCAGCAAAAAAACACAACAAACTGAAAAAAGATCTCTCTGTTCTCTCCAGTTTTGCTGCTAAAAAGATACAGTAAAATAGGAAGTTCTCTCTCTCAAAGATTATTGGAAACTATGTTAAAGAGAGTAAATCCAAATCTGATATTTATGTGAGCCCAAATGACATATAATAGATGTCAACTTCTATTTTAGTTTGGGTTTCTTTTTGTCTATGTATCCACCATCTGGTGTCATACAAACACAAAGACTTTATTTTCAGTACGCTCATTAATATACTGAAAACACATTAAATAACGTAAAACATGTTTAAAATGTTTGAGTTACGCCATTTCAGCAGTTTCCTAGGTAGTTTTGATACACCTGAGGTAACATTGTCACTTCAAATATTTTATTTTGAGCCCTATGACCTCTACCTTGCAAATACCATAAAAGCATAAGCAACGTATTCTCCACTTATCCGTGTACAAAGATCTTACCTAATACACCACTAGGTTCAATAGGATACTCAAGGATTGATGTAGCTGGTGCCAGCGTGTAGGGGTATTCATATGGTGTGTAAATTAAACCAGCTTCGGGTCCGGGTGGAACTATTGCAGCGGTGGGATGAGGAGTTCCGTTTGGCATGACAGCGGTTTGTATTTGTCTGATCAAAGGCATTATGGTAGGGCCAGCTGGCGTAGGAGTACGCAGGGCAGCTGGTGGGAGAACAGGCGCAGGCCCAGTAATAATCCTTGGAGCCTGGGCTGTTGCTGCAAGAGAAAAGGCAAGGGCTGCTACAGTAAGCAAAGAAATTCAGAGGAAAGTATGGAGATAGCAGTAACAAACGTGGAAAGAATGGGAAAAAAGGGGAAAAGTAGGAAAGAAGAAAAATAAAAGGAAATCATTAGTACATGCGCTGATCACACAGTGCCAAAGCACACCATTCAAATGCAAACAGCTTTCCATTTTCCAGTGTGATTAAGTATGAACATGCAAAATAAAAAAGCCATTGTAAAACAGTGAGGTAGATTTCTCAAACAGGTTACACAGCACAAAAGCTCCATTTAGACCACATTTCTTCATTTATGCTATCAAGACTGCATGAGACTGAGATGCATGCAGGAGATACAAGGAAAATACTGTCATAATCAAATACAGGGTACAAAATTTAGTGCAATTATAGAGTCCACAGATACTCAGTTATGCAGAGCTGTCGTATATGAGTCTTCAGTTTCTGTATGTTTTAAAATTCTATTTAAATATACACACAATTCCAGTTTCCAGGATCAATGAATTTAAAGATTACCTAGAAACACAATGTATCTCCTCTTCTACTCTAGCATGAACAAAAGAGACTCAAAAACTACTTCCATATCAAGCTTCCCAAAATAAAATACTTCCTTTGTATTAGAATTTCACTATGGCCATTCCTAGATTAAAGAAAATAGGTGTACTTTTTTTGTTTTTAAATGCTGCTAGCATGTTTCATTAAATATTATTTGAAGCCTATTGACACACACACAAACAACTTGAGCACCAATACATCATCAACAGTCAATCTTAAAGGGTTCTAATTCATAGACTTCTATACACTACTGTTAATCTACATTGATTAACTTACAAGTGGTCTGAAAAGAGATATGTGGCACAAGTTTTTCAGATTTGATGCCTCTGTGGTTATACTTTTTTTTTTTTTTAAACAGAAGTCCTCAGACTCCATGTATAATTTAAAAAAAAAAAAACATCAAACATTTTAGACTTCTTTCTTAAATGGAAATAAACCAGGACAGCATGTACAACTAACTTTTCAGCAAAATCAAAACACCAACAGTGAAATCGATTTATTACCAAGAAGCCAATATTAGTATGGAAATCTCTAGTAAAAAATATGAGGGGAAAAGATCCGTCTTCCCATTTATACGGATACAATAGACCAATGAGAATAGCTCAGACAAAGAAATTGTGCAAATTAACATAAAGCTTTCTATGCAATACTTTGCATCAATTTAAATTAATTTGAAAGCTTTTTACTCATAAATTTGCAGTAATATAGAGACTAAAATACATTTAAAACTGATCTAGCTTTAAATATTGCAGTGTTCCTTAGGGCTGAAAGACTTACCACTACCATTGCAGTGGTGAAAGCCTTTGCTTATGTTTCTTTTCAAATCAGAATAATTAAACCAGTGTAAGCACTCTCAAATTGACCTAACTGCATTCCAATCTTTAAATATATTCCACACTGTGTGGATAAACAAATTTGCAAATATCAGTAGTCCTTTAGTGAAAAGGCTAATTTAACTGTGCTTACACATTTGACATCTGTATCACAGCTACAACAAAAATTTACTTTGTAACACTACATTTTCAGGAGGAAAAACTAGATTTTTAGCTAGAGAAAATAATCTATATTACACATAAGAGGTCTATGCTCTCATTAGGTGTATGCAATCAATTTTCAAGTGTAAACCTGTGCATACATGTGCTTGGAAAAGCATTTTCACACAAATGTAATGGAAGAAATCATAAAAATGGCTCATTACATCACTGATCCCTGTGAACTCAGCTGTGAAATCAGTTGATGAATTGTTGGAAAAACATAACATTGGGGGGACACATGCAAGCAAGATGAAAGGAAGAAATATAATACAGAAAAATGTATTCACAATATTCTGAACATTTGTAACATTTTCAAATTTATTCCCTAAAAATGAAATGGAAAAAGAGTTTCTTGTCCCTCATATTATTAAGGAAATATGATTGTAAAATACAAATATCTGGGTTGAGGTTTTTTTTTTTTTTAACTATGTGTTTGTAAACATTTCAACCCAGACATACTGTTGGAAGGGCGTGGTGTGTACATAAGTGGATCACAAGTGACCAAACAAACCCACCCCCGCCCCCCGCCATAATTTATCTCCAGATATCTTTTGCCAAAGTTACCTACTGTTTTGACGGGTCTTTTTTACTGCCTTCCATTCTCCAACACAGTTACTACTGCCTTTTTAGCAAAAAGCAGTTGTAGGAATCAAAACCTGAAAACATGACTATGGCATTGACCCTTGAACTTATGACACGCTTACGTGATTTGATGTTGGCATCTCTGTAGGTGCCATTCAGAATTGCGAGCTCCATCAGCTGCATCTTTTTAAGGCTGTCTTCTCCTTCTGCCTGCATGTGAAAAGATGGGATGAAAGTCAGGCTACTGCACAAGGTCTAGGGGATCTGGAATAAAATGCTTTCAAGTTTTAACCAAGCAAGCTTTCTCAACTTTTCCTTAAAATGAAGTGTAAGTTGGCTGCAGTCTGTCATTAAGTGGGGTTGATAAATATTTTAAAAGAGTTCTGAAAAAGACTAGTATCATAAAATACAGTTATGTCTAAGTCACGTTTGACGAACATTGTTTAAAGAATTTGCTTCAATATAAATGTCTTCCCTGAAGTTATCTACTCCATTGGTACTCTGCAGCTTGCACAATATTATGCAATATCCAGTAAAAAAAGGATAACTTCATTACTAACAAGAATATTTCTACTTGGTACAATTTTAGTTGTAAGACCAGGCATTTTCTGATCTGCCTTTCCAGAAATACTACCACATTTGTCTAGGCTACATCCTATTAACCAGAAAGTGAGATTGTGATATAGGAAATCCAAGAGAGATGGTGAGCAACTACTTTTAATGTTAAGTTACCACCTTGCTTCTTGTATTGAATGCCACTGTTGAAATTATCAAGTCAGATGGAAAAGAGGGCAGCTTCAGTGTCAGCTGCATCGCATTCTTCCTTCACTAAACAAGATTTCTTGTCTTTTTACTTACCATGTCTGTTCACACAATTTTTACAGATACTTGAAACAGCATTTCCCAACTTAATGGGAACCTGGATAATAACATACTGTGCCACCCACTCTGAAAATCATCTTACAAGTCTGGTTTCAGAGAGAGTTCTTCACCAGTCTTAAAACTACAGTTCTTACAGATGGTTTGAACAAGGACTTCCAAGAACATGAGTGATCACAAAACAGAATTAAAAGCCATGAAGAAAAGCAATCACTACCAACAACAACAAAAAGGGAATGTATTAAATACCTTCATGTCCATTACAGCACTGCACTGGTGAAATACTGTCTCGAACTAGTTAAGAGTTAGTAGGATTATCTACCCACAGTGCTCAAAATGTATTAGGAAATATTTTTCCAGGCTAGTTTCCAGCAAAATATTGTTATAATTTATTCTCCAACTATGGAGAAGTAACTTACTAAATTACAAGGGGGAAAAAAAAAAGAGTTTTTCAATGGTATCTAAGCATATACAGTACTCGGTGTGAGGTATGCGCAAGGATCACCACTCCTTGACATGGAAACTTTAACATTTGATTTTTTCAGCCATGTAAAATCAACATGATAAGGTAGGTTAACACTAAACTACTTTCAGATGTCAGAAATTGAAGTCCTAACTCCAATACTGAGGGAATTGCATAATCACAAGGAATACACACATAACTTACATTTTTAAACATTCAAAACATACTGAAAGTTAGACATTTGCTTTGTATATTAAATACTGTGTGACAGACCAAGTTAACAACAGTATTAAAAAAGTAAACAGACATTCAATTACCATTTTAGCTATAAATTAATTGTAGAGTTAAGTACTGTACTATCTAGAAACCTCAGACTCCACAGTCATTAAAATACAACCCTCTGGAATACAAAATGTACTGATCATAGCAGTAATCAGAAAAGACTTTGAATTCACCTACAAAAGATTTTTTTAAAAAATAAACTTTTATTCCATTGTATCTTTGCTGGTAAATTACCTATATAATCATGATACAATAAAAATACTCCAAATTCATCTGCCTATTAAGAGCTCATAAATTCTTGTCATTATGGATACAACTTATCTAATTTATTTTAGCAATAAAGATTTTAACACATTGATTCCTCTTTTCCCTTTCCTCCATAATGGTTATAGTTTGTCATTGGCTTTCTGCTTGGGTTATTTTATTTATTTATTTAATTGAAAGTGTGTAAACAAAAAACCTGCTCACAATGTCAGTTGCATCTCCCATACAGTTCCATTAATGTTACTAAAATTGCTCACTTCCTCCAAATAAGAGTTCAGGTGATTGATCTCACACCATTAATGAGTCTCAGCAAATGCTGAATCTTACATTTCACTTGCTAGGGTAATTTTAGTAACTTTAATCCAAGATTTTGTACCACAGTGAATATTTCCAAAATTTAACTATTTATGGAGTAATGATTTTAAGACAGAATTTTTTTTTTCCTTCCACCTCCCCTGAAACAAGGAGTTATAACAAGTTATGAGGAACAAAAGACAAAGTAATAATTCTTACTTTAGATCTTTAACATTTTGTTATAGGTCATTATGCTTCCTATGAGAAAAGATGTTACAATTATCTAAGTTTTACGAAAAAAATAATGGACTTCAGTGTACAAAGCAGATCAAATCCTTCCGTTTCATTTTTGAGATTTATTTCTCTGTAGCACTGCTCAGCTGTTGACAAACTTATTTTAAACAGACTACAAAACATAGTTTGAAACTTTTCTTTAAAGACTCTATTAGCGACACTTCACAGATGTAAGATGTTGACTAGCATTACTAGACATTAGCTCTGTCTTTTAGCTTCTGGTATTTTGTTTTTTCCAAGTATTTATTAGATAGAAAAAACCGAACTTAAACACAAAACCCCTCAACCCCTCCATTTTGAACCACCTTCAGAGCTGCCGACCCGGGCATCATCCCGACTCCTCCCAGAAGATGGCACTGTCTGTTACACAATACTGTCTCCTCCGGACATGGCTGCTCTGCACTATTTGCACCGCCCTACTAGTCCTGTTTAAAATCCTGCTTACCCTCTCACATCCTAAAATTGCAACAGTTGCTTGCCTCCTCCTTTGAAGGTCTAAGTCACAGAACTGGTCAGGGCCCTTTCAGATATGCTGTTACGTCCTTCCTTCTGCTATCAAGCTCTCTACTTGAACATCATTCACCAATAGCCAAACCCTCAAATTTCCAAGAGCTGGGACAGAATGGGAGGATGTTTTTGCCTGCCCTATCCTCTCTCGTCATTGCTGACAGATGATCAAATGAGGCACACCGATGCAATCCATCTTAGCCCCAGGCGTTTCTGCAGGCACTCTCTGTCAAAGCAAAGAGGGGTTGCATCAGAGATACAAAGGCAATCTCTAAAGGGACAGTACATTACCTGTACAATAGCTACAACAAAGCTCAGTCATTTGTAGCAAAAGCAAGTTACTTTGAGCAAACATCAATACGGTCACTTAAAGCCAGATTTGCATTACTAAGTTGAAGCTCAAGTGATTGACTCAAATCTCTCATCCTCTTAAATCTCCAGCGCTTTCCTTGTGTTTCTCACATATAATATAACATGCAGATTAAGAAAAAAACCTTAAATGGTATCTTGAAATATAATTCTTTAAATGTAAGCACTTGCAACTGCTTCACGGAACACAAATACTGAAGAGATGCAAACAGTAAATCCTAACAAGGCCAACTGCCCATGTCACAAGAGTGGTTTTGTGAAAACATGGCCAGTACTCCTCACAGTAGCTCAGCTCAATTTGAGGTAGCAATAGAAAGACCTAAAGGAGACCAAATGCCAGTGGCCATTACCATTTTAAGTAACTTGTTTTCTAATCTTTTTCAGAGTAGGATTAATAGTCACAAGGTTCAAAATACTAGTAAAATCTACAAGTGCCGCTTTGTCTCTGTGGGAAACACTTTCCAAAATAAAACAATTTCAAATAAAATTCACATCACTGATGCCCAGTTAAAACCACAATACTGTCTTTTACATTAGACAATAGGGTCTGTTAAAAAAAGAAAAAGGAATGTTGTTATGTAATGAACTGCTATTAGTAAGAGCTTGTTTCATGTCATGAAATATGGAGCTCAGAGAAAGCACTCCATTTTTTTAATAACGTTTTTTCATTATCAATGTGCAAGCTATACTTCGACCTCAGATACCCCAAGATCCTCAGAGAATTCTTTTAACTAACACTTCTGAAATTATGGTTAGGCACTCAAATACCTCTGATTCTCATATACAGTGTGCCTTTAAGAGTATTGTACAATTTATTTCTTATTTATACATGAAACATAAACACACTAGATACATAGGTATCAAGGTGGAAGATAGACTGGCATAGACTCGAAACAGAAGTGCATTTGCTGTGTTACGTCAATGAAGGACTTCGTAAGACGACAACAATCTTCAGAATTGACAGGTAGAATGTTAGATTCTCTGTACAGTCAACTCCAAGAAGCCCGTAAGAAATTACAGCAGAGAAAGAAAGAAACATACTATCTTAAAAGAAAAGAAGGATCGAGTAGTAGTGTTTGCAACAGATCAGAGATCCATGAGCTAGCATCTGGGGGAGGTAGGCAGCACCCATACTGCCCTGCGGTACTGCTGCCAGACCCAGCTCACTCACATAGAAGGTGATTGCAGCTGAGTTAATTCAGAAACCAAACAATCCACTCACTCATGTGATAGCAGGGATACCTTATCTGACAGAGCTCTTTGAGCCTTACAGTCTTACTTGGCTAAGTCTCAGAACATACTGATTGTCATTATTACCAATGTGAGCAGGGAAGGCTTCCAGCATTTCTGTACAAACATACAGCATAATGCTTATTTTTCTTCTAAAGTAACTGCTTCAGAAAAGATAACAAATATACTTTTCTCCTTAATTCACAATATAGATACACTTGTGATGTTAGTGACTTGCTTCCAAATGTCATGCATTTTGGATAACATTTTTGCAATCATCACACATTCCTGCACTTCAGCTGAATATCATGAACTGAGCTGAGTCCAACCCTAGGGAAGGCTGCAGACAATTTTATCATGCACCAAACACAGCCAAGTCTGGCTCTGGATAAGGGACCAGTCCTTTGTAAGCTATTCCAGGATCAGAGCAGTAGCAGTAAAATGGAAAGAGGAAATGACGGTGAAGCAGGACAGATAAATAAACTGCAAACACAGAGACTAAAAATCAGTCTTGATCTTCCCCAGCCAACTGTAGTAGGCTTGTCCCACCAGGCTTGTGGAAAGAACAACCAGGCAACCTCAGAAATGCAAGACCAGCCATTAAGCTTCCAAGACTGAGCAACTCTTCATCCAGATTACCTTCCTTCCCGCCCCACATCACCTCTAGTTAAACAGCAATGCTTAACAGTAGCTTTGCACCTTTCCTTCCACTCTTGGAGAGACCTCTTCCAACTACCACATTTTGTCCAAGTCCATATGCTTTTCTCCACATTTACTTCAGGTAGAGAATTTTCCCACTAACACATTGTATTTTTCAGAACATAGGTGAGCCATTACATAACAGTACACACACTCCAGGCAGAATGACAGAGAACTTTGCAATTACACGAGAACACTACTAACAAACTTCCTCAAACAGAAAAGTTATTTGCCACAGAGTAAACATAACTCTTCTATCACTTTATTTCTGGAAACACATCAAATACAAAGACTTTCATAATTCTTTCAACTGCGTATCTGTATGGTATAAGCTACCAACAATTAATTATTTTAATACAAGTTTTGGTAAAACACAATAGCACCCCTGAAATATTTTACTGTTACTGATCTTATCCTTCATAGCCAGGTAGCACAACTGCCCCTCAGGGGTCTGTCACCCTGTCTTCGTACAATCCCCAGCTGCTATACAGCTGCACAGCTGCAAAGTTTGTGCCATGACACTTGCTGGACTCTTGAGGGTCTAGAATGCTTTTATCTCCCCGACAAAGACAAATGTTCCACTGCAATTCACTTGTAGATCACTAAGTATTCCTAACATACCATGTGCCAGTCAAATAGCCTTTACACATGAATGTCTCCATTCAGGGACAAAATCCCTCCATTCATAATTTATAAACAAAACCCTTCACAAACAATTTACTGCAAATTCCTAAACATATACACATATTTAAATAAAGAACAGATAGCAGACATCAATATATTGTAAAATATATTATAAAAGATCATAGGCTAAAACACAATGGAATTCTTGATGCTAAGGTATATATGCTTAATTCTGTGTTTGGAAGGTCATATTTTTATATCTAAGTTGTTAAAAGACTGGTACCTATGGCAATGAAATCACAGTCAAGATGACAAGTAACCAGATGCAAAACACAAAAAAAGAGCTTTTAAAAAGAATCTGAATGTGAGTACTTAAACTATTAATCAATTGCCATTTGCAAGATAATAGATTTCAGTTATGTAAAGGCCTTTATCTCTCAGTGTAAAGGAAAACAGCTCGGCATCCCTTTCCTTCAAAATTGTCAGTCTTCCAAGTTTCCCATGCTCAGAATGTAAACACTGGTAGTTAAAAGCTGTTGGTAAACATGTTACTTCGACTTTCTCATCCTTAATTATACACTTCTGATGGTGATGGAACAGAAAACCCACACAAAGTTTTGTTCACATCAAGGAGGATTTGGTAAAGAGGTCTTTTCTGGCACAATTTGGAAACTATTCTTGCATCAGAGGAAACTTTTCCAAATACTTTGAGACAAAGTAACATAAATCACTACTTTAAGACCAGCCATACTTCTTAGAACCCTGTATGTCATCAACAATACTGTGTCATTGGATAGGTGGCAAGCTATATCTCAGTTATTTCTCTATTTCTTTTTCAACACTGACACACACTGCTATGTGTAAGAGGACAGGCAAAGATAAATTAGCATCATTATTTCTTCTGGGCAACACAGTCTGCTTATCTTCTTCAAAGCAAGGTCTCAGTTCAAATGATATGCAAAGAGGACTGTGCTGTTTCACTTGACAAATCCATTGGTCATAATGTTAAAGATACACTAGGGGGAAAAGGCAGCATATCTTTTTACACTTCCCATCACCTTATCTGACATATCCCTGTTTAATCATGATACCTGGCTTACCAGTAATACTTCGGAAAGTCCTTATGCCCTCCCTCCCCCACTTTCCATTTCTGCAAGAAACACAGATAAGGTACAGAAAATTCACATGAAGTGCATTTTATAAGCCAGCTGAAATACAGCATCAGTGGAACTTAGGGGTTTGCTTCACTATATACCTTCAGGGTACTAGTTGTTAATATATGAGGTGGGGTTAGGAATCACCAGTAGCTTTTTGCTTGACCTTAACAAATTTTTATGTCTGTCCCAACATTTCTATGGGACAGACATGATGGGCTCATATTTAAATCACTGGGTTTGGGGCTTTCAAGGAAAGAAGGTCCCTTGGGTCAGTTATACTAAATGCTCCACAATACTTTACTGCAGAATGTGTTTTTCAGTTTTTTTAATTGTCATTCCTCTTTTCCTCACATCTCAACCTTTTAATATTGTCAGTGAAATTAGTCACAGGACTCTCAATACCACACAGAACAGTTTCAGCAATTCATAAAGCCCCAGAACAGGAATGAATCTTTCATGATGTATCTATACACTGAATCTCCTAAAATACTAAAATAAAATTTAAAAAAAGTTTTCAAAGAGACAGAATTATACTGAAATACACTGAGATTTGTTACCATAGACATTTGGTAATGTTTCCATCGGGAGTCAAATGAAACAGCTATCAACATTGCAATCTAAAGTATTCTTTAGAATTCATCTATTTTTACCAATGTGTGAGCCAAGTTTAAAAAAAAAAACAAAAACAAAAAACAACTTCATTTTTGGTATTTCTAATTTTGGAATGCTAGACACTCAGAATTCCTCCTCAGTGGTCAGTTTAATTCTGAAAGCAGGAGCTAAATCATAAGCACACTGAACAGGATACTAGCATGGTAAAAATTTCCCACATACAGCTCTACAAGCAATGTGAATATCCTAGGAATCTGAACAGAGTAGAAATCAAACATGACCTACATCACACAAGTCTTTATTTCAGGAGTAGCCCTTTGAACAAACTGAACGGTGCCAAAATACTTTTGAGACTGCATTGACACACTCCACACTTAAATGAAGACAAATGTTTTAGCCCATCCTGAGTTTTAAGTAACTTCCAGAAAAAGTGTAACCAACATTACACAAGTACTTACAATCAAGGTGGTAGTTTTAATAGGTACAGATTAAAGGCACTTGTTAGAAATTTAACAGTGGACTGATTCATTAAAATACTTACAGACCGGAACTGTAGCAGTCATTTTTCCTCTGTCATTCCAGGAGGTTTCTATTCAAAGTTTGAGTTTATACAGTCTGAGTGGCTCTATATTTCCCTTAGGTGTAAAGACACTGAGCTCATGATATCAGGGAGGGGAAGGCAAGCAAACCCCATTAAGGGGTTTCAAAACTAGTATTTTTTTGCTAAGAGACTCCACTGCCAGTTAATTTTGTTTCCAGTTATGCCATTTCAGTATATAAACAAAACCCTCCATTCTCAAAAAGGTACAGAAATACAACCCCAGGTTTTGAAATTACAAACATGTTCATTATGTTTTTAATCTGTTCCTGCCCAGGAAAAAAAAAAGACTTTTTATATCTCATTAGTAACATAGAAAGAACATGAGAACTCTCTATATAAACAAAAGCAGAGTAACCGCTGGTGAGGAGGAGTACAAAGACTGTTGCTGTGAATTATTATACATCATTCAGTCCTCCTCTGATGTGTTTAATGGAACACAGGATTCAGGGCTGCAGACTACCACATGGTTATTCAAGATGCAGTAGTAATTTCTAAGACATTTTTATCTTTGAAACGGCTTGAAAAGTAATATTGTCTAATTCAAATAAAAGAATGCAGTACAATACAGAGTAAAAACATTAATATTTAGGCTTATCCAATTATAAAATTTTAGTTTTCAGGGAAGCAGTGGTCTCCCATTAGCTTCTTAAGGCTGTCATACTGCTATAGTCAGGTTTTCAAAAGGAATCATGACAGCTAAATGTGATTAAAAGAATTGTTTCTGTATTTCACCTACACTCCCTTTTGTAAAACATCTGCATAAATTGTTTTATTTTCCAAATAACAGAAAGTGTAACAGCACAGTTTTGTTTACACTATCTTTTTGCACAGACACCCACCCACCCCCTAAGGTGGAGTTGTCTGATGACTTAATTTAGAACTTTGCATAAAGTTGCCATCTAGAGAAATAATATTTTTTTACTGCCCAAAGTTTTAAATTTCTAGTCCAACTGAGGTAACTCAACATTGAAAGTTTAAAAGGACCTATGCACTCAGTATACACTTTCAGTAATTTTAAACAGCTGCTAAAAAGTGAATGGGTACTAAAAGCTCACAATTATAATCAGCTTCCAGCTGCTTACAAGTATAGGTGCAACCCACAGCTCTGAATAGAATATCACTAATATATCTAGTGTGCATATTACTGATAACAGTACAACATCTAAAGAGATGCCTCTCCTGTTCTTGAACTCTCAGAGCTGATGAAGTCCAGGAGGAGGATGTGGTAGTACTCCAGTTGGCTAGTCTCCTCTCTCGCATGGCTGGCTAAAACCTGCTTTCACGCAGCTTAAAAACACAGAGAAGTGAAAAAACGAATTGTGTGCACTCTCTTTAGGGGACAAATATGTCAATCATATGACCTTCCGTTTGAAGGCTCAAGCTGCTCAAGGCAGTGTGTTGCTAGGGAGAAGGTTTTCTTTGCTATTTATTGAGCTTTCTTTTCAGCTTTTAGAGACTAGCCAATGCTTATTTTCCAGAGACGGGAGTGAGAACACATCGCTGTCTGGCACAGACCAGCACAAAGGACCTTCGAACAGCTCCCCATCCCCAGGGAGTTGAACCACTGTGCTCACCTGACTAACTGACCACCTTCCCATATCCACAGAGTCATAACTTGTGGCTATCTCTTCAGCAAGTAACCCTTCCAGGCCCAAGAATGAAAGGGGAGTGATTCTTGCTGTTGAAGGCTGTAGTTATTAGAAGTGTGTGCTGCCCAGAAGCAGCAGTAAGCACAATGAGTTGTCTATCAGGTAACAGCATCAGCCATTAAAGCATTCATTTGATGACAAACTGACAAAAGGTGGCTTGGACTCCAGATAGCCCTGAACAAGTATTCACTCTGTCACATGACAGCACAAGGGAAGGCATGAAAGTTTCTTCTATCAGTTTGTATCAATATTTTATTTCTATGTAACAATTTAGCAATAAAAAAAAATACTAAAGCCTTATAAGGCAAGGTTCTCACACATTTAGCCAAAAGGCTTTTGACATTTTAAAGTATTACAGAAAAATATACATGCATTATTTTCATTTTGTAATCAATTCCTTTAAACTTAGCAACTTTAGTTAAAAATGATTAGTGGATTCTCAGTAAATCATTAAAAATCATGCAACATACTCCAGTTTCTTCTAACTACTCCAGAGGTGGTGATAATTTTAACTTTTTTTAAAAATGCAGTCACATAATTTTTCAGCGTAACAACCCGAATTAATTCAAGCATATGAAACACTTATTTTAAACATTCATTATCATTCTTGGGGTGAACAAAAGGACCCTGAAGCTGGACTAAGACCCATTTGTTGTATTAAAAGAAAATGAAACCAGCTTCTTGTTTAAAAGATGTTCGCCTCTGAGAATTTATCACATATTTACAGGTCAGTTTTTAACATCCAGATTTTTACAAATAATAACTATCTATTTTTCATAATGTACTAATATAAGGTAAGTTTCTTATGATATTCAACTTTTTTAATATGAAATTTTATTCTGCTGCAGTTTTAAGAGCAGATTACAATCCTTAATATTAAAAATGAGAAGACTTTAACAATAAGTAAAACAGTTTTGAAAGTATTAGTATTGCTTTAAAAAACCCCTTATATTCTGAAAAAAAAGTCTATTTGATTGCAATAAAAATATCTTTCTGTTCTTTACCAATTTGCACAAGAAATATGTCTTTCAGTAATTCATATACACATAGCATGGTTAGAGAAACTTTCTTAAAACTGTTACTGTTTAATTAAAAAACCCCAAATAATGTATCAAAATAGTTTCCGTAAGAAGTGTTCTCTGGCATCTAGGGTAAAACCTACACTCTTTTTTCTCCTCACCCAAGATTATTCACATGCTTTGCATAAATACCAGAATCGACCATTTTTGTACGTCAGACATGTTTCAGAACTGTATCTCTCACAAGCAATTATAGGTAATAGCAGTTCACATAATGAGAAATGAAACTATAGTATAACAAATACAATGTAGTCTTTTCCCTAGAAGCCACTGGGATCATGATGTATCAACAAGAGACTTGATAAAATAAAAAGGAGCAAGTAACCTATTGGAAGGTCCCCAAAGAAATTATTGCCCAGAATTTTTCCACCTGTTCTTTCCTAAAATGGTGTGTTACCAGAATTGACTAATTAGGTTCCCCCCTTTATAATAATTACATTATTAATCTATATGATAAAACAATTAGGTTAAGTTAAATATTCTGTCTTTATATGAAAGAAGCTTGTATCAGGACTATCTTAAAGAATCAATTTCAGCATCCTTCCCTGCTGTTCTACACACTAATTTAAAAAATCTGCTGCCTCAGCAGAAACACAAACAGTACACTTAAGTAACTATTTAGCAGAACTTGCATGATAAATTTGACCAAATTTCAGTGCAAGTTAAAGGCTATGCTAGGACAGAAATAATCAAAGCTTCTGTCCTTCTGTTTGTTGTTATCTTTGCATATTTTATAGTGTTGTACCTGAACAGCTTGCTACAGACCTTGCATCAGATATTACACCCAGACTTCATTTAATATTTTTCATTTTCTAAGCAGATGAGTACCTGAACTGTGGCTGAAACAAACCACAGTCACTGAGCCACCCTGGATCAATGCTGTCATGTCGTGCTCAGGAAACGGTTCTTGACAGCATAATCCTACAGTATTTTTACACAGGATATCCTTCATAACCCCCTAACTCAACTTAAATGCCAAACACATATTGCACCACCTTTATGGGGAACACAGAGTATTAATATTTTAAAATAGATCCACCCTAATAAACATAAAACTGTTCAAGCAGTAACTTTCTTTCTTTACATATACTCACTACCAGTGTCTCACCCATCACGCTCATTCCATATACCATAACATGGACTGCATATTGATATGTAATTTCCACCTTTTTTCAGAATGGTCATTGAGTCCTTGTTATATGAGTAAAACTCACATTTGCCCAATTCTAGATTTCATCCCTCATTTTTTTTCACATCTTTCTGTGTAAATCTGTTTAAATACTGTTCACTTTGGTTCTCTAACACTCTCTAAAATCTATTACTAGAAACCCCCAATATTTTTTATTTGCATTTAGATACCTGAAAAACGTGCAATTAAACTGTCTTTCAAAGACTGTAGATTTATAATTTTATATTCCAGAAGACAAGGTGCATACCCATAAGCAAAAGCAGCTTAAAATACATTTTCTACAACAGGATAAATCACCTTATTCCCTCTTAATCTCCTGAACTCCAGAATCTCATGAATATTTCAAGATAATACTTACATTCAAATATTCTCTAGCTTTCTGGATTATACCGTTATACTTTGTATGTTGCATTAAAAACTTCCTTTAACGCGTGTAAAAAACAAAACCAATACAAACTCAGAAACAACTAATTTAAGAAGCAAACATAAAAAGTAATGCAAATTTTTTGATATCTTATTGAAAGAGTAAGTGAAAAATATTTCCTTAAATCAAGAAAAACATAGACAAGAAAGGTCCAAAAGGCATAAAAAGCTACGGCAATTCTGAAGTGATTCAAATGGAAAAATGAATGGAATTTTGTTTCCAGAATGTGTAAAAATAAGCTGCTGTGTATCTGCACATGACTGAGTTCAGACCTTAAAAACCAGAATGGAATGAGAATCAATGAGATGGAAAACTTATGCAGAAGTTTCAGAAGAAACATGTTCAGACAAGTTTAGCTAGAAAATTCAACAGCTGATGTTAGAACGTAAAAGATTAAAATGCTATCTTAAGACTTTTTCCCAGGCTACAAATTAGTTCTGGATGATTAGACTGAGATTTTTACACTGTTGTCAAAGGAGTCAAAAATTATTTTGAAGATATAAAAAGCCTCTCAGCTGGCACTCCTGTGGTACTTTAAGCCAATTGAACTAGTGGTGGTTGCAAGTGTACTCTTTCTTCACTATTGCTCTCCTGTAACCAACACTGTATCAATGACTGAGCCATGTCAACCTGTTAATCTGGCAAGATGTTATTTTAAAATTTTTTTTATCACAATATTTTTCTGACAGATAACAAAACTGAAAGAGCTCAATGCAGGCTCAAATGTGTGCCAGCATAAAGAAGGAAAAACCGAGGGCACAAGACCTCCCCTGTGCAGAGCTGTCAACTGACTCAGCTGCACTTAAAGAGTCTTAGTCTTGCTAATTTTGCAGCCCAACAACATTCCTAATTTCCAAACTGGAAGCTTATATTCTTCTTTTCTAACTGGAATCCCATGCTTGACAATCAAATGAATTGTTTTCATACTAAAATAGTTAATTTTTCACATTCCTCTTTCTCCTACAATACTGTGTTTTATTTTACTCAGCTTCTACCCATTTGTCTTTATTTGCAATCCTTCTTTCTGATTTGCTTTTCTCTTGATGCTGACCTTCAGTGGAAGAATACTTATAGCTTCCTTGACCAACTGTACTTATCATGCTCCTGTAGTGATTACCTTAAACTATGTGTGAAGTACACTTTCTCCTTTTATAGATTTACTCATCAGAAGCAAAGGCTACAATCTCAACCATTTACTTACTACTATAAATATCTATATGTATTTATGCTTTGCAGGATGTTTAAGCTTCTTCAGTATTTGCACTCCATATTCTAAACACGCTGAGAAAACCTAATTTTGAAATTTTTTCTTCATCATCATCCTCCTAACCTTGTAATTTTACACGTTAGACCACTAACTTTAAACCCACACCAGTTAATTAGTATATCCAATACCTGCAAAGGTCCATGCTTACAAATTGAAAATAATGAATTATTTGATAGTGTGATGACTCTACAAATACAAATTTCTTTATTAATATTTCTTTCCTTTTTCTCTATTTTATCCTTCTATAGAACTATCTTAAGTGAGAAACAGCAAAAAATTGTATGATGATGCATTTCATTTCCATGCCTCTGCATGCAATGTTAATTTTAACATAACAGTACACAAACACCATTCTGAGGAGTTCAGGTATTAGCAATATACATGCACAGCTTCTGCTCTCAAAAACTTACAAGTTAGTCACTAAGTAAAAAGAACTGCAAAGAACTGAAAGAAAAAAAAACTGGTGGTATGTAAAGATCAGAGGCCAACGTAACTGTTCACCAGTAGAAGCAAAATTAAATGGAGAATGGCTAAAAAGTATTTCAAGGGAGTTTATCACAAAAAAAGGGAGTGCCTTGAGAAGAAACAGCTACTATCCCTACTGGTCTAGCAGAATGATTCTCTGGATTCCTAGACCAGCAGGAGCCAAAAACCCTAGAAATACAGCAAGTGAAATACATAAAACAAGTATTTTGCATAGCTTCTTCCGAACTATGTTAAACTGATCTTTTTGTGTCTTTATGCCTTTGACATGTCCTCTGTGTGCTTTGGTGCTTGTGAGACATCCAGCATGATTATTTACATCTCAGAAATCGCCATTAACTTAGTAGGTTACTTTTCTGCCATTAAGCAAATAAAATCAGTTCATAGAAAGCCCTCACGAGTACTATCTTATATCCACCCACAAAATAAATAGCCTGTAGTCCGACTCAGCGGTGAAGCAGAAAAGGGACGTGGGCTTCAAACTGTTCAACAGGTTCATGACATCTCATTGACAACATATCCAGAATCAGATTAGGATCTTAGCAGGTCCAATTCAGTTTTACCTAAAACAATATAATAGATAACTTGACTCCTATCCTGATTGCTTTTATATGTCATACTTATGGACAACAAAACCATAAAGTTCTTGCACTGTTCATGAGGCAAGTGACAGTATACCCTTCAAAGAAAATATACATTCTCTATCAAGTAACCTGATGCATATCTTTCCAGAGAAGGATGTTTCTGATGTGACTGATCAATAATTTTCAGATTATGAAAACTCTTCATTAAAAAATTAAGTGAGATTCCATTGTCTCCCTATATTTTTCTCCATGGTTCTGAAAAAACTAAGATGAAACTGTAGCCCAGATGCAGTTATTGGTATTTATCAAATATCCTTATCCCAACATCCAATCTGGCAGAAAAAAAACAGCTTAAGTTGTTCCTGTACTCTCATTGTCACTTACTTCCACCTCAGCTGTGCAAATTAAGCAGAGGGGAAGAGAGGAATAAGATGTGAGATGGGAAGTATGATAGGTCTCAACAAGCTCCCCACCCTATGGAACCAAATCACTGAAATGCAGAAAAAAAATCCAGAGTATGAAATTTGAAAACTGTAATAGTAATAAGTCCATTGTTGTTGTTTTTTACTGCCTGGTTTCTGTAAATAGCACTGATTTACAGAGCTGCTGCAACCTATCGATACTACAGATCCACATAATGCACTCAGTTCCAATTCAGCATCCCAGATAGGTTTCTGTAACATTGCCTTTTCTTTAAAAGCTGTTCATGTCCTCCAACTATTTAGCATCTCTCTTATAATACAGGTGTAGAAGTATTCACAGTTCAATTTCGCAAGCCACTTCAAAAACACTTATGATAATACCTTTAAATTTTGCTGTTACCTTCTACTAACTCACCTAAGAAAATACGGGGGTGGGGAGCAAGACTGATGAAATAAATTTGCTGGCAATTTTAAGCCCCCACACTGAAGCACAAATGATTATTATGAGGAACCAATACTTCTCAAAGTAATCTTACATGAACAGCTAAAAGTCTGAGTATTAGCAAATGCTGCTCTTGTCTTCATCTAGTTTCTTTGGAGATAGTTCTACAGTTTCACAGAAACAGTACCCTGAGGCTGCCAAACAGTTTCAGCTGCATCATTAGTAACAGTTCAGGAATCTGTTAGAACTTAGCAGCTGTTCAACTTTTGAATCACCAGCACAAATCTACTATTTTCCTTTGCTAATTTACAGGATTCCTGCTAGTGATGTAAGATTATATCAAGAAGTTCTAAGCATATTTGTAATGCTTTAAACAAAAGTCTAAATTACTGCCCATTACGGCAGCACTGTTCTCTTTTTAACTAGTTCCTCTGCCATATCCTAATAGTTATGAGTAAAGTTTTGAGATATATACTAAAAAAAGATTACAAGAAAATAATAAGCTTTAAGCTATATACCTAATATAAATTATTTCTGGGGAAGGGAAATGCATACTACTCCAAAGATGACATATCCTTAAATATATACTCTTAAATCTAGCATCAAAGTATTCAAGCACGTATACACTTCCTTATTTCTTTCTGAAAGTTATCAAATCTAAGTGGCTAGGAGAACATTGATACATGCTCCCAAACAAGCTGTGCAAAACACTGGTCATCAGTTCTTACTACTACAGCTGACTTCTTGAGCACAAATGAAGGTTAAACAAGCCTAAGTGATGTTCATTGCTCAAGGCATTTGTGAAAGCACCAAGTCCATCTTCTCATATTTCAATAGCATTGGTGCTGACAGAGAAGTCAGCAGGTCAAAGCCCAACTCCCTTCAGCGAGAAGGCTGGCCTGAGCTGGGAAAACATTTACATGTGACCTGAAAAAAAAACAGTTCCAAGGGCCATAGCACCTTACTTGTTTTCAAAAGGAACCTTCAATGCCCTCCTCCCCTTTCAGAAGCAGATTTGACAAGTGTTATAATAAATATTACATGCACAGAGGAAAGCTGAAATCAATAGCAGGTTAATGTTTATTGAAACAATACAGCGAACCATTTTTAATAGCATTACTTGAAAACAGATCTAATCTAGCTAAGGAAATTCAATTTATGTTTCGAGCAATCAGATTTCGTGTTTTTCTCCAGGGATTTGTTGCAAACTCTGTCTCTCAGAATGTGCTTACTGTACTGTATTTAGCAGAAACAGTTTAGCCTTAATAAGCTGATAGTCTGCACGGGAGCATGGATCAACTTATTCTCATTAAGAATGTAAGCAGCTTTCTAACAGCCTTCTTTGCTGTTCAGCCTATGCCAGAGAAAGCAGGGATCTCTCCTCTAAAACCCGTAATTTATGAGTTTATTCAAACCCGCCAAATTGCTTTAAGTAAACGCCTCTTATATTTGAAAATTCCCATGGCAACTCATTTAGTTTGGCAGGAAGGCAGACCCAAATTCAATCCTTTTATCCTCCAGCTAAACCATTACAATGGTAATTCTGCTCTGACACTCTGAAGAGACTGCTAATTACTGTACTCCCAAGACAGATTTCCCATTCGAATTAAAATGGCTATGCAGGGCACAGAACACTAGCAACACCTTTGTGTACAGGAAGGGTCCCATGTTCACCTAACTGCTTTTTGCTGTCATGAAACCTCCCTTGTAAAGGCAAAAAATCTTTCGACTGAGTTGTGCAGAACAAACATTAAAAGCAGGAAGAAAAAAAACAAAACCAAGGAGTATGACAGCCCGAAGTAGTGTTTCAACTACTGAAGATATTTAGTCAGCTCTCAAGTGAAATTCATTCATCTGCTGTTGTCATTCCCGTTATATACGGCAGTATAATCTAAACTAGAGATCAAGGAAGTACAGAAAACGCTACTGTATACTGTGTAATGTGATTATACTGAATGTGTAAGCATCCACTATCTTACTGACACTGTCAGTTCACTGTCACTTGAATGTCTCAATTTTTAAAAAGCCCCCTAGGTCCTTTTATAGAGTAATTTATTTTTGAGTACCATGTGTGTAGGTTTTGTGATGCTGCTTTTTCCCCCCTTGTCCTATTTAATCAAGAAAATGTGAAGGAAACTAATCATTGCTTCATTGCTCTTCTGCCTCAGCTGTTCCTTTTTCCATTGAAACACAAACAGCAGCTCAGTGTTGAACAGAATAAATATTTGCTGTCTCCAGACTAATGGAAAAGCCTAAATTCTGGTTTAATTTTGTCTTCTGGAAACAATGAAGAAGGTGGTCTTCCTATCCACTCATAAAATTTATTTTCTTACTACCTTGAAGAAGTGCAAGATAACTTTTGATTTTGAAAAAGTGGGAAAAGGAAACACATAGGTATTACAAACGTGTTCAGCAGCAAGAAAACAAGAGAACTCTCCCTGAATTGAATTAAACAAGACCAACATCCTCCCTAGGTTAGCAGCTTCCAACACATTTGAATAAATATTCTTGGAAAAGTCTTAAAATACATTACCACCTTTTACAAGTGATCATAAAAACAAGCACTAAAACTTCATATAAAATTTGGGTATTCTCTCCTATACTTACTACCTTGATGGTTTAGCATGGACACCAAAATCAAGGCTTACTCATCTAAAGAGCGCCACGAGGAGATGGCAAAAGCACTACTTCACAGGGATTATCAATTTATGAATCCTTAATTTATTTATTTTTTTCCCAGAGGAGGCAATGACCTCTTTACCAAGAGTTCTGGGCAGACAAAAACAGGTTTGTATGGTTTTTTTTTTTTTATTTTTAAAATCTTCCACAGTTCCTTTATTTTTTAAAAAAGCAACAAACAAAAAACAATACCTACAACTCCTCAGTGTTACGAGGATTATCTCTTGAAAAATTGTTTTATCAATCTATCCCAGTTTGCTACTGGACTGTATTAATGGATTAGTTTTGATCCCATCTGCATTCTGATTTCTGCTAAATATTACACCTCCATCCAGTGAAAGTAATACATCATAAGGAAGATAATTCTCTAACTGCTCCTAGACTATTTTGGCACCAAATCTGAGGATTTCTATGGCATTTAACTTGGAGAACAACATCCATGGCAGTGAGCTGCACTTCAGCATGTGTATGGCCGGTTAGCACAAGGCTGTTCATCAGTGGTTAACCAAATGTACATTTCAAAGAATCATAAACTAAATGGCATAGCCTTGGCTGCAAAATTATCTTTAACCCTTCTCAGGAAGGTATCAACCTCAAAATAGGTTCTCTCTAAGCAACATTTTCCTGAATGATAAAAGATCCACTAGATTCAAGTATTTACCTCAGTGCTGTATTCTTTCCACTTTTTCCCCATTTACACTCTTTCTCCTTTGATTCATTTCTACGTTTCTTAAGCTAAGCATTTAATTGACATTCCTAAACAGCAAGTCAGACAGTGAGGAAAAACAAACTGTTGTACCACCTTTGTTTACACAACGCTGGCTCTTCTTATATTTACCATCACGTTTCATTCAGATATTTCAGCTGAAAAAAGTGTCAGCTTCCACTCAGAGGCCTCCATTTACTGCCATAAGCAAAGAACATACTTTTGCAACTCAAAGTGTTTTGACATTTTCACATCAGTAAACATTGTGGCAGTGAAATATTTTCACACTGCAATTACAGCATTAGCTTTTAAATCTGCAGGATGCATGTACACATTTATTGTCTTTTTAAATAAAACTATTGCAATTTTGAAACAATAAGCTGAAGTATCACAGAACAAATAGTCAATTTAGATGTAAATGTTTAAGCTCAATAGTATTCATCATAAGCAAGCTAACTGTAATGTGCTCAGCATATCTAGGGCAGTATGACGATAACAAAAACAACAGGAATACGTCTCCAAAAACTTTACAAAAATGTAAAAGCACCAAAGCTATTACTGTAGTATCAAAGCCATGTCAAAAGAATGGTGTATTGTCACTAAATATTTCACTGATGAGATTAAATCAATTTGACTCAATGCTTTCTGAGTCATTTCAGGAAACACAGAAATCTAAAAGATACATCCCCAAGACAAGCTAATAGCAAAGAAACAAACAACAGGTATAACAGAGTTACACCTCTCTAATAGGATGTTGTAGGAAAAATGTAATATACTGTTGCAGGAAAGGTTATGACCATTGGTGAATACAGTGCATTGAAGGGAAAAAAACCTGAAATGTAGCTGGAAAAAGACAGAACTTCTATGTAAAATACAGGACTGAGACTTACTCTTTTACTTATGAAAATCAAATACAAGGATGAACTTCTGACTTTTTCTACTAACAACTTTGTTCTAGTCATAAGGTAATTTTTTTTTACAGCACAACCAAGAGCAAATATCACAATAACGTTTCTTCCTTTCTCTAGATGAAAACTTACTAGAACAAGTAAAGAACTAGATGTGCAAAACCAAAACACATTCTTAGAAAGTTACATAAAACAGAAAGCAAAGCCAACTTTTTAAATGTTTGGGCCATCAATTAATACATTTAATTTCAAAACATATTGTCTGCTTTCCCCTTCTATCTAAAATGTCATACTAACTAACATTTCATGTTTTTATGATTTTAAACTCCATATTAGCTTGAGTCATAACATTTGAGAAGGTTAATCTTTCCATACCTTTCATTTTAAAAACTACTGACATATTCTAAACTTACTACATTAAAAACAGGTTTAGTTCTAAAATTCTATATACAATGGCAAACAGGAATCATAAAGACAATTTTATCATAAAGTATTTCTAATGAAAATCAGACATATTTTTAAAAATATCTTTTAAGTGTAAGCTGACTCATCTAAGAAAGCAGTCAGACCCATCTGGCCCGATTAATGAAGCACAGTCTACAACTTCTGTCAATGGAAAAGCAAACAAAAAAAGTAACTGCAATATACTGCACCATCTGACCTTACATGCAGCTCATTCAGTGCTTTATAAGAATGCTAGTGAAATCAGGATTAGTACCAAAGAATAGGTACAAAGAATCAAAAATTATTAATTTAATATGTCATGCAAGGAGCATTTGAGATAAAACGATACTAACATATTCATTATGCGTGTTCAAATTGTATTTGTGGTTTTTTTCTTAAGTGTCTGTTGGTGTTCTAGGTCTGTTACAGATCTCGATATGCTTGTAAAACATTCAGTGCATACCTATACTGTAACATTAAACGCTGCATGTATTCTTCTATATACAGTGTAAGTAGTATAACCAGAATAGATCAGCTCCTCTACACAGAAATCGTAGTGCAGAAGCCCATACAGGAAACCAGGTCTATTATTTTGCATGGAATTTCTGTTCAGCACATTAGATACATATTGCAGTTTACAAGTATAGTACATGTGAGACATGAACTATGTATATAAAATGTAGTATGTTCTTAGATACTGCATAGAAATTCTTTCAGAATAGAATTAGTGACACTGCCATGCTCCACAAGAATAGCTTGGCATCAAACTTCAACTACAGCCATAATAGTTGCCCTCATCTAGACCAAATAAGAATTAGTGCCTGGTCTTATTACTTAATATTTTAAAAGGGTATATCATTTTCATTTTAGGGTTTCTGATCACTAGATGCTTATGTTTGTCAGCTTATGTACAGAAAGCTCCATGTGCCTGATTGTGACATTAAAATACAGATTATCATCCACACTTCCCCATGTCATTTTGTCATTTTAAAGTGTGTGTGAACAGTTAATCAGCCCACCTGGGCAGTGTCTGAAATCACTATATTGCTTCATATCGTGTATTGCAGTAAATTTGATCTTTTTTCTTTGGTCACTCCACAAGCCACTAAACAAGAAAAGCTAGTTTTGCTTTAGTTTTGATGATGAAAGTAGATTATTCACATCCTAAAAAAGTTCAAGTTACCTTTAGTACTGTCTGTGCCCCCAGTTTTAACCCTTCTGGAAGCTCTTATTTCAACTATCTAAGGCTTATACGGACACTCTTCAGAAAAGTGGAACAGCAAAATGAAATTAGTGCCTACAAATACAATTAAATACTTTAAATACGAAAGATCTTCAAGGTTGGTATTCAACAGTTCTTCTTGGCCTTTTTATTTTGAATCTATTTATACTTGCATATCTGGAAGGTTTCTCGCTGCTTCTACCAACACCTGCTTTCAAAGACTAATTTTTGAGGAGTAGAAACATCAGCTACAAAGAAAGCCTTGAAACAATTTCTTGGACTCACAGGAAAGTGCATTGTCCTAATGTACAAAATGTACATTAAATGCAAACATGTACCATACCACGTTAAAAGCAGCAATCAGAGAAATGTCACTTATTTCATTTCCTACCACAAGCTTACTATTGTATGTTTTACAGTGCAGTGCATTCGATCTCAAACTCTTGCCATTTGAATACATTCATATGGACTTCTATATATTTTTCATCAACAGTTTTGTTACAGAGTTATAGCTAGCAGAAATGGTATTGTAAATCAACTAACCCTTCACAGTTTAAAGACTTAGAATACAAAATCTCAAAACACTTCATTGTAAGGTGATGGTAAAGCAGTTAGTAAAATTAACCATTTAAAAATCATAGTAAAACCATCACTTGATAAAGACATTTGCTCAAAAATCTGAATCTGATGACAACGTAAACTATCTTGGAAATTGTATTTTGTAACAGAGAAACTTTCTCCAAGAAGTAGTCTTTATATCTTTAAAGGAAAACTTTCCCATGTTAGCTCCAAAAATGAAAGTTAAACAGCATTATGTATCCTAAAGTTCCTAATGAATTATCTCCTCCAAAGAACACTAGTGTCTTGTAATGTTTTCTTAACTACGTGATGCAGAAGAGATATATGGTCTTGGGAACTACGAACTCCAGAACACACTTAGAGACATATCTTTTTCAAAACAGTCAGGAAAATCTTCACAAGTGTCACCATGACATAATTCTTTTAGGATCAATCAAATGAATAATATATTTCTATTATGATACATTTTTTCTTTCTGTAAAAAAGATTATCTTGTTTCTGTGCCTAGTATGACACTACAGAACCCAAAATCAGCTGAGCTATGCTGCAGCAAGAACGTCATCTTTATCTGAAATACCCAAGTCATTCTTGAGAGCAAGAGATTCAGTATTAAAAAAACCTGAGTCAGACATGAACCTCATTGGTGGAAAAGAGGATGACTGGCCATTTAATGGCTTTTCTTTTTAGCTTCCAAATGATCGTTGGGTAATTAACAGCATAGTCAGGACAACTGCTGACTGATCATTTGCATATTTTGAAGGACTGTCTACTATCTAATTATTCCTGCCATGAAATCAACACATTTTCCATTACTTCCAGTACATATTGCCCAGAGAAAGCATCTGGAAGACACTCATGGCAGTCCCCAGTTCCAGGATCTGAATATTCAGCCTGTACTGCTTTGCAATCTACAGACCTTCATCATTTCATCTTGAATGAGGTTCACCTATCAGAGGTAATAATTATCCTTTGCATAGAGAGAAAAGAAAAACTAGCATCCCCTTACAAACACTGTCCGGGATTTGAAACAGATGTGAAAAATGGGAAGGTTGACTGTTCCCTCACAAATCACTCAAAATCTGGCATCTGAGATGATCTAAGCACATGGGTGCCAAGAGACATGGGTCTCAAAGTCAAAACAGTTGCTGGTATTACTGAAAGTTCCCATTTATGTTCAATGGATGAAATTTGCTTGGAGAAAGAAGTGGCACAACCTCTGAGAAGGCCAACATTGCTCTGAAAGGTAAGTAGGAAAGGGATGTTCTTTTTGTAAAATTCATCCTGAAATTCAGTGGAGATAAAATGTTTAAAGCAGGATCAATCACATCCTTTGCAAAAAGCTAAGAGTCATCTTCTACAAGCTCATCACTCAGATAAGAAAAAAATGTGATGCTTTATCTTTGTTTGGAGACAGTGCTCCTCTGAGGATCTTTGTACGTATGGACAAGGAAAAATCTGCACTGAATTGACAGTGTCTCTGGCCTACTGGGAAGAAGTTAAAACTTATCTAAATCCCAAATCTGACTTAAATATGGTTTTCAACTCCTTTTCAAAGCAAAAGACCCACAGCTAGAGTCCAGATACAAATGATTTCACAGATGAAAAGTGCAGTTGCTAAAGCTCTTTACAGTCTTTATAAGGCCCAGAAATACATTTGTCCATCCATAATGAAGCAGAGATACTGTCAGCACCAACAAGAGACACTCTTGAAACCAGGAACCAGTCCTGAACTCATAGCAAGAACAAAGATTTATCTGTTCTACATTTGAGTAGCAGAATGGTAAAACAGACAATCAGTCCTACTATAGAGTAAGCGATATCACAAGAGTAAGGAAATTAAGGTTTACCTAAAGAAGGAACACACGACAGACAGCAAATAACATAGCACAGGCTTTTGTACAAGTCAGTACATAAAACTGATGAGAGTGCACCAAATACAGAAGAAATCAAAAGGTATTCTTTATACATCATTTCATAGTTGTGAATATGAGGTCTGGATGTTAATTGTAGAGGCCTAAGTGACAGACTGGTTCATACAGCATTTTATTAATTCCTTTCCCATAACATCTTTTGGAGGAGGTTGCAGGACTCAGCGAGGATTCAGAAATATCAGTTGCTACCGTTTTCAAAAAGCAATGTATTTGAGATGAGGTAGCAGAACACAATATATGGCAAAGATTCTAGAAGGTTGTGGAGATTCTACAGGAGACCACTTTCAGAAGCAAGTGTGGATAGATTTATGTATCAGAGAACTGTGCTTAACGAATGTGCTCATTACCAAACTAAGAGGCAATTTCACTCATATTAGATCCTTCAGGATTGTATGAGTGCTCTCCAAGCAGGAGAACACCCTGGTTTTAAGACATTCTTCTCCCTTATGCAACTGTGTAGAACTGAAATGGATCAAAAAAGACAGGAAAGTCATACTCTGGTTAGCATCCCTAAAGTGCCATGCTTCAGGTATGCAAGAGAAAAGGAGGGTCCTGAACTATAACATTTAAGACCAGCCACCTAGACAGTGCCATTGTTTGTTCCTCTTAATTGTGGATTATGTGCCACACAGGACAGATGTTGTTCTCCACCAGAAATTCAAAACATACATATACTTCTGAGGAAAACAAACATCTATCATTAGAAACACAAAAATGCTCCTGACAAACTTAAGCAATGCAATATGCCTGAGGTCAAAGTCAGGAAAAGAACTGGTCTAATACGACCAAAATCTAAAAGATGCCTCAATAGTAAAGTGTCAAGGCACGTATAGAGGAGCACTGAAAGGATAACATAAAAATAAAAAATATTATCCTCCCCCCAAATCCACACTATACCATTATTTCTGTGCTTTTAAATATATCATTTAACTTGTTCACGTTGGTGATACATGCCAATAAAAGTAATGGTTATGGGGAACTCTGGTCTGTCTAATTTCTATAATTACACTCTGAAACTAAGATTTTTTTTCTAAAATTATTTCTTTAAAGAAGTCATAAAAGGTTCATGTTCTAAGGACCTTTACAGAAAAATCTCCATCTTCCTACTTTTTACATAAGCTTCTCTTGAAATATAAGCTGTTTAGGTAAGTCACAAAAGAGCAATATTTACTGCTCTTATACCAGTTAAGGTTCATTGCTAATCAACTGTTTTAATTAAACAGGATTCTACTTTTGACACTTCTGTGAAAGAAAATCTTGAAGTAAAAAGTAAAGCCTATACAAAAAATAAGCCAGTATCAGAACATCAAAGATGGTAGGTAGGATTTTCCTCACTGTGAGTCCCCTACATCAGAAAGAGTTTACTGCATCCAGTTTGAGAAGCCATGCCTTAAATCACAGATGTTTTCCATTAAATGACATTTAATCACATATCTAGTTTTCTTGGTTCTCCTCGATCTTAAAGCTGAGCTGAAAGGGCATGCACGATTCACATTTTAAAGAAACTGATTAAACAGATAAAATGCAGCAACATAAAATAATGTTGGGCATTATGTCTCAACTATATCATTACTAAGGTTCTTAAAGATTCCAAATCAATGAGACTGTTAATAAAATCAGTTCCTAGATCTCAGACCTAAACCATTGATCATTACTATCCTATCTTCACAATCTAAAAGAGCCTGTATACCTCAGATGTATAGAGTACTATTAATTTTAATGGTATGTAGTTACTGGACTCATTTAGGACCTTTCAAAAAAATCCTAGCTACATTATATAGTGAAAGAAGGTATTATTTAATGAAGACTAACATTTACAAATTGAGACTGCTACAAACAGATTACTTTTATCAGCTGCAAAATATATAGAATGTAAAACATGGCATAAAAAGAATAAATTGCACTATTCATCAGCTTTAGTGTCTTATGTGCTTCACTTTATTTTCCAAGCACTGCAATATGATTCATGCAGGAACAAGACATGACATTTGCTCAAATGGTACTACTGTTAGAGTTTAAGGCTGCCCAGCTGAGCATGACTCCTAGATGACTCTGCAAAACCGTTCATCTTCCCATTTGCTTTCTATGGAAACAAGACACATCATTTTATACCTGGTGCACTAAAGCTTTGAAGCACATTTTGGTAATGAATACATTTACATGAAGGCTTATTAAAAAAAAAAAAAATCCAAGATAATTTGAAATTAATTCTAAGATGAAAAGAAAGATGGTATTTCTTATTAGCACAATTTTCTGCAGAAACACCAGAAATCCTTTAGTTTCTCCTAATCTTCACTTTTATCCAATATCTTCCACTCATTCTTCTGTTTTCAAGACAGGTTGCAAAACTACAAATTGCTACAAAAGGATTAGTGTTCCAATAATGACTTTTCATGTATTTTTTTAAGTAAACACTTACTCATCAGAGTATGTTACAAATCAGAAAGGTTCACCATACAAAGAGTATCTCTGCTAGTATAAGGAAAAACAAGTGTTTCTCTGTATCTTTTTTTGAATCTAATTGACCTGTGGATCTTCAAAAGTAACAGATTTCCCTGAAGCTCTTCTTATTGATGAGTAATAAAGTATCTCTCTGTAGAGTTGTCCACTATTCCCTAAGACAGGGGGCTCATACTGCAAGGATCTCAGCCTCTCTACAGCCCAGTCATCATCTTTGGAATTCAATCAGTAATTTCAGGAATGACTGCTGAAAGGCAAGTGTAAGTCTTGCTTTTAAAGATTTAAGATAAAACAGTATTATTCTCAACACTTCAACAATAGTTTATCTGTTCCTAATCACAAGAAATACCATTAACTGAAAATCAGATTAGCATATTATTACCATATGTTCTACAGTGGGTTAAAAATTGTGGGACAAATCCAGACATTCCTCTTAGCTCCTTTGTCTTTCAGTATTTATCTCCCAAGGCAAAACAATCCTCTCAGCATTCTTGCACAGTATGACATGGAGATTTCAATGCTCAACACATCTCTGTTAATTGAATTCATAATCAAAATGAGTGCTAACAAACTACGCAAGCAAGTAAGCTCTCAATTTTAAACATTCTTAGATGTTTCTTTAAGACCCTAGATGCTATAGGTCTACTAATGAAAAAACTAAGAGCTCAAACCAGCAGATTCAGAAAAATGAGGCCACAGACAAAAGGTTTAGCATAGAACTAAAATTGCCTACTTGCATACCTTCCATCACTAGAGCATTCAAGTGCCCTTAAGTAGATAAGACAAACCTCTACTCCTCCTCCTGCTTTGATTTCACCTTTCCAGACATTGCTACAACTCCATCAGTAGAGTTGTTATGGCTCCCAGGAAAGCCAGGGTAGTCAAAGTTTTTTGGTTTTTTGTTTTTTTTTTTTTTTTCAAACTAGGATACCTAAGCTAGAGAGTAAAGAAATCCCGAAAAAGATACTTGGAAGATGAGAGCACAGTGGTGCGTGCAATTACATGAGTGAAGATTAGTTTTCATCAAAATTACTACAAATCATCTTCAGGCAGTGAACTCCAAATGGTGGTTTGGGGGATTGAATTTTTTCCAGTATAATTTTGCAGACTGTAGAAGAGTATCAATCATCATTTGGATTCACTTATTTATAAACAAAGCAAGTGACATTCTTAGCATTTACAGTTTGGTTAAAAAAAACAAAACCCCTTCACATCCTTCAATCCATTTATAAGCAACTGTAATATCAAAGGACTTGCTATAGTGTTAGAGACTTCTGGCTTTTTCCTAAGATTTGATGGTGTTCAGATTTCCTTCTGTCCAATAATTCCAAGTAATTGGTAACTTAGAACACACATCATTTTCCAAAGTTGAATTTGATGAATATACCTTACTACATACACAGATATTGTGGAAATATTAAAATTAGCTAGTAATATTAATATTGAAGATGTAGAAAGCAGTTCCAGGTTATCATTATTAATAAAATGTCTGAAAATAATATTTTAAAAAAACTTATTAAAACATGTAAGTTAACAAAAAAATAAAGCCTCATACCGTTTCTAATGACACAAAAAAAATCACAACTTGAAGTCTTAAATGCTCTACATTAATAACTCTGTTCCAAGAAATGTGACTTTCCAGTAACATCTCATCTATTTTAATTTTCCAAGGCAGTTTACCAGTTTCCAGCTTCATTTAGAGTATGTTACAAATGGTCATTTCCAAAATGATGTAAACTATTTAGAATAGTTAGCTCCAATATTTTTGTACTATGCTCACTGATGTTTCTACTGATAAGAAGGCACAGAACACTCCCATATTAAAGCTGTAGCCTTCAAATAACTTATGAAAGAAAGAAAAATCTTATCAGTTCTCCACTAGAAGCTCAACCATTTCTTTACTGTTTTAAAAAAGAAACATTTAAGTTTTCTGTTGAATAGCAGGTGAAAAACCCTGGGCATTTTTCCAAAGGTTAGAATTTTCTGTTTTCTCAGTCAAAACAGCATAACATAAAGCAATTTGATGACTATAAATCATCAGACAGCACTAAACCACAGATGTTTTCATGACAAGCTTTATTTTTGTCTAATTAGAAAGCTAGATTTCAAAACTAACACTGACAATAAAGAATGTTTAAATAGCTGGAAAAGGGAAATTTTTACTGGTTACTTTACTATTACTTCACATAAAAATCTTTGTAATCGCTAAGATCCCTCAAGAAGTCACTGCCAAGACGATCTTTACATAGTCATTGGACCTCCTTAAAAAAGTCTGGTTAATATTTAGTATAAAAAATGTGTTAAAAATGCAGGACAAAAGATTTCTACACTTTACACTATGTCTCTCAGGTGTCACAAGTTTACAATTAGCATTTCTTCCACTAGGTATAAGGCTGTGATTTAAAAAAAAAAAAACCCCAACCAATTAGATAAAGAACAACTGTAACTAAGAAATGAAGGCTAAGAAAAATAATGCTTGTGTCATTTGGTGCAGTTTTCTCACTGTCTTCATCAAGATCGACAGATAAGTACAATCATAGCTTATTCCTCATTTCCTTCTTAAGGAAAGAAATACTTTATCATGATTTTATATATAGATCCCAACTTAAATGGTTCTGCTCCAGAATCATCAACAGTAAGTGAAGAAAGATATGGAAGGAAAAAAAGAAAATGAAAGACTACAGGAAACACTGTAAAAGTACCCAAGAATAGAGGAAGTACATTTAAAAAATGGGATGAAGAATGAAAAAATATTTACGGATAACACAAAATGAATTACCAGACTAGGTCAATGTAATTTTTTTCTTCCACAACTATGTCTAAGAAAAAAGAAATAAACTACATTTCTGTAAGAAAAATAAAACCTATACAGCACCTAATTAGAAATCCTAATCAATGCATAATCCTGTTTTATGGAAGGGCACGCACCTATTGAGTTTCAAGCATCACTACTTCCTTGCTTCTCTTTGCAAAGGGGCTAATTTGTATGTTTCCCTAGATCTTTTTTCAGTAATTACAATCTACCATTTGTCAAGTTATACCTTTGTAACATCTTAAATATATTAACACAGAGGCGGGTGGGATACATCTCCAATACATATTTTGGAGTAGAAAAATAGGAAAAGAACTAAGGTACTCAACATTAAATGAATGTATGCATAAAAATTACTTTCCCTGGGTTCTAGAAGTCATTAAAGATATCCAAAAGAAGATTCAGACTAACAGCTGGATTAAGCTGCTTAGAAATAACTGTTGGAGGAGCTTCTTTCTCCTATTAGCATAAAGAAAGCCCTACAAGAATGAACAAGAATCAGTATGAACTGCTATCTAAGATGTAAACTAATAAAACTAGTCATATTTAGACAACATTATATATTATACTATATATATACATACTATATTATATACAGTATATATAAAGTATAATATATTATACATTATGTTATATACTAATTTTTTATATATATTATCACTATATATATATCTAATATATCTTATATACATGGTCAAACTTGTAAACAATCAACTGAAATACAAGAGGTCACAGATCTTCATAAATTTATATTTAACCTTTAATTATTTGCCAACTTTTTGAAAACAGAGTTGAAAACAAATTTATAATCATAACATAGAAGAACGTACTTTTCTATTCCCTTTCAAAATTATTCTCACAAACAATAGTGTGATAAATAATATTAATTTTTTCCTTAGTACTAAAAAGATCACTTCAGGAGAGATGAGAAACTTAACAGTTTAAACAAGGTTTAATTCAATTAAGTTGCAAATCATCTTATACCTTGCAGTAAATATGGTCTCAGAAAATCTTTTCTATCAGCAGATGTTATTTTGGTGGTAATGAACCACAGGTTTACAGAGCTTCCACCACAGTTATATTATGCATAGAGCTGCTTTATACTTGCAGCTTGCTTGAAATAATTTTGTTAATAGTCAATTCTAATGTAAGCTCAAGTATTTAATACGGCAGTAACATATCAAATATAATATGTAAACACTACCTACATGAACTGGTATAAGAGATTCTTGCTCTCCTTTTTGAAACACACAGTATTTTTTTTTTTCACAGTAAAAGCTTTCCTCAAAATACAACTATTAAAATATATACCAGAAATTACTTAAGGACTGTTCAACATAACTAATTATTTATTCAACTTGTGAACAAGCTACTGAAATTACCAGTACTAGACATACTGGACATTGGAAAACACATACAGGTTTCCTCTTCTGTTTTCATCATATTATGCTACACTATTTCTGATTATTTTGTTTTCATTCTATCTGCAGGTGAACATGCTACTCACAGTCCTACAGAAGTTTAAGTTCATTTAAAGGTTGTCTGCTGCAATTCCATTTTTCCCTGTCTGCATGTTTTCATTCCATCCCTGCTGTCACTGCTAAAATAAAACTGACTCTGTAGCAAGTCAGCTAATCCAAGGTTAAGCTCTCCACCAAATGGACTCACTACAGGTTCAGATGAAGGCCAATACGTTCTGATGCAAAAGAGGAAGCAGGAACAGCAAATCATGAAGGAATGGCAGGACTGCAGCAGCCCTTGATTCATAATGTCATGGAAACATTAAGTCTGCTTCACACTACTAAAAATAACACCATCACCTCTCCTCCCCATCAAGAAGTTTACCACGTGTTATCTAGCACTCACTCCCAACAAGTATGGCTATTTCATTACTGTAGCTACAGAGCTTCCCTTTCAATCATTCACATGACATGCACTGAACTTCCAAAACAGGCGAAATGTAGGAATTCCCTAGAAAGCTTTTAAAGACAGTAGTACTCTTTTTCTGCTACTGTATTACTTAAGTCATTTCATAACTTTAACCGAATAAGCAGCAAACAATGGACTGCACAGCATGATCAACATTTCAACAAGGAGACTACAGAAGGCAGCACTGTATTCTTACTTGTGAAAGCGAAAACGTAAAACCAGCATACCATGCAGGAATGAATTAGAAAGAGCTATTCAGGAAAGTCAGACTTGCATGTAGAATTTATTGTAGCTTTTTAGAAGGCTAAAACAAATAAAGTATTCTCCCAATATCTTTCAAATTTCAAGCCTTTGCTAATCTTAGCTACTACAATTATTTTTTTTACCAAGGCTAAGTATGATTAAAAATTCTTACATGAAAAGTCTTTCTACTGTATCAACCTTTTGTTGTTGAATACGCAGCATGCAATTCTCAGGGTAAGAATGAAGACATCCTCCAGTTTATTTTAAGAAGTTGAAAACAAACTACAATGCAAATATGCAACTACACTTAAAAGGAAGGTATTAGCAATTTAATTAATAAAGAAGCCAAACTTCATCAAACTTGAAGACAGTCTTTGGGAAAGAAATGCTTTTCACTTGCACAACTGAAAAATAATCATCCTGCCAATATTATTCTCTCTTCTTTATGTTCTGTTCTGTTATATGTGTTATATACAGAAGTGAACAAAACCAGAAATATCATCAAAATAACATCTCTAGTAACAGAGAGTAAATACAAGAACAGTTAGTCAGTACTTACACACCAAGCATTACTATAGAGAATGTTCCAATTTGTAGAAATCATGCAGTACACAGCACATTAAACCAGATGAAACACTAGAAAGTTGTTTGCTGCTGCTGTTTGATAAGGACTACAGCAGAAAGTCCGTGAGTAAAATCTTTGTACATTAGTTGAACTATGATGGAAAAGACTCTTCTTTACGCTGAATGGCTTGCTTTGCTAACCAGAAAAGGCTTGTACTGTATTTTTCTAACTAATTGTAATTTAAAGCAACAGATACCAAAGAAGAGGTTGCATCCCACTTAACAAAGATATTTTAGTTTAACCATTTGGTCACAGACATTTGTTGTTGCTGTCTGCATTATACCTTCATACAAAGTTTTCCTGATATTTTTGTTGGCACGCTATGTTTCAAGACACTGAACATGAAGACTATCATGCTCCATGACACTTAAGAGTGAATAGTTGTTAGATTTTTTTTCTTCATAGCAAACAAGATGGCAAACAAGATCTTCAAGGTGAAAATCAAAGCCTACTTTATCAGATTTCCTTCTACCATTTACCTTATTCTTAATTCCTCTGCCTTCTACCATACAGAACAATCCTTTGTTTTATAAATGGTTTATGTTATCTATTTCAATCTTTTGACATAAATATCTTTGTATTCTTCCCAGTCACATCTTTTGTCAGACCTGGTACTAAGACAGCAGTAACACAGGTTTTCCCCATTTTCTTCAAGATCTATAATTCAGCTGCAACTTGGTGAGGCTGGTTTTATTGCACTACAAGTAAAGGAAAATACAAGATCTTATAGTGTTGATTATTTTTGTCTGAAAACAGTATTTCTTATCATACTGCCCTGGTTAACACTTGTAAGCATTCTGTTTGATCCTCCTGCTTTTACTTTTCTAGTAGTGTCTTCACTTAACCTTACCAGCTCCTCAGGCCAAACTAAATTCACCCAATAGAAAAACCTTAACTCAAGAAGATTTAATCAATCCCTCTCAAGAAACTGCTTCAGCCTCTTGGGCACTTTTCAGATATTTCCACAGTTACGCTCATTCTGATTTTTACTACTGTATGATTTGTTAAGCATAGCTATTTTCTGTCTGTAGTTTATGAAAATGTTTAGAGGTGACAGTGTAATGCTTTATTTCCTTTATTTCACAGTTTCACTAACTCATACTTATTTGGCCTTCCAAATAGCTTTCTGGAAACAGACTAGTCACAGCAGTAACCATGATATGGTTAAAGGATGTGAAAATCAGTTAATCCAGCACTCTTCAGGCCAGTTTGATATTTCTGCTTTAACAGCTCAGGCTTTATAGCTTTGCAAGGTTTGATCCATTTTGACCTGAAGACTGGCAAAATTAATTTCCAACTTTAGCTCCTCCATAAAGCAAGAATTATTCAAACTTTCCTCAATATTTAAGTGGCTTATTAGGCTTTGTAACTTGTACTCTATGAATTTATGTTACAGATCATGTTGGGGTGGAAACTCTGTTCTAGTAAGATCTTTGTGTCCTTTGCTTACTCCATTTTTAAATTCCTCAGCTACAAGTGACACTTTTGTTACTAAATAGGCTTAAATTCTTGGGAAAACTATCAAAGACTGATGGTAATTGTTGTCCAACGCATAAAGCTGCTACAAAATACACAAAGATGACTACTATAAAATTGGTTGTTTATTGATTCATGTCTACTTTATCTTATAATTAATGTTATGCCATATTACAGAATAATTATCTCTTAGCATGATTTTATCTGGCTTTGAATTACCTTTAAAAAAATCATAGCCACTGACATTCATCTACTGTAAGAATTTTGACATAAAAATCATTACTACTACAGTATTTATTTAAATTATGCTGAATTAATTTTTTGCTTAAATAATACTTCCTCCATACCATACAACTACGTTTAAAGATATTCAAGGCAGAGAAGTCTAAAAACCACTAATACAGGCAAGAAACAAGGTAATAATAAATTAAACTATCTTCTACTGAAACATTATTTCCCATCCATTACAATCTTAAAATTCCACTAGTGTAGTGGCAAATGATAGAGAATTACAGTATCACAAGGGTTGGAAAAGACCTTTAAGATCACTAAGTCCAACCACTAACCTAACACTGCAGGCCCATCACTAAACAAAACCACATTCCTCACCACTTCATTTATGTGTCTTTTGAATATCTCTAGGGATGGCGACTCCACCACCTCCTTGGGCAGTCTATTCCAATGCTTAATAACCCTCTTGGTGAAAGATTAGTTCTTCCTAACTTAAACTTCCTGTGTAGTACACAGTTTGACAGGGAGCATCAATGACTAATACCACATTGCAGTTGTCTTCAGACAAGAGAGAGGTAGAGAATAAATGAAACTACAGCTGTCCTGATACTGCAAGACCAACATAAAGAATTTGAAAAACACTCATTTCAGACCAAATTAGAATAGTTAAGTAGAAGCTGGAAATAAAAATCTTTTTCTCAGAGAGGAAGAATGTAGAGTGAAAGGATTTGAATTCTGTTGTATGTGCCTCATGTTATATAAAGACAGTTAGTATAAATGCAATATAGTAAGACCTGGACATTCATGTAATGAAAGGAGTAGCTAGAAGACACATTCAGCTAGAAAAGTTTATTAAATACTTTTTAGAATATGTAGAAGCAGCTTTACATATTTCTAGCAGAGGAATTCAGTCCTACTGCATGGGACCTCAAAGAATGATTCCAAACGCTTAGTGACACTGTAACTCAGTATGCTATACTTTATTATTACTTAGGTCCCCTTATCGAGGCTCTGTGTTTTTTTCTTACATTTCATATAGTTTCTTATATCTTTCCTTTGTAAGGAAACCACCCATCCTTACTGAACTCTTGTGAATAACAAACTCTCAAAGCTCTCATAATGAAGAGAGATCAATAACCTGTAGGATTCAGTTTAGGAGACAAAGACAGATCAGCTCAATGGTGATCCCAAAAGCCAGCTGACTGCTTTATTCTTCCTGCTTTCCTTCAAAGAAAAACACAAAAGAAGGAGTACTATATGAACTTGTAGGTCCAGATAATGACCAGTATCTCCTCAAACTATGGGAAGAAGAAAAGTTTCACACAAAAGAAATGTAAATTAAACATATACTAATATTACCAAATCATTTTGGCCTTTCTCCTTGGGGAGAAAAAAATTGTTTATTCAGCCTGCCCCAAGTTGTCCTTTTTATGTCTAAACATAAACTGTTTGACTATACCACCACCTTAATAAAATGACAAGAGCAAATGGAAACTGAAATTAATAATCCACATGGGGGGGAAAAAAAAAAATCACAAAGATGAGAGGAAACACAACTTACTAATAAAATAGTCTCTGGTTACATAATTACCTTGATGGAAATTCATTTTAGAAATGTGCCTATTTGTGCACTGTTGCTTTAAAATGTAATTACACTTCCTAATCTCGTAACATCGGCTTGCTTTGCAGAACTTTATCTCAGAAAACCAAAGCATTTCCACTATATAGTGAGAATGAGACTGAATCTTCTCTCCTACGTGGTCTCAAATGATATTCAAGTTGGCGACACAACAGAAGTATGTGAATGTCTTTTCATCAATTTTAATCCATTGGAATTTTTCCATTTACTTGGAAAAAACAGTAATAGTTACAGGCATGCTATAACCTGAAAGGGAATTTCTGATTTTCCATGCCTATGTTTTAGACCATCTTTGGAATCTTCCAACAGTCACAATCCCCCCCATCTTACTACAATTAGCTAAGATTTCTTTTTCCTCATGCTTAACCTGGCTTCCTTCATAGAAGGAATTCTTTCAATTCCTATCTTTTAATCTCAAAACATAAGCTTTCAATTCCGAAATTTCCTGACACCATAATTTATCAGTCATTTTTTATACTAAATGGACAGATGCAACAGGTAGAAGAAAAAAACAAGTTCACCTATATGCTAATTCATTAGTATGTACTACACATGCCTGTTTCAACGAGGCATAATTTTCAGAAATGGGAGCCAACAGACCTTTAACTCTTGCACAGATAATAAGCACTGCCCAAATCTCTTATGCCTACACATAATAAATAAAGGTGTTAATGAAATGAACTGACAATGTGGTTTTCAATTGATGCCATATTTGGACAATAGTTAGCCCAGCATTGGCTGACACTATTACAATGAAAAACATGATCCTTCAGTCATATTATTCAGAAATAGGGGGCAGGTAGAAGAATCAACAGACGCTTCACAAAATTAATTCTGCATCACATGAAAATTTTTGTCTGTCTAAACTGCAGCATAAGAGTTTCAAGTTTTGCCCATATAAAGTCTTTTTCTTATTAGCATTTCTAATCCTGATTATAAACTCAATCCTAATGTTCTCAATATCTCCTTAGTATATGAACAAATTCTGAAGATCTGCTTTCTCTAGTTGTCTTCTGCTTTCAGAGACTGACAATGTGAGATGTGAAGAGGTTAAATTATTTTTTTTCTTATCTCCTCCTTAATATACTACTATATATTGTTAATTCAAAATTTCTCTCCTGGAATTTGGTAACTTCTAAAAATGTGTTCTGAATAAATTTACTTAGAGACACCATCACCACAAGTTTCCTCACAGCCAGCATCTATTAGCATTCACTAAGTACCCAAAATCACTAGGTCATTTTAATACTACTTACTACTTTCTTTAACAAGATAATCTCAATTATCCTCATAATATGGATTTTTTTTTCCTCCACTGAAAAAGATGTAATGTGTTTTTATCATTTTATAATGGCACAAAAGTGGTGCTAAAAATCAGCACAAGACGCAAGTTAATGGCATAGGATGGATGCACTACAGACTCACACTGAGTCAGCTTACTTTGAGTAAGACTATAGAGCAAATCTAAGAGAAAGGCTCTTACATCCAGGATAATTCTGGTCCCTGCAAAAGGCTGTAAGCGATCTGTCTGGGCAGAAGGCAGTCTATATTATCAGAATGTAAGAAACACAACCCATTTTCCAGTTTCACATTACCTTTCACTAATATATTGACAGTAAAGTTTTTTGATACTGTGTTCCTGAAGGGTTTTTTCTTTTTCAAAGATATTTAATGTGACCACAGAATCAGAGAATAGTAGGGGTTGGAAGGGACCTCTAAAGATCCTCTAGTCCAACCCCACTGCTCAAGTACGTTTACCTAGATCGAGTCACACACGAAAGCATCCAAGGTGGGTTTAGAAAATCGCCAGAGAAGGAGACTCCACACCCTCCCTGAGCAGCCTGTGCCAGGGCTCCCTCACCCTCATAGTAAAGAAGTTTTTCCTTAAGTGGAACTTTTTATGTTCCAGTTTTTGTCCATTACCCCATGTCTTATCACTGGACACTACAGAAAAAAGTGTTGCCCCATCTCCTCAATATGATCAAAGGAAATAATTCAAGGAAACATACTTTCTTTTCTCAGAATCATCTCAAAGCAAAACATAAAAGCATGTTCTATTTCACCAGCCTTAAAGTGAAGCAAATATCCTTATGCTGAAAGAAGGTAAGAAATCTAGGGTTTGTAAACAGTTCAGCATTGTCTTTCAAAGGTGATGAGAAACTCCTGCATCTGTATCTAGACCAAGCAAAAACTCCTGCCAACAGCTTTTTTAAAATATCATTCTGTTCTGAGGATTAATTCAATCTGGGGTGAAACATTTTAAAGATCACTAGTGTACTGCAAAATTCATACAGCTTACCATCACAGCATTAATTACATTTCAGAAGTAATTTCTGGAAATGGAAATAGAGGATTCTCATGCAAATACTTACTGCAGGTATCAGTAACTTTTTCACTTCTTCAACAGCCCTCTTCAGTTTTATTTCTGCTCTATTCTGAGCATCCTCCACAGTGATAAGTACATGTAAATCTTCATTCAGGTGTTCCCAGTTGGGCTTGCCTCTGTTTTGTTCCTCCTAAAAAAAAACCAAACCATGGAAGCTATGAAACACTGTTATATTCTGTAAAAATGACTACAAAATCAATGTGATTACTTAAGAGTATCTTTCCCAACTGAACAAAGGAACAAAGACAAGTAGTGCTACAAACACAATATTGCTTTCAATACTCTTTGGAGCCTTTCAAGAGTTAAACAGGTGGTTAAGCAACAGAATATTTTCAAGAAAAAGGAAACAGATAGTATACATAGAAACTTCATCTGAATCACTCCAAAGGACAAAAAAAAGAGCAATTGTTCAGTGTTAAAAAACTGCTTTTAAACACTCGTAAAGAAAAGATTCAAGAATAAAATTACAAAAGCAACAGAAGGTGCCATTTTTAAAGCAGAACTACAAGTACTGGATGAAGGGCAGAGAGAAGGAGATGACAAAGCTTTAATACTGAAGTTACAGAAGAGCATGTAACACGATGGTCACCATTATACAGGTACTCTCACATCAATGTCATTAATAATTCCAAGGACAAATCTTAATAATGTTTTCAAAAAGGGAGAGCAATCTAAATAAAACACTTTAATTGTAAATAGTTTTAAACAGATATCAGTAAAGTAACATATTCAAGTATCAGTCTTTCAAAAAGCAAGATAATGTACACAAATATAGAAGAAACTTTCCAACTCTACTTTTATTAAAGGGTGAATAAAAATAGTTGAATTTCCCAGAACAACTTAAATTTGGCAACACTTAAAAAGTAATAGAACAAGCTAAAAAAGTGTGTGTGTGTAAACTATAGTAAAGAAAGGTTTATTGTAACTTTTGAGTCTAAAGAAAGGCTTTCATAAATAAAACACACATCCTGGGCATAAGAGCTTCTTATATGCAAAATAAACATTTGTGACTAAAATAGTTAACATCTTAAAAAAATATTAAAGGCAGCAAAGTTAATTGCAAATGCAGGGGTTTTTCCCTCCAGATTTGAATAATTCTTTTCCAGGAAATCAGACATGCAGAGATGTGCCAACAAATATTCACAGCAGTATATTCACATCCACCTGTCATAGAACTGTTCCTTACAATGCTCTGTCTTTAATTTAGCTTAAACTCTGAAATGTTTTGTGGAATAGACAAAGATATAAATGGCAGAAAAGTAGAATCATAAGAGATGTATGGAAAATTAACATCAAAGTATCAGTACTTTGAAGGAAATTCCTTTTCACTGTTCTTCATGTAATGCGTACACACACACACACACACCCCCCTTTCAGCTACAGTGTTTAAGTTATCAAAAAATGATATCTTAGAGAACTTTCTAAACTATGGTGGCTATAAAAATATCTCTGTGAATTTCCTAAGCTTAAAAAAAAAAGGGAAAAAATAGCCCTCATTTATAAAACACAAGCTGACACAAACTGCAGCTGAGTTATAATGTATTCTCTGCTGTAATTTAATCTTTGAAAGAACTATCTACCACAAGGTATTTGCAGCTTATTTCACTCTATCATGATCAAACTCCACTATTAGTATTTAAGCAATTCATTTTTTTTTTTAAACTCAAAGCAGGATTGAGTTGTTTTCTTTTAAGATGGTGACAAGCTATATTAATATCACGTAGTACAAAGTATTAAGTTACAGGTATGAAGAAGGAGAGAAGGTTCCTAAACCAGCAGAGGGCAGAGCAAGAAACATGCTGCTACCTCTTCTTCCACTGGGAAAGGTCTTGGTTACTAACATGAGTGCACAATGACCTGTACAACTATACTACAATAGCAAAAAATAAAGTAAGAGGGACGAATGACAAAGGAAGGTGTTCACAAGTAAAATGGCAAGTTCTGTTCGCACAAGACAAAAAATGTCTAAATGTAGCTTTAGTTGCCATGTGATTAAATGGCATGTGTACATATAGTGTGGACAAATATGAAGGGGCCATACTGTGCTTGCACTGACTTCTTTCATAATGAAAATAATATATTGCAAAGAAGATTTGGAGAAGTTACTAGCTGTCAAAAACAAAAAATAAAATGTACATTGTTATAATGGATGCATGCCTCATTTTTAATTTTTAGGACACAACTGATTCTTTTGTTAGCTGGTATTTCAATATTTCAGATTACTATAATCTCAACTATTGGTGCTGTACTTAAAATTATTCCAGTGCAGTATAAGAATTTTTTTAATCAATTTTGGAAAAAGAAAGCTGTGCATAGAACAACAAACAGACAATACTTCAGATTTTTCCGTACCCTTAATTTACTTCTTGGTAGAACATGGTGAGTGTAAGGTAAATAATCACACATGTTATGAAGGTCAGATCTCACAGCAGAACAACCATTCTAATACTTCTTAGTAAGAAAGTTCAAGAAGTATATACGTAGTTCTACATATGCTTTTCTATGATCATGAAGTATAGTAATAAAACTCTTGTTGTTGTGGACATTATTATTTAAGTAAAATGTTAAGACTGAAAGAAAGAAGAATAAATGTCCACATAGCATTTTGAAAAAACAATTAAAAAACGAGAAAAACATTTGCAATGGGCTTCCAATTTCTACTTCCACATAGTTGATGTGGAAAGGGACCCTGGACTTCATCTAGTCCAAGACTGCTGCTCAGGGCAGGGTCAACTTGAACATGTTGATATGGGCCAGGTTTTTAGTATCTCCAGGGATGGAGACTCCACCACTTCTCCAGGCATTCTGTTCAGTGTTTGAACAGCATTCAGTCACAATTAAGAGAAAAAGCTTGTTGCCTCTTGTCATTCAGTAGAAACTGTTGAGCAATTTGGCCTAGTTGCCAGGCCTACCCACCAAAAAAAAAAAAAAAAAAAAGCATCAAGGACTAACAGAAATTGCCATAGTAGTTATTTGAGGCAAAAAAACATTTGTTACCACAGCAGGATGGGTATGTGCAAAGAAGAAAATCAGCACCAAGAAAATCTGAATAAAAGACTCGGGAAAAAGAAATTCAATTGCATATATTCAAAATTACATTACATACTCAAGTAGTAATTTACCACATGAAGTTTTCCTGCATCTCAAAGATTGTTTATGGAAGAATTATACAAAAAAAATGGAGACAGTGAAGATGCAGGAAACTACAGAATAAAATGATTTATGCTACGGCCTTAGGGAACAACAATATTAGAAAAGCTTAATTACAACCAAACTATCTTGCCTGCTAAATTAAAGAACATTAAGAGCAACATAACTGGCAGATGAAATTTCACTGTGCTCCTTGTTCGGCAGAAATTTCAGTGTCCTTAAATATAGTCTAATTCTGTAAATAGATTTTGCTTCCATTCTGTTGCCTGTGCAGATATACTTCTTATTCTCAGGGTACCTGTACACAATAATGGACTTGGAAGAAATTGCTCAATATTTATCTTGCCGTTAAGGTCAAGGGATTGGGTAGTTAAATAAAAAATTACAACTTCTTGAAATTTAGTTGCATGAAAAATAAAAAGTAACATAATTACAGATTTTTTGTGTGTGTGTTTTTTTTAATATTTTTTATTTGCTTAGGGAATGATTTAGTGGGAAGCCAAAAAGCAAGCAGATACAAGTGACTTGTATTTATACAGCCAAGCTTTATAATTACAAAAGTTCTTCTATGAGGAGACATACATGAGGAGACATCCAGATCCCTGTTAATTTCTGTCCTACGTTTTCCATCCAACTCATCCTACTACAGTAATTCCATATCACGGTCCTTATACCTCCTGCATCCCATTTCTATTTACATTTTCACATCCCAGGCCAAAGCTTCCTTCTTATTACCTCAACTATTGACTTAACAAGAAAGAGACAGTGGCTTACAAGCTTTCTGTAAGCTATGTAAAGCCGATTACTGAAAACTCAGTATATAATTTCCCTTTATGAGAGGTATTATGTTAGATCTCTCTTCTATCTAGCCAATAATTTTCAGAAAACTTTAAATGTAAGGGAAAGAATCACCTGTCAAGCTTGACTGAAATTGTTCAAAATATTCAAATGGTGAATAGGAAAAACATTGTCACAAGAAAATCATCACAGAATACTTTCTCAAGAACTTTTAAAAACACCTCAAACTTTGTTTCTAGCCAGAAAGTCTTGAAGATCTTCACAGTATGGCCAGCTGGCTAAAAATTGACAAATTAAAAACTAGTGAAGGAGAATCTAGTCATTTACAGTTGTCAAAATGTCATTAAAGGAAGAAAAAACCCACAAAACAAAAAACCCAAACCAACACTGAGAAGAAATACTTTGACTTGTTCTTTTTTTTTTTTGTCCCCAGAAAGCTCTGGCCCATACTATTTAATAAAGTAAAACTCTCATCCTAGTCACTTTTTCCACTCTAACTCATATGATTTCCAGTTATGTTAGCCACTAGAAAAAACAAACACAGCTCAGTGCCAACAGAAAGCGCCTTTTAAATAAAACCATTGGCTCAAGGAAATGTTGAGAATGAACCTTAGTACCCTCATTCCTCTTGAAATGATTGGTTATTAAATTGTTTTCACCAACCTATTACAAGTGACTCTCCCTATTGAATGACAAGAAACACAGAAAAGCTAGAGTAAAAGGGAAGAATATTTTCATATAATGTCAAATTGAACACTAAAATTAAAAATCATCAGAATAGCTTTAGTCTTTTAAGGTATACAAAGGTTAATTAAAGTATATTCTGAAAACATTAATTAAAATTACCCTAAGAAATATCATAATCACTCATAACCACTTCACACAGTCAAACGGAGAAGATAAGACATGAAGAAAAGAAATCTAGCTATTTAGTAAAAATGCTATCATATATTTTGTCTCATAAATTGTGCTATAAGAGAGCTGACAGTAGTTCTAGGCAGATGTTTCTTCTTCATAATGAAAAAATGCATATTTCTATATCTCAAGGTTTTAAAAAGAATTGGAAAAGCAGTTTAAAAGCAGTGTAAATAAAAAAAAAAATCAAAGTTAATTCTAGTCCTGCTTTAGTTTAAGTATTTTTAAATCAGAGTTGCTAAGTGTTGTAGCCATGCAACAATGTCATCTCTGAATTAATGGGTCCAAGAAAAACATTACTCAACCATTAAATACACCTTACTTAACAACCTTTTGTCAACACAGTTGAAATAGTAAAAAAAACCCAGAATGCTCTTTTCCCTAAACTAAGTCATTACAGTCAGCCTTTCATAGGCCACAAGAATTGTCCAGCTTGTATTGCTCAATGTAACTTTTGTTCTCTTAACTTTCTGTCAACCTGACCTACAGAATTTTATTTTGGTGGCTCTGCTGCAGAGATCATTGAAAACAAACATTGGAAAAGAGAGGATTTCTGTAACATACTGTGCAAGGAATAAACCACTTATTCTCAGATATACAAATAACTCCACATCAGCTGATATATATTCATGAGAGCTCTAGTCCTAATGAAACAAAAATCACTTGAAGCATTTCCTACTGTTGTTCTTATTGTATCTTTTTTGTATCTTATTGTATCCTATCTAGAAGTTTCTAACTTCTAGAGGTTCAGCCCCCTTACCAGGAAGTCCTTACCCCTCCACTGGGACTGTCCTGAGCACTCTGACAGCTTTCAGAGATCCAAGCCTATGTGCTGATGCAGAAAAACTACACCTCCTTCTCCCATTTTCTGGCTGGACATATGAGTCAAGTAATATCATAAGGGGAGGGGCTACTGAGTGCCAATATAACATCAGTGCTATAACTGGGAGAGGGATAAGGGACCATATTTCAACACCTAACTGCCACTTAAAGACTGGCTCACCATATCTCATGAAACTATCCCAAGTGAAATCTAATTATGCATTTGCCAAGGACAGACATAGAGTTATCTGTAGTATCTGACGGGAAGCAACTTGTTCATCTATTCAATAACTAGGTATAAATGCTTGTATACAGTAATCACTGCAAATACAAACATGAAGTTTTCCATTTTTGCCAATGAATCTTAAGTCTTGACAGAACAGATAAGTGAAAAATCAATCAAAACCTGAAAAAATCTTTATTTTCAAGTGTATTCACATTATATATTCCTGGCAACACCATTTCAATAGAAATTGTTACTTTAGAAGAGGTCTGCAAACAAAATACGTGCTTAGGTAAGTAGCAAAAATAGAGGTTTATCTTCAGATGAAACTCCAAGCCAGCTCTGCAGAAAACCAGTTTAAAATGATGCACTAATTACAGTATCTGTTTGAACAACAGAGTAATTTTATAGAACGAAACATTGGAACACACTGATTGTCCTAACCCCTGCTGATAAACTACTTTGATTGTGCAGTTACAGTCAGGTGAATTAACATAAGACTTTTGCTCCCACTGAGCTTCTAACAGTAGCAGTTCATAAGCGGAAAGATGGTGAAAAAATAATGCAACAAAACAAGTAGCACGTCGTCAGAGGGAACACTGTAGCTTACTTTATATTTGTAATTTCTGATCGAAGTTTACTCCTGCTGAAGCAACGGATCAATCGCTTAAATTAACAGTCTCATACTTAGTGTTCTGAATGCGAGTCAAGTTAGTATTATTTAGTATGCCTTTAATTATCCATTATTGTTGTATACTAAAGTCCCCTTCAAGACAATTCTGCATTAAGAAATGGGTGTCTTACAGTTCACATTAAACCTAGCAGCTGTCAAGCATTGTCAATGGTATTACCTAAAAAATCTTTTAAGAACTACTCTGAAAAAAGATTATGGCATAAAACACCATAATGTGTAAATGCACAGAAGAGGATTCTGTTCTCTGCCTTGGAGTTTCAAGAAAGACTTTGCTCTCAGAAAACTGCAAACCAAGTGCCACTCCAAGTTCAGATCTGCCCTGGAGTCAAAATGATTCCTACATGTATGAAACATCACACTGAATCTTTCTAAAGCTGTGGCTTCACAGCACAATCAAGCTGATCCAATAACCACAGTCTGCTGACAACAGAGGATGCCCCTGTCACCACCCAAGTCAGTGCACTCACACACCTTGCTCTACACAACTATAGCTGGTCAGTGAGCTGCTCGAGAGAGCAGTCAGCAGAAACATACCCACAAAGGGTTAAGTTTCTGTGAAACAAGCAACAGGATTGCATCTCTCCAGGATCTTCTTCTTGCATATTTGTCTCAAGTTGTGCCAGTGTAAAAAAATAAGAGCAATGATTTGTGGAATGAGCTGCATTGTCAAGTGCTATCAAAACCAAGGAGTCTGTTCAAGTATTTCACTGCTTTAGAATGAAAGTAAAAAGTATGGTTTGCTTGAATCTGTATCCTCAGGGAATAAATGACAATTTGGCGCATGAAATGCACAGTATAGATAAAATACCTAGGTATATTTGTTAAAGACAAATGTAATTGTGACTACTGATACCTAAAACTACCATGAAGTGTCAAACTTCACCTAGTCAGAGAAGTAAGGCTGTTCATTTCTCTTTGGAGTACAGGTCAGAGTTTTAACTTTACCAGTATTCCTAACTTCATACAGAGACAGAGGTAGACTGATATCCAAGTATAATTTTATCTCCCTACAGAAAAGGGAACAAGTAGTACAAGGCATTTCACAATACAGTGATTATTTTCACAAAATAACCACTATTAATGTAGTAGTATCCATAAACAAATCAGTTTCTCTCAAAAGAAAGCAAAATACCAATGAAAACTGAATGCAACAGTTTTCTTGATTCAGGGTTATCTTCAGAGAGCTTTTTAAAAGAAGTACCTGCATATTCTGAATCTCAAGGTACAAAAGACTTTTTTAAATGAAGGCTTAGATCAACAAAACATAATCTGTGACAGTGGACACACTCCTCAGAGCATTCTTTGATCAGGAAATACAGACAGTAAGTTGATTTCAGCTTATGACTGAAGTCCACTCATTAGCAGTCACTAATGAAATGAACTTCAAAAATAACCTGCAAGTGTTCTAACATCTCTTCTGCATAAACCTATCTGACTCTGAGTTTCTGAGCATTATTAATCAGTATAATTCCGCTATTCAGCTTTAGATACAGAAAGGCTGACAAAATTAAGTATTCCTTCATTTATCTTCGTATCAAGCAGTATTGTGCATGATCTACAATGCACTTTTATATGCACAGACATTAATATACTCGGTTTACAGAATCTTAACATACTTTAGAAGTTTTACTTTAGTGATCATGAACAGGATTTTAAAACAGAAAATATATCCAGAACAGACCAGATTTTATGAACTGGTTACTCCCCCATCATGATCTAATAAGGTATTTCTTAAACTAGAATCAACGTGTCAATAATCTTCGTATTTTTCTAGATAATATTATTAATTTTAGCCTTTTAAGTACATAAAGATTCTTTTTTTATATATCAATATTTTCTTATGTAGTAATCCAGTTGTATTACATTTTAATTTACCACTGTATTTCTACCCAGGAGGAAGACTATAACAAGGCTCTAGTCTTGCTAACATGTTTCCCTATTCTACCGAAAAACTTATCAAGGGATCTAAAACTCTGCTAAGTACATGCTAAAAGGCAAAACAGTCTCAATTAAACCAAGTCTGATGTCTGTTTTTCACCTGGGATTCTAAAAAACTAGGAGTATTGACATCCAAAATGACCTAATCTAATGTACTTTCCTACTCAAGACATGACCACTTCCAGAAAGCTGCTGTAAGAAGTTGCAGCTCCAAGAAAATGCAATGTAACAGTCCAGCAGTTGGTACATTTGTCTGTGAAATGACAATCAAGATTCTAATATCGTCTCAGTCAAAAACGCATCAACATGATAACACAAATATTCCAGGAGCACTCTAGTATCAGGCCAAAGACAAGCAGAAGGCAACACTTTCCACTTCACCCTTTAAGGCAGCAGATCACTGCCCAGGAGGAAGGAAAAATAAACACCCAAAAAAACCATGAAGTGCTAAAGGCATCTCTAGCCCAAGGATAAAGGACATCACCAGGAGGTGGGTTCCTGTTCTTTTACTTAAGACTGGAGGCCTTTTGCCATTGTGAATGAAGCAAAACATACAAATAACACTTTGAGGAGAACCTGTTATTTCCAGCTTCAAGGTAGACCTCTTAGATTCTCTTCTTTCCATTCATATTAAACTTTTCCCTTCACCTGTGCAATGAACATACTGTTAAAGGAGGAGAAAGAAATACAAAGAAAAAAAAAAAGTATTAGCTAAGTAACCTTTCTGAGCTATTAAAGAGCTGCTTACAGCTTTAATTTTAATGCCAACACATCCACATTTCTGCTTTCCTAATCTCAATATGCTTATCACTTTGACTCTAGTAACTCAGCCTCTGCACTAAAAATCCTACTATTTTGCTTTAATGTTACTTCAAGGATAAAGTATTCCTCATAAATAATATGTACCTGAAAAATGAAATATCATAGAGTCATATAATCGTTTATAGATTGCAAAAGACCTTTAGGATGATAAAGTCCAATCATCAATCCAAAACTGCCAATCCACCACTAAAATGCCACATCTACAGAGTCTTTTAAATACCTCTAAAGATGGTGACTCAAACACTTTCCTGAGCAATCTGATCCAATGCTTGACAATCCTTTCCATCAAGTTTTTTCCTAATATCCAATCTAAACTTTACCTAGAGCAACTTGAAGTCATTTCCTCTTATGCTAGATAGGGATTCCCCTACCTAAATCTTCATGAAGGTCTTAAAGGAGCATATCATAAAGATCAACCCTTCACCTTTTTTTTTTTTTTGGGGGGGGGAAGGGGGTGTAAAGAATTATACGCTTTTAAATACGAGAACTACTCCTCCCCTCTTCCTCATGTTGTTAACGTTTACAATAATATATGATTACTTATCTCCTTAGCATCTTTTCAGAAACTGTTTAACACTACCAAAAGTGAAATTTCATTCCAAATCTTTCCAGAGAAAGATGTCACTACGGGACAATTTTAACAGAAATTTAGGTTGAACATGTTAACATAACCTCTGTGTACCAAGAAAATTGAGAAGTACCACCTCTTAACCTGAAATGTAATAGACAAGTTTCAGATACAGTTCTAAAACTCAGCACAGAACTGCCAACTAAATTTAAGAAAATTGTAAGGAAAATATTTCCCTACTTCTCCCCCTCAAACAACTGAAGTAAAAAAAGAATAGATTCATAGGTTTTACTCCTTATATGCAAAAAAAGCTGTGACTTCTGATTAATAATATGAACAGTAACCACTGTTTCTTTAAAAATCAGACTACTTGTAAAATAAAGTTATTTTTTTATCATAATATGTTTTTGGTCTTATTTTAGGACATTGTGATCTTTAGGTTTTTACTATTTGTAAAAGCAACAAAAATAACAGTCGTTACTCAAATCAAATATACCTAGGTAGTAGTTAAGCTTCAAATAATTCCTTGAGCCATAAAGAAATCGCTCTTACTCGTTGAAGTTGGAAAAAATTTAAAGAGGTAAATCAAACATTCAACATGTCTGTTTTTTTCAGATTTGTTCAGGAGCACATTGGGGAGGGGAAAAGGTAGAGGAAGGGGTACAACTTTGAACAGTGATACTTCGATAATTGTGTTTTTCTGCTGGGCTACAGGAATACTGTAAAATGCAGGAGAGAGGCCACGCACAGAAAAGTAAATCTGTTTTCACTGCCAGAGACAAGCTGACATAGTGGCTGTGCCTGAACTTTATTTCAAAGCCTGTATTTTACACTGCTTGAGAATGGTTCTTTCTGTTCTGGATAAATGTGTAAGTTAATGATACTTGTGAATTTTGACATGAACATGCATAGTCAGATTGAAAAAAATGGGAGGGGTGGGAGTGGGCGCTGGCACAGGCAGGGAGACAGTATTCAATACTACAGTAGATATCATGCATAAACTGAAGTGCTTTGTAGAATCCTGACTTTCATAGACAGTATATCAGGATTGATACAATTACTCCTAATATTATTCTTGTTTCCCCCTTCTTATTTTAATCCTTGGGATGAATCTGCCTTAAAGATTTCCTCAAATATTCATAATGAAGAGCAGATGTCTGAATCACTCCTATTTCCTGTACGTCTGCAGAGATGGCAAGAAGATTCAAGTGCCTAGGCAGCTAAATGCTATCCTGAATAATTAGATTCAAGTCACCTCTTACACCAACAAGAAAACAAAGCACTAAACATATACCAAACTTTTTCATAAGCAATTGTTTAAATGAATATTGCCAGCTTTAGATGCAATCTCACAGAGCTAACATGATAATAGCTCACTCCCACCAAAACAAGTGGATACATTTCTTCCTCCTTCCTCTCTGCTGCTTTCAGAATCCTTCTGTCTTCTTTGCACCACCACCAGCTCTCAATTGGGCCAGTTTAACACAGCAGCAAATGCTGTCAGATTGGGTTTTGCCTGTTTAGCAAGCTGAACTGGCTCAGTGACACATACCACAAGTAGCAGACTGAGCACAAAGGAGTGCAAAGGCATATCCCTTTGTAGAAAGCTGCCAGCTGTCAGTCACACCTTCATCAGACTGCATTGCCCTCCTCTGTCACACAAAAACGTTCACAATGGGGTGAGGACATGCTATGTCCCATGCTCTGCCTGCCTGACTTGCAACTCTGTACATATGTTGTGCACTCAGTGTTTCTTACAGCAAATGTAATTTTACTGTAATACTTACATTGCCATTTAAAAGTTACATATTCTGAAAACTGTTTCCACTCACCTTAAGTTAGATGTGCAAAGCAATCAACACTTCTCACTTCAAATGTTACATCTCAGTTGTTTATCTGAGAAACATACTACATCTCATTTATTTAAATAAATAAAAAATAGTCACAGCTTAAGTAATAACTTCAAGGAAAAGTTCATTTCCTAGTCATAACTAGCAAACTTAACTCTAGAATCTTCTAATGTGAATTTGCAGTCTCAGCACTCCTCTTAAAAATGTGTAATTTCACAGGGGGCATCAACTAGGGTTTCAATGTCCCCGTTTCCCTGTTTATCATACAGTAGCACATATACTGTCTTATTACATAAGGCTATTTCTAAAAAATAAAAGCCTTTGATAATTAGGAGTGATTTCCACTAACAAATTACATCATTAATATGTCATTCAGTTATTTGCTATCTCATATTTCTTTACACAATGATTTCTCCCACAGTACTAAGTTCTGCAATTTTCACATTTACAGAACTGTTGGAAGGATGCCTTGCATTTTGGGTTGGAGACAAGAAAACATTCTACAAGGTAATTCTGCAATCAGCAGGCCTCATGAAACTCTATTACAAAAGTGCCCTATCTTAGTGACCAGACGCTGTTAAGCAGATGACTGCCCACAGTTCTTATTCCACTGCTTAGAGGGTGGCTTGGTCTGCTCTAAATAGTTGCCTCCTCTACAGTTCATGGGTCTTTTGGAGAAGATAAACAGTAAAATTCATTGACTAATGTAACAGACTCATTTTCCATAGAATACTGATGTTAAACAGACATTATGCTACAGGCAGTATAAGTTCACAGCATGTTACCAAAAATATCGTGTTGGCCAGACAGGGTAAGAGGTTCTTTACCAGATGGAAATAACTGAAAAGCTGAATTTCAGGGTCACTCTAATCCACACACTAACTCATTTGCTCCATAGCTAGAAAGCTCACCAGTTATCTCCATTCTATTATATTTTCACTAAGCTATTAAAACAGTAAGTTTACTCTAAAACAAAAATAACTTAATCCTATGGTGATTACAGAGTCATGTATTTAATCATTTTACTCCCTCCTCCTGAAATAGTTTCATTCTTTCCATACTCACTCAGTTGTAACAATTACAAATCAAACTTATCTGTAGACAACCTGGACAACAGTTCCCGAGGAACAAAAAGTAACAAGCAAGATACTAACACAAATTAAATAAAACTAACTTCTACTTTAAAAGTGAAAAGAAATTTTGTTATATAGAATACAGAAAACTCCATAAATTTGTCACCCAATACAGAACTGACAATAAATATTACACAATGAACTGAAGTTGAATCCTTGATAGAATTCAGAACTATTGCCTTAAAAGGATCTCAGTACACAAACTTTCTATGTATTTGTGACTGGAAACCTTGCACACAATCTACGATTATGTTGTTTTATTGCAGCAGTTGCCTTAAACTCTTGCTACAATTACATGGGATTTGACACAGCCAAGTTACCACCTAGATAACTCAAAATCTGACCACCATGCCAAACCTTCTTTATGACCAATTTCATGCAACAATTCTATTGACTGTAACAACTGCAGAATGAGCGATATCCAGCACATGTCATGTGCTCTCCAGGTTATATTGAAATATAGTGATAATCATGCCAATTACAGACTGTATAGCTGAGTGCCTGTTTGGCACTGATATTAAATGGCTCTTCACAATATTGCAGATAATATATTAGGGAAGCCTTTCCTACAGTACAGAGATGACAGATCTTCAGGATCACTATCCTCCTTTACATCTCAGGTGACATTAATCCAGTGATAAAAAATGTATCAGTAAGCCGGCGGGTAGCTCCCTTCAGCAGTAGTACTATAATGATTCATAAAAATTAGAATATTGTATCCCAACAGTACTCTCCAGTGGCTTTCACAGAGAACTCTGGCACTTCAATGAACTTCAAGTTTTGGTTTTTCAACACAGTGCGCAAAGAGAAGCATGGGTAGATCTAGCCATCCCTCTCAGGTAAGCAAAGATATTAACTAAGAGAAACACTGTGAATACTGAAGGACTAAGAGAGCCAAGCAGAATATCATTACAGTATGAAGCAACAGAAGCAAAATAAATCCTTCATAGGTTAACCAACTCTGAAGACATTTTAAGTACATGTTTTTTATAGATTTTAGTACATTGTCAGAACACACAAAAAGTTATTAAAAAAATTAACTACTTCTACTCTTCAGAAGACAAGTTCCAAATTTGTTTTGTTAAAACGTCAATTATATACAGCTTTAGATTACCTGCTTAACTGCCCCCACAAAAATCAAACCAAAGTTTTATAATTTAAACAAATACATTTCTGAATAACAGAAGTTGAAGCAAGAAGGTAAGGCTGGGGAGAAGAGGTCATTACGCGCATGCCTTAAATTCTACAATGGCTTCAACCACCTTAGACATCAGACAGCATTGTGAATGAATTGAGGACAAAAATAATTACATGCTCTGCTCACATCCTACAGAGACAGCTAGAAGAAAAGTGGCTTCATCCTAAATGTTTCCTACTCCTCAGGGAAGCACAAGCATAATCCCTTTGTTGAAAATGCATTTTCAACTAATCACAAAGATTTACTGCCAACCTACAAGGTGCTGACCTCACACTTTCTGACCTGGCCACTTTCTTCTTCCCATTCTCTCCCTCTACACACTGGCATGGGTATTAATGCATGTCAATACAGCTTATTAACTAGCAAAGTTTTTTTATCCCATTGAACTATACTTTCACAATAGCTGGCCATAATTTGGCTTCTTTCCTGGCCCCATTGTAACTCTCTAACATAGAATAGCACATTTTCCCACACCTCCCAAAAGTTAAGTTTAACAAAACTGTCCAAAAAAAATGTAGTCCTGTTTTGGTAGGAAATAATGCCAATTGTCTCTTTCTATTGATAATAAGGAAGATAAAAGGAAAAAAAAAAGTTTCCTAACTGAAAAAATTTGAAGGTTCTTTAGAAGGCATTCAAAGAAATGTGGTAAGAATTAACAATGTCAGCACACCACCTGTTGTATTATCCATGTTATAATTGTAGTCTGTCAACAAAATTAAACCATCCCTATGTATTCATTATTACATTTTAATCTTTGCACAGTATTATAACTCAAGAATCCATCCAGATGTGTCACAAATTTACTTCAAAAATTAACTTCAAACAGGAAAGAGATGTCAAAACTCTGAAAAATTCCATCCTTTCCCAAAACATAGCACTGATGTTTCAAAGAACTAAAACCTGACTGTACAGTTTCCAAGTTCTCAGCATCCATATAGTATCACTAATCAAAAAATTCTGGCCTGTTTCAAATGTCTGCATCTTTAAATAAGAAAATTAAAGACAACAAAAAGTTCCTTAGTTACGGAGATAACAGGTACTTTAAATGTGTATGTTCCATATTTTGTGTGTAAAAACAGAGTTGGAGACCCTGCATTTACCATCTGAAGATGTAAAAAGCAACATCTCCACAATGTAACAAGAACGGTCATCCAGCCAGTCATCTCATTAAACTCAGTCAAGAAAAACTACTATATTTTGCCTAAAGCCTGTAGTCCCATAGCAGTTTAAATTGCTCTAAGTCAGCACTGCAAGTCCTACCTTCAAATATTAGTACGTGGTTCTCAAAAGCAATGTGACGTTTACAGCTGGCTTAGCACTGAAGGAGGTTACCTTAGGCGTTTAAATCACCAGTAGCTGTCACCAGGAATGGAGAAAGTACATTTAGTCAGGGCTGTATGAATGGTACTGAACAGCAAGTGTTGACTTGAAGTGTCATGGAGAGCAGGCCAGGACTATGGTTTGAGACATCTGAAGCAAATTTCCTGATGAGCAGTAGCACATCATGAAATAAGAGGTTGACTGACTTTTAAAACTTCAGCAATATAGATAGATACTTCCTTCCTGTACCTCCAGTATAGCCCTCAGAAAAGAGCAGAAATACTAACTTAAGAACATTAACTTGATACCTTCAAAAGGGACACATGAGCTCTCAGAAATGTCCCCAGCATAGAAAGGGTTAGAGTTTAGATCCTGTAACAGGTTTAGATCCACTACATAAGAGGCTGTTGAGTTGCTTATAGTGCTGAAGAGCTGAGTTGAACATCAGTAGTTGAAGATAGCAAATATTAGCCACTTTTTTTTTTTAAGAAAAAAAAAAAGATATGATGAACCATCCAACAATTTACATTCTGAGGGCAGATTCACATAAAAAAATCTCAACAACCATTATCACAAAAAACTTACTAGTAAACTTGTATATTTTTACACCAATTATGTATTCCAACAGCACGTAACTCGTGAGGCCTGTCAATAATCAAAAAAAAGCTGAAATACATTTTTTCTCTCATCAAGTGTACAAAGCAAATTCACCATTTAGGTAAGTAGGGGCTAAGACTTTTTTTCAATTAGGGTCTCCCAAAATTATAGATGATTTGCAAAAACTTACTGCAATGTTTACAAGAAGTAAAACATTTACTTGCCTCTACCTCCAAAATTGCTGGGTCATGGTTGTCTCTGTTCTTAAAGGAGACCTGAAAAGCAAAAAGAAATTGGGCTTGTGCCCTACTTTGCTTCTTTAACATGTTTAAGAGAGGCATGAAGAGTTGGAACAAGAGTTTTTATTTTTTCCTAGGATAGACACAATTTAATCCTCCTTGTTTACACTTGAGAGTGAAATCTCAAGAAACATAAGACAACTCACACCAAATGCAAATGAGTGGAAGATGGCTTACAAGCAAAAAGGACAGTTTCCATTAACACCCATCACTGTTGGGTCACTAATAACAGTACATTACTTTTAAATGAGATAGGATGGTACCATGTAATTCACAAAAAAAAAAAAAAAAGATAAAAAAAGAAAAAGTTTAAAGCTCTTTATTTCTTCTACTCATACTTGAACTACATAATTACCATACATGAGAGTGAAGTTTAAAATGTTGCTTTTGAAAAGCAGGCAATCAAGAAAAACAAAAGCAGGATATCTAAAAATAAGAAAAAAGGATCCAAAGTACATTGAAGTACATACTTATAGTGATATTAGAAGTTATATTCTCTTCAAATTACATATCACAGATAAACTATGCTCAGCCAGTACAGAGTTATCTATAGTCAATGTTTAAAGTTAATTCAAACCAGTGAACTGGCTGAAGCCCCTCATCTTTACATACATGGAATATGGTCTTGCTGAAATGCCAAACCAGCATTAGATAGCCTTAACACTCTTCTCTGACAAAAAGAGTATTTATTTTGACATACTCAGGACCACTTTGTGACACAAGACAGTTTAGAAGATATTTCTTTCAGTGACAACACTAGCTTAAGCAACTTCCTCAGATAATGTGAACTCTTCACAAGAGTAGGTCAAAGATGTGGGTATCTTTACCCTAGGTGTATTCCTCATCTTAGCCCTCTGTGTATTAGCAACAATAATGTTTTCCCAGTTGCAACAAGTATCAGGCATCAATTCAAACAGTATTGTCACTGAGTTAAAACACTCCAATGTGTAATTCAAAAGGGCCAATTCGCTTTTTTATTAGTTTGGGGTTTAGTTGGAGTTACTGTTTTTTTCCCTTCACTGATAAGCAGAAAATATATTTTTTTAAAAAAAAGGAAAATGAGAAAAGAAAACGAAATATCTAATCTTTCTTTAAGATATTGAAAGTAGAGTATTAGAAAATAAGTCAAACTTACAAAAATGAAGTTTAGTTCAGAAGAGTAACTTAGAGGTCTACAAAAAGATCATACACAAGATTCTTGCCTCAAAGCTATGACAAAAAAACAACGTCAAAACAACAAAAATCACAAAATTATATTGTTTTCTCCTTTATGTTAAAAAAACAATATTTTTCATCAAAAATTGGGTGAAATTAATGGCAAAATAGCAAGCTAGGAGTTAAAGTAAAAATACTTTAATGCAGACACTCATGTATCTTGTATCATGTAACATAAGTGACGTTAAACTCTGCGAGTTTATTTAACAACTAGCTATCACTAGTGGTCCAAATTCTGCTCCTTCCCCTGAGCTGCCTATGCTGCTTAGACAGTTATGCGAGGACCAACAAACTCCAACTTGGTTAACTGTTGAAAATGCACATGTACAGTAGGAACAAATATCCTAACATTTTTAAAGGTATCTGACCATTAGATCAATCCAAACATAGTGCCATACACCACTCACAGAAAATTATCAATAATTTGAGACTGCAAGTAAATTTTGTCCTTTGAGAACTCCTAATATGATTAACTTCCAGAACTCAGGTATTGTACTACTTGACAGTGTGCAAGCCTCTTCAATCCTGTAAAATCTCACAAAAATGTAAGTAAAGGCCCTTTGAATGAAAATCAGGTTTAAGGACACCTATGGCTATTTCAGTATCAATTATATAATCCACTTAAATACATATTTACATTGCCAAACTCAAAGTTTTTAAGATTTCCAAAATTATCAATTACATGAAAACATCTTATACTTCTTAGTACTGTTTTTAATACTCTTTTTACTGTGCTTCATATCCTAGCCATGTGTCTATCCTGATATCCCTCCTACTTGTGCAACTATTTCATACAAAGCATTAAATCCCGTTTAAATGTTACGGAACAGAAGTGACTAAAAGACTTTTGAAAAGAACTGAAAATCAAATCAAAGTATCCTAACTACCAAGTTTCAGTTTCTCTACAGTAACATACAGTAATCTGAAAGAAATTAGTCTTGTCCTGTAATTTACAAACAATATCTACACCACATACTCAAAGTTCTATCTGCAAAACCAAATGGTCTTACAGGACAAGACATCTTCCCTAAAAAGTTCTAGAAAAGTCAGAAAAAAATATCCAAAAAGTGACTGATGGGACTCGAATCATTAAAACTTGCTGAATATTCCTGTTGAATTTATGAAGAATTGGCTACAACAGAAGATCCCTATGATCAAAAGAATGGAATTTAATATATATATTAAAAAATCTACACAAATGGTATTGAGTTTTGAGACTAGATGTAGTCAAATCATACTGAAGCTTCAAAATTTTAGTTTGATTCTCACCAATAAACAGGTTTCATTTTAGAATGTAGGAATATAAGTATGAAGTTTGTAATGCACATATCTGGATATGGGTGAAAAACCTCTTAAATTCAACCTAACTGTACGTAGAATTGTTACATGCTTTATTATACACATTATATATATATATATTTGTGATTTATATAAAATCTTTAGTAAATTAAACATTCTGCTATAATACACTGAAATTTTACTCAGTACGTTTTGCATCTTTTTTTAATGCCTAAGCTTAACTCCAAGTAATTTTTTCCAGTTTCAGAGACTTTGACCAGAAGGAACTGTCAGGATGATCTAATCTGGCCTCTAATATATCATAGGCCATTATTTTTCAACAGAAAAAGAACTGCCCTGACAGTAATCATTACCAATTGGTTTAGAGCATATTCAAGGTCATCATAACTTGACTCTTCTAATATGTGGAATTAAAGTTTGCTTCTAGATGGGTTCTTCACCTTTTTTTTTTCAAGACAATTCTGAATCACTCAAAATCTGACTTTGAAAAACTCTTAGCTTTGAGGCACAAACATTACAAGGGCTAACTGGTAGATTCTCCTTACTTTCTTCACAGTAAATTTTGAATTTTTAACCCTCAGAATGACAAATCTCCTCTCAACTGTCCACATGTTTCAAAACTGAACATCGCAACGTTATTTTTTATTTTGTATGTGGATAAAGATTTCACAGAATCACAGAATGGTAGGGGTTGGAAGGGACCTTTAGAGATCATCTAGTTCTCTAAAAGAAAATGCACTAAATATTTCCACAAAAATTTAACTAAAATGTATAATTAAAAAAAATGCTGAAAAAAAAGTTTGAGAACTATTTTCAAGTAACCGATGTAAATGAAATTTAATCAGAACAGTTTTATCAAAGTAAGAAAATCTCATATGTTCAGTACCTTTGCTTTAGTGAGAACAAAAAGTATAGTATGTCCATTTAAGACTATCCATTCTGGAAGAACATAGTATTCAATTTGATATGAAGTTGGGATTTTACACTAAATACTTGAAAGTTTTAAGGAAGCCTCAACAAACTGGCTTCGATATTAGAAAAGCTATTTGTGATTGGACAATGTGGGTTGCAGCTTTCATCTGAAAAGTAACATGACTATTCAATGAGTACATCTGATCATACAAAGCTATCTAGCAGATCCTAGCGCTACACATACAACGAGCTAAGACAGTTACACTAACACTATATTGCAGTACTATGCCATTAAATTCTACTAAATGACATGCATCTCAAATCAACATTCCACTTTTTTTTTCTTACAGTGCAGGAGAAAGAAAAATGGAATAACACAAAGAAATGAGCAGGGATCATTCCACTTCAAAACGTCAGATCATAAAACATCTTATCAAATTCTTATTTAACACTTATTGTTTACTTATGAAAGGTGAATTATGTGGCAAGTAGGAACAAATTGATGTTTATTGATTTTATGATTCATCTAAAGAATATGTAAACAATAGTAAAGTGCAATTTTATTGCTAATTATATGCAATTAAATAACTTACTGAAATTTATCACTTAGTATGCCTAGATAAAAAAGATACTCCAGAAGAAAAGCTGACTCAACCCATTAGATCTCATCTAGCAAGGCTTACTATCATGATTTCCAGAAAGAAAACTATATATTGACACTATATATTCACACAATATTATTTTTAAAAGGAAAAAAAGGGTTCACTGCAGTTTGATTGTCCTGTGAGATTTACAAAGTTCCAATATCAAATAAAATCTAGCTTACTGCTTTTTAACAATGACACTGTTTAGATTTTCAACAAAACAAGAACATCTTTCAAGCTTTCCTGTCTTACAAAGCCTTTTAAGGTGTTGTTTTATCATCAATTATTAATATTTTTGTTAGATCTAAGACTAGTCATTACTGCTAACCATTCAGTATATGCAAAATGCCTTCCAAACAGTTAGTTGTGCTTAATTATTGCAACAAACTGATCTTACTTTCTGCATGTGACCTCTATTTACTTAACAGATGAAGCTCTGCATTTCTAGTTGAATTACCATGCGTTGTCATATCAGCCAAGATCTTCAAAGGAATTTTGTGTGCATGCTTTAAAACTGTTATGGTAATTACTCCTTTTCAGTTGCTGTTTCACATTTTTTTGCCAAATTAGTCTAGCATCAAACATTCAGCTTTCACTCTAAAATAAAGCAAACAGAGCTTGTGGAACACAGACCTTCAAACTTCCTAAGCAAAGCAATCAAGCCATTCCTTAATTTCTTCGGATGAATTAAATGCAAAACAAAGTGCTTCCATCACAATTCTATACCCTTTCTTATTGTCGACTGATGTATTTTGCACAATTTAAATTTTAGAATACTCTTTACATTGCTTCCTGAAGGAAACAAAGACCCACACATATTAGCAAGTTTTTCTTCTACTTTAACCCCCATGACTTACTTTCTTCATTATTCCTGTGTAGATATGCAAAAAATAGCAGCTACTTAGATTTCATTAGAATGTGACAAAATGCATGCAGTATTTTAGGTGGAAACTCTTCAGTCTGAGATACTCTAAAAGGAAAACATTATGCTGGGTACCAAGTCTTGAAAAAATCTGATCCGAGGATATTTCCTTATAAAATAAAAATAATGGAAGTTGAGAAATGCTAATAACATTAGAAAGCATGCTTCAAATACTTGCAATAGAAAATACCAGACAATAAGTTTACTTTTTAAAAAACACTCTTTTTCTGACATGTAAGAAACACAAACAAATGTCAAAGAACAATGAAATAAGGACCCATGGCAACGGCCACTTCACACAGAGGAATGATGCAGACCAATCAATATCTTTCAAATTTATACCTTCCACAGCTCACGTAAGGATTTTTTTAAAGTTATACTGTAGCCACTACTAGTGAAGTGCAAGATTTAAGACTCAAAGATATAAAACAGATCTTCCCCACTCAAATAAAAAACTCATACTCTTTTTTTTTAACAAGGCAAAACTAGTTTTTCTTTATTCTCCCCAGGTTCAGGAAAAAAAAAAACCAAAAAACCAAAAAACACCAAAAAACAGAGCTGCCTCCAAACAGCTGAAAAAAAATCCCGTTAATTTTCTGCACCTCACGTCTTCCCCAACAGATAAAGGAGGGCATTATCACTGTTTAATACAAGTTTTAATTTAGTACTGTCACTGGTGGGAAGAAAAGTGTGGAACCACTACTTTCCATATCAAACAAAGCAGGTAATTAACAGCTATTCAGGCACAATCCCTTATCATCAAAATACACAACACTGTTAAGTTCTCTCAATGCCATTGCTCTGCTTCAACAAAGGAAAGCTGATGTTTCAGGGTCACATTCACTCCTTTAATACACAGGCATAAATTTACTGCTCAGTCAGACACCTATAATTAAACACAAGAAAAATATAATTCTAATATTCAGACAGGCTTGCCTATGAGTGGGATATTTCCCCCGTAAGGATGATTGCCTTTCATTTTTTTGGTTTGAAGTAGCTACAGTTCACTTAGTTTTGATTACATAGCAATTAGATATGCAAATACAAGAGATCTAAAAAAAGGCTTTTTCAAATGTCAGATTGTAAGCAATCAAGCTTATTCTTTTCTCTTGTACACACAAGCTATTCATTAAATCGCTATTGTCTTAAAAACATTCCAGCAGATTGCACTTATCAGGGTTTTAGAAGCAAATATGGAAGTGTACATTACTGAGAACACAGTTCATGAGGGAATGAAAATGATCTAACAATTAATTTAATATATACATGATAGTGGTTAACTAAGTTGGAACTAAATATCATATTCTTTGGGCACTTTTCCCACTAGTGTTATTATCAATACCTAAGTTCACTGCATCTTCAAATTAATGAACTCAGTTTGCATATTTAATGATACTGTGTTGGTAATAAATTTCATAGCTAAAATGCAGAATTATTGAACATCAGTATTTCTTTGTTATATATTGAAAACATAATTCATATTAAAAAAAATCTCTATGAAACCACATAGTGTAATTTTGGCAAGAATAGCCATTTCGACCCCGTGCTTTTTGGAGGGCCCACGGACATGTTCTAAGTGCAGACTTACTTTCATGCCCATAGATCAAACATATGAGTTTGGTTCTTTGTGACACATTTCATGGGTCCTCTCTAAGCAGCCTACAATTTCAGAGATCCACTGATCACCAGTTGAAATGGTGGGAAAGGATGCTTGGCAGCAGTTCTGAAGAGGTCAGAAAAGCTAAACTACTGCAGTATTAGAAGGACTAGTCTATAAAATGTTACCCACAAAGAGTTTGAAAGCTTGTTCTTGCAAAACTTTAAGGAAGCAAGAACAGAATGGAATCGGGGGTTGTTCAGTTGTTTCTCTACATGATAACAAAATCCCTTCCAAGCTAAGAGAAGGACAAAATAGGTTCCTAAAAGCAAGCCTGTGTTTTCAGTGACTCAGATGTGAAGAAAAGTACACTAACAAAGGAAGCTGAAACAGTTCTTTCCTAATGCTTGGGTTCTGAGCCAGGTAAGTGAAATAAATAAAATGCTTTCCTAGTTGATTTTTTGATTGCCAATCACCCTTAAAGATGTCTCTTCCAGGAGCTCAGATCCTTTTCCAAGGTCGGGAGAGCAGCAAAAATTATAAGATGTGCCTGATTCAGAGGTCTGTTTAAAAACCTGAAAAAAAACAGTTTAACTCTGAAGCCTTGCTGTAGGCCCTGAAATTTTCTGGAAACTCAGATCCAAGGAAAAGCTGGAAAGGCTTTTTACAAGAACTGACATTTATGAGCTAACAGATAAATGTGTGTGACAAATTATTTGACATTTTCAGGGTCCTCAAATTTGCTTCATTTGTTTTTTTTTTCTTTTCTTGAAACATTCAACTTGATTATATCTTTCCCTCCTATTGCAATAAAGAAATCTTACTTAACAAGCCGGCAAGGCAAAACTCATTGTCTATCAGCTTGCTGTTGCTGCCCATGCAGTGTTTATATCCCTTCTGTTGCTTCTTCCCTAAGGGTCACTATAAACAGCTGTTTGAGCAGCAAATGTAACCTGTGTGTTTGAACTCCTCCCTACTACAGCCTGATGTAAAGAATGATACTGCTTATATAGGAACACAAATATTCCCTTCCAGTGCTGCCCCTGCAAACAATCCCTCACCTAATATGTGGTCTCCAAGGAAGACATTGGAAAAAATCCTTTACCTACTACTGTGAAAGGGCAGAATCTAAAAAGCATTTTCAAAATGCTAGATTCTTGCCAGTTTCTGCATCTAGCAATATTGGTGGTACAGAATTTCCTAGTCTAACTTGCAAACCAGACATTTCAAAGCAGGTATAATTGGAACAGCAGTAATAGGCAAAGTACAGATCATTTTAAACCATTTGTTTTAGGTAGTATATTATTCTACTATAGTCAAGAAACACGTATTCAATTAGACTGCAAATAATAGATCTGAAGCCTGCAGTAACCAAATAAAACCAGACTTCTTTAACAGAATGGAAACATATAATCAATAGGAAATGTGTTTTTCTCTTAAAAACATTTGTTTCTTCGGGTATATATGAAGACACTACAAATGTGCAGTATCTGATTTTTCTTGAAAATGGTTTCTTTAAGGGAAAGTTAATTTAACTACCAAATCAGCTATTCCAAAGAGGTGCATGTCAAGCTAAATAGAATTTATTATTTAAGATAGCTTAATCAGGCTGTAAAAAACAATTTTGGCATTTGCAATACCTTTGTCTCCTCACTATTTATTGATGACTTTCTAGATTAGCTTCAGCATTTCGAACTGCATTAATAATTACAAAATTTATCACTTATTTTGTCTTGTAATACAGCTTATCCTAGAACTGTTTCTGACCAACACTGTTGTAAGCCAGTGTGAATTAAAATATTTAAGTTCCAGATCTTTTTGTCATTCAAAATTTAAGTGAAAATTCAACTCCAGTGTCGTCAATTTGAATCATAAATGATTGTTTCAAAGCTACCTCAAAGACTGCTTAGTCATTAGAAGCTTGCTCACTTACTAGATGAAGAATAAATAAAACATTATCAACACAAAATAACCTAGAACAATTTTTATTTATTACAATTCATTCTAAACGTTACATTTTTTCTCAACTATTATCTTTTAGTATGTTTTGTCAGTTCAGCAAGGTAGTTAATACAAAATAGCCCCCCAGACCCCCAGCAACATAAAAATTATTTTGTTGTAAATATGTGGGACATTTTAAATCAATAGTACGGTATCTTTAATGGCTCCCAAATAATTCCATCAAGTCAATAAACTAAATCAGTCAGGTACATCAGGTAGATTCAGACAGTTGGCTAAACGCAGTTTTGCATTCCAATCATTTAGCAATGTCTGATTGTCAGGGAAGCATTATTCATTTCTGTACAGCTGCAGGACTAAACATCCAGGTAACTATTTACAAAAATATTCTGTACACAAGCAGTGACAGAATTGGTATTCATGTCCTAAGGTTCCCACCTTTCAAAAAAAATGCTTCTTCCTTATTCAAGACAAACATGCAAGTGAAGAGCAGCTTTCCCACAGAGCAGACCAAGTGCTGTCACCACTTCTTTCCTTAAACTTCCAAGTACTACCCACAGTAGAAACATGACGGAACAATAAATTGAAGTACATGATGACACTTACTAAGAAGGAAAAAAAAAAAACAAGGAGGGGATGGCTATCCAGCTAGAATTTTTCATAAGACAAACTGTTATGGACAGTCTTAAAACAACAACAAAAATCCCACCAAAGGAAAGGACCACAAATATCAACACTCAAAGAACATAATTTCAAAATAACACCTAAACAATTAAACAATCCCTCCCACCACAACCTTAAATTCCTTTTTGTCTCCATGAAATGATATCCTCACTGGAAACAGTCATACAAATCTTCATGTCATGACACATGGTCAGAATAGGAGTGTAAGATTGGGAAAGAAGTTACACCTGGCACAAACTTACTAACCACCACCACCACCCCCCCCCATAATTTATGTAAGTAGCTAAACTTTTAGATTCTATGCACATATACAGATGTGGTCACATGCTAGATCAAGGTATTCATTTAACAGACTGTCCACTGCTTTTGAAGAAAAAAATCCTTCTATTTGTACCGCTAGGATACTTACAAGATGATGTAGAAAAGCTACTATAGTTTTTTTCATAATTACATTGCCAATTTTAGTTCTGACAGGAACCAGAAGAGATTTCAAGAATTCTAGGTGAGATATTAATTCATCTTAACTTTTAATTTTTACTCATCCCTCATGTCACAACTACAAATTACCTATAGAAACATCTGGGCAAGTCTGAGGGCAACAACAGTATTTACTTTCCACACTTCTTCACACTCTCAATCATCTCTTAAAAACCAACTACATTCAGAGTTCACGATCCAGTAACTTCAACGCGGATAAACAGGAAATTGAGCAGTCACCTTGGCTCTTGGGAAATATTTTACCATATTTTTGCCGTTGGATTTTTTCTTCACTTTCAGATGGTCTTCTGTATGTTAAATGAATTAACCAGTTATTAGTTAGCAGCAGGAGAAGTCTTACAGATTTACTTATGCCTCGTTATCCTCTGTGCTTTAATTATTCAAGTCCTTGAGTTGTAACACTATTTTAACTCTAGTGTTTATACCATTCAATATTTTCATGCAAATATAAAAAGCGTTGCTAGAAACCAAAACTTAGTTTATTGCACTTCAACAGCACCTCATTGTATTTTCAGAGGATAAATGAAGCACCATGGAAATTAATCCTCCTTTTATTATAATGATTTATAAAGCACATAACCATTCAAAAGAAGGTCAGCAATGACCAAGATGGAAAGAGACAGCCAGAGATCTCCCTAGAGAACTAAGAGGAAATGTATGTCAAAGCAAGGAAAACGAATATAACTTACAAAACAAGGGAAAAGTTTCTGAAAGGGGACCAACAACAAAAAAAAAAAAGTTGACCTAGTTCAAAACAAGAGGAACAGTCAGAGATTCATGATCCTACAAAGACTCAGGAAGAAAAAAAAAAATGAAACTAACAAAGACTTTACTATTCCCATTGTTTTCTTACAGTCAGAATCCTCCCATTACTTCAGCTGTCAGTTGTTCCAGTCAGGCACATATGAGCTATTGCCTGAATGAAGTCACTGTCTTGCTGATTTTACTTTCAACACCCAAAACCAGCCTAATGTTTTCTTCATTTCAAACTAAAAACATTCAGGGACAAGATTTTGGTTGTCCTGTAGGAATCCAGTACTGAATTGATTTATGATCTCAATTACACTCAAGAATTAACAAAGTTTTCTTTACCAGAAAAACAAATTTTTGTACCTGGCCTTCACACAAATTTCAGTAAGTTTTCATTCTTTCATACAGATACCCCACATATAGTTTAAAATGAGTTACTATGAGTTCTAAAACAAGAGTTTAAGACATATTCACAGTGAGCATGCACTTCAGTAAGTCCTACACTCATCAAAACAATCCTTATTTATTGCCCAAAAAGATACAAAAATTGATGAATAATTAGTAGACAGGTGTGCAACTGTGTGTCTATAATTCCCTCTCTCTATCTGAAAAGTGTAAAAAACAACTAAACCTTACAATTACAGCTGGATAAACTAGTAAGGATATTGTCCCACTGCCCTACATTGCTTACTTGAATTTTGTTCATTTCCTTAATATTGGGGTAACCTGTGATAACACCCATTCTATTCCAAGTCTAGGCAAGCAAAAGCTAACACAGAGGTAGTAGATCTGAGAAAAGTGGAAAATTGTTACCATCTAAGTCCAAGTTTAAATGGTAAACCACTCAGACCTTTTAGGAATTACAATTTGTGATTGTTATCACACAGTTGACTTTTTGAAGTTGAAAAGTAATCCAGTATCTTGTCACAATTAAATACTACAGATCTTCTGTCTGGAAAGCAATGAAGTCATCAAATCTCTCCATCTTCTAAACATTTAACAAGTAATTGAAGTATCTAGTTTCAGTAATAGCGTTACATTACTTTGTGTCTGCCCTTTTACTTCATACAAAGAACCTTCCAGTCTCAACAAATAAATAAGGAGCTATATCCAGGATGGTAAACAACAACCTGTATTCTGCTTGCTAGCAGCCCCCCTAAAAATATGGGGTATCAAGAGCTGCAAAGAACTGATACCTCCTACTTGGGAAACACACCTGAATCAACAGGTTCTGCCTCCATTCCTGGATTTGAGTAGACTCAGTCTTCATACTGAATAGGCAAATTCCCATGACCCTCAAACTCATGCTCTTTCCCACACAGAAATCCAAGCAGCTTCACAGTACTCAAACACACTCAACACGCAACCCTGAAAACAAAGTACTTACGGTAAGCAAACCTGTAACAGCACATTAATTCTTAAGATTTTTTTTTTAAAAGACAGCTATATACCAAACACAAATTTATCACTAAAGGGCATAAGTTACGGTTACAGCCCAGAAAAATCGTGAAGATAGGGAAATATCACTGAATCTATAATTTGTGGAATTAACTGCCTCATTTTACTATTTTTAGATAATACTCAACACTACTACCCCACAAGAGAAGATTAAAGTTTAAGAAATCATATGACTGTACGTCAGAATACCCATACTCTGCTATGAATTGTCCGCTAAACCTTTCAAAATTTCTATTCAAATGCCAGATATAAACAGATGTGAGTTGTAATCACATTTTTGTAACACAACAAAAATCCCTTCTCAACTTTTTAATAACACTCTCTGTGCTTCCCACCTAACAAAAGTTTGGAGAAATTTTGCTGAAAGACTGTTTCTACCATGGTATATATTAAGATAATTACCATTCAATAGACAAGGAATTTTTATTTATAGAACAGAGACTTGTTTATATCCAGATGTTTTAGCAATGATTCAAGACTCCCTTGATATTTACTTTTTCCACTATACTTCATGCTACTTTTCTACAATTTCAAGCTAATCTAAATTCTCTTGCCTCTTGATTGTACAGTTTTTTGCTCACAGGGAACTGACAGAAAAATAAAAGGAAAGTACAATACAAATTGGTTTCTGCTAACATGGTTTTTATTATATACCTCCAGTCTATAGCTTCCAGTGTCTTCAATAAAATACTTTTTTAATGCCATTAAGTCACTTATTCCTATAACTGATTAGCTCAATAATCAGTTAACTATTTACTAATTTAACTGCTCTCAGAACAAAATGATACATAATGAAGCTTGATATCCAAGTTAATCATAGTTAAAGGCGTCAGATACTTCTCATGTCACATAGGAAAACACGTCTTAATAGTGTAAAATTCTGCTAAAAGTTGCAACTTTGGATTGACTACATGGAGAAACACATCCAACATAGAAGAGCTATGTTCAATATGTAGCAAATGAAAAGCAATGGTCTGTATAAAATAAACATATCTAATGATGTATTACATCAGATACATATCAGTAATAGTTTCTGAAAGACTTGGTATTGCTTTTGTGCTGGTTTTAGCTGGTATAAAATTAATTGTACATGGTGGGGTCAGCTGACTCCAGTTGACAGAAGGGATATTCCATATCGTATGACATCATGATCAATCATCAACTAGTGAATGATTTCCTTGTTTTGCCTTGCTTGTGTGTACAGTTTTTGCTTTACCTATTGAAGTGGCTTCATCTCAATCCACAAGTTTTTATACTTTTACTCTTCTGATTCTCTCGTCATCCTGATACGGGATGGAGGGGGTGACTATGTGGTGTTTAGTTGCTGGCTGGAGTTAAGTCACAATAGCTCTCCAATAACTCCTAAGGTCTTCAGTCACCTCAATTTTCCTATCCTTCAGAACAAAATAATTCTGTTCTTGGAAGCAAGAGCATTCTCCAGAGTGTTAAGTGAAAAGATTTTTGTGGTAAATTACTCTCAAGAAGCATTTGTCAAATCTTAAACAGAACTTCAGGTAAACATTATCTCCTAAACTTTATGAAACTAAGGTAATTGTGCTTACACTATCTTTCACTATTGTCAATGTGAACTAGACATTTTTTTACATGAAAAAAGAGTTGTATAAGTGCATGATTTCAACGATGTTCCATGGAGTCTGGACTACAAAACCCCCCTGAACAAGTTTAGAAAGAGTTAGCATTCAGTCAGAGTAATTCAAGAAATAACGTTACCTTCAACATTGCTACCTTTTGAATTTCCTGATGTATATCTTCTACTAGTTAGCATTTTACATTATTTAATATAAATTATTTTTATTATTTTATTATTTAATATAGTATATTTTCTACTAGTTAGCATTTAATATTTAATTATGTAATGAAATCAATAACTTGTTAAATATAATTATTTTTTCTGTGATTCTTTTTAAAATACTTTTAGCTAATAGTATTTAAATATAGTATTTATATCTCATCAGAGGGTCACCACTGCTTCCAGACTACCAGGGATAACTTAAGAGGCTCTTGTTTTGTCGTTCAAAGGTAAAAGAGGCCATGCTTCAGCAACTCTTTAAGAAATATTAATAATAAAATCCAGCTTTACAACCCCTCCTGTATTCAAAATAAGTGGCTACAAATGCATGAGAGTTTAAAATTTGAAAAGTGTGATTTCTGAAGTACTGCCTGCTGAAAGAAAAAAACCATTAGCTTAAAAGCAACCAAAATTGTTTTCATTACATTTCTTATGTAACTTTTAGGAAGTCAAAGCAGTGTCGATCACCAAGTATATTCTTAAAGAGGCTTGTAACCAGCAGTTTGGTAGTCACTCTTACATAGACAAGATGTGTCTTTCGTGTACAACAAAAGTTAACAATGCACAATCCGTAACATTCAACATGTTCACCCGTCACTTCACATTGCCTCAGTCTGCAAGCTTTCATAAAGTAGTTGACGTTTTAATACATAGTACCCTCAGTGATGGTTATCACGGAATGGTAGGAGTTGGAAGGGACCTTTAGAGATCATCTAGTCCAACCCCCCTGCAGAAGCAGGTTCACTTACATCAGGTCACGTTAGGAACGTGTTCAAGCGGGTCCTGAAGACCTCCAAGGAAGGAGACTCCACAATCCCAATATGGACAAGCAATTTTGATAGTTATAGTTCCAAATGTAAAAGTAAGCATCTGACCTTCAGAAACTCCACTGTCATTGTCATGTGATTTTTTATTTTTAAATTATTTTAAAATAAAAGGACAGTCATTCTAGTCACGTATCACATACATGGACTTGCTTTTCACTTTCACATGCTAATGTCCTGTATCGCTCAAAGAAAATGTTTTTCCTCTAATTCCTAACGGTACTCACAAATACTCAAAAATCCACCTTTCTCACTAGTTACAGATTTTTTTTTTTAACTTGTTATTTCAAACCATGGCCATGATTTCTCAAAACAGATGTACAGAAATGTCAAACAGCAGCAGCATTCTTGCATGTAGACACAGATATTAGAAGCAATAAGTCTGAGCTATGCAATTTATTCTCAGAAGACAATAACAACAATGTCTGGTCAACCTTTCATTCTGAAAAACAGAACTTCACCATTTGCTACCCCATGCTAAATATATTCCAATTCAACATAGTTGAAAAAGGTCTGTAGCTTTACTAATTGTTCACACATAGTAGTTCTCATAAAACATAGAAGTTGAGCAATCTACAATTGGGGAAGTAATAATAGGGCTTGTTTAACAAAATACATATCATTAAATGTCAGTAACTTCCCTTTATAAACTGAATGTTTTTCATGACCTTCCAACAGACATCAAAGTGTATCTGACAGTATTTCAGAGACAAAACAATTAAAATACTGTATATTATGAATATATAATATTTTGATTTTATGCAGCACATAGCAAAATACCCTGATCACAAGATAGTCAAATTTTTCCACTCTAATCTGTTCCTTGGGCTTTGCATAGGTTACAAGGGTAATTTTTAAAATTTCTTTTTAGCCTTACTATAAAAGAAAATTGTAGTCCAAAGAGACAGAATTATCTATTTACTGTGACAACTTGCTCCAGCCAAAGATATGAGAGCTTGTCTTTCATGAGACGTTATGCAATTTCTGCTTCCAAGGTGAACAGTGATGTAGAAACAAGAAAGCTGTAAATCAGGAAGCCCAAATCATTCTAACAATCTAATATGGAGCAAAGTGCAATAGATTTGAAGTTGTTGCAGTGAAGGAAAGCACTGAGTTCTTCAAATTTAGAACTGCATAAAGTAATTGCATTAAGTAAAACTGTATGAAGTAGAAACAAACACCCTTTCCTCTAACACTGTTCTAGGGGAGATTACTCTTAACTAAAACTATGAAGAAATGGGAAAAAACAATATAGCTGAGCAAGACTGCCACAAGTCTGCAGCCTGATACCATGAGGTTGCATATCTCTAAGTAAGAAAATGGCAATATGTTCAAGTGCACATAGTTGACTCCTGATGGATGTGCCAATGTCTGTTTTACGGAATTCTGGTAAGATAAGCGAGATGACAAAAACCTGTTTTGTTTATCCATCTTCTCTTTTATTACATAATATTCTTTGATTGGCATGAAATTTGCTAATTATCCTCACTACCTAATGAAAGGTGCATTCAGACTGAACAAAAAAATGACATGGTCTTAATAAAGCTACAAATTCATTAAGGTTTTTATGAATGCCTGCAACCCCTCTGCCCTACCCAATAATCTCCTTCAAGTATCTCCAGACTCTAATCACAATATTCCCAGTAACTACGGTTTTCATTTTAAATTTGTCTAAAGCTGCCTAGAGATGTTCTGACTACCAGCTGAGCCTGAGATACAAACAAATTGAGGATTTCCCTTGCTTTCTGGGAGAAATCTGACAGCAATGCTAGTTCAAGTGACGTGGACACGTAACAAAAGTTATCTCATTTCTTCTGTTCATAGGCTCATGTAGGAGAGTAAGTTTTTCTCGAGTAAATCAAGATGGTTTATTTTCCAGGATGTCAGTCTTTGAATTTTCTCTTCGCTTCTGCAACCACTAGCAAGGCAGGAAAAGAAAAGCAGATGGACAGTTTACTCTAGGAGATAGTACCATGTATCTGTCACATTACAGATTGACATTGGTTTAGTAATTAATTCCTTCCCACATCCATTAAGGTTTATTTTGTAACTGGCCAATTAGGTTTACATATATTAAATATACTTTAAAAAACATACATACAAATTCTCCTGTATTTTTTCCCCTTCAAATTTCAAAACAATTCAGTTTAAAAATGGCAAAATCCTAAATACTTTAAATAAAATTGACTCTAGATGTAAGCAAAAAGTTTTACTAAACAATTAGCATAACCTAATCTTTCACAGGCATTAAAGCTTTGACTGCATCAATTTGTGGCTTTTAATGTGGCTTAATGTGTATTAAGCTGATCTGCCACACAGAACTTGTCCTTGTTGAAGGCAGTTTTCCTTTTCTCACTGAAATTTAAAAAAAATAAAACCTCAAGCAACTCCGAAGGTCTCAATCTCTCAAGATTTTTTCAAAGATAAAAGTTCAATAACTCATGCTGCTTATTCTCCTTTGAATAGCTTTAAAAAAAAAAGTGGAGAGAGTGGAGGAAATCAGTTAAATACCAATCACCCTGTCATTGCATCTGCCCAAGTTATCTAGAGAGTTGATTCCCCAACAACAAAGGACAGGTTCTGCAGCATACTGGTGGGTAGATGTGGGTACTAAACATAACATAGGGCTAGGCATCCCGTTCTAGGTGAGCTTGCTTGAGGAGGGGTGAACCTCCCAGAGTCCCTTCTAGCCTACACCATTCTGTGATTCTGTTACAGACATTTCAGAAATTCCAAGACCTATACAAATGTCATGAACATTGAATAGAGAGGTCAGAACAGCATATGGTAGTGACCAACAGCATTGCAGAAAAATGTAGTTTTACTAGCTGGCAGCTGAGAGTAATGAAGACCATGGTGCATTAACATGTACTACATGTTTAGGCTGGTGGTGCCTAAAATGCCTTTCCTGCTGGTAACATAGAAACAGAATGTTGTCTTCTGAGCTGGCCATATCTCCAACAGAACTTAATATAAAAATAATAATAAAAAAAAGAGTCAAAGAATAAAGGCTGAACAGCTGCAACAAAAACATACTGTTAGTAACACCCTGGAAAATAGCTGCCATACCTGATGTGGAGTTCACTGAGCCTGTTTGGTTTCACTTCAGGCTAGCATGTACAAGGACAGGGAAGAGACGGAGTGGGAGGCATTATGACACATGGGCCAAAGAAGACAGTAATTTCCAGAAATCTAAGTAGTTTCTACAAAAGGGTCTGCAAAAGAAGTATTTACTGGAGGTCCCTTCCAACTCTACCATTCTATGATTCTTTGAATGGGTCTCTTCACAGGAAAAACTGAGGCGTCAAATGCAGGTTTTGTTATTTTTATTTACACTACTGTAGCTGTTTGAAAGTAAAGCTATTACTAACACAACTAAGCATGCTTTTCCACAAAGCAAAGCCAATCTACAAAATTTTAAAGGACTTACCAGAGAATCATTGTTAATGACTATCTTAAATATACCTATGTTCACTACTAACAGTGAGACATTATTTCTGGACTGTTAGGCTTGGGGCTTCATTCTGTACATATAAACTTTCTGAAGAATAAATGCCTAAATGTTTTACCTTAGATATATGAATATAAATGAACTAAAACTAGCATTTTTATTCAGAAAAAAAAAGTTATATAACCTGAGACTTGATGAACTACCCTGGTCTAGAATTACTCCTAAAACAACGAGGGAGTGGCAGTAAGGTTAAATACTGCCCATAAAGGAAGAATTGTATTTTGGTAAAAAGACAATGTGTGGGTATGACTTGGACCAGACAGATACATCCTCAGTTTGAATAAAGATGGAGGGACAAGTTAATGCAGCTGGCAAGTTGCTTCCAATTATCAGAAACAGGTGTTGCAGGTTAATCAATAGAGCCCTGGGTGACCACATGGGCAGAAACAGCATATAAGGAAGTAGCTGGCAAAAGAATGGTGGCTTCGAGTCAACTTTGCTGTTTACTATGTTGCCCGTGTGCATCTTTGTACCTGCATTTCCTAGCTTCTCTACATATTTGGATGAGCACTACTTCTGCCACTAGTACAGCAATGTCTTTTAAAAATTCTGTTTAAAAGATGAATGAAAGTTTAAGCATTCACTTTTTAAAAATTATCAGTACTTCTCTTCAGAATTGATAGTTTGAGAAGTCATTCAACGTAAACCTCATTTTAATAGATTTCACATAGTGAAGACTGACTTTGTTACACATGTAATCAGAAGTCTAAATGTCTAATTCCTCTACCAGTCAGAAAGTGGTAGCTTTCAAGCAGAGATCAAATATTGAAGTCTACAACCTCTTAAAGAGAGGCAATATTTTCACTAAATTTCCTGCTCCAAGATATTACTTCTTTATTTACACGATATTCTACTAGAATATGAGAGAATTCAACCATTAATAATAGTCACAAACAAAGCTATGCAATTAAGATGGTTTGCATATTGCAAGCACACATCTTGCTTTAAAATATAGCAGCTACACCCACATAATTTGGTATGTCGAGTGAATCATGCTGAAATTTTAATGCTCTGAAATTTTTATGTCTCCCAACTATATTTCAAAATCCTGTACAAAAATATAAACTCTACAAGTTCTATTTACCCATTTACAGTTTAAAACTCCCGAACAGTAGGACTCATATGTTAAATGTCCCCCCAGCCAAGACGTAGAGGGAATTCAGGACAAAGAATAATGTGGTTTGGTTTTTCTTTAAAGAACTTTCATAAATCAAGCTTTTAAGACACTATCATACTTCTACAGAACCTAGACAACAAAAAAAACTCTCTGGAGTGGAATACATCTCTGCAGAAAAGATGGTGATCTAAACATCCGCAATAACTATAGGTGGAATAAGAGAAACGGTGGTTGACAGTATTACAGCAGATTATGAAAACAAGAGGCATCAAATGAAGTTTGAAAGAAACATGGTCATAAGTTCTGGGATGTTTGAGATTTCAAACTGAACAGACATTAGCTTTCTATTTTAACACTCACGTGCTACATACATATCAATACAACGTATAATGTATCTGATCAGAAAACAAAAAGAGGAGGTTTTCTAAAGAAAGAAGCCAAAGAAACAATAATTATGGCAACAAAGAGGAAAAGAGTACTGTTTCAAAACTGTAGTGGAGATGCTGGTGCAAATTCTACAATAATAACCAGAGGTGAAGGGAAATAGGTAGAAAATAAATTTTCAAAACTAAACTCCCAAGAGTTACCACCAGAGCAACCTGACATTCAGCATGGCTCTATCTTGAAAAGTGTAGTTTCCCTATTTACACGGGTCGAGCATGTATACTAATGGATAGGGCAAGGAACAGCCCTAATTACATTGCAATTCCACAAAACAAATCCACAAACACAGTGATTCTTGGTTCACCTGGATAGAATCCACTGCCAGAAATAAACATTTTTTCCAAGCCACATTACTTGCACAAATCACTACTTTGATATTTCAATACAAGAAAGTTATTAAGACCACCTTTAAGGTTTACAACTCTTCTTTGGAAAAAATACATTTAACTTCAAGTTTTACCTTTATCTTGTGAAACATGACACAATTAGAAGTTGGTTACTAGTGAAGAATACTTTATAATTGCTAGTTAGACTCCCAACTGCACCATTATGGAGCATGAATATTTCACTTCTTTAGGACAGGCAGTGTTATTAGCCAACTGGGTAAAAAACACTACACAATGAAAAAGGATACAGTAAGAACACAACAAATAACAGTAAGAGAGACATGAGCATAATCCCTGTTAGGAAACAAACCTATGTACCTGAAACTACACTACCTTTCAAGAGCTTACCTTCTTTTTGTCCCTCATAGAGCCCTTCCCTCGGACCATTATCTTGCATCCTGTTTCTGCTTCAAGCTGTTTAGCTGTTAGTCCTCTGGGCCCAAGGATTCTTCCAACAAAGTTAAACTGGAGAAAGAAAAAGAAATATTTCTATAAAAGCAAGTAAACAAAATAAATTTAAAATTTCACAAGATATATTACTGTATCTAGAATATCATCAAGTGTTTATCACTTTAGAACACTACACTAATTATGAGATCCACTAAATCTCAGATTAAAGAATGAAGTAAGCACTGTTTTCATATACTCAAAACCTATGCAACCCCATACTTTGCAAGATACAGCTTTCAGGTGAAAATAGGTTTTAAGTTTAACATTCTGCAGTCTTTCTAGGGCAACGGTAGTCCTAATTTCCTCCTCATTAAGTTATGTGAGCTCTTACAGAACTACAAAACACTCTCCCTCACCATGAAACCGGATACACTCATTACTAGGCCAACACTGTGCCTCACATCACTGAAACACACAGGCTCTAGTTGCATGAGTAGACACACACAATCTCCATGTGGTGGGATTTACTAGGTGCCAAGTATAAGGTTCTATAATGGCACGGGGCCTTCAGGAAAGGCCCCTAGGCCCACTATTCATTTGTTCTTTTCCTACAGCTAAAGAGTCTGCAAAAAACATTCTTTTTTATCTTTCTGTGCTGTTCTGGTGAGCTCAATCTGGGCAGCACACAGCTGGCTGGCCACCCACATCTATAGAAACTCTTCTTTATCTACTTGTGCCATAGCACTTCCTTGTTACGTATTCATGGGTTACATTTCTAGAAGAAATATTTGCCATATATTGATACCTTGGTGTATATAGATATATATGTGTATACATATAGACACATGACAAAAGCACATTATTTTTTATCCTTTACTCAGCTATGTATGCAAATAGAGGAAGTATTTCATGTTCAGTCAGCTGAATTTCACTATCAACCCACAACCCCATCTATGCTTAACACAATAATTCTGCCATTTAGTCATACATAACTTTAATTCTTAGTTATTTTCCAGCACTTTCTCCCTTTCGTTATTTTCAATTACACATTCTGGAAATCACAACAAATAAAAAAGCATTAAAGTACCATTAAGAACATACAGCAGTACTCTGACAACGACAGGGCAAAGATAAAGCACCAGGCTCAAAGGATATATAAACCTAGAAATTTCAGAATGAAGATTAAATTCAAAGAAGCTATTAAGAAAACAGAAACTCCGCAGCAAGAACAGAAATCTGGATATGTTAGATCCTGGTAAACAAAGCTATTCAATGGAATTATGAAGAAGTTGTTGGCTTTAATTTCCTCAGCTAATTAAAACTGGTTTTCTTTACTTTATCTCAACATATCTGAAATTCTTATAAAGCTGTAAAGGTCAGAAAATATTTAGTAGTTAGTAGAAATTATAAACACAAGAAAATTAAAATTCTTCAACAACAGCAATCTTGTTTCAAAATAGCTTAAGCGTTCAAAGGAAAGATACAGTCCCAAAATTATTTAGTATTCCAAGCTCAAGAAATAAAGACAAATTAGGAAGTCTGAATAAACTGATGGTGGAGGGCAGATAAAGATTAAAGGCACTTGTGAACACATGCACAAACTGTGAATCACAGGAAGAAAGATTCGCTAAGATTGGATAAACAATGAACCAGCTTCAAGTGAAAGAAGTTTGGCCTTGAGATACTATAAAAATTCTGATTTTTTTTTAAACACACTTTATGCTTAATACCAAAATCATACCACTAGCTTACATAAACAGCATCTTACTTGCCTTTCTCCACAACCACACTTCCAGCACGCTAAATCTTTAGATAACTCCCATTCCACCAGTAAAGCTAAAATATTATTGCAAAACCTGATTTCAAAACACTCTTGTAACCAATACACAAGGTGACTATCGTTGCATTCCCTATCTCTCAAGAAAGACAGCAGCTTCTAATATTTTATCAACTTGGATCATGATTAAAAGAATAATCAAATTCTAAGATAAGATAATATGGATAAAAAAATTATGATACTACAAAAAAAACAAGAAGGAAATTGTACTGTCATCTGGCTTGCAATTTTTTTTTCATGTTGTCTAAACATTACATAGAATTGTGGCTTCCAGATGAGAAACTGATGACTTAAACTGCAACACATTCTGTTAAATGTTAAGCTAGTTTCTTTTCCAGTTGCTCCCAGAATTCTCTCCTTACAAAGGGCCTCTGTAAATCATTCCAAGATAACAGAACCCCCACTCTCCCTCCCTGCCTGTTTCTCTGCACCATCTCTCCAATTCCCTTAGTTTGCTAACCTTACAAGCTTCAAGTTTCCAAGCATGTACAAAATACACACCAGCAAGATCCCATAGTAACACATTTGTTGCCTTTCTTTGAGAAGACATCCAAAGTAAACATTCTTAAGAGAAGAGACAGGCAACATATGCAGGGAGACTCTGTACATGAGCATCTATTATACTGAAAGTGTTTGAGTGGAAATAAAAGTATTAGGAAAAAAGTTGCTCTGAATATTAATGTTTGTGTCTACTCTGGGATATTAATGATTACTCTGCAGCAACTGACACCCCCAAGAGATGACAAAATTTCTGCCTGGTGTCATTCTTAACAGGTATACTGCATCAGTAATTCCCCGATAAAAACAGCTTGTATCCACTACACATAGAACAGCTATTTCTCAAGCACACCAGGTGTTTTTACACCCATGTCTCCATCAGCCCCTACATGTAGTTACATGTAGTAAAAAGTAGTAAAAAAGAGGTTGCAAAGAAATGTGTCTGACACCTACAGTGTATGGGAAATGTAGTGTTTGAGAAACTTTCCATATAAGTTAAAATCTGAGGAACCTGAGGGAGTCCAGTAGTATTATATTTCATTCTATTATTCTGAATTTTGTGGATTTCTTTGAAACCTGAAAGTAAGATATGGCAAGATCTAATCTACCTGATTAAAAAAAAAGTTCTTTATTCCTGGAGAATAATTTGAAAGATATCTCTACCAAGAACGAACACAAACACAGGTATTTCGTTAAACAATTATTATGGACAACTAAAAACTACTTTATTCTACATTCTCATTAGTAAACGTTCCAATGATTTACTATACATTGAATTTGCAGAGCTATTTACTTATCACTGGAAAAAAAGCCAAAACAAGCTATTCTTTAAGTCTCTTTCAGCTTCAGGAAATCAAGACTTAGAAAGCTCATATGCTCCTCATATATAACATGTTTGTAGTAAAAAATGCATTGTATGAAGCCTAAACATTATTTTATGGAAAATCTCAAGAAAATCTCAGTATTTTCTCATTATGATAAAAACATGTTTCAAGTTGACTTGAACTGAAAATACTGTAAGATATAGTATTAAACATTTAAATTTAGTAAAAATTCTAAACATGCAAAAACACCCCTTCTTTACCCACGATTCACAACAAATGTTTTCCAATATGTCTACATTTCTAATAATCTGGCTTTTGGTCTCACTTTCTCATCTCCAACTTTAAAAAAAAAAATCATCACATAAACCCTGTGAATTCTGGAACACTATAATTACTAAACACTGCAATTACTACGACTGAGTACTTGTAACCATAAATGTGCACTCTTGATGATGTTATTTAATTCTTCACTCCCTGTGAAAATGAGTTTCACTATAGGCATACCATATATGAAAACATGTGCTCCATTTTGAGGCTGTTGTTACACATCATTAATTCCTTTTGGTTTGTTGTTTGTTTTTTTTTTTTTTTTTTTTTTTTTTTACTGACAGGAAACAAAAACTTCAGATTTCTGTATCAATTAGAAAGCAGCTTAGTCCTTTCCTTATTCATATTTTTTCCTAATTACAGTATTTTACTTCACAGTTAAGTGTTAGACATAACTCTGCCAGTTGTCAATGGATTTATATGAAAACTGAACCTTTTACTCACCTTTCCCATACCCAAATCAGGTTTCGGATCCTATACTAATACATTGAACAAAGTAAAGCATCCAAAAATTGTGGTTGAAAAACTCCTGGTGTTTTACTCTGATTTTTGAAGACATGAAGAGCAGTACTTCCTGCTCACTTCATTTTCATATGCTCTTCCACATCACATATGATGCATCTGAAGACCATGACTCTGCTTGGTTCACTGATTAAAACATGACAAAGGTAAGAAGCAACTGAAAACTGGACATTATAATGAAGAACATATGGTAATATTGTCTTACCCAGCACTGCTGACAGTCAGCTTAGCCATTTTGGAGGAAACTTTCTATGACTTCAGACCTTAACAGTCCTCCCAAAAGACCACTTGCAATATAACTTAATCTGACTGACAGTTACAGCCTAAAGTTCTAACTGTGGAAACAAAGTAAGGAAGAGACACAAAAAAACTGCAGCAAAACAAGTAAAGCATTCAGGTACATTAGCAACAAAAGGAAGATTAGGGAGAATGTGGGCCAGCTGCTGAACACAGAGGATGCCCTGGTGACAGAGAATACAGAGAAGATCGAACTACTGAATGACTTCTTTGCTTCGGTCTTTACAGCCAAGACAGGCCCTCAGAAGCCCAGTCCAGGAGAGCGGGATGATCTGGACAACAGAAGACCTTCCCTTGGTGGATGAGGAAGAGGTTAAAGACTTGTTGGCCCAGCTTAACACCTATAAGTCAACGGGACCTGATGAGATGCATCTGAGAGTGCTGAGGAAATTTGCTGATGTGGTTGCTAAGCCGCTCTCTGCCATTTTTGAACAATCATGGAGGACAGGCAAGGTGTCTTGAGGACTGGAGGAAGGCCAAGAAGGGTAAGAAGGATGACCCAGGAAACTACAGGCCAGTCAGCCTCACCTCCATTCCTGGAAAGGAGAAGGACAACTAGACCTCAATGTTGTTAATAAACATATGAAGGAAAAGATGGTTATCAGGAGAACTCAACATGGCTTCACCAAGGGGAAATCCTCTTTGACCAAGCTGATAGCCTTCTATGATGGCATTACAGTCTAGCTAGATGAGGAGAGAGCAATAGATCTCATCTACCTTTACTTCATCAAAGCTTTTGACACTGTTTCCCAGAACACTCGGGCAGTGTGGCTTGGATGAGTGGACAGTGAGGTGGATCGAGAGCTGGCTGAATGACAGAGCCCAGAGGGTGGTGATCAACAGCAGGGAATTGAATTGGAGGCCTGTGGCCAGTGGAGTTCCACGGGGATCGGTCCTGGGGTCAGTCTTGTTCAACATCTTCATCAACGACCTGCAGGAGGGGACAGAGTGTACCCTCAGCAAGTTGGCTGATGACACCAAACTGGGAGGACTGGCTGATTCCCCAGAAGGCTGTGCTGCCATTCAGCGGGATCTCAACCAGCTTGAGCACTAGGCAGAGAAGAACCTCATGAGGTTCAACAAGAATAAGTGTAGAGTCCTGCACCTGGGGAAGAACAACCCCATGCACCAGTACAGGCTGGGGATTGACCTGCTGGAGAGCAGCTCTGCAGAGAGAGACCTGGGAGTTGTTGATAATAAACTAAATGTAAGACAGAAAAGTGCCCTTGTGGCCAAGAAGGTCAGTAGCATCCTGGGATGCCTCAAGAAGAGTGTGGCCAGCAGGTCAAGGGAGGTTCTTCTCCTCCTCTACTCTGCCCTGATGAGGTCTCATCTGAGGTACTGTGCCCAGTTCTGGGCTTCTCAGCTCAAGAGGGACAGAGAACTTCTAGGAAGTCCAGCACAGGGCCACCAAGATGATCAAGACCCTGGAGCATCCTTCTTATGAGGAAAGGCTGCAGGAACTGAGGCTGTTTAGCGTAGATAAGAGAAGACTGGGGGGGTAGGGGAAGGGATGTCAGGAGGTTCAGATATCACTTTTTTCTGTTTTATCTAGTGACAGGACAAGGGATAACAGAAAGAAGCTGGAACACAACAAGTTCCATTTAAACATAAGAAACACTATTTTACTGTGGAGGTGAGGAAGCCCTTGCACAGGCTGCCCAAGGAGGCCGTGGAGTCTCCTTCTTTGGAGGTCTTCAAAACCAGCCTGGATGAGTGCCTGTGATCTAGGTGGACCTAGAGAAACAAACTAATTGCAGACAGTTGTTAACACTGCCAATGACAAAAGTGAAGTTGTTTCCTGAAGTCCTTTCCAAAAACATTGATTGGAAATAAGAGAGGCTCCAATCCATAATGCTTGAGAAACATTCCCTCCATCCCTTAATGCAGCACATTTCCTAAGTGAAATAACCAAGTAAATGCCCAAGTACATATGTAGTGAATATCAGCATGAGATGTATAATCTGCTTATGTCAAATATATCCACTTATATTTCCTGGGTGTATCTGACATACGCCATTCTAATACTATAATCAAAGCTATATGAGATCCACTGAAGCATTTAAGCAATGAAGCAGTAAATTAGAAAAGCTGTGCTGTAAGAAACTTACACATATGTTATCATGAAATAATAATTTCATCCATTAAACACAAAAATAAAACTATTAAGGTACTGGAGGAAAACATACAGAATATCATCCCTCAGACAGAATCTGTCACATTTGCAATTAGTTACTTTTATGCTGGATAAACAAAACCAAAACCTCTAGCATAACATTTGAAGGACGTTCAAGATAACTTCAGCTTTGAGAAACACTCCCCAACACTTAACAGAAAAGTAATTACAGCTAAAAACATTTTATGTACTTCAAATTCTCTCTAGAATTTGAGATGTCACAAAGAAAGCAGCAAAATAGTTTTGAAAACAAAAACAGATAATGAAAACATTTCTCAGTTTAGTAAATGGCCAGGCATCATTTTTAGTGCATATGTAATTCAACATGACTAGTTCCATCTTAGTTCATTGTATTCATTTTTAAACACAGATTATGAGGAATTTTTTTTTGCTCCTAATTTGTTTACCATAATCTGGTTTTGACATCAAAGCCAGAGTATCTCATCTTGTTATGGGCAAGAACCAATAATTATTGTGGGAGAAGACAAGCTCAGCCTAGTTTCAGAACTTCTCCAAGTAAAAAATTTTTAATGCAATGTGAACATAATTTTAATAGATAAGACAGTATTTTTGTAGCAGGAAAACACTGTTAACATTCAGAAGTTTGAAGTCTATGATATTATATAAAAATATCAGCATCTAAAGGAATATGAAAATAGCACACTATTTAGAACAAAGGTTGTGTATATTACAGGTCCTTTTTATTTTTTCTTAAGCATAACTTTTTAATTAAACTACAACTGTTCCATGTAATCTCCGGAAAGTTTTTCAAGCTCATTTGTCAGTGCTATTTAGGACAGGAGTGAACATCTGAAAATTCAGTTCTAAGCACAGGGGTATTTATGTTACATAGTATGTGTGAGTCAGTCATGCAACTTCATGCTGTTTAACTCATCTCAAGTAGAAAACATGTAAAATGGTATAAATACAATTCAGATGCTGAATAGTTAAAATTGTTTTCAGAATTCTCATGAATAAAAATCTACATGTTGTAAGGCGGTTGGTTGACCAAAACTCATAATAAAATGTATATATTTGTCTATGTAGAGACTGCATACAGGTTTTTAATACAAAATGTTGATAAAGATCAGTGATGAAGGGTAACACCTCGGTCTTCCCATGAAATGAATTGCAGTCTTCCCTCTTGGACATCAGTACTACATTATTTCATTATTTCAAGGATGGATTACTATAATAAACAGTTTGGTCTACTTTAGGAAGGTTCATTTATTAATCTTTCTTAATAGTGAAGTTCTCTGAGTAATATTAAAACAGGTGGCACAATAAACAAGAACATCTAGGAATTTCTAATACAAAAATCACTTTTTTGTAAGGTTTTTTTTTTAAAACTGGAAAATAGTAATTCTATTGGTTACAATACTCACAAATACTACATTTTTCGAAGGGTAACTCTGAGCTCTACTTATTTATAAAGTTCTCTTTGCTAGTATGTATATTCCAGCAACATAACATTACCTAACAAATTTTAAGCTGCTTCAAATTGTTTTCTGGAATATGACAAAAAGAACACAATGTAATTTGAGATAAAAAACTGAGGTGGTTTTAATTAGGTGATAGATTTTAATAAATATATTTATATTTATAACTTTCTTTATATTTAATAAATATATTAAAATATTTTGTATAGAAACATATAAAAATTGTTTTTATGAAGCAATACTGTACAGTTAAAGTCCCAAGGCAGTACAGAAACATTAAAGAATATAACCATCTTAAATTAAAAATATCAACTTACTTCATTTAAAGAAGTCATAATTTTGCAAGGTTGAAATTTATTACTGCTACTTATTGTCAGAGTTGACTTGCTGATTACCAGATACTTATATTCATTTCTGACTGAGCAGGATATCAGATACTAATGATAACTTAAAAAGCTCAGAATCATCTTCTGATCACCCTAGATGTAAACTAGGCAAAACAGATTATCCATGTGATGTCAATACAATACAGTTTTTACTCAGTAGATAGCATTCTAATGCTTAAAATGCTCCTTTTCAAAAAAGAGTAAAAAATAAAAATGCATTTAAAAGTATAGCTGGGATTTAGAGTGAATTACTAAATCCTTTAAATCCACATTATTCACCTCTAATAACCTCTGTGCTGATGGCTTTGAGAGCTCGTTTAACTGACAGTTCTACAAACCCCATGTAAATACAGTGCATTGGATCTATTAAATGACAAGAAAAAAAAACCAAACCAAACCAAACAAACAAAAATCAGGCTAGCTTTCCAGGTCATTTTCATAATGGTAATACAGCTTGCTTTCCTAAAGGAAAAAAGATCCTGCAGCACAAATTTTTAAAACAAAACAAAAGGTAACACACTGAGGTATACAACTTTGCTCTTCAAATTCTTAATTGCATTGTATAAATATTGATTAAATACTTGGTGTTTCATTCAAATAATCAAAGTTTATAATAAAACCTTAAAACAATTCATCTAAATAACAATTTTTAGCACTGAAGTTGTAATGTACATGACAGAACTTCAGCAGTAACTAAGCCTAGTTAACTAAATCCATTACAATCAGTCAGAAAAGCCAACATATAATTTCATTTGTTACCCATTTCAGCTAGGTGTCTGTCAGAACTTATATCAAAATGCACCCGTAACAATTCCTGCACATCCAAAAATCACGATCTTCAAAATATATTTCTCTTGTTACCTACTATGCTAACAAAATTTTCAATCCAAACAAAATCTAAAAAGCCTTCTAACAAAATCTATTTTCATCTCCTTGGGGCAGAAGACTCCACATGATTATTTTAAACACAATGCGTACATGTGTTACAAAAGGCAGAAAAGATGAAAGGCGTTTTTGTATGTTAAGACAAAGACGGTATCTTTAATTTCAAGGGCAACATTTTTCCAGATTAGTTGCTAAAGAGCTAACATAATTTGTTCACAAATTCTTTTACTAATTTGAAGACCAATCTATCTAACAGCATAAAAAAGCAACTAGACTTAAACTATCACATCTGGTGGTAGTTTTCTGGGTGAAAAACTGGTTAGATGGTCAGGTCCACTGAGCTGTGGTCAGTGGAGTTAAATACAGTTGGCAGCTGGTCACGAGTCCCCCAGGGCTCAGTACTGGGGCCATTCCTGTTTAACATCTTTATGAATGCTCTGGATGAGAAGATAGAGTACACTCTTAGTAAGTTTGCAGATGACACCAAGCTGAGTGGAAGTGTTGATCTGCTTGAGGGTAGGAAAGCTTTGCAGAGAGATCTAGATAGGCTGGATGGCTGGGCCAAGGCCAGTGCCATGAGTTTCAATAAGGCCAAGTGCTGGGTCCTGCACTTGGGCCACAACAACCCCCAGCAGGGCTACAGGCTTGGGGAGGAGTGGCTGGAAAGCTGCCAGACAGAGAGGGACCTGGGAGTATTGATTGACAGCAGCTGAACATGAGCCAGCAGTGTGCTCAGGTGGCCAAGAAGGCCAATGGCATCCTGGCCTGTATCAGGAACAGTGCTGTCAGCAGGAGAAGGGAGGAGGTCATTCCCCTGTACTCAGCTTTGGTCAGGCCGCATCTCAAATACTGTGTCCAGTTTTGGGCCCCTCTCTACAAGAAGGACACTGAGGTACTGGAGAGGATCCAGAGGTGGGCTACCAAGCTAATGAATGATTTGGAGCATATCTCACATGAGCAATGGCTGAGGGACCTGGGTCTGTTTAGCCTGGAGAAAAGGCTCAGGGAAGATCTTATCGCTCTCTACAACTACCTGAAAGGAAGCTGTAGTGAGGAGGGGGTCTGTCTGTTCTCCCTAGTGACAAGCAATAGAACAAGAGAAAATGGCCTCAGGTTGCACCAGGGAAGGTTCAAGCTGGATATGAGGAGGAATTAATTACCGAAAGGGTTGTCAGGCGTTGGAATGGGCTGCCCGGGGAGGTGGTGGAGTCACTGTCCCTGGAGGTGTTTAAGAGACAACTGTATCTTGCACTTAAGGAAACGGTCTAGAGGTTGATAGGGCTGGGAAAAAGGCTGGACTCCATCTCAAAGGTCTCTTCCAGCTGTAACGATTCTATGAATATTAAGTTCCATTTTCTAAAAATTAAGCCACAGTGTAAACATTTATGCCAACACATTTACTACTTAATTTTAAATTGATTATTATAGAGTTTTTGCATCCTAAGATTTTATGAGGACATTTCTTTTTACTTTTTCCTTAGAAAATTTATACCTCCATTACATAGTTTTTGCATTAGATAATAAAAACTTCAGATGGAAGCTAGAATGCAATTAAAACAAACCAAAAGTTAGACCTGTATTTTTTTGTGAAAATGAATGATACGGTGCTGTCATAAAGACCTTACATTATATTGGTCAAAGAGTTGAGAAATTTTAAAACACTGAAGAAGTTGCACTGTTTAAGTTGCTTTAATGTGGAAGGTCAGATAAATCAACTACAAAGTTTGAGATACTTAAGTATTACATTATTGACCTCTAACAAAAATTAAAACTGTGTGCTTCTGGTTTTTATTGAATAGAACTTTAAAATTACTTGGAAAAAGTTAATATTATAGACAATCAGCTCTTGCTTTAGATAGAAGTAATAAATACCATTTAGCTAAAACTGATTCTAATAATTTTGTATAATGTATTATATGGGTTACATTGGCATTGACTTAAAAAAGAGAATTCAAAACAGAGATCCACAAAGGGTTGCTGTGCTAATTCAACAGGTAATTAGTACTTCATATATGGTATCGTCGTTGAATGCAAGAGAAGATTTCGAAATGATTATATAGCTCTACAAACATAAATCTCTTGATAAAAAGATATATGAAAAAAGTAAATCTGACTAGCCACAATACATCAAATTCCCTGAGCAAAGCAGCTCAAATCTCTAATCTCTTTTACTGAAGGCCTGAAAACCTTATCTAGTGCATCACCATGCTATGTATAGTCCACCTGAACTTTCACACAGCTATTTTAGTACTCCCTGTTGAAAAAATAAACATGTGCAAAGACAATAAATTAATGCAAGACCATCTCAAATTGATATAAAACCACTCAGTACTATCGTAACAAGGGAAAATTGCTCCTATTATGGGAAAACATTAGGAAAAATGAGACTTGTCTATTATTGTTACAGTCTCCTGAAAGCTGCCACTAACCTACTGACTGCACTCCAGCAAATTTCAAGGAAGGGGTGATACCAACTCCTATTAAGAGAAGGAGATCTGGAATTTCCTGATTTCTTCCCATTGTGTCAGATTATGCTGCTGGACAAGGAGCTTGTCTATATTTAAGAACAATAAAATACCGAAGTCAGCTCCACTAAAGGCTTTTAAGGCTGAGGAAGTTTCATTCTCTTTAGCTCATATCTTCTTTCAGAGAAAAGCTGGGCTCATTCCTTCTAACCTGTTAAACCCAGACAAGAACTGCCCTTAGGGTGCCCTACCAACTCATTAGAGATATGAAAGGGAGGACAGAAAGGCTTGTTCTTTACCAGATTACCTGTTGAGAAGTCATAAACAAGGTTTTTCTCTTCTGTTTGGGTCAACTCAAAGCTGTAAAGCCAGAAGGCGATTCTCTCTCTACTTCACTCTGGTGACACCTTACCTGGAGTCCTGCATTCAGCTGTGGGCGCCCAACATAAGGAGGACATGGACTTGTTGAAGCAAGTCCATGGGAGGGCCACAAAGATGATCAGAGGGCTGGAGCACTTCTGCTATGAAGATAGGCTGAGATAGTTGGGGTTGTTCAGCCTAGAGAAAAGAAGGCTTTGTGGAGACCTTACAGCAGCCTCCAGGTACTTAAAAGGGGCCAACAGGAAAGTTGCAGAGGGACTACAAGGGCATGTAGTGATAGGACAAAAGGCAATGGCTTCAGACTGAAAGAAGGTAGATTCAGACTAGATTTAAGGAAGAAGTTCTTCACTGTGAAGGTGTTGAGACACTGGAACAGGTTGCCCAGAGAGGCTGTGGATGCTTCATCCCTGGAAGTGTTCTAGGTCAAGTCAGATGGGGCTTTGAGCCAATCTAGTGTGGTGAAAGTTGTCCCTGACCATGTGAGGGGACATTGGAACTAGATGATCTCTAAGGTCCTTTCCAACTGAAACTGTTCTACCATTCTATGTTATCATTCTATGGTTCAAGAACTAAACAAGTTATAAAGAAGAAACAGTAAAAACTTCAATCAACAAGCAGCAGTAAACAATATCAAGCAGGATCAGTCTTCCAACTAAGGTGTTGGACTTAATAATTATTAAAGGCTTACATTCTAATAGCTTTTACTGTACATAAAAGAACTAGATGTAGTTGTAAGTTACATGAAAAATATGAGTCTTTTAACCAATCAAACACTATTTTTTTCAAACATTCTTTTTGAAAATGTATCAGATACAAAAAATACCAATTAAATAAAAAAAGTTTCTACATCTCCAATAAAGGAAGCATTCAGATATATGAAGTTCATAGCCCTGGAAAGTAGCTATGCTTTCATCTATTACAAAAATAAATCCTTTTTTCTAAATTATGTACTAAACTGCAAGAGACTTAATCAAGTATCAAAATGTTTCCAAAGAGTCTCACTGAAGAGTAAAAAAGCATCAAAAGAATGCTACCACAAAGTCATCTGAAAAACTCCTTGAATCAAAATTAAATCAATTACTTTTTAAAATAACTTTATTTACACAGCAAAGTATGTATTAATTTCTTTTTGTGCTGAACAAGCAACAGAAAACTTTCCTAAAACCGCTTATACAAAATTAAGAATTTTATGTTACTAATAAAAGCACTCTTTCAAAGTTTGTCCTTCCAAACTCTCTAACCTTCTCTGTCATTAGAGCTGACTGATAAGCCACCAGCTGTTTTTTTCTTCCTCATTCTACAATGCATTCTATTCCTTTTTAAGGCTACTATAACCAAGCAACAAACAGCAAGGCTTAAGCCAGCTGCTAGAATGTCACAAATCTATATATTTAGCTCCCATCTCATTTCTTGCCATCTCTCAGTGTCAACCATTTAATGTCCCTTTTGCTCCAGTCTACTGACATTTCTCATTGAGCTGACAACACTACAGGCTGTATCAGCAGCCAGGAGGTACAAGAACACACAACAACAAAGCAGAGACTTTATCAGTTATCAGAGACAAAAGCCATGCCTTGTCAAGCAGACTCAAGGTGAAAAGCACTTTGAGTTTTGGTTCCCTGCACCTCCTCTAATTTCTGAACTCATTTTCACTGTTTATAAATTGCATAGTTGCTTATGTAAATATTAGCTTTAGATCTTTAGTGAAACAGCAATTTGTTATTTTAGCACACTTAATTAGCATTACTCTATTTTCATCTAATTGGACAGAAAGCTGCCTCTTTTTACAGTATTTATTTGCACTATTTGTTTTACTTTCTCAAAGCTTTTCATATATACTAATATAAACTGTGCATTAAAGATATTTTTGCTTTCTATTTAAGACTGTTTTAAACATCAACCCTTTTAAAAATAGTTTAAAGAAAATCTTAATGGGGTAGTTTCAATTCCATTTCAAGTAACTATAAAACAATATTCCTCAAAATGAATTTTATGCTGTGTGTTCTGTTCATGTAAAAACACTAATCTAATTACTGTCATATTTTGGAAATAATTGGATTTTAAATTGCTTAGAATTATCAACATAAGTGAGAAAGCTGTAAAGATAGACAAATTAACAATTTCATGCTTTTAAAATAGGAATCTCTGTTATCGTTAGAGGCCCATTTGCAATGATTTAAAGGCCCACAGTACAGTTTGGTAGTTCCCTCCTTTAAGTGGTCATAAAAACCTTTAAACAGTAATTGAAAGACTGTTAACAGAAACTCTTTCAGGAAATCAGATCCCGTGAACAAGCTAATCGTTGGCATGCTTAAGCAAGATAGTGAATAATCTGTTTCATCCTATCCACTAAAATGAGGTTTTCAGAACAGTGAGAACACATTAGTTTCAATAACATCAGGTGATGAGTAAGAATTGTTCAATTCCATGCTCTACTTGGGAACTGTGGCACATTTATCTAGAGAATTAACAAGTGCTGTGTGTAAACCAGTCTTGGAAACCCAATTGTAGGGGTTCCAGCAGTGCCCTCTAAGCCTCACAGTTTACATCATTAAACTCATATTCCAATAACAAAGGATTCTCAGGATATACAGTCCAACAACCAATTTCCATAATAATACCTTTTAATTAGCTTTGACTACATGTGACATCACCCAAGGCACTTTAAGTTGGCAATTTTGCTGTAAATTACTTCCAATTCTCAGTAATTAGAAGTGAGAAAGATATGTTTAAATTGGAGCACCATTGCAGATGGCGATACTGTTACAAATATTTTGCAGAATTGAAATTCGAGAGACATTTTCCCCTTTTTTTAAGTTATCAGACAAATGCAGTCACTTTTCTTCCCCCAAAAAGTACGAGCTGAATGGTTTACGCAAAGGAGAGGTGCTTAATAACCACTTCCGCTTATTAGTCACTCAAACTTTAGACAAAGTTCTGCATCCTTTTCAGACAATAGATTTTCTGCTGAATTATTCAGCACTTTGTAATTCCGAGTCCCAAAAATAAATTTATTACTCACCTTGGAAGGTGGGAGGAAACAAAGAAATTCTACACTCCCAAATCAAAAGATCTTGAAGCTGTATTGTATAAATACTAATTGTTATTTTTTCCTCCAGAACATCACTCTTGACAAGTTAAAAAAAAAAAAAATAGTAAACCACCACATTAAGCAACAGAACAACTAAACCCATGATAAAGATCCATAAAATACTGTGGATATAGGTAGACATTACCTATGATAGCTGTGATGGAAGTTTCCATATTCCAAAGATACTGGGGGAAAAAAATACATTTTGTGAAATTCCTGGAGTGATAATTTAAGATATTTAACCTTTCTAAACATAAACATGCTTCCCATTCATGTGATTGATTTTAATTACTTGATTTAGCTGATTAAATTTATAATCACAACTAATATTAGATAATTTTTTGCTTTTTTTTTTCGAACACACATTTGAGTACTGGTAACATAACTGCAATCTAATTCATAGACTTGAAGTTCTATAGTATAGCCAAATTCTGATTTACATGAATTCACAGGGGAGAAATATGAATTTTTACCTAGTTTGAGATTAGTCATCTTCTGAAATACCTATTTATATATTTAAATATATTGGAAAGGCTCCAAATATTTCAACAACCAGAACTAAAAAAATCCATGATTAAACAGAGAACTATAATGCTTAGCCATGAAAGCTTTGTACATCACAAATTGCCACATACATACTTTGCGCTGCACTAGACCCATTAGGAGTCAAGTCACCAAACCAAGTCTATGGTGATCTAGTTTCACATCATGAAAATACTGAAACACATCATGGAACATAAATGTAAAGCAAATTTAAATTGTTTCATCAAAAGAAAAACAATCCCCTTGTTAAAAGTTTAGAACAAAAATCAGCAGGGTTATCTAACTGGTAGTGTCTGTCATTCTACCATGGACTTGGTAATTCCACTCTGTCATTCTACTATAGAAGTGGTATGCTTCAGCAAAGTGTAAATTAAGAGAGTAGAAGCTTTCAACGTCCACTGGCTGTTGTTCAATTATTTCTTCTGGAACAAATCATTAAAAAGTTTCTGAATCTTGACCATATTTAAAGTGACTAATTCCATTCACCGTCTGAATAAGCTGTTAAAAAAGTATTTAATAAACATGCATACCTGTCAGAGTCACTAAGTCTGCAAAATTCAAGCCTAGCACTACAGGAGAAGTCAGAAATGTAGAAGATAGCTCAAATTATAGCCCTTTTAATATCTCCTTTAGTGATTTAAGGTCTAATCCCCCTTGTTTACTTTAAATGACTTGTGTTAAAGCTGTTAGATTCTCAAATTTCAACTCTCTGCTCTACCCATAAGAAGGTAATACATAAAAAGATAAATGAGACAAAACTGAAAACCATCTGAAACACCTTTTAAGTCCAACTAGTCAGGACAGGCCCAAGTTTCATGAGATACTATATTTTGTCCAGACTGACATAAAAAGTTTAAAGACATCAAAGTGCAAGAAATACTGTATTAGTGTCTGTGTTGAGTGACAGCAATTTTGCTTTACTTTATCAATGCAAGTAATGTTCACTTCAAGAATAATAGTAATGAAATACAGCTAAATGAGTTTCAAGTACAAAATTCTAACCATTAGGTTAAACATGTAGGACCCAGAAGTTTAATTGCATGTTAATTTCAATAATGCATTAACAACATAACAATTCATCATTTCCACTAACCACATTAATAATTTTGTAACACCAATATCAACGTAACCATTTCATGTAATATTCACACTTCTAGAGCAGCTGCACTTGTTAGGGAGAAATAATCTTAGAAACTGCTGCATATTTAGGACAACTCTAAATCATACTTCAGTTGACAATCCTCCCAGAGCAAGTAATCCCTGTATCACTAACAACAGGGGCCCTCAGTGTCTTCTAACACTACAGATCATGTTTGTACATCAAAAAAATTTGAACTTTTTAGGTCAGTATTGTTTATAAACCATATAGGTGAAAGACATTGATCAAGCTTATGTCAGTACAGAAACAGAAGTTTCTGAAAAAGCATTAATCAACCTAAGAAACTTAAGTGTTGGGTGGATGAATGTACAACCATTAGGACAGGTGCATGAGCCTTCCTGGAAGACAAAGGATGCCATGCTATGTAATGTGACAACAAAAATGAGTGCACGTAAGGCGCTCATCAACCAACATTATTTTCCTTAATTTGAGTGTGTATGAAAGAAAAATGATGTAGTTTTGAACAAACATAGCAAATTTCAAAAGGAATCAGTGACTTCACAGAACTCAACTATTCTACACTGCTTTTATAAGAAAAAAAATTAAAAGTTTAGAATTGTAGATTAATATTATGCAAAAGGAACTGAAATAACTGCATCTAACTACTGTTCTTACTGGCTTTAAAAAGAGTCAAGACTAATTCAATAAATAGAGCTGATCCATACAGTAATGGATGAATACTTATTAGCAACGCAATCTCAGAATATACTACAGAGAGATATCTACTGAGGTAGCATTTCTGTTTTACTCTAAATCCTACATTCAAAATTAAGGCAAGTAAAATACACTTCTTAGCTATGAAACAAAACACAGACAAAAGGATAGCTCTAAACAATCTGGTATTTGTGTACAATCTTCCCTCTGAACAAGAATTATGAAAAAAAGACCTACTGACCATTATCAATGAGATGCAAATGCAGAGAACTACAATTCTGTTCTGAATTATGGATCAAATTCAAATCTGTAATGATTGCTGTAAACACAACTTTACAATGAAGAATTTCACTTTGCAAGTGACATATACTCAAAATGTATTAATTCACAAAAAAACTTCAAAACCTAAAAACAGCACAGCTCTTCAAAAAACAGTCCATGTTTTTGTTTAAAAGATATCTTTTTAATTCACATGAAGCCCTGAGATTTGTGGGCAGACCTACTCTAGTAATAAATAGTAGAACTTTTTAGTACTGAGGAGAAGCTGATTTTTACCCAAGTGCACAACTTAGGAGAGAAAAGAGGAAAATATAAGGCTGAAATTTTGACTAGTACTCAAAGGTACTTTTAATAGTAATTCAAGATGAGGTTTAGTGTCCTCTTAAATTTCATTATGTACCTATATGAAGTTACAAAAATCATGCTGTTCTCTGACAATGAGGCATTGAATTACTTTTGCAAGGGCAACTCCATAAAAATCTGAGGGTTGAAACAATAACTATCTAAACTACAGAGCTAATAAAAAGGAAGAAGTATCTAATATGTCTGTCAAAAGCCTACTGACCACAAGATGGGAGTCGGGGGGTGGCACCAGGGGAGAGAAGAGATTAAAAGGAAGACAGTATAATCATTGCCATGTTAAGTTTCCAGGCAAAGTACAGCAGCTCAGTGTTACAGGTTCCCTTTGTCAACTAATCAGAGTAAAAAAAGTTTAAAAATCCTGACCATTCTCAAGGAAGGGGTTTCCTCTCTGTATATCCTACCTCTGCAGAACATTGTATTTAACTACGAACTCCATATCCTTCAGGAGTCAATTACAGCTCTCTGAAGAGAAGATCTGTTCTTGACTTTGAATAACTGAATGCATCTACTAGGGATTCTGATATCTAAACAGTTATTTGTAAATCCACCCACATAATACAAACATAGCTTTACCTTGCTCTAATGAATTATTTTAGTCCTGGCTGATGTAGTTCAATGTCTACTGCAGTCCCCAATCCTAATTGAAATACCTAGCACATTAATTCACAAAAAACTACCAACAAGTTCAGCAAGTGTACCCAATCTATTCAAAACAGCAAGCAAAAGTGTCACGCCGAAGCACTTCCTCTGTATAAAATCCTTATTTACTACCATAAACATTTGAAACAAGACATTTTTTAAGAAAAGGAAAATAAAAATCAATATTCCACAAATCTCTCTACCCCACAATTGACCTTTCATTATTTGTATTTGTACACAACTCATCAGTACTTAAGTCTTGCAAGGATACTACACAAAGTAGTAGTTCTGAGGGAAAATAATTCATCAAAAGAACAGAGAAATTGAAAAAACAGAGTTGTCATACACTATCAAATAAAACCATCCACTCAAATTTTTGTAGTCTATGAACTAAAAAAATCTATGCACATGAAATACAGAATTCTAAAACAAAAGAAAGTATTAAGAAAACAAGTCCCATCAAACACATTGTCCATTGAAAGCCTAACTCTACAGAGACAATTAAAACTGAGAGATGAGCCATAACCACAGAATCAGAGTAGTAGGGGTTGAAGCCGTTGAATAAGACTAGCCCCAGAACCGATCATTGTGGAACCCCACTGGCTACAGGCCTCCAACTCGATTCTGTGCTGTTGATTACCACCCATATGAATTCTCTCATTCAACCTACTTCTTGATCCGCCTCATCATCCACTCATCCAAACAACAATGCCTGAGCTTTTCAATGAGGATATAATGGGAGACAGTGTCAAAAGCTTTGCTGAAGTCAAAATAGATGTCATCCACTGCTCTCTGCATACCTTGCCAGTTAGTTATACCCTCATAGAAGGCTAACAGTTTGGTCAAACAGAACTTCCCCTCCTCTCCTTTCTAATGGAAGGCAAAACCAGGCCATTAGATGTTGACTACTAGATTTTAACTTGCTCTTCAAAAGTTCAGTTGGATACATCTTCTGCAATTTTAAATCTTGTCATTCCTAAAGTTAACAACTTTTAGTAAGTTTATTCTAACTGAAATTTTCATAGAATCATAGAATGGTAGGGGTTGGAAGGGACCTTTAGGGATCATCTAGTCTAGTCTAGGTTCACCTAGATCAGGTTGCATAGGAACACGTCCAGGCGGGTCTTGAAGACCTCCAAGGAAGGAGACTCCATAACCCCTCTAGGAAGCCTATGTCACTGCTCCGTCACCCTCACAGTGAAAAAGATTTAAAGATAACAAAAAATTTTAGATAGTTCATTCACAGAAAAACAACAAGCATATACAAACTAACTGCTCAGACTTATTTTCTAGCCTATCGTTCTCCTTCAGCACTTCATTTCCTCACATACACACTCCTCTTCATTTACAGTGTCTAGAAGGCACCCAAAAGTCTAGCACTAGCTGTTAATGTCAGATTAGAGGACTCCTATCCTTATGAGATGGACCTCTTTAGTGACTAAGCAAGAAATGTCATCCACTGCTTTTTACTAGATGTGTCATACATGCCAGACATCACCAACAGCTTAATTCTGGGGTGTTAATTTTAAAAAATTACTAATACAACCATCACCATAACAAACTGTATCCTAACAAATATGTTAAACTTGTGCATTGGTATCAGATGCAACTGATTTCTTCTCTCAGATTTCCAATGTTACTTGGAAAAATATTAAGGGAAACACTGTCCCTAGTCAAAGCAAATGCTATTTACGTAGCTTTTACTTGTCTTACCTACTCTCTTCCCTGCCTTGCTGTTTGTTTATTTGTACACACAATATAGTATCTGCAAATAAAAAGCAAATTTTGAAAAGAAGAATGAAACAGGAGTATTAACAGATAAATGACTAGGGAATCACCTTAGTTGTAGTCAAGGCTTGCAGAGTTAAATAGAGAGGAAATGACTCTCACAAGAATGAGTTACGGACTAAATTCATCAGTACTTCTTAGTTGATATAGAGCCTGTAAAATTACCATCAAAAACCAAAGCACAGAGTTTTAATCTGCCTACCATCGTTTCGTCCTGGAGGACAAATATGCCCTAGAGATTTGATAGCTCATTTCCGAATACAACTGTAACATTGTTCGTCATCTTTCAGCAAGGTGCTACCAAAACAATAAAAGAAGCTGCTGAGTGAGAACTAGTGCTTGAAAGAAACTTTTACCTCAAATGTAAGTTAGATAGTAAAAAAATGGAAATATAAATTCTTACAAATATAAAGACACATCTTCGTTTTATTAGCATCTAAACGAGGACCCTTCTCAATGAATCCATTCCCTTACCATTTCTAACCAGACTGCATAAAGTCTCTCATAAATATACATATTTCGAACGCAAAATTAACTTTTGCATTCCTACCACTTGTACTACAATGTTTTTAAAATCTCTCTTTCGTATTGGAAATCAGTAATTAAATTATTTTACTTCTTTCATACACATTTGTACTTGTATCAGTAGATGACTTTTTTTCAAATCTTCTTTCAGCCTTGCTAGTGCTCTCCAGCCCAAGTTTATTTACAGAGACCAATTATATCCTCTTTCCTTCTTATTGTAAGGGTAAACAAGGCCAGCTCTTTTAGCCTCCTTCCCTGTTTACCACTAGGGAATGAAGAGCTTAAGTAGAAGAATCAGAACAATAAATAAAGATGATGTTATCATTTGCCTAATTCATATTAGGGATGCTATTAAAGTCTGATATTGCCAAATTGAAAAAGGATTTAAACGTTTTGTCAGTAAGTTCCCCATAGTAAAATGAATCCCTGTGTTCATCATTCTGTTATACTAATTAAACAGTTTTAACTAAAATGGTCAGAAAGTACGCACAAGCTGTTTATCACTGATGGCCTTTGAGCTTCAAAATGCTCTAAGGACATGCTACTTTAGATGCGATAATTACCGAGTTCTTACATTTTTACTGAAGAGACACAGAAGAATTCCAACAGAGAATTTCACATTAATCAGAGTTAACAGGGTACTTATTATTAATAAAGCCATGATTATAATAGAAAAAACATTTATTCAGTCCAACATTTGTAGGTACTAATTCCAAAAACTGTTTAAATTGATTCTAGACAGAAAGTTTAGTCTCAGGTCTTTAGGGAAATTCAAGAAAATTAATCATTTATCTGAAGCATAAGAAATGCTAAAGGCTATTAACTATTCACCCACAAACAACAGCATATCCTCCATTCTTATGCTTTGTAAGAGCTCAATACTTTTCCTGACATCTTTTCTTACTACTTTAACTCTGATGAATTATATTTCTCTATAAATTGGATATAATTACAAATTGTAACACTAAATACTAAAATAAAAAACAAAGATTTAACTGTAGAAAAAACACATTTTTAACTGAAAGGCAAGTTACGGAATTTGCCTTCCAAAAATTAATGGAATTTAATTTTCTGGGCGCCTTCTATACAACTTCTCTGAAGTTTCAGGAGCAGAAAGTAGACCACTCTAAGAGTTACACAATTTATCAGACTAATTGCATCATGGAAAAATGCTCTTTATTAATATGACATACAAAAGAAAACTACTTATATTAGTTGCTTCTTAGATTATTGCTTATCTTCCACTTATTACTACAGAAGTAGACATCCAGTTGGCGTTTAACAATTACAGGCTGTTTCAGACAATCGTTTTTTTTTTTTAAAAAATTTAACTCTGCATATAGTATAGTCTTACAATAAAAATTCTACTAAAAATTTCCATTCATAATTTAAAAATCAAAATCATTAAAATATTATCGAAGATTCACGAATTTATTTTAGCTTTGTAATTCAGTTTTATATATTCTTTCCTCTGTGAAGGCACTCAAAGAACAGTCAAACAGTAATATCAAAGTGATGTGGGCTATGAAAATTTAATGTCTCATCTTTTACACATACATATGCATACATATGTTTATATATACATACATAAAATGCAAGTTTGCTTAAACTTATGGCAGACCATTATTTTTATGCCTCACAATTAAATTAGGATTCTGTGTACAAAATGGCCTTACAGTACTATTCAGTATTCACTATAGCCAACTATTTGCTTAAAATTATTCAAAAAATACTTTCTAAATTATAGGCTTATTAGAACATCAAAAAAGTTTGATTTTAAAAAAAAATGTTACTAGAAATATTACTAAATCTGCATCAATAAACAGTTTCTGGTAACTTTTCTGAATTATCTTTAAATTCATCCACCTTTATGTCCTTGTAAGGTATACAAGATTGTGATTTGGAAGAGAATGATTGCAATAGAAAGAATTAACTGGATTTATCTGACAAATTCAATCTGATAGTCTGCACAGCATGTTTTACCTGTATCTAATTACAGTTAAATCAACTGCTTGATACCAGTAAGAAGTTTTACATAACACTAATTATAGTGGAATTCTCTTTACAGGTGAAAATTATCTTTACATGGGAACTTTACAGTTTTGAGCTTTTTAAGACAAGCTGGAATCACTGTACTTCTGACCTTCTTAACATTGTACCAGCCTGAATACAAAGCAGGTTGTTAAATTTCTAACTTGCAGAGAAAGATCTTAGAACAGGTTTATGTACAAAACCACAGCTTTTTATGTAGTGATATATATTTTAGTGACTTAACTATTTTTTGAGGTTGTGTAGATTGCATTCCAATTAGCTAGAAACAAATATAGATAACATGTAGATAGACAAGAGTGTGTAGAAAATGCTGGGATTGGCTTCCCAGTGAAGTTGAACTGCAAATTACCTACCACAGTGGTAGAAGCTGTAAGTTTTCTACAGAACTTTTCACATCATCCAACAAAAACCAACTTTTTATTACAGGTTACATATATACAAATCAAAAGACTTTCCAACTTCTGAATTTGTAAGTTTATTATTAGCAACCACTTCAAGGACATTCTTCTGAAGGCACACAAAGAGCTAGCATCACACACCTGAAATCATACAAGTGGTCTGACAGAAGCTCAAGACAAACTCTTTCCTGCTTACACTGTATTTGGTAATTTACTGACAGTGAAGAGCTAAGCTATTACACCCTTGATTTCTAGAAGAAAAGCTTAATAATTATTATAGGAAATCAGATCCATTTTTCTTCTTCCTATCTCATGATCCTGGTAGAACAAGAATCAACTTCTGCAATACAAATAATAACTAAAGCACTCTTCACAAAAGATGCACTGTCAAGTTACAAAACCAAGATTTCAACAACTAAGCCACATTTTTAAAAGCCAATAAGCAATATAACTCTAAGACACACAGATATCTAAGTACAGAGGTACTTGAATCACTTTATGGAACAATTACATAGCACAGTTCCTCTCAAAAATCTGGAATTCCAAGAAGTTTCAAAAGAATCACTGGTTTTACTGTGGGGACATATGCATGCACATATATGTCTATAAATATACATATTGCATATAATTAATTTGGAAGAAAAATTAAAGGGGAGGGGAGAGAGGAGAAAGATGTCCTGATTGCCAATATAAACCCTTTGAACACCTTTCCCAGCAAAGGTATTTTAACCCATAAGGAACAAAACTTTTTGAAAACTGAAAAGGGAGAATAGGCATTTGTCTAAATATTCTGTTCAGAATAGTAAATTGCATTTAATTTTTTTAATGGAATTCACAATGTGGTTTTATTTAAAGACCTGTATGTTATAAGCAATTAACATTAAAATAATAAAGCTAAATTTGGAGAGCTTAATCTGATTAACGATACTATGTAATAAATACTCATTACTTGTGATCTTGACTGTTCTGTACTTTCTTCCACTTGATACCACTCCAATGTGCAAATGCCTCACTTGGACCCTGCACTTCTCTACTGTAACAGGACCTCTAAATTCTGTTAGGCAGGAATAATGTCCTTTCTCATTTTACCAGTGATCAACAAAAATGGTTGGTGTACATTTTGAAAGGACTACTTTTCCTCAGGTTGTTTTAAGAAACCATTCAGATCTCAGCAGTTCCAAATAAATGAAACCATTTTCCTTCCAAAATGCAGATGTACAATATGGAGAATATAACATTGGCATGTAAGCAAGAAGCTTCACTTAAGAGGTAAAAAAAACCCAGCTTCCAGATAAGGACACTACAATATGCAGTAGAACTGGTTACATAGGTAAGAGACAAACCGTAATTGAGATTAAGTACGGTCTCTAAGGATTTTCCAACCTACTTTAAGACATACTAAGAGGAAAACACACTCTTCCAAGAGCCACTTCCCTCAAAACTCACTACACAGTGTACTGGGACTGACAGTACTGAATCAACAAAGTATTGCAGATCTCAGACCTATGACTTTATAAGTCATACTAGTTTGGTAATTAACATAACCTTCTTTCACTCACACTCACTGCAAACAAGCCACCAAGAAGAACATACACTTTCCCTAAGTAGTATTTTGTCAAAAACAATTCAGTGTGATCCAAGGGTAGCATCACATGAAATTTACATTTAAAGATGACCACAAGGATCAAAAGAACAATTTAGCGACTAAAAAGATATACTTACATCTGGATATTCTTTTACAGGCACATAAAGTTTCTCTTGTAACTGTACAATAGGTCCCACAGCATCTGGTAATTCTGCACTTCTCTTCTCCGTACTACCATTTAATGTGTCGTTATACATGTCTTTCCGTACTCTGCTAATTTCTGTGGGGGGAAAAACGTATATTAAGTATTAATTACAGTAACAGGTTATAAACTAGCATGATAGTCTTCTCTTTCTAATCTTTCCCAAATCTTAATGCCATTTTCTTTCTCTCTTCAAAAGAATCATGGTAACTTTAAAGAAAAATCTACTCTGGTTTTGTTTAGCTTTTTGTGGTCTTAAATTGCAGCACCCATCTCAAATATTTTCTTCATGTCCATAAATTTGCTGCCTACTCATTCTCTTTATGGAATTCAGCTACTGAAGTAAAATTATGTGTAGCTCCTTGGAACACTTGCAAGATTGTTCTATATAAAAACAGTTCCTTTATATATATTTTTTTATAATAAACCATCTAGAGAGAAAAAAATAGAAATCTGTAGCTAGCAAAAAATGCATGTTTACAGTACTGTTTGCTAGTTACAAGATTAACTATAGCATTTGAAAATGAAATGGTGCATCTTTCAGCAATGAGAAATCTGACAACTCAGAGGTGCAGTTACTGAGTACAAAGTGTGACAACAAACTAATGAATATTGTTCTAATGACTACCCCTAGAGAGATAATGAAAAAAATGAAGACAAGTAGGACATCAGAAACCCGAGAAACCTCTATATAAGCCCATTAATCCTACTACTTTGTTGCAAAGTAATAAAAAAATTCCTTGACAGCATCAGGGAATATCACAAGTGGATTCATAAGTAGTATTTCTAGCATTTACACCAGTATCACTCACATCTTGAGGTATTTATTTGGAAGATGTAGCTGAGTAGTTATAAAGAAGGAATTGGATAATTTTATTCAAATTCAGGTTAGTTTCACTAAACTGTAACAATCTGAGAGTGGATACAAAAGATTTCTCTTATTTAACAAAAAAGTTGACAAGAGGTTATAATTCATTTCTAGAATTAACTGGTATTTAAACTGTTGCTATAAAAATACTTTTCATTACTTACAGAATCTCAACTAGTATAAAATTTTCTCAATGAGTTTTTTTTAATATCACTAAGGAATCACTTAAAATTATTGAATTAACCACGTTGCAAACTGAAAACTAATATTTTAACAGGTATTGTTCCCAAAGCATTAAGACTTACAATAGTATTGGTTGATATCACTATTTTCAGTCTTTCACTTACAATTATTATAACTGCTTTCAAAGATCTTCAGAATTGAAAAGAAACTGAAAACAGAAATCTTGTTTTCCTCTGAGCACAGAAAGCCTCAGAAATGAAAGTCACTTGAAACTTTATCAGCAGACAAGAGATTAATATAACCTATGCTTCCTAATCAATTTCTTCTCTGGCAAATGATTTATAGCTGAGATTTCACCACTTGAAAAGCTAGGGAGGACTGAGAGACCATCAGAAATGACGAATCTCTGAAACACAGTAGATCTAATTTTTAACCAACTTAGTCTGAATTAATTATAACAAGTTTACTCTGCATATTCAAGAACAAGTTGTTTCTCCATTAGTGACACACTCAATCGTGTATACTATATAATGATTTAGTGGTTAACACCTGTTTAGAATGGAGAACACAAATTTCATCATCATATAATCATAGCTTAAAGAAAAAACTCACAGCTGCTTCTACACTGAGAATTTTAACAACAGACAAAATCCTCAGAACTATAAGCAGTATTGATACCTGCTTCGCTATTTAAAGAAATTCTTTAGTATAATCTCTTTGAACCAATCTTATTATCTTTTAACAGACTTTGTTTCCTTTTCATTCATTCTCTTTAGATTTTCCATTTTCCATTAACTTGCACTACAGTGAAACAAGCTAGGCACTCTGCCGAATTACTCAAGTGCAAGTTACAACATAGTCATTTTTATTTATCTTTGGCAGCTACAGAGTAATTGCACTGAAAATTTCATTTTAAATTGTATCTTTCATGGAGAATATAATCACTAGCATTAGACATTCTGGTTTTCACAGAAGATAAAAAACACTTAATCTTTCCTTTGCAAATATTGTGTATCACATTTGTGACACTGTACAGTGAAACATTTAGAACACAGATAGTACCATCAGCTGACTTGAGGACTGCCACTGAATTCCGGCTTGTGTGGAACCAAAGCCACTCATCATGCCTTAAACATGATATAGAATGAAGACACCTACCAAAGTTCAAGATTTTCTACTCCACTACATGGCTAGACACCTGAAATTTTGTTTTCTTTCCATATGTAGGCTTTTATACGCTCTCTGTATGTTCAAGACACTGGTAATATGGACAAATAAAAGGGATAATTACCTACATCAACTCAGGATTATCCTCAATTCCTCAAATGCTATACTGTTTCTTTCGCTTTTTGGCATTGTACCTTTTGTCCTGCTTTAGATACTTTCCCCAAGACCTCAGAAGAACTATTCAGAAGCAACAGGTGAAATAACAAGCATATATTCCCAGTTTTTCTTTAACTGCTGATCAGGTCTCCAAACTCCATTTCTGTATAAAGCATTATCTAGGAGCCTAGATAATGTCAGAACTGGAGAACTACTGCTTAAATTATAAAATAATTATATCAAAGCTGTAGTTCACCCATTCGCTCTCACCTCTAACTATGGATAAAGCACAATCTCTCTTCTTTCATTAATTGTTAGCCCAGCCAACCACAAGCATTCTCCCAAATACACAGCTCAAAGATATTTATCTGCCCCTATATATTCTGGGTTTTCCCAGTTTCTGTTGAATCTCTTTATCCATCTTTAAGATTTCTTTTTTCTTTTATGACTCAACAGTTCTCAGATACCTGCCTCTTGTTTCATTAAACTTCTTGTGTCTCAACAAGAATCCATACAAAAGCACTGAATTTTGATCACCAAGTCTTTCCTTTTACCATCTATTAAAGCAAGTTCAAGCTTCTAGTCTCTTGACTATCTTGCAACTTTATCACTCACTTTAAACACTTACATGTATCTGTAGAACTATCTGCTACTGTACTTTCAGCACCTCCCTCAAGAGTTTACCAGAAATATATTGATTCCAGAAAGCCTCACCAGCATGTTACAAAAGCTAAAAGCCTTGCTCTCCTTTCACCTCCAGCAAGTACACATTTGTCTTCTGAAATATTTTGAAATAGTTCAATCTGTAGTACAAAAGTAGGATGGTCACATCCTCAAAGTACATATTTTTATTTTTTACCATTGATTCTACATATCATTAAAAATAAGAGGAACTCGGGTAAAGAGTCTTTTCTTTAGATTTATTTCATATTATTTCCTACACACTATCAAGCAGATGTCTCATCTTCCCTTACCAAAAGCTTTTTTGGCATGTGTCTCAAAATCACACTTCTCAAGTTCATGTGAAAGGCTTTAGCTCTGTCACAGTTACAATTCCTTACAAATTCTTCTGCCATGATATGTCATAGGACAAGTAATTTAAAAATAAGGAAAGTTTTACTTTCACAGTTAACATCTAAATACATTTCTAACTACTTTACCTGTATCTTAACACTGAAGTGATAATTACGCTATGTAATACTCTAGGGATTTAAAAGATAGTTAGTAAGAAGAGATACTTAATTATTCTAGTAGATACAGATTAAAAAAAGCATACAGAAGTTTCACCACACTGTGAGCTGTGAGCTCTGCAAATGCATGAATAGGTCTGCTTCCCTTCCCTTCAGAAAGATCAAAGTGCCTATCTCTACTGTGCATAGAAGTAAAAATTCACAGGAATTTAAAAATCCACCTTTAACAATTCTCTACTCTGTACATTGTAAACAGTAAATTTAGCAGTAAATGATAAATTTGTCTTGCTCACAGCAGGACACTGGAGGAACAGACTCAAAAAACATAGTGGTTTCAAAATAATTATCTTGTTCCACCTTAATATGACATTATATAGTCACCTATAGTGGCAATGATATGCATTCTGCCCCAGGAGAACGTTTTTCTTCCTCTGTCCCTGAAAACCATGTAAACAATGTAATCATTTGTTTCCTTCACCTACTGACAGTATTTTTCAATCTCTCTAACACCTTTCTAAGATATGATCTGAAGCAGGACACAGTTTTTAATGACTGCATTTGCCTACAGGAATGTACTTTTTCTGTTTCTTCCTGACACCTAGCAAGGACAAAGTATTCTTTCTTCTTGAGTACATGAAGGACTGTTCAGATAAATGCTTGTCATCACATTAAAAGTCACAAAGAAGTTACTGCTCTTTAGCTGTCAATTATTACCCTTCAGAGGAAGTAAGAATCTACACCTGTTTAAGACTGTTGGACCGCAATAAAAAATGGTTTACATAAACCACTCGGCAAGAATATTCATAATAGGAAATAATTTTCAGAGTTGCTCATCTCCAGTGCCCACAGTTTCAGGATTTCTCATTATAAAGGCTTCTCTTAAATTATAAAGCTTTATATTTTGAAAGAAGAGCAGACTTGGACACTTGATTTAAAACCAATGCATTCCTCATTGCCGTTTAAACTAAAATTAAGAATTTGAAGAACTGAAACAAATCTTCTGTTGTTACCAATTTGCTCCAATTTAGCTACAGCTGTTTAAATGGAACTAAACTGATTCTACTCTCAATGTTCGATTCCCAAGTGTAACACAATGTCAAGCTATCAGTGCACACAGAATTTAATTCTTTAAAACAGAAGAAAATAAGCATTTGTCACAGAAAAGTCACTTTATCTATCACTCTCCATTTTTACAAAATATGGCAAATGGATGTGGAACAAACCAATAGCCCCAATCAACAAGAGATTCAGAATGAATCAAAACACTAACCATCTTCTAACACCAGTCAGTATACTTCCTTAAGGAAGTAAAACATCACACTCTTAAAAGACTGTCCATCACAACTTAGTTTCCATATGAAAAAAAAAGTTCTGAGCAAATTTTTTAAAGTTAAAAATTAAGAAATGTATGGCAAGAAATCCACTTATACTCATATAACTAAAAATCTACATGATACTTGGAGCTCAGTGATGCATAGAACATTCAGTTTCAGTTATCTACTTTCTCATAGAAATAAAGTTATACCCAAAATATCAATGACATCATATATTTTAACACAGAGAATATTTTTTTTTTTATTTTGGCAGGAAAAGTTAATTCTACAGACTATGGCACTAAATATAAGCATAAATAATGTCTTCACTATTTCCATATTTTTTTTTTTCCAGAAAAGTGAAAAATTCTGGTAACTACCGATCAGAGATTACTTTAGTAAGCCCACTCAAATTAATGAGATCAGCAAGCACTCAGTTGAGGAGGTAGGCAAACAGGGAAAACAGAAGAGTCAAGTTCCTTCTCATTCTTTCCTACTATGAAGTCTAATGTAGAGGTTTTTTCTACACATGAAACAAAATGGGTAAAGAATGTTAATGCTTTTACAAAGTATTTTTACTGCACACAACTGCTGCTGGATCATCAATTTAGGAATTTAAGAGGTATTATCTAAGAACAAAATACTTTTTTGCTCATTCTGCAATTAGATGGGTCCTCAAACTTATAAATGATAGTTACAACCATTCTAACATAAATATGTACAATTATCACTTCAGAAGGTCGAAATCCACCAAATATAGGTTCAGAGTTTATCCACACAGGCAATTCATTCCATGTTCCATTAAAGCATTACCCATCAATTAAGATGTAATTAGGTAACAGTAAATTTTATATCATACACAGTGCTTTCTTCATGTAGTAACTGAGAAAAAAAACCCAGAAGTATGTAACTATTATATTCCGTATTCACTGAAAAATCTCTAAAGATAGATTATAATCTCTCTTGTAAGCATTCTGAAGGCTAATACAGAGGATGTGATCAAACTACAAGATGAACAGTGTGTTCATACACAAGAACCTTGCTGACACAGCACACACCAAATTCAAATACTACCTCTACTATAAAACACTAAAACGAGAACCAAAACAACATGACATTACCCCATTTATGCACTAAGTTGATCAGCATTTTCTCTCAGAAGAGATGAAAGAGCATCTGTACATTCTAGGCACCTGACTGACAATATGGCATACAAGTCATGCAGCAGTGTCACTCAAAAAATTGTTTGCATTTCAAATTTCAGTTCATCTTTTAATGCCTTGGAAAAACTCTAGTTTCTTCTCCTTTGTTCCTCTGAGCCCAATCTAGTAGTACACCATCGATGATTAAACTGTCAGTGCAATGATAAGTGGGCAGCACTTTGAGCAATTTGTCAGCACTCTTGGTATCAAAATACAGTCATTTCTTTTTGCAAGAAGAGCCTGCAAAGCACCTTCTGTTATGGGTAGTTGTAAGGTTTGCATCAAACTGACTTCAAAACCAAATAGAGCACACTCATCTGTTCTCTTTGTTTAAATGTCAACAGAAAGCTTTTAAGTGCTTTATTATCGGTGGAACATTGCAACTCATGTGTTTTCTAATCTAGCAGCTTTAGTATGCTTACTTGGCAAAGAAATAGTTGTTTTTATTCATCACAATTTTAACAGCCTTCACTGTTAACACCAGTGCTGCTTGATACTACTGCTGATACAGCAGAAATAGCAACACTAGCAAAAAAAACAAGTCATTTTTAATATCGTGCCACATGGACCTGTACCACGCATGCATCATCTGTGTACAGACTAAAATGTTGGCAAGCACTTACTCTATCCACCCCCTGCTATTAATCAGTGAATTGCCTGAGCATCAGGCAAGCAAGATTCCTACCATCTTTCTTTCGGAAGCAAGTAAAAAAAAAAAGATTTAGACAAACATGATTAGGCATCAAAGCTGAGAAAACAGACAATCCACATATATTAGCAATTTTGCTTTAGTACATAATATAATTAACTGGCAAATTTAAAACAGTCATGCATTCATTTCTACTTACTAAAACTTGCATCCTGGTTATTTAACATGGTGGTATGTTAGAATAACCAAAACAGCTCTGTTCAAAACTCCATCAATCCTACATTACATCTGGCCATGGCAATCTGCATTCACTTAAGAAAATCATAGAGTGGTAGGGGCTGGAAGGGATCTCTAAACCTAAAGGTCATCTAGTCCAACCCCACTGCAGAAGCAGGTCCACCTAGATCAGGTCACACAGGAACGCATCCAGGCAGGTTTTAAAAACCTCAACCGAAGGAGACTCCACACTCTCCCTGAGCAGCCTGTGCCAGGGCTCTCTCACCCTTACAGTAAAGTTTCTCCTTAAGTTTAAGTGGAACTTGTGTTCCAGCTTTTGTTCATTACCCCTAGTCCTATCACTGCATACTACACACTATCCATCCACATTCCCAAATGAGCATCTCTCTAAAACTGAAACTTCTTCAGGTGAGTAATCAGCTGACAGAGAGAAAACAGTACAACTTTTGAAACAATTTTCTCTGACTTGTAAAAGTCATCATTAAATATCAGGAAAATCAATCCAGAATATTAATACCTCTGTAGAATCTCAGCATTAGATCAACTTTACACAATAACTCAGTTAAAGTAAATGAACCTACACTGTTATGTTTAAGATTTAAAAGCACCAGGTTCTTCAAAACATCTTCCACTAGTAAAATCCATCAGCACAGCATGACTGCTAAATCAGATTTGGTGGCTCCCATACCTTATTTTAATACCCATATTAGTTATTACACTTTGCAAAATAATCTATTCTAGCTCCCTTTAGCAGCAAGTTGCCCCAAATACTCAGTTGCAAGTAGCACAGTTATATGTACCTCAAGCTGCTAAACCTACTGCTTGGTTGGTTGTTTTTAGCATACCCGTAGCATGAATCAGATGTTTGGCAGCTAACCATAACAAAGAAACAATTTTGAGTATCTTTGATGTGGGAAAATCAGCAGTAATATAATTCTGTACAAACTGTTAAGTCTTGATCAGAAAAATGAAAGAAAGGAGACACATATTCTCTGGGATTTAAACAACAACAACGTTATTTATTGCTATTTAAAAACATCAGCTTAATAGTATCAGTCCAGACTAACAGAACTTCCATGCTTTTGGTCCACTGTATCGACTTAAAAATATTTTACCTCAAGTGTCTGCTTTTGAAATTGTTCTTTGTGAACACTTTAAACTGACTGGTCTGCAATGCACCTTCTCTATCTCCATACTATTCTATGCTGCCTACGTTTAAACCCAACGGTGCACCTGCTGTGCAATTTCTACAGTTATCTTTAATGTACGAAATTAATTGTTGAATAACTATGAAGTCATGTAATAGAAAGCTCTCCAATTAAAGCCAGAAGGACATACTGAGCACATCAGAAAAGAATAGCCTAATTCACATCAAAATCCCCTCAGCACTGGCAAACATATCCCACTGCCTATGCTATCCCACCAGTATGTGCAAGGAGTGCCTAAAAGTAGAAGGCAAGATGCTATTTTACAACCTTTGAAACAAATCAAAGTAATTTAGACAAATTCCTGATTGATGCTCCAAAATAATCAGTTTTGAAGTTTAGTGCAGAATTAAAATTCTGATGGAGTTCTTTAAATTTCACTTTTGTTTATTCTTGTGAGAGGAAATCAAATAGTGAAAATTATTGAAAAATAAAACTCTACTTGAAAGAACTAAGTAGCAGCATCATTAGGTTATTTTCTGCTTTCCAAGGGTGCATCTTAGCACTCACCATTTATAAAGAATAATGTCAAGCACATGCTAAAAGTTTTCTCAAACTTTTGGAAACCATCCACTAATATGCTCTGAAGTTAGCAATTACAAGGAAACTTCCCATTGGTTAATGCACTCTTTTTCTTTTGTATGAAAGGAATGAGAGCATATTTTTTCACTTCCACAATCACCCAAAAACAATTTACTATTCACTTATGCTTTAAGGTCATGTAAATCTCCTTATTTTACTAATTGTTTTCAGGTCAAAGTAAATTTCCCACATCTTCCACATAAAAAGGCAATCTAAGCAAGCACAAAACTTTGTAGCTAAGTATTTCAGGAATTGCTGGAAAATGAAGATGCATATCCTTTGCCCCCTGACAGTTTTTCACATAGCTTTTTATCAGTCTTTTCCTTGTCATAAAACTGAATCTTCTACAGCATACATATAGAAACCATCCCAATATATTAAAAAAGATATAGACCATACATACTTAGTGAGTAAAAAAAGTTATCCTGCATTAGCTGACTAGTCTTTAAGAATCAATAGAATGCATTCTTCCTTAAAAAAAATAGAATACTGTTATTGAGATACTGAAGAAGATACTTTATAATAATAAAAAGCCGTTATTTTAGTACTAAGCTGTTGTAAATGTGACAGTTAAGAAAACTGTTATCCTTGGTTATCAACTGATGAATTAACCTAATACTGCAAGATATGAAACACCTAAAACCTAGAAAAACGTATCTACTAAGCAAATGACTTAACTATAAAGTGAATATCTCCAATTCTAACCTGTTAGCATATCAAATCAAAGCTATTTGAGTACCTTGTAAAAATAATGTCTCCATATATATTAAACACAAGAGGCTGACCTGACTGCTGTCATCACTTCAACTGGAATTTAATCCATTTGAATAAGACCAACTCCTCTCATTCCCAGTTTACTTTTTTTTTTCCCCGATCATCTAGGACAGTAACACAATCTCACATTTAAACATATTGCTCCATATCACAGTGTTATTTTACACATTGCCCTACCCTGGCTCTATAAGCATTTTGTTGACATGACTGAAAGAACGTAATAATTTTTGTTTGACAAGTACCCATACTGGCATTGATGAGTTAGTCATCTATGACATTAAATATCTTAATTATTGTACTGCTCTGACATCAAATATGTTATCAAGATGTATTGGAAGACTTCCCAGAATTGGGCAGTACATAAACAAAAACTCAACTTAACAATCTCTACTTAACCAAATACATAAGCAACACTGTAATGTAAGACATCTGACAGCACAACTGAGCAAACTACAGCCTTGAATTATTACCCATCTGTGTTAAAATATCATACACATCCAACACAGCTTTAAGCTTATAAAGTCAGAAAGATTAATTAGCACAGATATCAGCTCTTGAAATAGCACTAGTCAAATATTCCAGCACGTGATAAAACTCAGAGTAATCCATTACGGTGCTGATGAATCAACATATAAAGTTGTTTTAGATTTGGCTTTAGTAAGCAGAGAAGACTTAAAGGGAGATAGCCAAGTTATACACTTCAAACAATCATTAGAACAATAAATTTTATCTATATCTAAATTTCAAAACAGGTAACTTTGATGAAGTTGGAACTTGTTCAGAAAATCATCTGAACAGAAGGGTTGAATATGAGTGTTGGAAAAAGAAAAAATGGAAAATCTGAGTTGTAAGTATGATAATCAAACACTTATGCAGGAATATACTCCAAAATTTGGTTCAGGAATATATATTCCAGAGAAAAATATTAGTCCATTTCTATTACTATGTCAAATTTCAGAAGTGTTAGAGAATTTAAACCATCAGTGTGAAAATCTGTAAAGCATACTATGAATCTGTCAAAGTCAGGCTGTGCTTGGCTAACTTAGTAACTGTGAGAGTGCTTAAAAAAAAAAGTTGTACAAAACTGATTTTCCGATGGAACAATCTGCATGGAACTGAATTTTTTAAAAATGGTAATTTCTAAAACTCTTCAAGGTCTAAGCTAAAACAGTGAAAACGGTCATGTTAAAAGTAGAACTAATTCAGAGGAGACTGATCAAAGGTGATGGAAAACCTCATAACAGGGAAACTGAATAATCTCTAAAAACAAATTTGTGAAAGTGGATTCTTACTCTGAATTGTTAATGCTGCAAATCTAGGAGGTAACTCCCTCCTCCAAACAATGTTCTGTTTGACACTGACAGGATGCAAAACCTGTTATTAATCACAGAGACCAGAGGGAACGAACAAGCAGTGACAGCAGTGGAAGAGCAAATATCTTCATTAACATAGCTCTGTATGATATTTTCAATCAAGAATGGGAGAATTGCACAAATAAGTCTAAGTGTTTTATACAATTTTGGTAATCCTCATTCTGAAAAAAATACTCAAGATACTAAAAGATACTTGGATTATGTAAAAACACACAGCCACTCATAGAAAACAAAGAAGTTTAAAAAAATCCACCTGAATTTGAGACATGATTTTTAATAGCCCGTCACAGCAAATTACTCTTTTTGTGAGTTAAAAAAATTGTTAAACCTGTTTTCAGAAAACATATATGATACATAGTTTAGGACAGCAATTCCTTACCAAAGCAGTCTTCAACTTAGAACAAATTAGATAGGTCACACACCAAGAAGAAAGTAATTCCACTTACAGATAGATTATTGAACTGCAGTATGACTCGCTTTATTTCAAACACCGGTCTTAAAAAGAATCTATTAAGAAAACTATACATATGCTTATAAGTACAGTTGTACGTCACTGCAAATTGTAACTTATTATACAAACACAATCAGTGACAAATTTATAAATGAGAAGTAAAAAAAGAAATCTTAGTAACATCATTAAATACCTTAAACCAAGGTACCAAAGGGATCAAAAGAAACACCTGTATCTATGCTAGGTAGACCATACAAAAAAAAAAAAAATAGAACACTGCTTAAAAACCATCACTGAGTTCCTCTACAACAACTGTTAAACTACTTCAGTTTCACATTGAAGTGATTAAGATAACTAGTCAGCTTTGAAAAGCTGCTCATTTTTCATCAATCTAGAGGGGGAAATAAAAACCCCAAAACAGTGTTTGAAAATTCACTGCAAATACATACTCATGAATAATCTTCTAAAAGATAAATATACCTATGTAAACATGGTTCTCTAGGGAGCTGAACATTAGCAACAATCAAACTAGATCTTACCCAGCTGAGGTCTAACTTCAAGGTTAAAAAAAATAAACTGTTTGTAATTGTCATTTTTACTAAACTAGAGCATTTTTTCCAGACTTGAACATAAGTTAAACTGAAGAGATGTATTAATATACTAATCTTACTGTTATCCATTCTTTTGTACTGCACATTAGTTCAGCCATCTGATTCGACACATTGCCAGCAGGCAGGAAATCAGCAAGGCAACTAATTTTTCCTAAACATGCACAGCCAGCAAAACTTTAATGAAGAGAATCAGCTACCAGTAAAGTATCAACTTCTGATTAAGTGAGAAACAACAGCACTGCTACTTAGGTTTCTTTTACTGCAACAAAAGGTACTTGCTGTTAGTTGACCTATTTTATTGTTATTCTACATAGTGAATGGAATATTCAATCTAATTTGCAGTTGGGTATGTTAAAGTCAACAATGAAAGACATCAGCCCAAAGTTTTATTCCCTTAAAAAAAAGTCAAGCTCTTCAACTACCAAAAGATCTCCATTAAGAGTATTTTTATAGTCAGTGAGATTTTTGTTACAGTACGAGAGGTACAAGTAGATTCACAATCTTTTAGCTACTTTATATGATGAAGAGATACTCATTTTTCCAAAAATTACAGTTTCATCTGCCATCTTAGATAGAATCTTAATAAACACAGAATGACACTCACTCCCTTCAACTATAGTAGAGCTTTTACTAAGAAAAATGAGACTGTACATAGCCTGCCTACTCTGTTAACAGTAGTAAATATTTGGTTAACAATACTACTCTACTTCTATAAGTAATCAGAATAAAATAGATTGGGGCTTCCAATCATTCTTTTTTTCTGTTCTTACTTGATTTGCATGTAACATCAGGCATTATTAGGTGTATCTACCTTGACTAGTGAAGTAGTCCTGGTCAAAACTACCCTCAGAGTATTTTGGGTAGTGCAAGTCAAAACTACCATGAAGATCTCTTCCTCAAGATACCTCACTTTACAGGTACTTCAAAGGTAACTTAGACACTTTGCCACAAGATTTGAAGTGGCATGGTTATATGGGCTGTCACAACAATCAGCTAAAACCTAATAAAGCAAAACCACAGCCTTTCCTCAAAGGACATCAACTGCACTCTTCAGAAATGTGAAGAGATTACTATTTCCCGACAAATCACTACTAACTTTTTTAGAGTTGCTGTCATAGGACAGTTTAATTGCACATTCTCATACAGCTTCGTGTCTAAAATAGAAAGCAAAAATGTCATTATTAATTGAAATAATTATTCAGATTTCCAACCCCCAATTATTATTACTAACCAGTAATAATTATTACTATTACCAGATATTTAGGTTCTGCCTTGAGACAACACATCAATACAACAGCAGCTGCAAGAATATGTAAATAAATGTACACTGTCTTGGTCTATACTTTCCTACACCTTTACGTTAATATTCTCTTGTTCAAAAGAGAGAGGTATTTTCTAAAAAACCTGAAGGAACTGCAGTTTTCTAGGAAGTAGACCTTTATGAATAATCTCATGAAACATCATAAAGACATCAAAGACTATGCTTGCAAATGTGACTTTTTTCCCCTAAGATACTTGAGAGTTGATGCTAATATCCATATTCCAATTTTGAGTATTTGTTAAAACATTTCATGTATATGTTTAACTTTTTTTATAGCATGCTTTAGTGTACTTTACCAAAAAAGGAAACATGACTTTATGATGCACTTGTGGGCACAAGTGTCTGTTTAATAAGCATTCATACCTTTTATGAAATAAATCTCCTCTGCATTGTTAGGTGGATCTTCTTTGTTTATACAAGAAGTTTACTTTGAGATAGTAAAACGCAGTGCAGTATGCATGGAAAGCATTACAAAATCACAGATGTGTTATGCAATATATTCAAGATAATTGATAGGTTTTCAGGTAATTGTGACTATTATTCATTTACCAAAACTATGATCATTTTCTCCTTTTCTTTACCTATACATTGTTTCCTTAGTAAGCTCGTCATTATTCTACAAGTCACCTATGATAGCTACCGAAATCCAGTAGCAAGATGGTAAGATACTGCATCTTTCAGAGACAGGTCTGATCCTCACTCCATTCCCAAAAGAAAAGAAATAAAAGTTCAGAGAACTGTTGCCTGAGAGTCACCAGCATCAGAAACATCACTCTCTGTGAGAAAGAAAAGCATGCCTGAAAGTCCACATCTGTGTACATCTTATGGATTTTTACTGCCACAGAACAACTACATTCATATCCATCAACTCACTACACTCAACCAGTCTGCTAAGCTAGCATTTTTACATTCAAAGACCTCTGCCACATGAAGTGAGGTATTAACTGACAGCAGAAGATACCGGCCAGCAGCAGAGGAAGAATGAGACAGTTTGCCTCTGGGTTTCACAGATACTTCCTGACAGCAAAGACATGGCAAGATTCCAAAACTTTGGGTTGACTACAGGCTCTGGAAAGCATTTTCCTCTAGTACACATACACTTTTGCCCATTTTCCTTATTCCAAACATTCTCCTACTCACAAGTAGCTGTTTCTCCATAATCAAGTCCCATCTTCTAACTATGGAAGATATGATTCTTCATTCCTTTAGTCAGTTCCCAGAATGTTCCCACTCAACATTCTCTTATACCTCCAAACAGACCACAAACGATGAAGGACGTGTTCCTCGTTTTTTTTAAATTATTAGAAAAGAAAAAAGTCCTTCTGAAAGCTGAAATATCAGAGGAAAGCAAAGCAACTGCTCACAATACAGGGATGTAAATCCATTCTTTCCATTTTCCAGATTCATAGAAACCAACAATTCCAATTAGATGGTCTTCTCAGGTTGGAGTAAAGCATGCCTACTCACGTTAAGACAGCTCAATAAGAGAAATTGGATAGAGATACAGCACATACTCAGTAGGACAGCCCTTTTGGACATTGAGTCTCCAAATGCAAACATATCATCTGTCTCATTTGAATCTAGACTGACAGACAAAATTATATAAGCACTCTAGCAACCTCTCAGAGCAAATTTTTTATAAAGTCTGTTTTTCCTTTTCTAGACTTTCCCTCCTATGTTCATTCTTGAAAACTTTTTCACTCTTTTAATTGACATTTCCAGTATCATTCAGCCTGAACCACACACTTGGATAAGAAGTTTCGGGTAACTGCAAATTTACGTATAACACAACACATCACTCTGGAATATATAATGTAACCTTAATCAAATCTTCTAAGTAGCTGTGATATATGACAGTATGGCACATTCTAGAGGTCATATTTGCAGATTTACATTACCTAATTCATACTTCTTCAGAATCACACCCATGTTCTGGGATCACTAAAATAGGATCTCAATTTAAGCAATAAAAATACTAGGATTACTGGTGTCATACTAATAGTATATTTCTTCTCAGTGTGGTGGTCTTCAGTACCAGATACTACAGTAAAATATGTCACATTTGCTAGCCTGCCCATAAAGTCACTACCTCAATTTTGCTTCCCAGTTTATCCTACATATCTTATTTGAAAAAAAAAAAAAACCCACACACAAACAAACAAAAAAAAAAATCCAACCAAAAACACAACAAACACCAACCCACAACCAAAGAAAAACCAAAACATCACAAAAAACACCTCACACACAAATAACACTCCCCAACCTCCAAAAAGCCACCAACACCACTGTGCTAAAACATATTCTACTTGAAATACAGAGTACCGAAATGGAACCAAGATGATGTCTCAACTACACATCAGTTTACACTACTGCTTCCAATATTAATTTACCAGAACTATATTCTGCCCGAGCACATGAACCATTGCTCATTAAATCACAGCCATGTACAACTGCTAATGGCATAAAGTTGAGGCTACATTACCAGAAAGGAAATAAAATTTTAACATCTCCTATGTTGAATGGGAGCAGCAGAGTTTCATTTTCTTCCTCCATTTAACATTCAAGAGTTGTTTTTATAAGCTTTGAGTACAAAAGCAGACAAAACCTGAAATAGCCTTTCAGGCTTCTATTTTCTGCTAGTCTCTGTCTCCCTCTAACTTTTTTCTTTCACCCACCTGCTCCCACATACTGGGTGCAGGGGGAAACAATTCTCTTTTGAAATCATCTTTAAGGATAATGGAAAAAGCATAGGTAAATAGTCAGTCCTCTCCTGCCACTAGACCTGCAGAGCATCTGATAAGAGCTTGACTGCTTTCAATTACATTGTGCTGTGGAAAAAAAAAAAAAAAAGAAATCCACAACCACCAAACAGAAAAAGTCCACAGAATAAGAGAATGTAGAAGAGCTATTTGGGGTCCTCTCTCCATCACTGACATTTTAAAAACTCATTTCAACATGATTTTCTTGTACAAAATGGTACCAGACTATCACATCATAAAGTGTTCTTGAAAGTACTGACAGGTTATCTAGCCAGAGTTTATAAAGCTTCAATCAGTGTAGCAAGGAACTAGAAATACAACCAGTAAAACTAGTTATAATTACTACTTAAAACAACCTGGATGCATGCTGAATCTGTTTTATCTTGCCAGGAAAAGCTTGCATGAGTAAATGCTATTACTTTTCCTCATTATTGTGACAAGTATCGAATAAAAAAAATTGTGGCTGGTGTATTTTTTCAGCTTTGAAAGGCACTAGCATTATTGGTATCAACTTTAATACTTCCTCTCAAGAAAAAAAAAAGTCAACTGCAAAGTGCAGCTGTGCATTTCTACTTAAGACATAAATAGTAGTGTCTTTGCACTTTAAGTACATGGCTGCCATGATTCTCTGACTCTTCAAGGACAGAATTTTAAAAATAACATAATATTTTTGGGAATAATCTCTATCACCTGCAACATTTCCTCTGTAGGTCAGTAATTGAAGTGAAGCATGAAGACATTTGCTGATTGCATGACAAAAGACAAAAAGCAAATTCTTTAGACAACTGGACACGTCTTCAGAACTTCAAATGCTGAGAGGAGATCCTAAATTCAAGTTTTCAGTTGCTATCAATATAGAAGCACATTCTGTTATGAGATTAAGAGAGACCAGCGTATTTTAGCAACCTATTTCGCATATTTACTAAGACTTTGACAAATGATTTTAAGATTGTGAACCACATAGCTTGTATTGGAGAAATATACTGAAGTTGACTTTATTTCTGGTTTTCAGGAAATCGAGTTCTGTTTCTGTAGAAAAATTGCGGCAGTCAGTAGAACTGGTAAGTAAACTCAGTTTCCCATCTTTTTTCCTTCATTTTCTGTTCTTGGAAAAAAGGGAACCAAAACATCAATTTTAATTTTACAGATTCACATGCCCACCTCAATGTTTTAGTTCTTTCCCATACTTAAGCAAACAATACTAACTAAACAATCTCTTCTTTCTAAAATAACTTGCTCCTAAAACAACTTTCCTATCTGGTTAAGAACATGAAGGATTAGACAGGAATTGGGTTGAGGGTGGGGAGAAAGAAGTGCTCCAAAGCACTTCAAATACTAAGAACAACAAAAATAAAATTGGACTTCTAAGTTTTTCATAAAGCTTGCTCAAAAGCCATTAGTTCTCAATCTCAATTTAACAGATTTTGGCCCACAATCAGATTAGATAGACCAATTCCTAAAGCTGGAAATTACTAGATGTCCTATTTAAAAGTCAGCATTTATGACAAATGCAAAAATGTTTACCAGAGAGAAACTGAAAACAAAGTTCACAAATTCAGACAACAAAGTAAAACGGAAACCAAGCTGAACGGTAAGGCTGCAGTAAACAACTCTTATGAAAGCTCTGAAAATACTAGAACAGATTTTTAAGAAGACTGGAATATAAAACATAGGAGATAAAATCCAATGCTACATGTAAAATAAATTGCACGAAAAAATTACGTGCTCTTATACATTATACTAAGGTTCAACGGTAACAGTTCAGAAAAGTCCACATTATTCTGAGTAGCATAACAAAAACAAGTAGAAAAATACTGAATTTTAGGACCCCTAAGGCAACACAGCAGAAAATAAAAAAAACATGCTGAAAGTAAAACAATGGTTACCTTTACAGAACGAACAGTACAGAACATATATCAAAGTTGAAATAAATAAGAAATTCAAAAGTCAGAGAACATATTTGTTGTAGTTAGCTTATATTATTACAGCATCCAGATCTTTTGTACTGGGCACTGTACAGAGTATTTCCTGCTAGAGAAAAAGCTCTTTCTGTATGTTTATAATGTAGTTATCACCACTTAGAAGTAGAAAAATTAGGTGAAATTAGCCAGTGAAATATATTTGGTTACAAGGAGGAACCCAAATGAAAAAAACCAGTTTAGACAAAAGATAAAAAAGGTAAGAAAGGATGAATAGCATAAAGAAGGTACACCTAGTCAACCTCCCTTGTTGAAATGTAAGGTGAAGACCATAGTAAATGTAACAAAGGCAGCAAAAGTAAATCCATTTTGGTATAATACAATGCTACCAAACTGCAAATATGACTTTATGTAACTACAGGTGATAGATGCCAGTATAATCACTGTCATCACAAATCACAGAATGGTAGGAGTTGGAAAGGACCTTTAGAGATCATCTAGTCCAAACCCCCTGCAGAAGCAGGATCACCTAAATCAGGTCACATAGGAACATGTCCAGGTGGGTCTTGAAGACCTCCAAGGAAGGAGACTCCACAACCCCTCTGGGCAGCCTGTGCCAGGGCTCCATCACCCTCACAGTGAAATAGTTTTTTCTTATGTTTAAACGGAACTTTTTGTGTTCCAGCTTCATCCCATTACCCCTTGTCCTGTTGCTAGCTACTACAGAAAAAAGAGATGTCCCAGTCTCCTGCCACCCACCCTTTAGATATTTGTAAATGTTAATAAGATGTCCCCACAGTCTCCTGTTCTCCAAACAGCCCCAGTTCCTGCAGCCCTTCCCGCAGACATAGACCAGACAAGCTCATAAATGCACCCCACAAACACAGATATAGTGACAAGAAGTTTAAACAGCCTCCTCTCTTTCCCTGATGGACATTTAGTCTTTGTTGATCTACGCAGTACAAATGAAAGCCAGTAGGAAAAAACTAACTCGAAAAATCCATTTACACCAGAGTGTTCAAAGAAACCAGAGCATTAATCATGCACTGCAATAACAGTACAATGTTATTACTTGCAGTTTCGTTATGTCTTACCACTGGTTGCAACCTGAGTAGCAACTCATTTTTAAGAGGCTATTAACATTCTTTTGGGTTTTAGGTTTTGTTTGTTTGGTTTTAATCTGAAACTTAGGTAAGATGAATAGCAACACAGATACTTAAATCTACATAGACATTTACTCAACCAGAAAGAACAATGAAAATAAGGCTAATCCTAATCAAATGGAAGATCCAAAGAACTATCACATTGAGCTGTATGAAATTATTTCTGCTCTCCTTTAAAGAAGAAAAAAAGAAGTTCAAAAGGCAGCACATCACTCATCCTATAAAAGAATTACAGATCTTGCAAAAGCTGTAAGAAGCAGAGAAAAAAATATGACACTTCAAGAAAGTTGACTACTCTCTAAAGTAAAGACACTGAGTATACCAAATTATGCACAGAAGCGCAAAAGAAATCAGAAATCTGGACCACTGGAAGAGTATTACTCCAAAAAGTCAGGATTGCTATACCATTTCTCCTTCCACTGAAGGCTAAGAAGAGTTACTTAGCAGCACACTGTTGCTCAAAAAAGAAGTCATCTCTGACTTCTCACTCCCAGTTGCATAGTTCCTTAATATATCTCACACCAGCTCCGCCTTAGTAAGTCAACTCAACTCATTAATTGAGCAAAAGACTATTCATATATTTTCTCTTTTTTGCTGGACTAGCTTTCTTCCAGATTACTGAGCTGAAACAGATGACTGAAGAATCCACTGAGTGTCAGAATTAGCAGAATGGAAGTAAAAGAGACACTTTCCTAAACAAGAATAGGGTTTTTCAATCATCAAGCTACTAAATTAGTTCAAAATAATCTTTCATCCCTCCAAGGTTTTCAAGTAATTAACAGATGAAAAACAAAACCACAAAAACAAAATACAACAAACCAGGTCCTACAGTTATTTTGCAGTACACAGAGTGGATATAATCTCTTTTCTGTTAACTCAGCATAGATATTCCAGTTGCAATTCTACCCAAGATCTGTACTTGGTCTTTCCTAACTGAATGGCCATCTCTGAATGCTTATAGTCAGAAGGCAATAAAAAACACGAGCAGCAAAAGCTATGGCAGCTCACTGTGGATGTCTGTATACATCCAAACTTGTCTACTTGCAGTAAAATATAAATTCTAAGGAAAGGCTGGTCTCTCTTACAACAAAGCATAGAAGTCCAGTTAATGTGTTCATTTAAATCTATTGCAGTCTCACAAAATTAATGTAACAAAGCAAGATTATTAATGCTACTGTACATTTCTCAAGTAATTTAGATCACACTTGCCCTGTGACCAGAAAATTTTAAATATAGAAAATATATTCTATAGACATTCTATTTATGGGGTGGTTTTTTTTGTGGTGAAACACATTCAAGAACCTGTCAACCATTCACTTTATTTGGCTACATAACTATAAGTAAAATAATACAGGGAAGCTACTCTAATTACAGAAGCTTCCAACAACTGCTAGAATGAGGCTCAACTGTTTTCACCACACAACTACCTGATGATCCTTATGTCTTCTGATAATACACAGTACAATCTATCAGAGTGGTAATGAGTTTGATTTTCTAAAGGACAGAACAAAAATCATGAGCAAGAAATAAGTAGCTCTATTATACTGTAAGTATACAGCAATATACTGTCTAAAAAAAAATCTTCATGTTAGCCCAGAAATCAGGCCACATTTTACCTTTGGGATCATATACGCAAAAGAATCACTTTACTACAGATGACATTTCTGACTTAAGAGGAGAAACTGGGCCAATTAAATACCTGAAAGAATATCCTTAATGGATTGTTCCAAATACTAAACTTAATGTCTTGCTGTTAAGTGTTCCTATTCTCTTCACCTTAAAGACAGTGACAAATTCAATACTATCCAATCTTAATTCTGCCTGAATGATGATCACCTCTCATAGCACTCAAAAGAACAGTACTAAAGTTCTGCAGTGAGGGCATTCAGTTAAATGTCCAACAGAACTATCTCTTTCTAAATTAATTTCTTCACAATTATTTCTATGAACAGATGGTAAATAATGTAGGGTCCACAAAGAATGTTTTGTCTTTTTTTTTAATATAGTGCTTACTATATATGGTAAGTTATCATACAGGAAGAATATTAATTTGGCACTACTAAAAATAAGGGATTGACAGGATGATTTGCAGAAGTGTATCAGTACTAATAACTTTGAAAAAGGCTGTGTCTCTATCAGAAATTATGTTACAAACTATTACAGAATTATCCTACTTCCAGTGGGGCTTCAAGAATAGTTAAATCATTTATGGCATTGCTTCTTGCATCAGTGTAATTCTGCAAACAGCGTTCAAACACATGGATATGCTTTTTTTAAAAAACAAAATCCCATTACAGTTACATTTGACATAATAGGAAATCTGTGAATCAGTTGATAAATTTCAATTCATTATGCATATTAGGTCCTACTTTATAATAAGAGTAAATTTCAAGATAATAAAGGAACAGATTTTTTTCCCAAAGCCTAGTCATGTAAAGTTTAAGCAGCAAGGTCGATTTTTTTTATTAAAAAAAAAGACAATACTGTATCTAGTTCTTAAATAAAAGACTGAAGTGTCATCCATCTGAACCAAACAGACCAAGCAAAATACCCTGCAATTCCTATGTTCTCCTCAATGTCGAAATGGGTGGATAAATTTAAAACCTGCTCTCTGAGGAGTTGCTTTATAGGCAATTTTCTCCCAGTATCAAGGTCTGCAATTTCCATTTGGCTGCCAGTTTGCGATTAAATTCATCACCTTTATTATAAAAATGTGCTGCACTCTGCGGCCTGCCGCACAAGAATTGTAAGGAAGACATTTTTCACTGCTAACAGCAGCATCATTCTGAGGCAGCCATCACATCTATTCAGACATTAGCGTCTCCAGTATAATGCAAGGACCCATCACTCACATGAAGAAGCCCTAACAGCAGGTATACCTCAGAGGAAGCTCTTCACAGGTGGTATCGTTAGTTCAACTTTTTCAGTAAAATTCCCTATTACCTCCTAGGTTAAATGTTTCTAAACGTTAGCGATTTAAAAACAAGTATACTGACATTAAACTTGTCTATTTGCATTAATCAAAGCATTTCTGAGAGTAAAATCTGTCCTCATATTGACTAAATCTTTACATACACCTTGTATTCCTCATCAAAATACATAGGATGGTCTTGAGACATTTGTATTTTTACTAAGAATTTTAGAGAGTTTTTTTAAGATAATATGAAGAGAAAATGTAGAGTATCCCTTTCTTTCCTGCAAACTTTGTCTTCCAATTTCCACTGATTTTTCCACTTCAACATGATCTACTTCTCCTTAAAAGTTTTAGAGTAAGCCTGAGAAATACTCAGAAGAAAAAAACAAACAAACAAAACAAAACCAAATCACAACACAAATACTCATTATCCCTTGATATGGAAGCCATGTGAGAATTCAAGCAAATTACACTATGTTTTTTAATGTCCTCCTCCACCATGAATGAAAATAAATGCCCTGTCATTCTGTTTCTTTTTTACCCCTAAACATTTTTTTGCCCCCTGAACATTTATTAGAAAGCAGCAAAGTGAAAGTTACCAACAGGTATAAGAGCTAACTAAAAGCCACATGCCAAAACTCTATGAAGCATGAGAGTTAAATTCATATTGATTTGTGCTTCGTTGAATGCGAGACTTGAAATTATACTAAAACAATGAAAGATAATATGCAATCAGCAATTAAAAATATTCCTTAGCATTCTACTAAAAAAAAGACAAGAATGACATTTAGTATCGGCTACACTGAAACATAATCAAACTGTATATGAGGTAATCAATCAATCTATATGCACAGTATGATTTAATTTCACACTTTAGTTTATTTATTATTCAGTTGTATTAACTAATGCTGTACTTCCAAAGCTGTGTTTCTCTGGCACTGTTTTTCAAAAATACTTGTTAGAAGACACGCAAACAGTATTTCATACAAAGCTGATCTATCTCAACAGTCAAACTATTCTGTGATAACTTCTTAACTCCTTTCATTTCACGTGGCCAGTTCTTACACACCTTTTTAAAATATAAGAAAAATCTGTCGAACCATAAATCTCTGATATTTAACTGGAAGAAGTTAAAAGGTTAAGTAAAATCATGTGTACATATCAGAAATTGTTAAATCTTGCACAAGTGAGACGTTTTTCACCATATTATATGAGTCACATGAAACAGTGACATCTACATTGAATGACTAACAAAAAAACCATACTGATGCTAATACCACACAATATAATTCATCAGAAAAACTGAGAAGGCATTTCATAAATAAACTCTAAAAAACAAAGTTAGGCAACCAAAAATTGTTTAGCCTATTTGGCTATGAAATTAACTTTTTCAACCAAACTTCAACCAAAACTACCAAACATTTATTCATATTGTAGAATAATGTTAGAAATTTTCTTTTGGAAGTAAAAATCTTGTTGCACTGTAACTAGTTGTTCTCCACTGCAATGCAGCATAGAAAGCTGATTTCAACTCAACTTTATGGAAAACAATAGCTTGGTATTTGCAAACTGAAGTTCCAATTATTTCACAGCCCAGTCGTTTAACAATTGGCACATCAAGTTCCGGGACTATTGGATAAAATTATCAACTAGATAAGATAACGCAGCATCAGTATTTACCTCTTGCCATGACAGCAAAAGCCAAGATTGGAGCTTTTGAAACTGAAACCACAACGAAGGAAGCATGACTATTTTGTCAAAATCTGTAGAATTAACCAAAATGTGGTGGTTCATAAAGGAAAGCATTCTGCATGACACTAATAAATAGCAGAAGACAGGTAACAATCAGCATAAAAGTCCATATGCAAGTATCCATAATCACATCCACCACATTCCCTAAGTAAATTTCAACACTATATTTCAAGAATAATAGTTTTTAAAAAACAAAATCTGAATTTTATTTTTTATCCTCAGAATTCAAAATACATTTGCATCTATAGTAAAACTGGAAAGTTTCATTTTTAGTGAAAATTCTGAAAAGTAAAAATTTTTAATTCTCTTCTAAGCTACATGAAAATACTCTTCATTCATAATGAGAAGATTTCAGTTAACTGATGTACATTAAAAACTGATATAAGAAGTCAAACAGTATACCCTCCTTCTCCTTTAGTTTTATAACTACAGCAATCTTACACATAACTTAATTATGTTCAGAAAAAAAAAATATTATTTCTAATCACACTAAATCTTGTCCATGGAGACTCGTAACTGAGTAATCTTTCCTTACTACTATAAGAGAGAGAAATGTATTAACTAGTACCTCTAACTAAGGAAGGGGATGGGGAGGCAGGTGGGGCAGAAACAGAAGAGATGAGGAAAGAATGGATCCACATCTGTATAACATACAGATCAGAAAGACTGAGAATACTAAAATGGAACTACTATTTTATCACTTTAGGAGCAAAGATCTCTGCTACCTAAAATATTGAAGATAATGTAAATTTTTATGGTGTAGCTGTAGAATCATCAATTTTCTCTTTAGATGACAAATTTAAGAACATCTTTTAGGAACAAACTAATAAGATGAAAAAAGTGCCATCCATCATACAAATAAAACAGCAAATATTTATACTGAATGTTAACTATAAACCATATGTAAGTTTTTTAAACATTATTTTATAAACTTCTAATACAATACAAATTCTAATTACACCAGTTCCATCTAGCTGTTAAACCCTGCAAAAAGGATCTTAATAAATTAAGACTTTATATTTGATACTGATTCGAATAGGCATAATCTGCACCTGGACTACAAAGTTAAAAGTTTGGGTTTTTTCCCCCCACCCCCAGTCCATTTCTAACTAACACTAAATAACAGATCCTATCAGCTCACAGAGCTATCCATCAGGGAGAAAAAGTTGGGGAAATAAACATTTCCTGAAGTATTTACAAAGATACTTGAGTATCTAGAACTTGCTTTAATATTCTTGTTTGTGAATGAAAAAGGTGTGGCTATTTAATGGAATTAAAATTGAAAGCTACAGATGCCCTTAAAAACTGTTTGCCACAGATATTATCCTGTAATAATAGCATGCCAAACAAAATTTAGTAGTTTACATCTCATATCTACTCTTGGCAATTAACATTTTAGTATTTTAGAGTTCCAGTGCTGCTAACTGGACTATATTGATAAATATAATTAGATTCTCTGCCTCTCATATAGGACAAAACATCACCATACTCACTAATTCAGCAGAGAGTCGTAAGAAAATAATCAATGCAGACAGGTGAAAAGTTTTGATTTACATAACGGGTGAATGCAATTTGTTTTCATGACCCCCTTGACATCTCGCTTCAAGATGTTACTTTGGGCCATGGACAAGTACAATTGCTATAGTGAAAATGCCTTTAGATCACCAGTGGTCTTCAACCATTTTCCACTTACAGACTAAGAAAAAGTTCCCAAAAGACGTGAAAGTTCAGTGTAGCCTCTTCTCCCAACAACAGATTTCCTTTTTGTTACCTTCAGCAACTCTTCATAATGCAGTGGGTCTACAAATCGTAGATTGAAAAACAGCATTCTGGTAATTCATCTTGCTTTTCACGTAGCTCCATGAACTTTGCCAACAAAAAAGGTGCTGTCTGCTTCGGAGAGAATGTGGTCTCGGAGGTCTCATATCAAACACTATTCTGTTTTCACGCAACAGCAAAATATAAACCCTGAAGAGTTCGATTTAGGGGGGGAAAAAAAAAAAATCTCGCTTCAAGATGTTCCTTGTTCTGCAAGTGACTGCATGGTTTCACTGATGGCACTTGCAAAAAATGAAATATGTCCGCTTTATAACTCTTTGCTATGTCAGAAAAGGTTAGAAACAAGAAATGGCTGGAGCAGTTCCATGTGACAAGCATGAGGTAAAATAGTATAGATTAAGTTGGAAAAAGAACATTGAGAAGAAATTTTGACTAGGTTGTACAAATGTTAACTTCAATATGAAGCACCTCCATTTCTTATCCTAAGAAAATGTTCTGTCAGATGATCCAAACCAGATGACAAGCTACTGCGGATCTCCTACTACAACAGTTACTGACACTTTTATATTTCAGCATCATTCTCCTTTCCTAAATCAACCGTAGCATATAATCTAGTAATGTTTGAAGGCTAACTTCAATCGTTGTATTATTTTGTCAATTGGAAATATTTTCTGAGCAGAAAGACATTTCAATTCAAGACGTCTGATTTTTCTGCTTCTTTCACATAAAGATTTGATTAGTTTATTGGTTTCAAAATCAATATATAATTTTTGTAGTTACTTATGCAGTAATACATTCCTAAAGTGCACTACATCCTTTATGGTTTTGTTTGGGCTTTTTTTAATGATACCAAAATTGATAGGTGCGTAGTATCTGCATCCACATTTGTGGCAGTTTCATTAATTAGCTTAACAGCCTGGAAATGATCCAGGCTTCTTTAGTAGCATTATTTGTTCCTTTGTCTTCCAAGTAAAAAAAAAAAAAAAGAAAGAGTTGGATGTTTTTACTTTAAACTGTTCTCCATGTATCAGTGTTTGATGTAATCTGATATAATGATGAGCAGTCAAAAACAACTCTAGCACAAACCATATTAAATGGGAACAGGAAGATCTATGTAAATGACAAAACATTCAGTTATGCTATTACATGGACAGAAGCAAAAAAACCAAAGACAATTTTATTTCTGATTTAACCACTCAGATTCATAACTATATTCTTCCTCTCAATTAAAAAAAAAATAAAGGAAAGTAACTAGTAACTGAAATAATTTGAACCAATTGAAAGCTGTAAGATCTAAAAGGCTATCACAAAACTTGAAGAAAAATTAAGTCCAGAATAAATTAAATCTGCTTCAAAGTTAACGTATCCAAATTTTTATGGCCAAAGAAAGTTGTTGAGTTTGCAAACATCAGGGGAAATTTGGAAGTCTGTCTTCAAAACATAGCTCACATTTACCAGTTCTAAATACTGATGCAAATATTTTTCAATAATGTACAACACAGTTGTCTGTCATTTTAACCTGTTGAATTTAGCAACTTTCTTGATTTGTACAAGGATTGTGTTTCTTTTCTAATCAGCCAAGTAACAGAGTGCAGTCTCTCCTCACTTAAATTACCCAGCGCACACCTAAATACCAACTGCCATCCCTCAAAACCGCAACATTAGCCGTAGTGGCTATCTACTACAACAACCATTTCTCTCCAATTCATCATCGTCAGCTTTCTCACTGACACTCTTCAGAACTGCCCAGTTGATAAATTGCTCTCTTATTCATCCTATGTTAATCCAAGGCTGATGCTAGAATATCTCTCTGAAGACACTTAACACTATTAAAACTCGGCACTACCAAGTGCCCTCAGCGTACATTAAACCTCCCATTTGGAACCAACAAGATTCCTCAAGAATAGTTATGAATAAAATACAGTTACTGAATCAATAGGCATTGTGTTTATGTACCACATTACGTAGATACAGAGCTTCCACATAATTCCTTGCTTCCTTGAAACCTACTGCAAATTATTAGAAATTGGAAGTATTTTGATCCATACAGAATTTATCTTAATTAATCGAACGTCAAGTTGAGACAGGGAAATTTTTCTCCTCTTACTGTTCCCCAAAATATCAGTCTATTTCTTAAATGCCATAGGTCTCTAAAAAGTTCTTTACAGCTGGCTTTTTGGGGAAAAGCTTCTTAAACTTACGGACTTTACTGTTTTTCAGTTTCTTCCACGGTGGATTTGATCTTTTGATAATGTTTTCTCCAGATTTTTTTGCCATAGGATCTTATGTTAGTCTTTTCACAAAAAGAAAATTTATCCACACAGAATGAACACAAAAACACTGCAAGAAATTTCAAAATACACAACTTAAATCTCTGCAATTACATTATTAAAACAGCTAAATGTGCTTCCTTTCTAAAGGCAATTTTACACCTGAGAGATACTTAAGTATCATTCTTACTCTCAAGATGTTTTAATACACGTATGAACAACCATCCTGACAGAATCTTAAATTGGAATTCATTTCTGATCTCTACTACATCATCTGTCCCCAGATTTTGTTCAGTCTATTTACCAGTTGATGTCAAAGTTGACAGAACTACATGAAAAGTGGGAATAAAAAAATCTATATAAGGAGACTTGCTACAGGTTGACTCAGAGGCAGTATCAGATTTCTGTAAAAGCCTCAAGTGATTTAAAGAAGCAGTAATTCCCTCATAAACTGACCACATATGAGCCTCTCACTATACTTATCTTTACAGATAAGATACTTAAGCAATTAAAGAACTTCCAACAACTTCTCTGTACCATAATCAAACATGCACCATATTCTCACTACACAGACAATCTTCACAGCAAAAACATTGTACTTTAAACAAGACACCTGAGCCAATTACAGCATTTTAAACCTTCAACTTTAACACACAAACCTTTACAGAACATGCTTGTCAACAGATGATACATACAGTATTTAGGCAAAGTTCATTGGTGGGTGTGGTGGCAGGAGGAACAGCTTGACAACTTTTTGAAAAAATATTTGTGATAACTTCTGGTGTAGGGTTGCAGCTCACTGTCCTTCAGAATGACAAAATGAAACTAACTAGAAGCAGTACATACAGGTGAGCAACATTGCTCAAAAGCAAACAGCACAGCCTCAGAGAATTTTCCCTTGCGTGCTCCTCCTCATTCATGCAAATAAACTGAAGATATTCATCAGCAAACCAAAGTGGATTTGGCTTGCTCTCCATCTGAAAATTTAAAATTATGCATTAACTTTTGATATAATTATTTGCAGGTTATTAGATTAAGCTGCATTAAGAAAAGTATTAACCAATTTGCTACTGCTTCAAATTCTGATAAATAAATGGAAGCCTTATGCATCATCAGCTGAATGATTTAGTTGAGTTGCCATTTAAATTTATGAACCAAAACATTAAGTTTTTATTAATATTTCTGCTAACCACATCTGTTGCTAACTTTTTAAGATTTCAGATGTATTCCAACTCCTAGACAATAATGAGGAAAATATACTGTGGTTAGGATAGGACATTTCAATCATGTAATGGCTACAGAAATTTCTAAAAGTTCTTTAATCTGAATTAGACAAAGCAATAAGATTCACTATTTCAACAGTTGAACGATTTAAAGAATTCAGTAAAGTCTGGTTTCCATCTAGTGTCAGCTAGTCTGAAAACAGTTACATTCTTAAAATTTTGAATGGACAAGATGCACAATCAGTTGATATCAATTAGGAGTCTCAGACTTTAAAGTAAATGAATGTGCTTCTCACTCTAAGGCTCTGCTCTACATCTTTAGCATTGAGCCACCTCAGCAATTGTGTCAAAGCCACTACTCTTGAGAGCATGCATGGCGAGTTCAATCACAGCTCTGATCTGTCTGAAAAGAAAGTCCACACCACACAAAAACAAGTCATAAAAAATTATAAGTAGACCTTTTAAGCCAGAGATTGATCCACTAGATAAGGGTATAAAATTTTGTATTATCTTCCCCTACCTCTGCTCTGACATCAGCAGCCGTTCTGATGCATTACCCCTCAGAACTACATCAACGTAACTTCCCGGTGAAGTAACATGATTTTAATTGTTCATTATGCTGAGATTTTTTTCCTTTTCAAAACTGGTTTTAAAGTGTAAACATTTATAAGGTTATATACCCTTAAAAGTGTTAGCTACTTCGCTATAAATATGCTCAGATGCGAGTCATCACACAAATTGCTTCATGGTTTATCCCTTTTAAAAAGGGATCTCATGAAGATCTTCCTACCCAGGCTCTTCCTGGAGCATTGCAACGAAGTCAAAGAATCAAAACATTGCACCAGTACACTTGGTGCTGGAAACACTAGGGCAAGGAGTAAAGTACACGTAGGTACTCAGATGCAGAGCAGTTAAAATTATTTAAAAAAAAACAATTAAAAAAAATTACTTACTCTCTGCTATTCAATCAACTACTTATATACCACAAAAAATGCTAAACAACCTGTTAATAGCTATCTATTGCCATTTCCCTTGAAGAAAATTATTTTTTACAATGAACTGAGATGCAAAATTTATTATTTGGTATTGAGGACCAAAATCAATTCTCAAATAAAAAGTAACTGAAAATCTCTTCAATTTTACTCTGTATTTTAAGCTATCAGACTAAAATTAAAAAAAAACCCTGTTAACATTGTCACACTCACCTCAAACACTAATACTTGTTAAACTAACTGAAGAGCATCCAAAAAGCTGCAACTTCTTGTAACAGACCCAAACAACAGAGGTTTAGTAACACAACTGTTCGAATAGAAGCACTTTAACTTGCACCATCTTGTTGCTGTTCTCAAACATTCAACTAGCTTGCAACAGACACACTTTTAATGGAACCAAGAGCAACACTCTGGAAAGGCAGCTCCACTAGGGAAACTAGGTATTATTTCTCTTGAAAATTGTCATGGCTGTTTTGCTCACTCAAGCACAAATCATCTAAAAAGCTATTAAAAAACTAACTCCACTTTTATGAAATATTTCCAAAAAACTCAAACAAAACCAGAAAATGGAAATTATTTTAAGTACACGGTACAAGGTCACATGGGCTATTTTCTCAACTCAAAAGTAGAAATGTAACGTCATCTTTCAGCAACTTAACTGTGTCTCACCAAAGCAAAGAGATTTAATTCAGATTATAAACATCACTCCTATTACCTGTATCAGGGTTCCAAAAACAGTTCCGATGTCATCCACAGACCTAAATTCCCTTCCTGCAAAGCCACAGACATATCTTCTATCTTAGTACTTCTGCTGACCCAACCTTAATTGCACTGAGCATAATAAGATTAAGAACACTGGCAGTTTTACTATTTGTACTAGTTTTCTTAGCACTGAGTTATTAAATTTCAATAAAATGGCAAAATCAGAGTATTTTCATAGCATGCATTTTTATTAAAATCAATACAGAAAAATGTACACAGCCTGAATAAGAAGTTGTGAGCTATGTTTCAATAAAGACAAGGGTCAGTGAGTGAGGGCATTTCATTAGTTCACAGCTTTCCTGGCAAGCTATTCCCCCCCCATCTCCCCCCTCTTCTGCCCCCCGACATTCCATATAAGCAGTCAAACATAAACCATGGGTCTCCATGGCAGACTCCAGCTGTATTTCAATCGGCCAGAGCTGTCAGGATGGTCTGGTAATTAACATTAACATGGGTCTATCCTGTTAGCCACAGAATATATACCAAACCAGCATCTAGTAATACATTTAATTAATAGGATACATGTATCAGTATGCATTCACTAAAAATGAGAATGTTTTAACATGGAGTAATTAAAGCCAAGTTAAACGTACTTGCTTTTCTAACAAAGCCTACTCAATTCAAACCCCAATACAGATTTGGCATTGTTTAGTGTACTAAGAGGAAGAAATTTTTAATTTAAGAATGGCTGAAACAGATAACCTGGTCAAACAAGCTACTGAACTAGAGAAGTAACCATTTCACGTCCAGCCTTCTCTTTACACACACAGCACTCAGTGAACACCAGTAACTTCTTTCCTGACTTGACCTTTTCTATTTTGATGAAAGTAAACTTAATTTTCATAATGGAGATACTGTAAGTATTCTCTTAAAATCTACTAAGTGTTTCTCAGTTGGTGGTAGTTGGATTTGGGGTTTTTTTTTCCTCTTTAATCAACAAACCTTCAAGCCTTTCCCTTGAGCTTTACAAAAGCATCACATACTACTCCCTAATTTAATCAGGGCTCGGTCAGTTGTTTCTAACAGTAGCAAGAATTTTTTATATGACACTAGTTACTTTGGAAACTTCTCTACATTTTCAGATGAGGAAAACGTAATTCAATTCCAGCTTTAAGTAACAAGTACAATCAAACAAAAATGATAAAAAATTCAAACAGGTCTCTCCCAATTGCAAGACAGGTAAGTCAGCAGCTCTTGCTGTTGTACAGAGCTTAGGACTACCATGGTTACTCTTATCTAAAAAACCTTATGATGGCATTTTAATAATTAACTATTGGTAAGCACCAGTGAATGAACTGCTTTCAAAGTATGAGCTTAAAATAACTGCTTTACTAACTTAGGACTTTTAATAGTCTAAATAACACCCACCTTTTTCAGTTGCAGGTCAGGTGACTGCAATCCAAAAAATGTTGCAAATATAGCTCAAAAAATAACTTAAACAGAACTGTTGCGGGTGGAAACAAGTTTTTAATACTTTTCTCCAAGCTAAAAAAAAAAAAAGCAAAACAACCCTAAACTTTTTCTTAAATGCAATGGAACTTTTGTTTTGATGTTGTAAAAGGCTACCAAGGAATTAAAAAACAAAACAAAATTTCAGAACAAGTCATACAAAGTGTTTGAACACACAAGTTTTAGAAGCTTTACAACCTTGTTATTATGAGGCAATCAAAAATCAGAAAAATGCCTCAGACCGTTAGCTTCAAATTTAGAGATGATTAAAGAACCAGATTCAAAAGAGCACTACTGATAAACAGCACACAAGGAATACTCACTGCTTGTCACATACTGTTTTATACGATTTTAACATTACAACTCAGAAGTTTAAAAACTAATCTGAGACTCTCTGAGAAAACACCTCTCATAAGGCCTTTATCCTAAACACTATTCATCTCTTGACTTTGCATTGAGGCATTGTTCATACTGAAATAGTGGGGTTTTGTGGCAAGGTCTGACATAACTGGAAAACAGACATGCTAACGTGGCCAATGCCCCTTCATCAAATCTGACAAGTCAGCAAAACCCTCAGTTAAGCACAGGCTATATTTACATAATCACAAACAGTAAGGTCATGAACAAAAGTAACTAGATAACTTCTCAGGGAGAACTTAATTACAACACCAAAACAAATTTCTTCACTCCTAACTCATGTAGACATTTTGGTTAAGACAATGAGAGTGACACAAACACTGCAGTTTTGAGTACTGCCCTCTGCAAGTTCACATGCACTTTTTTTCAGCAAGCACAGTAATCAGAAAGCAATGTAGAAGATAAATTTATCCTCCTTAATCCCTATCTAGATATTTTTACAGTTAGCTTTGTTAAGACTGTTAGTCAGAAAAAGGCAGCCTATTTGACAGGAAATTAGATTAATGTCCAAAAGCTAGATGTGTGGCTTAATTTACATTTAAAGGTAGACACATTTTTAAGTGATAAGAAGGCAAAGTTTTTGAGGTGTAGCTTAGCGAGGAAGAATTAATTCCCTATTAAGTCTGCATCAATACATTTTTTAAAATACCACAGGTCTTATCGATGTATGTTCCAATTAGTTACAGCATTATGACCCCCATTACAGGTTCAAAAAACCCCCCACAAAGACAAAAATTACAAAATTCATATCTCAGTTACTAGTTTAGGTATATTTGTTCACAATTTACTGAAAGAATAAAAACAAAGTAACTTGGTAATTTCAATAGATCAGAATGCAATTGCACAGTTTGAAATGCCCAATTATTTTTTTTAAAAATAGTGTTAGGTACAACTCGATAACTTTTCCACAAGAAGGGGACCACCAAAATACATAAGTTGTCAGAAAAAACAATCTAGGTTAGAATCATAAAAGTTAGTAACTGAAGAGAAAAAAAAAAAATCAGGTCACATTTGATGGTGCAAACAATTACAGGAAACACAGCCTATTCCACATTCAGGAAGAGCCCTCTTCCCACAGGTTTGCACTACTCTGATAAAAACAATCCAGCTTCCTAGTTATTATGATGTGCACTTTAAACATCCTTGCTAATCCACAAAAACCTTATTTACACATAAGAACTTGAAAGCACATATGCAAAAATATCTGTAACTTAAATAAAACCTACTTTCAAATATTATCATAAAGTATTTTTTTTCACAAAAGTTTCCTTTTAATACCTCTCACATTTAAGCTGATCTTCAAAACCAAATGCCATAAAGCAGAGACCATCTAAGTTAAGCACTCAAATTTTCAAAGATCAAACACTAGGACAGAGTTAAGAAAAGAAAATATGTTTTGGATAATAAAAAGAGCATAGAAATGGGCCACAAAAAGTAGATATACATTCTGAAACCTAACCACATTAGATGTACCAGTCATCTAAATCAACAACTCCATTTCTATTTCTATCTCTTGTTGCAAACAATTAGAAGAAGTAATCACAACACAAGTCCATTTGAGTTTTTTTTTAAATAATGGCATGTAAAAATAAATAAGTTTTTAAAACCTTAGCATCCAGTAAAGAAAGCAATCCCATGTTTGAATTCTTAGGGTTGTGATTATTTCTTCAGTTTGATCAGCACTAAATAAAAGACAAAGGCAGATCATAATATTATTCTCCTCAAGTATAAACAAAACCTTCAGGAAAAAGGTTGTATAGTAACCAGAAAAACCACCACCTACCTAAAGCACAAGACAATAAACCAGAAGCAGTGAACCACACTGAAGGGTGGACAGGAGCAAAGAGGAAACATGAACACTGTAACTCTATTTTTAGATTTTGAATATAAACCTATATATAACAAATATTAGGAGCAGGAATGTATATTCTCAAAGGTGACATAAAATAATTGATGAACCTATGAAATATTATAGTTTTAAGTAAGCATTATAAACCTTGCAGAACTTTCTAACAAAACTATAGTCTGCTATTGCTACATCATCTGGAGAATTTCAGAGTAGCATATAGTTCAAGACACTGAACACAGTGCCCCTCTGGTAAGCAGGTTCGGTGTTTTACAGAACAGTTGTTCCAACTTCTCAACTGTTCATTGCTATTTACTGCTCCACCTAAGTAATACTGCACATAAGCATACATATATCTAAGTCCACATAAATATAGATACCTGCACAAATCCACAAGTATCCTGTCATTCTTTGTCGATCTTCTAATAGATTCATTAATTTCACTACTCAAGTCTGCAACAGTGTACAGAGGCCAGTCTCTCGCCTCAGAAAAAAAATAACTGGCGCCCCTTAGTGTTCAAATTTTGAAGCCTTGAAGCAATTTACTAGATTTGCATGAAACATTTTTTTTCAGCATTCCAAAAAGTTTTCTGCCTCCACAATACTTCCACCCAACTGCCAACGTAAACAGGAAAAGCAGAACAGCTTAAAGAGAAAGCAGACTACTTCCTGAGAGTATTTAGAATCATGGATTGTATTTTATTTCTATTTATTTTAACAAAGAGTGTGAAGAATAGCTCCAAAATGCTCCTTAAACTTTTTCAGCAAGAATCTTCACAGCCCTCATTTTGTAACTCTAATATCTCACAAAACAGATTTCCAGAGCTTTCAATACTTTAAAACATATAAAAAGATTTAAGAATTTCCGACCTTCCTTTTTTTAATTTCCTTTTCATATAGGGAAATGTTTTTCTTTCTTTTGTTCTCTGACAAATTAAGAAGAAAAGGTTTTGAGCCTGCTCTGGCATAATACGTTAAGTTGAAGAGATTGAGGAATTTAAATATCCAACATCAAGCCTCTGGAAGGCTCATTTGTGCTAAAAAGCTGTCTTCTCAGTCAAGTTTCTTCTTGATGTTTATTGTAAATCTATCTAGTCTGAAGTGGTTGTTTGTTGTGGTGAATAAGATCGTAAGTTTTAAGCAGTTTTACTTTTCACATCCATATTTGCTCCAATATAAATTCAAACTTCACTAAGAGTCTTGAGAACAAAAATAGAATATCTCATTATATTGCTTCCCACGGTCCATCTTTCAGTATTCTTCAGAGTGGTTTTTTTTATTCCTCTATCATTTACTTCAGAAGGTAGCATTTTCTCGATATGCCATTTTTTGTTGTACTACAGTTACTATCTCATTTTTACAGTCTTGGAAGAGGGCGGGGAGTTGTTCTACCAAATATAACCAGCTCTTTCATCTTCCGAGGTCAACAACTTCCCAAACTTCTTTTAGGGAGCAGGAAATACGTCTGCAAATAAGAGTCCTAACTCGGAATCTCAAAATTCAGTAATTTCACATTAAGAATCCCAACAAGCTCAAACTGTAAAAAATAATTTATGGTTCTAACATATGCTACCAAACACGATTAAACAAACAGGTCTCTCTAACTCTCCAGAAATTCTAAGTTTAAGGTGGTGAGAAGTGAAAGGAAACTTATGAGTCCAAGCAATATGTGAATTTAAAATACTAAACTCAAGTATTTTGCCTTGTTTTTAATACAGTAGGTTTGCTACTGGAGTGACAAGAAGTATGAGATACATGAAGTTCACTGTATATACTTTTTAAAAATCCTTCCTAAAATGAGATTACTTATTTGTAAAAGTGTAACTTTAAAGGCAGCTATTTAGGGGGGGGAAAAAGGGGATTGGGGGTGGATGGTCAACCTACAGGGACAGCCCCTTGCCCCTCCAAGCGGGAACGGCAGTGGACGTTTGGCAGGATCAGACGAGGCAATTTCGTAATGTTTCCTCCCCCCGCCCCCCCGCCTCACTAAAGTCACACGTAGAAGTCTTTCAAGTTAAGTTTCTTTTAAAAGTCCCGATAACTGAAAGAAAATTTTTATTCGGTTCCCTTAGAGTATAGTAAAATGATAATTAGTTTCGTGGCCAGTTTGGGGTGGGGTAGAGCTGGAGCTTAAGAAAGAGCTCAGCTCCCTCCGTCTTAGTCATTCAAGTTCAAGCAGCTTCCAGAACAGCCAAATCTCGAAACCAAACACCCTCCCAAAGCTGCCTGTCGTCCCCCCCCCGCCCCCACCCCCCGCTCGGGGCCCTCTGGCCGGGCCGCGGGGCGCTCCCACGGGCGCCGCGCAGGACCCCTCTCGCCGCCGCCGCGGGAGGGGAGCGCCGCGCCGCCAGCCGGCCTTCCCCTCCCCTCCTCCCTGCCTTCCCCCACAGCACATTCCTGAGCTCCTCTCATCGCTCCCTCCCCTCCGTGCGGTAGCTACCCTTCCCCCGGTTTCATGAGACAGTGCGAGGAAGGGAAAAAGAAAAGGAAAAAAAATTTAAAAGAAAAACAAAACACGGGAGAACAGGGGGACCTGTGTGGCCGGGGCTGCCTCCTCCCCCTCCCACTCGCTCTCCGAGTCCCCCGGCACCACACGGCAGCAGTCAGGGCGGAGAGAGCCCGCACTTCCCCTTTGTTTTAGGCTCTCCAGCCGGGGGCCGAGAGCGTGCGGAGAACAGCGGAGAGCGAAAACAGGCCCCGGGCTCGCCCCGCCGCCCGGCTGGGGCGGGGAGGGGGGGCGAGCGGGATCCCGCGAGTGGAGCAGAGGCCCGGGGAGGGAGGAAAGGAAGACCAGGGTAGAGCAGGGCGGCGGAGCGGGGGAAGGGGCGGCCAGGCGAGCGCTTTTACCTTCGTCCAGCAGCCTCTCGAGGTGGTTGAAGATCCCGCAGAAGTTGGGGAGGCTGCTCATCAGCTTCTTGTCGTTCATCAGCTGCATCAGGTAATCGGGGCTCGGCTTCGGCTTCTCCTTGGTTTCCATTTCCCCAACCATATTCCAAGCCCGCGCAGAGACGGCGAGCGCCCGCAGCAGCTCCGCCGAGCAACGCGACCGCGGCACGGGGCGCCCGGCTGGATCCGGGCGGGCAGGGAGGCGGTGGGGGAGGGGAGGGGGCGGGGAGGGGAGCTTCCCCGAGGAAGGAGGAGAAGGAGGAGGATTCAAATCCGGAGACAAACGCAGACCCGCCGCCGAGTCCGAGGGATCGAAAAAATGAGGAAACTCGGTAGAAACCCCCGTGCGGGCTGCGCCCTCCTCTCCGGGCACAAGGACCCGCTGCTGCCTCTCGGTGCCGCCGCCGCCGCTTCCCTGCTCCGTGCGCCCTCGGCCGGCGCAGTCCTCGGTGCGTTCCCCCTCCTCCTCCTCCTCCCGCGCACACACACGCTGAGCCCGGCTTCTCCTCTCGGCGCTGCCCCCTGTCTCCGCGGCGGGGAAGGGAGGGGACGAGTGGGGCGGGCGGGCGCTACTGCCGCGGCTGCCGCTTCCGAGGAGCCGCCGCCGGTGTCTCTCCGCTGTTGCCGCCGCCGCTGTTGTTACCGCCGCGCTGCGCCTGGCGAGTCCTCCTCTCCGCCTCGCGCCCGCCCGCCCGCCCGCCCTCCCTCCTGCCGCCGCCGCCGCTGCTGCCTGTGGCTGGTGAGTCTCAGCCCCGCCGCCGCCTCCTCACTTCTCCTCAGTTCGCTCCGGAGTTCGCTTCAGTTCAGGCTGCGCTGGCAGCAGCAGCAGCAGCGGCGGCAGGCGGGGAGGGGGCAGGGCCCGCGGGGGTGGGGCACGTCAGGGGGCGGGCTTAGGGGCGGGGCGGGCGTTACTCGGCGGCCGGCGGCGGCAGCGCCGCTTGGCGGAGCCAGCTGTGGCTCCCTTTCCGCTCCGGGGGCCCGGGGTGGTGGCGGCGGCAGGTGGGAGGAGGGGAAGGAAGCGGGGAGCGTTAGCGGGCTGGAGCGGGTTTTCTTCCCCCGGCCACGCCCCCGCTGAGCGTATGCGCGTGGACAGGTGCAGGCGCGCAGCGTCGTGTGCGGCTCCCGCGCGCTGACCCCCCGCCCCACAGCAACACACACACGCGCACGGAACTCTTCTAAACAAAGTCGCGTTCCTTCGCCCGTTCCGCGCGGCGTATTACGGGGGTGGTGCGAGGCGGGGCCGGGTCACGTGCACCCCCGCGGGGCGGGGACAGCCCCGTCGCGGCGCGCGTGCGCCGGCCGTTGTCAGCGGTGTGGCCGCGGTCTCGCGCGGCAAAAGGGAGCGGCCGCGCGCGGACGGATTGGGGGGGGGGGGGGGGGCAGTCTGTTGCGCCGCGCATGCGCCCGCGGGCAGTGGGAGGCGCGGGCGGCGGTGCGGCGCGAGGAGCGATTTCTAATCGGTAAAGGGGCGGCGGGGGTAGGAACTGAGCGCGGTGCGGGGCTGAGGTACCGCGGCCAGGGGCGCGCCCCAGCCCCGAGGGACGGCGAAGAGAAGCGGGGATGGTGGGAGCTGCTCTTTCCTCCGCGCTCTCTCCGTCTGTGGGCCTGGCAGCAGGAGCCCGCGTGCGGCGGGAGCGGTTTAACGCCCGCTTTCGGTCTCGGAGGGGTGCGTAGCGGGCTGGGAGTTGTCCGCCGGAGGTGGAGGGGAAACGCAGGCGGCGGCCGAGCCGCACGCCCGACCCCGGCACAGCGCCCAGCCCCGACCGGGCGACCCGCCCGCCTCGGCGCCCCGCGGCTCCCGGGCAGCCGCTGCCGTCCCGCCCCAGCCTCGCCGGCGGGCAGTCAGACGCCCTTTTTGCTTACAGGGCAGCACTGTGTTCTGGCATCAGCCGTGGCTTGTTTGACGGGTTTGGATGGGAGACGTGCTAGGAGCAGCAGTGTTCGGCAGCCAGAACCAGAATTAACGTGTTCCATCCCCTGTAGCCGCAGAGGCCAAGCGGCGCGACGCGGTTGCTTGTACGTATTTTCCTTCCCCATGCAGCTACCTGCTGTTCCGATTCGGTGCTTATTACTTAGGGGGACGTCGGAAACCTGTGGTGCGTTTTTCAAGTGGCTTGGTAGAGCTTGGGTTACAAAGTCAGATAAGAATCACTTTATGCTTCATTTAGCATGAAGCTCAGAACAGACGTGTTTAATAGGACTTAGATATAAAGCCTAGCTATTGCTTGGAATTCTGTGAAAATTCAAATGTCGTTTCATACATCCTGCAAAGTATTTGAAGAAACTGCAAATATTAAGTTAATCGCAGTGAACAATGCTCCCAAAACTAAAAAAGAAGTACCTGTCGTTTTGACAAGTGTACGGTTTTTTTTAGGTATTGTCAAGCAGTGTTATTCTACTTTCCCTGAAAGAATATGCATTGACAAAACTGTAGAGAAAGTGTAGTTCTCATAATGATAAAAAATGGCTTGGATTATTGCATTCTTTCTAATCTTTGTTGTCTTTTTTTCCCCTATAAATAAGTAGAACTTATTATTTGGATGTGAGAATTTTTATTTCCGAGTTTTCTTTATATTAAGTAAAAATAAATTACTTATTAAGTCAGATTTATTGTTTCTGTAATTTAAAAAATGTACATTCAACAAGAAAACAATATTTTTGTTATCAAAGAAAAAGTAGCAATGTTACAAACCATTTTTTTTAATGTAGATTCTTAGTCCATCAACACCATGCCCAAGGCACACTGCAGTATGCCTATGGTTGATGAAACAATACAGTTTCTATTCAGTAACAACACTATATATCCTTTTTTTCCAACTTTGTTTTAAAATTGTGACCAGCTAAAACACAACCGTGTGCTTCACAAAATTGCCATCCTTTTATGTATCCTAAATCAGCCTGAAAGATGATGTAGTTTTGTAGCCCTTTATTTGCTAATTTTTAACCAGTGATTGAAGGCTCTTTTTAACCCTGAGAACACTTGCTATTGAATCCTTCAATTTGATTAAAACCATCCATCAGAGAGTAGGCTCTCATCTTATAATGAGATCAACTTGTATAATGTTAGAATAATTGTTCTAGGCTGCTACTTCTCATAGTAAAAATAGCACATGGAGACTTTCTTCAGCAGATTTGGTGTGGCTGTTCTCATACCACTTCGTTATTTCTTCCTGCACATAAAGTGCTTCCAGTGTTTGAATGTGAGCAGAAAACAGAAGGTAAAAAATACCAGCACAAGTTGTTGTGCAATAGCTATCAGTTGTCTTACCTGCTAATAGGAACAATACCACCTATCTTAAGCTATTTAGCATTTACTTACTGGAGAATAAGATGGTACAGCACCAGCAGTTATTAAGGAATATCTTATGCACTGCAGTGCAAAATTCAGGCTCTAGTTTTCTCAGTTAATCTGAATTATTTTCTCAATCTGAACAGTTCTAAAATCAAGGCAAAGCTATGTGCTGAAGCTGACCATGTAGTTAGGAATAAATGACTTAAGAACAATTATCATACTTCATTTTTTTTTCATAAATACTTCAAGACTCTGAATTTAAATAATTGATAAAATGCTCTTGGAAAAGCTGAATGTTTTAACAAAATGCAGATAACACCATTAGTTTCAAGTAAGCAAATCACCATGATGTCTTTCTTATCAAATAAACACTAAAAAAAAAAGCTGCCTAAAAGCTCTTCTCAACATAATTTCTGTTCTTATCTCTGCCTTTACCTTCCCACACTTCCATGTCCCAGGAAAGTGTGTTTTAAGAGTACCTGGGAGATGAAAGGTAAATGAATTCTGGTTAAGGAGCTGAAGGTATTGTCCCCATCAAGACTGCTGTGTCTACAGCTTGATCTGCAGAGGTACTAGAAGTCCTGTATTGAACTTTGCAGATTTCCCATGGGGGAAGAAATGTGATGGGTTGGAAGACCAGAGCAGGGTAAACAGGTCCTGTGGGTAATGGGAAGAGGCTGTGTGGTAGTCATATCAGGGGTGTGAGGTAGGTGAGGAAACAGAGGTTGGTTTATTTCATTTAAGCCAGGTCCTGTAGTCAGGTAATGCTCTTTAGGTACTGTCCAGTGCCTTAACTTCTGTCTAGATGTAAGCAGAAGTACCTGTCTTAACTCCTGTGTTTTCATGTAAGGTAGCCCTTGAATCACATAACCTACAGTATTCTCCAACAGGTTCTCTGTTAAGGTGAAGTTTTATTGCATTAATCTAATCTTGAAGTAAGCAAAATTACGATAGTGCCAGCAGCAGCCACTGTATATTACAGTAAAGACCTGCAATGATCATAAAAAGCAAATTTAATTACTGCTATAATGTTCGTAGCTGATAGCACCTTAGGAAGTGGGAGAGCTGAAGGCTGATGACTATTGGGAAACATCCTCTTTTAGTTAAAGTGATGACTGTCATTTCAGCATCTCTGCTGACCAAATTGTAGGTGTTATACAGTTGGACATCATCAGCCTTCTGCAACGTTAACAGGAAAGTAGCAATGTGCTGTACTACTCTTCTTTATGGAAAGAAGTGATTCTTCTCTTGCCCATTAAAGTCACTCAAGGAAAAAATACTATATTTGCAATTCAGTATTGGATAGTTCTTGGTGTACAAGATTGTAGCTGCTGTAACTGTAATGCAGCACTGAGATGTGGCCCCTACCAGATGGAAATCCAAAATTCATTCATCTCTACAAGGTGGTTAACATGTGAACAGAATAAGGTCTAGAGCCAGACTGAAAATCTCCAGAACCAATTACATTGAAATTCTGTGATGTATGTGACAACAAAAACATATTTCATTTTTGACATTAAGCCAAACCAACAGGTAACTTGGAATAGTGCACTACTATGACTGCTCTTTGAAAAGGAATAAGCAGATGGCATAGCATTCATAGTATAAAAAGGGACATTTCTGAGTGCTGTGTGTAATCTTGGAAGAGGTAATGCCCACATTTGCCCACTACTGATATTAAGTGATTGTGGGAAAAGTGGAAGATACAGGTTTTAAGTACACCCTAGTCTGAAAAGATTCAGATTTATATCTTTTGTACAGTTTGAAGTACTTTAAGTATAACAACTGTAAAGAAGACTGTAGTAACCCACAGTATCACTCCTGTTAGAACTAGCTATTGCTCAAGTTGGAATTAAGGAGCCAGAAGAAGAGATATCTTTGTGATTCATCCACAAGAGTATGAAGAGCTGCATTCTCTCTCTGTTCCTGTGGTTTTGTATTAAGCAGTCATGAAGCTGAGAAGAAAATGCTAAGTCATGCCAAAAAATAAGTATTTTCCAGCTCTGACCTAAATCTCACACTTGGCAATTTTAATGGTAAGGTATGTATTCCATATACCTTAAGTTACTGTGATGGTATGCTGTTACACAGATAGAACAGAGGAGGCCTAAATTGGGCTTCATAAAATATGAAGCATTTTTTTTAACTCTCAGTAGTTAGGGAAGGCATGTATATGTCTGTATTGGGCTTCATCTTGCCTGGCTACCACATAGTCACGGTTATGATATTTTATCTGCAAGTTCATAAGCTTCCTTACATCTTGTAATTTATAAACACTGAGATTAGTTTTGTGCATTTTCCTGTTGGGTCATGCATAATAAATATTCTTCCTACCTCGCTCAGAGAGGCCAAATAGTCTCTTGAAATGCATATTTCCAGTGCTTCTGTGTGTGCACAGTCCTACAGCTTCAGATAGTGTTCTAGATCCTACACTTTCCATCTTTAGAGTCACAAAATTCCTGCCTTAGTTATATGGCTCCACTCTTATGGAGAGGAAAATTCCAAGTGGCTTACAATGTTAGAATATCTGGAAATGAAGAATATTAAGTGATCTTAGCCATTATTACAGACATACCTGGGTGTTTTTTACCTTCTCGCAGATTTGCACTGGATATCGAACTTGGAAACTATCCAGGCTAACATCCTGCATTTTAGTTGACACAGACATCTCATGTACAGTAGTGCCCTCAGCAGCTTTTTTGTTTGCAAAATGCTAACAACCAACTAAACGAAAAATACAATGTTGAAGGACCTGTTTCCTTGTAAGATGTGTAATCAGAAGTATCTTTTCATCATAGTAAGAATTTTTTTCACCTTCACCGTAGAATTTTAAAAATGAGACAAATTTTATTTCAGGGAAATTTGTAGATTTCTTTTGGCAGCCACAGTGGCAAAGAGCTGACAGCTAAAGAAGCTGTTAAGTTCTGGCTTTCAGGTGCATCATCTTTTGGTAAAATACCATAGTATATTGGTTACTGTTGAATAGAAGTGAAATGTTTTCAGCCTTAACTTTATATTACATTAACCATTCTTCTCAACTCCTACTAAAACCAAATAGAGCTTAAAATGTAACTGATGCATTAATTTAACTTTAACATATGAAGTATGAATGTGCATATGTATAAACTTAGACTGAGGGATTGCCAGCAGTGTGTTACTTATGCTTTTTAATATTCAGTACTGAAAGAGCAGCAGTTCTTACCCAAGGAGCTTATATATAACTGAATAGAAAACATCTGAACAAATTATAAGAAAGCTTTAAGTTTTTTAAAACTTTGTGGTCAATGAGTAAAAACTGTTTTTATTGGCTGGACCTTCTAATAAAATGCAATTAATCGCCAAAAAAAATCCAGAATTTTACTTTTAACTATGAAATTTTTTTCCTCATAATTTACATATTCCAAATCTTTACTAAAAACAAATCCTTTTTTACCTGTTTAATGGTGGAGAAAAGTATCTAGAGTTACAAAGTTGTGAGGAAAGCAAGGACCAAGTAATGTGAATTGTAAAAGCTTCTGGAGATAGACAGAACTGCTCAACAGTGTTCAACCAAAGCAAGGAAGAGAAAGCAGTGCTACAATGGTAGTTAATTTACCCTCACAAAGACCATTGTGCTGCCAGGCTATACTATGCTCAGAAGCTTGCTCTCTGCTTTACCTCTTCATGGAGATTTGGAACTTTCCTCAAAAGGAAACAGCAGTGTATTTTTATGGTCCCTTTTCGCTTTAGGAAGACTAAGCTGTTTCATTTGTGGGTGGCTGTCTCCCATTTGCTCCTCCTACCCATGGTCTTTCTGCTAAGTGTAGGAGGTCTTTTCTAGAGTATAGTAGCCACATAGATTGTAGTTACTGTATGCCCCAGAGCCCATTTCAGAGTCTTCTCCTTGTCAGAAGCTACAAAACACCTAAGTACTTCAGTGGGTTTGGATGAAAGCCATTTGAAATGTGCAGAGAATTATTGCATAAGCACTTGGATAAATTCAGGATTTCCTCATAGAAACAGGAAGCATCCCAAATCTGGTACCATCTTTAGCATTTGTAGGCTGGTGCATCATAAGTCCCTGTTTAACTATCACTGGAGCTCAAAGGACAAGTCACAACAATCAATAAAACAGGACTCTTGCGTTCAAAGCCAAAAAGTGAATGTTTCTGGGTTCTCAGCTAATCTAGGAGATCTGACTCATTTTGAGCTACAGCCACTTCATACAGGATAATGTGATCTTGTTTAGCTAATACTGTATCTGATTATTTTAAATTAATTCATTGCTTGATTACAGTAATTCATTGTTACAAGTTTATAAGCACACCAAAGGGTGGAGTTCACTTGCCTTGTGGTATTCCACTTGAATCTCCAGGTTGATTTTGCCGCCTGGTTTGTGTATCACATCTGCTAGCTCTGTGCAAATGTCTATCAAATCTTTTGGACACGTAGAGGTGGCTTCTGTACACCATTGAGCAGTCAGATCAGTCTCACCGTAAGCATGCAGAAACATTTTTCTATTAACCACTTTAGCTCTCGGAATAATCTGAACAACAGCTTGGTTTCAGGATTTTGACAGGAACTAAATTAGCATGGCGAAGGTAATGCAATCGTTCCCTAGCTTTGGCTTTCAGAAGTGTTTTAGTATTTTGCATTCATCAAGTCATGGTGTTGGATAGACTACAGAGTGCAGAGGCAAGGGAACAGACTGAAAAATTCACTATAGTATAGAGACAAAACGTATGCAAAATGGAGTAATCGCGCAGGTTTGGATATAGTGTGGTCTGAAAGAAAATACACTGCAGCTAAATTTGAAGTGTCTGGAAATCACACTGCTGGAAATCTCTCAAATTCTCATAAATTTTTATTATTACTCTTAGTTTGAAATGGTTTTGTGTTTGGTCTCCAATTGTGACTGAAATACAGGGAAGAGAAACATAATGCATTTCCTCTACATTCAAATGACTTCTGTACAGATCCAGTTTATATGAGCCTAGATATTCCTGTTCATTTAGAACTTGAGAAGTTTCCATGTAGATGTTACAGCTTTTAACTTGTCAAAGTTTTTAAGGTAACTTTCTCTATCAGGCAGCTTTGTATTGTGGAATGTAGTGTGTAATTCATAAATAAAGATGATGACTGAAATGTTTATATCTGTTATGGTATTATGTTTATTTAAATGTATCTATTTGTAAGTTTCATGAGCAGTTTTCTTTAACTTTCAAGTATTTACATAACTGGTCAAATTAAGAAAGAAAAGTTATTACACACAGAGAACAGGTGTGACAGTTGTGCCTGTTTTCAGCATAGGCACACAGTTTCCCAGAGAGTATACTCTGTTATCCAGTTTGCGGTACTATACTAATTTGTTATATAATAAGAAATACAGTTGGTCACGTCTGACAATGTACTAAAAACCAGAACTATTAAGAAAGCACTACTTGAGGCAAGACAGGGAAAATGTTATACTGAATTTTTGTAATTATTTTCATTAAAGGTCAGTGTCAAAGAAGGTATTAAGTAATCCAAATTAAGCAGACTCTCTTTATTTCCACCCTAGAAAGGTCTGGAAAGTCCCAGTTATTTGGGAAGCTGGCAAACCACTTCTGTGTTAGAGGTGGAGAGGCAGCACTGCTTGACATAAAGCATTTCCCCATCTCTAGAGTTTTTCTACTTGCTTTTATAAATCGGGACATAGCCAATCAAATGGACAATTTTCAAGGCAGAAGGTCTTCCCCTTAGGAAGTCAGATAAAGTCTATAGCTATCCATCTGATTTTCATTACTGGTGGCATAATTGATCTTTTATCCCATTGTTAAGTTTATATGCACCTGTCTTACAGGTTTGTATTTATATAAATTATCCCTCTGATTACAGATATCTTTTGGTACTTCATTAGAAGTTTGTCAGCATAGGTAGAGTCCTTTGTATTAGATTGACAACAGGTGATTAGAAGAGTGCCATAGCAGCTTGCAGGCTCAAGCTTGTACCTGGTATTATATTGGTATGTTCACCATTTTCTCCAGTAGTAGGGTTTTGGGGTAGTCTGGTAACCAAAAAACAAATCAACTAAAGAACAACAACCCCCCTCCCCCTAGCTGAATTCATTTAAGGAGGAGATTGAAATAGATATTCACTAGAAAAAATTATGCTTGGACTTTTCTGTTACTGTAAGTACAAAACAGAAGATTAGCTCCACGGTAAGATAAGTGAACATTATAAATACATTATATGACTAAAATAACTATTTTGCATGTAATATTGATGTAATTCTTCTGTAATCAATTCATATGATTGATGTAGAGCTTGATGACTTGAGTAAGTTACATTATTTCGTGTTAACTTTATCCTCACAACAAGCAAAAAACTATTCTTCTAGCTGTCTATGATCAATGATTCTGTCATGTGTGAAATCATTATTTGTGTCTAATTACAGATAGCAGGCTTTATATCCTTCTGGTCAAAGGGGATACCTAAGCACAGCAGTTGTAGATCACAAGTCACTGTATGTAGGTACTGTGATATAATCTGTCAAAATTATTTTGATCTCAAATCATGACATAAAAATTAATTACTGAATGCATTACAGATTCCTTCCTTGTTAAAAATAAAAATAGTTTTTAAAAAACACAGAACTCTGTATGTGAAGTTAGACGAGATGATCTCAGGAGGTCCTTTCCCACCTAAACAGTTCTGTTACTGTTTAGGTAAGACATTCAATACCAAATTTTATTGTTGTTCTGTTTTTTTAATCTGTAATTTTGTACTTTTTTGACAGTATTGTTTGTTAAAAATAGTGAAACTTTGTGTGAGTATTTACAGCATTTGGTCTAAATTGTATGGTTTTGTAGCTGTACAGTAAATAATATGCTTTAAGCTATGTTGTGATCTCATTAATTGTCAAATTACCTAAAATTGGTTTCCATATGACCCACTTGCCTTTTCTGTAAATGTTTTAAGTTCGTTTGTCAGTGTGTGGACCACAAAAAGTAGAGAAGGCTTTAGAGAAATTTCTCCAGCTTCCGAAACATGAAATATTTTGCATCTCGTCTCAAAAAAACTACATGATAGAACAAAACTAGGAAGAATGCACGCACATCCTTTGCAACACTGTCTTTGCAGAGCTAGCCTGTTGGGTCATGCGCAGAAAACAGCCAAGCAGTGAGACTGAGATTGTATTGACACGAACAAGATGAATGGCCCCCTGGAGACTATGGGGTTTGTATGCTCGCTTCCACAGCCTTTTCATCCTTTTGTAACCCCTTTCAGTTCATATGCAGATTAACTCGAACCAAGTCTTCACTAAATACCCTTTTTCACTTCAGTTTTGGAAGGTAGATGGAGGATCTAAATATTTATGAGGCTTTTTTCCTCTGGTTTATGATGCACTCTTGTTGAATGTTGAGGAATTACGTTAATGAATGCATGCCTGCACACACAGACACAGAAACCAGGCAAAAGGAAAAAAAAACACACAAAGCTTTTCAGCCCTAATGTCGGCACTTACTAAAACAGTTCCCATAAAAAAAAAAAAAAAAAGAGATTTAAAATCTGTTGCCAGGAGAAAAATAAATTGTATGGCTGAGCACAAAAGAAAGAACAAAGTTTCATCTTTGCTTTCCTCAGCTGCAAATGTAACTCTTGTTTCATCTCTGAGTAAATCTGAAATAAAACATTAACTGAAAAATTAAAGCTTGTATAAGAAGTCTCAACTGGATCGGTTTTCACTAATGAAGAAAAGGCAAAGCATCAGTCCTGTACAAGTTTCCTTCAACATCAGTCATAATAAGCATGATACTCTTTCTGTTTTTTTGTGATACCAGGTGCAGTTAAGGACAACCTTAATGTGACTTACAAGTTAAAGTGGTTTTCCTAACCAGTACATTTGTTGAGGAGGGATAAACTGGGAAAATTAGGGGGTTTATGGAAACTAAGTGACTTTTTTTTTTTTTTATTAAATACACAGCATATACTAAGAATATAGCTAAATAGACAAGAATGTCAACTTATTTTCAGAATGGTTAGTTCAAAACTATAACTTAACATGCTTTTTATAGATGGAAGGCTATATTGCATTACAGTACCAAAACCAAAACATGGGTATTCTTTTGATACTGTGTTGTCAAGAAGAGTCATCTCTTCAACCTTTTAATCATCTCTGCCTTCCTTCTACTCCTTTTTATTCCCTGATGCACACATAGCTGTGGCAGATGGAGTCCTAACATACAAATGGGAAAGTAAATTCTTTCACATTCATGAAGCAGAACATGAGATCCTAAAATATGCTTTTGTGCTATCATTTAAAAACTTACTGAAACGATTGCTGAATGTTAACTCTTCAAGTGCATTAGTATTTCACTGTCTAGGCTCTCTGTTTCCTGTTTACAATATGCCTAAGGCCCAGTGTTTCATATTTATAATATGCCTATCTGAATTATATAAAACATGACCCTAATAAATACAGACATGTTTTAATGTTACTTTGTTTTAATGCTACTTTGTTTTAATGGTATTCCATTCAATCCAATTAAGGCATCTACATTTAATTCATTCTGAAGTTACTGTTTAAGATCTTCAAATACTGACTTCACTATTCTCAGTTACTTTGCATTGATACCCAAGGGTTAAGTGAAACAAATTTTGCTCAGCAGACTCCAAGACACTAGTTTTGTATGACTTAATAAAAACTTAGTATTTGACAACTGAAATTGCATCACTTCTGTTTAATCATTCATCCTTTAACCAGCATCCTTTCCCTCTTGCCTTTTTCTTTTCTGCAAGTCTACATTGCCAGTTGTGACCACAGATACAGTTTTAGACACTAAGTATTTAAACTCTTTAAAGTGATCAAAAAAAAATTCTCAATTTTTTCACTGAACTGGGGCCATTTCCAAATTACCTGGGCTTGTCCAGTCTGGGTAAAATTGAAGTACTTAAAGCGAGATACTCGTGAAATCTGTTTGCAGGTCAGTTTAAGGACTTGCCTTTTCTGTGGTGGATTTGCAGGGAGGGGAAGAAGGACTTACTACTGTATATACATGCGCAGGGGGCAGTGGATCAATAGAAGGAAATGCATCAAGCTAGTAAAAGTTGGAAGAAAAAAGCAGCAGGGAGACAAATAAGCTTTGAAGAAGAAAGAATTGTAAGCAAGGAAGGGAAAAGCTGTGGAAAAACACTGATGAGTGATGTGGTAGTAGAGGTAGACATAGCAGAAAGCTTTTATATGGAGGACGGTAAGGAAAAAACGAGTGTCTTTGGCTTGAGCAGGTTTGTTTTAGGGTTTTTTTAATCTCCTATTTAAGCTATTAACACTTCCAAAGAGGAGAAAAAAGTGGCACACAAGATTATTGAAAGCAGTTTTAGGGAAAAAGGTAGATGAACTATAGGCCTAAATCAGGTAGCAGATAGATCAGAGTCCTGTACAAAGCCTTCATTTGTAGCACCAGAAAAGTACCCCCCAAAAAACCCAAAAGCCAAAGAGGTTGGAGCCCATAGGAGTACCATATTAATGATGAGGAAAGCAATTACCTGTACTTTGCCCAAAGGAAAATGGCCCAGGATAATACAAGAATTTACAAAAGCCTGAATAAGACATCATACACATATATTGATTAACTGCATCTCAGTCCAACACACTGACATTAAGGACAAGCCTCCAGTTTCAGAAGTCTAAGTAGAAAGGGACCCATGTAAGGAGCCAGAAAGTCCTGTCTAGACTATCAGGACTTCTAGCCTTTGCATTGGCTAGTTCACGTTCTTTAAATAGATTATAGGACATAAACCAGTTACCTAAGCCATTTGAAAGCCATTTGCATCCACAGATTTCCAGCCTGTTAGAATAAGCTCTGCTTCCAGAAGATGAAAATGCACAAATGCAATTGCACAAATAACACAGTAATGCTTTCAGTGGATCCTTAAAGGCAAGACCACAAACCTTCTTAGTGAACTTTTACTTCAAAACTAACCAAGGGTAGGAGCAGATTCTTCACTTTCCTGAATCATGGTCCTACAGTGGATTCAGATTTTAGGTCCTAGTACAAAGTTCAGGGAGGGGATGGTCATGGAATTAATTGTAAGGACCAAAATCACAGTGCTGTCAAGATTACTAAACAGGTTAAGATTTCGAACAGTAAAAAGTCTTCTTTAATAATTTGCTAAGTGAAGAACTTGCTTGAGGCTTTTTATTATTTTCTGTTGTGTGAATTTGTCTCAAACTCAAAAATCACAAAATATGTAAAGATTAAAAAAAAAACAAACAAACACAAAACCATGCATCACTGGAGATTGCAGGTAAGTTCTCTCAACACTCATCTTTTGTAGTGAACACTAAAAATGAGCAATCTTCCTTTTTCCTAAGGCTGATTTAGAAGCATCACGTTTTATCTGAAGGCAGTGGGGTGCATTCATGTTTTCAAGAAATTACTTTCTTGAGTCCATTTAATCTTTAGGCTGGGATTTTTCCAAATGAATTGCTGTATAAGTTTCCTTTTTTTTCCCCTCTTCCCAAATGAAATTTCCAACAGCTGAATCACAACATGCTAAAAGGGAATCTGCCACTCTGCCTAAACTACAAGAAGTCTAGGTGGTCCCATACTAGTGTAACAGTCACTTCACAGATGGAAGGTATTTCTCCACTGAACTCCAGAAGAATCTGAAAGGCAATTCTGGTTTGTGGGGTTTTTTTGTGACTTAGATATACATGCTTACAGTGGTGTTCTTTGTTGCCTAAATGATTTAGGTGTATAACATGAAAACTGTGTCTCCTGCACTCAAAAAAGCCTCCATTTTTGCTGGTAGGTATACCTAGAGCTCCTAGCAGCCTGCAAAGCACTGAAGCCACTATTACCAAAGTGCTCAGAGGCCTAGCATAAGGTGTCTTAAGACAAATTTGTCAGAAGACATCCTCTCTTAACATTTTGTGTGGGGGAGGGAGAGGGAAAAGTGAGTTTGTTCATCATCTCTGATAATATCGACATGGCAGGTCTACAAATTTTCTCAAGTTATTGTGCATGATATGTGTTTTTTTCCTTCTGATACATAAGCAATGTTTAAGTATAGTTTACCAGGACTCCCTGCAAATCTAGTTTCCAGTAATATCCTTCAGACACCTAACCTTCATGATTTAATTGATGAAGGAACCTGAGCCCATCTCTAGACATGAAGATGTATTACCTTAGGTTCAGAACTCCTCTAAGGGTTGTGATCTAACAGGAAGGCTGCAAGATTCTGGTGGAATAAAACAGAACATCATTCTTCCCTCTAACACAAATAAAAATAAATAAACAAATCCAGATTTCTTAACAAATCATCAAAAGGTTAGCAGATGTTCTTCCAGGCAAGTGACTTCCAACATCAACAGTACCGGTTTATGAATAAAGGAAGTGGATTTGGGAAATTTTTGCTCTTACTCTGCTTTCTTCTTTTTGAATTTCTCCACATAATGGGGAAAGGCAGAACAATGGGCATCTGTTAAATAACTGTTTTCTTACCTGTTACTTTTAACAGCAGAATCTATGCCTTATAAATACAAAGTGATTATGATTGTGTGATTCTATGAAAGACAAAAGAAGATACAGGCAAAACCTGCAGACCTATTTGAGGATGAACACCAAATAAATTAATATGGAGCCCGTACTCTTATTTTCAAGAACAGAAAATAATAGTTTGGCACCATTCCGTTTCTGCTATATTACAAAAAATAACCATTGAAACAATTTTCTTCATCAAAGTGTGAGAATTTGTTTGAAGAACCGTTGAATATCTGGAATTAAATCAGTGAAGGAAGCTTACAGAAGCCTCAAGTGTCATTCCTTCCTAAAGATCGTTTAATGTTCCTAAATTGTGTGAAGTGAATTTGTTCACACAAGTTTAATGCCACCAAATATCAATGCTCATAAATTAAGTACAGATTACATCATTTAACTTTGGAAAATTCTTAAAGTTTATTTTTTAATTAGTTATCTTTTGGTTTTCACAAAAAAAAAAATCAAAGCTGGAAACAAATTATTAATATTTTGTGATGTTTGAGGAAAAGGGGTTGTTTTGTTCTTTAAATACTGCCTTAATCACTACCAGGGTGATTTTTAGGAATAACGTCATATAAATGAGGGTAATGATGTAGAAAGGCACTGGAATGAGACAAGAGAAATCTGGATTTAATGCTAATGTTTGATACAGTTTTTCTGGCTTCCAAGAAGTTAAACAAACAGGACTAAGACCCAACTGTGACAGTAATGATGGGCACCTTGTGCTGGCCATGTTGATACAGTTAAGATTTCACCCAGCACAGCTTAGGCATCTGTCAAACAGTGCCCAGGAAGTGTTTCGGAAAGTGCTAGTTGGCCTTGGGGGGAAAACTGTCCCGGGGCTTTTTGGACCCATGGCACCACCACCAACAGTATGTGCTCCCTGACACAGCTTAATTTCTCAGTACAGAAGTAATCCTCATGTGAGTTTGAGCAGAGCACAGTATTGCCCTATTGTTAAGTGCACTATTAATGGTGAGTAACTATTTTCCTTTCTTCCTGTTATCTGCTATGTCTATTTGGATTATGGTATCACTGGTAAACATCATCTCTTTCTGTTATGTAAACTATCTATTACTGTAAGATCATAGATAACAGATTATCAACAAAAAGACTGCCAAAATTTAGAAAAGTCTGATAAAAGGAAATCTTCAGCTCCCTACACAAATATAACAATATAGTTCTATGAATGTGAAGCTGCAATTATACCTCTGTGTAGTAGTGTATATACAGTGTGTGTGTGTATATATTTAAATATACCATGCAAAAGAGTTCTGCATTGCTATATCCCTCTGCCAGCAGAATTAAGATAATCTATTACACAGTTATCTAACAGAAATGTTATAGTAATTGGAAAAATATATCCTTGCATTACGAATGAGTTCTAAAAACCTGGACACATTTATACATACATTTCACTCAAGAATGACAGTGTTTCACAGAGAAAAGTGAAGTAGCTAGTCTCTTTCTGTTAATCTTTTAAATTAACTTTTAAGATTAGTTTATACATCAGATCATTTAATTTGTAGCATGGAAAAACCTATATATGAAGAATGAAGTTAACCTGAGAGACTAAGGGATAGCATAGAGAAGTAGAACCCAAGCACAGGACAGGTGTTTCAATGCCTACATGACCGAGACTAAATGTCCTTCTAACAGTGAGAGCTTTACCTGAAAGAATATAGAAAACAGCAAAGGATAACAGTAACTGCATAAAGAGGTACCTTGCACAATAACAAAAACAAAAAAGCAAAGAAGTGTGTAAACTATAAGCTTTAAACCGGGACTTCAGAAACCTATACCTCTTTTTTTTTTTTCTTCTAGCAATCATAGTTCCCAGTAGAACTGGGTGAAATAGCCAAGAAATAAGCAAACTAGCTGTCTAATCACACTTCAAAACAAGTCTACAAAGACTCCAGATTTCTGGGTTTACCAGCTCCATAAAGAACTTGCATTTAGTACCAGCTGCCAATATTTCCAGGGACAAATGTATTGAATAACTACTTCAGCATGTAGCACAACTTCCTCAAGCAATGGTAAATGATGTGACTTTGCAAATTGATACAGTATATCCTCCTTAGCCTAGGGAAAGGAGAAAAAAAAAAGTGACAGAGCCAAACACTTATTAAGGCCCTTCAGACCTGATTAAAGTCAAATTGCAGGAAACGTTTACTTTAATATAAAATATGCACAGCAACACAACCTTAATTAGATACACACGTCTCTCAAGATATCAATAAATGTTTCCGTTTCATAAGTCTGATTTAATAGACTGTAATAACAGGGGAATGTTTCTGAAACATCATTTAAGGAAGTGAGAGAAATAAACATGTACGAATATTTAAACCTCAACACCAATTAGCAGGCCATTCTTTCAAGAAAAGTCTGAATTTCAAGTTTATTTAGCTTCAGCCAAACATAATAAAGGCTTTGTTTTCAGAATAATTGGTTTCGAAACTTGAGAAACAGCTTGTGGGCGTTTGGTATCTTTGTTCACAGAAGGCCACATAAGTAGCAAAATGCGTTGAATGTTTTAGGTCTTAGCAGTGAATTAGAAAATTAATTTGAAGACTGACTTTCCCACATGAAGGGTTTTTATCTGTTTGTTCTACCTTTGCATGAAGCAGAGATTGAGAGGTCAGAAATGGGATCTCTTCTGTTGTGTAGCTATCTAGTAACAGCATAGTGTTCAGCTTAACCACATGAGCTCATAGAATAGTAGGATTGGAAGGGACCTTTAGAGATCATCTAGTCCAACCCCCCTGCAGAAGCAGGGTCACCTAGATCAGGTCGCATAGGAACATGTCCAGGCGGGTCTTGAAGGCCTCCAAGGAAGGAGCCTCCACAACCCCTCTGGGCAGCCTGTGCCAGGGCTCCCTCACCCTCACAGTGAAATAGTTTTTTCTTATGTTGAAGTGGAACTTTTTTGTGTTCCAGCTTCATCCCATTACCCCTTGTCCTGTTGCTAGCTACTATAGAAAAGAGGGATGTCCCAGCTTCCTGACACCCACCCTTTAGATATTTGTAAATGTTAATAAGATCTCCCCTCAGTCTCCTCATCTCCAGACTAAACAGCCCCAGTTCCCACAGCCTTTCCTCATATGAAAGATGTTCCAGTCCCCTGATCATCTTGGTGGCCCTGTGCTGGACTTTCTCCAGCACTTCCCTGTCCCTCTTGAGCTGAGGAGCCCAGAACTGGACACAAAAACTGGAGTTCTCAGCTTGGTTAGCACCTTATAAAACCTTGAAGTAAGCAATATATGGCATGCACCCTTAGCAATTTCAAGCAAAGTCTTCTTCGGTTATTCACAGTAGTATTTGCCCTCCCTTTTTGTCCACCACAGAAATGCTTTTGCCAGTATCTCTTCTCATAAACGTTTCTGTTACAACTCAGACATGGAACATTTGATTTTCGTTGAACAGTGGCTTACTGGCTGTATTTCAGAGGTGACAACAGAATGAAAAACTATCACAAAGAAAGACTTGTGAGAAGAAATGTCTCTAAGCATAGGAGAGAGTGGAAGGGAGGCTTTGTGTCTGGAACCAGTTGCGGGTGCAAAATGGTGAACTGATCCTTAAATCTCACACCATAGAATCATAGAATCATTTTGGTTGAAAAAGACCTTTAAGATCATCAAGTCCAATCACTAACATAGCACACCCAAGCCCACCACTAAGCCACATCCCTCAGCTACACAGCCCTTAAATATCTCTGGGGATAGGGACTCCACCAGCACCTCCCTGAGCAGCCTGAGCTTTTTTTTTTTCCCCTCTCAGGGAAAAAGTTCTTCTCAACATCCAATCCAAACCTCTCCTGAAGCATCTTTAAGCTGCTTTCTCTTGTCCTCTCACTTGCTACTTGGGAGACTAGTCTTTCTTTCAAGTAGTTAGAGAGTGATCATGTGTCTCCTCAGCCTCCTCCAGACTACACAACGTCAGTTCCCTCAGCTGCTCCTCATAAGACTTGTTCTCTAGACCCTTCACCAGCTTTGTTTCCTGTCTCTAGACATGCTCCAGCACCTCAATGTCATTCTTGAAATGAAGGACCCAAAACTGAACAAAGTATTCAAAGTGCAGCCTCACCAGCAACGAGTTCAGGGGATAATCACTTCCCTGGTCCTGCTGACACAAGCCAGGATGCCATTGGCCTTCTTGGCCACCTGGGCACACTGCTGGCTCATGTTCAGCCGGCTGTCAACCAACACATCCAGGTTCTCTTCCACCAGACAGTTTTCCAGCCACTCTGCCCCAAGCCTGCAGTATTGCATGGGGTTGTTATGGCCTAAATGCAGGGCCTGGTACTTGACCTTGTTAAACCCTGTACCATTGACCTTGTCCCATCACTCCAGTCTGTCCAGGTCCCTCTGAAGAGCCTGCCCTCAAGCAGATCTGTGTACCTGCTCAGCTTTATATTTATATTACTGATCATACCACAACCAAGAAAAACCTGCATTTTTGCAATGGTTTTTGCTACATCAAAATCAGTGGAACTGCACAGGCTGTCACTATGTGCTCTGTGGAAGAAGATGGATACTGCTTCTTGTCCCAGGAGGGAACTTCCTTTAAATAATTTGGATGTGGTGCTAGACTACATGTAAATTTCTCTTCAGTCTACTAGAACACAGAAGTGTCCAGTGCATAATGAAGCCTTTGATGATGAGGAGTGAGGGAAGAAAACGTCTCTACCCTTCAAAAATATTGTGGAAAAAAAGTCACCATTTTTTGAAAGTTTGAAAATGAACCTAAGAGGAATTTAGAAGGTGGTAGCAAAGAATACTCATCATGAATGAGATGGAGCAGCCACAGTAAACAGGCAATAAACAAAGTGCCAGAGGCATGATGGCATGTGTCAAGAGAAAGAAAGTTCATAACTGCAGACAGTTTAAGAATGCTTTCATTTATCAAAAACAGCGCAAAACTCACCATGTTCCAAGGGCCAGGGAACCTTTCTTTAAAAGTTACTTTTCTTATATTGAACCATATGCTGGCACAGATTGCTGGAACTTCTCTCTGCTTTGCCTCTGTGGTGCTGAGGATAAGAGGACTATAACTTCTCCAGCTGAGTGTTTTAACCTGTGCTTCCATTACTAGCAAGTCCATAAATAAACTCTATGAGATTGCATACTGCATATGGATGAAAATACACCATTGTAAGCAACAGTACCCCTTTATCTTCTGCGACTACTTTGCTTATTATATTACATAATTTACTAGATCTAGTGTTCCCCGCTCTCACATCTACAAGGGACAATTTTCTCCTTCTCTTCTCTAACACTTCTATTACTATTTCTGTCCATACAATACACATCTCGAAGTTTTCTTTTTCCCTTTACCCTAATCTTCCACTGCCATGCTTACCTCAAGAACAGCTGTACTTAATCTTTTAGCTTTCCTTAACTTTATTTTACTACTTCTTCACAATTTAACTCCTCAACTTCCTTTTGCCTCTGAACTCCAGCTGATCTCTATAAAGTTTCTCAGGTGGCTACATCTTCCTTATTCCTTTCACCTGTTACCCCAGCTTCAAACATATAGCTCAATCCTACAGCTCTGCTGTGTCCCTTTTCATTCATATCATAATTCCCAACTTTCCCAGCTTCTTGCATAATTTCTTTTCTGCTTAATTATCCAGGCTTCTCTCATGGTGCCACTTTCTCTGAGCTGTGCTACTCTGGTTGGCTTCCCTACGCCACATGTCTTCTCATTCTGCAGTAATATCCACCCCTTTCTCATGGCTGGTACTCTTGAAATGTATATTTTGACCCAACCAATAGTCATAGTATGTCCACTGTCACTACGGCTCTCTATTTTGCCATGTTATGCAGACACACAAAGGTTTCAATTAGCATGTAAGCTTGCCAGGGCAAGGACCTTTCCTGCCCAAACTATAAAAGGACCTTTTAAACACATAACAACAATTGCAGAGATTTTGGCACCATCTTATTTCCAGGGGACTCATTTTGTGGAAAGTAGAGCTCAGTGCTTCCTCTCCTCCCCCATCTTCTCTTTGCTGTTCCTCCAATCCATTCAGATCTCCTGGCACAAACATGATTTCACCAGAGTTGTTCTGCAGTTCTGTAAAACAGCATCAGACCCAAAGAAGTGTAGAGGTTTCTGTGGTGACTGTTAGTGCCTGTTACGGTAATACAACCTGCTGGCTGCTGTGTCCTAGCACACTGAGAATTTAAGTTCACGTATTTTCTAGATACCTCTTTTAAAAGGACTTAAATAATGGGGAAATAAAGGGTATAAGTTAAGAGAGGTGTATGTTTTGTGTTGTAATTTCACAAACTCTTTATCTTTCTTACAATTATAATTACACTTTACTGTCTTGCCTCATACTTTGAGTGGTTCTCAACTAAATTTTGTTACAGAAGTAATATGTCTATGTATCACAGACTAGAAGCACAATTAATCTGAGTTATGTTAGTCATGTTATGAAATGGCATCTTAACATTCTGTCTTTCGTTCCACTAATAAGTAAAGTCTCTATCTTGCTCTACTGAATACTGCGAGAAGTATTTCAAGTGCAACAGCTGCATAGGCAAGAATTAGAGGTGTAGTTTGTATAATCAGATTGCAGAGCATTATAGAATAGAGGCAAAATTTAAACAGCTTAGCAACTTTCTTCCAAGACATTACAAGATCAATTTCTTTTTGCAAAAAGTTGAATTGCTGATTATTGCAGCCTCCTCTGTGCATCAAATGGGATCTTGATCCCATATTCAGTTTCTCTGTTTTTCCAGTAAGACTGCTCAAATATCCCTCCCAAACACATACATATTACTCGATAAGAACAGATGGAGTTTATGCACAAATGGCTTTTTTTTTCTATAGCCAATCAAAATGAACAGCTAGACAAGACAGAAATTTGCTGAAATTCTGTATTCTTTCTGTAGGTTTACAGATTTTATAAGTTAACATTCATTGATTATGCAAAGTCCATGGTCACAAGCATCTGTTGGTTGCATATGGGAGTTTAGACAAACTCCTTTTTTCATGCTACTGTAGAAAGTAAGATACAAGCGTATAACTTGATCAAAAAGAGAAACAATACAGCAGCTTTGTTTGCAGGATGAGCTCCCTGCCCACTCTGAACTGGGGCAGAAGCCATCAGTAAGAGAGGATGTACTGTCCCATGAATCCCAAGCACTCAGGGACAGATATGATAAAGCCAAATTTTCCCAGCTGGGCAGAAGCAAAGGGAGCTGTGGCTGGAATTTTTTTCTGGCAACATACAAGAAGATTATGAATAGTTCTTAATAAGCAGAAGTCTTGCTGGCAACTGTTTCATATGTGTGTGAAGATAATCTATCTGTCTGGAAAAACTATAGACGAGGTATATTAAAGGCTCCTGAAAATCATGGATTTATTCTTAATCATCAGAAGAGATGTTTATACATCACAGAGCTTCATTATCGTAACTCCAACCTTCAGATTTCTGCCTCCAAACACAGCTGTTTGTTTCAGTCAATTCAGCTCTATGAACACTGGAAAAGATGAATAAATCCTATTTTATACTCTTTTCCATTCCTGACTATCAAAAATTGAAACCCGACCGTTACAAATGCAACATTTACTTAATGGCATGCTTTGTTAAGTAGCACTGTTTGGTCCTTTTGAATATGCCAGGAACTCGGGAAAACAACTTTAAAAAAATTTAGGAAAATTGCTCTGACTCACTCAGTTTGTTTCCTTTTCTCTACCGTAATGAAACACTGAGCTGTAAGAATGGAGGCTGCCAAGGAGCACTAGGGAATTCACGTCACTCCTGAGTCTGTTAAACATACCATTATGCTGTGCTATTTTTTTTCCCCCCAGACTCAGCATTACCAGGTTTTTAGGTTGCTCTTCCTAAAGATGGAAAAGAGTAACATACTGAAGAAATAATAGCAAAGTCAAGAAAGTATCTATCACAGGAAAAAAAAAATAAAAATCCCATGATTCCAAACTGCAGGAACACAGCAATTAGTTTAAATCAGAAAACAAGTTAGATTGACTTTTCTTGACTCTTCCTGGATTTTCTGAGTTGAGATCAAGTTGTTCAGTTCAAAAGTTGGCACATGTTTCCCTTTGTACTAACAATTTCTCTCACACATTGCTTCTTTCAGGTCTTTTCTCCTTTCTGCCCTTGTTGTCTGGCTCCAGAGCTTGCTTTGTTTTTAAAAAGTGTTTCTTCTATGACTCTCAAGCCATCTAATCAATTAACACAAAAAATTTAAACTCATATAGACTGATTTTCAACGAATACTTAACCCAAGTTCACTATTTCTGTTTCAGACCTGAAGTCCTTAGAACATTTGTCCCAAAATATCATTTGATCTAGTGAAAGAGATTTATTTTCTCTCTCTTCAAAGCAGATATTCTCTTGTGGACACTACCACCAGTGTGCTCTTGGACACAGCTTTTGTATGTTGCTGTACTGTACTGTATATCGTATTTCTCTGTAAATTTACACTGTAAATTACTCAAAACCAACACCTTGCCTATGATAAGAATTTTGTCAAGGATGCTCTGCAAATAACAGCACTGTAGGAGATCATCTTTGTCATTGTTCAGTACAGCATTTTGCTTACTCATTATGTAATGGTGGCTTGTTTAGGACTAGCCTGATCCAAAATCCACATTCAAAGTTTGTACCTAGTTTTTAGGGAAAAAAACCCCAAAGTTAAAAGGAAACTCCAAAATCTGGATGTTGGTTTGTACTCTCACACCCTCCTCTAGCACACTGTAGCTCCTGCAGTGCAGTATGCAAGGATTAATGGTTTCATTTCTAGCCAATTTCTTTTCTAATTTCATCTGTTTTATAGTTTCACAATCCATTGTCTCTGTTGACACTGCAAGATAGGAGTAAGTCACATACATAATGTCGTGTTTAGATGCCTCAATATATTGCGGAATACAGACAGAAATAGAAAATGGCAAAGCATGTGCAAAAGTCATCTCATAAGTTTGCCAAAGCATTCTGGGTTTTTCTTAGGCTGGATAAAATTTTATTCAAACTCTTGCAGAATATGTATCTTTATTTTTTGTTTTATACAATGAACATGGTCTGCTTAAAATCTTGTTCCTCCTTCAATTTAAATAAACCACAGTCTTTATACCTCCTGTATTTGATACACTGTAGCAAGTAAGGCAGGGAGAAGAGATATAGCAGAAAAATTGCCTAGCTTCTCTTTCTTGACTTCCAAGAACTGTTGGTCTTTTACAAACTAAAGAGAAGGGGGAGAAAAAAAAATTCTTTGTATCTAGAATCTGCTGGGTACTAATTTGACATGGCAATGAGATGAAAGTTGGATTCATGCTAGTTTCAACATCAGAGGATTGGAATGCAGCCTACTTAGCAGAGAAGTCAAACAATTCACTGGCAATAGATTGCTTTCCACTTCTAGATCTGCTAAATAAATAGAAAACTAATTAACAGTGTAGTATGGCAGATGTAGCAGGTTTGAATTTCATTAGAGCACAAGCTAAGAACTGAAAGAATCGAGAAGTCGTTAGACGTCCTAGAGTCTAATGAATCTTTCATACTGTCTTTTCCACGGGACAGACAAGATAGTGTTTATGTGCCCTCTGCGTAAGAATTTCCTGATACATTTCCATTTAAAATAAGAACACAAGTGTAAGTCCTTCAAATTATTGCAAGTATTCTTTTCATTTTCCATAAAATTACTTTGGTTCTGAAACAGAAAGGTTGTGCTTTTTGCCTTGTATATTTCTAAATGTTCAGCTACTTAAAGCTATTAAATATGTTTTTCACGGGGCATTTTTACCTTTCATTACCTATGTTTCTTTCTCCTTGATGAAAAGTGATAATAGATTGTATTTCCTGTAATAGCTAAGAACAGTGATCACACAAAGGAATGTCTATACTCACACTCTGAGAGGAAGAAAAAGTTGTTTAAGGCATTTATTTTTAGACTTTTTCCCCCTAAACACACATTAAATTGAACTTCCCATATCCAGAATTGTATAACCAGATTTGACAGTATTAATTAACAATAAAAGTAGTGTTTTGACCCATAAGAATCAATAAGATAATTATGTTACTTAGGAAATGATAGTCATATGATTTTGCTTTCAGTGTATAATGAATAACATTAAGTTCTGTTCAACAAAAAGGTTTTACAAACCAAGCCTTAGGACCTGTCTGAAATTCTTCCAGGAAAGCCTGATTGAAGCCCTGTGGCAACTACTTGATTCTACTAACTCTTGTGGATATGTATATATGCTTGCAAACACATACTCATTTAGTCAAGAAGTATATAAATTCTTAAACCATGAACTCCCAGAAGGTAGTTTTGGCTGGCATGCAGAAAATACCAGAACCATTTATGTATTTTAATATTTGGACCTGGAACATTTTTGTCACACTCCACATAGCTTCATTCCTAGGCAAAAAAGAATTAAATGTCTTTCAAGTGGCCATTATAAAGCAAAGTGCTGTACATAAATATGCATGAGAGGTCATTACAGTCAAGAGATGATGCTTAAAAGGTTCAAGTGTCTCTTACTAAGATTTTCTTACTTGCTTTATGGCAGTAGAGTGAGTACTTCAAAGGTGTAGTTGCACCTCCAGAAACTGATTTCTATTTTTTGGCTTTTAGCTCTTCTGTTCTCTTGTGTGATCTCCTAGTAATCAAACCCAAGCTTGTAGGTATCCCAATCAGTGGGCAGCTAAGACTGTACACTGTAAACCATCCCTGAAAGTAGTTGCAGAGACTTAGGGATTTTGTGTATCAAGGGCCTAGCTGGGTTCCCTGTCAGTCCCCAGGAGACAGCAATCACTGCTAGGAGACCACCAGATCCACCGAGGCCTGCGACTTTTGTGTTCAGGTCTCAGCAGAAGCCAGCTTCAAAGTCAAGTAAATGTCTGGAATCCTCCTTTCTCCAGAACGCTGCTCCCAGGTTGCTGCACTTTGCAGTCCTTGGTCAGACACATCTGAGAAGTAGCTGTCCTGCTCCTGACTGCTCTGGTGTCACACGGGGCAGGAGGATGGCAATGCTGCAGCATGGCTTGCTAATTCACCATAAGCTTTCCAAGAACAACGGGAATGTGCAGTGCAATGAGCAAGGCTTTGAAATTGAGAAAGCAGTTGTGGGTGTGATAGCAGGGCTGAGGAATGCAAACACACTCCTGGTAACTTTGGACCTCAGTCTGTTCTTTCACAAGACAAGAGCCAGAAATGTTCATGCAGTCAGTATATTTAGACAAAAGCCTCCTGGTTTGTTTTATTTTCCCAGCATCACTAAGCACCTACATCTCCCAACGATTCCTGCAGGAGCTCCATACAGTTAGCAACTTTCTCCAAATCATGAGGTAGACTCCTATCACTCTTTTCAGCAGTTCTGTTGTGCATAGGATACCTCTGGTGGCAGCAGCTGCACTTGTCAGATGCCACATTTACTATGGATTTCCCCTGCCTTTTTTTTTTCCCCCACAGCTCTTCTGGTGGTGATTTTGTCTCTCTCACGTGAACATTAGCTTGGTATGATATCATTGTTCCAACTACACAAACCTACCCAAAATGCTTGTCAAACTGAGAACTGGTTTGGGTTTCTGTAGTTTGGGGTTTTTTTTCCCTTTTTGCAAACAGGTATAAAAGTATGAAATACGTAGTCCCAGCCTTTACTCAGAATGCCACAGCAGGGTAGCATGGAGAAGGTGACTTACGTGGTCTCTGGCTGATGATGTTCCTTTTCTGCCAAGTCAAAGTCAGTTAGTCATATCCCCTGTTACAGATGGCTGACATGTAGATAACCCCAAGGAGCAAATACTGATCACTTCTGATCATAAAGTTAATTTATTCATGTGTCTCCCTCCTCCAAATCCTATTTTCTACCATATGTCATGATTAAAATTAAAACCTGTAATTATTTTTACGTTTCAGTGTTTTGCTTAGCATTTCAATCAGATTTAGTAACATGGTCTGCATCCCCTTGGTACATCTAATTTCAAAGCTACAGTTCAACTTGGGAGTGTATTGGTTCTTACTCTCTGGTTAATGCATCCATTTCTTGAGTTATTGTCTTTGCATTGATCTCTATCGATTCAGCTAAAAGACATGTTATCCTTGTTTCCATTTCTGTGAGACAGATGTGCTTGCATTAGGGGACCTTTAATGGCAAAGTTATCTCTAGTGTCATAGCCTTCATCTGCAACACATTTTACGGATTACTGTTTATGAGTAATCCTCAGCAGAGAGGCTGATCAAGAGATGGAACAATCTTCGTGTTCGACACTGCTCAGTATTTTGCACTTAGCTAATGAACACACCCATGCAACAAGGGTCGCTGCTGGCTTAGACCTATTCTTCAGTGGTAAGGAAGGTAAATCTATCCAGGGCACAGAAAGAACAATACCCAAAAGTATGCATGTTAATCCAGGAAAATTAAAGCTGCAGCAAAGATTTGATAACATCGTCTGAGAACAGCAAGGAACAGCAAGGAAAAGAGCTGAGGAGCAGCTGGCAGAAACTTCCCAGTGCTTGTGGAGCCACATGTTAAGCGAGAAAAGTGGAGACTGTATGCTCAAACAAGAAGCTGTTTGGAAACAAAGGAAATGACATGGCCGTCAGGAGATTCACTTCCTCTGCACAAAGGCAGCCTGGCTTCCAAAAAAACCCTTTGCTAATAAAAATGTTGCAAGTGCAGCAAAAGTCTCAATAGATGCTTTCTTTGCTAGCTCAGCAAAAGAAAAAAAAAAGAGCCAAAAGAAGTTGGGCTTTTTTCCTCCCTCCTCAGTCAGAATCAACTATGTTTGTGTGCTAGGACTGCGGTGTTTGCTTGGCAGGCTTTGGACTACATGTCAGAGTAGAGGACAAACCTCAGCAAGTCCATGGGGATATCTCTATTACTAACCTGAGCTCAGGACAGCCTGGAAGCTCGTGTCTGAACTCTTAAAGCATTTTAGGGAAACGAAATTCTGATGACCCAAAATAAAAAAGGAGAAATGAATCTGACCAGCTTTCCATCAACTTAGTTTTCTACCGGTCCATGGTATATTTCAAACACCAGCTCAGCTGCCTTTTAAAAAGAGAATAGGAGCTGGGGCTGATGATGTCTCAGCAACTGGGTTTACTTGATAAATACCAGTTAGATGCACCAGCCTCCAAGAGCCTAGAAGTCCAACGTAATCTCTGGAATTCAAAGCTTCCTCTTTCCACACCACCTTCCAGCTCCTCCCTGACAAACTATTAATTTTAAAACAATATCTCCCTAATCCTATCACTGTTCTCTATGGTCACCAAATACACCAGATGAGACAGATCCTCAAGGGAAAATTCATGTCCCTACATTGTCAGTGATGAATGGAGTTATTTCATGCTCCACAATCCCCTTGAGGGGGAGTCATACCAATTAACGTAACTGGGTTTTTCTTATTACATGACTGAAATTAATGAGAGGAGAGAAGGGAAAAAAAGGAGGGGGGAAAGAAAGATGGCATGGAGTGGTGTTTTGTAATGCAATTTGATCAATAAGTTAGGGATTCATAACTGTATTAGCAAAGCCCAGCTCCTCAGAGACAAAAATTGCCTCAGTACTGAGGAATGCAAGCCCTTTTTGTCCATGTAAATCCTTCAAGATTGACCCCTATTTCAAAATACGGTTTGTGTAATATTTAAGTGTAGGACAAGCCTTGTGTTTACAGCTGATGTGCTACTGGCTGAGTTCACTAAGGGTAAAGGTCTCCTAGAAGTCTACATCTGCTGATGGAGGTATAAGGTCTTTACTGTAAATGTCTAGACTGCACAGAAGGGTTTGAATGTCCAAGGAGGCTTTACAGGCATAACAATGCAGCTCTAGCATTCTTTCATTGCATGTACAGACAAAAATGCAAAATGAGTTGCTTTGAAAACAGGTAAATGACAACAGCATTGGCTTTGTCACAGATGGGAGTTAATAAAGATTTTGCTGTCTTTTTGGGGGGCTAGATTCATGAAAATATGCATGAAGATGTGGGTGGCATCTCATGGTTTACCATACACTACAGGTAATTTACAGTAATGTCTTTACAATACCAATCTGAAATACACAGGGACATTGATACAGTAAAATTCATTCATGAGGGGAAGAATTTCTTCCAGGGGAAAACAAGCTATTCACAGCAGCTCACTGTGAGCATCTAACTTCAGTGCCTAACTGGGATCACTAGGCTGCCTCCATAAACACGAAAGCATTCATTGATCAGCTCAGGGCCCCAGGGCATCAGCCTTCCCTCTCCACTCATGCTGTGGCTGCAGAAAATGTCATTACCTCCTTTTTGTGCCAAGGTCATGGAGTCCTGAAGATGATTCTTGAGAAACTCCTCTGTTAACTAATCTCTCTTACCTCCCCTCTCAACCTTAGCCACTGTCATTTCCCCATTAGCCAAATCTTTCTTTGTCTCACAGTTCCCTCTTTAATCCTCAAGTCCTCTGGCTTCACCAATCATCTACATTTTCTAAGCTGAAGAACTAAGCATTTCCTTTATCTAGGACATAATTCAATTTAATCAAGGAAAGATATCAGTCAATCTGGCATAATCTACTGCAATAAGTTCAAATGTAGCATTTTCTTCCAATTTCTTTTTACCTCCATGTATCTGAATATTATTTCTTTTTAAAATTATGCTAAAGCTCTACCCACAGTTCAGTTTGCCCATTTTCTCATACTTGCTTCCCTTCAGCAGATGAATGCTGGAAGTCAAAATTTCAATATTAGCATGTTCCATCTTTCCCCCTTTTCACGTCATGCTGAAATACGAACAGCAGCAGGAGGGCACCTGGGCCACTTGAGCTGGTCCCTCTGGGCCATTGGCTTCCTTGTCTCTTGTTCTTTCTCTGCAGGTCAATTTCAATCCACAAAAATTATAATAGCTTCCTTCAGGAGGACTCCAAAAAACACCTCTAAGAATAGTGATCTTTGAGCTCAATTTCACCACAGCACATCCTTGTGCTCTGATTACCATCATAACAGGAGGCTTCAAGAAGTCAGTTGAAAGGAAGGACTGCCTTCCAGCCGGGCTCCAGTTCCATGGCAGCAAACTCCCCACAGAAATGGAAGCTGAACCACTTTCTATCAGTAGGTATCTGCGGCACTTCTTGTAGGGCAATTGCCTGCTTACTGTGAAACAAGCTTTGGGTCCCATTGCCAGGTAGCTATGTCTCCTGATGCACTGTCAATGCACATGTTAAGGTTATGAACTCCATCAAAGCATATAAAAATGAAATGTTGCAATGTTCACACCTACTTCTTTCATTCTCTGAACCTTAAAAGGGAACACAAACAGAAACCTGGCTGCTGTCCTCAGATATTTTTCCTGTGCTGACTTGGCCCAGCTGTCTCCTTAAGGTACCTTTACTTTGACTTTTTTTCACAGCTTCACATTTTTTTAGGCTAAATTCCATGTACCAGTGCAAACATCCTCTGCTTCCAAAAGCCTTCCTTCTCTTTGCTCTCAGTTATGCCTCTTTCTTTGATGTCTTCCCTTCCTCGTGCTCTTTCTTCCAAGTGACAGCTATGCAGTGCTAACGGACTTCAACAGATGAATCTCTACCCTAAGAAATCTCTACATTTTTTTCATCACTATCTGGATTCAGCAATGAATCCTGGCATTTAGAGGCCAGTCTCATAGCTCTCATCTCACACAGTTATGTCTCATGGAGTATTGAATAACTGTAGTTTTGAAATCTGAGGATGCTAAAATTAATTTTTTTATTCCTCTTAATCCCTTTTTTTTTCTTCTTCTTTTATATAAGGAAGTAAAATAATTGGTTTCCTGTTATATCTGCTTTTCTGGTAATGATAATCGACTGTCTTGAGTGCTTCCTGGAGCTCATAGAGGCTTCTTACCCTATCATTCCCCTTTAAATGTCTGGGATGCAACAACATCCCATCTTCATTTACCAGGTTGCTCTTCCATAGCCAGCGTGTTTCCTGGCTGATTTCATTCCTTTGGCATCAATTCTTTGAAATAAATCTGGCGTGTAAACAACCCGCTTTTTTAATAGTTCTTTGGTTTGGTGCCTTTAGCCAATGGCTTGATACTCTGATTGCCTTCAGAGTTACTGACTGTTTATTTTACATCCTTGGAAAATGTACAGAAGCTGTGACAGACTTTACACTTCTCCTTGCTGAATACTGAGGTAACTAGTAACTAACTTTCCTGGCAACATCCTCCTGTTTTTCAAGGTAGCCTCCATGTTGCTCAGGAAGGTGATGGCTGTCTCCCTGAGTGACCTTTGTCTTCCTATATACCAAATTTATAAAAACTTGTATTATGTTCACATCTTTTCGCATCTTCTTTTCCTGTCTCAGCTTTTTGAATCATTTTCTTGCCTTCTTCTTTCACAATAGACTCTTGTACCCATTCCTGCAGCGCTGACCCTGCTGATTTATAGGTCTCATATTCTCCTCTCTTTATTGCTCTTTGTGTTCCCCTGGTTATCCACAGTGACCATTTCTACTCCAAGTAGATTTATTTCTCAGTTGTATACAGATTTCTTGAACTCTGTGGACTGTACCTTTGAGTATTTCCCCATCGTCTCCTACTTCTTCACTGTCTTTTGCTGTTTGTTTAAGAATACATATGCCTCTTAGCATTTTCTGTGACTTCAAAGCGTTTGCACTTCTAATTTTGGGAAGTCACATATTTCTGATTTTCAAACTCATTAAATTTGGCTTGTGTTTTTGCATCCTCCTCTTTTGGCCCTTCTGCATGATGCATAGCGTATCTGGGTAGGTGCCAAGTGCCACAATGCAATGCCCACAGCTTTCACAGTATGTTCAGAGTTCCCATATCGCATAGAAGTGCTTCCCAGACATGAATGAGCTCATTTTCACACTACTCTGTGAGTAAAGGAAGTGTTGTTATTTACAGTTTATGGAGAGGGAAACCAAGGTACAGAGGATCCACATTTGTGAATGCACTTCAGTGCCTAACTCTAATTCAGATGAAAATCAAAAGTTTTATAATCCTTTAAGTTATTCCTCTTTTTTCAGAAGCCCAGCTGCTTTCCTCTGAGAAACTTCCCATTTTCTAACACTTTTCAGCCTCTTTCTCCTACATGCAAGTCTTGCCTCTACCAGCACAATTTTGTTCATTCCTCATGCCAACATAATTCCCTCTTGTCTTTATTTTTGCTCTCACACAGAAGCTTAATGTATATGTACTTAATTAAAACAGATGGAGGCTGGGCCAGCCTGCAATCAACATTGCTTCCAACAAGGCAGCCTCTGGACCCTGACCGCAGGGGTTTTTTAACTTTCTTTGTTTCCCACACCATCTAAAGCATGGAGGACATGACCTGTTTCTTTTCTAGTGGTTTAAAATATTTAATTCCTCAATGGTAAGAATTTGCTTTCTACACAGACGCAAAAACCAAGGAGATGAACCTCCTAAATACTCAATCCTCAGCATATGCAAGAGACAGCCACTGTTATAAGACCCCAAGGCCCCTGCTCCATCACCAGGTGCTCCTGAAATACCTTAAGACCTACAGACCCTGATATATCCCCTGCTGAAATCTTACAGTGCTACTTCTGCCCAGACAGTCACAAAACCCCTGCTAGTGTTGAGATGGTGGTTTACAAAACCAGTGTCCCCTCGTTCACCACCATTTCCCCAGCCTTTGATCTTCTGTCCTCTCCCTGGGAGGGAATGTTCTCCACAGCGGAAGCCCACCTCAGATGTACCTGCCAGGCTCAGGTCCAGGTCTGCAGGGCACCAATGACTGACCAAACCCCTGAAGTCAGGTTTCAGCCCATTCCTGGTGGCTTTCTCATCCACAGCTCCACGAGGGGTTTATGTGACAACACATGGGGGAATATGTGATACAAGCACTCTAGAATAAATTTCTCTTGATCTTTGCTGTTAAAGCTGTTCCACACTAAGATTTTCCCACACATTTGAACAGGAACCTGGAAAAGAGGAATCGTGCTCCTCATTTAGTTAGTATAAAACAGTCTGCACAGCCAGTGGACTCAAGAAAGAGCTATACCTCGTCCTAAGAAAGAAATGTCCACCAGGCCAGCTGATGCACCAACTCCATCCTTTTAACCACCCTGAGACCAGGACCACCAACTCACTGCCCATGTGGTCAGCTCCCCAACCCAGGCCAAGAGAAAACCACCTAGATGTCCCTGCATAGCAAGCCATCCCTTAGGCCATGGAATTTTTCACCCAGGTTACTGCCAAAGGTGACATTCGAGTCTCACCTACAAATGGGCAGAAATGCAGCAGTGCTTAGAGTGTGGGACTGAGCTCAACTACAGGATCCAGGACTGACAGCAATGATGGACAGACAGACTGAAGTGGAATAAGGGAAATTAATGAGGAGAGCAGCAGGAAGTCAGTCAGTCAAGGTGCCAAAGCCCTGCCTTTGATTGCATCGCCAATTGATTGCAAATGGCCCTGTTTTATCGAGGACTTGGTAGTCACGCAGCAGCCACAGCACAGGCAGTTGATGGCACTAGTCAGTTTGCTGTTACAATGAGATTCTAATATTTTGAACAATCAGGTACTCACCACCATAAAATAAAGCTAAGCACTCGAGATCCTGCTTAACAAGCCTGCTAATGCACTATTGAAATCAATGGCACATTTGAGCAGTAAGAGCTGCCCTGAAGCTTTTTAAAGCCTGCTGTCCTTATTTTTCGTTCCAGGAGTAGAAGTTTTCCTTGCAGGAGGGCACCTTCCATTTGAAAGGCAATGGAACCAGAATCACAAAGGAAAGGACATAGACTGGTTGGTAACAACTGCCAGAAAACTGCGTCTAACAAGTCACTTCATCTTTCCCTACCTCAGTTTCTTCAGCTTGCAGAGAGTCAGACACAAACCCAGATATGGTCTTCTCCAGCCCTCAAGTGGATGGATAGAAATGCAGTACTGAAGGTTACAGAGCATTATTCTTAAATGGGCTAGAGTTATGTTTGTTTACACAACACAGACTTGATAAAGTGATTGCAGATGAAATGTATATCAAAAATGTTTAAGCAAGAGCATCTGTCACAACCTGAAATATGGAATTCTGTGAGAGGAGAGAATGAGAAAATGGGAACTGCATAATCGTAGACAGGAAAGGACGTTGGGGAAATAATGACAAATCAAATATAGCAACTTTTTTTCCCTCTCAAGTGGCAGTTCTCATCAACTAGCTTATGTCTAAGGAAAAAAAAAATCTCCGGTGATTTTTATCTATCGGATTTTTCTCTGAATACCTGCCATGCTCTGAAACTGCGGCTTCAAGAAGGCCCAGCTCTGCCACTCTCAGCTAATGGGTTTGATTGTTCTCTCCTAAATTATACTCACAGATACTGACCTGCAAGTCAATCTGACACTCAGCTTCACACTGGAAAGAAAGGCCCCCAGATAAGGTGTTGTACAAGTGACTGGTGGAGCTGACAGCCTGCAGTGGAGCTCTGTCTCCCCACCGACGCTGCTGCTGCCTTTCCACTTGCACAAGTTATATTGTTGATGGTTAGATAAGTCATTGCAATCCACAAAATGCTTGTGTTTAGTATACAGTATTTATATTTTATGAATGTTAACAAGCAAGAAACCCTGCACAACTGAGCAGTTACGAGCTCAAAAGGCTTTGTGAGATATTTTCTCTAAGGGCTCATTAATGTGGTCTTTTAATGGAGTACTTGCGTATCTGAATCTTTAACTGTAGCTATAAATAGAGTTTATAAGCACTTGACAGTGTGTGGCAAAGCTGTATTAGCAGTGCTTGCCCTGCTTTTTTGCAAGTTCCATTTGCAAAGGATATTTAAGAGGTGGAATTTAAACATTTCCAAAAATGCAGACTTGTATACATCCTACTAACACTGCACTCTGAATACTGTCTTCACTGGGTTTAGTGCATTTGGCATATTCCCTTAATTAACTGACCATCACAACACCTCAAGAAAAGAGATAGTATTCCCATGTTATTGAAGGGAAAATTTGAGCATAAAGAGGTCAAGCTAGGACCCAAATGTCCCACAGCAAATCAATAGTAGAGCAGGGGTGGAAACCAATGAGCTCTAATTACCTGCTCTAATCATCACACTCAGACATACAAATTCTGCCATCATTTTCACTGGTGCTGAAGTAGAGTCACTCCAGGCGTGTAAGCCACTGGCACTGACCGATGTAGCCAACAGCTGGATTTTTGCCTTCCATACTGAGTTCTCTTGCCCTACAAAACATCCATGCTGTGCCAAACAGGTGCCCTTTTCTCCTCTCTTGATGATCAGGTTAGAGTAATGACATTTTCAGCTCACCAGCCCATATGAAATAACCTTAAATATACTTTTGCAAGTCCTAGTGAAGAACCAACAGAATTACCCAGCTTAATGTACTATACAGGAGCGTTGGTTTACGATGACATAGTAAAAGCTGCTGGAGGATCACAGCTTTTAATAAATCACCATATAGTATTATCCATAAAACGCCCATTTCCTTGCACTGCAGTAAGCTGTGACAGCTCCCCTATTTTCCCTGGCCACCTGGGGCTGTACCCATGTAGCACACCTGCATCGTGTCGATGCTGTTGCCCCGTGTGAAGAAGCCATCACAGCTCAAGTGTGATAAATTTGAAGGGCTACTTTCCAAAATGTCAGTTGAAGCACCAGCTACAGCCTAAGGGATCTGCAAGGTGGAAACAGGCCTTTCTTCATCTGTTTGTGGTTTTTTTAAATACTTTTAAAAAATGGACCTTTAAAATATTACCCTCTTGAAGTGGGCCTTGGAAGCCTCGGCAGCCTTAGTAGAGGAACACACAACAGCACGTTCACCTTTATCTAGCTTTCCACCATCTTCTTCCTATCCAGTAAGTGTGTTGGATTGCTTCTCCAGTAATAAAACAAGGACTGATGCCCAAGACAGGTTGTAATGGTTTTGTGTGGCCAGGGTTTTGGAACAGGGATGTCTACAAGGATGGCTTCTTTAAAAAAGCTTCTAGAAGCTTCCTCGGTATCTAATAGGGCCAGTGCCAATTGCCTTTAAGATGGACCCTCTGCTGACCAAAGCCAAACCAATTAGTGATTAGGTGTTACTGCACAGAGGCCAAACTGCAGCAGAAGAAGGGAGTGAGAATGTGAGAACAATGTCTCTACAGACACCAAGGTCAGTGGGGAAGGATGGGGAGGAGGTGCCCAGGCACTGGAGGAGAGGTTCCGTTGCAGCCCATGGTGCAGCACACGGTGAGGCAGGCCCTGTCCCCGCAGCCATGGAGACCCCAGAGAAGCAGAGATACACTCATAGCCCAGGGAGAACTCCACGCCAAAGCAGGTGGATGCCTGAAGGAGGCTGTGACCCTGTGGGAAACATACCCTGCAGCAAATTCCTGTTGGGACCTGAGAATCCACGTACTAGGGTTCACACCAGACTAGGTTTGCTGTCAGGACTTGTAACCCTGTGGGGGACCCATGCTGTTTATTCCTAAAGGACTGTGTTTTTTATGGATGAGACCCATGATGGAGCTGTTCGTGAAGAACTGCACCCCATGGGAAGGATCCATGTTGGTGAAGTTCATGGAGGACTGTCTCCTGTGGGAGGGACCCCACCCTGTAGCAGTGGGAAATGTGAGGAGATCTCCCCCTGAGAAGAGGCAGCAGCAGCAAAGTCTATCTGTGATGAAATGATTATAACCCTCATTCTCTGTAACCCACCCCCCTGGGTCTCTAGGGGGAAGGATGTAGAGACATAGGAAGAAGGAGGAGTGAGGGGAGGTGTTTTAAGGTTCAGTTTTTATTTCCTATTTCCCTGCTCTGTTTTGATTGTTCATTAATGAATCAAATAATTTCTCCCCAAGTTGAGTCTGTTTTGCCCATGACACTAATTGCTGAGCAATTTCCCTGTCCTTATCTCGACATGCAAACCTTTCATTATATTTCTCTCTCCCCCGTCCAGTTTTAGAGGCGAAGTGATAAACAACTTGGTGGGCATCTCAAACCCAGCCAGGGTCAAATCACTACACATGTATAGAAAAGGACACAACACAAAGGTCCTGAGGTCTCTCTGGGAGAGGTTTTCCTACCTAGCTTCAGCGCTCAGTTGTATAATCCATCTGTTTGGAAAAGGATTACAAATATTTATTAGGGTGTGAGCCTTGAACCTATTGACAAAGTCCCTTTAAGACAATTACAGGAGGTATGTTGTCCTTTCAAACTGACATCTATTAGTGGTCATTGTTAGGATTTCATGTTAGCAATTCTGAATGCTTCCATTTTTGGTTCATCTCTGATGCAACTGCAATCAAGTTTTCTGCATGCATACATCCCAAATTTATTTTAACTGCGCTCAGTGTTTAGAAGGTGAGTGAGGATGCTATTAGCTACCAGTCTGCATCTATGAATGATCACTTATTACTTTCTCAGTGGTTTGGTTCAGACATGTGAGAGAATATGTTAGCTTGTAATGAGACTATCATGGGTTGAATTGTTTGAGGAAGCCTGTTGTCAAATGGTTATTTTTGTCTTGAGGCAGGGAAAAAATCAACTAAAATAATTTACAACTTTAAAATGCTGATTTTTTTGGTGAGCAGTGCTTTAACACCATTAAACTACTGTAAACCAAAACATGATTAAATATTTAAGCAGTTTTCTCTTTCTCACACAGAGTTAAGTATCTATTTGTCTTGTATCACAATTTTATGTACTTAATGTCTTTTCAGCACTCTGGTGCCCCACAGCACAAGCTCAGGACGGGTACCTCCTGAGCTAGTGGGTTGGCAGCTCCAAAGATGTTGTCTGAGCAGGAGATCTAGCAGCCATATCCTCCTGTTAGAGCAGAGAAAGCACAGCAAGTTTTGACTCATGCTTAGTCACTTGTGTCTACCAACCACAGAGATATATTTTCCTTTGCTCTTTAGTTAATTTGCATCTTCCTCCTCCTTCCCCACCATCAATCTTCCTTGCCTTGATCTTCTCCTCTACTGCCTTTCTCCTCCGATATACTGCTGGTCTCTTCCCTCTCTTCCCAGAACATTTACTCCTTTTCTCATTAGTATTTTTCACCTTTCTCTTAACAGAGCAAACCCTCTCAATGCTTTGTTCCTTTGCTGTTGAGTGCTTCCTCCTATGCACATGTTGTATCTTTAGCCGTTCTCTGCAAACCGTTTCAGATTAGTTCAGCTTCATTTTTCCTGCTTGCAGTGGCCTCTAACCCCGCTCAAAGGCATTTGTGAGCATATGCTGTGCTAAACACTATGGAGGGAAGAAGCAGCGGCAGGCTAGGACCAGGTGGACAGATTTGACCAGGGCTTGCCGGGAGAGGAGTTTATTTCTGCTGCCTCTCCATGATCTGGCAGGAAGACCATTCACTAAGGCATAGTTTGTTGGGATATTTTTGCCCAACTGCAGGTCAATCTGTCCCTTGAAACAGCAGCTGCATATTTCTCTTTTGGCACTATGGAGTTGTCCATGGGAGGACTTCCCACCTGGAGCCTAAACACATCATCAGACGAGGAAACAAAGCCCAATGTACGTGGTCTGTGTACCAGCCACCTCCTCAGCAACACTTACTACTGTTTCTATAGTCTGGTGTCCAAAAGGCTGCTGTAATTATTGGCTCAGATGGCAGCAGTGGATCACCATCCAGATCAAGGAGAACACTATCAAAAAGTCATATAAACATCAGACTATGCTAAAAAATTACTATTACCAATTAGGGTGGCCAATTCTTCTCAGGGTTAGTGAGGCAGTTGAGAAAGCAAGAAAGGATAGGCAAGAGAAGAGGACTCTGCCTTTTGCCCTCAAGGGTTTTCCTGGAAGAGGATTCTTGCTGAAGTGTCCCAAAACATTCCTGGTATCACAGATGCAAGGTTACAGTCAAACAGGCAAGCTATTTTCAGTTTGATTCAGCCTTAATTTACGTGAGTTTTTTTCATCTCATTTCTGCAACTTGAATTGAGTTTCATAGGAGAAAATGAGTAAGGTATAAACATACAGTCTAATGTTTCCCTGTTAAAATCAAGTTTGAAGGCTGTTACCCATTTCAGTTCAAGTAGCCAATAAAGCACTGTTTGGTTCTCCCCTCTCAATATACTTTTGTTCGCATATTCCACATTTACCTGTGATGTGAAGCAGGTGGACTCCAGCATATCACACCCCCACCACCTCACAACCTTTCCCTGTGCCCCGAGCAGAACAATCCTCACCCCTTTCCTCCACAGGGGATGTACTCCTTGCCCCACTCCCTTCACAGACAACTTCAGGCATCAGCCACCACTGGGTTTTGTGGTTACATTATTGTCTTCCCCCCACTCTCCTCCACATGGCACTGGGGTGGGCAGCCCAGACCAAGGTGTGCTTGGGCACCACGTGCTGCAGGCAAGATGGATTTTTCCAGGCACGTGGCAGGGAGGTCCAAAAAGACAGCCCTTGGCACCATACGTAGCAGGGAAGTCAGGCAGCTACAAAGCCCATAGTGCAAATCCTCTATATGTGCTTTTATGGCACTGGATTTATTGTGTTTTTATTGGGCATTTACTGAAATAAGTGAAGAGATGTAAAGTTCACAGTAAAAAATAAGTGCCTTTCAAAGCAAATTTCACAATTTTTATTATTGTCTGATAGGAGCAGTTTTGTATACATTCCTAAACAAATAGATCATACCACTGGCTTTAACCTTGTCCAGTCTTTAAAGCAAGGTGCATGCTACTTTTCTATCAAATCACAGCATGACGTCAGAGACGGAGCTCTCCAGCCTCCTGACATTTTCTCTAGCAAGTAATTTGGATAGAAAAATGCAGGTTAAGAGCTAATGACTAAAACAGATTAAAAGTGCACAAACCAAAGCGGCACAGAGAAGCTGACTGAAACGACCCCACAGCTACAAGATGAAGATATGGCTAAATGCAAACATGGTCCTCCTAAAGCACTGCTTGGGGGAGAAGAAAAATTATCCAGGAAAACATCCATGCAACCTATCACATAGCAACAATGTAAGTTTAAGGTAAGGTGAGGGCCAATTCCTGCTCTCCTTTTACATACAAATAGTCTCTTTGACTTCATGAAGACCAGCCTGAAGGCTAAGACAGGCAATGTTTAGCTGCAATCACTGCTCTGTGCAGCTACAGCCAGTTCTGTATGTGCTGAACTGAAACCAGAGCAGTCACACGGCGCTGCTTCCCCATTTTACTCTCACAGAGACCGAGAAGCAAGGAGGAGGTCAGGCAGCAGGATGGCATCAGCAGTTGTTAGGGTAAGTGACTTGGTTTCACCTTCTGCTCTAACACATATTTTCTGTGCAACTTCAGTTTGCTCAGCTAAAAGCAGAAATAGCAACACTTCCTGGGTGTGTGGCAGCACTTCGGGTTTCAGCTGGCTGTCCCCTGGGAGCCCTGGGAAGAGGGTTCTGTGATGGCCCACCTTGCCAGCCCTAATACTCCACCATGCCCACCAAGGAGTAAAAGAGAAAGTGGGCTTTTGCCAAGCATTAAAAGTGAGCAGTCACAGCTCTTCCCTGGTCTCCTTATATCTGCAACATGCACTTTGTTTCTGTGCTTGCCTGGAGCAGGGTTAACCAAGAGAAGCAGTAGAGGCATCTCTCTAAAAAATATCACTGGGTTCAGACCCTTGTCCTGGTGCTTCTTCCTCCTCCCAACCACCGAGCCTGGCTGATGTCAATTGCTGGCTGCATCTCGCAGCTGCAGCCATCTGTCATGTCAGGAAGGAAGCAGATGTGCAGAGACCTTGGTAGCTTGGTGCACGCTGGGTGTCTTGTTTTGCCAGTCGTTGTGTGCTACAGGGCAGGGCCATACACAGTGGTGCAAAGGAGCCACTAAACACCCCATTGCTGCTGGGAAAGGGCCCTTTCCCCAACCTCCTTGAAGACCACAGCTTTGAGGACATCTCCCACCTCTGATTCACAAGCCCAGCCCCAGCCTGGGGCACTTCTCATTTCACTCCAATTCCAGCCAAGTTTCCAGATCTTTCTGCACCTCAGTGGCAACATCTACCTTTTGAGATTAATTTAGGAACATTTATGAAGGAGCAGTAGTGTCACCAAGCCTTTGGGACAGCAGGTGCGTGTGTCCAAATGAAGCAGGCAGCCTGGGAGCGTCAGCCCCGTGGCTTCATGGCAGGGAGAAGGACAGAAATATCCTGAGATATCTCAAGCAAAGCAAATGAAACTGCATTTTGTAATTTATAAAAACCATTTAAATGTTCATGAGAAATTGAAACCAAAAACTGGAGATTAAAACATACCGCTTGTACAACTGCCTTCTATTGATCAAATTATAGAATTATAGCCATGAGTGAGGCCTGGGAGGAAACAAAACACACACTCAACACACCATTCATCTCCATTCCCCAAAATCATTACAAAAATATGGGAGACATGAAAAGACAGTGCGACGCTACACACTGGCAATAAAACCTGGAAATATTTGTGAGTATGAAGGGAAGCTGTTGAGCAAAGGCAATGCAACCATCTTTTTTAGTGAGCTGAAAAAAAGCTTGAGGAATAAAAGCTTTAAAAATACCCCACTGAAAACACAAGAATACTATTTTTCTTTCTTTAAGGAGAAAAATCAACCATTATATTATGTATGAAGTAACACTGCAGGGTTTGCCACTGCCCCATTTTCCTACCGTATGTGGTACCAGAATTGCCTTACAACTACAAGCTGTTATAACGCAGATCACAAAACCCAATCCTGCACTGTTAGTAGCAAAACTGTTGATAGAAAAGGGTCTTATCTAGATAATTTAGGCCCTGCTATTGTCATTACTGACTTTAACTAGCAGAATCCATCCTTTAAAGAAGGCCAGAGAAGAGTTACACTGGGTTTTCTTTTTATATATATATATATATGTAGGATTCAAAAGCAACTGATCAGAATTTAGCGGTTAAATTTCTTTTCTGTGATTAGGATTTATTTTTTCCTTCCACTGATAAGGGAAAAACCTTATTAATGAGGCATCAGTGGTAGTTACACCACTGTGGTGCACTGTAAGAGATGTACCCTTTTTTTTTTCCCCCCAAGGAGGGTTTAACTGCTTTGTAGATCCATAAAGATATTTCACAGAGAAAGCTTTATTCAATTGGAGCTCTTAAACCTCCTTTGTGAAATGTTGTGGTATTTTGTGAGATATGTGGCCTTTGCTATGCACGTGATGCTGGTAGGTTTCTAGGCATGCAAGTTCAAGAGCTTTATTTCCCAGATATTTTTTTCAATCAATTAAGCCTGTTGGTAAGACTGCATGCACTTCAGAAAGGAAGGAAAAGAAAAATCACCACTAACTCTGCCTCCCGCAGAAGTATCTGGATTTGCTGCAGCTGTCTTTGCAAAGTGTCTCGGATGCTGGTTTCGATGGCTTGCAGGTTCACAGCCCTGGAATGCTTCTGGTGGGTTTTTCCTCCTTCCTTAGAAACATTCTTGTGATGCGGGGGATTCCTATCAAAACTATCATCACCCTCGCAATGCGAGTCATTCCCCTGCCTTTGATTACAGACAGCTGCTGAGCTACAGAAAACATTGCTCTGCATCTACAAGAATCCTTCATGGAGGGTTTTTTTCCTTAATGTTGCATTTTTACGTGCTTGTACACTCAGCCCCTGTGGGGAGTGAACAAAAGGCCTTTTAAAGGCAATCTTTCAGAATGCTCCAATTGTGTCCTTAATTGCATGAAAGAACACGTGGGCTCAGCTCTATGCAGACATAGCTTTAGCTGTAGGTTGATTTTAAGCAAGCCTCACATTTTATACCAAAGCAATGCATAAAAGCAGGCACAAGGAAAAAGCGCTTTAATTTAGTCACATTACTCCTGTAAGTAATAATGCATAGCAAGCAGTAATCGGATACAAGAAGTTTAGAGCAGATGTTCCCTTTACTGTGATTCTTGAGGCAGTGCAGTAGCAATTTCTTCCTTTGTAACAGACATAAATGATTCAGTGTTAATAAAAAAGTTTCAGGCATTAAGTTCTTCCAGTGAACTTCTGAGGAATAAAACGCACACTGTGAGATGTGGGGCTGAACTAAGGCTTCCAAGTATTCCCACTCCCCACATCAACAGCATTTAGAAAAAGATAGGAGTTTTATCTTTGGCCTTATGATAGTGGATTTAAAGCACTATTTCTGCTAGGTATTGCCCATTTTTTTGTTTCACTCAGAAAGAATTCAGTTGCTTTCCAAAGAGGCAGGGAATTGCAGACCACCTGCCTTGAAGTCTCTCACTTAGTGTGTGCTGGGAACACACTTGGTCCAGCCCAGGGACAACATCAAGAGCAGCTGCATCAGCCCCTATGGGGGAAAGAGGGCAGAAGTTCAGCAGGTCATGCTGCTGGCCAGGAGGAGCCAGACCTGATGATATCCTAGCTACAATGGTGACAACATCAATTCCTCCAAGAAGAAGCATTAGTGTAGGCAGGTTGAAGCAGAGACAGCAGGAGCTGGTGGACAAGATGACCGCAGAAAAGGTGCTCTCTCCTCACCAGCAGTGTTGCCAGTTCCAAGCACACTTTGAAAGTCCCACAGGAGGAGAGGGGAAAAAGTCCCAGGCTGCCCCATATCACAATGCTGAGTCACTCATCTGACCTTTCACATGAGCAAGGTCTCGAAAGTCTCCACTACAGAAAACCTCCAGGCACCAAGAACATCCAGGTAGTATCTGGGGTGACAAATGGTGGCCCAGAGAGGCAGAGGTTTGGGATGCACAGCTGCAGGGTGCAAAGAGCTGGACAAACATAGCCTCTCAGTGCCCATGAGCCAAGAACTTCCTGACATTTTCTCTTACTCCTATCTCCCACCTGCAGCAGAGCTGATATTTTTCTCCCAATACACTGCAGCATTATGCAGGGAGAAAGGAGGAGGACTTATTCCAGAAATGTCTTGCCTCAGCTATTGCCCAGGGAGCAGTTTTGGGGTGAAAGAGATGCAAATTCCCCAAAACTCACATTTTCCAAATCATAAACTGCGAAGGAAAAGCCTTTGCCGGAAAGCTGGTCCCTCCTGGTCTCTTTTCATCAGCTGCCTCTTTACCTACCTGGCTCTCTCAGTGTCTCTTCCAGCTCAGCACAGCACCACAGGGACCCAGGAGAGGCAGGAAGCGAGAACACACAAGATGAAGTAATGAGTCTAATGTGTGAGATGTGGGGATATCACTCCCTGCATCTAGTTCACTAAGCTGAGCTGCCTTTCTGTAGTTGCTCCTCAGGGAAGGGCTTAGGAATTACACCCAGAAAACAGAAATTGAAATCTGATACGGAGTTGGATGGACTACACATTTAATATCAGCACCCATTCTGAGTGCACACGCACACACCCCTCCAGATTAACATAATGGTGTTGTACCCTATTGGTACCTGCTTTATGTCAGACATTAATCTTGTCTGGCCTACATGAAGTGGGTCTCAGCATCCACCACTGTTGCACATGTTGTTGACCAGGTCTGCACATGGTGTGGAGATCTGAAGCTTCCCAGTGTTTTGAGGAGTCTGTCCACATGTTTTCTTTGATCGTTTTACCCATATCAGAGCACAATGTGATTTCATGCAAGGTCAGCACGAGCCCATGAAAGGCAGAGAGCTACAGTGATTATGGATGCTAGTAGCTGCAACACTTAACAACATGAGTATGCTACCAAAACCACCTCTGCAATTATCTGCAATCACATTAAGTACAATCGTATTGATTCATTTCTACCAAGTTGTGTATCATATGGCCACAGATGTGGAAAAGGTGCAGAGATGAGACCCAAGAGTAACACATTCCCACTGTGCCACAGAGCAGACTGTGCCACAACAGCAGGTTGGTGTGCAGCTGCTCCCCTCCGGCCCTCCAACAGTCCTATTCTTATTTTTTAGACAACATTATGCTGATGAACATAGGTTTGGGTTGTTGAGATCATTTAGTAAGCTAAGGATCTGTCATACTCCAGACAGGTGTAAAGAATCTCATGCTATGATACTGTTTAGATGCTCCCTTTCTTCCTGTTACCTCAGTGCATTTAATTCACCCTCACAAGGCACAGTAAGGAGGCTTGGATTTAACGTCTCTTTTAACATTTGTAAAGCACCAGGATTAGTTCCCATTTTATCCCCTCTCACCTCATGCCCTCACCAGGCAGTCAGCAGACCACAGCAGACACAGATTTGCAGAGGTCTCCTGTGCACATGAGTGCACACAGCATCAGCAGCAGAGAGGCTGCAATCCCAAAAATGCCCCTGGCCATGGCTGTACCAACATGGCTGTGCCCTGCACTTCTTCCCACATGAAGATGCCCATTCTTCTGCAGTTTGAGGCTTTTGCTCTGCTTGAGGGGCCCTGTTTGCAAAAAAAATTGAGCAGTCTTCCCTTTCTACTGGAGGAAGGGGACTCGAGGTGAATGCCTGGCCAGCCAGTGTGCTGGTGGGGTGGCCAAGATCAGGTGCTTTTGCTGCTAAGGTGGAAGCACAGAGAGGGGAGCAGTGCCATCTCCTACGCTGGGCACACCAATCCCAGGGGGTACTGCACAGTCCTGCTGCACCCCCAGCCCCAGAGAACACGAGGCTTTAGGAACCAGTAGTTTGTGAGGACTATGCAGTTCATTAGCTGCCCAACTCACTCCTGAGTGTTGGGAAAAAATAAAGTATTTGGGGATTTGTGGAATAAATGCACAAGTTGGCATCACAAAAGGGACACCCAGAGCACAGATTACTCCCAGCTTTGCAAAAAACATACATTTTCCTCTCCATCAACTCAGGCAGACTTCTATCCAACTAGCCAGAAGCCACGCCAGAAGGCACTCACTGTCCCAGGAGTGCTGGGAAACCCGTTCCTTCCTCTGGACACGTTGCCTGGAGGAGGGAAGAGCTCTTAAGAGAGGAGACCCACAGACATACCCAGGCTGTATTCACTAGGCAAGAACAAGTGCAGCTAAGATATGCCCCACCACACATGCTCCCTTTCCCTCCCCTCATGTGCCGGAAGGATTATGGGGCCAGTGAAGGGAACTTCTTGTCCTGCCAGGGCATGAACCTTCCTCTCTAGGTCTCCAAGAGGCACAAAGAAGCTCGGAGCAATTGCAAGCAGACAGGCTTTGTACAGAGTTCCCACAAACATCACTGCTTTTATTTAAAGGAGAAAACACAGGATGTTACAGATGACTGGAAAAATGTGAACTGCCCCACTGCCTGCAGAGCCCCTCAGACTGCAGAATGCTTTTCTGGAAGTCAGAGGGTCTCCAGACAGGATTAGGAAAGCACATAGTGTCTGCTTTAGCTTTTTATTTTTGCCCTGGTTGGCTGCAGCTACACTTCCCTGCACCCCACACATAAACACCACCCCCCACCCCAGCCAGGGTCTGGTACCTTCCCTCCCACTTGCAGCTTCCCATAGGCCTTTTGTATTTGACTCCTGGGAAGCCTTTTTCAAACTCCTTTTGTCAGCTCCATCTCTTTGAAATACTGGAAAGCTACCAGCAAGAAGCTTGGCTCCGGCTCCCTGCCGCCAGCCCTGGCAGCGGCTTGCCCAGTCCTCTGCCAGGCTGGGGCCCATGGGCAGCCCCAGCCTGAGCTGGGCAGGAGCCACAGCCACCTCTGCCCCTGCTCAGCTTCACATGGACAATCTATGCCATTCAGTGTCTTGACAGCCTGCACATCAACTGCACTGTAGCACCCACCAGCATTCACAAAGTACCAGACTTCCCACACCCGATACTTTGGAGTTTCCTCACACATCTTGGAGGACAAACCATTACAAAGAACTAATTTTATTCTTGTTTTGCTGATTATGCAAGACAAAGAAGACCACAGGTAGATTCTGCCCTCCTCCTAATGTTAATGTATGCTTTTTATTCTTCAAGCTTAACAGCTACCAGCCAACTATCTAACACATTTATCAAGATAAACTGGAGACATCTCAAATATTTAGTCTCCAAAAGCCAGCACTTGTGACTTATTTAACTATCCACAGGCTCCTTTACTGTTGCTACTTATCTTGTAGTGGCTGAAGAACTAGAAAGCACCAGCAGACTTCAGAGCAAGGCACAAACCACATCAAATCTAGAGAGCCAAGCCTCTTTTGCTGTTGCTAATTTATACCCTCTGAAACACCTGGGCCAGAGTGCCTTTTAATTGATTACTGTTAATTAGAATCTGTTGATTGGCTTGCCCCTGGTGTCAGAGACCACAGTTATTCAAACTGGTGAAAAGAGAGGCTGTTACTGTATTTTAACCACAATTCCATTTTTTGAGCATAGCAAAATAGCTAGACAATGTATTGAATAATATAATATTACTTATGTGCTTAAGCACCTGGGTCCTTGATCTTGTGCTTTATAAAGTGCTCTGAGGTGTGCCGTAATTGCCTATAAATACGCTGCTGATCATGCTTAAAGGGACACTGTCAAGGTTGGCAGGCCTACAGTTTGACTTAGTAAAATGACACCTATAGTTTTATAGTTTTATTCTCAGTGTTCCTGAATTACCAGCCTGTGATTTTTATCATGCTTCTTTTTATCAGTCTAGCTCCTAGGATTAATAAGGTTATAGGAGAATGTTCACTTTTAAGGCAATGGCTCAGTCGTAGAAATACTATGATAGAGGCTAATGCTCCCATCCTGGTCATGCAAGTGAAAGCATTTTTGCTGTAAAACCTATTTTTCCTGATGTGAACAGGCCTGACCTCTGTTGCCCTTGTTGTTTGCAATAAGGTCACGCCTTGTTGAAGCAATGTCATGTGAAAGAAATCCTCAAGAAAGAGCATAGGGCTGAGGAGATGCAGGCAAGCCTGCAGCTGCACAAAGTATCCATTTTCTATGGGGTGTCTTTGTCAGTGAGTAGTCTTGTCCTAGTTGAGCTAAAGGAGAGGGGATGCAAAAAGAGGGAGTCAGGGAAGAGAGTTGCAAAGCTGATGAGGAGTCTGCACCTCTTCTCATCTGCCACAGTACTGCTGGGATATAGAGGGGTGACGTGATGGGGAAATCCAAGGGATGAGAATCCTTTCCCGCAATGTCCTCTCTTCGAGCAGCTCTGTAGCTGGAGCCCAGTGGCAGGGGAACTGATGGGCTTTCTCTTAAAGACAAAATACAAATAGCTAAGGAGTGAAAGGTGGCCTGGGATTATTCCTTTTATGAAGGGCTTGATTTGTTTCTGAGCTGAATAACTCATCTCCGTCTGAGCAGCAGTTCTCCAGAACACTTTGTACTCACAGGAAACCTGCAGTGCCACAGTAAGCAAACCCATAAGTGCCAGTAAAGGAAAAAGTGTGGCTCAGTGGAGTTAGGGACAGTGCAGGACGAGGGTCTGCTGAAGGGAGACGGAGAAGCTGTAAGCCAAGGGTGAGCTGATATGCCAGGGCAGATGTGTAGAAAGGCATTTTTGGAAGAGGAGATGTGGCTTTAGACCCTCTGCAGGATACTGCTAGACTGGGCTGCAACGTTTGAAGACAAAGTCTTGAATTTCCCAAGACATGGGCCTACAGGCAGCCTTGCCCTTCATTTCTGACCAGGAGGTGAGAGACATACAAGTACCCTAGATGGGAGGCAACATCTTGGATGTGCTCATCCATCACAGGGGTGTCTTAGTCACAGGACAGACACCCTTTGAACTCTAGGGACTTGAGGGAAGCCCGGGCAACATGCTAAAGAAAACTCAGAAAGAACCAAAAATCAAACAGAAAAAATAAGCCAGGGGAAAAGGGCATATCTGCAGTAGCCATGCCTAAACTGAGGACTGGTGAGTGCTTGTGGATGGTGGCATCCCTTGGCGCTATGGTTTCTCAAAGAGGCAGGAAGAGAAAAAATTTTCCTCTTACCTTTTTTTTTTTCAACTACAGGAAAGAAAAAAGTGAAAGAAAAAAAATCCTTCAGCTGAAGATCCACAGAACAGAAAAATGGCAAGTCTAATGTCAGTTTAACAACAGTTCTGTCTCAAATCTTCACAGCTGGGAAGGTGCTCCCCTCACTTCCAGTGTGCACCCAAGAGAACAGAGCAGCATAGAGGCTATGTCTCTCACACAGAGAAGCCTTGTAGGGTGTGAATATGTATGTGGATAAGCACTTGGAAAAAAATCTCAGGTGTATAACACCAAAGAGTGCATTTGTAGCTCTAACAGTTAAGGAAAAGTTAGAACTTCAACTTGCAAATATTTTAAGAGCTTCTAGAAGCCAAAATATAAGTAAAATGAGCCCCAAGTCTGCACTTTAAAAAAAATCTCACGCCTTCTAGACAAAGCCTGTATTGCCTGATTCATTTTGAGCTGACTCAATCTTTTTAAAAGATTGTCCTTGAGAATTGTAGAACTTGTTTTTCTCTTTGTAGGTTTCTTCCAGAGAAATGCTTAAAAATGCAATAAAGTCAATCTCAATAGCATTGCTTCAATCCATGATTTTATCAATTCCGTGTTGTGGGTATGCAGGGACAAAGCAATCTAGTAGGAAATTCAAAGAGATTCCTGTAACAAGTTACATTGTTTGTACACGTGGATACCATAATAACAGAAAAACACCAGCAATGTTGCAGCTACAAAAAAAATAAAACCAAACCAGTGTCCTTTAAAAAGATATTTGTATATGTCTATGTTTACCTAGATTAACAGTGTCATTAGGGACTGATTCACTATGTACACTGCTTCTTTCATCTGATTTATTGAAGTTCTGTCTAGGTTTTTTTTCTTCATAACTTTGGCTGTGCCTGATGTTCACCAAGAGGAACTCGAGTTCCATGAAAAGGTAAACACCTGGAAGCTGAGATCAGGAGTGTGTAAGAAACATGAATTAATTTTATGAGAGTGCTTTATAATGGACTGTATAAATTTTCCCCTTGTAATTGGTATATACATTCAACAGTTTTATTGTATATCAGTGCACATTATTCGGCACAGCTGCTGGAGAGGCATTGCTGAACTGGTGTTTCTCTTCCATGACAAACACCTATTAAGCAGTCAGCATAAACTCTTCTTGTTACAGCCTCTGACATCACCCTCAGGGCAAGCAGACACAGAACAGCAAATGCTGAATTGCGTATGAAAATTATAGTTTTATTGTCTATACAAGTGAAGGTTTAACTCCGATTCCTGCTCGAGTCAGCTCTGTTATAAAGGAGCGATTCTTTCAGGGAACAAACAAGCACAGTACACCATTGTAATCAAAGGAACAGGCACTATTTATGTATTGGAAAGCCTTGTTCTCAATAGTGCTAACACTCTAATGCCCCAGAAGCCACTATTTTAGCAGCTGTAGAGAAAAAAAAAGCATGACTAACAAGATGCCATACAGAGTCAGATACAGTTTATTTAGAACAAAAATGCAATCATCCCATTTGATACAACTCATTTACTTATGCACGACTGATAAGTAGGGATCATGTATTTAATGTTTACAAAAGCATTTTTTCCACCGCAGAGTTCAAAAGCTTCCAGTGTCTCTTGAATCAGATCTCCAATATTTTCACGCTTCTGCTGGCTGTAGTCTATCCCATCGCCTAAATTAACTGGTTAGTAGAAAGAAAAAAAGACCCAAGAATTATATTAAATTTACTGTTACACTTTGAAATAATGAAACTGCAATTGATGGTCAGTCACTGTGTCTCTATTAGAAACTTTGCTTTGTGACATGAAGCAGAGCTGAATTTGAAAACACCGTGGTTTTCATATATCTTTAAGGCCCTGCTCAGATTCCAACTTTGTATACCTTCAATATGTGTTTGCGTACACATTACTTTGGTATCTAAGTGAAAATCTTAGTAAAAATTAAGAAATAACATTCTTTTATAAGATAAAGAGGGACTCTTGTCTTAAACAGTTAATCTCTGCAGACTGTTACTTCCTTATTTCTAAAATTGCTTATTTGGGACAAAATTCTACTGCCAGATGCACAAACACCTATCTACAAAATGTGACAACTTAAGACTATTTATGGTTTGAAATCTTAAATAGGTATTGTTTTGGGATTGTTCCATGTTAGGCATCATATTCACACACTTATGTTGTTTCTGATAGAGTATATGCCATGTGGTCTAAAAGATATATTTGAAGCATAACATGCCACTCACCGAATTTCTGCTCTCTGAAAAATGTGTAAAATTAAGCCAATGTCAAAATTATTGCAACCCCTAGATGCAGTCACATTTACTGCTGCTTTCTTTAACATTAACTAGCAAGAGTGACACACATTTATACATGCACAGCATAGTTCTTTAAAAAAATCAGGGTGCACAACTGTGACAACAAAGAATACAAGATTAATAAATGTCATCTGCAATGACACTGAGAGATTTAAAGCAGGAAATGCATTTAATTGTTAAAACAATATTCTGAAAATTATCTTAATATGGGTATATTCCAAGACATATATGAACAATAATTTGGTAGGAGCATAATGGAGACTGGGTAGAGTGTAGGGGCCAAATGGAGCAGCTGTCACACTGTTGCAGAGTAGTTCACATGCAATCAGTTACCGGTCACACTCAGGACAGTGGTGGCAATGTGCTCATGTCATACATTTAATATCTCAAATAACACTGCTTGCTTTTTGACACTATCAGCCATCCAGCAAAACACATTTGTCAAGACAACGCAACAATCTTCATGGGTAGTGCCTTTCACATTAGAAACAAGGCACACACAAGGGCAAGGGTAGATTTTACTCCACTTGCTGCCTCCACTTTCCCAGGCTGATGGGATGTAGATGTACAACTGCAACCATCCTCAAATCCTCTTCTGGAGCTAAACACAAGGATCTAGACTTGCAGTCTATGACTTTGCTATCAGTAAAAACTGAAGAGCCATGTTCATGAAGAAAGAGCTGATGAACATGGGTACAAATTATCCTTTTGCTGAATTTTCTTGTAAAATATCTGGTTGTACTCCCAGTTAATTATCTGTATATCAGTTTTTCAAACTCCTTACATGCATTTGTGTTACTTTACTTTTTGTAAAATGTTTACAGAAATACAAATGTGACATACAAGTACTGAGCTTCTGAGTGCAAAAGCAATAATTTTTTTGTGATGATTACTCTTCAGCACACAAATACTTTCCTTTATATTAACTAGATACTAAAATAACATTTGGTCGTGAATGGAGTTTGGTGGAGAATAGAGTTAGTGGCTGGTCACCAGTGGTACTCCTCAGGGCTCAGTCATGAGGCCTGTGCTGTTTAACACCTTTATCAGTGATCTGGATGAGGAGATTGAGTGCACTCTCATAAAGTTCACATGACACAAAGCTGAGCATGTGTGTAGATATGCTTGAGGGCAGGCTCTTCAGAGGGACCTGGACTGGAATGATGGGGACAAGGTCAATGGTACAAGGTTTAACAAGGTCAAGTGCCAGGCCCTGCACTTGGGCCACAACAACCCCATGTGATGCTACAGGCTTGGGGCAGAGTGGCTGGAAAACTGTCTGGTAGAAGAGAACCTGGAGGTGTTGGTTGAAAGCTGTCTGAACATGAGCCAGCAGTGTGCCCAGGTGGCCAAGAAGGCCAATGGCATCCTGGCTTGTATCAGCACCAGTGTGACCAGCAGGACCAGGGAAGTGATTGTCCCCTTGAACTCGTTGCTGGTCATGCTGCACCTCAAATACTGTGTTCGTTTTTGTGTCCCTCACTGCAAGAACAAGATTGAGGTGCTGGAGTGTGTACAGAGACGAGCAACAAAGCTGGTGAAGGGTCTGGAAGAACAAGTCTTATGAGGAGCAGCTGAGGGAACTGAGGTTGTGTAGTCTGGAGAAGAGGAGGCTGAGGGGACACATGATCACTCTCTACAATTACCTGAAAGGAGATTGTAGTGAGGTGGGGGTCAGTCTCTTCTCCCAAGTAATGAGTGATAGAACATGAGGAAATGGCCTCAAGTTGCTCCAGGGTAGGTTTAGATTGGACAGTAGGAAGAACTTTGTCACTGGGAGGGTTGTTAGATAGACACTGGCAGAGGTTGCCCAGGGAGGTGGTAGAGTCCTCACCCCTGAAGATATTTAAAAGCTGTGTAGATGAGGTGCTGAGAGACACTGTTTAGTGGTGGGCTTGGCAGTGCTATGTTAGTGTTTGGACTTGATGATCTTAAAGTCCTTTTACAACTGAAATGATTCTATGACATTCTATGACATTCTAAGCCAAGGTTGACATCAAAATTTACTACAAAGATTTTACTGTAATGTTAGAAACGATAGATTATGAATACATAGAAAATACTGAGAGCTGTTAAAGTATTACCGATGTAAGAGAAAAAGTACATCACAATTAAATGCAATATAGACTAAACATGGTTTGCTCTTGTAGAAAACAACTGAGATCAACTGTGCCTCACCACCTGTGTTACATGTGCACTACCAGCGCTCCCAAGCACACCTGAAGATATTTCTGATTTCACTAGTTTGAGCAAAGGTTAACCCTGAACCTTGACCTAACTCTTGGCAAATATGTAAAGGAATTACTGACTTTCCAAGCATTTGCCTATTATCTGTAATTTTAAGCCCTCACACATGCTCTGCTAATGAGCTTACACAGCTTTCATCGTTCTTTCAAAGAACTAGTAAAAAAAATCAGCTTTCTGGAAGTAATGGGGATATATTGCTAAGCAAGTTTGGAGGAGGCCAACAAGAGACCATGATAATGCTGGCAGCAGAGGTATTTTCCAGAATCTCATGTTACAGTCTTTATTATAAAGCATAGTTTGTACAGTAAATGATGTCTTAGATGCTTGATTAAAAGATGCCTAAGAGAATGAGGCAACAATAAAGGAGATGGTCTTCAAGGGAAGACTGAATGTGTGATGTGCAGACCGTCATTACATTTTTTTTTCCTACAGACCATCTGTGCTATATGAAGGTTTGTATCCTCAAGACAGCCATAATTCACATTAATGTCATGACACAAGCTACACAACAATACCAGAAAGGTTATGTCAGCATCGAGGTCACCTGTTAAGTACTAAAATAGCTATCCTGTGCAGTTATAAGAATTAACAAATCTTTCAGACAAAAAAAAATCATTAACTCAACAGGACATCATCAACTAAAGGGATGAGTCAGAATGATCTGCCCAGTGCACCTCAGGGTAAATATCTAGTCATAATAATAATAATCAAGATTAGTTGGGGGGAAAAAAAAAAGCTACAAGTGCAGTGGTCTCAGCATGACCTTCTCCGATGTGACTCTATTTCCAAGTTAGTTTGCATGAGAAGCCAACTCTGTCATCCACAAATATTTTGCATATGTAAAGTGCGAACATGGATCTGATTCAAGCTCTTTCTGAAGTTGTTCTCCATGAGGGAGGATAAATCAACATGAAAATGCTAGGAAGAACATTTGTCATATGTCTTAAAGTGAAATGTCTGGCAAATTTAGCATGCATCAAGAACTCTTTTCAGAGCAAATGTTACCTCTGTGTTTAGAAGCAATACACTGAAACAAACCTAACAGATCTAAAGGATTACAATCAGGGAAAGATCTCATTTACCTTTCTGGACCAAAAAGTTAGTTCCCAGTCTCCCAAATTGTGCACCAAGAGTCTTATGGTCCTTAAAAGTGAAATGAAAAGCTTTGCACTTGTCAAGACCTGCACTAGCTGATGAAATCACCCAGAACAGCAAGCCCAGGAGTGGCACTCCCTGCCCTGCCATCAGTCCTGTCAGCTGCTGTAGCTGAGGAAACCATGCTCAGACCCTCAGGGACTGAACTCAACCTTTGGCAGGGAATGGAGGAGGAGTTGAATTTTACTTTAAAATATGGCTTCTATTTGAGTCTAGACATGCTTCTATTCATGATTCAGAATATTAAATAGATTATTCAGGATATTAAAGATATTCTAGTGTTACTTGCATTCTATCTCATTTCATTTAAAAATTTCACTAGGGTAATGCTACAATTATAAAACTATTGTATTAAAGAAGGACAAGCAACTTTCTCTCAGTGCATTAAGAGCTTGATAGGGCAGTTCTGAAGTCCTGGAGTGGAGGAGAAAGATATACCAACGCCTAAAGATCAGTCAGATCTATTCTTATCTCTGGACATTTGTTAGCACCAGAAAGTGATCGGAACATTCTTTCAGTTTATTAGATTTCACTTCAAGGCAGGCCGAGTCTCAAATAGAGGGGTTTTTTAATCCCCTGAATATGTCAAAGTACCTCTCTGTAAGTATCTCACAGATACCAGCACTTGTATCTGTTCCCTTGTTCCCAAGTTTCTGCTTCATGGAAAGCGAAAATTAAAGATAGTTTTCATACACGTGTTCTGTAGGGATGTCATAGACCTTGGGATATTGCAGTGTCCCCAGATGTTAAATATCCAAGGAATGCTTAGTATTGGAGGACAGAATAATACTTAAAAGAGATTACTGAAGAGACTGCAAATGAAGCCCCATGTCCCCAGCTTAACCAATGTTTTAAATAAAATTTTAACTCAAAGGGCACCCTTTGATTTTGTACTGAGTAACTTTTGAGAGCATATATACACACATATATTTCGTGTTATTGTTTTGGAACTAGTGGATCCTAGTTGAAATTTTCTAAATACTACTAATTAAAAACAAAGAGCTCTTGTATAGTGGGACTGGGGTTTCTTGTATACAAAGTGATAAAGCTTCAACATTCCTCCCTTTTAAAATCTTGAGAAACAGAGATACTGAAATGTAAAATGACTTGCTCTCAGTCATGGAAGGTATCCATCACAAGTCATGCTTTATGATGGTAGATGATGAAAGTACTATTAATGGTAAAAGACAACTATGGTAAATCTTTCTTTAGCTTCTGGGTTCATCCTAGTCAAACCAACAGGTATTTTCAGCAATTAAAATTATTTCAGAAGTCCAACATGCTAACCACTTAGCCGAATAAGGTTTTTACTTCAAAAAATCAACAGTGTTGATAATGTGAAGCGCAGATATATTTCTCAGTACAGAACTGTATTTCTATGGAAAAGCCTAGTGCAGAAAAATACAGAGCTAAGCAGTAAAAATTAGCACTAAAGTATTTTGTGGAAAACTTCAGGACTATCCCTTCTAGGAGTCGGCATCAGTATCAAGAAATGAACAGAAACTGATTTCAGGTATAGATTGACATACATGTATGCCAGGCTTCACATTGCATAAATTCACTGCTCAGGCACAGTTCAGAGATTAATTAATTTTTCAAAGTCCTCTTGTTAGGATTAGTTTAATTGTAATAAAAGATGTTGGCTTCCTGACCTGAGTGGAAAATGAAAGCCCTTGATGAGTCAGTGTGGTGAGAGGGAGAAGAGTTCCTTTGCACCATTCCCGTGACTCAGAAATGCTGCTTTGAAATTTTCACCTCCAGGAAGGATAAGGCAGTTTGGTCTCCCTGTTCATTTAATTGAAAGTCTGTGGAAAGTCACAAGCTAAGACTCTGAAACCCTCCTGTCTGCTAAGAAACCAAGAGACATTGACGGTTCATTTCATTCAGGTGAAGGAAGAGCAATCAGGACATAATTTCTTTTCCTTACTAGCCTAGACAGAAAACTCCATGTTCCATTCCTGAAGGGTCAGAGCAACATAAACACCAGATTTACATGTTTCTTAGGACACATCTAGATTACGTACACATAGAAGTGGAAACTGGCCTCACACAAGCTGGTCTCAAAACAAGAGTGCTGAAAAGAAGAGATCATATGTTGGAAGGAACCTCTGGATTCACCGGGTCCAAATGACCAGCTTAAAATCCGATTAGTTTTCAAAGTTAAGTCAGGTTGCTCAGGGTGAAATACCTGAAGTTGCTCATCGCAGACTAATTCCAGATAGAGAAATAGTGCTAATATCCCCTTGGATTGGAAGAGCTTTTTGCCAGCCATTTCAAATGTGATAAAAGGAGGAGCTACTCCTTAAATATTAAAATGTATTTCATTGAAAGAGGATTTGCTGAAGTTACAAACTTCATAGGGAACATTATTATCTGTTTTGATATGAAAAAAACCTAAGCTTTTGGCCTAATAATAGATTCTAGCTTGCATATATAATATTGCTTTTGGAAGCTTAATCATATACCAAAGAAAGAGGCACAAATCTGTCTGAAAAATTAATAAAATTTCAGTAACATCCTGACTTGAAACTATGGAAGCATGATTAAAACAAAATTGACCTGTATCTTTCAAAGAACTTTAAAACATTAAAGTGGAAAGTACTAATATACTTTTAGAAGGCCAAATCTTTGTATGTGCACAGATCTGGTTTTTGATACTAGCAATACTTAAGAGTTCCTTGTCTCTTGCTGTACCTGGCTCTTACTTATATTTTTCATCACTAGTGCTGAATGTGTATCATTTTACAATGGTACTGTATTGCAAAATTGCAGAAGCATGTTTCAAGCCAAGAAGAGAACATGTATGCTTAGAATTTTTAAAGAATACTGATATAGAGACATTTCTGCCCATCACAGGTCTTAGAAAAAACCAATTTTTTACCTTTGAGCTGGGTATTATCTATCTAAATATGATTCTTCCAAGGCTTTCTTACTCTCACTGAAGGCATTTTGTCTTTGCACAAAACACAGATTCTTTCTACAGTTCTCTCCCATATGCAGCTAGCTTTTAGATTTTTCATAAATTAGCATTTAGTTTTAAATGTAAGTGCTGTTACTATAAATACTATTCAGAAAGTAAACAACCCAATAAGTGGAGGAAGTGCTCTGATTGGAAAGGAAATATTTGACTGTCTTATGATATTTTACTAATGATGTAAGCCTATTAGAGATAGATGTAACTACTTGTAAATTGCTGCAGCATAAAAAACAACAACAATAACAAAAACCAGAACCCCCCCTGCCTCCCAAACCAAAACAAACCTCCAAACCCAACAAGCCATAAAAACCCAGCTGAAAATGAGCCAAGGCAGCAGCTGTTATCACAGTTTTTCATTTCCAGGAAATGTTAGCAACATCAGATGTAATCCATTCTAAGCCCAGTTTTTTTAAAAAATAGAAGTACAAAAATGAAAAAGAAGTCACAGATTTTGTAATAAATTGTATTAGCAAACATATTTGACCAATGAGCTAAAAAAAAAAAAAAAGAGAATATAATAATATAATTGTCTCTTTTTCTCTATAAGTACCTAAACTTCTCTGGTTGATTTAGACTTTACAGTTTGTGCTACTGATCAGTTTGTGCTAGTGATCACTGTCAAACAAAGTAGTATTAAATAATCATAGACAAACAGCATGCTCAACAGGGAAACAGACACAGGAGTTTAGGATCTCTGTGGCCTTGGTACGCTATTCACTGTTGCAAAATAATACATTAGGACACAAAATATGCTTAAAGTGCAACAAGAGTTGCACCACTTATGTGAAACTGTTCTGCCAGTTTTTTTGAATATATGTAAACTAGTACAAAGTAGATGCAGCTTTTTAGCTGGAAATATGGGTATGTGCAAAATTTGCATGGCTTTGCTGGATCGGTGTGAAAAACTTACTTTTTTGTTGTATATGTGGAATAAACAGTTTATTTTTTTTAAAGTAATTAAAAATTGATAAAGCTGAAAGTCACAAAATGTTTTAAAGATCACTGATTCTAGTATGAAACGTAATCCTGCTTTTGAGGGAAAACCCTAAGTTCTTCTTTTCAAGCAAAAAGCTCAATAATTCACTAGTTTGTGTTAATAACTGTTGATGTTTTTGCACATCTGTCACACACTAATGGAATTTCTGTGTCTAAATTCACTCTTCAAAATCATTACCACTTGGGGACCCTCTTTGGTAGACCTTGCACATCAAAATTTTCATTGACAGATAAATTAATTTGATGACTTTTTTACAACTTTGTGACAGAAAGGTGAGACCTTTACTATCATTGGAGTATAATCATGTAAAAAATAGGTCAATATATTTTTTAAAAAATCCCATCAAAATTATGGAAGCAAGTTGTTAGATATGCCTATAAGTTGCTAGATATGTCTGAAGTTGCCAGTTTTCTAGCTTTTCTTTTCTCCAATTGAGCAAAATAACCAAGAACCCAAGGTCAACTGAGGATGTTCTAGCAGTGATTTGAGAATGGACAAGGAGATGAAAGCTATGAATGACTGTGTGGATTTGCCAAGATTTCTTTCATTGCTGTGGAACAAGGACAGAATTTATGCAGTTTAAAGGACAGCTAGCACTGAAACTGGAATGTACTATTTTATCCTCAAGATAGAGAGAAAGGAACACACTGCTCCCCCAGATATTTGTACTATAAAGGTCAGGATATATCCTTCTGCTGTCTCTTTAAAGCTTTTAGAATATATAGATATTTAAAGTAAATTGAGTAATTTGATTACTGTTTCTTTTGAGTTTTTGCAGTTGGATCAATACAAATGGTAGCTAAAGTAAACAAAAAATACCTTCCCAAGATATGAACTTACATTCTTTTTATGAAGAACAGGAAGGACATAAACTAACTTTATCAAAAGTTAGTTAACAGCTATTAATTTTACATTAAGAAAAACGTACATTTGAATTTGTAACAATTTTTCAAGCAAATAAAAAAGTCAGTTGTTTTACAACTAAAATGTATTATAATGTATAGTCTTTATTTAGAAGAATATAAAAGATTTTTAAAAGGAAGAAAATTGTGTCCTCTAGGTGTGTTGTTTCTGTAGATTCACAGCTTTGGAACAGGGAAACTAGAAGCTTTTTAAAAGCAATTTAGGAACTGCACAGCCACCACATGCAAACTGACTTTTTTTTTTTTTAAGCTTTAGGAATCTCTCACAAAACCGTCTCTCCTTTATCTTTTTCAATATTTTCCCTGCAGTTAGTGTGAAGAAAGATAAGTGAGTAAGAATTATTTCATTAGTGACTCTAAATGGAAAATACCCTTCTTCTTGTTTAATTTACACCTATGTTTTGTTGCTTGACCTGTTATTCAAAAGGGTCCCAAGTTGGAAGAAAGAGGTCCAGCAGCATTCAGCCCATTGTGTTGAATGCCTGAGATCTTCTCACATCAAAGTTAGTTTCAAAAGGAAAGCTGTAATGCTTTGGAAAATAAAGTTATGTATAAAAAAGCCAGTATCCAGTTATAGAAACACTTCTTGTATATTAGTTCAGTCTTCCAAAGTGATGCTTGAAGAGACAGTGTGTTGATAGCAAAGAAGGCACTCCTGCATTCTGTGGCACACAGTTTAGTGAGGACATACTACTAGTAGCATGAGCCTAAAGCTGAAGAAAAGGAAAGTATAGCAGATGGTCACCACAGACACTTAATTTTTGCAGTTTTTTGTATAATTTTAAATTATTAAGTAGTAAGCTGGAGGAAGAGCAATTTGAGGAATACGAGAAATTTCCAGTATAGCTTAGTGAGTACTTCAAATCTTGTTCTGACCTAGCTTAATTTAAAACAATGTCATTTTAAATATTGGCATTTAAATATTTTCCTTTAGAGAATCCTTTAGCATTTTTTATTGATATTAAGTGAACATAGGAACCAGATTTTCTCTGTATGTGTATTTGTCCTGAAATAAATCAGTGAAAGGGAAGTTCGTTGGTGGTATGTTGTGAAACTGCATAACCCATTTCAATGGTTACTAAACATCAGCCACCTCAGGTACAATTGCTTCTTTGTTTAGTTTGCCATCAAGACTGCAAGAAATGAAATAGTAGAGCATTCTGATACTGTGAGTTCCTAAATTGTCTTCTATTTTCACTTGCCTGAGTAGAACCACTTCAGTGAATTTGAAAAAAAAAAAAAGAGAGAAACTGGACTGCAATGGAAGCTAACAGTAAAAAATGCTATTGATAACATCAGTAGGTATGTACAGAGACAGAAGATATTTACACAAGTTTTTTCCATTAACCTGATCCAGTACTAAGACCACCTGCTGAGATTTAGCAGACTTGACACACTCTTGCAATACACAACAAAACCTTTTTATTTTGCCACTTATGCAACTTTTATAAGATTACTTCCTTTATTGTCCAATATAAAATAGTTGTTTACTATGCCACATATCACAGACTCTAGACTGCTGTTTTTAAAATGTACTTCTAACTTTTTCAGAAAAGTATTGCAGTATTAAGTTATTAAAACACAAGTATTTAATGATCTCTAAATATGATTGTTTGTAACAAATAATTGCACACACATAAATGTGTATTAAAACAATAGGATGTGAAATGCTTAGCATTTATTTTTTAAATAAGACTATTATTCATATATATAAAAAAATTACAAGAGAAAAGTTTTCTTGTTCTCTTCTGTTCATTATTTTAAGAAAATCATAGAATCATAGAGTCATAAAATGGCAGGTGTAGGAAAGAACCTCTAAAGATCATCTAGTCCAAACCCCCTGCTCAAGCAGGTCACACAAGGGTAGGTTTTGAAGACCTCCAGCGAAGCAGACTCCACAATTTCCTTGGGCAGCCTGTGCCAGGGCTCCCTCACCCTTACAGTAAAGAAGTTTTTCCTTAAGTTTAAATGGAGCTTTTTTGTGTTCCAGCTTTTGTCCATTACCCCTAGTCCTATCACTGGACACTACAGAGAAAAAGTGTTGGCTCATCTTCCTGACATACACCTTTTAAATACTTGTAAGTATTAATGAGGTCCCCCCTCAGTCTCCTCTTCTCCAGGCTGAACAGTCCCAGATCCCGTACCCTTTCCTCATCAGGTGCATAGGGTTGCTTCTCCCAAGGTGCAGGACTCTGCACTTGCTGTATTCCAGTAAAAAATGTTAATGTAGAATCTTTTTCCTCATTCCAGATAATATTTTTCTGAAAAAATAAAAGGCAATCATAGGCACTAGCTATAGGAAAAAGAATTAAGGGCATATTTTTTTATGATTTATATTGCCCCGATGTATTTTAACTGTTGGCATGTGTGAGTATAGGAAAAAGAACGCTGCTGTTTCTTACACTACTTACACTTGAAGAATTGCAATCATCGATAAGCACATGATCTCTAATGGCCATACTTGTTTTCACACATTTACTGAAAAAGATCTTTAAACTTATCTACTCTGGGACTATGTGTAGAAGTGAAAATGGCTTTTCTATGTGCAAACAAGATTTAAGACATGCTTAGCAGGGTAAATTGGACCCCAGTTAACACTGGTAGTACCTATATGACATTTGTATGGGTGCCTTCATGTAGAAAACATCCAACTGCTAACAACACAGCATTTCTAGTTCAGTTTGTAATACATTTCTTAATATCTTTTCACTTTATTACAAAAGCAGGGAACCTGAACAACAGTAAAGCTTGAAGAAGAATCTTTGTTTCTCAGGTGTATTGTATTTCTTTGCCCTATGCTGCTGCAAACATCATGTATCTATAGGCTGATGGAGTGTACTAGTTACATATCCCTTGCAGTGGTCATTCGAGTGTTTGCTGTCTTGAAATGTTGCTGTGACAGAGCCTTAAGGTGTAGGATCAGCCATGTTGTAATTTGTTGTTCTGCAGCCAGTTCTGGCATTATAAGCCAAATATGACCATTCATGTTTCTCCAACATGTAGGGTGAAGTATGCTACATTTTGTGATTGCAACCTTCATTTTTTATTCATCATTCACTCATCTTGCATCCTTTCCAGCGCTGGTACCTGACAAGCCTACGACTAGCTTCAGAAGGCAAACAGCTCATACAAACACACACACACATGCATGCATGTCAGGACAGGGAGAAAGAGACAAGAGAAGAAGTGATGTGGCTGAATGCTTTTGGTCAACTCAGGCTAGCCTAAGGGTTTCTAACTAACAGGCAAGAAATTTATATAGTACATCAGAGCACAATGTGTCTGAATGTTTGCAAGTTTGCATTTTCATGTATTATAATGAAGAATAAAAGTAATAAGCTGTCAAGAAAATTCTTTCCTGGCAATTTAAATATGCTTTCTCACACTCGGATGACCTGAGAGTACATGCACAAATTATAACTAGCTTTTCATTAATAACAATGAAATGGCCATTTCTATGAAGGAAAGTCATAAGATATTGAAAAGACAACCTGGAAGACACCATGACTAATATCTAAGCGGGACATATTGTGAGAATAATATTTTCTTGCATTTTTCCTGGAATGCTTATTGCTCACTGGATAGGGTCGGCTTCCAGAGGAAAAGGAGAAGTAACACCTCACAAAATTCCTTTATCACTTCTCTCCAGCAGACCACAGATGGCTGCTTCACCTCTTACATTGTTTAATGCTAATGGCTTCAGTGATTTTACAGGTTTCTGATCCAGCTCTTTAGCTGCAGTGCTCAGTTGCTACTCATGGAAGCATTGCCTCAAGAATAACAGAAAATTCTGCTTTAGAAAAATATTACTAAGCATTTTCATACAACAGCAGCTAGTGCACAATGATGACTTTTGAAGGAAACTATGGGATGTTATTTTAAGGGAAAAGAATAACATGTAGAAGTCTCCATAAATTCCTGTAGGCAGAATTCTTCATGAGTAATCAAGAAATTTCCACACTGAATGGTGATATGTGGCAAGATCTTCCTGAATTACTTCTCCTGTCACAGCCAAAGTTTATTATGTACTTGACTGATAAGTAAAACAAATTCTTGTCCCAGGGACAAGAATATGGATACAGGAGTAGAATACAAAGAAAAACAAAGGCTGAAAGTGGAGGAACAAAAGACAAGAACATTCATTTGTCCAATTAATTTTCTTAAGTATGCTCCATAAAGGTCCTAATTTCTATGAATATATATGTTATGGATTCGTATAGTTATTTGACAGTGTAATTAAAAGTATCACACTGGATAAGCCTGTGAGTTTCCACAAAACAGAGTGATAACATAGATAGGCTTATCTTCACATCTGTAGCTAGGATCCAAAAACTTTGCATTACAGCTCTGAATAAAAATCTCATCTACTTACAGGGTTACTTTGGGAAATGATTAGAAGAGAATGTCAACCTTATCCATGTAAATATAGGGCTCCTACAATAACGTATGCTATCAGCTGAAGTATTGACTCTTTAAGATGGAGGAGGTGAAACTAAAGCTGTTACCAGTCCATGGGAGTGGACATAACAATGGCTTCCTGGTGCTTGAAACCTGTTCTCTTTGACTGCCTTCCTTCCTTTTAATTGTATGGATAAAAAGTTGAGTCATCCAGAGAACTGTTGCTGGTTAGGTAACATCCTTATTTTAGAGAGGCATACGCTTTCCGCTCTCCCTAATATAAAAAAATACTGAAGAGTAAGTCAGTCATTTTAGGCATGCTTGTAATTAGATGTAGTGCCTCAGCCATCTGCCTCAACAACTCCTGAAACTGCTGATAGCTGTCTGGCAGAGATTATAACCACTGTCATGGAATCCTCAAAAGTAATGGAAGAAGTTGGGCTGGCAGTTTATTTACATGTTCACACTATTGTAATATATCCATATCTAGCAGCTCAGACTGGTTTAAACAGGGCTTATGATTCTAGTTCTGTAGAGGAAATGGTACAATAAGATAAGAACTTGATTTTATAGGAGGAGAAGAATAATAGCACTCATAATTTTCAGCTAACAGACTGACTTCATACATCCATGGAAGACAACTGCAAAAACAGCCACATAGAATTGGAGACACAGATAAAAATCATGGTATCAATCTTTTATAATCAGAATGGAAATTTCAGACAAAGTTAGGAGTTGCAACACTTGATATTTATCGTGTGGACTCTGTAGGAGAATCAGTAGGGCTACTCTAGACTAACTTCATGGCATAACATAAGAGTTACTTTCCCAAGAACAGTGTCCAAGTGAGTGAAATGCTTATTAGCAAGTCTCACAGAGAGAGCCAGCAGGGAACACTGGTCAAAACAGTGTCTAAAATTTTGCTTTTCTCTGAAACTCAAAATGTTTGCAACCATCCTGGAGATACAGCCCAGAAGTTTTCTTAAGGGTAGATAGCTATTGCCATTTCTTCTGAGTGAGGTTGAATGCTCTCTTTAAAAGCATTTATTTGCTACAAGACATTAGCAAGATGTGTTTCTTGTGAATGTGTATGTTGTTTTTGTGCTACAGCTATTTACAATATAAGTCAAGTTTCCCATAAGTTCTACCAGCTAAAAGATAGTATAAGTTAAGGCCTATAACATTTGTCTAACTGTGGGTGTAAATTTCGACCTCTTCCCTCTACCCAGATTCTTATTTTTCCATAAACTATGCTACTTTCCATTTGGATGGAATTTGGGTAATGAATTTAAAAGTTATGGGAGTTAAGGATGGTGATAGACTTGCAGAACAGAATAGCCTTGTAACCTCCTTATTCTTGTATTCTTGGGATGGCAGGTAAAAAAGATTTGCAAGGGTAACAAAGGCTGCCTTCGTTATTGTATGAAAACCTAGTGGTGGAGCACCCTTCCAAGGAAGCACAAAAACAGTCTGGCATCATTCAGCCTCTGTGGTTTCAAATCTACAACTTTCATGATCAGCAAGATTTCACCTAATTATCAAATTAATTACTCACAGACAGAGGCTCTTTTGACCTCTATGCTTATGAGCTGGCAAGGAAGCAGCTGTAAGACAGACCTTTTGTTAGACTATGTATTTGTGCCAATGTTTTCAGAGAGACCCAAAATTTAGCACCTGGATTCAATTTTCAGTGGCTACCTGAGTGGGCCTATCCTGAACCCTTACCAGTTCCCAAAAGAAGGCTGCAGTGATTCGGAACATCTGTACTTGAGGCTAGATACTTAAATACCTAAATACAGATTTACATGAATACGTCTACAGTGCCAAGTTTTAAGTGTTTTGACTTGAACTAACTTCCTAACAGATGGTTTTTCTGCATCTATCTTCATTTATTTATGGCTGTTTATGTTTTTACAGACGTAGTAACTGATCTAAAAGTGATATAAGCTTATTTCTTGTATTTTATGTATTTATATTGCACAGTGGAAGATACTACTGTACTGCACAACGTATAGCAATTACATAGAGGTGATCTTTCTGTGTTGTTCTCACAAGAGGTCTTTCCAAATAGTCAAGAAAAACTGCCATAACCATAAGTCAAAGTGAACAAACAGAAATTACGTGCTGGCATCATCTCTGACGTTGTAAGTTCAAGTAAGATACTAACAAAAATAAACCTAAAAAACTCTGAAAAATAAAGAGCAGAAAATAACGGGAAACAGAGAAGAGAAAATGTTTAAGTATGTGTTAGAAGCTTCAGAAAATGAAATGTCACAAAATTACTGCAAAATTTCTCAATAACCTAAATCTCATGCTACCTAAAATGTAATTTGTGGTATCATAAGCAGATTCGGGTCTGATTCGGGAAACAGTCATGCAAGTGTCTAAGTGATTGCAAAATCAGAATTAAAGTGTGTTTATTTATATCGAAGCTTTTTTTTACCAAAGAAATATGCAAGCAAGGCAAGCATGTACAAAGTATTATGAAGGGCCTAATACTGCTCTCAGCTATATTCATGCCTCATCATGTAAATCAGTGATTTTCAGGAGATTAAATGACATAGGAAGTTAGCTTTTCTCTGCTTACTTCAGTGATTAATTAGCTTATTTGCAATTTAAAAGAAGCATTTCTTTTTTCAAAGTACCAAAAATACAAGAAAACAACAGCTATCCATTACCCCCTAACAGGAAAAGACACATGTGACCAAGAAACACTGTGAGACTTTGGTAAGAAATGTCATGAGAAAGAAAATTTCTCAGCTTTGAAGTTGTATTTATTTATACGCAAGTTGTAATATCCAGGGGAAGCAAAGTTTGCTGTAATAATTTTCTTACATTACTGCAGCATACATTTTTAATGCACAGCTTTAACTACAACTGTCTGAAGAAGATTCAGAAGATCATTATGGCTGCTTATATTTATTGTACACCTTTATGTGCACTTTAACTCCACTACATTTGTAACAAGAAACTAGATTTGGAAGGAGAGACAAGGAAATTTTCCCACTGAATGATAAAGATGGTTTATTTCCATACGACAAATAAATTTTTCAGGAAACATAAACTCAAAATATTATTGATGTAGAGCAGTTTTCATCACATCAGCTGCATCAACACCACTGGGGAAAACAGAAAGCAGAAGCCCTTAGGCCACATTTTGTGTGACCTAATTCTTTCAAGGGTACATTTCTGCAAATTTTTAGGAAGTGACAATGCAAATGAATGACAGTTCCCACCGTAATGTTTTTATGGAATCTCTGCATAACCTCCAAACAGCAGTTTGCACTAATGCTACAGTACATAGTTTTGTTGTAGAGTTTAATTATTTTGGATGTAAATGAGCAGAAAAACAATTATCACACACTAGCAGAAGAAATGGTTATGCTTCCATAAATTTCTGGTATTCTACTGCTGAGATTGTCAATTTAAGGTTTCAGTCTACATGCTGCTGCCAGTTAATGATTAGCTACTGCATTTTGGTGAAATTGCACTCCAGTCAAGGGAAATGAAGTAAAAAAATGAGAGGAAAAAAATAAACTAGTATTGTTAAAGTCTAATTAGAGCAGCAGGGCCAGTGCTGGTCTTTGCTGTGATGAGGTTGTCTTTCCATTAAATTCAACACACTGAATTCAGTGACAGCAAGATCAAATGCTATGATTTTATTTTCATGGGTAAGACATTAATAGGAGTGTGGATTAACTTTTTCCTCCTGTTGTGAAATTGTTTTTATATTAAAGTAGAATACAATAATACTTCTCTCCAAGAATATATTTCTAAAATGTGCCCATTTACTTTCAGAAGGATTAGTGCCATACAGTTTGTTTTGAAGGAAACCAAATTCCTTTAACACAGAAAAAAAGTCTTTCTTTTAACTTCAGCATCATCATCAGTATTCACCAGAACTTCATTTTAAGAATTTTCTATGTCAGACAACTATTTCTCACTTATATGGTTTTAATTCAAGCTAGTTTACTTCTATATTAGTACTTGCAGCATGTGAATGTTCTTTCGCTTTGCAACTTAACTTAAAACTTTAACTTAAAACCACATTTTAGCTGTAGTTGATAAAAACATGGCAACAAACAATGCAATAAGAATGCGATTGGTTTTATCTAAAAAGAAATCCAACCAAAATCAAAACCCCCCAAATATATATTCTAATATTAAACTCTGTATTTCCTCACTAGAGCATCTAGGTATCATAATATTTCACCCCTCCTCCAAAACTAATTATGGGCATTCACAACACCCTTAATTATCTATATATTATGAAATACTTTTCAGTTCGTGACACATGAACTCAGTACAATAGGTATTGATAATAAATACTTGAGTGCCTATAAATATATATTTTGTAGAAATATTATGTTTGAAGATTTTCATCCCTTCATCCACAATTATTTAAAACAGAAAGATCCAAAATGTATATAATTTAGATAAAGTAGAGTAGCACTTTAAATGAAAAAGGTCAGATGCATGTAATATACATTTTTCACGTTAAATTGTGCACAAAGTTTATTTCTAGACCTTTGAAGCTGATGGGAAACTTGAGTGTTTATTCAGCTGAAACTTTAAGTATTTCATATATAATGCATATGTTCCTTTAAATAGTTTAAACTGGCTATTACAAATAGTGGCATGTTGTACACACATCTCAAATATTCCATAAAGCTGATTGAAAAAGTAATATGAACATAAATTCCTTAATGTCTCACAGTGGCTATTCAGTAGTAAAAGAAATCAATAGAATTGTGAATTTGATCTTGTAAGAGAACCATAATCATCCCATTCTTTAATTAGTCCACAAATACAAGGAAAATCTAAGGAATGCATATATTGTCTACATAATTTTTTTTCTCTTAATTCTGCTGTTCTGAGGACTTTCTCAAAAATTCTTTTGATAAATATCCTAAATAGAAACATCTCTATCAGCAGGAATATTGTCATTGGGGAATAGCTGTGAGAGTCCATAATCTCTGATGTCAACAGTTCCATCACGCTGTTTATTTATCTCTAATGTGTGTAAGGTTCTCAGCTTTCACCTCTCCCAGTGTCTCACAGGAATCAGCTCTTACGATAGAGTGGTTGTACAGGGTAAAGATGTCATCTCTATCCTAAATGTGAAAGTCCTGTAAGAAATGTTTTCCCCAAGTACTGCAGAATATATCTCTCTCTGAGGAGACTGTCATCCTCAGTTGCTCCCTTCTGTATTAATCATGAATCTATCAATCTGAAAAACAAAGCTCATAGGAGCAGAATATAAAATAATTCAATAAACAGAACAAAAGATTCCAGATTCCTTGTCAGAGGATGTTAGATTGACCACAATTCTCTCAGCTTTCAGAACAAAGCTGAAAATTCACTTCAAATTAGTATCCTCATAGTCACTATACAAAGCAGCTAAAAAGAAGAAAATAGGACATGGATCAAGATGGAAAAGATGAAGTTAAGAGTAAATGAGATTGCTGAGCTATCATGAGTCTAAATTAGTTTTTGGGAAATATTCAAACTCTATGATAGGTAACGTTAAAAAATCTTTTTTATATGAGAAGGTAAGTAACGCTTTACTCTGGAAAAGTATTTAATGGTGAGAAATGTTAGTTTAACAGAAAATAAGATAGGAGTTTTGGGGTTTTTTTTAATTACAATTAAGTAATCACATTAAAAAATAAAAGTTTTGTGGCTGTTACCATAATCACAATTGATTGTTTAGTTGCGACCATTTCTGAAGAGGAAAATGGTGTAAGTTAAGAAAATGTGCTATTTAAAATGCACGTGTATGCTATTTCGTATTTGTAATAAGATATGGATTATAACTGTGTAATTGACTGACATTCAATTAAAAAGCTTGAAATTAAGTAAAGATGGCTGTGTATTGAGCTGTTGCATTTTAGTGCATTTCTGTTGGCAAATCAACAGATCACTCCTGAACTGTATCATCAAGGGTGTAGAATTGTAAGTTGAAGAAAGAGTCTGTAATCAACATGCATATCTGTCCCTCAGAGCTGTTATCTTGAGCAATGCACATTTTGTTTCCATCTTTTGAAACAAATAGAATCTTTGAAAATATTAAGAGAAACTTTGAAATTATTTTTTCATAAAGTTAAACTACAACTAGCATAAGAAATCTTTGAGTGAAAAGCATTTATATGAGATGAAGATCTGGCCAATTCTATTTCACTACAAGAGAGGAAGAGCTTTCCACAAAGATCAGCTAATTAATTATTTTCTGAAACAACAATAACAACAAAATCATGTTTCCATGATTGGAATGATAATATAGACCCTAAAGAATAATTTATAAAGCGGTGTTAAAAGACCAATATTCATTCAAGGTTTATTGGCCTATTAGGAAAGAAGTGTTATTTCAATCTTACAATTGCTAGCAATTAACATTCAGTTTGGTTTCAGGAAGAAGAATAGGAGTAATAGAGTTAGGGGGAAAAAAGAGGATTTTTTACACCATTAGTTCATGAACTCAACAAGTAGTATGAGATAGAGCCCATTGTTTGAAATTACGAGCTTTAAGGGTTGTAGATCATGCCCTAGAGCTGTTTGATTTATACCTGTTGCCTGATTCATCACAGCCCATGTGAACAAGGAAATGGCAAGTTTTTAAGAATGTCTATAAATAATAAAATACTAATTGTTTTTTGTTCAGGAAGATGAAATAAATAACTAAGAGGTGTTTCCTAGTCTTCCTATCTAAGGTAAAATCCACTTCATGATTATAAGCATGTCTTCCAGTGTATATAATGGAAGAGCTAATAGGTTTCCAAACAAATTCTAAGGTAAGGCACCTAGCATTTTAACTAATATTAATACAATGTATGCATAATTTGCTAGTATAATTTCATATTTATGTCAATGGCTATTTGCTTTATGGCTTGCTAGCTATGCTAGCAAGTTCCCATTTACGCCTCAACTACCATGTACCTAAGTTTTTCAGTAAGGTACACTCTCTTGGACATGTTGTTGTTTGAGATATTTTTCAAATTACAAACTAGTGATCAACATATAAGAAAAATGGGCATGATTACAGTACATGGCATCAGTAATTCAGAATATTTTTTGCCTGAAATAGTTAGAAGCTAATTAGTTGGGCTATAGATCTTAATACGCATAGTAACTTTTATAATCCTTAAGAAAATCAATATCAGATTTATATGTAATGTTTTTAGGATTGTTGGCAATAGTATAAAAATAAACAAGATGCAGAAAAAATCCCCTTCAAAAAAGAAGCCAAAAATGGCACAGGATCGTCTCTAAAACCAGTCAGACCAAGAAAAAAAAAAAAGATCTTTAGTTTTCTCTTTGCACTCAAGCTCTGGAGGTTAATAAAACATATAAAATTGAGTCAGTAGCAAGATTGCTCAACTAACCCTGAAGTTTTCCAAAAGACATAAGATAAGATCATCTAAGCTTATTCTGCAGCCACATTCACCTGCATGAGGAAATCAGTGGCCTGTACAAAAAGTTAAATCAGCTCTGTATGAAGAGAGAGTACGTTTCAACAATATTAACAGGTAACTTTTAGATATAAATTGGTATGAAGATAAAGATAAGAAAAGAAATATAGGTAGCATGGTAAGTTGACGTACTAACTTTTCACCCCAACAGATGACAGCTGGAAATTAAAGTATAGATTAAATGTGTTTTCTGGTGTTATTCTTGTCCATTTAGTCACCATACAAAATCAACATGCAATTTTCTCTGATTAATTGTGATTGGCAGTTGTATTCAAATAGTCTGGAACTGTACTAGAAGCTGTGTGAAATGAGGAAGCTATAACATTCATGTAGAAAGGTAAGAGTGCATGATACTTTTACATTTATCTCCTTTCTATGGTAAACAGCATTTCTTTTTCCGAGAACTGAAATCATACACAAAACAAGAAATCTAAGTACAAGGACAAACAGTGTCTCCTTCCCTGCAAATAACAGTAAAATGAAAGAGTAGCAAGAAAACTGTAAGGAAATGTTGTATGACAGGTCTTCTGGAAGCTTTCAGGAAGTATGAAGATTATGTACATTTAAGAGGATAAAAAATCAGATTTCATTTAAATGCAATTGATTTCTATTTCAGTTAATTAAGATTATTATTATGATGTCAGTAGAGAAATCTCCACTTTTACTGTTGAGGCCTTCTGCCTGAGAAGTAGCCTTCTACCAGTACTAACTTCATTCTCAGATTATTTCTTGAAGGAAACCAGTAAACTCAGATTTATGCAAATAAACATAAGGATGCAGGCATTGTCTTTTAGATGGGTGATATTGCAGATTACAAATGCATTCACTTCTGACAACACCAACTCACTTTCCAGAATGAATCCTGCTCACAGGAAGAATTCTACCAAGCACATATCTGTTTGTAGTTTGTAAAAAAAAAAAATCAAATTCACTGCCTGAGCCTTCTTCCCACAAAAAGGCTGAAGAAATACAGAACTAAGTAGGTAAAATAAGCCAATAACTACCAATTTTTCTATGTTTTCCCAATGGAGTACACTTGCAAATAATTTCTTTTTCTATCCCAGTGTCTTCCTCTGACATTTCATCCAGAAATTACAGACTTTGGTCAGTGCAGAATTATCAGCCTAGTATCAGAAAGGATCCACTCTTGACTTTTTTATCCATTCCCAATTTGCTAATTTACCTGAATGTTTGTTCTAACTCTATTTGATTTTGCAAAATTGCAGGCTCATTTCTTGTCCGAAAAAGACTTTCTTGGTCTCAGTATTGGGTAAATATCCAAAGTAAACCAAAATATTTAACTTCTTAGATTTCATTAGGCTACTAGTGCAAGTGCTGGTTATTCTGTCCACGAACATTTTCAGTCTTTAGGCAACAAAATGCAGCTAAGTAGTAGGTTTGATAGCAAATATTTTCATAACACAACACTTAAATCAATTAAATCTGAAACAATATATCAGTAAGATGAATCATTGTTATTTTCACTTGTGAAGACAATTGGAATGATAAAAGAGTGATTTTATGCTAAATAAGAGATAACATACTCATGCTCACTTACATCTTTGAATTCAAATTAAGGTCCAGGAGTCAAAACAGAGAGCAATCTAAATACTTGGGTTTAATTCTATAGACTATAGACTTTAAGACTTTAGAAAATTTGTTAACATGTTTAAATCCATCCTAGTTTAGGAAATAGACTTGATTATGTGCTTAACGATAAGTTAATGCTTATGCTTAAAGCATGTGGCTAAATTCAATACCAAAAGAAAGTTACTGCTGGAACATCTACTATGCAAACCTTCAAAATATATTGACAGACTGAAAATTAAACATACAGGATTTTAATGCTCCTTTTCATTCAGGATCATACTTGCTAATTTTTGCACATTTCTTTTCTTCTATATACAAATATGTTCAGTCACAGTGGTTTGAAATGGTGAATTGTATGAAATGTAATGAAATAGTGTGAATAATAGCAAAATAGAAAAAGATGCTTATTTGGTGTTTTTTTTTGTAAATAGACTAGTTGTGTGTTCAACAGGCAGGGAAGAGGCTGGGCTAGGCTATCACAAATGGGCAACGTGACACATTCCTGTCATGCCACAGTGACTTTGGGTTGTAATCTGACTATGTCACAGCAAACATGGCTTGATAGATAGTGTAAGGGTAACGTTCCATGATTCTCTCTGTGAATGCATCCTCTTGGAGATACTGTTTAGGCTAATTGATTAGTCAGGATTTTTTGAGATGAACTATGACCCTGGTCTCCTGCTTATCAGAAACTGAAGTACAAAAAGCCATTTCACCCATGCTTTTTCCCTTTTCATGTGAGGTCTCTGAAACATGTGTGTATTACCATGTTAACTTAATAAAAACCTTGGAAAATACTGCAATCTCAAATTCTAGAGTTATCCTTCACTTAAACAAGGGAAATGCAAATCTAAGCAATCTTTCCTCTTCTTGGCTGTAAACAGAAACAGGAGCAATTTTAAGTCTGATCCTGCCTGGTGCTCATGCTCACAGATACATAGATTTTTGCATTAGCAGAGTTTCACTTGAAATAGTTTCTTGACTTGAGAAGCAATTTTAAAGATGTAAACCCAATACTCAATAAGAAAACAGACACCTTGGTGCTTCTGTCTGGCCAGAAAGTATTTTGCTTCATGTAAGACATAATTTAAAATAGATTTATATTTTTACTAGTGAGGAGACACCCATACCTGACTTTGCAACACTTTACAAAATAAGTGATTCAATTGAATTAGAAGAAACATAATCTATGAATAAATATTTATGCAACTAGATATGTTAATTTTGTACAAGAAAATGATCTAAGGCAGACAAGATGAACTCACAGAACTTATTGAAACAAAAGTGAACATATATGTGAAAAGCAGCAAGTCTTTAATAATGTTTACACGCAGTGATGCATGAATTCATTTTCATAGCCATTTATACTTTAATATTCTTCAGATAAGAAAAAATAAATTAGAATTTAAAATATGGGGAAAAATATAGTCACAAAACGTGCATTAAAACAAGAAGGACCACTATACAGGAATGGGTAGAAAAGAATTTATCTCTTAGTCCTTTCAAGTCCTCAGTTTCAGCTTCATACCTTAGATATTTTTGCTTATGCTTTTGTAAAAGCTCAAAAATCTCCACTTGCTTTTGGAATTCCAGGCATATATATTCTATTTAGAGTTAGATTATATATCTACCTTTTAGATATTCATACCACCTTCAGCACATCAATATATTAAATGATTCATAATTGCCCTGATACTGAGCCAAAGAAATAGGTTGGCTTGTATTTATAGAAGATAATCTGTAAAGAAAGGAAATATAAGGAAAACTGAAGATACTAAACAAACATAGGATAAAATTCTGGTGCAAAAATTAAAGTTTGAGGTCCTCTGTAGGAATTATTGCAAAGGGATACTTGTTCTATAAAGCTCAGAAAGTCTCTACTATCCTATTTTACTACTATTTTTTGTCTTCTTTAAAAACCGTAGACTTCTAAAATATTAGAAAGCTATTGAAGTAAGGTTTGGGTTTGTTTTTTTTTTTTTTTTAAATCATACCATACAGGGGATGATATTTTTGCCAGGACTCTACAGCAATTTTGAAGCTTTATTTGATATAGTGGACTGATGTCAGTTTACATGCAAAGAAGATTTGAGTCTCAATATGAAAGAATCAAATATTCATACATTCTAAAAAAGTTTGACTGAAATGTTAGTTTTAGCTGAAAAAGTTCATGTTAAACCACAGTTAGATGGAGCTTTAAAGTAAAGACTATCTTTCTTCGATTTTTTAAATAAAAACTGAGTGGAAATTTAAAAAGTATTAATTATTCCATGTGTAATTTGTAATGTTAACATAAGCATGAAATATTTTGTTACTGACTTAATCCTTGATTACTTTTTTCCAAAAGCCACAGTAGAAAGAGTTACAAAATTTTCAGTGACCATAAAGTAGCTTTCTTCAGAAGACATTATCTAGGCTAAAAAGTTAATTTTTTGTTCAAGAAAAATAATGAATGCATTTCTGATTTCTGATTTGTAAACATTTGTAAATATACACAAAACTTTACTCACACTGAGTCCAACTGAAAACATAAACATGCATATTTTTATATATGTTTGCAGACTCGATGTGTTACTTCAGAATTTGGTCATACAGAGGTAATACAGTAAAATAAGTATTAAAAAATCACTATTATAATTTGAATGTAAAGCATGGCATGAACTAGAGTAGATGTGCTACAAAACATGTAAAACAGATAAATTCCATATGACCGAAAGTGTTCCTTCTTTTGAGAAAGCAAAAGAGATACTATTGCTTCCTCATGTGAAGGCTGATATTAAAAAAATAAGGAAAGCTAAAAGTCCTCCTAGAATTAGGTCAAATCCAGCACTAGAACAAGCAGATGTATTTTCAGACATTTTAGTGTCTACTGCTTGAAATCATCCTTTCTGTCTTACAGTTGCTGATAACTTTTTGTCTCATTATAAAACATTCCCAAATTGTCCTCCAGGGAAATGTATGTGTATTGAATGGGAGGGAAATCAATGCCAACAAATACAAGTTTCTTCTACTGCATACAAGTCTTTTCTACACTATTCTTAGGTTTCTGAATCATCTTCTGAAATATAGAATCTTCTTAAAATTACTGAAGCTGAATGTTGGATTGAATTAGATTAATTCTTAGTGTTTTCACTCATTAGAGTTTGATTTGCACATTGTGGAAGCCACAGGAAGGCAATCACAAAGGCTAACATCCGCCTAAGGTTAGTTTCTTACTTCCCTTAACATTTTTAGTATATTAAGAGTATGGATTCCTCCTGAGGCGAAACAAAATACTTAAAATTACTTTCCTCTCACAACCCTCTATCCCAATTACTAACCTTCTGACAGTCTCTGAGTCATCTTCCTCCTCCTTTCACTTAAAATTATAATAGAATCATAGAATCATAGAATGGTAAGGTTTGAAGAGACTTTTAGAGATATCTAGTTCAACCCCCCTGCAGAAGCAGGGTCACCTAGATCAGGTCGCACAGCAATATGTCCAGGAGGGTCTGAAGACCTCCAAGGAAGGAGATTCCACAACCCCTCTGGGCAGCCTGTGCCAGGGCTCCCTCACCTGAACAGTGAAATAGTTTTTTCTTATATTTAAGTGGAAGTTTTTGTGTTCCAGCTTCATTCCATTACCCCTTGTCCTGTTACTATAGAAAAAAAGAGATGACCCAACCTCCTGACACCCACCATTTAGATATTTGTAAATGTTAATAAGATCTCCCCTCAATCTCCTCTTCTCTATACTAAACAGCCCCAGTTCCCACAGCCTTTCCTCGTATGAAAGATGCTCCAATACCCTGATCATATTGGTGGCCCTGTGCTGGACTCTCTCCAGCACTTCCCTGTCCCTCTTGAGCTGAGGAGCCCAGAACTGGACACAGGACTCCAGATGAGGCCTCACCAGGGCAGAGTAGAGGGGGAGCAGAACCTCCCTTGACCTGCTGGCCACACTTGATGTATCCCAGGATGCCATTGGCCTTCTTGGCCATGAGGGCACATTGCTGGCTCATATTTAGCTTATTATCAATCAGGACTCCCAGGTCTCTCTCTGCAGAGCTGCTCTCCAGCAGTTTGACCCCCAGCCTGTGCTGGTGCATGGGGTTGTTCCTTCCCAGATGTAGGACTCTGCACTTGTCCTTGTTGAACTTCATGAGGTTCCTCTCTGCCCAACTCTCAAGCCGGTCGAGATCCCGCTGAATGGCAGCACAGCCTTCTGGGGAATCAGCCAGTCCTCCCAGTTTGGTGTCATCAGCCAACTTGCTGAGGGTACACTCTGTCCCCTCATCCAGGTCGTTGATGAAAACTTTGAACAAGACTGGCCCCAGAACCGATCCCTGAGGAACTCCACTGGTCACAGGCCTCCAACTCGATTCTGTGCCATTGATCACCACCCTCTGGGCTCTGTCATTCAGCCAGCTCTCGATCCACCTCACTGTCCACTCATCCAAGCTACATTGTCTAAGCTTTCTGATGAGGATGTTATGGGAGACAGTGTCAAAAGCCTTGCTGAAGTCAAGGTAGATGACATCCGCTGCTCTCCTCTCATCTAGCCAGCCGGTTATGCACTCATAGAAGGCTATCAGGTTGGTCAAACAGGATTTCCCCTTGGTGAATCCATGTTGACTCCCCATGATAAACATCTTATCCTTCATATGTTCAGTGATAACATTCAGGATGAGTTGTTCCATCACTGTTCCAGGGATGCAGGTGAGTCTGACTGGCCTGTAGTTTCCTGGGTCGTCCTTCCATCCCTTTTTGAAGACTGGAGTGACCTTGTCCTTTCTCCAGTCATCAGGCACTTCGCCTGTCATCCATGATTGTTCAAAAATGATGGTGAGAGGCTTAGCAATCACATCAGCCAGTTCCCTCAGCACTCTAGGATGCAATTATCTCCTATTGTGGATGCATTTTAATTTCATTTTTGGCAGGATTCAATTTTTTGGTATATGCACAATGTCAAAAATTCTCATATTTTCTTGTACTTCATACTTTGTATTTTGGAGCCCTACATTTGGGTGAATATGTACGGCTTGCTTTCACAAGTCCTCGAAGCATTTCTTCTTGTCATCTTCTCTAACACACCTCAGCTATTTGCAGGCTGATTCTGCTCACAAACCCAGCAGAAATACCATCCATTCTTTTTTGTCGCTAGCTTAATTTTCTGCCAAAATACTTAACCGAATCAGCTCTCTTAGGGGTGAGATGAATGAAGCTGCAGGGCCCTTTTGCCAGGAAGGAAGATAAGAAGGTGAATGCCTTTTGGAGCATTGGCAAAATACTGTAGTCATTTTTTTACTATGGTCAGATGATGTATTCCAGCTGCAGGAATAGATCCTATGACTTTGGTTAAGCTACCATGTGAAGTTACCGAACTTGGAAACCCATCATTGCTCCATCTATCCTCTCAGTTTCTTTTTATTTCCTTTGACCATCCCATATACAAGTTTGATGAGTAAAAAGGAATGAGGAAAACTTTTTTTGAAAAAAGCTATTGATCTGAAATGATTTCTTTTTTTCTGTATGCTTTTTTTTATACTCTATACAAAGTATAGTTATGTGCTGAAAGATGGTAGTGATTCAGAGAGCATATCACAAATTTTGTGAGACAGCACCTATCTTACAGCAGATATTGAATGATAGGTAGCCCTAGCTTCATCCTGTTCTTTCCTTCCCCCTCTCCCAATCACCTAGATAGTGGCACCAGGACTAACCTCAGTCTATGAGAATTAACAAACAGAGGCCCTGATGGACAATTATACTTCTTCTCATAGCAGCCCGTAATATTAGTATATCTAAAAAAAAATCTATTAATTACAAAAAAAATGTATATCTGCAGTAGGGATACAATAGCCATTTTTGCTGCTGGGTCACGTTACCCTGAGGTCATGTATAGGAATGACTACAGTCTTTCTCGCACCTCCCCAAAATCTGCCTTAATAAAAATCAATAGGTATTCTGGTAATAAAATTAAAGCACCTAAGCAAGGTGTTGCATACCTAGATAGGCATGCTGTTCCTTGTTTCAAGATACTATGATAGCAATAGTATGTTGCTTGTGAATTAGAAGGATGGAGAATGAAACAACAGCAAAAAAAAATGTACTTCTAATTTCTGTGAGTAAAACTTACAGTAATGCCACAATTGATGGAAGAATAGACAGAGTTGTCTCAATCATTCTTGTCAGACTCATTCTATTCTGGGCATGTTCATCACAAGGTCTTGTTCTCCTTGTGATATCTATGCCCCCTTCTTCCTCACAAGTTTCTGTTCAGCACACCTGAGGTTTGCTTAAGATAGGATTAACAACTAGATTTCATCTATAGTAAAAATCAAGAGATGTATCCTCCTTTTACATTCTAACTACATTTAAAAAAAAGTATAGTAATTAAAAAACAATTAATGTAGTAAATCTCTTAAATGATATTTTCAATATCTTAGTACAAGTCACAAAAAAAATACCAGTTGACCCCCATCATGTGTGTGGATGGAAGAAACAAAATGTCACATTTCACATGTTGATGAAAAATAAAAGGGATAGAAGTCACTGAGTACAGAAGTATTTATTAAATGTAAAGACATTAAGCAATGAGAATGCCAATTTATTAATAAATAAAGAACTATTATGATCTTGTGCCTTGTGAAGCCAACAGTATGCTCCCCTGGCCCCTTTTTAATAATTGAATATGAGCTGGTTTAAAAGTCAATGCATTTAAGATGGGTTTAGTAATGTCAATAAGTGAGTATTCTCCTGCCTTATTCTACTGCAGCCTAATTCACCGCAATTGTGCTGTGCTTCATTAGCTTCCACTTTATTACACAAGAAGGTGAAATTCATCATGAGCACACATTAAATGGTGTGACTTCAGCTTCCTGCAATGGGCAAAGTAATGATTAAAATATGTCTGCAACCTTATGGCCAGTTGGAGGAACGCCACTAATCTTTGAAAAAATAATGGTCTTGGGTGACACGTAGTTATGATAGTGGGGGGAAGTGGTGTGTCACTCATTTAATTCCTGTGGTAGAAATTGCATATGAGGAAGCTAAGAAAGCATTATATGATTGGCATTTGTAAGTCTAACTTGTCTCACACTAACCAGCTGGCTTTACTTCCCTTTTGAGAGAAAAAAAAGTATCAGTGTTGATTTGGCCAAAGTGAATCTTATTAATTTAAGGAAAAAGAAGCCTTGATCCTATGTCCTTTATGTAAATTTAGAGGGAGTGAATTAGCCTTAAAGGAAAGTGTGGTTATAAGACCACAAAGAAGTTATTCTAACACTACTTCACTTTTTATTTTAATTTGCCTTTGATCACCCCCAAAAATAAAAAGAAATCTGTGCCTGGTGTTTGTTAATATAAGTGTCTTATGCAAGCTTTGATGCTGATGCCACACAATCTTATGTCATATTTCCAAGAGAGCAAAGGATACTTTTTAACAAACACGTGTATGTTGTCACACAGATAACAATCATAACAAAAACACTAGCATAAAAAAAATCTCCTTTGAGAATCTACAGTTTCTCATAAGCCTTACATTGGAATTCTACACATGAAAGAATAGAAAATTGCTGGAACCATCATTTAGTCAGAACACATGAAAAAGTAAATCTGTATGGTATATTCACTGAATAAACAGCACTTTGAGCACACAAGTTAGCATTAGCCTAGGAGTTCATATTTCTCTGTAGTATACTCAAAATGAATCTTCTTCAAAAACATAGCACGTTAATAAGTTAAATGTGTGAATGATGAACCAACATAAAATCCAAACAATATCTGACAGAAGAGTAGAGCGATATAAAACATAAATAGTTTGAACAGTAAAAAATAAAGCAGGTATATTATTTTATGAAAGTACATTTCCACCTACAAATGAAGATGAATGGAACTGATCAGGCATGCTTAATCAAAAGCCCCACAAACCCCTCCCAATAATTTTCCAGAAACATTTTTCAGTCTTCTTCCACTGAAATAATGTATATACTGAACAAAAAGATCATATATAATATCTCATTTAAGAGTACTAAAAATTAATTACTATTAGACATTGCATTACTTTTGGAATAGATTTAGATTTTGGTAGACAAGCTTTTTGCAGGTTAATGAAACAGGAAAAGCAGTGATCACAGTAGTAGGTCCTAATTTTCATAAACTATTAAACAGTTTGGAAAATAAATAATGTGCATTGTAAACTCACAAGAAAATAGATTTACTACATTTACTGAGTATTCTACTAAATATATTAAAAACAACACCAAGAAAGGAAATAATCTGAGATAAGAATTCTTTGGAAGATACACACAGTTAGTAAAGAAGAGAGTGAATACATTGCATAAGATCAATTTTTAAAAGGGAGAAATAAAGATCAATCTCATTGTCCCCATGCTTATTAATATGGTGTGGTTTTCATCTTACTAACAGAATTACAACATTATAATCTTTCATCTTGACAACAATTCTTTCAGTTCTAGTCTCCTTAGCATACATTTTTCCTTCTTTAACTCAACTCTAATCACAAATACTGTCATCTTCCTAGCCTGGTGCTCTGCTGTTAACAATCAGATCTTCTTTTCACACCTTTCTGGCTTACCAGAATCACAGAATGGTAGGAGTTCAAAGGGATCTCTAAAGATCATCCAGTCCAAACCCTCCTGCTCAAGCCGATCTACCTAGATTAGGTCACACAGGAACGTGTCCAGGTGAGTTTTGAAAATCTCCAGAGAAGGGGACTCCACACCTTCCTTGGGCAGCCTGTGCCAGGGCTCTGTCACTCAGTAAAGAAGTTTTCTCTTATGTTCATGTGGAACTTTTTGTGTTCCAGCTTTCGTCCATTACCCCTAATCCTATCACTGGATGCTACAGAAAAAAAGGGTTACCTAATGCTCCTGACATATATCTTTTAAATACTTGTAAGTATTAATGAGATCCCCCCTCAGCCTTCTCCAGGCTGAACTGCCCCAGGTCCTGCAGCCTCTCCTCATAAGAAAGGTGCTAAAATCCCCTGATCATCTTGGTGGCCCTGCTCTGGACTCTCTCCAGCAGTTCCCTGTCCTTCTTGAGCTGGGGAGCCCAGAATTGGACACAGGACTCCAGATGAGTCCTCACCAGGGCAGAGTAGAGGGGGAATCTCCCTCGATCTGCTGGCCACACTCTTCTTGATGCATCCCAGGATGCCATTGGCCTCCTTGGCCATGGGGGCACATTATTGGCTAATGGTTAGTTCATTATCAACCAGGACTCTCTGGTCTCTCTCTGCAGAGCTGCTCTCCAGTTGGTGAAAATCTTGGCCAAAGAATTTTGACTAAATAGATTATTCAATCTCAGTACAGTAAGGTGTTTTATCAAGAGTGGCAGCTAAAATTTTACAAAAAGAATGAGTTAATGGAAGATACAAATGCAAATCCATCTTCATTCCTCCAAGTTTTGCTTATATGAGCTCATATAAGCCAGAAGACTCCTAACAGGTGCCTTCTTTATATCCATTTGAGAGACAGGAAAGGGAATCTTGTTTAAAAAAGAATGTACGAATACACAATAGAATTAAAAAATAAAAAATAATGTTCCCTTGACAGACTGTGGTGAAATTTCTCCTGGTAAGGCAACTAAAAATTCTAGAAGATTAAAAATATGCAAATTAGTTTCATTGCTCTAATAGTTCCATTTTAAGGGTAGTTTTTCCCCTTGTTAGATTATTTCTTTCTCTTTCCTATGGCAAAACAGGTTTGTCAATAAGGTTCATATTAATCTCATCCCAGAACTTCTGCTATTCGATTAAGCTAATTACTTGACTGCAAGCAGCCCAGGCCCCAAGTGGTTGTCCCTTTCTACAATCCTAGCAAAGGTTTCAGACTATGTTAAACAGAAACCAATGTCTACCAGAGATCACTGGAGTTATAAACACTGCAAAAGGTACCACTCTCTAGCAGATTACTACTACAGGTTTTGTCTGCTTTTTTTTTCAGTTCATAGGTATACCAATATTACTATGAAACCCTGAATTCAGACTGGAAGTCTCCAATACTAGCTTTTTCAAGACCAAAAAGAATTAAATCTATATTCAAATACCGTATTTAATACAAGTGATTGGGTGGTAGTTTTAATGATCAAACTTAATTCCGTAACTGATAAAGGTCTTATTGTAAAATGGATCATTACTGCTTATAAGTTGCTCATGAATACCATTGGATGGATAGATCTGTTAGTGCTGAGAATGAAATAAATGAATTTCACAATTAAAAGCACATAAACTCAGACTTTAACTCCCTTAAAGAGAAGATAAGCAGAGTCTTTTGACAAATATATATTTTTAATAAAAAATAATAATCCTGCTTATCTTGCTGGCCCTGGTTATTAGACATGAAAATTCTTTTTACAGAAAGGTCACAAGTCCTGCCAGCAAACCTGATCTGGTGTGGGCTCTGTCCACAGTTCACAGCCAGGAACTTGCTCCAGCAAGGGCTTCCCATGGAGTCACAGCCTCCTTCAAGCCATCTACCTGCTCTGATGTGGGGTCCTCCCTGAGCTGCAGGTGGATCTCTGCTCGCCAGTGGCCTCCATGGCTGCGGGGTCAGGGCCTGCCTCACCATGGTCTGCACCCCGGGCTGCAAGGAAGCCTCTGCTCTGGTGCCTGGAGCACATCCTCCTCCTCGTTCTGCACTGACTTTGGTGTCTGCAGAGATGTTCTCACAGTCTCACTCCCTTCTTCTGCTGCAGTTTAGCACCTGCAGAACAACTTCTCTTTCTCAAATATGTTATCACAGAGGCGTTATCTCAATCACTAACTGGCCCAGCCTTGGTCAGTGGTGGGTCCATCTCAGAATCAGCTGATATTGGCCCTGTCAGATACAGGGGAAGCTTCTGGCTGCTTCTCACAGAAGCCACCCCTGTAGCCCCCCTGCTATCAAAACTTGGCCACATAAGCCCACTACAGCTTTATAAATGGCACCGTTTACATAAAGTGTATCAATATCATGACACCTGTTCTAGTGATACCATGTGGGTGGTGTAAACACAAGTTTACACCAAATTTGTATTGATTTCTCCTGTTGATTTTATCAGCTCTCACTGTTTTGTACATATATCTAATTTCTGGGCTTGAGGTGAAGTGTACTTGTTCTGATCAGTGTTCTTTTAACTACTACTATTTCTCTTTTCTTCATCTTAAGAAACAAGTTAAATGTTTAAGCTGGATACAGGCAATTATTAAAGACTGGCCAAATTGAACAATTAATTTGTTCAAGCATACTTTTGTATTATGACAAACAAAAAAAGGAAAAAAAAAAAAGAAGAAAACATTTCTACTCCAGTATGCATAAGTATTTATGTAAAAGAGACAACCAGTTGTTAACTAAACTATTAACCATACAAAACTCAATTCAGTTGCAATTTACAATTCATCAATGAGTTTCTTTTAAGTGTCAGTTTGAGTCTGAACTCCTTGAAGTATAAAATAAACAATTCCCTGTAATACTTGGACAAATAATCATTTTTAAGAAGTAAATGAAAAAAAAAAAAAGCCTGAAAAACTTAAAAAAATAGCAAATGACATAATGGCATCAGAGTACATGTTTTAAAAGTACCACAGGTTATGTGTCTTTTTTTAGACATATTTAATTAAATAAGTCTTTTGAGACAGAAGAGCACTTCATCAACACTACTATTTGTGTTTATCATTTTTTAACTGCAGGAAAATTCAATATTATCTTACCTTTTTAAAAGTAATGATAAGACATAGACTTAACTGACTCAAACTGAATAGAAAATTTCAGAAGCTAGGAAAGCTAATTAGAACCTCATAGCCATGAATAAATGTCACAATTATTGTACCCTACCAATTCCTCCACAGCACTTTTCCTGATTTATTGGAAATACTTTTACTGAGGTGCTTACTGTGTTGCTAAGCACAATTCCACTCTGTAAACATTCTGCATACAGTAATTCACATTAGTTCCACATAATGTACAGCAGCATTAATTAATAGAGTGGATGTTGGCTGTACATCTGCTAGCTGTTAGAGTTTATTCTAATTCATTAGATCTCATTTACCTGAGCAGCCTATCAAGAACAGGAAAAAGAGAATTTGGCTCATATCGCTTGTGAGATAGAACAGCCTGGAATATTAAATTCTCTTGTGTATGTCCAGCTTCCAGCTACTTTCTGTGAGTAATGATTCAAAAATTCTAAAGTTATCTAAGTCTAATCTGTGCAACTCCTGTGATACTATGGTAAATACCATTAGAAACATTTTAAATTAACATGAGCTTAGGATCTTTCTGATACAATTGAACTACATTTCTTCAGGCTACCTTCAAGTTTTGTCCCAATTCAGAGGTGATAAAAATTGCTATTAGAACAATACAACTCATCTACACAATCTAGCTTATTGCTGTGCTTATTTTTCTCCAATGAGTATAAGATGTAGACTTAAATCTGACACTGTTTCTTCTGGTTCAACATCACGCTTTACTATATATGCATCTAAGAGGTAAAGAAATTTAAACAAAATAGAAAGACTTTCCCCTGATTTGAAACCACCCTGAAAAATACTGTTTCACAAAACAGTGCAACAAATTGCACTTTCTATTGCACTGTATATTGCATACATTCATTTCAAATCACCTCTCCACCCTCTAGATTTGATGGTTAATTCTTTTAGCAAATAATCTTGCTGTCCAACTGAAAAGTGAGGGTATAATAGACACTTTTAAATATTTATACCAGTTTTATTTTGAGATGAATTCCACTAACTCTCATGGAAAGACTCTGAGTCTTGTTGGAATCCTACTGACCTGAAAAGCTTTCCTAAGCCGTGTAAGGTTCTCTTAGACTGAGGAAATTTCAGGATTGTCATTACATATCTTATTAAAACAGTTAATGATTGTGGGAAGAAGCTTTCAACAAAGAAAATATATCTGATCAATGGACCAGAAAATTAATGATTAGTCATCCTTAGGAATTTTGCAGACCTAAATGTTTGCACTGATATACCCTGTAAGGAGTCATACATCTTTGGTATATCTCTTGGCTACAGACATAAACATAGATCCAAGTGACACAACAACACAGTTTAAGAGTATTCTACCAACACTCTGAAACTATGAAAAAATTACTTATACACTAAAAATTAACAGTAAGATCTAAAGAAATAATAATTCTAATCACCTGATTTCTTGGCCTGACATAATGTTATAAAAGGAACATTTTTCACATAGGACATTATCAGAGTTACCTACACAAACAAGCGATGCTATCAGTGATTTATCTACATGGGTAGGCTTCACTCAGACAGGTAGAACTAGATAGTTGATGATACACAGTAGCTACATGCAAATGAACAAAGCATTTTAATTCACGATGAGTAATTTCTTGCAGGCATAAAGGAACTTTTTCAGAACTGTATGTTCACTGTAACTTGGATATATCGCATGTTCTTTTGTATGAGAGGTATCTCTGGGAAGGATTGTGGTGGAAACTATGAAAATTAGGTGGGTGTCATTGCAATTCTACAATATGATTACATTTCAAAAAATTTAGTGAAATCTCCCCCAATTGAACCTTTTCTATTTGTAAGGTATATGAAGAAAATATTAGTCTATGCTACAAACTTGGCAATTATGAATGTCCAGTTAGGACATTGCAGTAACACTTGATATGTCACTATGGAGCTGTATGTCTGCAAGCCAGTGTACTTCTCTGCAACTTGTGGCACAGTTGTTATTTGAACACGTAAGCTTACGTTTGAAGATGTCTAAACACGGAGCAAAGAAAGTGGGAAGAAAGAGGAAAATAAGGAAGAAAAAGGCATGGAAGGCTGACTATTACAAGACAGTGATAGAGAAGATAGGTTATCTTTCTGGAAAGGAAAAACTGGGACTGGAAAAGGAAAAACAGGATTGGGAAATTATGAGAACTTTAAAAGCCCACGTCAGCTCATGCTGTGGTGATTTTCTGTACAGCAAAGCATCCTGAACATTTTAAAGACTGAAAGGCCAGCTGGCAGTAAAGATGAGACACAATCCACTTCAAGAGAGATCCTGGCTGATTTTATACATTGGATACTATACATTCAAAAAGCTGTTTTGACTACTGAGTTATTGTTAATCCTGGAGTCTGCTTTTTTTAGTCTCTGTAGTAGCTTTCAAAGGAAAGTGCAGGTTGATGCTTATGCCCTGTGGCAAAATCCCATTTATTCCTTCATAGTTTAGAGGTCTGCTCTTTGTTCTTGGACTGTGGTATTGCAGCTGCAATTCCAGTTATAATCAGGCTTAGCTATGCCTTTATTATGACCAGAAAACAGCTCTGCTGTGTTTTCTTATCTGTAGGGCTTTTGGACTCTTCATTCTTCTGAGAGTACAAATAAATTTAGGCCTTCTGTATAGGTCCAGTTGAAAAGATTTCAAAGCATACTATAGGACTAGAACAAAGTCCTAACTAAACTGACTCCAGGCACAAGCAAGTGTGAATATACCAAGATTTGCTGCCAACTTTAAAAAGGTCAGGTGACATTCAATAATCTTCATTACAGCTAAATCCAAACCACTCGGATAAAGGTAATAAACACACCAGGCAACAGTAATGAACTTCTTGCTAAGAACAGGAAGCTGTATGACAGGAAGAGCCAGGTTTTGATAATTTTACACTAGAATCCTTGGAGAAGAATATGTGGGGACTGAAGTCTCAACAGTGTAAGCAATACTACTTCTTATTATTCTGTATGAGTTTTACTGGAGCTTCAGCTACAGTTCAGAATCTCCATTGTGCAAAGTACTACACATGCAGGTAAAACAATCATTCCTGTGTCAAAGAGAAAAGTAGATAGAGTGGTGGACAGAAAGTAAAAGGCTAAATGTTCACCATGGAAACATGTGACATTTAAATTTGACTATAACTCCTGACAGCAGAGACAATGCTGATTCCTGTCATAGTGTTAATTTAGATTGACTTTATATTGATTTTTGCATGGATCACAACCAGTATTTTCAAACTCTCATTTCAGAACTTGCTTCAGCTTTTGAATCGGAATTTGAGTCATGTTTTTGCCAAGACAGTCCAGTCACGACTGAAATGTTGAATTGTAAAACTAAGATGATTCTAATTTTTTAGAGTATCCTCAAAATCTTCCCCAGAATCTATTGGATCATTTGAGATTTGTTCTGTTTGCTGTTATTTTGAATGTTTTTGCGTTACTGAGTCAGCTGCAGTTACAAAACTCTTTGATATTGATGGGTGCTAAGCTCCTACTGATGTCAGCAGGAGATACATGGGATCAGCACTCCTCAGGTTTCACTCTAGTCTTTATTGAGTTGACAAATATAGTCAAAGCCTGTGGGAGGAAGAAAGCTTTCAAATCTCTGCAGTCTCAAATGTTACAGCAATGACAGTCTTTAGTAATTACAGAGCTAACTTCTCTGAAAAAGATGAAAATAAAATTGAGCATTTATTAGAAGCTGCATGACGTTCAAATAAATTCCATGGTAGTATAAAACCACACTGCTACTACTAACCTACAATGTTAACAGAAATTATCTTTATACCATCGATCAACAGAGAAATGTTATCAAAATTTAACTTAAAAGATGTGTAAATACTCCCTTTCTCTAAAATATTTAGGATATTTTTTCACCTTGCTGATCTCTTTGAGCCAAAAAGAAATTTAATTAAACATAAAATATAGTTGCTTTTAAAAGAATAAATAAATAAAAACTCAAGGAATATAAACCAAGAGGTATCAGAGAGGACAATAGTTGCTGGTACTAGTTGATTACTGTTAATTTAAATGGCTAGGGTACAGAACAAAACATAAACTAAGAATCTGTTCAATATAATGGTATCAAATTTATGCCATGATTTCTATAAGGACTTGACTTTCAAGAAATAGCAGACTATCATGGTTAATTTGTGGCCTTTCATTGTTTAACTTATGGTACTTTATTTATTTATGTATTAAATATAATAGTATTATTCTGAGGAATAAATGCAGTAACTGTGCCACTATCATACAGTATTCTCTTGTTTGGCAGGAAACTGGAACTTGGTTTTTCTCTTCCATGAAGTTGCAGTTTTATTAATATATAATTCTATTTTCATTTTCTTGCTCTTAGAGAAAAGAAAAAAGGTAAAATGACTAATAAAACTAGCACCTCAACACAGACATTGTTATGTATTACTTTGTCCAGCCAGGTTTTTGATTGAGATGGCTGTGCACAAATGTTTGGAATTTGGTATCATGTTCTACGATCCTGTATAATGGTGCTTAAGTTTATTGAATTTTGACTAGACATCACAGTATGAAGCACTACTAAAGATGTGTTCTATTCCTTTCACAGGCCTAGAATCCCAGCATCATAGAATGGTAGGAGTTGGAAGGGATCTCTGAAGATCATCTAGTCCAAACCCGCTGCCAAAGCAGGTTCACCTTAATCAGGTCACACAGGAGCACATTCAGGCAGGTTTTGAAAACCTCCAGAGAAGGAGACTCCAAACCCTCCCTGGGCAGCTTGTTCCAGTGCTCTGTTGCCCTTACAGTAAAGAAGTTTTTCCTTATGTTTAAGTGGAACTTTCTGTGTTCCAACTTTTGTCCATGATCCCTAATCGTATCACTGGAATAGGCATAGTCTTCAAACATGCTCCCTTCTCAATGATTTTCCAGTAAAATAGTCATCAGATAAACATTTAAACTTTCCTTTAAAACATACTTGCTGTTCTGTTCCCTGCTAAAACAATTTATTTTATAATAATAGATTCTTGAAAGATTTGGCTTGTTAAAGACAAATTCTTCCATTTCTAGCACTTAAATAATCAATTTAATATAGAAATATTATAATAGAAATAAGGACAGAGAAGAAACTGTTGACTTGTTCAGATCTTCTCAGTGGCATAGCTTCAAACTGTGCTGCCATTCAGCAGGATCTCGACCAGCTTGAGAGTTGGGCAGAGAGGAACCTCATGAGATTCAACAAGGACAAATGCAGAGTCCTGCATCTTGGAAGGAACAACCCCATGCACCAGTACAGGGTGGGGATTGACCTGCTGGACAGCAGTTCTGCAGACAAAGATCTGGGAGTCCTGGTTGATAATAAGCTGAACATGAGCCAGCAATGTGCCCTCATGGCCAAGAAGGCCAGTGTCATTCTGGGATGCATCAAGAAGAGTGTGGCCAGCATGTCAAGGGAGGTTCTCCTTCCTCTCTACTCTGCCCTGGTGAGGTCTCATCTGGAGTCCTGCATCCAGTTCTGGGCTCCCCAGCTCAAGGACAGAGAAGAACTGGAGAGAATTCAGTGCAGGGCCTCCAAGATGATCAGGGGACAGGAATATCTTCTTTATGAGGAAAGGCTGCGGGAACTGGGGCTGTTTAGTCTAGAGACTTACTAAACTGAGACTGACAGGAGACTGAGGGGGGATTTCATTAATATTCATAAATATATAAATGGTGGATGTCAGGAGGTTGAGGCATCTCTTTTTTCAATTGTATTTAGCAACAGGACAAGGGGTAATGGGATGAAGCTGGAACACTAAATGTCCCATTTAAACATAAGAAAAAAATATTTTTCTGTGAGGGTGAGGGAGCCCTGGCACAGGCTGCCCAGAGAGTGTATGGAGTCTCCTTCCTTGCAGGTCTTCAAGACCCACCTGGGTGTGTGCCTGTGCAACATGATCTAGATGGACCTTCTTTTTCAGGGGGTTTGGACTAGATATCTCAAAAGGTCCTTTCCTACACCTACCATTCTATGATTCTATGATAACTCATCCTCTGTTATGTTTTACAAAGTTTTGGAAGTACTAGGTGACTATTCTTTCAAGAGATTTTTCTGCAAACTGAAATATCAGAACATCAGGGAGTATTTCCTTAATTTCAATCATGTTTTTTTAAATTTCATCCTTTCACTCATTGTTATAGCCCCATGGTATCAGTCCACATTTTTCTCTTTCCTTTATGCATTAAGAATTCAAATATTTATAAGCTCAAGTCTTGCCTTTTCAAAAGTATTCACATAGTCTTTTTTCATGTATGAGTTCCTCCAGATTCTCAGAATTTTTATTGCTTTCCTTAGGTCTCCTGCATTCAAAAAAGTTATTTTCCTGGCAACTTGAAGTTGAGAAATATTCCTAAAATAGTGACAAAATATGCATACATGAAGCACTATGACTTTCTTAGCTCTTAAGAGGCTTTGTCTACACAAGTGAAATCAGCAATTTTTGTCCTTTACAGTACATTGAAAACTTATTTACTGCCCACCATCATCCTGGTTTATTTTAATCATTGCTGGGTTTTTAGACTATTCCCCACTGTCACTAATTGCAGAAAGGCAGCTGGATAGAAATGAAAACACATAAAACTGCAACAACTTTCCTTCTGCTAGCAAGTCTGAAGGGTGCTACTAGAGCTGAAAAATTAATAATATCATTCTGGGACTATGTGTGAACAGAGTTCCAGAAGATGCATTACTTCAGTGCATTTCCATAACTGTTTCTATTGACCAGCATCTGATTAAGCCTCAACTGCAGTTATTGCTGCCTTTCCCAAGATGTGTGCAGGCCCATAACAGCAGATATGCCAACTGCTCTTTCTCTGAAATTTCACCTTTTTACTACTGCCATGGAACAGTGATTGCTGGCAGCACAGCAAAACCAAATTTGCACTCCATGCTGGCTGGGGTAACGGCCTGATATGCACTGCAAACTTTAATTGAAAATGAATATCTCACATCCTGAATTTCACATTATCTACCACCAAGTATTGAATAAGTGATGCTTCTCCTCAATCCTAAGTGACTGCTTGCAAGTGACTATTTTTATGGCTAAGGATCTCCAGTGTAAAACAAGATTATTGGCTGAGGTCTATTATACTTGTGTCAGAATCAGTCATTAATGAAACAGAGGCAGAAATGGTGATAGAGAACCACATACCCAGAGAAGTAGCTCTGCATCTGATCATCTATGTGTTCTATAGGGCTACACAGAGTATGGTATTTAGCTATGAACAGAAATGAATTTGGAATGTAGTCATGTTTTTTGCCCTAAAGAAGAAAACTGAGGCATGGCCTTGCTTCCAGTAAAACACCAAAATGTTAATTTTAGTGTGAGGCATCTTTAAAAAGAGAGACATAAAATAATCAATGGTACACACTGAAGGAATGCAGCTTCATCAACATGAAACAATGCAAAGAAATTTTATGACAACAGATTAAATAGAGGAAGACAAATTGTAGCAGATAAAGGAAACTATAAGAATATGTTAAAAATAGTTGAACATATAGTTGATATTGACCTTAGTAGTTTCTGAATGAGTTCTTTAATTCTGAATAACAGAATAAAACCATTTCAAAATCAATAATTAGAATTGGTTAACCACAACTTTCATTTTCCAATATTATAATATCTTCATTAGCAGAACAGAGCGACAAAGGCAGGCTAGCTTCTGGCTTTAATATTACACTAGACTTAAAAACTCTGGTTTGGTATTCCAGAAACGTTAATATTGAATTCACTGAGTAGATTCAGGGGAAACATTTTGGTACAGCGTAACTACATGGAAAAAGTGACCTTTCCTTTTTTCAAAACTGTCTCAGTAGTTAGGATAACCTTCCCTAGGACACTGAAAACCACTTTCAGTTCTCAATGAACTGTCACTGAATCATCTGTGAATTAACACCTGTCACATTTCAGGAGAGTTACTTTTGAGTAGGTGAAGCTCAAAATCTAGTATGTAAGTAATTTGCCTGGATATGCTTCTAACACGTAAAAAACCAAACAAAACAGGATCAAAAGAAACAAACAACAGATCCCAGTCCTGAGAGCACAGTTTTATTCAAGTGAACAGACACTATATCTTCAACTTAGGCTTGTATACAAATGTTTGGAAAACATTCTTTAAAGACTCATTTTCACTAGGTGTTATGTTTACAGCTGCTCATATAAGAGATTACTACTAGGATAACTCATTTTTTTCAAACAATTTCGCTCCAAATTACAGAAGCTGGAATACAAAAAGTTCCACTTAAATATAAGAAAAAACTCTTTCACTGTGAAGGTGAGGGAGCCCTGGCACAGGCTGCCCAGAGGGGTTGTGGAGGCTCCTTCCTTGGAGGTCTCCAAGACCCGCCTGGACATGTTCCTATGTGATCTGATCTAAGTGAACCTGCTTCTGCAGAGGGGTTGGACTAGATGATCTCTAAAGGTCCCTTCCAATCCCTACCATTCTATGATTCTATGACTATTTCCCTGTATAGAGAAAGTTCCTGATCTAGTATAGAAAGCATTTGCAAATGAACCTCTTGTGAATATAGCTACCCAAGTCTTCAGTTTCTTCCTGTATTGAACTAAAGAACTTGGAGACTTTATGATAAAGAATCTTTCTAGAAATATAACCTATTAGTACATGAAAAAAGAACATACACATAAGGAACAAATCCTGATACTCCCATCAGTACATGAAATCTAAACCATTGGTTATAATCCCAGCTATTACTTTGATCTGACTTCCCACATGTCCCCACGAGCTGTCACTGTGAATGTGGTCGTAAATAATAGCTGATGTCTGGGACAGAGGGCAGGTGGTGGTAAAGGACTTCCTTTTTTGGAAGCAGCCCCTATTTATGCTAGACATTAACTCATTAACTATTGGGTAACCACAAGTCTATTTATACAACGTACAAAGCTAGCCTATAAAATCCTTCTGGAGCTGACCTGATCATTCCTGTGTATCAGACAAATTCATTGGCTATGCTCATTAAAAAATACAGAATGTTACAGAATTATTGGAGGCAGAAACAGAATAAAAGTTTGACTCTCAACCGTTTAGAAGGAAAAATTGTAGCATTTGATGGTCATATTAAAAATGTAAGGCAAAATGACAAGGAATTCAAATTGAGGCTAATGTTTTTCAAAGCTTTTTCTGGTGCTCTGTCAAAAGATCCTGTAATACCAGGTTATCCTATAATATCGAAACTTCTGAAAAGAAAAGCAGAAGCTGTAATTTTAGAGTTCTTTGTTTTACTGGAGGAGTAAAAGGGAAAGATATTTGTGAAAATCACTCTTTGCTATTAAAATTTATTTTAGAACAGAAAAAAAACCCCTTTAATGACAAACACAACAGAGGGACACTTGCAATGCTTTGGTCAACTCTCTGCAGAAACAAAACCTAGGCAGACCAATTTTCTAAAGATAAAAAAAAGTCTTAAGAAAATATGAGAAAGACTATGACTTGTTTGGTTTTGGATTGCTTTCTTTTCTTTTCCTTTTCCCAGAAACAAGATGCTCTGTATTTTCAGTAAGGACATTTAAACACTGACCTTGCAAGCATATGAACACTTAAGTTTGCAGACCAAACACTGAAACTGTCCTCAGTCAAATACCCTTGAATATAAAGTTAGCTACGTATGTAACCATATAAGGGGGACATTTTAGAGAAATTCATTAGCAATATCTAGAGTGGCAGGTAAAATGTCTTACATCTACACAGGGCAGTGGAAACCTATTGAGAGAACTCCAGGCTAGCACCCAGTGTTTCAACAGTATTCATCTTTATTCAATTTTGAAATCACTAAATTGCTAAATCACTCCCCATCATTTTCGACCAATCATAGAGGACTGGTGAGGTACCCGAGGACTGAAGTCCATGTCACTCCAGTCTTCAAAAAGGGCAAGAAAGAAGACAAGGGAAACTACTGGTCAGCCTCACCTCCACCCCTGGAAAGATGATAGAACAACTCATCCTGGATGCCATCTCAAAACACAGAAAAAAATAAAAGATGGTTACCAGGAGAACTCAACATGGATTCACCAAGGGGAAATCCTGCTTCATCAACTTGATAGCCTTCTATGACGGCATGACTGAATGGATAGATGAGGAGAGAGTAGTGGATGTAATTTACCTTGACTTCAGCAACGCTTTTGACACTGTCTCTCATAACATACTCATAGGAAAGCTCAAGTAGTGTGGGTTGGATGAGGTGGATCAAGAACTGGATGAATGACAGAGCCCAGAGGGTGGGAGCTGAGTCAAGTTGGAGGCCTATGTCCAGTGAGGTTCCACAGAGATCATTTCTCGGGCTAGTCTTATTCAACATCTTCACCAACGACCTGGATGAGGGGACAGAGTGTATCCTCAGCAAGTTCCCTGATGACACCAAACTGGGAGGACTGGCTGATTCCCCAGAAGGCTGTGCTGCCATTCAGCGGGATCTCGACCAGCTTGAGAGTTGGGCAGAGAGGAACCTCATGAGGTTCAACAAGGACAAGTGCAGAGTCCTGCACCTGGGGAGGAACAACCCCATGCACCAGTACAGGCTGGGGATTGACCTGCTGGAGAGCAGCTCTGCAGAGAGAGACCTGGGAGTCCTGGTTGATAATGAACTAACAATGAGCCAGCAATGTGCCCTCATGGCCAAGAAGGCCAATGGCATCCTGGGATGCATCAAGAAGAGTGTGGCCAGCAGGTAGAGGGAGGTTCTCCTCTCCCTCTCCTCTGCCCTGGTGAGGCTTCATCTGGAGTCCTGCATCCAGTTCTGGGCTCTCCAGCTCAAGAGGGACAGAGAACTTATGGAGAGAGTCCAGCACAGGGCCACCAATATTATCAGGGTATTGGAGCATATTTCTTATGAGGAAAGGCTGTGGCATATGTGGCTGTTCAGCTCAGAGGAGACTGAGGGGGGACCTCATTAATACTTACTAGTATTTAAGGACAAGTGGTAATGGACAAAAGCTGGAACACAAAAGGTTTCACTTAAACTTAAGGAAACACTTCTTTCCTGTGGGGGTGAGGGAGCCCTGGCACAGGTTGCCCGGGAAGGGTGTGGAGTCTCCTTCTCTGGTGGTTTTCAAAACCTGTCTGGATGTGTTCCCGTGTGACCTAATCTAGGTGGACCTGCTTGAGCAGGGAGTTTGGACTAGATGATCTAGAGGTACCTTCCAACCCCTATGATTCTGTGATTCTGTGATTCTGTAATTTGCCACTTTTGCTTGTCCCTGAACTGTGCTGCCCTTCCATCTTGCTTCGTCGTAGCTAAGACCTCTCAGTGTGCTACTGCAGTGCAGATACTTCCTGATTATTTGCCAGAAGACAGCATGGAACATTTAGGTCAGTAGCTGTGATACTGATAATGACTGTACAGACCATGACTGGTAAACATTAATCTATAGGTGTCTCAGTTATTCTGTCACTCATATATTCATATATGTTTATGCACACCTCATAAAGAGGCCAATTACAGTATGCTGAGGTTATATTAGTATAGAATTTGCTACTGAGATAAAATTGGAAAGAGTATTTTATTCTGAATTAGTGTTACTTACTAAACTGATAGATTTGTTCTTTTAAAATATTTAACAGTTCTTTGTTTAATTGAAAGTGAAGAACAATGACAATAATGTCACAGTGTGTAAGTTATGCTCACTTTAGCTCTTGGCTATCTTGACAGCTGAAATTATTTGGGTCAAATCTACTTTAGAATGAGAGGAAATAATGCCTTTTGAAATCACTATGTATTGTGTGCTCCTTCTTTAGATATAAATCAAAACTCTTTTGTCAACGAATATACCCTGTCCTACTTATTTGCCAAGTAAGCCTTACTTAAAATATTCGGTTTTATTTTACTTGAGAAGTGAAAAATCCGAAAATAATACATGAAAATACTTAGGTGAAAAAATCCTCTAATGGGAAGATAAAGTCAATACACTGACATTCTCATAATCAAAAGCATACAATAAGACATTTCTGTGAGATCAATCAAAATTTATGTGTTTTTTGCAAACCTATTCTGCAACATAGTCAGCATCAGATATGTTAAAATACATACTAAAGCTTCATTGGTCTAGCCCAGAATTACAAATTATTGAAACAAATATTTTTCTGCATTTCATTGTAAGCATTAATATTTTAGTTAGTACTAACAATAAAATAATTTATCACAATAATAATCAACCAAAGAAGAAGAATTTTTCTCCAGTGACATACAAAATCATATGCTGTGAAAAAGTGTTATTAGAAATATCTTGTCTGGAAAGAAGAAATCAAACCAGTACAGCAACAATAAGGCAATGACAATGAAAGGCTTTAAAGACACTGTGGACTGAATCCTGAAAGTCCAAGTTAATATTTACTAACTCTAAGCACATTCAACAGCTTCAGATTTTTTTCTTTAGAGGGGCCACTGCTCCTTTTGTTTGAAGACAGAGCAAAGCTGTGAATAATGCCTAAGAGCAAAACTAAATCAGAAGTAAACGACTTTTTTAATGTGAGACCTTCAACCTCAATTCCAGTTCCCCAGAGGCCATCTTTGACTCCTTCTCATGTAATGCTCTCACAGATGTCAATTGGGGATAAAGACACTTCCACAAAGAAACTGATAAAGAAACAGCTGCAGAGAAAGGTGAGCTTACAAGTCTGTTCACTAACACTGATGAAGGGAAGTCAGGACAGTGTCATTCAATGGCCAATTTAAATAAGTGTACTGTAGGAGGTTAACAGTGATTACAGATAGCAAGGACAAACTACATAGCTGTTCAACAAGTCAGTGAAACTACTGTTTAGCTAAAGTAGTACCCAAAATAAATTAATTTTGGGTATTATGCAACACTTGATGAAGTATTAAAAAAACATTTGTTAGTGTATTGTGTTACTGAACCCTTCTGAAGACTTGTTCTGATCTAGGGAAAAAAAATAATGTTAGAGTCATTTCACATGAATAAATTACTCTTCCTCTCTATTTTAAGGGAGTCAGTGGGCAAATGAGAAAAAAAACAGACTTTTTACTGTCTTAGTGACTGATGCAAGCAACATAAGTGTTAAGGTTGCTAGGTATTAAGAGAAAATGTCCCAGGAAAGGAATAAAATTAACCTTTTCCCTGATATGGACTGAATATTTGAGCTCAATTTTTATTAACATTTTGTTCCTCTTCTGGAGTAAGTTTTCTACTTCTTTTAATGTGTATTTTGTTTGAGTTTAGACTTGTTTGATATCCATTGTGATATTTCATAACAACCTAAAGGTTTTGCATGAGTTTACAATATATATAGTAAATTTTAAAGTTTATATTTTAGTACAGCACTACTTTCCTCCATCTCCATGTCCTGTCAAAAGCAGAACTAGACTTTTCAATTTGATATCTAAATACAAATTTTAAATCTTGTGTTTATTGATATAGTGTATATCTTACTCATTTATTATGTCAGTTTACATCTTTGTATCTCTGTTGTTCATTGCATATCTTGGCATTCACGTGTTCAAGAGCCCTTCCAATATGTGACTTTTGAAATGCATTAACTCATTGTCTTCCCTCTGACTGCTAACATTAGGTAGTTCTCCCTTTGATAACGAAATAGTCAACAAGTCTTCTCAGAAGGGTTTAGTTAATGACATGTGAATATTGTAAATGAAAAGAAATTCTTAAAATATTATGTAGATTATATTATATTAGAGCAGTGATTAGATATTTGCTACTTTGCCTTCAGTTATGGAATCACAGAATCATAGAATGGTAGGGGTTGGAAGGGACTTTTGGAGATATCATCTAGTCCAACTTCACTCCCTTAACCATCTTTGTGGCCCTTCGTTTACAGCATATTCGACCAACAAGCAGAATCTTGTTTGCAATGGGAAAAGACAGACACAACCAGGGGATGAACTGAGTGGAAATAAATGCCGTGGAGACATGAATATTTCTTCAGTGAGAAATTACAGTTCTTTTTTTAACAACTTCTTCAGGGGATATCAAAGATCACACCATCCAAAAATCTCAGTATTCTTTAAAGCTTCCTCAAATGAAGGACAAGCAGTTAGATTCCACCTTTGAATGTAAAACATCAGTGTCTTCCCATTTAGATATTTGTGTCTCTGCTTTGCCTCTTGGTTATACATCAGAATCATCACCATCTATTCTTTGGTCACTGATGCCATGCACCTTTCTAGTGTCTAAATGTACCTACATTCCCTTAGATCCTTTGTCTGAATACTTGAAAATACTGATAACTGAATGGATGGAGCTTTCAATAATTTATCAAGATTTAGAGTAAATCTCAGAATAATGTACTTGCACGCCATCCATTTATCAAAACAAACCCTACATACAACGAAAATACATACCAAAAATGTATAATTATAAGTACAACTACCTAAAAAAATATTTGTTTTTTAACACAGTTCAATAGTCTTACATCAATTAACTTTCACATGGAAAGCTATTTTTCTACTGCCAATTCAAAATGTAATGTTAGTATTCTTTTAAGTCACTGAACTTCATTTACTAGAATCTAATAGAAAACTCTTACCTAAAACAATGTTAGTAGCTACAAATTTCCTTATAAAATTGTTCTGTAAAATGCTTCATGTTTCATTATTTGCTACTTTCATTAAATTCACCAATACCATTGCCATAAGGACAGATATCAGAAATTTATACAATATTTATCCCACTGCCTTATCTAGTAACTGACCTTGAAAAGTATGCATGTATTGAGATTCTTGCTTTTATTAGTTGCACAAAAAACTACCCTGCCTTTCACATCTGCTTCTTTTCAATTAAAAAAAAGAGTCTTGACGTCAACTAAAGTAGGTTGTTTGCATACACTTTAAAATCTCTTGTGAAAAATATAGTTCTTAAAATTGGAAAGGTAACATCTCTCTTTTTCATCCTCTTGCAGTACAAAATACTTACTGAAAGATGATAATTCAAGTGGTTTGACACAAAGTTTATCTGTGAAATAAAGAATTAAACTATATTTTCCCATATTTTTAAAAAAGAATTCTTGAAATACTTGATTTGTTCCTCACAAAACTGAGACTCAGTGCATCATAAGGAGTACTGTGAACAGTGACATTTTGCCTTTGTGCAAATTTGTCTCTGTACAGATTTATCTTTGTTTAGGAAGCACTTTACATAGCCCAAGATGATATTAAATATAGCACAGCATACAGAAAGTTATTATGCTGTTATTATGTCTTTGACATAATATTTATTGGTTTGATACACTGTTCTTTTAAAATAACTTTCAATAGATCCTTGCTAGACTTGTTAGATCCTTGATGTTATTATTTTATAGTAATTGTTTTTCTTTTCTAATCCATCTTATTGAAGCAGAATCCAGAAAGGCATTCACTCTTCTGTGTATGTATAAAAATCCAAATTCACATTCAGTTGTAGCTGACAAAGTAGATTCTAGACTAAAATATTTATCACAATTACAGAATAAATGAAAGCTATATTTTTATCACTCTGAGGGTGACTGAGCAGTGGAACAGGCTGCCCAGAGGGGTTGTGGAGTCTCCTTCCTTGGAGGTCTTCAAGACCCACCTGGACATGTTCCTGTGCCACCTGATCTAGGTGAACCTGCTTCTGCAAGGGGGTTGGACTAGATGATCTCTAAAGGTCCCTTCCAACCCCTACCATTCTGTGATTCTAGGTTTCTATGATCTTTGTGAAAGAGTAGACTTGAGATAATGCTAATTCTAGAGATAAGTTAGACTGCTAACATAAGTACAAAGAGTTTGTCAAAAATTACTACTGTCATTTAAATTGTGCTCATATTTAAAGTCGTGATGTTAGGAAAGATGCAGAAGGCAGAGGAAACATTGCTGTAAGAACATTCATCAAAAAAGTTACTCCCACATGTCATTACAAAGTTAGCAGCTGTGTTGATGAAATCACAATTCTTTTTGGTGACATCCATATGGAATGTGTAGCTTTGACATTACTCTTCGGTAAAAGCTGTGGTCTGATTTTTTGGCATGTAACTGTATTAGGCAACTGTCAATTCTATTACTATTTTATTACAAAATAAAAATGTTATGGGGCATATATCTACAGGAAATTCAGAGTTACATTTGGTGTGAAATACGTTGTGATGTGCTTTGTTCCTGATGTAAAGAAAAATGTCTGAATCACAAAAATTGTAGGTTTATGGAATCGTGGTGATTTGAGTTGGAAAGGACATGAGGACATTTCTCTTCCATCCTCTTGCTCAAAGCAGTGACGGCAATAAGATCAGATTAGGCTGCTCAGGTCTTTGTTCAGTTACGTCTCAAAAACCTCCAAAAATGGAGACTACAGAGTCCCTCTGGACAACCTGCTCCATTGCTTGGCTGTCCCAAGGACGGCTTCATAAAGAAGTTTAAATCAGAAATTATCTGTCCCAACTCACTTGAAATTTCTACTCGCTAACTATCTGGAATGCTGCAATTTTCTGTTTCTGTTGTACTCTCCTTGGGGCTTTGTTTTTTGAGTGCAAATTCATGACAACTTGAGAAAGAATTTGTGCTTCCTTTATACTTCTTATAGATCTTGTGATCTCTTAATATTTTTAAGATCTCTGCTTTGTGATTCTTCAAGTGAAGAAATGGCCCTTTTATATCACAAAAAAAGAAATTTGAAATTATGCAGGTGTCCAGTTCAAAGGGAATTCTACTGAATATAAACCATGCAGTACTTTCAGAACAACTTAGTAACCCAGTTGTTGTCACTGACAGTAGCAGGATATCCTTTTTCCACACTGAAAGTGATGAAGTGCCCTTGATGCTCTGCCATGGTGATAAGAGGGGCTTTGTGATATGGTGAATTCTTATAATCAAGGCGCATAAATAAAATTATATGTAAGTCATCTTAGATAGCCATAATCATTGTTTGTGACTTAATTAGGCTATAGATCAGTACATGACATACTCAGTGTTGACAATAAGTCTAAAAGAAGTCAGAGATGTTGCTTCCTCCCCATGAATACATGTGGCCCTTAGAAATACTAAGAAAAGTAAAGGGAAAAAACAAGGAGCTGAGAGAACTGGGAAAGACTAATAAAAAGGTACAGATCTTTTAAATATAATGTTTAAAGATAGTACATCATATCTATCAAAACAGAATTACATACAGAACAAGGTGCTTCACGTCCAATATTGAATTAAAAATTTCTTAGTTGTGCCTATCTTTTTTAGCTATTTCTTGCTGCCATTTTATATATAAAGGGGTTGAAGAATTTTAAGGTGAGGAATTTATTTGATATCACACAATGGTGTAGGGAAGAAATAGATATTAAACAAATAGCAACAGGCTGTACCTATTACATGGCCTATCATCTGTCCTTAATTGTCCCACCTGACACCACTAAAGTGAGATTATTAAAATTTCTGCTCTAAATTAAATTAGATTAAGATAATGAAAGCAACTGGAAGAGTCTGCCAGTAGTAGTCACAAATATGAATGTACAGACAGCAAAAGCAACAGGATTTTAAAAAAATAGGTCATACTTTGTGCTTTCTATTGTGTGATATATAATTCACTTTAACAACAAATGAGATTCTAGACATAATAATAGGCCATAACTGCCCTGAGCAATTTCACCTGGGGCCTCCACCCAAACTCCTTTCTATGGTGTGCTCAAGATTCTGGACTATTTTTGTATATACAGTAGTTCAGCAAAGTAGTTGCTTTCTGTCTGGGCTGTGCAGTAGCTGTGCTTGTGTGGAGCCCTAGCTCTGTCTGGGAATGTTGGACAGACTGCTGGTCACTGCTGTATGTAGTTTTTGCTAAGACCTGTTGCCAGTTCTCATTTTTACCATGCTGCATTTGGATCCTGTGTGGGATTGTGCCACGCTGGTGGGGTCATCATTGGATCCTGGATTGTCCCCCGGCTGCATTGGTCTTACTGCTCCCTGACAGAGATGTAGATCCATATCAGTAAGTGCTGCTGGCAGGATAATATCCTTCCAGGTCACAGAAGTGCAGGGTGGAGAAGTCAGCCCTCTAGTTAAAGCTACCCATGAGCCAGAGTGAGTTTTCTGTCTCTCACTGTAAGCAGCTCGGTAATAATTTCTTTTTTTTTAAGGGTTCAAAGATTGCTTGAGTAAAAGAATTTGCTCAGGTCATAGTCCAAGAAGTGTATTTTAAATGAAGCTTACAATTTTGAGAATTTTGTTCAGTAAAAGCTGTATCCAGTTGTACAAAAAGCTAAAAAAATATAAAATATATCCACAGTGAAAAGCTAGAGAATATCCATTTGCAAAATACTTGGATGGTGAAGTGTTTGTCATATTCCAGCTCCACCCAACTTGGCTTTAAACACCTAACAAGGCTTGAATTCCCTGATAACAGAGCATTCAAACCTTGACTACAGAGCTCTTGCGTAAGATCTGCCACTGTAGCTCTTTCAGTGTTACACAGCAGTGGGAAGTTTAGAGAGGTCACGAGATGTTTTGTCATGCATCTCAGCTGGCTTTGGTCTCAGAAGCTGGAGACTCCATGCCATCAAGAATGCTGAGAGCCAGCCTATGCAAGCATTCCCCTCATCGTTCACATTGCTGGAGCAGCACCCTCTGATAGCAGTGAATGTTAAGAGACTATAAATATGTCAGGAATTCAGAGAGTAGACAAGACTTTTGAGGCTGCCTCAGGTTTTGGACCTTCATTTACCTGTTCTGGGAAGGCTTGAAAAATAAAGCCACAGATGCTTTTTCATCAGACAATCGAGAAACAGCAGACAAAATTAGTTTCATAGCTCACCTACTGATTAAATGGCAAAGCTGACTCTTTGTATATATAGTAGCATACTGCTAAAGCATACACATGTCAATAGAAATTTTCTTCATTGATGCTCCTGACTGCTACTTTGTCAGTAATACCCATCTCTTTTTAGTACTTCGCGTATAAGTTAGTAGCTAAAAGGCACACTGAAGTCCTGTGTGGAGATATCTGAACTCTACAAGTTATCATGGCATTTTACCTAAGATTCTCCTGCAGGTTTAGTTTCCTGGAACAAGCTAACTTGGCTGTACAGGCTCCAGTACCTAGAGTTGCTCAGAGGTAGCTTGTCTTACTGCTTTGTGTAACAAATACCCTTACTGTCTGTCAGCTACTGGAAAGCAAGACACTTGCCAAGTGTTTTAATATGTGTATGCCATGTTTAATGATTATGAAAGATGTCTATTAGATTTAAAAATAAAATTATTTCTAAATAAAAATGTTCAGATAATCTGTACTGTAGTTTCCTATAAACTTCTTTGTTCACACTATAACCACAGTTGGAGGCTTTTAATTTTATGTAATTTTCTTTCCCCTTTGAGTATGGGGCAAATTATTCCACTGAATAGATTACATTCAAGGAACTGAATGTATTCCCTGATGTGACTGCATTTTAGAAGCCTTTTGACTATGTTTTATATAGTAAACAATAGACATTCAGTGTTAAATCATGACATAAAAGCACCTATAAAACTGACTGCTGGGTTTTCTAAATGACATTTAAACTCTGATTTACTTCCTTGAATGCATCGCTTCTGAGAATCAGATGGAGATAGGTGTTTGGCTACAACTGTAGTTGTTTAACTACACCAATTTGCATCTCCACTTACTTAATGAAGTCGTAGTTTCAATGTTCAAACGCTATTTGGTGGTCACAAAAAAAACCTGACAAATTTTACTGCTCTTACTGAGTGCAGTGTGAGGACTAGCATGAGGAGAGGTTTATGGAAGCATAAAAGCTATTAAATATTTCCATATAATAGCTGAAAATAACATTTCACTCACACTATGAAACAACAAAAAATGCTGGTATTCAAACCAGAAAAATACATTTTTATGGCTCTGTAGGTTACAAGTATATCATCTAAATCCTTAATATTGATGTTCCAAATCAATTGCAAATCTTTCATTTACATCTATGGTAGCAGTACCACATTCCTTGATAGCAAGTGCTATGAAGGAACAATTCACAAACAAGAAATCCTTTTTTTACCACCAGCAAAATTCTCACAGTAACGATCATAATTCTCAGGTAGGAAATCTGTATTGACTGGAGATAAAGCTGGGAGTACATTTCTAAAATGCAAGCAAAAAAAATTGTCCTAAAGAAAATATTAAGACGGCAGGAAATTCAAAGATGAGGTCATACTTAGAGAAAACCCCAGGACTTTGAACTAACCATGGTCTACTACTTTTCTCTAAATCCTGTGCTTAAATTTGTACTTGTGTAAATGAATTAGTGTCAGGTGGTCAAAACTTTAGTGTAATGGGGTGCTTATGTCATTAAAAACTTTGCCCATGTGCGTGTTTAATGTTACTGCATTTTTCAAGCCTTTTTTCACCTCTGTTTACCCTGCTATTGTAAAATGATTTGGCTTACAGTGAAGACTCTGCTCTTAAAGCTATGAATTTACAGTAAGTTATTATTGCCTTTAAGATATGAAGACAATCACTGTTGATTGACTTGCCAATGTTCCTTTGTGATCCTAGAGAAACAGAGAGGAAAAAGAAATATGTCAAGAGAACAAAGGGGAACAAATTAAAAGGAAGAGCCTGAGAGCAAAGAACATTTCATATTTAATGCATTTATATTGGAAACATATTGCTTGTTTGTTACCAAAATTATTATTAAATTAATATAAAAACGTCTTTCTTTTTTTCCCTTGAGAATTCTACACTAGTGATTGCTACTGAGCCCTGATTCTTATCAGCAGATCTTGAACAGTATACATGGAATGCAATTCTTTGGTACCAGACATGGTTGTGCCACTATGCAAGTATGCATGAGTTGTTAAGTGTTTGATACATGAACACAGTTTAACTTGTGATCTTACCATCTGTAGTTCAAGGTTAATACCTTTTTTTTTTTATTAAGCTCATAATGCATAATAGAACTGAGCATCATTTTTCTGTTATGATGTAGTAGGTATAAGCTTCATACATAAGCTGTGTTGCCTTCCTTGGGTACAGTGTCTTCAAATTTGTTTACTCTGAAGTGTAGAAGCCAGACCTCCCAGAAAGTTATCATGAGCTTTTTATGTTGTGCTCTCACCCTGTCTCCTTTTGTGCTCTGCTCATTTTTGCCCTGAGTCCACTGTACTCTTCTGTATCTATGTATTTTTGTCTGCTACACCACTGATTCAGAGTTGCTCTTGCTCTCCTTTAAATCAATAACAAAACTCCACATGAAACTCAGGACATTTTTCTGGTGATAAAACATTTCTGGTGATTAAAACATTTTTTAGCCTTTTCAGTTATAAAAGAGATAATAGGTCTACTAAAATAACAAAGTAATTTCCAGTATGCTAATGAGCAGATAGGCCTAGCTCCTAACTATGAGAAAGTCCTGGGAAGACACCACACTCACACAACACACTGTGTCTGTGGGCCAAGCCAATTGATTTAAGCTGAGATGTACTCTTTAAAGTTTTTCATCTCCAGTGTACCTAAAAGAAGCTACTTGAAAGGATTAACTGAGGTCTCATCTGTTATGAACTATTTTGACTAAAATCTCTGTATTGGTTTATGCATAGCAATTATAACACTATATTCCTAGGTGCAGTAGCACAGCATTAGTTATTTGTTCTTTTGATGTCCACTGTTATGGATCATCAGTTGTGAAAGCTATCTGATATTCTAAAGAGCAATGTTCAAAGACAGGTGGATTAAAAATAAAACACAAAAATAATCACATCTATGGTTCTTTCCCCTTTCATTCGAAAGAATACAAAATCATAGAAGGATACTGCTAAGGCTCTTGACAAATATCTATATAATCAGTTGTCAAGAAGAGCTCTGGCACATGTTCACTTTTCTGACAACCCAAAAGCAAAGTTGCTTAGCTCACAGTTTTCCAAAAATTTTCCAAAATGCTTTTGTACACGAGTACAAAAAACCAAAGAGCAACAGACTCCAGTGCTGTGATAAATAGTAACCTGACCATAATCCTACAAATGGAGTCAGCAAACATGAGGATTAGAACAATAAAAATTATGTAGTTTTTTTCCCAAGGGATTAATAAAGTCAGAATGTGGTCTTCAACCTTGCAATAAAATGCTTTAAAGTTTATGAATATAATTAAACCTAAGTAGAGCTTTCTCTGATAATCAGACACTGCATGTATTATTTCAGTGTGCTTCTGAATTAAACCACTAGTATATATTGATGTAGAGTGCTATTTGATGCATAGTGTCCATTAAACAAAATATAAGGAAAGTAAAACATGAACATTACATTTTCTATCACCTCTCATTTTGCCGAATGAGTCAGAATAATTCCTTCATAGGTAAGCCTTCAACTGCCTTCAATTTCTAACTGTCTTTGCATTCATGTCTTGGATTTTCACATATGTACTTGAGCTAGAGGGTAGCAGAATAAGTAAACTGAGACTCCAGGAACTAACAGAGTTTGAGACCACAAATGTGTCCACAAATTTTGGGAGGTTTTTTTAATATGTGAAAAAAAAAAAGGTGGGGGACAAAATGCATCTGGCCTAAATATAAAGCATGAAAAACTACAGTTCAATATTTTTAAACAAATCAAGGTAGTAGAAGCGATGTACAAGAAATTAGTTTAAAGATGGAAATTTTGTTAGTAAATCATAAAGAAACTGTAATAAATAAGGAACATAGGTTTTAGTGTCAGTCAAACCAGAAAGAGAAACACAGCCCATCTCAGAGTCCCACGTTTTAAACTATGTATGCTATGATTATAGTCATGAACAACAGATACTGTGTCTGTATGTAGGAAAACAAAGAACAGTTCTTTTTCAGGAACTATCTGTAGGAAGAACATACAATTTAGTCAACAAGGGAGCTGGAATAACCTCTTATATTCTTTCCAATCACTATAGTTTAGTATTTCGCAGAAGGAATGCTTTTGTTCTTTTCTGTGTACATTTTCTCTTCTATCTATCCTCCTCCTCTTTCTGGAGAAGCATGGATTTTTTCTGTTCTTGCACCTGGCCTGACAAACAGTACTCCTACTATTTTAACATGTTCTAATCCACAGCACTCCTTTTTTTTTTTAGACAGCTGCAGTTGCTGAGCTATCTGACCAAGAAGAAGCTTCTGACCTCTGCCACTAATGCCAATAAGCAATCAGACAGCATATAACACTCCAAGTAACAATTTCATCTACTGCCCATAATGAAAAACTCTACAGAAATCCTCTCCTGAAATTCTCCTATCAATTCACTAATTTCATCATGAGACGGCTACTGAATTGATTTGTAAACATGTATTATGTTCTCTTTCTTTCTGTAAACCTGCAACTGTTAGTAAAAGGAGTGGATAAAGTTCAGCCAAAGTGTACTGAATACTAGATGGCTTTTGAAGATTATTGAATGTTAGTTTGGCAACAACAGAAAAGATCTGAGAGTAAGTTTCATCATCACAAATATTTTTCCTGTTCTACAAAACACACAAACTTTCAAAGAAATAAAACATGGGATTAAGCATTTTTGTGTCTTAGGCCTGAATGTCTCTGTGTACTCTGATAACTTCTATTCATATTACAAACAGGGCCATGGGGAAACCAATTTCTCAGGACAGAAAATCTAAGAACAAGTGAATTTTGAAAATTGAAATATGATTTATATTGCATATTGCCCAAAGTTTGACTTAAACTGAATATACTTTGAAATTTCTTGAGATTGCTAAAATGCCACAGAAAAATCGTGTTTTAGAGGATTTTAATTCTTTCTGGAAGTCTTTTCAAAGAACCTGTTCTCTCACATCTTCTCTGTCAGTCTTGATGATTCAGATTTGTTAAGAGAAACATTGAAAGGCAAGGTAAACTTTTAATAAGCGATCTACATTGCAACATAACTTGGAAACTTCAGAAGTTTAGAAGAAAAACACAGCTTTTTTTCTTGAAAGAGCATAGGTCATATGGCAAAGAAATGTTTCTTTGCTAGTGTGTTTGATACATTGACTGTTACTGTTTGAAATGCAAATACAAGTATAAGACAATTTAATTTGAGTGCAGTGGAAATGAAAACCTGCTTGTAAAATAATGTGATTTATTTAAAAATATAGTTTTGTATGAAACTGATAGGCTCTGAAGAGCAGGAATATGCTATTTTCATTTCTTCTTTTGAACAAACATATAGAAAAGTGCCCTTAAAACACAGGTGATCTCAGCTGACAGTAAGAGCAACATTTTTTTCCATTTTCAGATAGTAATTATAGCCTTCAAATGCAGGAGAATTTTAAAAGTTTGCAAATAATTTATTACTTTGCTTGGATAGAAATTATTTTAAAGGATTTCTTTTATCTCCTTTTATTACTTCAAAATATATTTGATACAGGTGTCAAAACTTCTAAGTAAAAAATTACACCAACTCAAAATAGAAACCTGGATTTTATTTATGTTTAAACTGTCATTATCTTAGTATCCTTGAGAAATTAAGCTAAATAATAAAAACAGCCGTTTTTCTGAAGCTCAAACTCCCACACTTACTCCAATTACGTTTAAGAAGACAGGTTTTTACTGCTGCCACCCATTTGCTGTATAAATTAATCTCATTTGCATATAGATTTATCCCAAAATGCATCTTTGCAGGATTTTATAAAATGTCAAGTGATTAAAGTTACTTTGGACCAGCATAAAGGGAGCATTCCACAAACAAAGCTCCTCATCAGAAAGAGTAAGAAATGAATGGAAAATGAGAGGAGCTTCATCAGACAACCAGGTTAACTTGCACTTGACTGATTGTGTATACAAGAGGAAATCTGTCGCATGGGGAAGACTGATGTAGGGTTTTAAATTTAGGGGTAGATTTTTCAGTACTTGACTTCTAGAAAGTACAATTTAAAAAAAACCCAGTTCCTGCTGTTTTCCAGATGCTGTGCTTGATCCAGTAGTCAAGTGTACTGTTCCACAACAAAATATAATTCTATATATAATAATATATACATGGCAACTAAACTTTAAGCTTTCATTTAGAAAGTCTGCTTACAGCTTCCTTTTTAGGGGAGAAAAAGTTCACATTTTTAATTAAGTTATCATTAAAAGAAATGTGAGAGGATTAGAGACTCTCTTTGAAAGAAAATCTTCAGAACATCAAGTTTTGTGAATGCACTGGTGTTCTGGCAGGATCAACTCTATAGAGGTATGTTTGGCCCTTCTCTGTCTGAATATACCATTATTATACTTTTGCAAACTATTCATATACCATGAAATATATGGTTTAAGCAATGTGTCAAGGTTGCTAAAGACATCCTGTTCTTTCCATCTGTAAAAGTGGACTGATGCACTAAAAGGGAAAGCAATGGAGGGAAAAAAGAATGGAAGAATATTTGTTTGCAAGTTGATTTGGTTCACAATGGCCTAAGAGTACCTTCCTAGAAGGATTCTTTTAGTACACTTCCAGTATCCTACTGTGCTCCTCTGTGACTGTAAGCATCTATTGGCCTAATATTGTTTTCTTACTGAAGCATGACATAACAGTGAAAGCATGTTGATGTAATACCTCAGGGCTGGAAAGAACAGAGAAAAGACTCTTCTAGTTTGTTTTGTCATAATGCTACTACTGGAAGATATCAGAATAACATTGCCAAATATCTTGATCCTGTAGCTCAGAATTTTTAGTTGCCTCTCTAATGTTTCTTAACATTGCACATCTACCCAGTCATTCTGAAGAGACGTATATTTTTGCAGGGTAACTACTACATTCTTCTGTCATCAAATCACTTGGGATATTCCTCTGAAAAAAAGTATAGCAGTCTTTTATTTCCAAATATTTACTCTGTGGAATTACTGGATATGCTATGGATCTGTCTTCTTTTGTCTTTATCCCAGCAATGCTAAGAAGTAAGATACACATTAACGTTACTGGGAGTGCTGGCAGTTATTCAGCCCTACAGAAAATCAGTCTTCATATTATCTTTCATCAGAACATTCACAGAACTTTCTGGCATACAGGTAACAACTTAACAGCACAAAAAATAGCATTGCTTCATATTTTCAGATATTCAGCTGCTGGCAATATTTGGTTCTGGAACTGAATACTTGACATTGCAAAGTACAATTAGTAATCTGCCTATCTAGCTATGCTTAACATCTTAGAATTACAATGTGTGCTACCTTTTGTATATGTCACTAGTTCTAGTTAGCACTGGAAGGAATGTATATTTTAGGTAGTTTCTACAATTTACTCCAGAAATGTGTTTTCTATAGTGCCAGATGCTGACAATGAAAACACTGAAATGTGTGTTGGCTTCTAAACTCAGTTCTGTTAGATATTTTGATAGTATGGAAATAACATCCAGGACAAATAACATTTTCTTAAAACAATATCTTCACATATGATGCTGTATTGTATATGAAAAATAAAAGCAGAAGAGAACAATGTTCTGAAACTCTGAATTAGAATTGAATACAACTGAAAAAATTTCTGAGCAGTATATTCAGCATCATGAATAATCAGCTCATAAAATCTCCAAATGAATCAACTTTTATTCTTTAGTCTGTATTTGTCATTCAGTATTTTTCTTTGTTATTTGTTCCTGCTCTCTACCAGGCAGCCCACTTTTTACATATAAAACAAATACCTATTTGTAGATTTACCTTATATCAAGTTAAGTGAAGAAATTATCTACTGTGTTACAAGCACCATCAGAATTAGTCTGACAGTTCATTTCATTGGTTTTAGCTAAATAATATTGCAAAAAAATAAGAATGCCATACAATTGCTAATATGTACTTTGAAATTATTTCCAGGAGAAATTAAGGGTGGTAGGTGTAATAGTAACAGAGTAATTTAGTGGTTGTAGTACAAACTAAGAGACATCTTCTTGCCATGGTCAATAGGTGGGTATTTTTATCTCAGGGACTCAAATTCTCTTTATACACACATTTAAATAGGTCAATATAACTTTTTTAAAACAGTTACAGGTCATCCAGCAAAACACCACAAGAAACGTCAGAGGACTGTAATGCAATTATCACAACATCACAGTAAAATGTAATAAAACAGCTCTGATAGCTATTATTGAAAATACAAAAAAAGTTGTGAAGAAAATTATTAACACTAACATCTTGAGAATGAAAATTTGGCTAAGCATTTGAGATGGATAATTAATGCTGCAAACTTCTAGAGGTAAGTACTGTTGCTGTTGAGCCTCATAGGAAATAGAGCATATTCACAAGCACAGGGTGTCCTCATTACTATAGGTAAGTATTATTTTATTCCTGATTCAACAAAGGGATTTCCCCTGTTAACCAATGAAACTTGCCCAGTTTCTTGGCTTTCTTGTTGGTCATTCAGGCTGTGGTTCCTAGCCCATGACAGCATATTGTGTCATTTTAATAATGTCTCTTGACATCTTGTTATCTCAGACTTTACCTGTTCTCCCCAGCTCGCTCTGTATTCCCACTGTCTTCATTTTATCAACTCTGACTTCATCCCATACTGTTAGGCCATTTTCAGCCTGATAATAAATTATAATCTTTTTTACAACTAGGAAAAAAAAAGCAGGGTGAAGCAAGTACTGGACTTGGCCCAAGAGAATGGGTAGTAATGTATAACTGCAGGTGGCAGAGAAATATAGAAATAGGACATAGATTATCTTGGGCAACTGTGGAACACCAACCACATACCAAAAACCTGAGCCTTTCAATGCCAGTCTGTAAGTTCTTGCATGCTCTGATTAATAAAATTGCAAGTGATTCCAAGAACTACACTTCATTTAAACTGTAGATTTTAACACAAAGAGACTAATGCAAGGCTGTGTTAGATAACAACTGACACACAAATTAAGCCATAATATATCTTGCTTTAATGATTCCTGTGAATTTAAGAAAAAATATATAGATCTAGATGAAAAATTATCAGCTTTTTTGGTCAATAAAAATAAATTCTAAGAACACATACAAAAATGTGCTACACTGCCCTTAGACAAAGTAGGAGCACTCTGTAAAAGTCCACACAACCATGCTCAGTGGCCACCTTCAAATCCCTATTTAAAATCCTTTGCCATAATGATCAAAACAACCATAACAAAATCCTCAGACACATAACTGATAGATAGCTGTTTTCCTGACCAGTTTTCATATTGAACAGAAATGTTTCATTTACTTGTGCTTTCCCTGTCTGTCTGTTTTCATTCATTTGTTAATGGCAGAGTTACACTCTAGATTGTGAGGCCTTTTGGGCAGGGAGTGTCCCTTTGCAGCATGTTTGCACTGTGGGAGCAAAGGACTCCAGGGATCTAGAACTCTACAAGGCAGACCACTTGACTTCATGGAACATAGGACCTTTCCTTCAGGCTTGAAACATTCTGAAGGAAGGAGTCAATCTTTGTAAAATCAAGATAGCATGAACTAGTATCTCCAGCCACTGATGACATCAGATCGATTGGTACTGTTTTAATTGACTTGGTCCCTGCTGGTCTACTGTTCATTCTAGCTGTTTTCTGTTTTATCTCATACTTTACTTATTTCAGTTTCAATCATATCTTTTTCCTATTCTCATCTCTGCTTTATCTTTTTTTCACTCATTCTTCTATATGGATTTCTCTCTTTCTATGAAATATTACCTAAAGATATTTAAGTTCAGTGTAAAGCCTTGCACTTTTGACTTTATGGTGAATGTAGATCTTCACTGCATAGAAACTGGTACTTATTTATGGGGTACTAAAAGTGCAGTGAGAGAAGCAGAAAGATTTTTTATAGTATCAGTGAGGCTAATTCTTGAATATTTGCATTGATCCTGTGTCTTGCTAGAAAAAAAATGGTGAAAAATTGGCAGAGGTACAGCAGAGAACCACAGGGCCCAAGAAAACAACATACAATGTGAGACTTCAGAAGTGCAATGTATTTTAGCTACTTAGAAAGCAGACTGGAAAATAACCTGACTACAGTACATAAATATCTTCATGGGATGAAAACATTATCTACCTAAAAGCTCTTTGATCTTATGAAGAGAGATATGACTAGAACAAAATGCTGAATACCAAAGTCAAATTCAAATGCAAATTAAAAATTCAATGCAGATTAGGCATGTAGTTTCAACAGTAAGAACATCTAGTTACTAGGAGAAATGCAAACCAAACTGGGGATTCAAATAAGGCATGATGCTCTTGTGGAAGCTGAAATTCAGTCAACCTTTGAGCTCTCCCTTTTTCAATACAAGGTGCATTTTTTATGTCTATGTTATTAGACATTAACATCAGAGTTGATGGTCTGCTTATGTCTTTGGCTTTGAAATATATGAATCTCATGACATTCAGCAACTCAGTGGCCTTAGTTCTACCAATCTTACATTCTCTCCTGACTCCACAGTTACCGTGGAATGGCTGTCTGTTTAATACAGGACATTCTTTTGAAGTACTGAGGTAAAATATCATTAACTCTTCTGAAGTCTAAAAACTTGCTTCCAAACCTGTGTCAAAGTAGAAAGATTATCATCCTCATATTACTTAGTAACTATAGAACTTACTCATTAGTTTATGAAGTTTGTTCTTTGTTAAGGTTTTGTGGACCAGGATCATTAGCAAAACTACATTTGTATTAATTCATATAGTATACGGTATATACTGTATTATTAATAGAGTAACTACACATTTTGTGGTCAAATTAAAAAAAAATGAGATATTTGTCTGGATAGTTTCAGGAAATTTGATGTATCTGTCTCACAGAAAATAATAAAAATATACAGACTACCACTGTATTAATGAAACAAACAGGGCTGGAGCACTGGCCAAGCACTGCTTCAGTGCTGCCCGTACTGTTCGTTACCAGTCATCCAGGCACAAATGCTGAGCCACTTAAGGACAGGCTCAGGATATTTTCTTTGCTAATACAGACTTAGATGTAGAATCTAAGGCTATACATACATGACAATTTCCTCGCCTCCTTCTTGAAGTGTGAATATCAGCTTTGAACACAATACTGTCACAATAATTTATAAAGAAACGTGAACAGACACCTTCTACTTGATAGTCCTCTTCTTATAAACATTGTATTAACCCATTAACCACAGCCTGCACTGAGAACTCCTGTTGAGATAGAGATCTTCAATAACTTTATGTTCTTTCCTGAATAGTTTCAAAGACAAGCTCTATTATGTAAGCACAAGGTGTATACTTTATTTCAGAATTTACTAGGTTGCACCTAGTAACCTAGTATTAAAAATTATTAAAACAAATTTATTTCCCTACTTTCTGTTGACTAAAGAATTTTTAAATTTGTCTTACTTTTTAAAATACCTTACCAGATATTTTTAGCTGCAAATGTTTTTTTAATGTGACTTGTATTATCAATCAAAACAGAGATCAACACCACATCGGGAGATAATTTGCTCAGAGATCTCCTCTCTCGTATCCTTTGGCATCATCCCACAAATGACTGCATTTTGCATCTGCCTGTACACCAGTCCTTAACACACCTAGTATAGCTGATTAAATCTACATATTACATCTAACCAAAGTGGTGTACATTGCCAAAACAGATAAATTGAAATATACATGTATACCATGTCAATATACACTATTTAACAGACTGTTTGCAAAAGAAATGCTGTGTATAACATAAATTTAACATTATTAAAATGATTGGGAGAGTTTATATTTTATGTTTATTCATTTTTTAATTTCTCAAAACAATCTTCCCATGGTATTAGAAAAATTAATATTATTCTAGATATGCTAGTTGTTAATCCATAGTTACAAGTGCATCAAAAGGTGTTAAAAAAGAATTTTGTAGATTTTTGAAGAGGTAGAAAAATAGTTAAATATGTTTTTCCCTAATTCAAGTTATTACTATATTAAATATTTATTAATATTTTCTGCAATTCCAATGAAATAGACAAAGTTAGAACATTTTTTAAATGCCTGATTAACATAGAAGAAAACAGTGGCATAATGTTACTTTGTCTTTCTCTAGTTTTAAGTACTTCATAAATATGTAAATATTAAAATCTCCCAGATAGACTGTGCATTTAGTAATAGAATAAAGTATTTCTATACCATTTATCCATATTTCTTTGACTTATCATAGAAACATAGAATAAGAGGGTTGGAAGGGACTTTTAGACATCATCTAGTCCAACTCCCCTGCACTTGTGAGATATTTACAGAAATATCTTGTATTTACAACCAAATCCATGCAATACCCTTACTCCTACTAGTGTCACAAATTCCAGTCCCTTTTGTTACTTGACAGATGTTCCACTTGCCCTCTATCTGGTCCCTGATGCTCTAAAGTGCCATATGATAGCAGATATGGATATATAGATACATATATATATATAGATACATATACATATACACATACATGTATATATAGGTACATATAGATACATAAACACATGCATACTAATAAACACCCATGCATACGTAGACACACAATCACAATAAAGATTGAAATTACATACAAAATGTGTTGAAAGTTAATGACTGATAAATTTGTGAAAGATCAGAGCTCATGAGCCTCTGGGTTTATAATGTTTGTTTTCAGAAATTGGTATCAGCAACTTTAACTACATATTAGGACATCTTCCCTAGCTGTAGCAATTGTAAAAGAAACTAGAATGTAGACTTGGTCATCGATTTTGCAAGATTCTGCCTTCTAGTGGTTGATGTTAAAGAAGAATACAATAAAACATGGTTACAGCAAAATTTTCACAGTGAAATTTCTGATTAAGTCTCACTTCTTATGTTCTAATACAGCCAAAGCAATGTTGTACAGAATTAAGATCCCATCATGTTGAAGAATAATCAGAATATATGAGATTTGTTATATTTTAATTTAAATGAAGATATCATTATCTATTTGGTACTGATTTAAGAATACACACTTGAAACATTTCAAACCCAAATCAATAACGAACAGCATGTGATTCCCTGCACTTCTGTTCTGGGTGATTCATCTGCAAACTGTGTGGAATGGAAATTGAGAGAATATGTTGTGACATACTATGTTCTTTGATGGAATGATGTTTTTATTTGATATTGCAGCATTCTTTTCAGTGCAAGATTTGGGTGAATTTTCTTGAGTGGCCAGAAAGACCTCAAGGTATATCATCTAAACAGTTTTTAAACCTGTAATTCAGCAAGTGGAACTGGTTTTTCAAGTCTGGGATCCAAATCAAAACATCTCAGTTTCTCTACTTTTTTCCTTTTAGTTATTATTAGTATAATTTTGTTGCCTAATTCTTGTGTTTGCAACTTCTTTTGCCACTGAACCAAACTCTGCAAAAAGCAAGCTACTTAAACAAGCTGCAAAATCTATTTATCAGTCTCTATAATATGCCATCATTTCACATATGTATGCTCTTTATTTGCATGTCAACAACTGTTAGAAAATTCCTTGTAGAAGATAGTTAAATCCATTCTCTACTCATGTTCCGTCCACATGAAAATGTGAAATGTCGTCGCCTTACTCGACTCAGACATTCCTGTTGTTTCAATTAGAATAAAATAAATAAACAAAGACAATACAATAATTGCGTAAAGACAATAACAATAGCAAATGTCAACTGTCTGCATCACAAACAAGGTCTGGCACAGAGACATGTAGCGAGAAATCTGAGCATCACTGAAGTTGATAGCAAAAACTCTGCTAATTTCAGTATTCAAGAGTTTGGTATTGAATGTTTAAAAGAAAAGTAAACATATATAATCGACCAGACAAGTTGATTTTTTCAAGGAAATAAAAGGGACTGCTCTCAAAAACTGCAGAAGAAAATAAGATTTTTTAATTACTTCTCATATGCTGTCACGGACATTTTCCCATAATATCCCATTTATCCTTTTCTGAAAGTCTACCAAATTAGTATCTGCAAAAAATCTGTGCACTAAGGTAAGACTGAAGAGGACATGTTCAGAATCTTGCAAATGAGATGACTAATATGCATGAAACCATTGGACTAAATATCCTGAGGCATGAGCAAACTGTCACCACTGACTGGTGACTCAGAAGTGCAAATGCTTCCTTCAGTCTAAAAAACGTTAATGTGGGAGAAAGACAGATGTTACTAAACAATAAGGACTTGCTCTATAAGGCTGAAGATTAATTTCTCTTCCTAAGCGTAATCAGCAGTACAGGAAAAACAAAAAAGAAGGCAGCATAAATGCTTCTGATTAAGTGTATTTCTGTGGTTTTTACTCTTCTCCAAGTTCTTACAGAGCTAAGAGTAGAACCAATGTCTTATCCACTAGCTAACTGGATATGCACAGTATTTACCTACAAACTGAAGCAATGAAAGCCTTTTACAACTAGACATCAGTTAACTAAACATGTTTATTTTTTGTACCTAGCCTACATTACTTTAAATTGTCTAATCTGTTACCTATCATCACTTTTTCATCAGTTAGATTTACTTTCTTCAGTATGAACAAAGCATGTTTTATCTTCAGTGGTCATTACTATAACTGCTAAATAAAGTAGCATAAGGTAATTGTGTGATGTTATTTCAGACCAAAATACACTTTAGCCAGTACTTCTCTTCCTTTGATACATGATATATATTTTCAGTTTTTACTACATTTACAATTTCATTTGTTTATTTGTGTCCTTGTTCAAAAAAAACTGCTGACTGAGATCTACCAGGAGTTTATACTGTTGTCATTGATTTTATCTTCCTCTTGCTTTTCTTCACCAATTAGTAGCAAACATTTTAAGATTAAATCTATCTGAAATATGCTTTATTGAACAATCTGCAAGCAACAGAGAACAGCAGCATAACACTGTTACGACTTGAAATACAGTAGTCTGATAGGTTTGCTCATAGCAGGCCACAGAGGGACAAAGAAGAACTATGTGACTTATTTTCTCCGAATGACTTAAGTATAAAGACCTAAAAGGTGGATTTAAAGGCTGTTGCTAAGGGGAAGATTGCCTACATGCAAAAACTGTTTACACAGAGATAGTGTTGTAAAACTGCATGTACAAGAGTGCTTCTTGGGAAGGAGAAATATTTATTGCTCATTCTAATGACCAGTCTTTATGAAATACAGTGTCTGAGAAATCTCTGCAACTGCAAGCCAAATGTAATTTAGCAAATCAGTGTAGAAAAACAAATACATTTTAAAAGATTTCAGAAGATATAAATCTGAAGTGAACCTTGAGTTTGAATATCAGAAAATATCCTATCCAATTTTATCACCTACTTTAATTAATGATATTTCTCTATAAGCAATGCCTATCACAATTTCTTACAATTTCACTCAACTCTAATTAGAAAAAAGTCATTTTGGCAGCTTATTCCACCAGATGGAACTGTTCATAATACATTTGAACATGTTCTTGTTCAGACATTAGCACATGCACACTCTATGCACAGTATGCATAGATTGAGAGTCCATTACTGAGATAAAATAATAGAGTTACTAAGCACCCTGAACTTTTTCTAGAGAGATTTAACCAAACAAAATGAGGAAAGACTAAATGTTAGCTATAAATTCAGTTACAGTGGAAACTGGCAATAATCAATGCATCCCGTTTATCCTAGTTTGGTGTTTTGGGGTTTTTTTTTGGTTGTTTTTTCTTTCCTCAGAAAACTAAAGACTTCCTAGTGTCCATGACTTTGATTCTGAAATGTTTCAAAGTTGAATGTCCTTTAAGGAAGTGTAGCATTGATAATTAGCTTTTTAGAGTAGGAGATAAGTGATTAATGCCGTAACAAGGAAACAGTATTTCTTAACAATCAAACTGCTTATATTTCTTCTGTGATACACAGTAGCTTTCTAATCATTTCCTATTGTTCTATGGAAATCTTTGCATCATTACTGTGCTGCAAAATATGCAGCAGAAATTACACAAGCAAAATATTGAGATTAAAAAACTAATGCTTGAAAAAGATTAAGTGAAAAATAATACCTAGCTAATTAATAAGGGAAAATTATTGCACAATAAACAAAGTAAGTGAGAAAATAATCCTCAGCATGTAGGATGATAGTCTCCTCACTCATGCTTGAACTCTGCAAGTAGAGAAATTCCCCTTAGCAGACTCCTCCTCTGTCCTCTGCAGCTCTGTCTTACACTGATGATAGACCTTTCTGAGTGAGGGAGCTTCAAACTACCTTTTAGCAAGCCCTTTGTCACAAGTGTTAAAGTCCTGAGAATCAAGACTATTCTGATCTGCAGTTCTTTGGTGTTGTGAAACCTTTTCTTAAGTTTCTTAACTTCAAATGTTAATAAAAAAATGTAGAATCAAATTATTATAATTTCATTGGCAATAATTGCATGTAACAAGTCTCTAATACACACTAGCTTTGTTTGGAAGAGTAGCTTGAGAGATGCAATTTACACAACATGTGCAGATTGAAACAATATCTTCTTTGATTCAACAAATCACTTATGGAAATTTGATATACAATGACTATCAGTTATGTACAACTAGAATCTAAGACTCTTTACAGTTACCAAATGCTTTATGTACAGTCACTGGGTATTTTTCTGAACATTTTCCTGCATTTTCTTTTTTTTTTAAAGAAGAATTTCAATATGTATAACAAACCATCTCCTTTAAGAAACACTAATATTTTACTTACAGGCTGTTAATATTTAGTATTCAGAAATTGTCTTATAAAATATTTCACTACTGTACCAAAACAAAGCTTTGTAGTAACATTTTATTTGTACAAAGATGTGAATGACAGCATGATGAAGAAGCACCGTCTCCCAAAGATAAAACAAAGCTCAAGGAGTGGATTAAAGTGAACCAAGTATCAATAGTTGTCTAGTTTTGTAGATGACTCTATTTAGGTGCTTATTGCTATAAGCTGACTGTGTGTAACTCACAATGGAATATTCCATATTGACATACATTGTAAACCAGCCCAACCAGCACAGATGGCATAAAGTGCTTAGTGTTGTTTTCAGACGACATGTCATGCTGTGGGAAGATATGGCTGGAATAAATACATTTTATTTTGGCTTCTGACATTTTTCCATATGATTTAATTATTCAGAGAACAGTATGAAAAAGAGGTTCAGTGTGAGTGGGAGCTATTATATACTCATAAGTATATTCAATACTTTGTCAAATATGTTTTAGAAAACAAATGTACATGTCATGTAAATAATATAACCTTTGGTTGCACTTGGTTTAGCTTATGTATTTTGCCCAAAGGAACAGGTGATTACAAAAGAAATAAGCTTACTTTGCCCTTCACCTATGTATTCTGAGTAGTTTACATAATAAGTGATTACTCAGATATCAATGTATAAGTTCACAAAATAGTCCTTTCATTGCCAGAGAAATAAAAGACTGATTCTACCCTATTTTCACTATGCCTTTTGATGATACGAGAAAGGAACTAACAATAGTTACAATGCAAAAGTGGAAAGAGAAAAGGACAGATTCTGTGTCAGCCCTGTGCAGATGCAGAGGAATCAAGTACAATAACCTTTTACACGCATTAGTCAAGAAATAGCACTGCACAGATACTTTTTTTCCTATTGCAGAACAAAGAGCCTGAGTTCATGCATCACTGAATGTGAGGCAGCAGCTTCCCATCAGGGACTGGCTCTTGGGGAGCCCACAGGCAAAACAATGCAAACTGTAATTAGAATACTTTTCTCTCCCATTCTGGGAATAAACAATCTTTTTGTTGTCCATGTTTACACAAATAACAAAATGCTCAGCTGCACTGTAGCAACTATAGATGATACAGTATCAGTATCGTTATAAATAATATATATGCCATTGTAATTTAAGTTTTTTAATAGATGTAGAAATTCCTTAAGCATTTACAACCTCTTGACCTGCTCAAGTATGCATTCTCTGCAGAGTATATTACACAGATTCTGTAATGTCTTTTCTGCTTAAATATTTCCAATCAAATGATGTTAAGTATGACCACTTTTTAAAGTGTTTAATGCCTCACATTACTTTTTGCAAAGTTTTTAAACTTTACATTAGCTAATATACTGAGGGAGTAGAATAAAAACAATAAATTGTCTTTTCTGACTTCAAGTAATAACTACAGAATTTCTCAAATTTACTTCATTCCAATAATAATAATAAAAAATGCAGTAGTATTTTTCTTCCCTGCAATTATAATTACTTTATAGTCATAGAACTCTTCACATTTTAAGCTAGACCTCTACAATTGTTTTTCTTCCTTACAAGCCCTATTGTCCTCTAAATTCCTTATTTACTTTAAGAAATAAAACACATGGGAAAATTTAATACCATTGCATAGCCTGTTTATAAATGGATGTTATATTTCAGAAGTGAAAAACAAAGCTATTAATATTTTATTACTACTCCCAATTGTACCAGTAACATACTGTAGAGTGCAGACCACTAGCTAGGGATGGGTTACTAGATTTAATATCCTTTGTCTGAGATTTATTATTACATTTAGATTATCCTGTTTGGAATGCATGCTATCATAATATTATAATACTTGTATGATGACTACCACTATCTAATGTTAGATGACTAACAGAAAGCTAATGGCAATTATATGACAGACTCATGTGAAAGAAATATGAGCTTACTATTTGGACTTTGTGTGGTTAAGAAGAGCACCCTTTCCATTGAATAAGCAAAGCAAGCCATTAAAGAGTGTGGTTTTAAAATCTATACTACATAGGAGAAAGTAAAATATGGCTTCTTATAGAGGCAAATATTTATTTTGGTTACCTGCAGCATAGGAACTTCTTCATGAGAAGCTATCCAAGGGAGTAGGGAAACTACTACTACAGGGAGTAGTTTGTGTTCTAATAAAATTATTATCTTTTCTTTAGGATATACCTGTCAAAACAGCTCAAAACATCAAAAGGACACAGGATGGAGTCTTGCTACAACACAAGGCAGTCTTGAATGCATGATTCAAGATATTGATAATGATTACGATAATTCTTGAATCCATTGCTCCTTAGTTCAGCTGTTTTAAGTGACAAATAGAACAGAAAAAAATGGGAACATCTGAGTTTTCATACTTATTCCTTTTTTCTTTTATGAGCAAAATAGTAGACTTGTAGATGACATGACATTAAACTGGGATTACAGAGTTTCAAAAAAGACTTTCTGACCAAACTTCCTAGACTTTGGGGATCTAAAATTTAGGTGTGTAAATCTATATTTCAGTAATGCAAATGGAGCTTGATTGTCAGAGATTGGAAGCAACTCGTGAAGAAATGAAGCTTGTGGATTACTTTCTGAGGTTATCTTAGAGTCATCCTAGGGCTTGGAGATAAATTAGATATGTATGGAAGAAATGGTGTTTTAGGACATAACACTGACATTCATACAGAAGCTCAGACAAGTTACTGTGACCGTATGCAAGGACATTTATCTACCTCCTTAAAAACCCTATAAGAAGTTGAGCATAAATTTTGCTTCAAGCCTTCATGATATACAGCTCAGAAAGTCAAGCTGAGATGACCAGTATGAGTAATGTAGTTTTTAACCTCTACATTTTTAACTTAGTAGAAAAAAGAAAGCAGATTTGTTTGATCTTCAAAGTAATCAAAAATTTAGCCTACGTAAGACTTAAAATTGCCTCAAAGCTGCATGAAAAATGGGTCTTTTGATTCACCTTCTGTCCATAAAAATGAAGATCACCTTCCCTTTCACCTTTTAACTCTCCAGAAAACACGTGGATTTTTTTAAAAAATGTAATGGCAATAAAACTTCTGAAAATTAGTTTTTCCATCTTAGACATTTTAAACTATATGAAACAAATGTAATGAAGTCCTAGACACTCACTTCACTATTGGAAAGAGATGGTTGCTACTTCTCCTCTACCTAGAAAAAGGGTAGAACAGGACAAGGAGTAATGGGATGAAGCTGGAACACAAACAGTTCCATTTAAACATAAGAAAAAACTATTTTACTGTGATGGAGCACTGGCACAGGCTGTCCAGGGAGGGTGTGGAGTCTCCTTCATTGGAGGTTTTCAAGACCCACATAGACACGTTCCTGTGCGACCTGATCTAGGTGGACCAGCTTGAGCAGGGGACTAGATGATCTCTAAAGGTCCCTTCCAACCCTACCATTCTATGATTCTATGATACTGAAACATTTAGGTTTTCTTCTCAGATTGACAGGACTCCTACCTGCATTTCCTACTTCCCACTGAAACTGTTCTGATCCTCATATAATTAGCCTTTGTTTTATGAATTAGTTTGTGTTTTCTCAGACATTCCTGTTTAAAAGGTTCTGGTTTTCATTGGCTATTTAAATGCTTTCTGACATAGATAAGATGTAGGATATTTATCTCTAAATCAAAAATGTAAAATATTGAAAGTGAAGTCCTAGTACTAAGAAATAGTTAAGTAAGCTATACTAAGTGGAATAACAGCTAGAGAAAAAAACAAAAAGAAAAAACACTGTAGGAAGATACACAGCATACTACAGTTCAGATCTACTTTCTATGAATAGGGAGAAATTTGAATCCACATCTGTTAGGTTTTGGTGGATACTTTAACAAGTAGACTTTCAGATTAAGGAGTATCATCTCCCTGATAATTTTATAATTAAGTCCCTTATTTATGAATTCCCTTTTGTGTTCCCACTAAAAGTAAGTTTTCAAAGTAAAGTTTAAAAAAAAGTTTATGTGACAAATGCATAGACTTTTAAAAATATTCTCAGCAAGTGAGCTGCTTTGTTTCATAAGATTAACAACATTCAATAAGATTTTTTTTTCATGCTATCTTTTACGCTCCAGGCTCAATTCCATTCTCCTTCGAGTCCATGAAAGTCACTAATTTCAGTAGATATTATATATAAATATCTGCTTATATTACAAAATTACATAATTTAGTACATAATCATCTGCTTACGTTACATCAATTCAAGCAGAATTTAGAATCTGGATAAAATAAAAGTCATGGTTTGGCTACTGTTATTTTTACACCTTTTTATTCACTACAAAGTACCTCAGGTACTTTGCAAATCAGCATGAAACTACATAAAACTAAGAAAACTTTTGTATTGCCTCTAATTTCACATGAGAAAAGCCCGATAATTTCACTTCAGGTATTTGTTAAGATTTGTTTGCATTCAAAACTCCAACTGTAACTCAGGAGGCAGGGTTACATGGAAAAAGAAACTAAAATGCTATTTTTATGAATGATTTAAAAGAATTTAATAATAGTTTAATTAGTATGGCTAACGTGATTCTAGTTATGCAAAAAAAAGCAGTTGAATTTAATAGCTACAAATGAAAACCACAATCTTCTCATAACTAATGTACTTTATAATCCTAGTATTCTTTGAAATGGTGGTCTCAGTCTCAAAGAATCCTAAAAGAATAAAAAAACTTTAGATATACTAAGTAGTTCTTAGAATATAAAAACTGGATGGTAAAATGTAGCTGTCAGATAGACAGCAGGTTCATATTCTTATGCTCCAGCACAGATAAAAAGGCTTTGGCTACAGTATCGAACCAAGATTTATTTCTTATTCAAGTTCATGGAATCTTCAGTTTTCATTTGTAGTAAATACAACTCCAGTCTTTAACGTTCTGTCCAACTACAGAGCAAACTGCATGCAGCTTAACTACTTTTTCTTGGAAGAAGTGCAGAGTCAATCATTTTGTTATTGAACCTACAGTTCTCTGCAGTCTTGGCAAAAAGAATTCTTCTTTCTTTTCAAATGATTATTGATTTGAAGAATACGGCAGATTACACCCTGATAAGATGAATTATATCCTCTAATACTTCATCTAGACCTTCAGTTAGGAAGAGCTGTATGACCAATTGCATGCATAGTCCTACAGTTCTGTTGCAATGACTAAAATGGCCTCTTTAGTTAATTAAAAGGCAACATATATTGTTCATTTATGAGCTGATCCAATTCTCATTAAAGTCAATGGTAATCCTTCTTTATTGAGAACTCGGTCAGACTGTTATCCAGTTGCTGAGCTTGGCAGGATATTATGATCTAAGTTTAAATACCTGTAAGAGATGGGCAGCAAAAGTATGAGAACATTAACAGAAGAAATCTAGTAAAATCAAGCATTAAAGAGTTATGCAGTATATGGTAGCCATTTTCTCCGGTAGTTAATCTTTGAAGTAGCCCTATTCCTTCTCTATTGACTCCTACTTGCACCTCTAAAGGAAGTACACTAATGTTGCAGTTACAACCAGACACTGGAAAAGAACAATTCTTTGGACTGCAGTGCCACCCTGAGAAGGCATCACGTGCATGAACGGAAAAGCAATAAATTAATCTACTGGTAACAGAAAGGTGTATTTTAAAGAACACACTGCATTCTTCACACAGATGTAAGTTCTCAAACGTTATATACAGTTAATTTTTTGGTTTATGGAATCCGGTAGGGCTCAGTTGAGGTTAAAAGAAGTTTGGATAATTCACAGAAAAGAAATGGTCCAGTTATCCTAAAGAAAAATTGAGTTAATTTACTTTGATAATCTATAACAATAAATGCTTAAAACCCACTCACTTTTGCAACAAAAACATGGTGATTTCTAAATTCAAAATTTGTCTAGTTGTTGTTTCTAACTTACAAATGGAAGCCAGTTATCTGGATTTGAGCAATATAAAATAATAGGACTTTCCTTTTTAAAGGATGTAGTTTCTCGTTACACATTCCACAAGTTGTCACAGTGCTCTCTGATAAGGTGCGATAGTGCATACTGAAAAGTACATTGTTTTGAAATTAATCATTGATAAATTTATGATAATAACTGCTGTAGTAAAAATGAAATTATATTGAGTTTTATTGAAGAGTTAATACCAAACTTCTGCATTATAGTAAACAAAATATCTACAACTTAGCAGTAAATTATCATATCACTTGCATCCACAAACCATTAAAAAAATGTAATACTATTTATGAGAAGTTCTGACCTATATTTGTATATTGTACGTAAAAAGTAAATATATTATCTATATAATGATGATACTTCTGACAATATACAACCTGCTTATGTTGCTTTCTATTTTATTCTTGTTTGTATACACAGAGTTACTGTTATATAGCATTGATCAGAAAGAGATGCTTTGCATCTTATAGAATGACAGAAGTTCATTCACCTGGTTACCTGCACTTTAAGACTGATGGATTTCTTACTCAATTCACGCAAACTAGGGTCTCTAGTTCCTACTATATTCATCCAGCTTGGCTATGTGCTCCATTATTTCACTTGTGACTACTTTTGTATGTTTTTTTTTTCTATCTGATTTTTTTCACTTTGGAGAAATGATAGGTATTAAATGTAATAAAAAAGACAATTCCTTTGAATCAGTTTTATTTGGGGGACACAAATCTCACTGCCAACACCAACAAAATACCCTCCAAACCAAACCAAACCAAACCAAACCAAACCAAACCAAACCAAACCCAACCCAACCCAACCCAACTTCTGGTTAAACAATCATTGAAATGTACAACCGGGTTCCATCCTGCATGTGTTTTAATGCTCTCTCACTGACAACTCTGTGTTCATAAAAATAGAAAATAAATCTTACTTCTTTCAACATTTATTTCTCAAGATTTATTTAAGCTCTGAAAATCAATTACAGCCCTCAAAGAATCTACTGAGACAGGCAATGTACAAATAACAAATAGTACTTTCTTACATTTAATTGAAAGAGTTGGCTGTTCTAATGTGAAAGTTAGTCCAATTACAACTCTAAGAAGAAATCGAGGGTGCTTAATTGAAAACTGAAAAGTTTTTTTTATAAGTTGCACTGTAGTGTCAAATTATGGCCACAAACACATTGAATGGTCAGAATATGATCAAATCTATAAACATTTGAGAATTCTTTATACAAGTTCATCCCAAATATTCACAGTACTGGATTGCTTCAGAAAGAACTGCAAAAGAAGAGCTTTTCTGGGGACTATGAGGTTATTTCCTTATTGAAACAGACCTACATCAATAAATACACCAAAATTAAATCTAGTATTGACTTACTAGGTATGTGAATAGGTATGTGATATTTCTAGCTTATGCTATAAAAGAATTTCATTACAACAGACCAAATAGATGAGAGAGAAAACAATTGTAGTGAAAAAGTTATAATGACAGAAAAGAAGTTCCAGGATAATAGTTATTTATAAAATCATTATTAAAGACACATAAGGGCTTATTTAAAACTTTATACTTTAACTGGGCTGAAATTTCAGATGCATTTTGATGAAAACTGTTACATGTAATTAATTTGGTTGGTCAAAGCACCAGACATCTGTTTTGCCACTGCCAGTAATCCTAGGCAATTCATGCATTAATGGGCATTCCATTTTGGTTAAACTGAATGTGGTGGGTAGGCTGCCAGCTCTCAATTATTGATTACGCTCTTTATCTATTCAACCCTCACTGAAAGAAATTCCCCCCATTAAGTCTACCAGTAGGATTGTACATGAAATCACTTCCTAATCAAGTTCTATAAGAATGAATCAGGTTAACTTTTAAGAATTTTAAACCTCGAGTTATTTGACAGACTCAGGGCAAAGAACAATGACATATTTTACTATATCAATTCTTAAGCAGACTGGGGGAAAGTCTCTCATTTGTCTTCCATAGAACCTTCCTGATCTGATTTGGCTGCAGCCACAAAACAAGTTTGCGTGTACCATATCTTCTCCATTTATAAATTGGATTTTGAAAGTCAATGACATCTACAATCTTAAGTACCACTGTCAGCTTCTATCCATGCTGATATTACGTACATGGACTAGTGTGTGTAAGGATATTTATACACAGTTTGTTAGAGAAATGTTAAAAATATTTTTTTCTTCAAATTACCATGAACTAGTTAAAACAGTTTCCTAACTGCACCTATGTGCAGGTTATTCTCCTATAAGTCCATATAAGATAGCCTTAAATGGAGACTTAAATGGATAGTATTAAATTGACAGTCTGAAGTGGAATCTGTCAGTTTAAGAACAGTCTCTTTCTTAAATGGAGATAAAATTTCAATCTTAATTTTAGTTAAAAACAAAAAGGTTGCAAATGGGCCAGCAACTTTGATCTGCATAATTGACAGCTTCCATAAAGCATACTTCCATGAAGTACTTGGTTGTAGATACCCTGTGGCCTATCGCATTTAAATCTTTCCTTTGTATCTGATCAGATAGAAACAGTTCCCAGTTTGAAAAATAAACACATTAAAGAAAATTAGTTATAGACATCATTACAGTGTACATACATGAGTGTCTACTTTTTTTTTTTTTTTTTTTTTTTTTAAATGGACACTTTCTAAACAGCATTTAAGTACAAACCATAATTTCTCTGTGTGGCTAATTTGACCACACATATTGCAAACTGTTTTCATTTTCCTTTATTGTCCTCTAATGAGCTCATCAAGAGTATATAATTAGTGCAGTAAACTGTATAACACAGTCTCTGCCCTAAAGCAGCCAAGCAGAGTTCTTGACTAGCCCCCTCTCCCACTGGAACTTAGTACCGTTAATGGACCATGATCAGTAGAAAGTATATCGAGGGATATGCTCTTTTTAAAATAGCTTCTGATCTCTGGCTTGAAGCAACATTTCTGGGGCTATCACCATCTGTACTGATACACACATGAAAGTTGTTCTGTCTCTTTTTAATGAAGCTACCAAGGTCAATTAATAATGGCTTTCAATGCCATAAAGTCATTGTAAAACTGAACTGGATTCTATGGCATTTTCTCTTTTAGTATAGAGTTTTTAATATTCTCTGCAGTAGGTAATCCTAGAATTCTCTGTTAAAACCTAAAACTACCAGTAGATATAAGTTAATAAAAATACAACTTATTAAAGTAAGAATATGTTTCAGATACAATAAAAATGCACAAACACAGATACAGACATTGAGTAATGGTCAGCTAGATGTACTATGGAGGACTTGAAAGGTATCATTCTTCCATTCCAATATGCAGTATATCATATGAAACCCAGCACATTGAAAAAACAGTCACCGTGAGAACTTAAGGATCTGAGTTTTAAGACACACAACATATTCTACACTGCTCTCAATGACCTATAAGATAAAGAGATTCTCATGTAATATCTATGATATCATATAGATTTTTTTCCTAAATTTTGAGATCTGCTTACTGCAGGACATGGCTATATGAACACAAGGTATTACAGTTTTTTGCTATGTCCTGATGGTTTTTTGCCCCACCAGCACCAAAACCACATGGAAAACTGTCCACAGCCCAGAAAAAAACACTGTAGTATCACCTTTTTTACTTCTCATTTGGCATCAACATGCTCTTCTCAAAGATGACATTACAGAAACTCCAAATAAGCAAGTTTTACAATACTTATACAAGTTAAATGTAAGAAATTTCTTCTAGAAGAGTAAGGTAGCATCTGTGCATGTGCATTAATATTCATGAGTGTGTGTATCTTTTGTGTGTCTAAGTACATATACACATACATAGCATACATAAAATTATATCCACAAAATCAGTTTTAGATCTTTTCCTACTGTCAGCCAATCACTACTAGTAGGACAATAAACACAGTTCATGAGTAACCAACAGAAATGTGAGGCAGTAGCAATGAAAGCTAGTGAAGAACGCATAGAAAGAAACCAGAAGAAAAATGTAACCTCATTTACTGTAAAATCTGACATCACTTTTCCTCTCCAATCACTTTTATTTATTAGATTCCACATAGCAAAACAGTACATTGAGGAGCTTCTCTGGTAATCAGTTTATCAGGGCTCTAAATCTTAATCTGCAATTAATCAGGCAAAAATCACATCACCAGTTTAATATTAATCCCTGCTATTCATCATCTACAGAATAAAGTACAGATATGTAATGTGGTGAAAACAATTTGCCATTTGAGCAAATACTTAAAATCTCCAACAAAATTTGTAAAGTGTGTAAAAAAGAAATTTACTTAAGGCTACATCAACATTATAATAAATCTTACAGTGCTGCTTCATCAGATTTCTAAATGTCACACACCACAATGAAAAGCATTCAAAAAAGGAAAATTAGCAATATCTTAAGAATACAGAAATGTAGTGAGTTTTTTTTTAGGATTTGCATACATGTGCTAAGATTTTTCTGTAAATAAATAAATAGAAAAAATAATACAAATGATAAAGATTCTTAAATATTCATTTTTGCCCAACATAAATAAGAATTTGCTATATTTATTTTTGAATCACTACATAAACATTTGCAAATAAAATGGCAAATATATGAAGTAAAATCAACTAAGTACTAAGGATGTCTAAATAATAAACTGAGTTTATTACACAACATTAAGGAATTATTTGTCATATTCTTTCCCGGATGACATTGCAAGCACCACTAGAATTTAAACAATGACTCAAACACTCATGAATCCATAAGAAAAAAAAAAGAAGTTATAAGAATTATAGAATTATAGAATTGTTTTGGTTGGAAAAGACCTTTAAGATCATAAAGTCCAACCATTAAATTAACACTGCCAAGCCTACCACTAAACCACGATCCTATGTTCACAGCCATTTCCAATGTGAAGATGATATTACATAAAAAGCAACATAACACAGAATTAATATCATTCTAAACATAAGATATAATTAAAATATGCATAACTAATGGGATTGGTGTTCAGATAAATCAAATATTTGCATGGTGATTGTCTGATAATGTGGGCTTTGCATTTAAAAACTTCTGCTTTGATTAGCACCATCTGGGAAGGAACAACCCCATGCACCAGCACAGGCTGGGAGTTGAACTGCTGAAGAGCAGCTCTGCAGAGAGAGACCTGGGAGTCCTGCTTGATAATAAACTAAATATGAGCCAGCAATGTGTCCTTGTGGCCAAGAAGGCCAATGGCATCCTGGGATGCATCAAGAAGAGTGTGGCCAGCAGGTCAAGGGAGGTTCTGCTCCCCCTCTACTCTGCCCTGGTGAGGCCTCATCTGGAGTCCTGTGTCCAGTTCTGCGTTCCTCAGCTCAAGAGGGACAGAGAACTTCTGGAGAGAGTCCAGTGCAGGGCCACCAAGGTGATCAGGGGACTGGAACATCTTTCATACAAGGAAAGGCTGCAGGAACTGAGGCTGTTTGGTCTAGAGAAGAGGAGACTGAGGGGAGATCTTATTAACATTTACAAATATCTAAAGGGTGGGTGTCAGGAGGTCGGGACATCCCTCTTTTCTATAGTAGCTAGTAACAGGACAGGGGGTAATGGGATGAAGCTGGAACACAAAAAGTTCCACTTCAACATAAAAAAAACTATTTCACTGTTCAGGTGAGGAAGCCCTGGCACAGGCTGCACAGAGGGGTTGTGGAGTCTCCTTCCTTGGAGGTCTTCAAGATCTGCCTGGACATGTTCCTATGTGACCTGATCTAGGTGACCCTGCTTCTGCAGGGGGGTTGGACTAGATGATCTCTAAAGGCCTCTTCCAACCCCTACCATTCTATGATTCTATGATCTTCCATTCTTGTTAAGATTTAAAATAGGCCTTCTATTTCTGAAATCCTCTGGCTCTCTTAGGCATTTTTTTTTCCTTTGGGATCCATAACTATAAAAAGTACTGTATTAGTGTGAATGAGGGTATGAGAACTGGACCCATGGCCTCTAAATGGCTCTTTTACATAAACAACATATCACATGCCATTTTAATGGCACAAAGTAATAAAACAAAAGGGACCTTTTTCTCGTAAAGTTGGTGAACAGCTGCACTGGACAGAATATGCTAAATGTTAATCATAGGAGAGTAAAGATGTGTGGAATCCTGCCCTTGGATGATGTAATATGTATCTCTGCTTGCACTCATGAGGAGAATAAATATATTTATCCCAGTAGTAATGAGAAGTAAATTAGTTTGAACAAAAGAATGAAAAATATAAAGCACAGAGCACAGCAAGTTAACTGACCAACGTTTTTCAAAATTCATTTTTACAAAAAAGGAGTTAATATATTTTTTAATTGTAGTATCCAGAATCTCAACTGAAATAAAGTTGTCTTTAATAGTAAAATAAATCCCTCAAACATTTTAACATGCAACTTTTAAATCATATTTGCTAAGTCTGAACTTCTGTATCTAATGGAAACATATAAACAGAACAAATCAATGAGGAATCTGCATATATTTCAGCCACTTAAGAAACATTTTAATTGCCATAGAGTATGTAGACAGTATAAAGATAGAATGATATTTGGGGACCACTAACAACTTGTATTGACAAGGAGTCTTCATTTATTTTACCATTCTTTTACACTGTGGGCAAATCAACAGCAAAATGACCTGGCTACTACTGCTGGAAAGCATCAGTATAAAAGTGATAGACATAATAGAGTAACCTTCTGTGACAATTGTTACCAGATTTCCTACATCCAACCATTCACTAGCATACCTGTCTTTTTACAGAAGGTATCTGCAGTATTGTTTCATTTGTAAGGAAGAGACAAAGCAAGAACGTTAATATGTCAGATACAAAATTGGCATCAAAAGAAGTAAATTATCCACATAGTAGTACATTAAAACTTGCAAAGCATGAAGACAGCTCCGATTCACCTCCTAAACATGAAAACAAATTAAAACTGTCCTGGAAGTGACTGAGGTAACTTTTTAGTTACTGAAGTAATAAACTGATGGGTATTGTCTGTCCTGGGGCTAATTGGCTGAAGCATGTTGCATAGCACTTGGCAGTATCGTTTGAGCCCCAGGTGACGTTCATCTGACCCTCAGATGAATTAAGATTTCAGTGTTCTCTTTAGTTCAAAGTGTCTGAAATAATGAGATGGCTCTAATATAGCCTAGCAGAATGTCATTTACACAGCATGCAAACTAGGAGTGGGAACAAGGATTGGGCTGAGGGTAATTCGAAACATGCCACAATGGTATTGAAAATCTTTGGGGGAAGGAAGTACTCAAGTCACTAGTGTTCTATCCACACTATCTGCTGGAGGAATACAATACAAAACAAACAAAAATGTGCTGAGACACAAAAAATATACCTCAATTGTGCCACTTGGCACAAGTGAAATCCATGCTAGGCATGGTGCTAACAGTTAAGCAACATGGATGATGAGGGATACAGTGCTCGAGCTGAATACTTCCTTTTTTTGTTTCATTTAGAAGTAAGGATATAGCCTTACTGTCTCCCCTGCAGCCTGAGTCTAAGCATCCTGTAAAATAATTTGATCATTACTTGTTTTTAGGGTAAGCAACAAAAAAACAAGCAGGGAATACTGCAAAATATCATACAGTGTATAAGTAATACGTGTTAATTTCTGTATGATACAGTAATACTTCTACACTTTTGAAGGTAAAAAATTTGATTTCCTTTTCTACAAGTAAAAGAGATTAGAGGACATGGCTTTATGAAGGCAATGCAGAAAACATTAAAGTGGCTAAACAGAACAGGAAAAAGAAGTCTAGCAAGTTTCTCTCAACTATGAGCAGTTCAAAGAATTACACAGGAATACAGTTCCAGACTCACCAAATTATTGAAGTTTATTTTTATTTAACAAATCATGTGTGCCAGCAAACCTTGTCTTGCTGCCTAAAGAAAACATATGCTAAATACAGGTGTTCAATGGATCCATCTTTGTGAACATCTCTATCATTGCTTTCATAGCATGTAATATAATATTAGCGATAGCACCCTAAACCTTTCTTTGTAGAACTGCATGAGTTTTCTACTAAAAGAAAGCATAAAAAAGTCATCTTTGTTTTAATTCATTAATTTGAATTCATTGGAATTTTCAGTATTTACTCATTCGTAGGCTGTTAAAATATGGTTTTAATGCTAAGATTTTAGAGTGAATTTTGGGTTTTTTCAGAGGCAAGGAATTAAAGTATCTCTACTTTCTTATGATTATTTTGGAATTACTAATAACTTCACAAAAATATTCTCCAGAGAAACCCAAATTCATCCTTGCAAAAGCCAAAATTGTCTGAGATATGATGGGACAGATGTAGTTGGCAGTACATATTTGGGAGGGACTATGCCCTAGTAGAACTGTCTCTTTTGAATACTTTACATAAAAATACCTTCAATAATATGCAGTATTGACAGGTTTTGCTTTCTATATAGCAATATGTATTTGGTTCATACAATAATAGAATAATAGAAAGGATACTTTCTCCCACTAGCTTTGCCTGTCAGCACATATTAACATGGATACATAGACACATTACATTAAACAGCTATCATGATGTTAGCAATATAAATGTACACATTTTTAGTTGTCTTTAATTTTTCTGATATCAAAAGAATATTGAAACTATTTTTAAAGAGACATACCATTTTTAAGTGTTAAAATTAATAAGTTACTGATTGTTCACAGAACTCATGTTCAGTAGCTATGTGATATATGAAATGCTTATGTAAACTGAGCTAAAATATATATTTATTAATGAAAAACTAGATAAAACACAGTCAGATTTGTGACGATACAAGAAAAAAATAGAGCTATAATGAGAACAAAGGAATAAAATAGAAATAAGCTTTAACCATAAATTGTAACTAACTAATATGGTAAGTGATCACTTACTCTAATTCTGTAAATGATCAAGTGTATATATTCAGGCTTAAGAGATAAATATCCACAGAAGTTAGAACTTAGTTTTTTAACTTCCAATTTAAAGTTCTCTAGTGAGTTCATGTATTTTTAGGTTAGAAAGTAAACAAACTCCCCAAATTAATGTGTAAAATGACATGGTTTTTGTTAAATAAAATCTAAGCAGGAGAATTATATTAAGTTTTGTCATATGACATCAAGACCTACCTGGACATGTTCCTATGTGACCTTATCTAGGTGACCCTGCTTCTGCAGGGGGGTTGGACTAGATGATCTCTAAAGGTCCCTTCCAACCCCTACCATTCTATGATTCTATGATTAAAAAGGTAACTTAGCACCTATATACCACATATTACTCCTCAGAGTTACTTTTATCAAAATAGAGATTTGAGCACATATTGTATAGCAATTGGAACTATATTTCTACTTTATTCGTTTTGCTAGCTTTGTGAATTATAGCTCACAAAAATCTTTGCTACCTCTGAGAAGTAATTCAAAGAACAAAGTAGATACAGATCACAGCTGACAAATATGGTGTTTAACTTGAAAGGAATATGTCTCTGAAAAACGGAAAAATTCTCATTGGATTCAGTGATGGCAACTTTTTATCTTGAGCGTTTGACACTCAAGCAATTTCACAGTCCTCAATTCTGAGTAAACTCTCCAGAGCTTACTATCTGCATAATGATTGTAGATTGAAGCCCTAAGTCAATATTATTCATATGCAGTATATGATCCAGAGATGTCCTAAATATCAGAGACAAGGCTGGAATTATATGTCAGAGTCCCTCAAATGAGGACAGTAAACTATTAGGCTGCAACAGAGGACAGGACATGAAAGAAATATCAACTTGTATTCTGTATCTGCCTTGTAATTAAGAATATTATCATGCAAATGTAAATAATTTTAAAATGTTATTATTTTCCAAATAGAAGAGGGTTTGGAAAAAAGAAAAAGGCTTGGAATGCTCCTCTTAAATGAACACACACTCTACTAAGAGACATATTTAAATCTGCAATACACTTATATTGTAAATCTCGGTCAAGTTATGTAACATTCTGAAATACAGTTATCAATTTTTTTTCTAAGTTACATGTCAAATTCTCCACAAACAAATCTCTGCTGCTACCTTGAGTTTCATGGATTTCTTTGGGATTCTGTACAAGAAAAACTGATTCTTTTCCACCTACTAGTTTCAGAGTGAAAAGAATACTTTCTACAAGTTTTATAAGCATATGGAAAAGAAGAGGTCCTCTGCAAAAGAAGACCTTAAAGTTTTAAATTGCTACTTCTTTATTTCCCTCCCTTAATTCAGTTCTATCTGATTTAGTCTCTAGACCCTATTAAAGAATATATACATGAAAAAAATTAGTTTTCAAGAAGATAGGAAATGATCTTTGCATCTGCTCAATAGAACCTTGAGTTGCTAAATCCCCAAGAACAATGTAATAGGATCTTCACTATAAATCTCCTTTCACTTAAAAACAAATAAACAAACAAATTACACCCCTTCCCCATTTTCTATACCCACACGTGCAATATTGCAGATGGTAAGTTCGCAGTTTTTCTGTTCACAGAGGAGTACATGTGTGTGATTATTTCTAACCATTTAAGCTTGCTGGATACATATCTCTTCCTGTGACTTAGTAGTTTCTCCATAACAAGCATTTGTTTATACCAATTCAAGGAATATCAGATAAAGTATTTCAATGCAACAAAATAATTCACATTTACACTTGGTTTCATCAAAGTGTTTGCATTACTAGCAGATGGTTAAATAAGGTGTAGGAAAGTTCATTTTACAGAAACAGAACACAACCAATTCCAGATCTTACAAGAACAGTTTCTAGTGGCCAATGAGCATCTCTCCTGTGCCTCAGGGAAACTGCCTTTTCATAATGCCTACAATAACTATTTGTGCTTCTGTTCAATTACCATACCACACAATGTTTTTATTACGGAGTCTACAACTCAAATTATCTTTTTGTCTTATATTTATTTTCCTTAGTATGTAAACCTGGAATTCTATGTATATTTGCTTCTAATTACCACTCGACTCTTTGGCCTTGATTTGTAACTCACAGCTTGTTGACAACAAAGGAATCTACTGGGTTAGTCTGTATCCCTCTGAAATCTTACACATGGACAGTTTATTCACAAGAGCTAACTTTGCTCCTAGTAAGGCTGATCTCTCCAGGCTTTCTACATTAGGAAAAAGGAATATATTGATAGCTTCCAATTTAAACTAGAAAAAAATGTTCCAGAGTAACAAGATTTTAATCTTTGTTCACTTATTTCATGATCTTTAACTATTTCTTAAATTAACAATCTGGGTAACCCATTTAGGAAGCATGAGAAGTAAAAATAAGAAGAATAAGGAGTTTCCTCAGTTACAAACATTTCTTATTTCTTGTAACAAACCCTAGCACTATAGTCACATGGCAAAGAAATTTCAAAATAGATTTATGTAATAAATATTAAGGTAAAAAAAGAATATTCTGTGCTGAGTACCACTGATCCTCTACAGTCACCTTTTTAACTACTGTGATAGATAAATATGTAATTAAACAGCTAGAATATACAGATTTTATGCATGCCACCAAACAAACATACACAATAGGGGAAAATGAAAGTACTACATGAGTTTTCAAAGCCCAGCCTAAACATAGCTAAATAATAGATAATGCATCTATGATGAGCTGTGGAATTCTTCAAAAAGTTAAACAATTTAGAGATTTTTGTCCAAATAAGATCTCTTTTCAACATCTTCAAAAGACTGAGAAACTTCAATCTAGTAAGAAATTCTCTTTCACTGTGAGGGTGACGGAGCAGTGGCACAGGCTGCCCAGGGAGGGTGTGGAGTCTCCTTCCTTGGAGGTCTTCAAGACCCGCCTGGATATGTTCTTGTGCAACCTGATCTAGGTGGACCTGCTTCTGCAGGGGGGTTGGACTAGGTGATTTTTAGATGTCCCTTCCAACCCCTACCATTCTATGATTCTATGATTCTGTGTATAAGTAATGAATACAATATTGAAAAATATAATTACTTGAAAAATATTTTTGTTATGGAGGTTCAAATGTCAACATTCTGCAAACATTTTCCACATAAAACATTTTTTTTCCAGTGGAAAACATAAAATATTTTGTAAAGTTTCACCTGTCCAAAAAGAAAATGTTGATTAGAAAATTCAGTCATCACAGCTCAGCTACAGCTTCACACACTTTTTATTTTGTTTACACCTCTCACAAAGGACTCACAGACTAATCAGAGATCAAAGCTGGTCCTGGATGAGGAGAATAATGAGGAATTTAACGTGGATGAAAACTCAGACTAGAGTGGAGAATGAGAGCATGAGGCATAAAAATTAAACTTGAACTGCAGACAAATATTTTCTGGTACCAATTGATAATTTGCGTTGTTTTATTTTCAGTCCAAGACCAGAAACAGTTTGCAGTGTTTTATTTTTTAAATAGAATGTCTACACTTAGTGTAAAAAAATTTATAGTTCACAACTTCAAAAGTTTTGGTAAGATTAATCTTTACCAGACTTTTAATTTGTTGGGGAAGGAGACAGATGAGCATTATGTAATTTTTAAAGAGACTTACATATCTTTTAAAACAAGGAAAAGTGTTTAATATAACTTTTTCACTTTTCTTTTAAATCCCTCTACTTCATTCCCTTTGTACTCATACATCTTTTGTGGATAAAATAAATTTTAAATATTCTCAATGGCTCCCTAGGTGGTCTTTTCCAAATATGCTTTGATACTTACAATTTCATAAGCATTTGGCCAACAAATGGTAGCAAATGTCGTTAAATAACTATAAAAAATTTCTAGACATATAGTGCAGAGAAAAAATGAATACAGAAACACTGTGTCAGTAAAATGTACAGCATCAGCACAGTAGTGAAAAACAGAATGCAGTAAAAAGAAGCTGAAGTGTTACACATTTAGCCAAAGTTGTGAAAAAATGTAGAAAATATTTGTGTTATGTTATAAATTACAAGCAAACACTTGATTAGAAACTCTATCATAATGCTGAAAATGAAGCAAGAAGAGCTGGAGTTGAATGTGAGTTTTGACCTTTCATATCATTTTCTAAATGCTTAATTTAGCTTTCAAAGATAAAATAACATGGAACCTAACACGAGGTATAAGTGGAAAGTCTTAACATAAAAGCAAGTGTTTTGGGATATGTTGTTTTGCTTTCTGGTTTTTTTTTTTTTTTCCCCAAAAATAAAACTCCTAGCTGAAACAGAAGTTTCTGTATTAGATGCAGATTCTAGCCTTTGAATGGGTACCTCTTGGCTAGTACAGTCCTGTCAAAGAAGCTGAGATTTTCATGTCCTAATTGCATCAGAATTGGGATGGCCAGATGATATCACAAGAAAAAACATACTTTTGTTGGTGTGTTTAAAAAGGAGAATGATGGATGTGCAATATAGTAAAAGGAATCAATAGTCCAGTGAAGCTATGGGCTTCACTAAATCAACTTCGTTGCCTAGAGTGTCCTTTAGAAACAATGAAAAAAGCAATGTCTTGAAACAAGATTAAATGATATAACAGAATAATAACTGAAGGACCTGAAGCACTTTAATCACCTGAGTATTTTGGTAGTTTAATCACAGTGCAATATTTATGATCTTACCAGTATCATTCCATTATATGGTGCTTTAATCCCTTCTCCTGGAGGGCAAGGGAGAGATGCCACAAGGAAAGTGGTTTAGCCCTGCTAGCAAAGCACCGCGACAGTCTCTCTCTTGATGTCACCATTCACCCCCACTGTCATTAGGATGGCAGAGGCCCAAGTGAAATGGGAGGAAAAAGATAAGCAAGGTTGTTGTGGATTAAAACAAGGACAGGTAGGGCTCGCTGCCAATTACGGTTCTGGGCAAAACAGACTCCAGTACTTGATTTAAAAAGGAAAGTAGGAAAGTTTATTCTACAAGAAATAAAATGGAGTAAAACCAAAAAGGGAGTAGGATGATGAGAAAATTACAACCAGCACTTTAAGATCTCCCTCCCCCATCCCTCCTTTCTTCCCAGGCCCAGCTCACTGCTCCCGATATCTCCACCTTCTCCCTCCTCAATGGGCATGTGGTCAGTCTCCCACATATGGTGTCTGCCACTTCTTTCTTCTCAGATGGGCATAATTCTTTGCATTCTTCCCCTGCTCCTGGTCCCTCCCAAGGGACATAGTCCTTAATGAACTTCTCTGGTGTGAGTTCTTCCCAGCAGCTGTGGCTTCTGTCGATACAGGGTCCCTCACATGGCACACAGTCCTTAGTGAATATTTGTGGCATGGATTCTTCTCCACGGTTGCAGTTTCTGCAGATACAGGGTCCCTCTCTCGGGATAAGGTCTCTTCTGGGCATAAATTTAATGAGCTGCTTTGGCATGGGTTCCTTCCCACAGCTACAGCTGTGAACATGGGGTCTTTTCCATGGAACATGGCATCCTCCGGCCATAGTGATAAAGGGTCCCATCATCCAGGACATGGCCTCCTCTGGCCATAGTTTTAATGAAGAAAATTATTGCCCTGGCTCAGGTTCTGTAGTGAAGTGATTGAGTCTCTTCCTCGGGACACGGCCTGCTCCAGCCATAGTAATAAAGGGTCCTTCCCTCAGGACACGGCCTCTTGTGACCATAGTTTTAATGAAGAAAATCACTAATCACTGCCCCTGGCTCAGGGTCTGCAGTGAAGTGACTGGGTACCTCCCACGCGACACGGCCTCCTCCAGCCATAGTCACTGTCCCTGGCATGGGGTCTTTAATAAAGTCAATCGCTGCCCCTCATCCGGGGTCAGCTTTAGCAAAATGAGTCTCTGCTCCTGATATGGGATCACTATCAAAATGAGTCTCTACCACTGATGCAGGGTCTTTAAAGAAATGCAAATAAATTGCTGCTTCATCAGTCCTCTCTGTAGAATGCAGAGGAGTCTCTGCTCCAGCACACCTCCTCCTCTCCTTCATCACTGACCTTGGAGTCTGCATGGTTGTTTCTCTCTTTTCTTACTCCTTGAACCACCGCCAGCCACGAAAGAAGAAGGGACAGAAGAAGAAGAAACAGGAAGAAACCTCCTCTTGCAGCTTCTTCTTAAAAAGTGACTGTGGAGGCGTCTAATCGGCTCAGCCCCAGAAGTGGGTCTGGCTCAGAGCTGGGGAGAGTTTTGAGCAACTTCTTACAGGAACTATCTTTACAGCCCCTTCCCCCTTACCAGAAACGGCTGTCATGTCGAGCCATGGCACAGACAGTTCCCCCTCTCTCCCAAGCTCTTCTCTCCCTATTACCCTACTTTTTCAAATTTGATATAAAAACAGAAAGATGGGTGCAGAACTAATTTCTGCAATTTTGGCAACTTCACACTGACTTTCACAGAAAGTCTTCTCAGAACACAAATCCTAATTAAGTAGAAAAATTAAAAATATCAGCAATAAGTAAACATAATCCACTTGGAATTATTAAATGAACACATAATTCAGACGTACATCTAAAATTTTAAAATGATACCTTAATAAATGTGACAAGTTGAAATCATACATCCTCTCAAACAAACCCATCCCCTCAAACTTGAGCACATATGATTGCAAACTTACATTAAAAAAAAAGAAGAATTATGCAGAAAACATGCATTTTCTCGGAATTATATGATGTGAACTCTGAAAGTAGCTCTACATGAGGCAGGCAGTGCCAATCCAACTGAAGAAATTCTCTGTCCCACAGCTGAGAACTATGAGTTCTAGTTCCAACTCATACAACTGTACATGCTCTTTTTTTTTTTTAAACCATAGAATCCTAGAATTATTTACTTTGGAAAAGACTCTTAAGATCATCAAGTCCAACTGTAAACCAAGTACTGCCATATCCACCACTAAACAGTGTCCCTAAGTGCCATATCCACACATCTTTTTAATAACTCTGGGGATAGTGACCACTTCCCTCGGCATCCTGTTCCAGTGTTTAACAACTATTCTGGTTAAATAATTTTCCCCAATTTCCAATTGAAACCTCTCCTGGCACAACTTGAATTAATTTCCTCTATTCTTGTAACTCATTACTTGGGAAAAGAGACCAGCTCCCACCTTGCTGCAGCCTCCTTTCAGGTAATGTAAAGAGTGAGTGTCCCCTCAGCCTCCTCTTCTCCAGAATAAACAGCCCCAGCTCCCTCAGCTACTCCTCATAAGACTTGTTCCCCAGACCTTTCACCAGCTTTGTTGTCTGTCTCTGGACATGCTTCGGCATTAAAATGCCCTTCTTGTAGTGAGGGACACAAAGCTGAACAAAGTATTTGCAGTGTGGCTTCACTTCCCTGATCAGGCTGGTCACACTATTACTGATACAAACCAGGGTGCTAACGGCCTTCTTGGCCAACTCAACACCAAACAAGCCAGAAATAAATCTGCAAACAAAATAAATTGAAATTACTATGTCTGCTGTGTTTTAATGTTAATGCTGCAGCTATGCATTAGATTTGTACAAAGCATGCCTACAGGATGGGCTTCTCAGATAATTTAAGCACCACCTTGTCTCATTTGAAAACCAGATACTTACTTTCTGATATTAAGACAAATCTTCCCCAAACACGGGATTTCTGAAAGTAATTATTTCCCATTGGAACAAAACCCCAAAAAACTATTAAAGCTAAGTATGGTATGTACTCTTAACTTCATGAAAATGATGTTTCATTGACATCCATATCTACACTCCTGGAACTTTGTAAAAGTTCTGATTAATTCCCAGACAAAATGTTGATTGAAGCCTTCAAGTTCTTTGAGGTTATACCACTTTTTACAGATGTTTACCCTGAAGCACAGGGAGAATTTCACGTTTCCACTATTTACTTATCCATGAATTTCCTGTGAATTCTGAAGCCCTAACTCTTACACCTATGTGTCATTCAACAGACAACCCTCCTTTCCTTGGGTCAACACACTCACAAAATTAAAAAATTAAGAAGGAAAAAGAAAATACTGGAAGCAATATATATCCTCTAACATTTTTCTTTTATCAAGAATTCAAGATGCTGAATTAATTAGGCTATTAACATATTAAAAGTAAGTGCTAGGTGTTAGCAACATCAATTTAATCACTGCTGAGTCAGTTTGATTTTACATAGATTGGTGCTGTATTTTCAACTAAGAAATTAGATAGTAATTAGAAATTACCCAGCAATTATGATCTAAATGTGATAATTTTCTAAATGTGTTACAAGGTACCTGAAAGGGTTTTGATTATGCATTAAAAGTTTACTGTACCATCAGCTTAAAATCACAGGGTAAAGAAACAAATGCTCTCATTCAGGTAGGTCTTGATAACTTCTGATTTCTGTACTTCAGAGTTCCAGAAGGGTTTTTTACTAACTCTAGGTGCAAGAATGGTCATTGAAACAAGTTGGGACTGGCTAATCATGCAAAAAAATTTGTGAGACAACAGCTGTTGAGGGATCATTTTCCTGCTAGTCCATATAATTATACGAAAAATTATTTTGGGGGAGTTTTGCTTTCAAGTTGAGATTTTTTTACAAAAAGAAACAAGAGATTTTTGAAAAATACCTTTTAAAAGACCATCAGCTGATGTCACAGAACAAAAATGTTTTGATATTCTTAAAAACATGAAAGTATAATTGTTAAATAAATATTCTTAGAACTATATTCATAGAAAGTCTGGTGAAATAATTAATTACACTTGACAAGAAAGATATTTTGCTTCTCACAGGTATGATAATAATAATTTACCCTTATCAGTTTAAAACAGTGATTTACTGGCACAAGAGACTCCATTTTGTGAAAACCACAAGATTTTTCATTACATGTTGATGAACCAGAACATTCTAAATCCTCTTCTGCTGATGGTGTACATCACAGAATCACAGAATCTTGGAAGGGACCTTGAATGATCATCTAGTCCAATCCTCCTGCTCGAGCAGGACTATCTAGAATAGGGTACACAGGAACTCATCCAGGTGGGCTTTGAATGTCCCCAGAGAAGGAGACTCCACAACCCATCTGGGCAGCCTGTTCCAGTGCTCCATCATCCTCATAGTGAAGAAATTCTTCCTTGTATTTTGTTGAAACCTCTTGTGTTCCAGCTTGTACCTGTTGCCCCTTGTCCTATCATTGGACATCACTGAGAACAGCCTGGCTCCATCCTCCTGACACCTGCCCTTTACATATTTGTAAACATTAATGAGGCCACTCCTCAGTCTCTTCTCCAAGCTAAAGAGCCCCAGCTCCCTCAGAGTTTCATCATAAGGGAGATGCTCCACTCCCTTCACCATCATGTTTGTGGCCCTGCACTGAACACTTTCCAGAAGTTCCCTGAGGGGCCCAGTTCTTGAACTGAGGGGCCCAGAACTGGACACAGTACTCCAGATGAGGCCTCACCAGGACAGAGTACAGAGGGAGGAGAGAGGGAGGAGACTACTCACTACACCCCTACTAATACACTCCAGGATGCCATTGGCCTTCTTGGCCACGAGGGTACATTGCTGGCTCATGCTTATCCTGCTGCCCACAAGGACCCCCAGGTCCCTTTCCACTACACTCCCCTATTCTAATGGCTTACTCCTCAACCTGTACTGGTACTTGGGGTTATTCTTTCCCAGATGTAAGACTCTACACTTGCCCTTGTTGAATTTCATAAGATTTCTCTCTGCAGAACTCTCCAGCCTGTCCAGGTCTCATTGAATGGCAGCACAGCCTTCTGGTGTGTCAGCACTTCCCCTCCAGTTTAGTATCATCAGCAAACTTGCTGACAGTGCCCTCTGTTCCCTCAGCAAGGCCATTAATGAATAGATTGAACAGTACTGGTCCCATCATCGACCCCTGAGGGACTTCACTGGATATAGGCCTCCAACTAGACCCTGCCCCATTGATCACAACTTTCTGCCTTCTTCCCTTCAACCAGTTCACAATCCACCTCACTACCTGATCATCCAGCCCATACTGTCTCAGTTTTGCTGCCAGGATGCTGTGGGAGACGGTGTCAAATGCTTTACTGAAACCCAGATAAACCACATCCACTGCACTACCACCATCTATCCACCTGGTTACATCTTCATAAAAGGCTATCAGGTTGGTCAAACATGACTTCCTTTTGGTAAGGCCATGTTGACTGCTCCTAATGACCTTCTTGTCCTTTAAATGCCTGGAGAAACCCAGAAAATTTCTTCACTCAGATCTGTGTTCACATGGTGGTCTTTTTCTTTTGAAGTGTGGATCCTTACTCCAGTTCAGAATCTTTGGTTTTAAATTTCAGAACTCACAATTGACTTCAGAAAATGGAATTCAAGGAAAGCTTGGAAATAACTAAAAATCTTGCAAAATATGCTCAGGAATATTAAGAATAACTATCATAATTTAGCATAAGAACAATTTGGAAACTGGATTTAGCACACAGTTTATGTTACTGCTCTGATACAACTAGTATACTAACATGCCTTATTTTATCAATAACTTTATGCTATTAGGTGTTTTTTATCCAAAGCTCAACCATGAATGAATTAATTTCTTGGGAATGCCCATTTTCTGTTAAAAAAAAAAAAAGGATAAAGCATCTAAATTTCTTTGTAGCAGGGGAACTCTCAGAAAAGTTGCCTGAGAACAATTTGAAAACTCCAAATTCAGAGGGGAAATGAAAAGACTCAAATATATTCATTTGTAAAAGTTGATGTTCGAGGCACCAGTTTATTTTGTTGTTTGTTTTTTTTTTTTTTTTAATTTGAAACGTGATTTCTGAGCACAGAGTTGTCAAATTATAAAGTATTTTAGAAAAGGATTGACATCATTTGTGAAAGCACTTTTGGATTTCCCAGCAAAAGGGCCAAACATTTGAAATGTTCTGGGCAACAGATTTTCCTTAAAGCATATTCAAGCACATTAAAGGATAATTGCTACTTCTTACTAATAAGCATGAACCACTCTGAGGAGCATCATTGCCTCTGGAATACACAAGCAGTTCTGAAAATAATCCAACTCCAATACTGTTGGGGGTCAAACTGCTGGAGAGCAGCTCTGCAGAGAGAGATCTGGGAGTCCTGCTTGATAATAAGCTAAATATGAGCCAGCAAAGTGTCCTTGTGGCCAAGAAGGCCAATGGCATCCTGGGATGCATCAAGAAGAGTGTGGCCAGCAGGTCAAGGGAGGTTCTGCTCCCCCTCTACTCTGCCCTGGTGAGGCCTCATCTGGAGTCCTGTGTCCAATTCTGGGCTCTTCAGCTCAAGAAGGACAGGGAACTTCTGGAGAGAGTCCAGCACAGGGCCACCAAGATGATCAGGGCACTGGAACATTTTTCATATGAGGAAAGGCTGTAGGAACTGGGGCTGTTTAGTCTGGAGGAGACTGAGAGGAGATCTTATTAATATTTACAAATATCTAAATGGTGGGTGTCAGGAGGTCGGGACATCCCTTTTTTCTATAGTAGCTAGCAACAGGACAAGGGGTAATGGGATGAAGCTGGAACACAAAAAGTTCCATTTAAACATAAGAAAAAACTATTTCACTGTGATGATGACAGAGTAGGTCCCTTCCAACCCTACCATTCTATGATCCTATGATTCTATGAGTTTCATAAGAGTACATTTAACTTACACATTTAAATGTAAACTACAGTGGTATTACAGGATTCGTAACAGACTTTGTAAGCATTATCACTACTTTTTTTGTTTCTTGTATTGTAGCACATTTGCATAATTCACATGTTGTGACTAATAGGAGACTGATAATCTTCTCTCCATCTGCAGAGATTAGACAAACAGCTCCAACACCTCTCACTGGGATGAATTCATGTTCCCTTCTCCTGCCTTCCTGCTATGTTACAGCTCTAACAGTTCCAACACAAAGCTTCAACCCTTTTTCAGAGAACACCAAGGCTGGAGCTCTCACTGGCTCCACCAATAAGATGACACTAGTGGTAGGTAGCATCACCAACAACAGAACTTTGCTCTTTTATGTCTTATTGCTCTACAACAAAGCATTCAGAAACCCAGTACAGACGAAATACAAATGGATAGAAAATGGCAGGATTTGCCCATATCCAACCAATGGACCATTTCCAAATTACAGAACATACATCTGGCTGTCACTTACATGAACTATGTTTATTTTGTTGCCAACAAACTCTAAAGATAAAATAAAATGCCGTAATTGGTTAGTTAGCAAAAATTCTATTTATATTGTGTGTTCTCACAGACTGATATAAAATTACTGAGAATCCAGAAAAAAAAAAATCTTTGATATATGAAACTGTAAGAAAAATATACTTCACTAAAAGGCATGATGCAGAAGTTAATAGACACTTTGTGAAGTATTGACCAAAAAGCTTTTAATAAAGATTTCTGTTCCAGGTGCTAAAATTTTTAAATTAAATACCTAGATTATCTTCTGTTTGAAAAAGTCAGTAGTACTTTACCACTTTTGCTGCTATTATATAGCTATGAGGATAACATACTCACTATGAAGATGCTCAGTTTTTTAAACACATCAGAACTCAACAGAATTTAAACTCAACAGAAACTGAGTATTTTCTGCAAGCCTGCTAGGGACCAGTGTAGGAAGAACATAAGGATGGACATTTCAGCTAGTAGCAAACGCCCATCTAGTTCAGAAGTGTGTCTCCGAAAAATAGATGATCAGGCAATGTGAATGTAGGATAAGCATTCATGGTAATTCACCTAATACTTTCTCATCTCCCACCATGTCGTGGTTTAGGAATGCCATGAGCCAGAGGTGATCCATGTGTTCTACTAAACAAGCAGTAGATTATTTTTTTATGACATCTTGGAGCCTCCACTGAACTCATGTAAATTTTTTGTAATCACAGAATTCAGTGTTAGGAGCTCCAGAGCTTCACATCACACTGCACAAAGAATCACTTTGGTTTGTACTAAACTGGTCACCAGGTACCTTGACCTTAAGGTAAGTTGGCCTTAATGTATTATGAATTTCTAATTTTTTGTTTTAAGTGTTCTCTTGACTATACAGCTATTTAGTCTGAGAGAAGTATTTGGGAAAAAGCTCCTTTCAGCAGGCAGATAACTGATTTGGTGAGGTGGTAATGACTCAAACATGGCTGTTTCCAGTAACCTCGATTCTGGACAAACTCTCACAGTGTCAGACTTAATAGACTGTAATTTACACAGTTTCTGGAAGATGTACTACAGTTCTTCCTTTCTATACATAAAGAAAAGGATAAAGAACATACAGTCCATCTTTCACCTGTATGAGGAAGCGTTGGAGAAAATAGCCTAGATAAGTCTCTATACCTTCCTTACAACTGGGATGAAAGACTTGCACCTCAGCTGCCTACTTAGCATATAGGAAATAGAAAGGAGGAGAAAAGGAAGCATACATTTTCTGTCAACCACCAGTGTACATGGAAAGAAATAGAAGCTTTTCGAGGCAAGAGGAGACAGAAGGAATCTTTCCTTGTCATTTGCATGCAAATATAGGATAACTTGAATAGTTTCATATGATAGGCCTTGCAAATAGTATCCATTTCATTGCTGGAAATACTGAATTTTCAAAACATTTTCCCAAAAAAGTAATGTTTTAATAAAATTGTCATTGTTTGACATGAAGCTGTTTCTGGTAAGGGGGAAGGGGCTGTTAAGGATGGCTCCTATAAGAAATTGCTCAAAATTTTCCCCAGCTCTGAGCCAGATCTACTTCTGGGGCTGAGTCAATTAGATGTCTCCATGATCACGTTTTAAGAAGAAGCCGGAAGAGGAGGCTTCTCCTCTTTTTTTTTTTTTTTTTTTCTTCTATCCCTTCTTTTCTGGCTGGTGGTGGTGCAAGGAGTGGGAAGAGAGAAACAACCATGCAGACTCTAAGGTCAGTGAGGAAAGAGAGGAGGTGGTGTGGTGGAGCAGAGACTTCCCTGTATCCTGAGGAGAGGACTGGTGAAGCTGAGATTTGTTTGCACTTTGTTAAAGACCCTGCATCAAGGGCAGTGACTCACCTTGTTAAAGACCTCACATCAGGGGCAGTGACTATCGCTAGAGGAGGCCGTGTCTCATGTGACGGATCCCATATTCACAGAAGCTGTAGCTGTGGGGAGGAACCCACGCCAAAGCAACTCATTAAAATTATGCCCAGAAGAGGCCTTGTCATGAGGGAGGGACCGTGTATCTGCAGAAACTGCAACTGTGGAGAAGAATCCATGCCAGAAATATTCCCTAAGGCCTGTGTGCCGTGTGAGGGACCCTGTATCAGCAGAAGCCGCAGCTGCTGGGAACAACCCACAGCAGAAGAGAGAAACAGCAGAGCCCATCTGTGGGACACTGACCACATCCTCCATTCTGTTTCCTGTAGAATAAACTTTCCTACTTTCCTCTCTAAGTCGAGTACTGGAGTCTGTTTTGCCCAGAACTGTAACTAGCAGTGAGCCCTCCCTGCCCTTGTCTTAATCCACAACATCCTTAGTTATTTTTTTTCGTCCTGTTTCACTGGGGCCTCCACCACTCTAATGAGGGTGGGTGTGGATGGGAGGTACTGAGTAAGAGAATGTCATGGTGCTTCATTGCTCGTTGGCCAAAACTATGACAAAAAAATTATTAATTTTGAACTATTAATTTTCTTTATGGTTTTTATACCATACATCAGGACTTAGTGTAGTTTGATATATGTATAAATTCACATAGTACGGATGTTATGCAAATATGTTGAAAATGTGTTATTTTGCTCACAATAAAACCAAAACTTGGGGTATATTTAAAAAGTGTTTAATGCCTTGATAAGCGATGTACCTAGTTACACATGAGCTTTCCCTATTATTCATTTGAAATCACTGCAGAAAAGCCTAGTCAAGAGAATTTATGGGCTACTTCAGGCTGAAATTTGGAAAAAAGCACCTATTGTATATTCATTAATCAATGAGAGTCCTTTTTACAGTCCTGTTTTGTGATAGATACTGAAATTAGATCTATTAATGGGGAATCTTTGAATTCATATGGAACCTTACTGAAATTAAATAAAGTTAAATCTATGGATTTTATTCATAACTATTCATCCCACAACTTCTAGCAAACCATAGTTGTCATCTGAACCACAATGCATTTGTGGAATTCCATATCTTACTGCAAGTTTCTCACTAAGTAAGAGTCACAGATATATATGTATTTAAAAGGATGTAAGACTTAAATATTATTTCCTGCAGTGCGCTGATGATAACTTTCTGACACAAGAGGTTGAGGAGCCAATGAGAAGGAGTGTGACGCTGGATCTCGTACTAACAAATGGTCAGGGATGTAAAGGTTGGAAGAAGCTTTGGCTGCAGTGACCCTGAGATGGTGAGTTCAAGATCCTGCTTGGAACAAGCAGAGCAGCAAGCAAGATGGTGACCTTGTACTTCAGGAGGGCTAATTTTGACATCTTCAAAGATGTGCTTGGAAGAATCTGATGGGTTAGGAATCTAGAAGGTAGGGGTTCCCACGAAAACTGGTTGATCTTCAAGTGTCACTTTCTCCAAGCCCAAAATCAGTGCATTGCATGAGCAAAAATTCAAGCCTACATGGGAGACCAAGGAGTTTCTGAAACAACTGAAATAGAAGAAGAAAGCCTATGGAATGTAGAAAAAGAGACTGGTTGCTTGGGAAGAGTACAGGAATATCATCAGAGTATGCAGGGATGAAACAAGGAATGCTAAAGCCCTCTTGGAACCGAACCTGGTAAAGGGATGTAAAGGAAAACAGGAAGTGTTTATTCAAGTTTATCTACAGCAAAAGGAAGATTAGGGAGAATGTGGGCCTGCTGCTGAATGAGATGGGTGTCCTGGTGACAGAGGATCCAGACAAGGCAAGCTACTGAATGCCTTCTTTGCTTCAGCCTTTAAAGCCAAGGCCAGCCCTCAAAAAGCCCAGTCCTTGGAGGGTAAAGAGAAAGCCGGGATAACGGTGGGCTTTCCTTTAGTTGAGGAGGATTGGGTTAGGGATCTACTAGGCAAGCTGCACATCCACAAATCCAGGGGTCCTGATGAGATGCACCCAAGAGTGCTGGGGGAGCTGGTTGATGTTATTGCTAAGCCACTCTCCATCATTTTTGAATGATCGTGGAGCATAGATGACATGCCTGAGGAATGGAGAAAGGCCAATATCACTCCAGTTTTCAAAAAGAGCAAGAAGGAGGACGTAGGAAACTACAGGCCAGTCAGCCTCACCTCCATCCCTGGAAAGGTGGTGGAACAGCTCAGTCTCAATATCATCTTTAAACACCTGAAGGAAAAGATGGTTATCAGGGGAACTTATCATAGATTCACCAAGGGGAAATCCTGCTTCACCAACTTGATATTCTACTATGATGGCATAACTGGCTGGCTAGATGATGGGAGAGTAGTGGATGTCATTTACCCTGACTTCAGCAAGGCTTTTGACACTGTGTCTCATAGTATCATCATAGGAAAGTGGATGGTGAGATGGATCGAGAGCTGGCTGAATGACAGAGCCCAGAGGGTGGCCTGTGTCCAGTGAGGTTCCACAGGGGTCAGTTCTGGGGTCAGTCTTATTCAAGATCTTCATCAACGACCTGGATGAGGGGACAGAGTGTCCCCTCAGCAAGTTGGCTGATGACACCAAGCTGGGAGGACTGGCTGACTCACCAGAGGCTGTGCTGCCATTCAGCAGGATATCGACCGGCTTGAGAGTTGGGCAGAGAGGAACCTCATGAGGTTCAACAAGGACAAGTGCAGAGTCCTGCATCTGCGGAGGAGCAATCCCCATTGGAGAGCATCTCTGTGGAGAGGGACCTGGTGGGAGCAAACTAAACATGAGCCATCAATGTGCCTTTGTGGCCAAGAAGGCCAATGATATTCTGGGTTGCACCAAGAAGAGTGTGGCCAGTAGGTCTTATTAGGAAAGGCTGAGAGACTTGGGTGTGTTTAGCCTGGAGAAGACTGAGGGGGGACCTTATCAACATCTATAAATTTCTGAAAGGTGAATACCAAGAAGATGGGTTGAGTCTTCTTTCTGCAGTGCCCAGAGACCTGACAAGGGCTTACAGGCATGAGGTAGAACACGGGAAGAACCACTTGAACATAAGTAGGCCATGAACTTCTTTCCTGCAAGGGTGAGGGAGCCCTGGCATAGGCTGCCCAGGAAGGTTGTGGAATCTCCTTCTCTGGAGTTTTTCAAAACCTGCCTGGGTGCGTTCCTGAGTGAGCTGATTGAAGGTTTAGCAGGGGGTTGGACTAGATGATTCTAGAGGTCTGTTCCAACCTCTACCATTCTGTGATTCCGTATGATCTCTTAGTCAGTCTTTGGACAAGCATTTTTCAATCTAAGGTGAATCTTATACTCATTCTTCAGTGACTAAAAGATAATATATTCTGTAGTAATGCAAACAGAAAAGTATATTAGGAAACAATGCTGTAGATAACTATTGAAATTACATGAATTTAATGAAATTATTTCATGAAAAATCTCTTTTGCAAGACTATGAGGAATTGTATTTTGATCTATATGGCTGCATGTCAATAACAAAAACTTTAACATCAGTAATTTGGTAGATAACTAAACAGATAAAGCCGAAAGCTTAACTACAGAAAAATATTAGTTTTTCAAAAGCAAGATACCTCATGTTGATCTCATCTGGTGACTGTGGTGTAAATGCATTCACAGTATACAGTACTTATGGCACTAATTACTAAAGACTGAAACTGACAGTAGAAGTTTGCACTATAAAGAAAACAACATGCTTATCTGTAGATACAAATTAAATTTCTCTATAATAAAACCCACTAAGTGAGCAATGATAATTTCAGACTTCACTGTTTTCCTAGACATTATGTAACTAGAAATTTTTCTACAACAAGGAGTCCTCTTGAACCTCAAATTAATTATTTTGATTCCTACTTTTACTTTTATTCTTTCTTAAGCCTACTGGTAGCAGTGAATTGCTTGTGAAGGCACAGCATGGAATAAAAAGGCTGGAATGAACTAACATGTTGGAATGAGGAAAAAAAATCTTTGCAATTTATTAATGTATTCAAAAGACTGTTACAAAACTTTACAATTTAATTATTGGAAGATTATAGAACTGCTTCAGTGCTTCTGTACTGTGTTAAATAAACTGTACGTGCAAAGAGTAATAAATGAAATTGTTAATTCCAGTTCATCCCTAGGGAATAGTAGGGGGGGGCTTACATTATTTAGAGCTCCAAATGGATTTGAGTTTATATACAGTAATAAATCTCAACTACATTGTTAATTAACCCTGCCTCAAGCCCCTTTTTACCCCAGGAGTTGAAAGGCACAGTGTCTGTTAGGTTAACTCACCATTCATATTCTTAAAGATGTTTAGGACCGGGAGGATTTGCCGATAATAGGGCACCAAGGCCTCCCCCACCATGTCAGCTGACACCACCAGGTGCTGGAGGACTTTCAGCGTGATACAGATGACCTGTCGGTTACGAAGGCTCAGTGCATCTGTGATGTAGAAAGAAAAATAGTCAGAAAGCAGAATTAATTTCTGAAATGTAGATGGAGGGGGAGAAGTCCTCTAATAGGCAAATTTAATTAAACTGTACTCTGCTGGGGATTGTAAGTGGGCCTTTATTAGCCCAGCTTTGAAAGATCCCAAAGATGGATTGCAGTCCTGATGTTATAAAACACTGCCTTGTCTGATTGTTATTTGTTCCCACAATTTGTGCTGACTCTTCAGTAACCCAAAGAATGCAGCTCATTATTCCCTCATGCTGCCTGTGTAACAGTGGCATGGTCCAAACAAATACAAAATAAATGTTCTGTAAGTACCACTTGGGGCCAATGGAACTGTACAACTGCAAGACAACCTGCAAAGGTTGACAACAGATACATTCTAGTGCAACAATTAGTGTTTGTATGTTCGTACTCATTTATTTCATGATCATTTTATTCATTCGGCTAACAATTCCTACTATTCTGAGAATCAGTACAATGCAGCAAATGTTTATAGAAAAAAAAAACCCACAAAAAAACCCCTTGTAGGCTTTTTTTAAAAGACAAACATTCTAGGAAAAAAAATTCTCTTGCCTACTTAGATTTTTCTCTTTGCTTTCAGTGTCATGCTTCTAGTCTTATGACATTAAGACATTCCATAAGCACCTTTTGTTTTTCTTTTTTAATTTTACTAAAAGCAAGTACTTTGCATTCTCTTTTGTAATTAAAATGAGTCATGCTTGAATTTTTTTTCTTGCAAAATCTCTCTAGTTATAAAACCTTCTCTGAAATTATGAAGCTGGAAGCATTTGTTCAATTTAGCATGCTATTATATATTGGTCTAATTCTCCAGCGTTCTGCCCACTTACATAGATGTTTACATCATTGCACTGGGAAAGCAAAAACTGTAAAAGATAAGTTTATATTCTATGCTATATGTTTTATAATCACAGAATTATATAAATATATGATTCGACATAATGTAAGTACAAGGGAAGAAAATATAGTAAAGGACACATTGAAATTTGAAGAGGAGTTGCTAACAACTTCTTCAAGAACTGCCTCTTCACACTGAAGTAACAGGATTCAGTTTTGCTGGGACTAAGTTTTGTCCATGCACAGGAATGCCATTTCATAAGGAATTAAGTAGTATTCTCTCACAGGAGACACGCCAGGTTTTCCATCCCTTTAAGCGTGTGCACTGTGCCCCACTCGAATTTGTTTCCTATTGCATGCCTGATGGACGTTAAAAATCAGAGCTAGAGATCCAAAGCAAGTACAAGGCAGATTGGTTGTGTGACTATACAGAGACTATCCTTGAAAATTAATAAGTAATCTCCCTTCATGCCTCTTTGTATGCTTATGAACAGTATACTAAAGCTACTGTACAAAAACAGAGAGACCAAAGTATAAAGGCCCTGTAGTGCATTAGAGTGGTTCCAAAACAAAGAACTGTTGCTAAAATGAAAACAGACTGAATTCCATACTTCTCATTTGTCAGTCCTCATTGTAGTCACCAGGATACACCTAATTCATATTGTCTCTGAGCATATGAATGCTCAGGGAGTTTGTCAATGCAGCATGCTCACCCTAAGTTCCATCAAAAGGTTGGCTATTCCAAATAATGCTTTCATGGGTAGATGTTCTAAGGCTGCTTTAGTGAAGACAGATACAATTTTAAAGATTAGGTCCAAATGTCAGGCAGGAAAATATTTTCTTACAGAGGAAAAGGCATTATTAATTTTCTTAAAGGAGCAACTAGAAGCAGAAGCTCTAGAGTTCAAGCACATAGGTTTATTCATTACTAAACTATCATACACAGAAATAGTAGCTAACTGAACTAACAGGAAAATTATCATTAAGATTTGTAATTTTCAGTACAATAATCATTAGTTATTCATATAAGCATAAAGGAATATTTATTTTTGTTTTTATGAATGAATTAATATAAACATGAATAAACACTAATAATTAACTTAAAGGACATAAACATTAATCAATGACAGCAATCACAGCTTCTTAATCCTTAACCAATCAATTGTACCCACTTCCAGAAATAGTTCTTGACTGTAGAAGCTGTCCTAGAGGATGAGAGACCTTATTTAGGGTCACCTACAGTGCATCATATAAGTGGAAACGGCTGTCCAACCAGCCCTAGGAAGAACTTTTTTTCTGCAGATGGTAGCTCCCAAAGTTTTTCAGTTTCCTGTCTTCAGGAAGACAACCCTTATTTGAGTGGAAGCCAAGATTGTTCCAGTAAAGATTAATTCCTTAATGAAGTCAAGAGTGTGAATTATGTCTCTTGACTGAGAAGGTGTTTCAATAAGTACATGAAACCGAACACATACTGAATCCAGAGAATGTTTTCATAAAAGAACTCCTCATAGAACCTGTCACACAAATTTCCTTACATCTGAGTTGTGCTGTAGGGGTGCATGCTGGAACTTTAAAAGGTAATACCAACACTTGTTTCACCTGCAAGCTAGAGAATCAGCTGGATACTTGTCACACCTCCCTCAAAACAGGGGCATCCCATCCTCCACTTGACACACAAAACAAAATGCAGAATTTGGACCACTTTTTAATGATAAAGTGATGGAGATGAGTAGAATCACACAGACTACAGAATTTGAGCCTGAAGGCCTCCAAATTGCAAAAATCTGTAGTGTGTGTTAGAAAAACATTTCTAAATATCAAAAGTAAGATCAAATTGACTGCAGAACTGTTGTTACTAAATATTTGGACTGTGGCATGAATAACAGTCAACCAGCTTCTGGCTTGATTATATTAAGCACTGTATAAACATTTAATTAGAGACAGTCCCTGCCCCAAGGATACCTCAATTTCAAACATATGTTTATCTTCTAAAAATCTGGTAATTATTTTCTGTGTACTACCATCACTGCAGACCATTCTCCCACACGAAACAAAGGAAGAACATTTTAATGCAGTATAAGAAATAAATGCATTTCAACATTTTGAAAAATGTCAGTGATATCCAGAGGTTAACAGAAATGGAAGTACTTGCATACTTATATAGAAGTAAAGAAGATAATTTAAAACTCTAAGCATAGTACAGTTACATATCCCTAAACAAGAAAGCGTTCATAAATATCCAAAGTATTCCAATTTGAAAGCATATAAGCCTGCTGCCTCTTGACCTAGAAGTTTGCTCTAAGATACGGATCTTCACAACTGCAAAGTGAATGACCAGTTTGTTTCTCAGATAGCTTTCTTCTCCCTGAAGTTTTTTTAGAGGACTTCCAACTCCTACCATTCTGTGATTCTGTGACTTTCCTCCCTCATATGGTCATCTAGCCTAAATGTTATGCATTGTACAATTCTCTTAAGCAGCAACTTAGAAAAAAAATCAAACTCAATAAATTGACAGTTGCTTGGTAGTTCTGGTGTTTTCTTCTTTAATGGTATATAAACTTGACAATTTGTCTGCGATTAGGATACACACTTTTCAAGGAGACCCTCAAGCTCCAATAACTATCTAGTACAAGTACATAATGAAGCATTTACTTCAAACATATTTTATTTTGTACTGGTACAGTTTTTCTAAACAAGTATTTTCTGAAGTTCATCATAACTTTCTGAAATAAAGCAGAATTTTAAAACGCTTGCAAGTAACATCTGGTGTAAAAGCTCAGTATCTGAGTCAGCTCTAAGTTTCTTCCATTCAAAGCTATAGTAATCAATAATTATAAAATTTGACAGCATTTTTCAACCACTGAACACTTTTGGGATGGAGGTTTTTCACAGTGCTGCTTGTTAAAGCTTGTTAAAAATGTGCTGATATACAATACCAATTGATTGACAGCTCCAGTGATTTTTCTTTTTGTTTTTTTTAAATTTCCTTTAGCAGCAGAGATGTTTCTTAAGATACATGTCACTTCTTTTTCTTATCTATTTAGATAGAAGCAGCTCACACATGAAAAAATATAAATTATTATTTTAAAACTTTTGAGTCTTTTCCTTGAGCAACACTTCTAAAATCTCAAAGAAAGAGACCTGGAAGATATGTAAGTTGATATTTTTTATTTTTATATTTTATTTTTATGTGGCACTTTCGAAAATCCTATCTGTCCTAGATGTTGCCTACAATAAAGGTTACAGTTCTCATCTTTGGGATTGATTTTATAAGCCAGGAAACATGACAGCATTTCTCCTAGTATACAGTGGATCTTTTCCATGGCACAATCTGTTTTCCCATGAGAGACTGAATCAGAATGTTCTTCCCCAGATAACACATTGATAGCCTGATCTCTACAGAAACAAATCAGGTTTCTCAATCTTCCACCTCTTCTCAAATATTAAAGTTCATATTTTGGTAGTTATTCTCTTTAATTTGCACTGGCTTTTAATTACATTCAACTCTTTTTCAAATATACCTGTGAATCTATGTTTAGAAATGCACTGACAGATTCCTTTTCCTATTTAGGTCTCAAAATCAAAGATTAAAACCAATTTGGTTCACATTCATATCTCCCTCCTGAGTTGGTAAACAGAGCCTCTATTTTAGAAAATTCTTTGCCTGAAATAGAACAAGATACATAGAGAAGGTCTTCAGCAGGACAGCAATAACGCAGGATTAAGATGCTTCAGTTGTTGTGATCTACTTAATCTTGTCGATCAAGGGCTTCTCTTAAATTTACAGAGTAACATTTAAAGAACTGCTAACACATAATTTTGTCCTAAACTTTCCAAATACATAGCACTTAACTACCTCAACTGATGTGCTAGAAGTATTATGCTAATTTTGCAGAACAGTAATGACAGCAGTCACAGAAACAGTGCTTCATTCAAGACTGAATAAACCCCAAAATAACAACATTGTGTTCTGTCAAGTAAGATCATGATCCAATTTTCAATACAGATGTACAGATCCTTCTTGCAGTATAACTGAAGGAGTGATCTGATGCAGTGAATTGATGGGAAGGAGATATAGGGGGCAAGTCACGAAAACCATAGGTCCATTTTGTCATCAAACATTTTGTCCTGTAAAGCCAAATCCTAAGGTGCAAAAAAGGCTAAGATTCATAATTGCATCACCGACATTCGCAAGAAAAAATATCTAGGATATTTTTTTTTTTCTCAGCTTTAGTTGTGTGCCTGTAATTGTAGTGAAGAAATTCTTCCTTGTATTTCTTTGGAATATCTTATGTTCCAGCTTGTACCTGTTGCCCCTTGTCCTATCATTGGACATCATTGAGAACAGCCTGGCTCCATCCTCCTGACACCTACCTGTTACCTATTTGTAAATATTAAGGAGATCACTCCTCAGTCTCCTCTTCTCCAAGCTATAGAGCCCCAGCTCCCTCAGACTTTCATCATAAAGGAGATGTTCCACTCCCTTCACCATCATGTTTGTGGCCTTGTGCTGAAGTCCAGCAGCTCCCTGGTCTTCTTGAGCTGGACAGGCTTAGAACTGGACAAAATATTCCATATGTGGTCTCACGAGGGCAGAGTAGAGAGGCAGGAGACTACTCACTACACCCCTACTAATACACTCCAGGATACCATTGGCCTTCTTGGCCACGAGGGTACATTGCTGGCTCATGCTTATCCTGCTGACCACAAGGACCCCCAGGTCCTTTTCCACTACACTACTCTCTAACAGTTCATTCCACAACCTGTACTGGTACTTGGGGTTATTCTTTCCCAGATGTAAGACTCTACACTTGCCCTTGTTGAATTTCATTAGAGTTCTCTCTGCTGAACTCTCCAGCCTGTCCAGGTCTCACTGAATGGCAGCACAGCCTTCTGGTGTGGCAGACACTCCCTCCAGTTTAGTATCATCAGCAAACTTGCTGACAGTGCCCTCTGTTCCCTCATCAAGGCCATTAATGAATAGACTGAACAATACTGGTTCCAGCACCGACCCCTGAGGGACTTCACTGGATATAGGCCTCCAACTAGACCCTGCCCCATTGATCACAACTTTCTGCCTTCTTCCCTTCAACCAGTTCACAATCCACCTCACTACCTGATCATCCAGCCCACACTATCTCAGTTTTGCTGCCAGGATGCTGTGGGAGACGGTGTCAAATGCTTTACTGAAACCCAGATAAATCACATCCACTGCACTGCCACCATCTATCCACCTGGTTACATCTTCATAAAAGGCTATCAGGTTGGTCAAACGTGACTTCCTTTTGGTAAGGCCATGTTGACTGCTCCAAATGACCCTCTTGTCTTTTAAATGCCTGGAGAAATGTAATTGGAGGATTGAATGAGAAAAATATAGACAGGAGTAAAGAGGAGCAATAAGGAATCTAGTTTCTATATCATTTGAGACAACTTGAAATGATCAGTTTTCAGCAAAATAATCTAACATATATCTTCTAATTTCAATCACCTGTACTGGTTGATGGAATCTTCAAAGGAGTAATGCTTTGGTATTCAAGAATCAAATTACTTTTTAAGAATCAGAGACCTTAGTTTTCTTTAAAAACACTTTAAGCCTATAAAATCAAGTTTGTTTAGAATTAATCTTCAGTCTGTGATCCTAACAACCAGAACTCATTCTCAAGAGCAACAGTCAGGAAGAAGATAACAATGTTTTTAAAGAGGTAACTTACTTTCTGTAGATGATAGAAATCAACTTATATGATCTACAGAGAGAAAAAGATTATGTCCCAGAAAACTACATTTATTTTATAAAAATATTTCAGCATTCTGTGAAATAAAGAAGTATTTAATGACTATTAAATAGTCATTTAGACTATTTAATGACTATTAAATACTCTTAACAGTGAGGATACATGAGGACAAGTATAAATGCCCTTAGAATAACTGCTAGCAACAAGTTCAACTTGACTTGTCTAAATGCAAGTGACATTGATTTGACATTAAACAGGAATTAACTACATTGTCGTCCAAGACAACAATCCAACTTTTACATGCAAACAGAATACAGACAATAAGAAAACAGAAATCAGCTTAATTTAGAAATTTATTAAACATTAAAAAGGACTCTGTAGGTGACACTGAGGAAAGACTGTTCTGTGTATTTAGAGACAGCAGTATGTGACAACCAGATGAGTTTATTGTGGATGCAACTGAGTCAAAGAACTACATTGCTATATTAGTCAGTCATAGGAAATTTAAAAAATTTTAAAAATTTTAAAAATTCTTAGAAGTACACACTTGCAGAGTCTTTGGGGTGGCAGTGTCTTTTGTTTTTTTAAATATATGAATACATCTTTAAGGAGGAAGAAGCTTTTACCATTGATGAAACTTACAGTCTTCATACATTAAAGCTGAAACAAGAGCTTTTTTAAAATAAAAAATAATCCCTGTGCAATAAAATAAAGCAGAATCAACAATTAAATTTACTTAGCAGATTCTTAACTGCATTCCAGCATCATAAATTATGGCTTGATTTCAAAGACTGTGTATCAAACACGTATAAATATCCTTACCTAGCAGTCTCTTTCTAATGCTGAAAGCTGTGTATCAGGTAAAGCTTCCAGGTAATTATTTCTATGATAGATTCTGGTCTCAGTAAGACTTTTGAATCCTAGGTAGCTACTGCCACAAACTTGCAGTCTTTTCTGAAAAAATTATTTCAGCTTTTGAAAAATTGATACTACAGTAAATATATTTGGGTGACGTTGGAAATACAGTTATAAAGAAATGTTATGATATCTCTACATGTCTCCCTTTTAAAGAGGAAAAACTGTAGCATTGTTTTCATAACCTTTTACAAGTGTCACTTACAGAGTAACCATTCTCAATATTATTTATTCCTTTTGACATTTTCAAAATCTACAGTAAGATAATGCCATCCATAATTAATCTTTTTAAATGGAGAATAAACTGCATGAAACACTACAATTCTGGCCTTTTCAGTACTGTTCCACTCCCCCTTTTCCATTTGACCCTATTCATTTTGTATCACAAATACAATGGCTGCGTTTTGTTCTGTATTACCACGGATGCTGAATCATCTCAGGAAAATAGGATAAAGGCCAGCAATGATACCATTGCCGATCAACAATAGAACAGAAGCCAAGTTTAACAAATCTGAGCACCTGTTAGTATAGGTGTAGCATGTAGACTTTAGAATTATAATATCTAACTAAAAGATGATGGTGGTTCAGAATGACATCTCTCAAGGTACTGCTACAAAGAAATAGCAAAGGAAAACAATAGATCTGAAAGGTTATGTGCTACAGGAGAAGAAATTTCAGTTTTAGTGGTATTACACTTGTATTAAAAGAATTCATTAACTTTCACATATTTTATCTCTGAAAACCTAGATATGACAACTTAAAAAATAATATTATTCCGGATTACTGCATGTAGCAGGTGATTGAAGGAATTGGCCTTCTGGCCTTATACCTTACAATTTACTCACTTTTGCAATAATCTGCATAAAATGTACAGCCTGTCACATTCCACTGTTTAATTAGCAACTTGTCAAAACTTCATGTTATATAAATGGAATTTGAGGGATTTTTTTTTTTCACACGTTCACCTACTTTTTATTGGGATAATAAGCTCAGGAATGACAGGAAGAATCTTGTTTCCACCATGTTCCAGCATGTCATGGATTCCCCGACGAGCAAAAAACTCACATGGAAATGACATTTCACAAAGTCCATCAAAAAACAGAGGCAGAAAGAGCTGATAGTCCAACTTTTCAATCTCTATCTGAAAAGATAAAATAAACAATTAAATGCAATTTTTCAAAAGCAAGACAATGCGATCAAGTCGACAGATCATTCACATCATTTACACATGTGTGTTTAGTAAACGATAATTGTATCCTTGCAGAATATCACAAAGACCCAAATATGGTTTCTGGCCAGACATAGAAATCCAGAAGTATGAGACTTAAAGAATTAAAATGAATATTACTTCATACATTTTCACTTCATACAATTTCACATTTCACAGTACCAGATTTTTATATTCTTGCTTATACACCTTACTGTGTAAGTTACCTATAGGAATCAAAGTGGACATTTTAAGAATAAGTTCTTTATATTTCAGAAAATAATTAATCTTTACAACTTTACCTGGAAACTCAGAAGAACAAATAAAACCAAGAATCCTGTAACCAACAAATATCCAGCACAGCACAGATATCACTATTTGTACAGAATTCCCAACTTTCTAGAATATTGACCTAATTTTATTTCCTATTAATTTCAGGAGCAGAATTCGAAAGAAATTCCATGGTTATCTACTGTGAAAAAACACAGAGAAACTAGGTATCCATTTCTAATAGGAATCTCCCTCCAATCCTAAAATATAAAGTCTGTTAACATTCCCATGGTATAGATGTTGTTACAGATTGTGCATTCTATCTTATTTTTCTTCCCCTTTCCTTCTTCTACTCATCAGCACTATGATGTTACCATACATTCAGGACAGTCAGAGAAAACCAGAAGTTGTTTGCTTTAGCCTGTCAAGTCTCTGAATACAGCTAAGAAGTGACTCAATAGAAAAGCACTTTCTCTGAAGAGAATATGATCCTCAAAATCACTTGGAGATCAATATTTCTCTTTAAGCATCCATTTTCATCTTTAAAACACTGCTTAGCTGCTACCCTATTTTTCCAGAGATCATATTTTGGTATTGTAGACACTTCCTCCTTCACACCTAACAGGCTTTGTTACATAAATGATGCTGAAATAAGTATCCTAAAAAAAAAATAGTCAGGTTTAGCAAACGAACACTCGGCCCTTGATTTGGGGCCAGTAATCACATTCTCACTTGAATTGTGGAAGAAAAGTTTGAAATAAAGTAGCCAAGAACTGAACTTGGGATTTATATTTCTTGGGTAAATCCCATAGTCAGCAAGCATCAGATATACACTCCCTGTTTGCAATTATGATTAATTTTCCTCTCTTATTGATTCTGAGCAGATTAAAATCCTGGTCCTGTACACCTTAGCTACAAACTTGTCTACTTCAGTCTTTCCTGGTGAAATCTATCCGTCCATGATAAATGAAAATTAATTGGAACAGAAAGTAAGTCCTTTACATTTACATGTCTCTATTAGATGCCTTCAGAGTCAATATCCCAGATTAATTTGTAAGAAATTAAAAAAATCACTATTCCAAGTAACCATGTATGAAGATCTTTAAAAAACATGAATCAGAAGACATTTAAATTCTTAAATTTATGGGGTTTGTTTTTCTTGAGACCATTCAGCATGTCACAGACAAAACTTGTGAGATGCTAAAAGATCTCTTCCAAATTCACTGGCAACAGAAAACAGCAATATACTAACTACAAATTTCTGGTGACAAGTCTATATCAGAGGTCAAATTGTTAATTACAGCAAGAAACCTGCAACAGGTAAGAAGTCGACAAGTGGCCAGAAAATCATTGATGAAAAAGCAGAGCCAGGAAGAAGCCATTTTTTCTCATTCTCTGTCAATAGGGTAATAGGGTAATAAGACATCCTTCAATATTTTTCTTTCTGTCTTTTAATTTGTAGTTTATAAAATTATTAGGTTTCATTTTTTGTTGTTGAATGTTCTAGTTTCAGAAAATTATAAATAAGACCTACAGCTACTTATGTCTGGGGAAAGATTTAGATGTGAAAAAGAGAGATAGAATTATTAGTACGTGGGATTTTTTTTGAACTGGTGATGTGGGTGTTTCATAAGGAAAAACACCTTTTTCAGATTATGTCTCTCTCTTTTTGTTAGAGTCCATTCTAAAAATCCATTAGAATTAGAATCCATTCTTATATGAGGTTTTGATAATTCTTTCAAACTTACCCACTGTTTCCACGGAAAAATATCCCTGATGGATACACATCCATGTTAGATTACTGATCAGAATTTGCAACTATTTTGATCTTTTCTCCTACTCTTCACTAATATCTCCTCTTATTTTATCTACCGTTATCTTTCTTCTCAAAGATGTGAGATCTCTAATAACTGAAGCTTTTTTTTTTGCCTTGAAATACACTTTTTTGTTTCAGATAGAAAGATAGATTATCTTTTCAAAAGCTTGTAAATATTTTTCAGTGATAATAACTGGTGAATAAAAGATAGTATCTTTATCTACCATCTCTGTCTTATACATTACATGCACATAGGAATGTTATATTAACTGTAAGGTGAATATGGTTTCTGAGTTTAAAAAAAATCATTACACAAAAGCTTGATTTTGAAAAAAATTTCTACAAAATATAGGTATGACAAACTCTAGATCTTAAAGCATTTGTGTGTGCTCCTCATCTCTCAGATTCAAAGTCATAAGTGGCTGGCAACTGATATGGCTATGAAAAGGGCTCTGGTTTCTAACTCATTTCTTGAAGTGTCAGGTCTCCAAGTCTACAGCTAATTTTTACTTAACATTTTGTGCTCTATAATAACTCCCACAATATGGAAGTCAGAAATATTTTGCCTTCTATTTTATAGTGTGAAACCCATTCCTTCTGTGTTTACTATTTAGCTTTTAAAAGTGGTTATTATACAGCTGTTCAGAGAAAAATGTGTTTTTTCTTTTTACGCCCACAAAATTCTTTTGTTTTTCACATCCACCCACAAAATATGCTGATTAAAGCTCAAATTCTTGGCAAAACTTGTCCACATCTGACAATAATGCTGCATCTATGGATTTTAAATGGAAATCTCAAAACAATTACTATGAACTTCTGTACTAGTGGTTTGTAATTGTGGAATCTAGCCTCTGAACTTTCAGTAAATAGTAATAAATATTGATATATTACCATAAAATAAGATCAGACAATAAAACCATCTGTATTGTAATCAGTAAAATATTCTGTTTCATGAAACTTTCATGCTACTTATGCATACTATATGCTCCCTAGATGAAAAAGAAACAATATACTGTTTATAATTGTTTTATCAATCTGTATAAACAATGAACAAGACAAGAGGAAACTAATGGCAGTATCACAGTTAATTTGACCAGTAGAACAGCTGTTTCTATGAAGTAGCTCATAGTGAGAGGCAGGTCTACTGAGATAATGAAAACTCAGACAAAGAGTCTAGATTGTAAAGAGTTAAAATATCCTTCAAGGCTAATTTGCCTGTTAGATGAAGAAGGAAACTTAAGGTATAGCAGTTTGACAATAAGGATGTCATTGGCCTTTCTTAAACAAACATATTTAAGGTAATCTGGCAATCTATAAGGCAAATCTGAGTTTTAGAAGGTAGTGTTTGATACATAAACAACTTAATATTCCATCTCCTGTCACATAACTGATTACATACTACTATATGTTTTTGCTATGATTACCCAAAAATTGATTTGATCTTCTAAAATCACGATATCTGTTTATGTACTTATTTAAGGTTTTTTCCAAGGCATTAGAAGTAGGTATAGTAAAAGAAACTCTGGAATTGTTGGTTTGATAAGGATAAACAGGAGCTTTTGTAAGGATTATGAAGATTTTTTAAAGATTCTTTGGTAATATAATAGTTTCTTTTAAGATTTGTTTTCAGTTCTATATCAGCTTTTTAATTTCTGTTTTCTAGGCTAATGGCAAAAGCAGAAACATCCTTGAAGAGACTCAGTTTTTAGTTTCTTTTCTGTTTTTTCTTCCATTTCTTTCCACTTTCTATCAAGGTTTCATTTTTTCTTCAATATAGTAAAGATGATGCCTGTGTACTTTTGGTTTCTTGTTTTTAGTGTATTTGTCTCTTGATTCATAATGAGATGTTAGTATTAATCCTCACTATGGAGCAAGTAATACTAATATTTTCTAGACTTGATTAGAGGGAGCTTTTAATATGGTAACTTTCTTATGGTACTTATGGTTCAATGCTCAATTCTGCTGTGGCACTTAGTTCTTATGCATTTTTCAGCAGAAAATTATTTTCTTTTTAGTTAGCTATATTTCACCTTTCAATACATAGCAAAGTGTCCTTGTGGCCAAGAAGGTCAATGGCATCCTGGGATGCATCAAGAAGAGTGTGGCCAGCAGGTCAAGGAGGGTTCTCCTCTCCCTCTACTTTGCCCTGGTGAAGCTTCATCTGGAGTCCCGTGACCAGTTCTGGCTCCCCAGTTCAAGAGGGACAGGGAAATTCTGGAGAGAGTCCAGAACAGGACCACCAAGATGATCAGGAGATTGAAGCACCTTACTTATGAGGAAAGGCTGTGGGAACTGGAGCTGTTTAGTCTAGATTTGAAGACACTGCAGGGGGATCTCATTAATATTTATAAGTATATAAATAGTGGATATCAGGAGGTTGGGGCATCACTTTTTTCTTTTATACCTAGTGACAGGACAATGGGTAATGGAAAGAAGCAGGAACACAAAAAGTTTCATTCAAATATAATAAAAAAATCTATTTTACTGTCAGGGTGAGGGAACCCTGGCACAGGTTGCCCAGGGAGGTTGTCGAGTCTCCTTCTCTGGAGATCTTCAAAACCTGCCTGGACAATCTCTACCATTCTGTGATTATATGATTCCATGATACTGCATAGGCTCAAACTAAAAAGACTCTCTATTGAAAGGTTTTTCCACTGCTTTCTCTCAACTGACTTTGCTGTCTAATCCATGTAGATGCTTTTCAAATTTTGGGGAAATACTCATAATAAAATGCATCCACTTTTGGCTCATGCTTGATACATATGAATGAGAAGCAAGACTGAAACAGAAATGGTTTGATCAAAATTATTTGGCAATATGCCAAAACTAGTCAATTCATAACCTACTGTAAGCAACAATGGGTAGAATTGGGTATGATCAAGACCTCTGTAATGCTATTGAAAATCAAACATTCTAATTTATATCATTACAATATACATATTCCACAGATATTATTTGAAGAACTGCTGCTAGCACTGATGATGGTCCTGCATATAGTAACCAAAACATTTTCTTCGCAGTTGCCACACGTGAAGGTGACACTCTAACTTTACTAGGGTTACTGAGGTGAGAACAATTAATAGTTAACAAGAAGGTCGTGTTATTCCCTAAATAACTAGAGGATCAATGATAGGGTAAAAAATGGGGGTAAGGAGAAGAAAAATATAAATTTATGTAAACTCCTTCACAGCTGGAAAGAGGGTAAGAAACCAATCTGAAAAACTATAAGTATTATAGTATATACTGAAATGACATGCAACCTAAGAATTTTTATTTAAGAAATAGATTCTCAGCTATGTGTGTGAATCTCTAACAGTCTGTGAACTACACCATCCAGAAGATATTTTTGGACATTTCAGCAGGGAGGGGATTCTACCCTTGCATTTTCTTTCTTTTTAATTTAAATTGTACTGCCTGGATTTAGATTTTGTTAATATACGCTTGCTGTTAATACAGATCAGGCAGATCTGGCCAATATAGAGGAGGGTTGGTGTATCATACAGGAAAAAACAGGATGTTAAAAAACCTCAGGATTCTGAGATATATGCCTTATAATACGACGTGCAATGTTAAACTGACAGGCTGACAGCAAGAATTTCGTCTACAGTATAGGGGTTCAACAGTGTGACACAGTAGGACAGGAAAAAGAGTGGAGGGGACTAATTAATCATTATGAGTCAGCAATGTGAAGCAGATATGAAAACAGTAAATATTACTTAAAATGTATGAACTATTTCTAGTATATATAGGAAAGCATTAAGGCTACTACACAAGGCAGTTGTGAGAGCCCAATTGTTATTATCTTCAATTTGTCTTAATACAAAATATTTCATTTCCAATTAATTCTTCATTGGAAATAACAGGGAACACTGATATATAGGAATACCCCAAATTGGAAAAAGTAAAGGAAATTAACTGTTAATATGTACTTATTTATCTGGATTATGAGCACATTAGATTGTCTGAGTCAACTGATTTCTAATAAACCACACAAAATATCCTATTCTTCTAATACAGCAAATAGCTGTAGACTACGCTTAAAGGATTACTTTCAATTGATGGGAAGCATTATAAATAGAAGATGAATGCACCCTGAGAAAAGTGCTCTGTAAACACGACTCTGACAAATGTGGAATGTACTTGAGAATTGTTGGGTGATGCAAATAATGGACCACACGATAACCTCAGTGGCAGACAAAAGTATCTCTGCTACTTCACAATGTGTGCTTATCTAGTTACATTCTTGCTGCTCAAAGACCTGCTGACATCTTGTTAGACACACCCAATTGTTCCATTTTTTTTCCTTACATGATTTATTAATATGTTGTTAGAGTTCCACAAGCATAATAAATATGAAACATTAGATTAAGATAGAGAGGAGTTATTTCTCTACATTTTGCTAGTCTCTCTTATTTGCAATTATTCAAAGCATTACATGATATGTAAAGATAATTTGCAATTATCATAGCCCTGCAATGTTATAAGTATCATAAACACCTACTTTCAGAGGTGAATGGGAATTAATGACTCCTCAAGTGTTCATAACCCCATGGTAGATTAAATTCCACCCTCAGCTGCAACATCTGAGAAATCTCTCATAAGTGTACTTAGCCACCAGTTAGAAGCAGAGCACAAACTCTGTTCCTCCACTACAGATTGCACAAAGGATTATTATTGTGAAGAAGAAACTTTCTTTTGCAGACGCTTAATTAGACACCTTGTCTCTGAAAAGGAAAGCAAAGATAATAAGGGTAATATTGTTCTAGTAATAGGGAAGGGGAGGACACCAGGTAGAGATTAAACCTCTTCCCTCTTAAATGCAGAGTTTGAAGGTAGGACAAATAAGGAAGTGGCTGCAGGACTCTCTTCACTTTTTTGAGGAAGACACATTAATCTCCATTTAGTTACATTGTGTAATATGGACTTAATTTAAGCTTTGTCAGAAGAAGAGTGGATCAGTTTGTGCTTCCCAAGAAAATATATACAATGCAGTATATCAGCATATAATTAATTTTAAATTGAATTTTTGGGAAAAAATATTTGTCTTTTGCTCAAAGAATGTTTGCTACCATCCTAACATCCTTTTGTTACTTTTCAAGGACTAATTGTGAAAGTAAATCAGGAGAGAGTTACAACTTCTTGTATCACATTGAGAAAGCTAGTGGTCAGGTTATTGTTTTCTTATTTTTGAGATTTATTTACTTCCTCTTTGCCAATTATTCATGAAAAGTTATCTCTCAAATTAACTTTGAATTCTTTGGTTTTAATAAAATAAGACAAAACAGAAAAATTAAACACAAATGTCGAGACAAAGGCACATAACAAAAAAAGTGTCTGTGGGAAAAAATAAAAATAAGTATGTGAAGATTTATTTTGTTTTAATAATTAAACCATACCATAAAAACACAGAAAGCTTTCTACAATATAATGCACAATCAGAATTGTCCATCCATTCATTCAATTTTGTCATAAGTTTCAAACATAGACATAGTGAAAACCTGACAGTTTTATGGCTTTAGAAATTGTGGAAGCTTTTAAAACATGTCATTAAATATTATAATTTGCATTTCACACACAATATTTTTTAAAAATAGAATAAAAATGATGAAACCAAATGGCTCAAAAGCAAATGAGAAGAGTGATTTTTCTACATTAAGAGTATTCTTTGAGACTGCTCCTATCAGCTTCTGACTTTTTAATGACAGGAAAGTGGACAGAATGGCCATAATAAATAGAATAAAATAGTGATACTGTATTCACTCTCCCCAACAGAAAACACAGGCTATTGCTACAAATGATTTAAGATGAGTCTACATTACCGTATTAGTTTGGAGACATTAAGCAATTTCAAAGTTGATCTAAACAAGGAATAGCTACATTCTGCAGCAAAACCAAATGCACAGCAAATGGGTTTCTATACATAAATGTGATTAAACTATCTCCTTTTTTAAGTCTTTCCCATTATTCCTTTATTCTGAGGAAGATAAAGGGGTTACTGATGGTTCCCTAAAGGAACAGACATGTTATAGGCTTGCTCACAAATTCCCAAAATGTGTTGGCATGGGGGATTTCTGAGCATTGTCAGAGGAAAAAGATATCATGCCTATCATACACTTGTTCCAATCTGCAAGTTTTAAGGTTTTATTCCTATACCATCAACATTGGAAAAATTATTCCCTCACATTTAATTAATCTCCAAAGACATAACTGTATAACTGTGGATAACACTACTGTTAAGAAAAATGGTACAAAATAAGAAGACATAGTCCACTGTCCATTCATTTCTTATTATACAGTTAATGTTATTGATTTCACACAGCATTTGGATTGTTCTCTTCATGAGAACAACCACCTTTTCAGGTTGATTTTAAAAAAATAATCTATACTTCTCAGAAGTATAATCATGATCCTACATGCCTAGTGATTTAACAGGTTGTCTCAGAAGTTTACCAAGGACCGAAAAGTTGATTTAGAACACTAAATTAAAGGTTTTGGGTCTCTTGCTGTTATGAAATAGGCTTGCTATACACAGCAGAAACCTGTAGACTGTATTCTGCAGTTTCAACTTGTTGAAAGCAATCTAAGGCACAGTTTTAAGAGTTAACAAAATAATAGATAAAAGACATCTGACTCTGAAGATATTGAATTAGGATTTGAAAAAGCTTTCAATAGAGTACTTTTCAGGACATTATTAAGTTAGTAACCACAGGAAGCAAAAAAAGACATGTCACAAATTAAAAGCTGGTTACAGTAGAAGAAGAAAAAAAGTTAATGGTGGAGTGCCCTGGGGACTTGAAGAAATGATGCTGCTTAGTTATATTATCACAGGCCACAACAATTTAAAATTAAAATATTAGTCAGAATAACAGAAATTATAGAATATTGCAAAGAATTGAAATTGACTCACAAAATGATATTATTTCCCAATGTTGTAAAGATAAAATGCAATATAGAAAAGTAAAACCTATAAATTACTTCTGCAACTTATAATGCTGCAGCTTCTGGTAATTGCATTGATTAAGAACTTTAACGGTGGCTCTTATTTCAAATACTTGCAACTAACAGTTTGGTCTGATTTTGTAAAAAGCACAGACTGAGGCAAAGGTCAACACCATAGGCAGTATTAAGAAAGATGACTTTCTGAGTACTTTATTGAATAAAAGTTTTAAAAATGAACACTTTAAAAAATCTAATTTCTGTGATACTCTTTTCTACCTGCTTCCATCTTGTATCTTCTGGAAGCCATATAACATTTGGAACACTTTTTTGTAAGAAGACTTAAAGTGATACATTCTGTGCGAGCCAAGGAGATATAACAAAGATTTTTATGGACTCTAGTAAAACAAGAGCTTCAAGGAGAAGAAAAGCTCATTAAGTTCATATGAAAAATGAGGCCTATTTGGGCAGAAAGTGAGAACAGTTCTGTCTGTACATTCAGAGCTCTCCTATGAAACTCGCTGTCTGCCTGTTCTGTGAGTGGAATGAGCCCTACCTTATATGTTCTCCTTTCTGATGGGGAGCATTCCAGGAGAAGGTGATTGCCACAAAAGGTCGAATTGTGCTCTGTTCCATTAATGCCACCTTAGCACTGAGACATGCCACATTGGCCTAATTAGGAGTTCTTGACTGGAGTTAGATAAAAATTTCTGCTCACTGAACAGAATTACCCAATCCATCACAAAGAGAAATACGCCTTATAGAAGGTTGGTGAGCAATTTTACCTTTACCAAATTTGGGATGAATTTAAATTAGCTACTTTTGGTTATAGCCCTTACATAATGAATTCAATGAGCGACAGAAGCGGAGATCTACAATGTTTTAAATGCATATAGTAAAATCTAAATGATTTATAGTATGGGTTCAGATGTGAAAATAATTTGTCACAGCAAATTGTGTTACATAAAATACAGAAAATCAAGTCATTATTCTCAACACATTTGCTGAACTTACTTTTAAACGGAAATTAACAAAAAAGTAGTTTAAACATTAAAACACTGACATCTAGTCAATATCTTGCTAGACTTAAGCTACTCCATTTTAAAAATCAAGTCACAAATATAAGTAAGATGCACAAACTACTGGACATTCCTCCACTTCCTAAAAGCCCTAGCATAGGGCTTCTAACTGAACTTTATTTTTGTACTGATTAAGCTTAATTAGAGAACAAATACATGTAAAAGTGACCCAATTACTCAAGACTTCTATTTGCATATCTCTAGAGCTAATATAACTAAGTAGGAAGGCAAGTTTCAACTGAGTTCAAGAAATTGTTTAGTTTGCACACTGCATGGTATTTTAATGGTACTTCATGTAAAAAGGCATTACAACATTTAATACTATTTAGGATATTATATGCATTAGAAAATACTTTTTAATTTTTTTTTTTTTAAATGAGAGTGGATAAAGTCACTCCAGTAACTGGAATATTTTAAGATATGTATGACTCCTTAACACTTGAATTCTTTACTGTCCTGGAGTGGATTATAGACACTAGAAAAGTTTCCAGCAAGATGAATTTAAACATACAAAAAAAGTGTCTGACCTGCCCTGGGGCTTCTTCAGAGTCAAGGAGCTAGATTAAGCTCTGTACTAATTAACAGGATCTCTTTTAAGGGGGAAACTGGTCAAACCCTTACTGATGTTTAAGACCAAGGGATTTTTGAAAGTGTCAAGAAGCTAAAATGGGTCTTTGGCATATGTTGACAAAGCATTGCATAACTGCTTCTTGAATGACAACTCTTGAAAGTCATCCCTCAATTTGAAGCGTTTCACTAGCCCAAGAGCCTCATTTGGTTCAATTTCCCATGTATGGAAAGGACATTCCTTCCTGGGAAAGAGTAATGTCTATGGGAAAAAGCAATGTCTAATCATTTACATATAACCATCCAGAATCCAGAAAAATACTAAAATATATTACAGCAGTTATCATGAATACTGTAAATCTAAGCCAGGAACTCTTGCATCTCAACCTACAAAGAAGTTATGCAATCAAATCTTTCTGAAAGAAGTTGGAGAAAGTAGAGTCACAATATATGAATCTTCACTAATTCTGGGAAGAATACAGAGGAAAAATAAAGTATTCTCACAGCCCATAAGGGTGTCTGAGAAGGAGTAAAGACAAAGAGCAGTTTTGGAGCAGAAGACTGTACAAGGAAAAGGAAAGCCTTTGTCCAATGGCTTACAAGAGTCCTGGAAGATGGCTCTTAAGTTACTTCAGACTTTTGAGACATGGTATGGTGGAATGAAGCACCTGAGACAATGTGCTAGTGGTGCCCAAAGGTAAACGGCAGACAGGTGAATTAAATACCAAAGGAACTAATTCCAGACACTGACAGAGCCACAGAAATGGAAGGGAATACTGCACCATCTGCTGGCTGATATCAAACACCGTGAAGCTATTGTCCTCTATTTCAAGAATGAACCTATGAAACAAGAAAGCCAGGAAATTATTATAAATTTCAAGGTAAGATTATGGAATAAGGTGATTGGGCGAACATAGAAAACTAAGATTTTCCCCTTCTGGCAACCAATGTTATTCAGAATAAATCAAAACTCAAGACTAGCATATAATTTTCAGAACTGATAACCAACAGTGTGACTAATAGATGTTTGTATTAAATATACTTATACTTAAAACCAAAACGAAGTGGGAGGCATTCTCTGAGCCCAATGCATAATAGTGTGGAAGAGATCATTTTTGTACAGCTAAATGCTTTGATGTACAAGACAGAAAGATTGCCTTTAAACTGTATACTGTGAATAGTCTTGGAAGTTGCTAATTCTAAATCATGGATGAGTATTATCTAGGCAAATAAGCCCTGGACAAAATCATTTCAGGGACTGTGCTATCTACGTATTTAACAGTGCTGTGTCAATGCTCAAGGCTATGCTATGACCCTGTTTATTTTCTAGGATAAATTTGGAGGTTGGCATGACTTACACAAAGTGAGGTGAGGTAAAGAACAAAAATACATTTTGTAAAAGAAAAAAGTCTGCTTGCATAATTTTTCCATACTATATTAAATATGTTAAAGCATATATGAGTAAAATGTTTGATGTAAATCTATCTGTCAAGGCTATTAAGCAAGTTTAGTTGATTAGACAATATTAATCTCAAAAAGTTAAAAATAAACCTTGCTTTAGGAGGAGATTAAAGTTGCTTGTGGCATCTGACATGGGTGTCTGTGAAATGAGTCACCAAACACAACTGTTATATTGATGGTGTCACTGAAAATGGCATTTCACAGTTGGAAGGAAGTCTTCAGATGACTTTCAGTCAATATATCCATACGACCTTCACTGATATTTTTGAAGATCATAACTTGCAAAAAAAATCACCAGAAGTTTAAGTATTGAAATTATTAATTTGCTTCTTTGTGGTATATTCATTTACTTGTTATAGTTTAGGTAGGTGTAGTCATTTGGATTTCTGTGTAAAATGCCATTGCCAGCCCAGACAGAAATTTTCTTCAGGTATTGAATACAATATTAGTGTTATAATAATTGAGTACAATCAGATACTTGAACAGATCTTCCTGATTTTTTTATTCATAACAAATCTGCTCAGCTATAAAAAAGTGTGGCACTTCAAAGGGGCAAACTGTTGATCAAGAACTAACAAGATATTGAATTTGGAAACCCTTTTCCATGTAGTTCTGGTGGCTTTATTAAAGATTTATTTACTTTCTCAAGGAAATCTTTTTTCAAACCATATTCATTTCAGTAAGATAGAATAAGGTCCTGGAAGGAAGAAGTAGTTTTGATGCAATCTGAAAGGAAAACATGCTGCAATACCCAAGGCTTTAATCTGTTGGTGTAGAAAAGTAACAAAATTTTCTTTAAAATTTGAAATATAAAACTCTTGGTAAGACACACTGCTAAACAGACCTCAATAAAATAACAGAGATCACAGTTTTTTAGAAGCCTCAGTAGACAATGATCATGCAATGAAGAAATTATTTGTGCTTTTTCATCCATAGACCTATTTCCGTAGCAATCACTATAACATGATGTGTTTGCCATACATTATAGTGTGGTCTTAGCAATCTTATTAGGAATTCTGCACTAATTTTTGAAGAGAAGCAGAGAGGCTACCATGGACTGAATCTCAGAGCACTACACCTGGTCTTCAATCATCTCAGTCTTCCCACTGTCTGGTTAGCTACCACAATAGTGCTATGTAATCCAGAAAAAAGCAAATTCTGATATATTTATTTAACCCTTACACAAATAATTTCAGTATTAGTGTTGTTTATTAAAAAGTGACTAATTTTTTTCCTTAGCTATATCAATCTTTTACACTGTTAATTCAGTAACTTAATTTGTTGTCTAAAAGACAACAGTGAAATTAGTTGGTGTGTCAGTGATACATTTTTCTATATGAGTCTCTCTTTGGACTAAGCTGAGGCATTTGCCCAAACCTTTACATTAGCACTCGCTGTGTTGACTCAGTATTGGGGCAAAAAACTTATTTTATTTGTGCTTTTCAATACAAATTTTTCACAGAACTTCTTTGGGAATATGCTTTACATGTCAATGAAACCTCATTTGCCACCCTACTGCAATAAGCTTCCAGGCTGTTTGTAAACTCAGTTGGGATTGAACTGTTCTATAAAGCCTAAAATAAACATATATGAAATACAATATAAATCCAAAAAGTGGAATAATAAATAAGAAGGAAACCGGAATCTAATAAAGATTTATACTAATAGCTGTCAAATGGGCTGTGGAAAGTAGATTCGAAAACAGAGTGCATAGACATTGCTGGAACATTACAGAAAATCTAGGAGTAAATTATTTTTTATGATTTCCCAAATTATTATTAAGCACCAGTTATGCCCAACAATACCTCAGGAGCCACACAATTATCAGAATTTCCGCAGGTATCCAACAAAGTTTTAAGAATGTAATTACTCAAAATCTTCTTAATCAATTTTTAAAAAAGAGTAACAAATGTTTTCATTATTTGAATAATCCAAATTATATTCAACAGTTCCATGGTTGCCACAGTACTTAAAGCTTTGTTCCTATATTATGAAATTCAGTAAGATCAATTAAACTTCATGATATAACAACTTCATCTAATCACACCAGACAAGTATTCAAGATAGATAGTCTCACAGAATAATAAACACTAAAAATAATTAAACACATTGAGATTTAAGTGATTATAATCAAATTTCATCTGTAATACTCTGTTAAGATTGATGTTTCTGTATCTCCCATGGGATTATAACAAAAGATGTCTTCTTGAGAACACACCAAAATAAAGTTATAAATATTTAGATACCAACAGGTTCCAGTGTAAAAATCCACTTTATTCCATTTTAATAATGAAAATTATCTCATATGATATGCAAAGTTTGTACTTTCAATGGAGAATTGGAGAACACAATGGTAAGGCAATTCTCTATGGGAACTGGAGACAAGCGTGGTTTTTTAATACTGGAGCCACTAGTTCAAGCTTCAATAGTCAACTCTGCAAATACAGTTGATGTTCCTAGTTCGTCATCACAAGTAAAGTGAGCTTGTCTGGCAGCAAAGGATAATAAGGATTGAACTATCATTTCAGAAAATGAACCAGAGAACACATCTGCATTTCAGTAGAGGCAGAATGGCCAGGGAGTTCAGCACACACTGTAACCACAAAGATGGTTATTTATGCACATGAGCTCTGCTAAGAGGAAGGAGATAGTTGTCATAGTTTTGGCTGAGATAGAGTTAATTTATTACACAGAAATAAAGAAATATGCACTATAAAATAAGAAAAATATAAGTACATAGGAGTATGCTTATTCTACAAAATGTATTTACCATTTTGGAAAAAATATATCTTTTTCTGTCATGCCAAACATATTCACTGCAATCACACTAACACTTCAGTTTTGAATTCAGATTTCCTGTCATTTTCAATATGTCAAAACATTGTTGTTCAGCTTTAACACAGAGTAAAAGACACTCACCAGGAAAAAACATAAAACAAAACAAAGAAAAATTAACAAATAGTTGGTAGAATAGATTTTGTATTACCGACAGACAGCAATGTAAGTCATACTTAATCCATCAGCTTGCAAACAAACCAAAAAAATAACTATAACATCTACCTGCAATGAGGGGTAAATTACCAAAAAAGCTTCTCATTAGTTGCCAGCTTAGAATAACTTCAAAAGCAGTCCCTGAGCATCCAATAATATCTTTCTGACAATCTCCTTATCTCCTACAAGCTGTTGTGAGAGCTGAATCAAACCGACATGCCATGAAAACCACTTTCTAACAGTGTATATCAAAGGAATCATATGCGTCTGATCAGTTAACTACTTCTTTTCAGGTCACCAAAACAAGTTAAGTTTATAATTTGAAAAATATCAGACAGAAAATCTACTTCTGTCACATGAATCTGTGATTTCGCATTTCACATTGAAATATTATTTTTCGAAAGTAGAGTCGGGAAATTATTTAGGAAATTATTATTATTGTGGAAATTATTTGGAATAATTATTATTATGTTTTTAACTTCCATCTCTTTCATGAGACATATTAACACTATCTGCATTCACTTCTGCTTTGTAAACAGATTTAGATTAATAGCTTCATGAACACATTGTCAAAATAGAAATACAGGCTGTGAAGGCTGAAATCATGTATTTGTTCCAGAATGCTCTAGAATTTGAGATTAAAAGTCATGTATTTGTGTTTAAATATTTTCACTTGAAAAAAAGTAGATGGGATATGAAAGTTTAATTTTAACTCATTTTTATAGCTTTTAAATTCACTCGAACATGGAAAATTGGTTTTTTCTTATCTGTTCACATACAGAAAGACAATAAAGTCATACGACATTGGAAAAATCTGTAAATCCAAGAGCAGTGTGACTGCTGAGTAATAATTACAGTACATTTCAGACTATAAAAAAATATACTGTTGAGATTGCAAAAGCCTACACGTAAAAGTACACAGATGTTTATGTACATTCCTTCTTTTTTTCCATTAGTGCATAAAAGACAAAGACCAGGAAGGAAGTTTCATCAAGATTTTTTATCATAGTGTAAAATACTTTCTAAATAGCAGAGTATGTTAGAAACCATTGACATGAGTAAAGTGGAAGAAAACACCTATTTTTTTTTTCGCATCCTCAGCCATACAATCTCCAGAAAACCATGGCACAGTTCTAGAAAGGTCCATAATAAGATCCTCTAGTTTTATTCAGCCTGCCTCAACCACATATCATGTACTTATCTTTGATTTCTCTCTTCCTATGTAGAATAACAGAATCATTTAGCTTGGAAAAAAACCCTTAAGATCATTCAGTTCAACCATTTACAGCATTAACTGACAGAGGAAAGATCTAGATCTGGTAGTAAACATCTAGTTGGCCAAACCACTAGAAAAAAATCTGATTTTTTCAGGAACAGATTAATTCAATGAATTTTATTCCACACACTGTGTATGTAAATATTAGATGAGATAGCTGTGATGAGATGCCTTCTGAGAGTTGCTAGTGTCAGCATCATTTTTTATGCTTTTGAAATTCAAGAAATTTTAGAGAAAGGTGCCATCTTCAATGTTAGCAGTAGAACTCTGAACAATTAATTTCATACTTTGTCAGTCTCATCTAATTTTTCTTTCAATTCACTTCTATTTGTGGTTTTACACCCTCTTAATAAAATTATGCTAAAACTACTAGCATGCAGACAGTGAAAGTGACAAGACAAAAATTAAATTGTGACATTTGAATGACTGAAAATAATCTGAAAACCTGACCAGCTGAAATAAAGTCCCATATGATTCCCATATAAAAAGCACACATTGTTAGTCTTGTTAAAAAAGTGATTTTTAACTCACAGCATAAGAGTTCAGTAACTTTAACATGCATTTGATAACAAGCTGTTAAGAGACGCAATAGATTTAAAGATCAAATGTTTTCTTTCAGTTAGTATTAAGATGCTTGAAAAATACTATTCACTGAAGAATCCATATTCCATTAATTTAATGAGACTTCATTACTGATGTAAAAAGGAATCTGTGTAATATGACCCTCTATCATACAGGTGTGAGAAGAAAAATGCATTCAAAGGTATTATATATAACATTCGCAGTCATTCTATACCTGCAGTTACACTGTGTTGTACAATGTTAAGTCCTAAAAGGCTTAAAACAATAAAAAATCCCCGTATATATATATATCTCCACATGCTGTTTGCTTGATTTTTTAACACACAGTGAAGTTAAAGATAGGGTAATAGGTTGGATCAAGCCTTAGAAAAATTCTTATTTTTAACCTATTTCCTTCTAAGAACCTGCATGATCTCTGCAGAGACGTAACAGCTTTTGTAAGTATTGTTTTAGGCAGAGTATGTTTCATGCTTGTTTGTGAATAAGGCAGGCCAGTTTTTGAAGGAGATAATATCTAGAAAAAGGAAAATGCTCTGGCATATGTTTTAGGAGGAAGCTTGAAATTCGGCTTTTAGTGTAGAGTGAAGGGTAAAAAAGTAAGTGCCATGAGTAGAAGCTATTTCCAGGTGTTGAATTTACCAAGTATTTAGGAAAACAGGATTTCACAGTTTCTTGTAAACAAACAAGCTTGCACTACAAACATATACTGCATCAACATATTCTCATCCTATCTAGAAATATGTGCAAACCCTTTAATTCCAGTTGATCACTTTGGTCGTAAGAGTTAATAAACATGTAATGCATCTAACTAAAAGTGAATTGTGTTTTACTGGACATGTAAATATATTTGAGGAATATATTTGGACACAGTAAGGATACTCATAAGCAAATGAAATATCTCAGTGGTTATTTGCAGTCCCATAACACCATACTGTCAAACAATATACTTATCAAAGAATTAATATAAATTCAAGCTGAACACACACAACAAATCTTTGAGTAAGAAGATAAAAAATGTTCCTTTTTATGATGCATCTTCTCTCATTCTAAGTCAGCTTTTCTCTGTACAGAAAATATTTTTCCTGTCTAGTGATCGTACTGTAGGCTACCCCTCTTTTTTTTTAAATTCACATTTCTTGCTTGTATAAGGTAAAACTCAGCTCTAACTCTGAAAAGAAAACAATGTAGGTTGATTTGGATCACTGTAATACAGAAGAAATAACAGCTGGAAAAGATGGACATAAGCAGGAAGTTTCTTCCAGCCAGCTTCAGTTGTAACAGAAATGCAGAAATCCCTCAATGCAGACTTATCTAGATGCAGGACTAAACTCTGCAATGGGTATGTGTTTGTGTGCTTGAATGTCTATTTGGTTTGTGCCCAAACTGCAATTGGAGTGTACCAGGATACACTTTATATCTAGAAGTCTGCACTTGGGGCATAACAATCCCATGCAACACTACAGGCTTGGAGCAGAGCAGCAGAGTAATTTTCATGCCTATGGTAGACATATTATCTCTCCTCTGTCACTTCAGACATCCTTTTACTTTCTCTAAACTGAACTGTAAATCTCCTGTTTACAAGATGAATGATATCATGAATAACAGCATCTCAAAATATGCATAGATTTAACATTTCAAAATTGTTACTACAAGGAAACATATCATTATTTAATCAGTAAATAAATATTAGCAGTAATTATAGCTAGATACATGTAGTCATACACAGAGAGAGTATCATCTGTAGCATTTATGTGTCTTTAGTGGTAGCAGGTTCTAAATTAGTCCTGCATTAGCAACGGCCTTCCTCTTGAAGCTGAATTATATGAAGGGGATATTAACTCACCTGTTTAGACATCTCTAATGAACATGAGCACTAATAGATAGGAATTCACTAACACTTTTCTTCTTCATAACATTTAACAGAATGCTGCAGGAAGGACCATAACAGGTAGGAAATAACACTATCTTATATATGACTGTTTTATAGCCAGTAGGTTGAAGGAGGTGACTCTGTTCCCTCTATTCAGCTTTAGTAAGTGGAAGTAGCGTTTCCAGCTCTGGAGCCCTCAGCACGGGAAAGACATGGAACCACTGAAGCAGGTGCAGAAGAACATAAATAAAAATGATTAGAGGGCTGGTGCACCTCTCCTATGAAGATAGGCTTAGAGAATTATTGGTGTTTAGCCTGAAGGAGAGAAGGCTCTGGGGACATCTTCTTGCGGCCTGTCACTAGTTAAAGGCAGCTTAGAATAAAGATGGGGATATGCTTTTTAGCAATGGCCTGTAGCAATAGGACAAGAGGTAATTTTTGTTATTTCTTTACATTGACTCTTTAAAGGTTACACAGTCTCTAATGTAATTTTTGTTTTAAACTAAAAACTACTGAGAAGCCATTATCTATGAGATCTTGAAGACAATCTTAACTAGGAGAATGTTGTGAAGTATTAGTTAGGATTGTGAAGCAGATTTTTGTCCTTTTTAGACATTCCTTCTTTTATAGGATAGAACAGGATATTTCAGTTATTTTACATGATGCCAAATATTGTAGTGTGTGTAGTTAAAAAATAATGATGATGCATGATGAAAAATCTCATGTATGAACAAGCACTATCCCTTAAAATTCAAATAGATAGATGCAGAAAAAGTAGAGTAGTGGTAGATGATTAACATAATTTGTTCATTTGAGACAAAATATCAGGAAAAAGGAAAGTTTAAATGCTATAATATGTTGTGAAGAACAAAAGACAGTGTGAGACTCACTGCCTATTAGGGAATGAAATGAACCATACAAACTTTACTGAACTTTCAGTAAACACTGGGCAGTTGCTGCCACCAATTAAACTCTGATACCATTTTTTTCAATTACCAAAGGTAAGAAAGTTCTAAATTGTCTCAGGTTTCATCAGGAATGGATGGTGTTTCCTAACATGTCTTCAGAATAAAAGAGCATTTGACAAAACTCATGGGATGGAATTTGAGGGAATATGCATTATTTGGAAAAGGGTCCAGATGTGAGGAGTTTGAGGAGACTCAAATGAGAACTTAAATGGAACTAACACTTATTTTTTCAGGATTATGTACGTTTCAAATTTGTGGGAAAAAGTGACATTTTCTATGATAGGCAAAAAAGCCTTCTTCAACTATAGAAATAGGGTTTTTTTAAATTTTAATAGCAATTGTTTTGCTAAGCAAAACTAACATTTTCAACAAATGTACTATTGTCAAGAAATAACTGCAGACTTTGGAAGATTCAAGTTCCTATTCCTGGAACAATCAATGAATATAGTTGTACTATTTGAATTGTCTTTAAGGATTTTGTAACACTGTCCGTGACTTAGGTATGTTAGAGATGTGAAAGCAAGAATATTGGTCTTCTCAGTGGATTAGCAGGAAACTGGAGAGATTTATAATGGTAATCTGCTGTGATTCAAAGTTCATTTTGACAATGTTTCCACAAAATACTTTTAATTAAAACTGGAGGGTTTTTTCAGGTAAAATTAATTTTTTTAGAAAATTTCTGCTGATTTCATTTTGAAATCCCTTCTGCAAATCTGAATAATCAAAAATTATCAAATACATGCTTTAATCTTTATATAAAGGAGTAAAGTGTTTCTGACACCACTATACTGCATTTGATTAGGCTGGTCAAATAGGAATCAGACTGAAAAAAAAGAAGAGACACATTAACAGGTTGCTCTCCTTCAAAGGTTCTGTGTGAAACCTCTTTCTTCCACCAAACGTCATGCTTAGTCGAAAATTCAGTTAATGCTGTGAGTTATATTTAAAATATTTTCCTTCTGGCCTTGCTTTCGGGGTCATATAGTGCTTGAATAAACTCAGTTACCTGTAGGACACATCCTGATAGTGAAACGTTGCATTACATTGCCATCAAAATACTCTTTTTAGATTATAGTGTTGTTTTTACAGATAGTTACAGGGGAAACTTGTACAACGAAGAAAATATGAAGGTACAGAGTATATACTAATAACTTCAGGAAAAGAAGAATTCCTCTTTGAATTGAAAAGATCTGTTATATACACTGGACTGCTGATGATTACCAAACTATGATTCTTAAGTCATATGGTAGCACTACTTGTTATAATAATACTGCTTAAAAAATGTTTCCTTATTTTGAGACAATTAGTAGGTTTACTGACAAGTTTAGAAAGTTTGATATGCTTTTGTTCCTTTTTAACATCCATCTGCTAATATGTTAGAAACAGTGTTTCACTCCTGAAAAGGTAAAAACCAGTACTGTGTTGAGTATTTTGAGTACAACCTTATAGAAATCCAGTTTAGAGTACTTATCAGCCATCCTGTCAATGTAGGAAAATGTACAAAGTCCTTCCCAGAGAACTTTATGAGAATTACTTTTTAATGAGGAGTGCACAGACCAAGGCAAACTAACAGATACCCATACACAAGCTATTTCCTTCCCGCTGAAACACTTTTAAAACATGAGATTGTAAAGTTTTAGTCATTAAATGCCCTCCAAGAGCCATCAGACAACCCTGTCACTTTAAGAGCTCCTGTATAATGGAATAAAGTTTCAAGGGAATCAAATCTGTCCTTTAAGGATATAACATGAAGGATAGTTCCCACATTTTTATAGCAGCTATCCACTTTTCTACCATGCAGAAGAATGGCTTCAGTCCATATGCAAATAAATTGCATATGCAAAGGACTGCTAACATAAAATATTTTACACGTATTGTGAAAGTCATGTACAACAAGGTTATGGACAAAAAGAATGGAAGTGACAGATTATAGTAGATCTTAAACAGAACAGTCCTGAGCACCTGCAAAATCTTAGAAAAAGCCTCTTCCCCTGGTGCCCTACGCTCATTCAACTTAAGCTTCTGCCTCTCCCTGACCAGATAGAGCACTCTGTCTCTAAATGGACTTGATATTTCCTATTATTTTCTTGCTGGGATTCTTTATGCTCATGATATTTATGTGAGGCTGATTTCAGAGTATGTTTAAGTTTATGGTCCATCTCACGAACCTCAACAATACATTGCAACTATTAGTCAAAAATACCATTTGGCTAATGATGCTTAGCCGTTGATGACCTTTGCTGTACTATTTCTGATATGGAAATGTGATCTATCTTCTCCCATAAAGTGGAAACTTTAATCTAGACTGGAGATTTTACTCAGAAAGCAGAGTTAAAGAAATAAAAAATAATGTAGAAAAGTACATGAAAGTTTTCTCAAAAATGTCACATTCTTCTTGGGTAATTATTTCTCTATTTCCTAGATAAAAAAGTTTACCAGAGGAAAAAAAAACAATCTGCAGTCTGAATTCCATCAGTGTTCAAATCTCAGCAATCACCATTCCCTAACAATGTAGACTTTTCAAGACATATGCTGATTGAAGTTTCTTCAATCTTATTTTCTTTTGAGAACCCTTTTCCTGAATCTGAAGGTAGGTAAAGAAATTAAAAATATTTTTGTCACTAGTGTCAGATATGACTCAAATGCCACAATAAAAATAATTCTACCAAATAAGAAGTCCGTATTTTTACATAATCACTTCTCAGAGTAACGTTTATAGTGTTGCTGTCAAGAAATATTTCTACTTTATATGAAAGATGTTTTGAGACAGAAAAATACATAGCCTGAATTGGAAAATTATTAAATGAAATATATTTATGTTTCTTCATGTACACACATGCATATTTATTATAAACATACATATATATATGTCCTCTTTCTTTGGCAAATGCGGTGTCTCAGATGAGTAGGCAATTTTCTCACTAGTCACTAGCTTTATGTAATTACTATCTTCACTATTTTTCAACAATTTTAAAGATTACCTAAAAAATAAAACCAGTATTGTTAGATTTTTATAAATAAAGACTTCCTCCAGCTTCAAACAAACATTCTAATGATGCAATAACATGATATAGTGATCAAAGTGTAATTCACATACGTGCATTTACATTGGCTGAGAGAAAACCCGTGCATTCTTCATTAGAAGAACTTGTTCACTTAGAGTTTATCTTGTTTCTTCCACTTCTCCGTATTTTCTCACCGAATGTATTTGCAAAAGTCTCCTATGTCTTTCAACAGTCTAACAATGTGAAGTAATGCACGACATATGCAATGACATAACTCTTCTATCTAGTGTATGAACACTGAGCTGTAAGGTACATGCTGAAATAATTAGACATTAGTCTTACTGACTTCAATGAAAATTGTTTCTCTTTAAGAACTCATGAGTTTAATTCAAATATTTTGTGGAACACAGATCCACAAACAGAGAGTACATGAATCACTGAAGAGAAAGAAATATACAACTGCCAAGTTCAGCACATTGGATTTGGATACAGAATTAAGAAATACTACAGATCTAGACTTTAAAAAAATATACAAATCCCTGTTTTCTAATGAGTTCTTGTGTTGGGAGTTTATGGCAATTCTTTCCCACAGTAAAATACTTTCTAATCTTCTAATTTAGTTGGGTATCTGAACAATAGTGCCTAGTAATCACTTTCCTAACTGTGTGACAATTTTCAAACATGTATTTAGGTCTCCTTAATAGGTTTTGTTTCTTTTATATTGGGCCATAAAGTCCCATGCCATTGTCGTTCATTGCTGTAGTTTGATGTCTCAAAGAAAATATGCATTGCTGGTGCTTTCAAATATATTACAGATAACGGTATAATATTTGATATAACATAAACACACACTCAAAACATCTTTAAAGAAACTTTTAAACAGAAAGCAATCAGAATATAAAAGTCCTACTAGTTTATTAGGTAGATACTGTTTCAACCAGTGACTGCAAGTCAAATATACATTTTTAATAAAAAGGTACTGCAGTCTAGATAGCTTTGTGCAACTCTATGATAGAAAACAGCTATCCAGATTGCAGACCACAAAAGAATTCATCAGTTTATTATGACTTAAAAACATTATCAAAGAGTTTTTCTCTGACAAGGTGGATTTAGATAGTAAACAATGGTCTGCATTCATTACTGCCAGAATGATTTCTGTGAGATCTAGGTTAAAAACTAATAAATCACTTTTTATTGCTTAATGCAGCAGCTGAGAATAATATGAGGTTACTGACTCATCATTTTTCTATTAGCATGTTTCAGGTCTTTCTCAGAAGTACAAATTCAAAATCCACATACCCTAAAATATATGCTGGTTTTTTTCCCCAAAAGAACAAAGATTCTAGACATGCTTTGATAATGATTCTATGGATAGTAATAAAGACATAATAAAAACAGGTGCTAAAGAAAATTGTTATTTTAGAAAGATTATAAAAGTTTACAGCAAAATGAAAATTATAGTATGAATTCTGTAAAGACCTGGTTTCAAATACAAAATGGTTTTCCTTGTATGGTAAAGTGCTATTTCAGTTTGCATGCAAACCAATCTTTAGATGCAGGAGCTCCAGCACTGTAATCTGCTTAACCCACAAACTTTCATATAATATTCAAAAAAGGGACATCCTCCTACAGAATTCCTCAAAAATTCTACAAAATGGACAGAATAAAATGTTAACAATAACCTGTGTCCTGCTGAATGAACACACAACTTGAAACGTAAGGAGTGCTAGTAAGACATATAGGTTAAAAAAAATATATTCCAGCAAATTGGCTAAATGACCTAAAGAAAAAGGCCAACTCATGAATGATTCATAAATAGATAAAAAAAAACTATGCTCATTAGGCAGCTGTGGCTAAGCAGGAAACAAAAAGCTAGAATTTAGAAAATGTGGAATAGAAAGAAGTACAGGAAAAAATTGATAAAAGTCTGGATTATTCATAGAATCACAGAATGGTAGGAGTTGGAAGGGATCTTTAGAAATTATCTAGTCCAACCCCCCTGCAGAAGCAGGTTCACCCAGATCAGGTCGCATAGGAACATGGCCAGGTGGGTCTTGAAGACCTCCAAGGAAGGAGACTCCACAACCCCTCTGGGCAGCCTGTGCCACTGCTTCGTCACCCTCACAGTGAAATAGTTTTTTCTTATGTTTAAGCGGAACTTTTTGTGTTCCAGCTTCATCCCAGAGATAGTGAGATTGGTTAAAGAATAAGAAGAAAATTAGAAAAAAAAATTGAAAAATTGTGATTAATTTCCTCAAAAAGGTGATGAGTAAAAACTGATATATTGGAAATCTATGAAGTAATGAATGCTGTACGTGAAGATAAACTGAGAGCTTTCATTCTTCCTGCTGCAACGAATAGTGAGTAAAATCAAGAGTTTTCTTGAAAAAAAAAGTAAACAGTAAATATTTATTCATGGGGTGCATAATCAACACATGGAACTTGTCATTTAAGGTTGCAAAAAAATAGCAGAAATGCAGATTACTTAATAATCATTGACTATCTCATTGAAAATATATCAAAACATGAATATAATAATAAAACACATCAATACAACAGAGTGAATTCTTTAAAAAGTAATTTTGAAAGCTAGGAGTGTGATACACTGTGCTTTAGAGTTTTGGACTATTTGCAACTACCAGAAGAGATTTTCAGATATTTCCACATTTCTGAAGTGGGGCTTCCCTTACATTCATTGCTTATGGTTGAACCAGAATGCCAAATACAGTAACATTTATGTCATTGTAAGAAGAAACATCAGAAACTCTGAAGATTTAAATGAAGAGAATGATTCTTTTTATCTGTATTTTAGAAATCTTCAATAAAATGGTGTATCCATATCTAGCATATATAGCTAGCAACAGGACAAGGGGTAATGGGATGAAGCTAGAACACAAAAAGTTCCACTTAAACATAAACTATTTCACTGTGCCCTAGCACAAACTGCCCAGAGGGCCTGTGGAGGCTCCTTCCTTGGAGGTCTTCAGGACCTGCCTGGACATGTTCCTATGCAACCTGATCTAGGTGAACCTGCTTGAGCAGGGGGCTTCGACCTAGATATCTCTAAAGATCCCTTCCAACCCCTATTGTTCTATGATTCTATGATATCTGTGAGATCCTAGTGTAATAACTTTGGAGTCCACTTGACAGAGGATGAAAGAGGGTGACGGAGCCCTGGAACAGGCTATCTAGGGAGGTTGTGGAGTCTCCTTTCTTGGAGGTGTCCAAGACCCACCTGGACATGTTCCTATGTGACCTGATCTAGGTGGACCTGCTCCTGCAGGGGGGTTGGACTAGATGATCTCTAAAGGTCCCTTACAACCGTACCATTCTATCATTTTATGATTCTATGAAGATAGGTTCCTATTGATGGTGATTCTGGATAGAAGTCTAGTTTTTTCCATGTGAGAATGGTCTGTTATTGCATCATAAAGTGGTCTTGGAGCACTTGAATTTTGTTCCCTTTTACATATAGCTAAATCAAAAGATGTGCTCCAAGAGCATACTTAGTCTATTCTGACTACTGACAGGTATTCAATCCACAAAATAAAATCTCAGCTACTCAGAACTAAATATCCTGTAATACATATAATATGGATGCAGAGTCATTATTGCTAACTGTTTTACAGACCTGATTATATTGTACCATACTGTTTGCTAATGTGGTGATTGCTTGAATTTGTCCTCAGGAAAGTTTCCCCTTTCTCCATTGCCTACCAAAGATGCCTCCAAAGGATAAGGTATCTGAAATTGCAAATGTACATAGAGCCCCAAATCCACCACAAGATTCTTATGGAAAACAGTCATAAGATAAAAAGGAAAATCCTTTAATAAAATTAGTACCTTGTTCAAGCAGGGTAATGAGAGATAGAGCTCAACAGTCAGTTTTCAAAATGTGAAGAAATTACTGGTAAGATTCCAAAGGAATATGTGCTGGCCCATGCTGTTCATTATAATTAAAAGTTTTACATTCAGAGTAATATATATGAGGAAAACCAAACAATACTAATTATACCAGTGTACTACTCAGGAAAGTGATCTTGAAGACCCTGCAGACAGTTATCTGAAAATGTAGGCACAGTGTTTGTAACGGTTAGAAAGACAAATAAAATGGTTACAATTATTACTTAACATTAAATACTAGCGATATAACCTCATTATGTCAGATTGCAAGTCCATGACGCTTGGCTGCTGCAAAATTTTGTGACTTCAGAGAGTGTGTAAAAGAAGTTGAGAGGATAAAGAAAAGGATGGCATGGATTATAAGAGGTACAGAATATTTTTTCAATGTGGAAAGCCCTAGTAGGCTAGAACTGTTCTGCTTAGAAATCTGATGACTGAGCAGGATCAGAGAATCATAGAATGGCAGGGGTTGGAAGCGATCTCTAGAGATCATCTAGTCCAATTCCCCTGCAGAAGCAGGTTCAACTAGATCAGGTCACATAGGAACAAGTCCAGGAGGATCTTGAAGACCTGCAAGGAAGGAGACTCCACAACCCCTCAGCCTGTGCCAGGGCTCCCTCACCCTCACAATAAAACAGTTTTTTCTTACGTTTAAGTGGAACTTTTTGTGTTCCAGCTTCATCCCATTACCCCTTGTCCTGTTGCTAGCTACTATAGAAAAAAGGGATGCCCCAACCTCCTGACACCCATCCTTTAGATATTTGTAAATGTTAATAAGATCTCCCCTCAGTCTCCTCTTCTCCAGACTAAACAGCCCCAGTTCCCGCAGCCTTTCCTCATATGAAAGATGTTCCATTCCCATGATCATCCTGGTGGCCCTGCGCTGGACTCTCTCCAGCACTTCCCTGTCCCTCTTGAGCTGAGGAGGATATATCAGAAATCATAAGCAGTATAGGTGGAATAAATCAATAACAATATTTATAATGAGACTTTTTTCATAACACAATAAAAAAAAATTGGGCATAAATTTTAAACAAAAAGAAGCTCTTTTTTTTCCATACAATGCATAATAAAATTGCAGAGATTATTGGCAAAATGTATTATCATCCATCCAGTCTTCCTAAAGGCAAAGATTTGAATTAATCATACCAATTAAGAAACTGCTAAGTTGGAAACTGGGAGGATATACTGGGGAATATAGAAGAAATATTTACCCTATTGATGACAGTTTCCTTGTTTCATCCCAATTACCATTAGAAATGAGACAAACAGACCTTTGAATGAGTATGATAGTGATTTGTTCTTATGAATAGCAAGATTTAAAATCTTCTTAGGCTCTGAATTGAAAAACAAATACTAGCACTGAAATTTGAAATCTATTTTTGATAACTGCAATAAATCTACATTTTTAATATTCACTGAATTCAAGTGTAATCTTTTAAATTCCCATTGAGGGCTAGGATTGTGCTTTTTAAAATGACTCAATTTTTTATCAACTTTAGTAACAGGCTTGTAATTCAGTTTGATGTGACGTGTATAATTGTCAGTCAAATGTATGAACTGAATATGAAAAATCAAAAGAAGGTCAATTCTTTCTCCATGTAATTTAGTAGTAGAAATAAAAGAGGTATTACCTCTGCAACTAGGTAATTTATATTACATGTCAAAGGGCCTTTAAAGATATAAAGTGAATGTAGAAATAGACCACTAAGGAAACTTATTCATCCCTTTCCCCAGTAGAGAAGGCAAGTATCACTACATTAGCATACGTGGACAGTAATCTCATAATGAACGAAAATTAGTGGAGAAGAAATGATGGACAAAATAATGGGGAAAATAATGAAACTAGAATACTGAATTGACTGCAAAATTCATTAACAGTAATATTTAATACATGAAGTTTTTTTCATTTCCAGAAGAAAGCTTCTCAGAAGTATTTCAGGGGTAGATATATGATTAGCAACTACTTTGATCAAGAATACTCCTACTTTAAGATAAAACCTATTTTGTAAGAATAAGAGTTTAAAAAAAAAACCAACAATGTCACATGGCTTAAAGGAAAAGCGTAGGTATGCCCCTAAAATCTCTCTCACTTGGTACTGAACTATTGCATGATATTCATTATATGTTCACTCACTGCAATATAAAATAAGTCATGTTTTACACAGCTGTATTTATTAGAAACATCTCTACAATGCTTATTCTCATTTCAAGAGAATTTTTTGCATTGCTACTATATACCTTTCTGAAGGAAGTAGATGGGTTTGTGTATTCTTAATAGCAGGCAGTGCCGGCTTCCTCCAACTATTCATTTCCACAGGCTAGTATTTTTACAATCTTTTCTCCTGTCAGAAATGTATTCCTTGACTGTTTTAAATCTCATTGAAAGCATTCTAGCCTCCTGGGTTTTCATTGAACAACAAATATTTTAAAATGAATTATATAGACATTACAAACTGAATTGTACATACATGATTTTAAAGTGTCTCTATTTAAGCCTTCTCTTAGAATTATATCATCATGTTATGATCATTATTATTATGAAAATACATCTTAATCTATTGGTTTAATGTCTGAACAGACTATTAGACTTCTAGTATAAACTTTTTCCAAGTTGCAGGGAATGTGTTTTGTATTGAAGAAACTGACAGTTACTTCTGGAAAATTTGTATTTTAGAAGTGAAATGCAAGTATTTTCTAATATAAGTCTGCTTTCTTCTTCTCACTCACTGGTCATGAAACCAGTTTCCATTGAAAAAGTTGACTCTTATGGTAGGATTTTCTTAGAAGTTTCAAGAGGAGATAATGAGCAGGATGGAGGAAATAAAAGTAATGAAATTAAGTATAAAAACAGTTTAGTGATTTTAATTTAATACAGTAAAATTTTCTTAGCAAAGACATACAATTCTGGTTTTGATTGTAACGTACTACTTTAGCTGCTAAACTACACAGCAGTAATTACTAAGACACGATTTATTGTCATAGGATCACTAAAAATATTTTAAAGCTATCATAAAGAAGTTAATTAAACCACACCTGTGTGCTTTTAAATTTGATATGACTCAGTGATACATATGTGTTACTGTAGTTAAATTAAACTGTATTACTATAAAAATAATAATAAAATCTAAAGAATCAGAAATAAGTCCTGTAACATTTCCATCAAGAACAAGGGGTTTTCTTTAATTCCTCTGTTAGATTGAATGTCTTCTAATTCCTGACATGGTCCTAAATATCAATGTCCAGAGGAATGATTGCCATAAGATAGTCTTATTGGAGGAGCTGTAGGCTCCCCAGCAAGCAGTTCATTTCAATTCCTGTTGAATTCTCTGTCAAAAGCAAGAAAATAGTTATTTTCTTGACTTTCTTGCCTTCTTTCAGACTGTTCTGAAGGGAATAATGTTTTTATATAGTCATAATGCAGAATCTACAGACACTATACACAGATCAGTTGACAAAAGACTGTCTAATTACAAATAAATACATCAATCTTTTCTGCCTGAAGATTTCAGATAGCTTCTTGCAACCTTACAACGTCAAGGATAAACAAAGTATCTTTTTTTAGCAAAAGAATAGAGATTTATGTATTCTGATTATTTTATATGCTAAAATGACTCAAGGCACTGTAATATACATTTTATCAAAAATTAATCAAACATATATCAAGTTTTAATATTAAAAAAGCTTATAAAAAATCATTTGTCAAAATATTTGGAGAATTTAGTTTTCCTACTTTGTTTCTGTCATAACTCTAATTTTTGCAGAGATACATTCATATGTAATTTTATTTTTTAAAATCATAATTAAAAAGAGAAATTAAATATTAATACGTGAGATTCCATTTTTTAGGTCTCACCTCTGCAGTAAAACATGACTTCTCCCACTTTTACCTTGGCTAGGTAGGTGATAAATATTTTCTAAAAATTGTGAGAAACATTAGGTTTAGAGGGTTTTTTTAATTTAAATGTAGGCTATATTTTATGAGTCTGAGCTTCCTATTAAATGCAATACCTTTTATATCTACAAATAGTTGCTAATATATCTCAGTCTTGGAATCTTCTGGAAATTATAATTTATAATGTAGGTATATTTTTACCAAAAAATAATGAAAGTTTAGAGTCAGTGAGTACTGAATACTTCTTCTGATTGTTGTGAAATTCTGAAAAATTTATATCAAATGAATGAGGAATCATGATACAACCATTCTCTGCACCCACCATATTACTATTATTACTTAAATTTGTTTCAAGATATTACTAAAGAGCTCATACACCTGCAAATGTAGTTGGACTATAACAATTTTTGCCACACTTTCTAGACCACTAAGTAAATCTTGAAATTATAAAAAACCCCCTCATTATCAATAAATCTACAGAATAAAACTATTGATATTACTTCCAAGTATCTTTCTTCTTTTAGCTTGCTTCATGATGGCAGAATCCTCTCACACCTACAGGCTTTTTTTTTTTGTGATACAAGCACCGGTCAAACTTTTGGAGAAAAATTGTCCTCATAATCTATAGTTAATTTTAGAAATGCTGATTGCTTCAAAGCACATGAACAAACAAAAAAATAATAAATCAAGATAAAAATGACATCTTTCCAGTAAAAAGATTTTTGTTTTGCACTCTTATTGGCAACAAAAAGAAACCCTGAAGAACTGAACAAACATACTACAAATAGGTACTAATCCTTTTATTTTATAAACTCTTTGAGATAATCATACTTAGAGAGACATACACAAAATAATTTCTTTTATTATCTGCAGGAATTTATTATCTCCAGGAATTACAACTTTGACATATAACCTTTCTATAAGCCTTGCAAGTCACTGCTGCCATGCAATTTGGAAGATTATTCCAGACTTTCACTCCTCACTAAATTTCTATTCACAAATTATAATCATGCATTTAGTCTGAGTATCTGTATTTCCTTCTCAAGCTTTGTTTGTCTCAGCTAAATATGCCACTCACCTTAAATATCTCTCTGTAAAATAGGCATTTCATTTCCTAGTCATCCTGGGAGTTCTCTACACCTGTTTAAGTTAGTCTTTCTTGAACACAGGTTAGTGGAACTACAAAGTATTTGAAATTAGGTTTTAGCAATGCCTAACACAACACTTTATTACCCATCTCTCCTATATGCACTAATGCACCACAAAATTGCATTAGAGTTGCATCATACCAGTATGTCCTATCCATATCCCAGTCAATTGACATTGTCAGAACTTTTTACTCTTTTAATTTATGCAAGTTAATACAAAACCCCACTTATACCACTGAGAAAATCCCTAAGAATCAGTTTAATGTTACTATAAGTAACTTTTACTACTAGTCTCTATACATATAACTTTTTGATACTAAGTTTCAACCCATTTCTAGTGCTTCAGCTGAAAAACTTATCTAACTTTTATTGATGGTTCATCACTACATTAGCAACACCTTCCAACCTAGTATTACTCTTACTCTCAATAAGGCTTGCAAATACCTCAAGAAAAAGGAAACAAAGTGGGAATAGGTCCCAGTAAAACAAAACAAAACATCACCTCAATAAAAGGAGGCATTAATGTGATTAGATTGAAATGGAGAGTAGAAATATTGTTACTGTAACAGAAAATAATTACGAAAGAAAAGGTTGGCAACATCAAGGATGCAATGATTGATTTTATCCATTATTTTTAGAATTTCATGTGCCACATTATATATTAATAATATGTGCTAATCTACACAGATACCAGTCACCAACTCCTCCTACCCTAAGGGTTATTGAGGTAGTCAGTAGTAGTGTAGATAGAAAAATTATATAGCTTCTTGATTCATAAGTAATTCTGTCACTGGACAGCATAGGGTACTGTTCTAACCTCAGTATGTATCCAGGATACTTTATCAATGAAGCACCTCTTGTTCCAAAAAATAAATATCCAAGCTGATGCTCATGTGAATAAATTGCCATAGATACCATTAGAGTAGCTGAATTTCCTATATCCCAGAAATTTCTGACAAGCAGGATAAATTAACTAAGTCAGAATGCCTGGATAAATCATCTGTAATTGTTGGAGTTTGGGTTTTTTTCCCCTTGGCATGGATCTAGTTTATATCTGAAGTAACTTTAAAAAGCAGTTTGTGCTTCACTTTTGTGTTACAGTAACTTGCTTAAGAATACAAAAAGTCACTGTAAAGCTATTTATCAGCGAAGCTCTCTAAACTACTCTCGGATTTCACAGAAATATGTCACCAAATGCAGAGACACAAGATGAAATTTATAACAATCTGTAATATATGCTGAAGGAAATAAACTCAGATTATTTTTTTTTTATGCTTACTCCAAATATCATCTTACATAAGTTTATTTGCTACATTCATTTCTTGATAAGGAGCTGTTTACGTTGCCCTACTACAGTTTCATATTGTTACTAGGAAAAAACTTTATGTTGAGAAAATAGGCAATATGTAGGTTATCAAAAAATGAATGCTGATTAAACCTTTATTTTGCATTATGTATTCTAGAAATGTTTCCTATTTTAAATAAATTCTATTTTATATACTATTAAAACATAGTAGTCTTAATTTTATTCTCTCCAATTATAACATTAATTTAGGACTAAAATTACAGCTAGTGATGTTTAAAAAAAACCCTGAATTATCTTATAAAAACTAAACCAAATACATTCATAAGATTTTTAAAAATAGGTTTTAAATGTAATTTTTACAATCTATCAAGGCCAGAAGATATTTTAAGAGTAGACAGACAGCTGTGGCTATCTAACAGCTGTCTCAATGAGCTATGCATTGGTGGATTTCTCTGATGCAGGAATTATTGTCTCCTGTCTTGGTTTCTGTATCAGTGACAGACAGACACTCATTTCTTGGAGAGACAAGATTGAAATACTTCTCTTACTCCTACTCCTCTATTTTTATCAAAATCAGAAGTACCAATTTGAAGATGCACAGAAACAAAGTCAATAGTAACTGGTCTCACCAGCCACAGATGAGGTTACTATATGTGCATCACACAGAGAACTTTTCATAAGTTTTTCAAATTAAAAACATGGCCATATTCAAGTAAGTTTCTCATTTATGTGACATCAAAATTATTACTTCCGTTTTTTGTTAAATTATGTACAAAGTATGTGACTGAACTATGAATTGGGTTATCTAATTAATTTTAAGATATCTAAATGTTTGGCATATGACCCCAATGGCTATAATTTACTTTTCAAAGGAAAAGATTACACAAAGGCTTTCGATAAAAAAACATAGGTATTTAAGACACATTAGATGCAATCAAATGAGGTAAAAAGCTTTTGAAGAACAATAATTGAAAAAATATCGTTAATGGAGAGAAAGTACAGAAACTTAGGAAATACATCATTTGGTATAAACATGTCATTTATTTCAGAAGAATCAGGGACTAACATTAATGACAAGGTTATTAGCAAGTCTATAAGACCATTTGAAACAAGCATCAATAGAACCTTTAGATCTTTAGGTAATAACCCTTAGGTTATCTGAGCACTTCAGATCTAAGCTTTATAATTTCTAACATCAAGATCTCACAAAATCTATCTAGTCAAAAACTGATAACTCTAGCAAAACTTTGAATCTGTGTATTAACCTCATTAACATTTTTAGCAAAGAAGATATTTTGTGTCTGAAAAGGTCTTCCCAATGGAACAGGGCCTTTGAACAAACTGCTGACTTGTCTAAAAGACAGAAAGAGACCCAATAAAACTAGAGAAGAGTGTTCCATGCAAATACCAATAGTTTAAAACAAATACTATTTACTTCATGGTTTAAGATTCTTCACATATCTGTACAATAAAGGAATTTATTCTATAGCCTTTCTGAGCACGTATTACCTTCATACTTAAAAGATGTCTATAGAGACAGGCTTTCTGAGGGTGAAGAGAAATATGGTGGAAACCTTAATATGAAGAATTACTATTATTTAACATCAAATATAAAGGATTGGCACTCTTAAAAGTTCAAAACCCATATAGCACCTATCAAAGATTAGGTCAAAGCAAGGTTTCACTCTAGTCAAACATTCAGCTGATTCCCTCATGCCAAGTAAATCTGCATGAAAAAACTAGTTCCTCAAATATTGTTTAATGTACTGAAGTCAGGTTATGTGTTACTTGCATATTATTATCATCACTATAGTGCTTATTTATGGACAAACTATTCAATTGATTTTTATATAAAAATATTGACTTGTGTAATAGAACATTTCAAATAAAATTTGGAAGGAGCATTAATACACAAACTGCTTTGCTCTCAAAGTTTAATTGGCAAAAGAGTAGACTTTGTTTGACTTAATATAGATATGCTTCTAGTGCTTCTTTATTAAAAAACAAGGTAATAAATGTGGTTTTAAAATATGAATTTTTAGTTATTTACTTGCATTGGTCTGACTATGCTTATCTTTTAAGATAGACTTAAGATCTACAGTCCTTGGAGGAGATGTAAAAATTCACATTTACTTCAATAAAATAAGGTTTGTGAATTAAATCAATAATACTATGACAACTTTCAACATGGATAATGGTACTGCTAGCAAGGCAAATAACAGTGTGTTTATTTTTCTAACATTCCATCTACTTGTCTGAAAAACAGGTTGCAACATGACTGTCACAAAAGGAAAGTCAGAATATTTTGTAACAGTTGCATTTTATCCAGTGAAAGCTTGAGCAAAAAGGAAGCATTCTTACTCCTTAGACTAAGTCTATTAAAAGAATGCTAAAGAGAACTGAGCATGCAGATCATCTGGAGAATTCAGAATCTAAAGTGATTAATTAGACCTTATTTTGTCTCTAGCAGATTTACTAAGCTTTTTTCAACTTAGCCCCATTGTTTGTAATTACTAAAATCACACCTCCATTGGCTAGTCTTAGTTGCTTCATGCATGAACAGCAATCTGATTGAGCACTCTTGTTAGGACTTCATTCGTCATTGTAATTAGCCATAATCATAGCCTTCCTGGGTGCATGAGAATGTGCAAACGACCGATTCACAACCCCAACCTATTTGAATATGAATCTTCTCCGTAAGTAGCAATAAAATAGTGGAAACAAAGCAGTTTCTCTAGGGAATTTTGTAAAGCATCCCTGTCTCTAATTCTCCCCCCTTAAAAATGTTCCCTTTCTCATATCTGAATTCTGTTTGCTAAAACAAGGCTTGCTTAATGAAGACAATGGCTTATTATTTCTTTAAGTGGCACAGCAGGGCCCAAGTATTACTGGCCCAGCTCTTTCAGTCTCTGCCAAGGACACAAGGAACAAAGGGGCAGGCAGTAACGCGGGGCAAATAGACCTCTCCTTACACTGTAGTTTAAGAGCACTTTCCTCAGAGTAAGACCCAGGTCTCGCCTATTCTGGAACTCAAAGACAGGGTCTTTTTCTCCTCATTCCTGTAAATGACTCACACAGGGCAAAACTGGCTGACTGCAGGAGTCGTCCCCGAGGTGGAGGGGCCGGACAGTGGAGGAGGGGTGGCATAGATCGTACCGCCACAAACGCATTCATAGTGAGCCACCTAATGGTCGCTAAATGGTTGCTCCTTCTCATCTCCAGTGCAAAGATCCTAAGGGAGACAGCATTGCAAATAGGCACTGGGTGACAGCCAGATTTACTCTCGGCCAAAGTAAAGAATCGGAGTGAGGGGGAGAGAAACCACGAATTTCGATGACCTCAGCTCTGGCACGATGATCTAGTTAATTTTTTTAGCATGTTTAGCAATATTTCTGTGAGAATAAGTCTCAGAAGCACATTAAATATCAAATAAAAGAATTATTAGTTTGGTCGCAACACATCTCTGGGATGAAACGAAATTATGACTTGTATAATCCCAGAATCAGCCTTTCTTGAATAATGAATATGAATTGATATTTTGTTTGTTGAGAAAACAATAATATGTAATTACAGCCTGGAATATCTTATCATATAGGCTTGCAGTTTTGTTAATACATTTAATTTTGAAACTATATTACTTTTATCAAGATGCTAACTTAGTTTATTTTCCTGCTACAATTTCTAGTTTCCCCCATCTTAATACAACAGTAAGGCAATGATATTTTATTAACACAAATATTTTATTCAAGTAACAATATAATTAATACTTAATGTGAATTATATTAATAAACTATAAAGTAAATATTTAAGTAGAAAGTTCCTTCAAATGAGCATGTAACTAAATTAACAGTAGCACACTTAATTTCAATGGATGATATAAAGACAAAAAAAAAAAATATTGATCTCTGTACCTATACAGCAGAAATGGAAAGTTCAAATGATTCACACTTACAGGCTTGACTCAAAGATTGTTAGTTGTAATTAACATAACACCTTTTTCACCTTTATAAAAATAAAAAATCTGACACTTCATAAAAAAAAAAGAAAGCTCTCAGGATTTCTTGCAACTAATTAACATGATAGCTACTAGATTACACAGTAAATAATTTTGTAGATTCATCTTCACTACTTTTAGAACTCTTGCTAAATGCGGGGACAGGAGAGTTGACACTGAGGAAAACAGAAAACAGTGCTGAGCTATGCTTTCTGAGAGACTGGTGAAATCTATGGTCAGAACACCTTGAAGAAACTGCAGTATGGAAGAGATGCAAATTAAATCCTGCTAAATGTTGTTCTGTCACACTAACTTAGAAAATAGTTCCATAGCAACCATTTCCCTGTCAAGCCTCACAGTCCACGCTGAAGAATTTTTCCCAGGTGCTGAAAGAACAGTACTGTTTTAATTAGGATGGCAAATACTTCCTAAGTAACGGTGTTCAGCAAGCTGCCACATAAAGGCACCTAGTAACATACAGGTTTATGTCCTCTTCTGTTACCTGACTACAAATAGAAATCAGAGAAGCAAACAGGGCAGACGTAAAAGTTTTGTGACAGTAGCTGTTGCTCTCCTGTTCCATCCTTTTGGGTACAACTCTATGTTGCCTGTTGCTGCAAACACTCTCTTAAGAGTATTTGTATTCTGAAGTCATCACTGGAAACCTAACAAGACTGCAAGATAACCTCCTGCCCTTCAGTAAACAACCATGCTGAAAAGTCCCCTTACCTCACTACATAAAACATTTAATAAGAGATAGGCCATTCACAGAAGTGTTGCAACTTTCTTTGGGTTCAGTTTTGTTGGTCAACTGAAGCAAACAAAAGAGTTTCTGTTACTTCTACAGCATGCCTCTTCGGTAAAGGAAATAGGTGAGAGATTCTCAGTTCAGTGAGAGGTATGTCACTCTTTCTATTTAATTTAGATTTTAGGATTTTATTCCCCATATTTGACTGATATTTTAGGTAATCACTAGATAAAAAACATGTTGGATTCTTTATATCAGTACACTTTAAAAGCATATTCCATTAAATTGAAAGGTAGTACATGAAAAGAAAATATTTTAGATCATTACATACAATTTAATTTGTTAAATTATAACAATATGGAATAAGATGCAAACTATTAATGAATCATCATTTTATTATAACTTTACACTATTTCACCAAATTACTTTAACACTTTTCTGCATCAAAAGTATTAAAAATATGAGGAATGAAGTTCATTTAGCCCATGTATTCTAAATATGAAATCTGTAGGATGAGATTTGCATGTTCCATTCAAATGAGATACTACTGCCCATTAAAAGAAAAATCTTGTCATGATTGCAAACTCTTTGTAAGTGCATTCCTCTTTCTATGGAAGGAGTTAAAGGATTTTTCCTATGCCTTATGCTTAACTCTTCTCAGAAAGATGAAACGGTAACAATTCTATTATTTCACATCACCTTTTCTCTAAACACAGATTCTGCTGCATTGAATGACAGCTTGTTAAGAAAAAGTTCCTGCTACCTCAGCATATTATAGGTATGATAGACTCACTATTACTCTGCTGCTGTTTTTCCTTTTACTGTGTGGCTACTGAAAATTTGTGAAATTTAATGTCTTAGTTGCTATTAAAAGCTTTTCTGTAAAGTTCATTAACAAAGACTAACTTAAAACAAAATTTAGATAACTTTATCATTTTGTGATATTTGTTATGTAAGTCCAGCCAACTTATAGCACGCAGCCTTTTCTGTAACATGAATGGAGATGATATTCTAAGCTAGCTATAAAATACACGTATTTTCATGTAAGTATATAAATATTTATATGTACATTTAATTGATTCTCAGTGCAATCATTACTAACAAACTGTTCTCCCAAACCATGTATTCCACAGAATTATATTTATGACCTAAACCTTTGGGTAGCTGCCTGGTTGCATAAACACAATGCTGCACAGTTTACTTTGTATTCCATGAAAATAAGATCTTGTATCAATTTTATTTTTTCTTGTATACTAATTTCAGACTTTTAACAGCTCATGTTCTGTGGGATTTCTAAATGGCAATGCACTTTCTATGTGGCAATGACAGAAGACAGTAATTTAGCTTAGCTTGATGTCACACAGAGATACAGTTAAGGCTGAATACTTCATTTTAAGTTGGCCACCTCCAGCATGGTTCAAGATAGCAGTCATACATATTTCCTTTTCTTACTAAAATGTAACTGATTGAGAATAATTAGTCATAAACAAATGCATTGGTTCTTGACTCTATTGAGGTAAAAGTGAAACATTCCTACTGACATCATAGGTGTAAGATTAGGCTTCAAGCTATTAAAAAGCTGCTTACTGAAAGGTATTTTCAATACATATTGATGCATACGATTTCATAGCCCTATGAAAAATTTAAGATACATCAACGTATCTTTAACAGAGAAATTAAAACATTTCATTTTGAGTTTTGAGGTTTTTCTTATGTAAGAGGTAGAGTTTTAATTTTTGTCTTCAGTAAGACAGCCCTGTATTCATCTATGCAGAAATATTATTTTTTTCTTTAGAACACGTCTGTAACATTAATTACATTAGAATTAGGTTATAAATAGCTAAAATGTGGCATTACAAGAGATATTGGTTTAAACCTTCATTCTAGAATATTTTCAGCATTTCTCCACACTGCACAGTGTAGGATATAAAAACATATATTTATCTTTAAAATAAAGAAAGGATAAATACAGGTAGGAGAGATGGAGAAATATTATAGTAAAAAAATAGAGTGTACCTCTAAATTTGCACCACTGAGCACTATAATCTTAGGAAAAGTAATCTTCCTCCAATCAACATAGTTGATTTATATTAACATACTCAGAGAAGAAAAATGGTGTAAGTTTGTTAGCAGCTTCGTACCTATGAAAACTTTCTTTGGCTAAAGAAGCTGAAAGGTCTGTTTTTAGAAACAAATAACTTTAGAACAAGAAGGAGCAACTGAAAGATGTGCTGGAAGGCCCCAGATACCCTCTTCGTGCCTCTGACAAAAAGCTGATGTTTAAGGCCAAAGAGTATTTTGCTTTAAAATATTGATACATTTACTTAAATGCTACAATGTTTTCCAGAGACCATACCTCAGAGTCAGGGATCTGATTTGCAGAAGTGCCAATTAGAAAAATAAACAAGACTTCATTCAGTTTGATTTTAGAAGGAAAAGATGGCTTCAGGTCTGACTGGAAAGTACATTTTCTAGGTTTTTAACTGAAACCTTTGTTTCATTATATTTAAATAGTGAACTTGCTCAGGCTGTACTCCTTCCTAGTTTCTCACAGGAGTCAACTCTATCCCAGCTCAAACCAGAACATCATCTTCTAATGAATCATTAAATTATTAAAATAATTATCAGTGTTAGCTTAGAGTTACAAATCTAATATGAAGTCTACCTCTGTGATCTTTCTTTTTATTTGCAAGATAGGTTTAATAGTGTAAACTGTGTAAACTAAACTGATAAACTGTGGGTGTCAGGAGGCCGGGACGTCCCTTTTTTCTATAGTAGCTAGCAACAGGACAAGGGGTAATGGGATGAAACTGGAACACAAAAAGTTCCACTTAAATATATTAAAAACTATTTTACTATGAGAGTGAGGGAGCCCTGGCACAGCCTGCCCAGAGGGGTTGTGGAGTCTCTTTCCTTGGAGGTCTTCAAGACCCGCCTGGACGTGTTCCTAAGCAACCTGATCTAGGTGAACCTGCTTGAGCAGGGGAGTTGGACTAGATGATCTCTAAAGGTCCCTTCCAACCCCTACCATTCTATGATTCTATGAACATTTATGAGATGATCAGATATTACATTGAGATTAGTATTAAAAAGAACAGATTAAAAGGATATAGAACAATATATTCCTCATGCAATGCTCCTAGGGACCACTGATTTTATATTTTAAAATTTTATCTATGTGTAAAATGTATGTCTTCCCTCTCTCCCTCTGCTGCTTCTCTTTACTGCCTTGGTTCCCATTCCTTTCAGTTTCACCACTGCAAATTTCTGTGTGGTTGAACTCAGATTACTGTAATGACCTAAATAAAAATAAACTAAGAGAAAAACAAAACAAAAAACAAAACAAAACCCCATCAAAACCATATTTTTTACTGATTTTAAGACCTACCATTTTAGTGATCTGATTAATAGAATTGAGACCTAAGTGCAAGTAAGGGAGCACTGAACTGTTGCAAATGACATGAACAAACAGATGGAACATTTTTATCTGGTTCCGATGCAACAGCAAGTGTTCATGTAGCTTTATCCCCAGTGAACTATCCATCCTGTATATTAGATGAATTGAGACCTTAAGGGGAAAATATATGTTTCTGTAGTTAAAGAGCATAGTAATGACTCAAAATACCATTTTTGTTGTTTGTGATGTATGGAGTTTCGTAGTTTGTTAAAAAAACAAATGAAAAATTAAGATCTATTTGGCATCATACCAACACCAACAATATTTAGCAGCAGGGACAGAAGATGCAATCCAAAACTGTGATCATTTCCACATTAATATGTTGTTCGTCCTCATCCTTAGGTACAGAGTATCAGAACAGCATCTAAATACAGAAAGTTTCCCAGAAATCCAGTGCTATCACCAGAACACAGATATTAAAAAATTCTGAGCACCATAACTTTCTTCTTTCTAGCCCACTATCTCCCTTTGAATAAGTCTGATTCTAAAAACACAAGGAATACTACAGGCAAGTAAAAAGAGTCAAAATGTTACCAAGCCTGGATATTTATACTCAGTTATCATTCTTGAAGTGTAGTTGGATTGCTTACTTTGGTCTAGCTTTAGTTAAAAAACATACTGCAGCCAAAGGAGTGCAGACTGGAAGTATTTTTTAATTCCATAGGTTAGATATTATTTGCTTGAACAACATCACATCTTTGAGGCTCTCCAGATATTTCTATAGTTGTGTAGTTTCTACAGTTCATGCTTGAAAACTCATCTTTACATTGCTATTTCTAAATTACCAAAATGAACTAAATATTAATAGGAAGAAAGAACATTTATGAACATGAAACAGTAAAAGTAAATGAACAAATGGACAAATGGGAGATTCACAGAATAAGACTTTTGTTTCTTAAACTATAAAATACCATATTGCCTTTCTGGTATTATTGGAATCTTCATGTGAGTAAGATTATCTATGTATACAAGAATTCTGTGGAGTAGATCTCCCGTTAGGCAACTTTCGGTGTCCCCCATTTTCACATGAAAGAAAGCAAGCTAAAATTTGGAGCTAGAATTTTAGAATTTCAGTTTTCTACATTCACATTTATTTTAAAAGTACTTTCTTTCTGCCTATCTCAAGCTCTTCTCATTTATTTGAAATATTTTTCAATTCTACCTCACTAGTTTAGGTACTTGCTTAGAACACTTTTCTTGTTTATTCCAAGTGAACTTCCACTACAAAAGGATATTTCATATATTTTGCCTTTTGATGTTTATTAACCAAAACTGTTTTTAAACTGCAGTATTGAATCCTTACTACTGCAATAGCAGTATGTGATTCAGGATGGGTAACAGTCCTGTTCCCTTAAGGGTTATGGTGATTGCTATGTTGAATAACAGCCAGTGGTGCTCCTATCACAAAGTAAGCAAATTCCATCTTGGGATGCATGAATAAGAATGGGGCCAGCAGGTAGAGAAAATTTAACAACCTCCCAAAATAGGCAATGGTGAGGCAATGTGTAAAATGGTATGTCTTGTTTCCTTGCCACACATTAAGGAAGATGTCGAGGAACTGGAGAGTTTAACTGAATTGATTCAGTTGGTGATTACCAAGATGGCTATCAGATAAATTAATTAATATTCCATATATTGCCTCTAGTCTCTGGTATTCAATAGCTCTGTAGGAGATTTGTGAAATATTTTTTCCTTTTTTTTTAACTTAAGAAGAAAACAGATAAACCTCACTACTTGAGGCACTTTTAGAACATAATGCTACATGACAGGTACTGTTAGAATTCTTCTGCTTTCATTTAAATCATATGAAATCTAGAGGGCCAAAGCACTCCGTACAATGTCAATAGACTAATCATAGTAATTTTAAACATTTCTGTCTTTCCTGTATCAAGAAGGGATCTTCCTCAGTAAACTACATCAATTTCAAACTCTTCAAGAAGAATCAGAACACAAGCTTACAGAGCTGTTACAGTGTGTTGACTGTAGGATCTAAAGGTGGAGGTGCTTTTACATTTCACCTTTAGTTATGGTAAACTGAACATGAATGCAAATCCCAGATTTATGGATGCAATTGTAAATGTACCTGATATCAGTAGAAAGTGATAACAATTATGCATTGAATACCTATATATATATATAACTGTAAATATTCAACATGGAAATATGTAGATTTGAGTTAAAGGAATGTTAAACATATGATGGAACAAATTAAGTCAATTAACGGTATTTAAAGTTGAACCATTAATTCTGGGCCTCAGTTTCTTTACCTGTAAAACTTCTATGCTTCAGAAGCATTATTAAGTCTTACTCATTAAGCAGCAGTATATTACATCATTTTTAAAAGAAAGGTAATGCAGAAATACAAACAGGATCATCCGTCTAATTTCATAGACTTACAGAATAATTTACTTTGGAAAATACTTCTGGAGCTCACCTTGCTCAAACCCGTGTCCTAAACACGGGTAACTATTTTTCTGCTACCCAGCTGGGCTTTCCCTTATTGGACATTGTGATTGCTGACTCTTGTCCTTTTGTTGTGCACCACTGAAAAGTATCTGGATCTGTCTCCTCCATAATGCCCCTTTAGGCATTAGAAGTCTCCAATTAGATCCTCCTTGGCTTTCTCTCAGCTGGGCTAATCCAAACCAATTCTTCTAGTGTTTTCCTATGACCTGTGCTGCAGCCCCTTGGTCGTCTTGGTGGACTCGCTGCCAAATCCTCTCCAGTTACATTGATATCTGTCTTCTATTTCTGTGGGCCCAAAACCAGACACAGCCTTAAGATTAAATAGAAGGGAATAACCCTTTAACTGAGATCCTGACTTTATACTGGCAATACCATCTAATATGTGGTTAGCCTTCATTCTGCAAGGCTGCACTGCTAAGTCATGATGAGTTTGCTGTCCACCAGGACTCACAGGTCCTTTTCTGTGTAAGTGTTACTAGCTAGTCAGTCATTCTTCAACATCTCATTTCATTTAATATAAGCAAAAATAAATCCATCAAATTTGGGACTTCAGAAATCAAACTCTCTTGAAGTCAATAACAGTAGGTCGAGAGAGGTTCTCCCCCTCTACTCTGTCCTTGTGAGATCACATCTGGAATACTGTGTCCAGTTCTGAACCCCTCAGATCAAGGACAGGGAGCTGCTGGAGAGAGTTTAGCACAGGGCCACAAAGATGATGAAGTGGAGCATCTCCCTTATGCTGAAAGGCTGAGGGAGCTGAATTCAATTGTGAACTGAAATTTGTTAAAAGGAGTGTTTCTGCCTCAGACACAGGCTTTAACTGAGGCCCTCAGTCTAGCAGCCTAGGAATAAGAGCAGTAAGGTTCCAGTGCTGTTATTAAATGGCAAGGCAATGCACAGGCCTCTCATCAGAACTGGTCTTTTTAGGTCAGAAAGGACAAAATAAGCAGCACAGAGTGGGAACATCACTTACAATACAGGCTTATACAGATATTTATGATTTCCTAAGTATATGACCACTGGATTCTAACCCTAGTAGAATTTCTTTGGATATGAACAGAACACACCAACGACAATTATATTACTTTGTCAGATCAGAAATGTTATTCAGTGCACTTACTCCACATTCTAAGATGAGATTCACTACAATACAACTGACATTCTGAAGAGACATGTATTTAGACTGAAGTATACACTAAAAGCAACATACTTTTTTAGCCTCACTCTAGCCTGAGCGATCTTTCATCTGGATGCTCATGTCTAAAAAATCATTATTTGTGATTTCCTGAGATACTTGCCTACCTTTTTGTATTAGTTCCTGCACATATGAACATGGTACAAGTCTTAAAACCTAGAAAATCAGTTCCAGTGCCTATTACTTAAATTAACAATTTAAAACTATAGCTAGGGTTTTTTTAATTTTAACTCTAGTATTATAAATACAGACTTCCACCAGGTCTTACAGCACTTGTTTCATATTACAGGGACTATTTAGGTGGTATTCCTTTAAAATCCAAATAAGATACATTTTTAACGTGATATTGATGGAAGTTACAGGAGAGAAAACTAACAACCCACAGATTTTGTCACTTAGTGCAAAACCTGTAGTATTTAGAATTTCCTATAATTGCCATTTTCCTGAGCATTAATGTGTAAAAGCCAAAAGCTAAGGGGAATGATCTCATTTCAATATTTAGGATAATGTATTTTAATTCTGATAACCTACCACATACTACTCCTACTGTAAAAAAAATCCACACTGCTATTAGAAATACAAATATAGACTCGGTCTTCACATTTTTCATTAAAAAAACACAATTCAACCATCTCAATAAAGTTTTTATCAGACATATTAAATAATTTTTAAAGATCTTGGCCATTAATGTTTTAAAGCTGCAATAACAATTTGAAACTAGCACTTTTTAAGAAAGTTATATCATTATGAGCGAAAACAAATTTAAGTATCTTTTTCCTCATTTGGGAGGCAGGTACATCACAGTAACACCACTGTAACATGGTATAGACAACAGCATCAGTTCAATGGGTTTGATCATAAGGCATTAAGGATGTGTTTAAATCTCTGCAGGAACAGAGCTTTTTTATGCCACATTGATAGCTATTTTATCAAACTGAGTGGTCAACAAGTTTCAAAGGGAGATGGAATTTGGGGAAAAAAAGTAGAATTTAAGTCTTGCTGTTTTAGGAAGTTTTCATGAGTCTTAATCTGAATGACTTATATTCAAGGACACATTTACAACATAGTAAAACTTGTAAAAATTGTTCCTTACTTAAACCACTTCCTGCTGAAGACAAACTCTTCTCAGATAAGCAAGAGGAGATACAGATGAAAGAACCAACAGGGAAGAAAGTAAAAGGACAACACAACTAGGTATTAAACAAACAGATACTATTAATTAGCAGAATATTAACGTGAGGAATATGAGCAGTGTTGACCCCAGATCATAACTCTGCACCATAGTAGATGTGAAAATGAATTTGATGTGAAAGGATCATAGAGGCTAGTGACAAGAAAATGTCACTGAAATGATGAACTAATTTATACTTTGAAAAGGGTATAGGAAATGAAATGGAACAGAGGGAGACAAATTTGCCTCACATACATGCCATACATAGTGGACAAGAAAAACAAAACAATGAAAGGGTAACAAAATATTTAGTGTTTATAACAAAACTGGTGAGAACAGATATCCACTATAGTACATTCCTAAAGTACAGACATTTGTCAAATGTTTTTAGAATATATTTTCAATGATAGTGAACTTTTCTCTTTGTTAGAGACAATGTGAAGTTTTCCTAAATATTTCATTCTCCTTTACACCATTTCCCATTTTATAAAGCCATATTATAACTGTTTAACACATCTCTTCAACACAGTGAAATGTTCACAATTTGTATTTAATTGTCACAGATTATTAGCTCTACATTTTCACCACATTTAGTCAGTCAATAGCATATACAGTCTACAAATATCCAGTATATATGCTGGGTACTGATTTAAATGTTTGAGGAGCTATTTATAGAAAAGAATTAATTCATAAGAGTGGTCCAGTTAATTATAATTCATAATAGTGACCTAGTTAATCTGAACTACTCTGCTTTTCTTTATTGAGTTATATGACATTCAGAAAATATACTAATCTGTCAGTTAGTGCACTGTATCTATGCCTACACAACACTGTATGATTGTGGAAAGCTACAAACCCATTTTTTTTCTTACAGATGTTACAGATACCTCAACAGGCAATAAACTCATACTTCCAGAGAATGATTCTTCCTGCTATGCACATGTACTTTTATACTACACCTCTGTATTTTTCAAGGCAAAATCTGCCCTCAAATTTTCACATTAAAAAACTGCATCATTTCTACATTATCTTCTTAAATTAAAAATACATTTAACTGTATGTCACTTTACCAAGAAATTATAAAAAAAAAAAAATCAGACTTGGTAAGATAAACTAGTTGAGAAAATCATTATTCAGTCTCTGAGCCTCAAAGTACAATGCTCACAGTTTCTGACTACCAGAAATAAAAACATCAAACACACATTGATTTTTTTTGTTGTCAATTCCATTTGTTTTGTCACTTGCCACAGAATTCTGTAATATTTGGGTAAAAGGAGAAAGGTTGATATCTAATGGACAGAGAATAAGCCATCTATTAATTGGGACAGGGCTCAGAAATCACCTTCAGAGTAGATATGGAAAATTCATCAATGTTGTATTTATGGCACCGAACAAAGCTTTCTGACATATAAGAAACACTTTTAAAGACAAATGTTTCTGCTTGCAGCTTAAAGACTGAAGTGGAACAATTCCTAGCAATTCTAGATGGTAATCTTTGCAACTAGGAAAAGCTTATCCTGTCTGAAACACAGTATAACAAGATCTCAGACATATTGCCTACTTAACTTCTAAAAAGTTTCTATCTTTAAGAAGAGAGGTAGTTGTTTAACTGAAGGAGGAGGAGCCTCTTGTATGTTTGGTATTTTTTGTTAATCTAACAGTTTCTGAAGTTTATAACATCAGTTGTGTCCTCTAGGGTCCATAGTAATGTGAATTGTTTTTATCCAAGTGCCTAGCAAATCATTGTCACATAGCAGTAGTCGACCTTTCTTTTCAATCTATGCACTTTTCAGGAGTTATAAATCAGTTGACTTTCAAGCTCAATGAGATGGCATATGCCCTGGTTTTTAGAACAGATGGAGGCTTGGGGGAAAATTGTTTCTGCAGGCTTGCTACAAGCAGCACTGCTCCATAAAAGTGAACCATTTGCACTAATTTCTCACATAAATTATACAAGCAGGGAGCACCAGCCCATTCAGCAGAAAATCTTTCATCTAGCTTTCAGAGGTCATTTAGCAAATTTAAATTAAAGTTATTTCTGATACATGGATGGGTTTTCATTCCATACACTTTCAAGAGATGGCAATTTACATGAAATAAAGGAATGGCTTTAATTGTGTATGTACGGAAAAGGAACAGCAAATTAACTGCCACAATATTACTGTCTTCTAGAATCCTGTGCTAAGTTGTGACTACTAATTAACCACAGAGGAATTAACAATTTAAATATGGGAGTTCTACACCATGAGAATCAGGTAAACTGTCACTATTCTTTGCAAGGCCTGCTTTTGGGCTGCAGTTGAACACTAATCCTCAGATTCAACACTGTTGTTGTTATAAAAATGGGATCTCAGTTATTTCACGGAAAACATTCTTTACTTTTTAATGTAAACTTATTCAGCTGTTAGGCAAACATATGTTTTATTTTAAATAAATATGGTACTTTATCTGAGCATGGAGAAAAGAATAATTTCACTAGATGCTTAAATTATAAACATGTAAGAAGTGGAAAAGACCATAGGACTGTAAAAAATCTAACTCTAGAAAGAATTCCTTTTTTGTGAGCCACAAGTGGCAAGGAAAAGGAGATTGCATTGAGTAACCTCTAATACCTAATATTGCCATAATTCATTGTTTCACTCGAAAAACTAGTTTAAATGTACAAAATAAAAACAATCTGTGAGAATGATGATATTTCTTGAAATAGTTACTTTGAAGTTATGGGACTGCATATAATTTTGCTATAGTGTTTTGAAATAGCATTTTGATAAGATTCTTCTTCAATCTCTAACGTCACACATTTCTTCTATGATCTGCAAAGATGTGTCCTTTAAGAGTAAAGACACAAATGATTTGTAGATTGGCATTAAGAAGTAGTGAGCCAACAGAAAAACACTACATACTACAGACCCATGGCTACCCTCATCTTTAATGACATTTAACATGCAGTTAATTTATGCACTATTATTAAGAGGGTTTTTTTCAATTAAAAATTAATTCTAGTATAGTGCTGTTGAAAAGTAAGATTTGATCAGACTAAATTTATTTAGAATCAATTTTACTTAGTGGTGGGATTAAATCAGAATAGAAATTTCAAACCTGGGAAATCTATCATTCCAACACTTTCTGTGACTGTGTGTATCATTGACTGAAAACTGGAAGCAGCTGGAGTTACTCAACAGCTTTACCAATGTTTTCTTAATTGAAGGACATCAGCTTGGTACCCTATTTTAGTCTGTAAATGAAAGATGGTTAATCTTAGCTAAGTCTCATAAAATACTAGAATCAATATAAATAGTGAATTTTGAAGAAAAAAACCCAACTACATACCTACTGTATATAAATATACAATTAACACATGTAAATCTGTGTCCTACACTCAAGAAATTTTAGTTTTTACCTAATTACATTTATATTTAATAAAGTCTATTGTTATCAAAAATATCATCAAAACTTCTATAACTTTGAAAACTATAATTAACAGGTGATGAGCAATGGATTCCTGTGAGCATTATGAAGGACTGAAAACCTAATGAATTAGTAGAAAAATTTACAGAATCACAGAATAAGGTTGAAAAAGACCTTTCAGATAGTGTCCAGCTATTAATCTAGCACTGCATGTCTCCCCACTAAACCATATCCCTTATGCCGCACCCTTATGCCTTTTAAATGGAGGAAAAGGGTGAAAATAATATTTATCTATGGCAATAAGGTTTCCCTCCTAATGCAGTCAATAGGAATTTTGTTTCATTTGCTAGAAAAAAATATTGCATTTTTTATGTAGCTCTTTTGGATTATTTCTGGCCACAGAGTGAAGTACGTATTCAATACTGCTTAATAGATTTAAAGGAGTTATCATTTAAACAAAAATCAAGTCACAGGCAGTAATATATGGGTATTTTTTACTGTCATGTATAATATGTATATCAAGTATAGCATTATGTATTCATAGTATATTTAAAAAACAGAACTAGAGAGATTTTCAAGAATCTCTTGGGGAAAAAGTCATATGCACATCAGAGAAAGCAATGCTTCTGATGGTCATTAGTTGGGCATTAGTATCACAGTCACAAATAACTATAAATGGCATTTGTTTATACACAAGTGTTTATGAACAGTATTTGCTTGTGCTTGTTTCAGTAAGCTAGAATATAGAGGTAACTAATAATTTCTGATTAATGATGATGTAACAGAGCTATTAGTATATATTTAGTTAAAAACTAAGTAATTATTTCTTGCTACCATGCCACATCTAAAGTTTGATGTGTTCCTGGCTCCTCAGAAAACTGAGGTTTTCACTGTCCTTTAAAAAGTTATTGATTTCCAAACTATTCCTTTACACTACATCTGTTAATATAATTGTTGGGATTTTTTTTTCCCCAGAGGCAGCATTTAATATTTTTTCACTCCAAGACCTTATTTCTTTACCTCAACCCATATTTCTGGTTCCTCCAAATTATTATATATTACTTCTGATTAAGCAATTCTTGCTTTCAGTTGCCTTCTCTTGAATCCACACTGAATTTTTCTGTTGTATCAACACAATTATATTTGAGACAGGCTTAAAAAAGGATCACTGAAAAGCAGCCCACTGGGGAAGATAAACAGAAGTCTATTGCAGAAGAGGACTCTGAACTATTTCTTAAAACATTAATGAAGACATTAAATAAAACAGAAACTAACACTATGCTGTGCCTAAGTATTATATATTTTCGCTCCTCTTTATATACAATTTTGCAAAAACCTTTCATAGTGAATAACAATACTTGTGGAGGATTTAAAAATTTTCTTTAAGAGGAGTGTCCTCTCAATATCTTTCTGTAAGAAGATATTGAACACTTTTATTAAGAATGGAAGCAGAAAAAAATTCTCAATATTTCAACATAAAATGAAAAGTATCATTTTTCACAGGCAGCTTGCTCTTTTTGCTTTCAGATATCTGAGGTTGTGATTTCTTAAGCACCTAAATGACTACTGTCAAAAGAACAACAGTTTTGTGATCTTTCAACTCCTTCCATTCTTCTCTGTACTTCACTACTGTTTCTCTGTCCTTCAACACGCAGCTTTAGATCTCATGGACTCTTGTAATCAAAGTTCCCATGACTGTGAACATGTTGCTAATTGATAAAAACCACATCCATTTTCTCCCTAGTTAGTGAGATAAATTTACTCACAGAGGGCTCTGATAAACATTAGAGCCAGTGCCAAGTATGCCTTAGAAACAGAGAGCAGAAGTAGTGAAGGAAAAAGATCTTCCTCTTCTGATGCAATAAACTGCTAAAACCTCTCAACTTCTGGAATTATATCTCACCTCTATAAGTTGCAAGGCATTAGTATAATAATGGAGTCTTTCTTTAGGGTAAATGAGATCCCTGCAACTATTTTTGTCTTCAGATTTCAACTTTGGGAAGTGTTAAAGTTGACACTGCACAGGGAATATCATGCCAGTGTTTATTCATGTGGTTTGCTGGCAAGGCAATGTCACAGAAATGAAAAATACAGACACATACTTAATAGCTCTGCAAATGAAAACTTGTGTCCCTTCCAACTATATCAGCTAATAGAAAATAAATATTTTCTTTCCTTTTTTTTTTTTTTTAGTGGTGGGTACAGGTGCCAGTTTAATCACAGAAGCTCAGAATTTCATATAAACTAATATAAAACACACTGATAAATCCAAACAAAGAATGAAAAACTATAATAAAAACTGCACTTCTGTAGCATGTTCAAATTATTTGTAGTCCTTATTATAAAAAACAACCTTAAACAGTCTGCACAAGGATAAAGTATATGCACAATCCAAATTCATGATGTTCAGGGCAGAACACTTTCTTTTACCACTGCATCTAGTTTCTGTCACAAAGAAGTTTGCTACCATAGCTTATACTAGCCCTTAAAATAAAAAAGCTAAGTAGGAAAAAGAGGATGAAGAGAATTTAAATGGTAAAGGTCAGATCCTTAGTGAACATAGGTATTCTAGAAAAACCATAAACCCAAAGATATGGAAATCATAATCATTTTGATATTTTGCATGAGAAGTTTGCGGTTTTGAATTTGGTTTCCATTTCTCTGAAACTGCCAAAATTCTTTTGAAGAACAGAAGCTCTTTTTCTCCTCCTGCATAATGACCTTCATAATTACCCCAATACCCCCAAAAATAATTTTCCAACCATTCTGGTGACTTTCTATATAATACAGAGAGTCTGCATTTCAAACATATTCTTAATAATTCAGAAATACTTTCTCAGTTATACCAACTTTCTTTGTCAAAGGTTTAATTGCATTCTGACCTTTTTTAATTCAGTAATATATATTTAAAAATGGAAGTCCTTTTCAGACCTGAACTACGAGTTTTTATTATTCGTAGCTTGGTATGAGATTGGGCAAAATAATACATTACTGCATTTTAAAACAAAATTCTGATACATGTAGGCTAAAAGAAAACTGCAGGATGCCACATAACTAGTCAAAGGGCTTATAAATATTTTAGCACATGCTTTTTCTAAAAAAATCACTTTCTACTGTTATCTAACTCTAAATTAGCAACAATTTATGTTCCAGATTTTTATGTTTGCTACACATCAGAAACATGGTTCAAACTACACTATAATTATACATTCTCTGTTTGTGGACAACTACATGTTTGAAACTACATGTTTCAAATTATGAAAGACTGTTCAACATTTGAATAATTCACCCAAGGAAGTTACATTCTAAATATCAAAAACTAGTGTTTTATGAAATAATATGAGTACTATATATTTGCAGGAATTTCAAGGCACTAATATCTCTCTATAGTTCTCTTCAACGACTGAGGGAGCATGAAAACAAAAAGATTTAAAATAGATATTAAAATATTACAGGGAGAGTATTCTATTTAGTAAAGAATTCACTGATTGTTAGTAGATGCTCTGAATGGACACAAAAAGTCTTGAGTTCATTTTCTATGGATTCTTTAATAGTACTCAAAATCAGAAATTTGTGTAATGAGTTTCAAAGATGGTAGGTTTCTTTTCATAGATGTAATTAACAAATCATTCTCTATATTTATCTTTCAAAATCACAAAAGGACAACTTTTATCCAGTTTTAAAAATAGAGATTAAGAACAGCAAGACTGTCATGTCTTCTTTTAGAAATAAATGTGATTGCAGCCTCTAACACCAGATAATTTTATTTGGGTATCATTTTTTTTTTTTACCCTCTGTATGATATTCTTTAAGACCAAGTTTGACTTCCTTTTCCTCTATAGATGGATTTATATGTTGTAAACATATGTCATCTGTTCATACATTTTCTTCCACTTGGTCGAAACAGGTTTATTTGAATTTGCAATAATAGTGAAACTTACCAACCAGAATGCCAACATTACAGGAGTATTCAAAGAGGTGCCTTTGTAAACATACTTAGTCTGAGAATTCTCATAGAAGATATATCTTGGTACAATGACCTTGTAGTAAGATATACTTTACTTTTAAATTAAGGCAGCAAGGTAAACGCTATGGTTTATCTGCATAGTTTAATCTCACCTATGCTTAGGCTTAATTTGGAATAAGAATGTCTCTTTCTACGTTTAGTGCATTTTGGAAAAAAATAAGCTAAAAAATACAAAAGTACTATTATTTCAGAATTAAAAATTAAACACATGGCGCTATTCAGAAATAGTTATGAATAGCTTCTGAACTTAAAATTTATATCTGGGTCTACAACCACAGTTATATGTAGCCAGTTTGTACAGGAAATTAATCACGGGCTTAAAATTAGGGATATACAGAACAGTTACAAAGTTGAGAGTCATTTGGTCATATATTTTTGGTAGATATTAACCCAACTCATGGATATTAAAACATTTCAGATTCTTCCGTTGTAGCAGAAAACTTCTGTATTCTGTGTACAGATAAAATACAGCAAACAAGAGTTCAACGTGTTTTCAAATAAATATTTAATATCTGATTATTTTTTATAATTATAGAAACAAAGAAAAACTAACAAAGAAAAACAAAATGCAACTGTGTATTTTGCAGGAAAGAACAAAATTAGAATCATAGAATCATTGAATGGTAAGGGTTGGAAAGGACCTTTAGAGATCATCTAGTCCAACCTGCTGTAGTATTTTCCTTTTTCAGAATAAATCCTTCTTCTGAGACCTGCCCTGCATTTTCTCTCATGCACCATGTGGTAGAAAAATAGCAAGTGTAAGAAATCATTATATAAATTACATCTAAAGGAAGAAAAAAACACCTCTCACAAAAAAGCATTGTGATTGTGTAATTACAGCAGGATTAAAATATCACTGTTAGCATTTATTTTTCTTCTTTCTTTCCACTAGAATAATGATTACTTCAAATAAATATAGTTCAGCTAAGATTTTAGAGAGCATTTTCTCTAGACACATGTTGTTAGAATTTTCTTTTTCATTTTAATGGATTTAAACAGTATGGAGGAAAATATGTTTCTAAAAAAATTACTTATTTAATCAGATTTACAAATATGATAAGTTGATGAAAAGTAGCCATTAGACCCATGTTGTGTATTTCAACTATTTGCATGTCCTTAAAACAAGTGAAAAATACAGACTTTACTTTATCTGTACCTTAAAATAATAGCTAATAATGAATAACATTCTCACCTTTTTGTAGCAGTGGGCAGCCTCCTAGACTTTAGAAGCTATCTAATGTAAAGTTTGAACTAAATACCTCCTGTTTGTCTGCCTCATCTACTTAAACTGCAAAATAATCAATGATGGTTACATGCCAAATTAAACAACAGCCTCAAGTAACTCTACTATCCCAGTATTGTTTTCTTGAGCCTCTGTCACAGAACTGAGTGTGGATTGATTTGTGACTAAATGAAATGGCATGGAATAAGAGAGATAAGACTGGACCCTGCCATGCACTAAGGGAAGAATGGAATAGTCTGCTACTGTGGTGCCTTCTTGCATGCATGCTGAAGTATTGATAATTTGTTTCAAAAGATAGGCTTGGTGCTCTGAAATACTTCCTTGGGGAGCATTTTCCTGTAACTGACCACCCTCTCAATGAAGAACCTTTTTCCGTTGTTCCATCTGAAGTCCTGATGCAGCTTAATTCCATTTCCTCATGTCCTAAATCAACTAAGCAGTCACTAGCATAATCTAGTGAGATGCTAGTCCTTATGAAGGAATTACATACCTTAAATAGTAATTCAATGAGTTTAACTACCTGTAATGCTCAGTCTGATTTTGAGAAATTAGAAGTTATAAAGTCTCAAAATAAAACCTAAATTCTGCAGATTTTCCGCATTGCTTGAAAATCATCTTTGGGTCTTAACTGGTGGTGAAAGATTAGAGTGTAGATTTATGTAGTAAGCCTGTGAGTTTTAGTCCAGAAAGGGAATTTCTGGGCTTGGTCACCTAAAGACCACTTGCACTGGAATCTCACTATGATCATGGGCAAAGGCTTGTTGGATAGAGATTCCTTTTGCTGCAAGAACTATTAATTGTTCCTTGTGCTGATTCAATACTGCTATGGACAACAAAAACAGTAGAACAAATCTCTGTCCTATACTTTAATAAGCAATAAAGCAACCTCAAAAATATAGTTGCTAACAAATGATATAGTACTACTTACCACAACATGGATCTGTTGGCTTCATTAGGAGTAGAAACAGCTATAAGACTGTGAAATCCTTCTTTTTTTTTTAACATAGCTATATATTTTAAATTGTTATCATGTTTTTGACATGAACAATTTAAAACATTCTATAAATCTGACATATTTTGCTCATGCATATCATGTTCATTTTCTGTAATTATTACTACTTCCAGCAAAACTGATTCTTGTCCAATAAATAGCACAAAAATCCCCATAATTCATGGTAACCAAAATAATTAAATAGTAGGAGCAGGTTAAAGATCAGCATTCATTTTTCAAATTAAATTTAAAAGTCTATGGTAGTTACTTGGAAGATTGGCAAGTTTTACAAATAACATCACCCAGCCTTTTAGAGAGAAACACAGCTGCATTAGAATGGAGTCATTAGGCAATACATTTATTTTGAAGCCAATTAACCTTTTGTCAGAGAAATGTCGGAGCTGTAATGGTTTCAGCAGTGGAGGTCAGCCTGTAACAGAGGCACGTATGACAGCGATTATGCTGTCTGACATATGCTGTAGACTGAGAGTACAGCTGTGGAATGAGAATCTGCCTTCGTTTGTATTCTGTTCTGCATTTTCAGGGAGCAGGCAATCTTGACCTATCCATTTAGGTAATTAAAGCTTCTATTTGGAAGTGTCCTGCAGGAAGGTGAAATTTGGGGGAGATAAATGGCTGCTGCTCACTGTATCCAGCCACTTCCATCATTTGATGGACTGCCTGAAACTGGCTGCATTGCCAGGTCCTCATAAAAATAGAGATGAATTGGGTAGGAGACAATTCTCTAAGGCAAAGCAACTCTGTCATGTTCCTTTTTGCAGCATATAATTTAATTGTTAGCCAAGGTAGACAGCTGACTCAGGGGTCTTTCTCTAATGGCTTCCCCACCATCTTCCATTTCCTAAGAAATTATTTCAGTTTATTTACTTACAAGCTAGCTTTGTTTTGACAATGAGAGATGTCACTTCAATAAACTCAGCTGGCTGCCACAGCTGTGCCATGACTTACCTTCCAGGCGATTTTGTTTCCTTTAGTATCATGCTCAAGGGCAATTGGGAAGTCTCCTCGCTCATAAAACCTGCGAAATGTTGTGGGTTTTGTTGGTCTTTCTTTAAATGCTCCTGCAAGTGGAGGCCCTCTTACCTTAAAAAAAGGTAAACACAAAACAAAAGCAAACAAAAAAATCCATAGATCAGTGGTAATATATTTTTAGAAAAAACCCTAATTTATATGGCTCAAAATAGAAATAGATACCAAAGAATAACATTCCTCCCAATTTCAGTTTATTTTCTTCTTTGCATGTTATACTTAATTTTTTTGAAAGTAAACTTTGGCAATGATTGGCAGCTTTTGTTTACTGCATGGTGTTAGGGATTTTTTTGTTATCACTTTCAGATTGTCCCATAAAAACTGTTTCTATTTCAAGTTAGTTATATCCAATACCACAGCATTTTAAAGCAAGAATAAAACACCAAGAACATATTGGCATGATCTAGTAGAAGTTTCTGGAAAATTACGCATTTTTCCTTTTTTGGTTTGTTTCTTTATAGTACTCATGTCACTTGATTTCCATATAATGTAACTGTCTTCACCTTCCATTGTGTCTCCCTGGCCATTACCTTTACCATATTCCTTCCTCAAATGCTCTGGATCTGGTTTTCATATTACTTTCATCCCTTCAGTATTGATGGCCAAGGCACTGGAAGAAATGAAGGAAAGTCTTCTCTATGACCTCTTTGTGAAGAAATTTGACTTATTTCCACTTAATTCCTTATGCGAGTTGTTGCTGGTTTGCATATTGTGTAGCCTGAATGAGAGTCCAATTCCAAAATGCTTATGCTAGAACTTTGTTCTCAGTCAAACATAGTAGTAACAGCAACTAATAATTGACACTAAGATAACAGAATTGCAAGTACTTACTAAAAAAAAAATCTATTGTTTAAGCTAATTAACAAAGCTAATCTCAAATGGTAAAAGAGACTGAGAGTGCTAAACTAATCTCAAATGACCTTGACAACTGATTCTTCCCTGAGAAATTCTTGCTGGGCTTTTTGTTTTTTGTTTTATAGCCATACATCTGGGATAAGAACCTCCTACAGTTCTCTGTGAATCTATTTTGTCAAAAATGCCTTTAAGACTTGTTACCTTTTATAACATAGTGTCATTTTCAAAAAAACTTGAGAGCTTCAAGGATCATAAATCATACTTAGTATTTTGTATTGTTTTATTTGCCTCTCTATCTTCAGTGACTCTTATGTTAGTTCAGCTTTCCAGTGAACAGACTGCAAACGTAATATCCTTTGGTTCATTTGTGCTATTCTGTAAATTAACTGTGCTAACTACAGCTCTAAATCTGATTTGGCATTTTTTTCCTCCGAAGTATTTTGACATCATTTTCTACTGACTGAGGTAGAGGGGCCCACTAGTGACATGACTACCCTGTATATTACTACAAATGGCTTAAACTAGAGCTACTAAACTGTGATCTACTGTTGCATATTGCTGTCACTGATGGACCATGTCTAGTGAAAATAGATTTGGTATGCATAGCTGTAACTTTGCGTAATAGACACATCTGCAGCAGTTGAAAGTAATACTCTAAGAACAGCATTTCTAACCAATGTAAATAAATCTACACTTATTGTTCTGTAGAGGAACAATTTGTTCCATGCCACTAGTATAAGTACTTTCACTTGTCTTTAATTTTTCTTCTTTGTATTTCAGGCAAGTCTACAGGTCACTGCACATTTGAGGCCACTAAAAAGCCCTATATGTTCTTTTTGTATATTTTTCACATATGAGACCTTCACAAGTCCTTCAATGAGATGAGATACAATCTTAATTATTCTTGCAGAATATCATCATTAGAGGTAGCTAATGCAATCCCAAACTGTGACTTATCTGAAATCAAACATTTTCTTCTTCTAACGTTTGTAAATTTTCTATGAACTTTTTTCTACTGCAACGTCAACAATTTTCTGGCTTTCCAGAAAATACATTTGTGTTAATTCAAATTCTTTCCATTCATTGTTTAGAAACAAAGAAACTGGAAAAACTAAAAGGATCTTTGTTGTGAAATGCATTCTGTTGTGCATTATCCTTACTTCAATGGTTAGAAAGCACAGTTTAAATAGCATGCCTACTCTGACCTGCCACCTCAAAAACAACATAGTAGAATTTGAAAAAGTTCAAAAGAGGATAATGACTGAGGGTATGGAATGGCTTTCATGACAAAAGAATAATCTGGGAAAATTATTACTAAGGAAGAATAAAGATTAATAAGACCATGACTTCATGGAGAGGACAAATGACAGATTTTTTCACTGTATCCTTGTCATGAGTTTGTGTGGGGCTGTTTCTGGTAATGGGGAAGGGTCTGTAATGGTAGCTCCTATAAGAAGTTGCTTGAAACTTTCCCCAGCTCTAAGTCAGATCCCACCTCTAGGGCTGAATCAATTGGGTACCTTTGTGATCATTTTCTAAGAAGCTGGAAGAGAAAGGTGGTTCTTTTCTGGGAGATGGTGGAAGGAGTTGATGAGAGAAAAGTGAACATGCAGACACCAAGGTCAGTGAAGAAAGCAGTGGGCTGGGGTAGAGAACCCCCTGCACCCTGTGATGAGAAGCCAGCTGTCCTCCTGCAATCTGTGGAGAGTACTGATAAGATCATTACTCTCATGAGATCATTGGACCCCATGCTAGGGGTGGTGACTGTAGACAGAGGAGGAGGTGACTCTGTGGGAGGGTGGCATAGGAGCAAAATATGCCTCGAATTGTGCTGCCATGGAGGAGACCTGCAATGATGGAGTTTTAGAGGAGCCTCAGACCTTGGGAAGGACTCAGGCTGGAGAGGTTTATTAAGGACTATCCCTTGGGAGGGATCCTGTATTGGAGCACAGGAAAAAAAGTAAAGTCCTTCTATTCTGAGAAAAAAGAAGCAGCAGAGACCATCTGTGAGGGACTGACTGCAATCACCATTCCCTGCCTTTCCTGCACCACTGAGGGGAGAAGAAAGGGAGAGATCAAGAGCAGGGAGCTGAGCCTGAGAAGAAGGGAGGGGTGGGAGAAGGAGGTCTTGAAGTGTTGTTAGTTGTTATTTTCTTATCATCCTGGTTAGTTTTTGCTTGGTTTTGTTCTATTTCTAGTTGGTAGTAGATCAAACTGTTCTCTTGTTCTTCACTAAGTCCAGTAGTCAAGTCTGGTTTGCCCGGAACCATAACTGGCAGTGAGTCCTCCCTGCCCTTGTCTCAGTCCACAAGGCCCTTGCTTATCTTTTCTGCTCCTATCTCACTGGGGCCTCTGCCGTTCTACGGAAGATGGGGGGGTGTGGAGAGGGTGAATGAGTGGCTGTGTGGTGCTTTGTTGTCAGCTCAGCTTGAACCATAACATTTCTTTGGTAAAAGTACAGGGCATGAAAAAAATCTAGTAAGCAACAAGTTTATAACAAAGAAAAGTAGCTAGGTTATTCAAGCAGAAAGTAGTGGATTTATAGAACTCCTTACCAAAATCAGTGTTCAAAATCCTGAAAGTTTCTGTACATTCAAGCTATGATTGGAAAAGTTGATGAAAAAGAAATCCATCAAGATTCTGTGATTCAGGTTTACTAAATCTACACCATCAGTCCACAATAAATATTTTTCTTTTTTACACAAGACAGTCTGTCTGGAACTTCTACTAGCATTACATTTAGTCTTTCATGACTACATCACAGTAGCATTTCACAGTTATCCTTGGATTTACTGCCACAACAACCATCTTTTCCAGTTGATGTGCTCTATGTTAATAAAACTAATGACAAGAGATTCTGTTAAGTGCATTATCTGAACTTTGTACTATTTCATTTAATTCCATTTCTATCACACCAGTTTTCAAGGGTTTCCATTTTTCTCTGTATAACATCATGGTCTTCATCTGTTTTAATAACAACTCCGAACATTATGTCAACTATAAATTTAATTACACAATCCTATTTTTTTTGTCAAGGTCACTAACAAAAATATCAAATAAAGTTAGCCCTAAAACCACTTCTTAATATGTTCCCTTAACAACTTTCACCTATTATCATAGCTCTCATTTCAATATTACATGTCATTATTGTCTCCAATATAGTTTCTCACGATTTTACGCATCTCATAATTCCCGTGAAGCCAGAGAGACAGTAGCATACCAAATACTTGAAAATAGTCTAGCGAGAGATCTTGGTTTTCCTTTTATCTTAAAGATGTTTTTCTCATGAATTTGGTTTGTAATAAGGCATAGAGACCTTTAAATACCAGGAAGAGCAATGGATTCTAAAGCAATTAAACCATCTGGACGGGAATGAGCCTCAGATCTAGCTAGAACAAAGAAATATCAATGATCAGGAAGAGTGGAATTGTCCATGCATTGAAAAAATGGTACCTTGTGTGACTGAAGATTCTTGTTCTCTGGTTTAAATTTATTACATGGAAGCAACTTGTTCCTTTTATTTGCATCTGATACAAGTAGATTCACTTGAGTGGCTGCACTGAGCTAATGCTGTTTACTTTTTGCAAATAGTCTTCCTCTTACATTTATTACTAGGGAGATCATCACTATCATATTTGGTATTCTGAACACCGTTCACTAATGTAGACCTCTCTTTGGGTCATTCTAGCCATGCATCTTCAGTAGTCTGCTTTTCACATAGAAAGTACATTTCTCACAATAGAAAACTGTTGAACAGTCTATCCTAACAGTTGAATGCCCATTCTTAATAGCTCCTTTCCTCATGCATATTTAGCATTTCTCTGTGTACAACTAGGACCTTCCTACCTGTAGTGTGACAGTTTCTGAAGATGCATCTGGTCAATAATTTTATAATGTAGAAATCAGAGGGACAATACTGACTGATCCTGGTGCTAGTTGAAATAATCTGATTTCCCAAGTTGATTACATAAACTATGCTTTTCAAAATCTTACACAACTGTTATGGCTTGAACTTTTAGGGTAAGACTAATGTTTTTACTGGCTTACAAGCAGCTGGTCAAAAAGGGAGTTCCTAGAGGATGGTATTTGGTCCCAATACTGTTCAATATCTTTATAAAGGATGTGGATGATAAAGCTTGCTTACCAAGTTTGCAAATCATATCAAACTGGGAGGGGTACTATATACCAGAAGGAAAAGCCACTATGCAGACAAGTCTTCAAAAACTAGATGACTGGGATAACAAGAGTTGCATAAATGTAATGTAATCTCATTTTGCACATGAGCTAGAATAATCCCAAACAGCAGTACAAATTGGGTGGGACATGACTAGTTGGAGTGCAGCTTTGCTAAAAAGGACCTAGGGATTTTTGTGGACAGCACTGAACTTCAGTGAGCAGTGCCTTTATAGCAATGAAGGTAGAATGTGTCCTGGGCTGCATCAGTAAGGGTACAGTCAGAAGATCAAGGAGATCCAGTCTGTTTATATTTGTTATGACACACCTGAAATATTGTATCCAGTTCTGGTTTTCCCCATTCATGAGAAACACAGAAGAAAAAGGGTGAAGGTCTAGCAGAAGACCATGAAGATCATTAGAAGTCTGGAGATCTTGACAGAAAGATCAAGAAACTGGACGTATTCAGTCCTGAGAAGAGAAGGCTCGGGAGAATCTAATCACAGTCTTACAATCCCTAACAGATACTTCTAGAGAAGATGGAGGTACTCTTTTCAGAAAAAAACGAAGACTGGAACAGGTTGCCCAGAGAAGTGAAGTCTCCCAGAAAATATTCTAGATCTGTCTTAGTAGAGACCTGAAAAAATAAGACCCAGCTTTCAACAGAAGACTGGATGAGATGACTCCAGAGGAGTCTCTCAGCTGAAGGCTTCTCTGTGATTTTTACGTTGCTAAGTAAAATATTCAAAAAGAAATCATACAATGTCTTTTCTTGTGATAAGGAGTTTCCTCTTCTTACATTTTATATTGTAATAATTACTGACTAAAAAGGTCATTCTGAAAATATTCCATTTATTTGAGAAACTCTAACAAATACTGTCTTCTTCAACCTATCAAAAATGTTTCATTGCAACATAGCTAGAAAGATTAGGATTAGAATTCCAGTTACTTAAAGGCTAATATTCACAATGGCAAAGTATATGAAGTAATAAACAGCTTCTGAGGTTCATTAAATATCAAAAAAGAGAAGATGAAGAGTTTGATAATTGCAAAACTAATTTATTGTAATTCTATGCCATCAAATTATGTGACAAGATAAAAGATATAAATCACTAAGGAAAAAAAAAAAACAAAAAAGGTCATGTTTCTTTTATTGACTTGTGGGCATTTAAAAGCATTGTATCAGGTCACATTCTTAGATTTTTCAGTGATTGCACATTAGGAAAATGACTTAGAAAAATTATTTGAAGCCAGGTTCAAACAGTGATTAATTATTTGAAGTCTGAATTTTCCAAATTTTGTAACTAAGTACCAAATTGTATGCATACTCAGGGATCTAAACACTGGCACAGGAGAACTGGTGTTTTTTGTGAAAACTAACACTAGTTTCATAAGCAATTTAAGCCAGACAAAAATTGACATGGAGATAAATGGTCTTTCCCACATCACATGCCTGCATTGCTACCACAATATACTGCCATCCATTAATGACAGAAGCTCTCATGTAGGCATTCAGAGGACTAGTTCAGGAAAAAAGAGATATTTGAGGGTTTTGATGTTGTTTGGTTGGAGTTTTTTTGGTAGGTTGATTTGTGAAATATATATACCTTGACAAGTTCCTGCGTGATCTAATCTAGGTGGTCCTGCTCTGGCAGGGGATTGGACTAGATGATCTGTCGAGGTCCCTTCCAACCCTTAAGATCCTGTGATTCTGTGATGAGATTCATAAAGTGGTGTACTGTGGAAATAAATGAACATTTAAGCTTCCACATGAGAGAGAGCACCACAGAACGAGACAGGAAGAAACAAGTGACTGATTCTTCAGGGAATGGTGCTGAATTTATATTTAACACCAAGAATTAATTGTACATACATTTTCTTATCTGCCTATGTAGATTTAGGATGTTTTATTCAAATAAGAAGTCAATAGTTGTTTAAGTGCTATGTGGAAAATAAAAGATTTGATCCCATATTACATTGTAGGGGCTCAGTATATTAAAAGACTTTTTGCTTCTAAAAGTAGAATGAACTAAGAACCTACTGTTGTTATATAATGATTCATATACTAAAAGAAAAAAAAAAGACTAGTGGCTTTTTAATCAAAAGATATACTTTTATTTGATTAACCCAGGTTAATGAATTTAGATGACAACTGAGAATCATGGAATTATAGGATAGTAGGGGTTGGAAGGGACTTTCAGAGAAGGATGAAAAAACTTCAGGTTTTCCTGTCTGCCAAGTTCCTTATAGGAAGACTGGAATTTAACCAGATCTTTTTTTATGTTTTCTCATCAGAAAAATATTTCATTCTATTTATTTTTGAAGCTATAGGGATCAAAAGTTACATGACCACTCAAATGTCTGACCTAAAAAATGCAGTCTTCCTTGAAAATGTAATAACACAGAATCATCTTGAAGAGTGCAATTTTCAGATATCTTATTTCTTTGTAATCAAATTGAAAAAAAAGTGTTTGTGCAAAATTTCACTGTATCCACAGAATAGAGTCTACTGATGTATGCTACCATCTCAGGGAGATGTCAAGGTGATAGCATCAAGGAAATGTTTGTGTAGCCACTGATAAGGTCTCTGTTTTATCCTCCTCTTGCACTGGTGTTAAACTACTACTCTGCTTGGCTAACACAGCATAATCTAATGGCTAATTTGCTTATTTCCCCACAGGAAAGATCCTGTGTACTGCAGCCAGAAGCTGCTGCCAAATTCTAATGCAAAACTCAAGTAAAATGTAAGATATATTAAGTAAGTTAAATAAATTACATCATGCAATGATGAAATACTCAAGCTAGCAGGAATAAAGGCCAAATAACGTACCTAGCATATACAGTGTCGCGTTGACATACAAAGCTTTACTAGAACCATCAAGCACAAGGTTTTATCCATTGAGCACAATGAAGCTCTTAACTTGACCAACCAAACATCAGCACAACTTTTAGTTACAACTTATGCCCAGACAGCAAGCCTAAGTGCAAAAAACAATGACCCTCAGGTTGTAGTTTTGGAGCTAGTATGCACATAGGTACGTTATGTGTTTCTATAATTGTAACACAGGCATGGCCATCAACTGTGTATGAGAAAACACCAAGATTTTGGTAGCTACCTACCAACAGAGCAATAGTGCAATACTATTTGGAGACATAGTCACAGATGTTCTAATAAACATAAGCAAAAGTAATAGTAAAGAATGCAAAACAAAACTCTTACCAAGTGTTAACCATCAGAATCTGCACTGGGCATCTCCAAGAGTGTGTGCTCTGACTAGCAAGAAATAACAAAGCCTGTACTGCTCTTTGTTTAATGATTCTACTTGGATTAAACTAACACAGGTGGTTAATACATTCTACAATCATGATTTGTCTTTGCTATGCAGATATAGTGAAAATTGAATGAGAAACTTCAAATGACAGGAGAGGCACAGTAAAAAGTTCAGACAGGTGCTCTTGAGTTCCATATTAATATCAACATCACAAGCATTCAACATCAGAAGAACACAATCCATCAACATGTATCAGACAAAGGCTTTTTATATCCAAAAAGAAGGAGGAAGATCTTTCTCCACATGTGTCACTCTTGATATGCTTTAAATCAAGCTACATCTAATGCTTAAGAGATGCTTCTGGGGCTACTGCACAAATCTGGACCACAGATCAAAGCCCATCTCAGAGCTTCTAAAGTCGAAATGAGAGAAATCAATTGTAAGATTCTAAAATGAAACTACTGATAGAAGGTCAGCAAACATCACTAAATGCTTCTAAAGCATCTGAACTTGAAAGAACAACCAGACATGATTTTGTACAAAGATATTGTATCTCATTATTGCCTTGAGACATTACTGGAAGAAAATCATAAGCTGCATGCAGAATTACTTTATTTCATCACCTCAGAAATGTTATTTTTGGTTGGGGAAAAGACAAGATGTTTTGATAAACCAGATTTGCCTATGTTACAAACTGCTTTACAGCACTTTGTTCTCAGAAGGTCTTTCACCTCTTACTTACTCTCTGCTGAGTACAGTGTAACAATTTCATAATTTAGATTTCTCTCCTGATGCTTGCCAAGAAATTTAATGTAAAGCGAGAAAGGTGAAAACTGCTGATATATTTTCTTCCTTCTTCCAGTTTACAGATGAAAACAGGGATTTTTTTTTTTTTTTTTTTTTTTGCACCAATTCTACTAAATCTTGGAGCCTTCTAAATTTTTCCTGATTGTGGAAATTCTTCCATCTGCAGTCTAATGTCCAGAAAGATATAAATTCACTGTGAATATATATCTACAGTCATTTTTTCAGCCAGGATCATAAGTGGGTTCTGAAGTGATCAATTGCAGCTCATATCATGAAGCAGTTTCTATGTGAACGAACTAGAGTCTTTTCAGACAACAGTCAGTCTGAATGTAGAAAACTCCTGAAAAGCGAGATGATATCTCATGAGGTCAGAGTAGAGGGGGAGGAGAACTTCCCTTGACCTGCTGGCCACACTCTTGCCAGGATGCCATTGGCCTTCTTGGCCACCTGGGCACACTGCTGGCTCATGTTCAGATGGCTGTCAATCAATACTCCTAGGTCCTTTCCTACCAGACAGATTTCCAGCCACACATCCCCAAGCCTGTAGCATTGCATGGTGGTGTTGTGGCCCAAGTGCAAGAACCGGCACTTGGCCTTGTTGAACTTCAAACAATCGGCCTTGGCCCACTGCTCCAGCCTGTCCAGGTCCTTCAGAAGAGCCTTCCTGCCCTCAAGCAGATTTATGCACCCACTCAGCTTCATGTCATCAGAAAACTTACCGAAGGTGACTCAATCCCCTTGTCCCATTGATAAAGATGTTAAATGGAACAGGCCCCAGCACTGAGCCCTGGGGAACACCACTGGTGACCAGCCACCAACTGGATTTAATTCCATTGCCCAAACTCTCTGGGCTCAGCCACCTAGACAGCTTTCCACCCATTGCAGAGTACATCCATGCAAACAATGGGCAGACAGTTTCTCCAGGATACTGTGGGAGACTCTGTCAAAGGCATTACTGAAGTCCAGGAAGACCACATCCACAGCCTTTCCCTCATCCACTAAGTGGATCATCTTGTCATAGAAGGAGATCAGATTAGTCAAGCACAATCTGCCCTTCATAAAGCCAGTGCTGTTTGGGCCTGAACCCTTGGTTGTCCTGTATATGCCTCATTATGGCACTCTGGATGATCTCCTGCATAACCTTTCCTGGCACCGAAGTCAGGCTTATAGACCTATAGTTCCCAGTATTTCAACCAATATAAGAATATTAATAAATCCAATGGCCCCAAAGTATATTTTATTTCCTTTAAGAAATTTTTAAGTCTCAAGTTCAAGCCACTACATTTATGTTACAACTTTGACCACTATGTGGATTGTAGGTCTCAGCTTACTCTCCATGTAGGTCTTAGGAGGTTGCACTTCTAAAGTGAATTGTCAACCTTTCCTGGTGAACAAAACTCAGAATATAGTTTCATACTTTACTTTTTGAAATCTGAAGCCACAGAAGTGGAGGCCTTTAAGACATGATGACAAAATATGTTATATGCTTGTTTGCTCTGACTGCAACAATAGATTGTGAAATATTACATTTTTGTAATAAACTTGAAAAAAAAGGGTATTTATCAGTAACAGGATGAATTTAAAAGAATTATCAAAACACGACTTTTTCATATGTTACATATTTTTCTTTTCTCAAATTACTTTATCAATAATATACTATGTTGGAAAGGAAACACTTTGCTTTAATATAATTCAAAAGAACATAACTGGCTATAAATATCTGATGATTTCCACTGAAATCAATATATCACTATAGCTACAATTCACAGTGAAATTAGTTTGATGTGATAATATTTGTCTGATTTTTTTTGATGAATGAAAGTAGCTTGTTATGCTATGATGAACACTATTACCAATAACAATAGAAATAACTGTCACACAAATGGATGTCACTGTCAAAGAGCCTTTCAACAAGCAGTCAGAGTCAGATGTTTGCCACTTGACCATCTGTGCATTTTGCAAAGTGCAACTTACACAACTATTAAACTGTCAGTGACCACACAGGGAACAGACGTACTAGTAGTTGATGTAACACCTCATTAATCGGTAATTTAACCAGCTTTCAAAAAACAGTGTACCAGAAAGCATACGTGAAAAGCCTTTTTATACATCTAAGTTCAGCTCTTAGTTGACTTAGTGGGCTGTTCTAAGGCTTTTAAGAGTATCTTAAATTCTTAGAAAAAACACGATTCTTAAAGCTATACATACATTCCCTACATAGGATGGATTCTGCCTCTCTTAAAATTTATCTTCATAAAATACTTAATTTTTCTTTCTTTGTTTAGTTAATTGAAAGAAAGTTTAGCACTTCGATTTATTTATTTATTATCACCAGAGATGAACATAAATGACAAAATAGTAGCAAAAAAGTTTGTTGGTAATGAGATTAGAATTTAGGACATAAGGCAGTATCTGTTTTACTGTATTGCAGGTTTTTTTTCCTTTCTCTCAGTGTTAATGTTACTGATGAAGACATATAATAATTTGCTAAGATACATGTCCTTTTTGCAAGGGCAATGGATCAATGGTTTTCTTTGATTATTAAATAGAAATCATGCCCGTACAAGAGGAATCCTGGTAGGAAAAGAATAATTGTTTAACTCAAATTGTATACAGATGTCAGCTTTGCATATACTTCTCCTCCTAGGAGAGGTAAAATTTTATCTCATATCAGAATTCAAAATAGTAGGATACAAGTGAAAAGGAGCTCACATAGAATATGGTTTCACAGATACTGACAGAAGCTAGGTTCTACCTGTGGAGGGATAGAAGTGTTTTTCATAGGTCATAACGCTATCATCTTCATAGATTTTGTTTTTTGAAATGCTTTTCATATTTGCAAATGCAGGACTAATAATTTTTGTAGTCCTGATATTCTCTAAATGTTTTGTGTCAATCTCCATAACCACATAGAGACTATTTGCATTATTTTTCCTTGAAAAATAAAGGTGGTGATAAAAATTGATTATGTTCAGCATTTTAGCACATCTGGAAAACATACTCTCTATTACTGATGTCTACTAAGTCTGCATGGAAATATATTAATTTTGACTAGAACATAAGAGATATTTAAACAAAAGACTTTGAACTTTATACTCTGTAGACTCCAATTACTATTTCTATTTGTTGATTACAGCTATTTCAGGTACTGAAGCTCTTAAATAGCATCATCCATACAGTATTGTCACTCTGGGACAAATCAATCTGTCCGATATTCAGGGCAGTGAGAATTCTGTGGTCTCTTTGAGGTCTGTAAGACATGGGGGACCTTTTTGCTAACTTCTTAAAAAAAAAAAAAATTGAAATTATCATTTTCATATTTGTTAGTTTGGCAATCATAGGTGTTTTTTGTTCATTTTCAGTGACAAGTTCAAAATCTTTCCCATTTAAAGTGTCATGCCTTTCTTTAACAGTTCCTCCATTTATGTATGCTATGACCTAAGAAATGTCTTTAAAATAATTTAATCACTCTTTGCCTTGAGACCCTTTCCAAAGCCTGCTTTTGCTGAAATTGCTTCATTAATTTCAGATACTTCTGAATAAAATTAATTGTGAGTTCTACTATAATTTTTTAAAAGATCATTTGGGCAGGAGTGGATACTGTTTGGCCATCATAGTGTCTCATGTATGTGGCAAAGTAGAGCTACATTAACTTTTCTTACTGATTCATAGAATCATAGAATGGTAGGGGTTGGAAGGGACCTTTAGAGATCATCTAGTCCAACCCCCCTGCAGAAGCAGTCACCTAGATCAGGTCACATAGGATCATGTCCAGGTGGGTCTTGAAGGCCTCCAAGGAAGGAGACTCCACAACCCCTCTGGGCAGCCTGTGCCAGGGCTCCCTCACCTCACAGTGAAATAGTTTTTTCTTATATTTAAGTGGAACTTTTTGTGTTCCAGCTTCATCCCATTACCTCTTCTCCTGTTGCTAGCTACTATAGAAAAAAAGGATGTCAAAGTCTTATTTCTATTTAAAAAATTTTTATTTATTTATATTGCCATGGATCTGGTCTATGTGGACTTCAGTAAAGCCTTTGACACCATTTCCTACTTGTAAACTTTCAGTGGGCATTTTTTGTTTGCTGAGTCCTATCTCCTTGATACAGACAACAAGAGACCAGAGTCAATCAGAAAATCTAGTACCACTAAAAACGAACTGCTTAAATTATATTGAACAATGTAATATAAACTCTTTGGTTGAGTTTCACCAAACTTCTTGGAAAATAGGCAGTCTCACGGAATTAAGTGTTCTACATTTATGATGAGAAGATGGTTTTGACTCTAATTATAGAATCTTTATCACCAATTAATAAGAACAATAAATAATGGAAAGTATTTTCAATTGATGTTTATTGTATTTTAACCCTGTTATCCTAAGGAGAGAAACTAATCAGGCTTCTGTAAAGCTATCTGCTCTCCTTTCTATAACTTTTGAGTGCGTTGGTCACTTGCAAAAAAATGGCAGTGTTTCAAAAGGATACATACAATTAGATGATTTGTGAACACCTGGAGCCAACTAAAGAAGGCAGACCTCAGTTAACACTCCACTGAAGGAGGAGTAGTAACATGAACATATAATTTAAGCGTTCTGTTAGATCTGTTGCAAGCTACTTTGCCTGCAAACAGCAGCATGTACTTCTCTCCGAGACAATATGTAGCAGATATAAGTGGATTTCAGAAAGAAGGAAGAGAGAAAATATGTAGAGTACCCAGGGAAAAGGGTACGAGAAACAGACATCACTGGGAAACAAGGCTTTGTTACTTTCTTCACTTATAAAATAATCTACCTCTTTACAACATCTTGCTAAATTTTTCCTTCTTAATAAAAGCGCCATGACAAATATACTTATTTGTACTCATCTAAGAGTTAGATAAGGTACCCCTGTACTGTGTAACATCACACAGTTTAACGTTCACTTTAAGATTGTTGATAAAGTCCCTAAATGTCTGTAAAAGCCTGTCTAAAGCAATGTCGTACCTTGCATCACAGCTAAAAGTATGAGTTAGTTTGATAAAAACAAGAAAGAAATAAGTTTCAAATATCTCCCCTTCCTTTAAGTACTAGTTTTAATGCTGTAGTTTTGGTAAAGATTAAATTCCTGTTTCTGTGACAAGATGACATCAAGACCTACAATACATTGCAACAATGAATAAAAAACTTAAAATCAGAATACTTACAAAATTGTCAATATTACTTGGACTAGTCAGATACTTCCTCAGTTTTAATAAATATGGTAGGGATAAGTTAATGCAGCTGGCAAGCTGCTTCCAATTACCAGAAACAGGTGCTGTAGGTTAATCAATTGAGCTCTGGGTGATCCCATGGGTAGAAGCAGCATATAAGGAAGTAGCTAGCAAAGGAAGGGTGGTTTTGAGTCCACCTTGCTGGTTGCACTTTGTTGCCTGTGTGTGTCTTTATATGTACATTTTGTAGCTTTTTCTACATCTTTGAATGAGCATCACTTGCGTTCACCAAAACACAAAATAACATTTGCAGAAACATTTCTCACAATCCATGGCATTGGTTGAGAATGACTCAGTTGTAAAAGTAGAGAGTTCTCATGTACTTCCTCTCACATAACAGGAATTTCATATATTTATGGAATTATATGAATGCTACTAAACCTCAATTAATAATATTTTCAATGTTTAAACAAATCTATTAGTGAAAGCTAAGGAATATAAACAAATGATAGAATAAAAACATGAAAATTGAGACATTGCACACTTAAGACTCCCATTAGTAACACAAACTGAAAAGATGGTATGCTGTACCTTGAAAAGAACCCTGAGCCTCCTCTTCTCCAGGTCTTTCAGTCTTTCCTTGTACACCACATGCTCCAACCCCATAATAATCTTTGTGCCCTTCTCTGGGTTTCCCTATATGTCTATCTTTCTTTTCTTGGGGAGTCCAGACTTAGGCATAGGACTTCAGATGTGCCCCATCAGGGATAAGCAGAAGGGAAGGATCCCCTTCCCTGGCTGCTGGTGATGCTCTTCCTAATGCAGACCAGAAAGTTCCTGGCCTTCTATGTGGCAAGGACACGATACTGACTCATACACAACTTGTTGTACACTGGGACCACTAGGATTGCCAGATCCTTTTTTTTGCAAAGCTGCTTTCTAGCCAGTTGGTCCCCAGTTGGTGTATGATATTATTCCTCTTCATGGCAAGACTTCATGCTTCCCTTTGTTGAACTTCAGAAAAATCCTGTTGGCCAATTTCTTCAGTTTGTCATGGTCACCCTGACCAGCAGCACTACCATGTGGTGTATCAGCATCTCCTCAGATATACTCAGAGTGCACTCTATCTCATTGATGCCTACACTAGGGTCCAGTACCCCTGGGCTACACCCCTAAGGACTGGCTTCCAGCTGGTCTTCATGCCATTGATCACAACCTTTTAAGCCTAGCAGCTCACCCAGTTTTCAATAACTCTCATTAGCCACTTATCTAGTCACTAGTTTAGTTCTATGAACATGTTATGAAGGACAAGAGCAAAACCCTTGCTAAAGTTAGAGTAATATCAATTACACTTCCATCAATCTACCATCCAGTCACATAGTTGTAGAAGGTTATTGTGTTGCCTAAGCATGAGTTCCCCTTTAGAAATCCATGCTGACTACTCCCAATGACCTTCATGTCTTACACATATTTGGAAATAGTTTTCTATTTCCAGGATTTGCTCCACCATCTTCCTAGAGGTCAATATTAGGCTGAATGACCTGTAGTTCTCTGGATCCTCCTTGCCATTCTTTAGGATAGAAATAACAATTGCTTTCTGCAAGCCCCAAAGAATCTCCCAAAATTGTGAGGACCAATCAGGTGTCCTATGAGTACTGGGATCTGCAAAAATGAGGCTTCTTCCAGGTATCTGAAGAAGGCCTCATCTTCTAGGCAGTCCGTAGTAGATACCCACAACATCATTCTGTTTGTCCTCCCTCTAATAACACATCAGCTCTCAGATGGCTTATAATTTATTACAGAGACCCATCCACTTCAGCTGCTCTCTCATATATGGGGTAACTCCCTCTCTTCACCTTCACAGACTTTCTCAAAGAACCTGCTCCCAGTCAAAATAAATTTAAGTGGAAACTGCATAGAATTTATTACAGCCAGAAGAGCAAGACAGCACTTAACATGAATAGTTCTGGTATCTTCAGCAGGGTAAATGTTCCAGCAGTCAAGTCAAAAGCTGTACTTTTCACTTTCTGAAGTTCATACTGTGCTGCTCATGACTCAAGTGATCACAGCTCCAGAGAAACCTGATGACAAATTTGCCTGCAAGTTCCATACTGATACCACAAAGGTCCCCATTCTCATAGGGATGTAATTATTGTATAGTACCTATCGTAACATCTTGTCATGGTTTGACATGACAGCCTTTTCTGGTAAGGGGAAGGGGCTGTAAAGATGGCTCCTGTAAGAAGCTGCTCAGACCAAGGGCAGCGACTCATTCTCTTAAGAACCCCAAGCCAGGGGCAGAGATTCACTTTATTAAAGGCCCCATGCCAGGGGCAGTGACTATGGCTGGAGGAGGCCGTGTCCTGTGGGAGGGACCCAATCACTTCACTACAGACCCTGAGCCAGGGGCAGTGATTTTCTTCATTAAAATTATGGCTAGAAGAGGCTGTGTTCTGAGGGAGGGGCCCTTTATCACTATGGCCAGAGGAGGCTGTGTCCTGTGGAAGGGACACAATATTCACAGGAGTTGTAACTGTGGGGAGGAACCCATGACAAAGCAGCTCATTAAATTTATGCCCAGAAGAGGCCATGTGCCGACCCTATAACTGCAGAAACTGCAACCGTGGCGAAGAACCTACACCAGAGATATTCACTAAGGACTGTGTCCTGTGTGTGGGACCCTGTATCAGCAGAAGCCACAGCTGCTGGGAACAACCCACACCAGCAAGGTTCGTTAAGGACTGTGTCCCTTGGGAGGGACCCCATATCAGAGTAGGGGAAGAATGCCAGGAGAATGGAGGGAAGGAGATCTTAAAGTGCTGGTTGTAATTTTCTCACCATCCTACTCCCTTTTTGCTTTTACTCCGTTCTGTTTCTTGTAGAATAAACTTTCCTACTTTCCTCTCTAAGTTGAGTACTGGAGTCTGTTTTGCCCGGAATCGTAATTGACAGCGAGCCCTCCCTGCCCTTGTCTTAATCCACAACAACCTTGCTTATCTTTTACTCCTATTTCGCTGGGGCCTCTGGGGGTGAATGGGGGCACCGAGCGAGAGACTGTCGTGGTGCTGCTGTGCTAGCTGGGCCAACACATCTGCACAAGGCCTCATGGAAACAGAGTCCGTTGCTGCAAGCCATGGGGCAGTTGGCCCAGGTTCACACCCAGCTTCTCAGCATCTCTGAGAGAAATCAGTAGTTGCACTATCCTGACGTTGCAACCTCTGTAATCTCAGAAAAAAACACCTAGTTTTCCTTAGTGCTAAAGAAGAGGTAAACCCAGCAAGAGTAAAAAGCGCAGCTGAAACCATAGCACAGTGACAACCAGAAACTAGTAGTAAAACATTAGCCCTCATCTATCTTCTTGAACTCACTCAGCTTACTAACAAGATAAGCACAAGAATGAATTCTTTGCTTATCTGAGGATCAGAAAAAAAAATCAGTTGCCAAAGATGTATCATTTTTCCCATCACTTGATTCTTGATTGTTTTCAAAATTTAATGACTCACAAGACACAGATTATAAAAAGTCCAACTAGAAGACTATGCATTAAATAATGGTGGGAAAGATACTTATATTTTTGGTAATTTACTTTGTAATTTGTAGCAAAGACTTGTAGTAAAGTACTTCATGACTTGTAGTAGACTACTTTGATTTTAACCTATTACAATTACTATTTTTTTAAAGCTCTATTTTCCTTGACACATACAAGCAAAATACATAAAGATCTGAGGTGTACACAGTATCTAGCAATAAGGTTTGCAGATAGTGTGCATATCTTTTATTAGATGAATTGGTATAACTGGTAAAATCAAAATAGAATTTCCCTTTCAAGTATGTAATAGAAACCGCAATTTTGAAGTTAAATGGAAATGGAGAACAATTGCTAACAATTTAGTTTGATTGTGTATCAGTTGCAACATGTTGGAAAGGGAAGACAGTTGAATAACAGTGAAGTAAAGATGTGGAAGATAGGTGAGCAGTAAACTACTATTTAGTTATCAGACCTACTAACATTTTAAGAAGGAATTTGTCAGTAATACAGTATTTGATATTTCAGCTGTCAATTGAGAGCTGTTAATAACACTAACAGAAGAATGAAGTAATATTGCAGCTAATCATAGCACAGAAGGAAGTTATATGACTAAACTAAAAACCAGAAAGTATATTATATTTATAATGCCATTACTGTTTATTTCAAGGCCTTGCAAAAATTAGTGCCCTAGAACCATATGAACAGTGCAGTAGGATTGTAGCAATCAAACAGAATGTATCAATCTAGGAAAATTGCTGACACAAGGAAATATTAAGTGTTTCTTACTAGATAGCTTCAATATTTTGTAGCTTCTCAAATAGGTAATAAAGCTATACGTACATCACCAGCCTCAACAAAATTTACAGTTATTTTAACAGTGATAAAAATCAGAAGAAAAACCCAAATGAACTACACACAAATGACCAATCTAGTATCAATTATTTCTTCCGTTAACAGGCAAAAGCTAAGGGCAGATCACATATTCCCTTTTCTTCAGAATAAAAGGTATTTTTATGGTAAAAATATATGGCTGTATTTATAATTTGAGCATAGCTGAAATATATTACAATTTTTTTTTTCTTAAATAAAAGTTGTATTAATTTATACATTCACTTGGATGGTAGTTAGGGAATTAAAATTTTGAAATTCCATCATTTATTCAATACAATAAAGTATTTTAGCAAGAATTTTAATTTCAATGCCGTTTTTACTTTGAAGAATATACCTGCTTCTACTTTTTCATTTTATGGATTATGAACATTTAGCTAGAATTTTCTGTCTTTAAATTCATATTGAATTCTCCAGAAACACATGGAAATGGCTTCTAAGAATGTGTATGGCAACATTTGCAGTTCCAGGACACTTTCTGTGAAAAAGAACCCTACTTCAATGAAAAAATATGTGCTACACAGTTGACTAACAACAGTTCTCTTGGTGAATTCATGTAATTATTGAAATTAATGAAAATAAATAGCTGATCAAATATTACATTTTGCATTTTTTATGCCAAAGTATTTGCAATCTCACATTTTGTTGTCCAGTATGAAATAGTAATAATTTTAAGTTCATCTTTGAACCCTTGAGCACAGTGTTTTCTTTTTCAAAAATAAATTACGGTCTTCCACTAGGCAGTTACTGTGTTGACTAAGGTGAATTGAAGAGACTACTTAGAAGGTTCAATTAATTGAAACTATGTTTTAGTATAAAACTAAATATTCACATTAAAAAATCACTGCCAAGTTGTTGAACACACAACAAATCAGTACAAGAAATAAGATTCAGGGAATTCAGATATTCTCATAAACACTTTTTGAACAAAAGAAGGTAAACTCATTTAAACTCATTGAGTGAATTACCTACTATGAATGATTTCCTTTATTCCTGAAAAAAATGAGGCTTTAAAATCTCATGTTTATGTAATCAGTCACCTTTTGCTTTATATGTATCAATCGAAAATACTTCCTGATATTCACAACACAAGGAAGAAACTAATCATATAGTAACTGGTGAATTCACCACTTCTAAAAATCTCAGCAAAAGATACTTCAGAGGATTATACAGCGTTGTCACAAAAAGAAACTGCAAAGATGCACATGCAGAACATGCAATCAGTTAGAAGAACTAATTTCCTAAATTAATCCAGATTGTAACTGGAATAATAAAAACACTGATGTCAGAGACTGGAGTTTGCAATAATAAAGGGACTTAGAGAGGATTAAAGAGGATATAAGAGATTATGAGACTAATCACAATTGATATTGGCACAAACCAGAATATCAGAGGCCATATAGTATAACCTTTAGATGTGTGTTCTTTAGAAATATCAAGCCCTAATGTCTCAAAGAATAAACTAAAAAATGTATATTCACAATATAGACCACTATTTTGAAAGCATAGTAACTTCAATATTTGTCCTTTTGTGCAATATATGAACATCCATACTGAACATCTCCAAATAGTTATGTTCATCTTTCAAATATAAAAATGGATTTTCATTACTGACATAGGGTAGGAATATTATTCAAAATAGGAAACTTTATTAGCAATTTATATACACCAGAGCAAATTTTTCATTACTTTTTGAACATTAAACTTTTAAAAGATATCTTTTGTGTAACATTGACAGGACAATAGGACAAAAAAATGTACATGATATAAGGTGATGCATTTTTCAGATGACAGCTTCAGTGGAATGCTGACTTAACTGTCCACCTAGTGTTTTGCAGTAAGCAACATAACACTCTTACTATGTAATAATTTTCAATTATGTAAAACCTCTATAAAATAATCTCAGAGTGGAGAAAAAGAACCCAAAAGTAAAGAAAAAGAATTCTTATCTTCCATCTGTTACCAAACCAGAACTGAGAGATTGTCAAAGTACATGTAAATAAGTGGAAGGAAAAACTCTCCTTCTTATAAGGATTCCATTTGTCTGACTAGTTTTTTGAGTATTTCTGACAGTTGGCACATTCCATTTTAAGAAAGGATCTGCTTAGAGTAAACAAGAATGCAAACTTGTAAGGATGTAATCATAAAAGCAAATATCTTGAAAAAGCATAATGCCATTAAACCAAGAAAATTTTGCCATGTTAGGATATAGGGCACAAAATGCTTAAAAGTCCGAAAGTATCTATCTCTTAGGAAGATTTTTTTCTAACTGTAATAATCTATAACATTACAGAAATCTGACAAAAAGAGACAAATTGTGTAGTGTTATAACTAAATACAAATGAAAATGTAGATGTAGAAACTAGTTTCCAAAATGGAGAATAAGTCTGGAGGATATGGTGAGTAAATCTAAGATAGTTATAAAATTAACTAACTGAAATGGTTTATAACTAAAATCTTAATAATAATACCTCAATGACAAAAAAAACAAGCTAAAGTTTTGGTCAAATAAAGATTCTGTTTGCTTAGAACTGAAGTACAAAGAATTTATTCCTCAATAACTTTAATAACGGATTTTAATTTTTTTTCCTACTTTTCCCATCTTTTAACCCTGGAAGAGAAAGGTTATTATCCAGCATGTGAAGCTATAAACTGAATTAGACATAGTAAAACTGCAACCAAATGGAATGCAAGTAACATAATCTTGCATAAGGACAAAGATTAACTGCCATTTTCATTGATGTAATTTACATTTAACTGTATGCATGACTCTCATCACACTAGCTGGTGAACTAGATAATCTTTCCATGCATTATCTTATTTCAGCTGATAATTCAGAATCTACTTTTCAAACCCTTTTGAAGTACTGCTTCACATGCCTTATTTTATCCTTTCTTATTCATTATCATTTCTCAAAAACTGAAGATATTTCATGAAAATGGAAATAGAATCTGTTACCAATTATCGTTAAGTGATACATGAATTTCCATAGCTTTTCTGTGGTTTTCAAAGAATCTTCTTAAGAATATTCCTCAATGTTCTCTAGTCTTCCATTTCAATGAAATAATTACCTTCAGTTATTTCTATCTCACGCATTAGATACATTTAATTAGATACATTTAAGATTTTTAACTTAGAGCTTCTAATTTTGAATTGTGTTGTACAATGCCATCAGCAAATCCTGTTCTTTTACTATGGCTTCTAGTGATAACTTGATATAAATTTGCAATAACACATTAAGAATAGCACAATAATATATTTGTCAGAGATTTAGAAGCTACACAGAAAAGGCAATCTGAGAAAACAAAGAAGTCATCCTTTCTCTGGCTTGCTTTATTTTCACATATAGCAAGAAACTGAACCAAAAGGCAATAATTTCTAATGTTTCATCCTGTATAAAACCTTATTATTTCTTAATGCTAAATAATAAACTCAAGAACATGACATTAAAGAATATTTGATGCCAATAAAGGAACTATTGTGAAAATTAAATACCTGGCCACACATCTTTAACCCAATGGAAATGCAATAGAAAGTTTAAACTGATTTGAAGAAAACCTTTCCCTAACATGAAAAAGTTACGATTGCTTCTGAATCAGCAGTGTTGCACTATTTTTACCAACTACTGTAACCAATGGGACAGCATACGAATTAAGCTGCCTGAAATGAGATGTTCCAATATACACACAAGGTTGAAAAATTGTGGTATGATTCACAGAATCACAGAATCTTAAGGGCTGGAAGGGATCTCAAAAGTTCAATTAGTCCAATCCTCCTGCCAGAGCAGGACCACCTAGAGTAGGTCACAGAGGAACTCATCCAGGTGGGTTTTGAATGTCTCCAGAGAAGGAGATTCAACAACTCGTCTGGGCAGCCTGTTCCAGTGCTCCATCACCCTCATAGTGAAGAAATTCTTCCTTGTATTTCTTTGGAAGCTCTTGTGTTTCAGTTCATACCCATTGCCCATTGTCCTATCACTGGACATCACTGAGACCAGCCTCGCTCCATCCTCCTGACACCCACCCTTTACATATCTATAAACATTAATGAGGTCACCCCTCAGCCTCCCCTTCACCAAGCTGAAGAGTCCCAGCTTCTCCAGCCTTTCATCCTAAGGGAGATGCTTCACTCCATCATCTCGGTGGCCCTGCACTGAACTCTCTCCAGCAGCGTCCTGTCCTTCTTGAACTGAGGGGCCCAGAACTGGACATAATATTCCAGATGTTCCTACAGTTTCATTCCTCATTAGTTTCATGAGGAAGACAGCATGGAATATTGCAATGCTATTGCAATATAAACCTAGAAAATTATTTAAACAGCTTAAAGAGATCATAATTAATTAATAAGAAAGTACAGTTCACTGGAAAAATACAAGAACTAGAAATGTTCAATGTGATTTTTTGAAAACACTTTAGGAAAATGAAAACAGTATTATTATGTTTGGAAAGATGAATAGCTAACCTGGGGTTATGCCCAAAAATCCAATCAGCACTGGGAGATAAAAGTGAAAAAATAACAAAATAAATACATTAAAATTCTTCTGATAAAAGTATTTTTAGAGAAAAGACATAAGTCTTAGCTGAAACGATAACAGTATTAGAAAAAAAGTTGAGAATGTTAACCGATTGAGAAAGAGATTAATGGCTAACAAAAAAGCTAAAACAAGTTTGAAAAATTCATCCTGAAAAAAAGAAAATAAGAGAAAGAGGTACAAAATAAATGAAAATCATGTCACTGTAATATTTTTTTCAACTTATAGGTAATGACATTGAAAATATTGCATGGTGCTCTGCCCATTGGACTATGTACTACAGTGCATTAGGAATGGAAAACTGAAAAAGGAAATATTGTAGCTAGTAAAGCAGATAATGAAAACTACAAAGAGTAAGTAATAGAGTACAAATATGCAGTACACATTACACTGTAAACTCTATCACCAAGAAAATATGATGAATGTAGAATTTTGTGTGTGTGAGAGAGAGGAGAGAGAGTGCATCCACACAGCCTGAACATTTTTTCCAATGCACCTGAATGAAATTCTCAGTAAAAATTGAATATATTACAAAGAAGAAAAAAGAATCAGTAATACTGTAGAGGATAAAGGAACAAATAATAATAAAGACAATGGGTTTAATGAGTGCAATCCTAATAGACTTATTTATTTAATTCGGGGTTTTTTTTAGATGTGAGTATAGAAAAGCCTACACTGTGCCTTAACTTTATTGCTTAAAGTAGGAAATCATGTCTGCCAGTGATTTTTTGAGAGACACCTGTCAAGCGCAAACTTTAATACAGGTTTTGCTGTCACAGATTTTTTTCATGATGAGATGAACTGATCTAATACCTTACCACTGCTTAAAGGTGGAGTTCCCTTTTTTTATGGTCTCTGCTAAGACACATACCTCCGACATCTTACTTTTTCTGGCTGATGTGTTTGTGAGAGTTCTCTTGAGCTGATTCATCTCAATAACTTGGCAGAAAACTAATCCAGGAGGAAAAAAGATGATGCTTTTTTCTGAGTTATCAAGCCAACCTAGCTTATGTTATTGTCAGATGAATGTGAGAGATGGTTCAAGCAGACAGGTTACACAATGAGGAGGAGGAAAGAAAAAAACATGAAACAGTCACAACATCTAGACAGAAGCAAAGTGTTACCATGAGCTCATCTGGTCTTGGAACCATACCTACAGAATGGAAAATTTCCTGCTACTTTTGGAGGAAGATAGTCGAAACGGTTGCTGTGTGTACACATGTGTTAATGAGTAGAGTGATGTCTCCTTTCCCTCTGGAGCAAGCCAACTACAAAAAAATTCAGTCAATGTAACACTTTTGAGAGTTCAATAAATCATCTGAATGTCCCATTAAATCCTATTCAAAATTGCAAATTGCCTTAACTCTGTCTGTTCCAGTAAATATTAAAAACTGGCTCAGTAGTTCTGAAAGAAATTTCATTGAAGCAAGGGGAATTAAATCCAGTTATCTCTGGACCAAGTCTGCGGGGTACATCTTTAACACCCATCTGCAGTTAGAAAATTTCCAAAATACCTAATATGCAGTAATTAGTCTAGAGGAATTGTTTCTTATAATTGTTTCTTTTTCCTCAACTCTGTACAGAAACACAGCTGGTAGCACAGTGTGCACACAGAGAGAATTATTCTAGAGTGATTATACTTCAGAAAAATCTAAAATGAACACAAAAAAGGTAAATATTCACATTACATACATCTTGCAGTGTAATGAAGTTACATGTAATGCAAGAAATTATATTCATGACCTATCCCCAACTGCCGATATTATATTTAAGAGTAAAATAATTTTTGTATACTCTCTATACTCTTCAAACCTGTGATTCAGGAATTTCAACTTTTATTACTAGAATTGATTTGCTTAATATTAATTCCAAAAAAGCTCTGCTACATCTAATCTCCCCAAAAAATCACAAACAGAACTCAACAAAAAACCAAAACATTTCTTAAAAAGAATGGTTGTCTGTTCCCTCTTAGTAAAACTCAGGTTAAAGACTATCTGTACTACACAATCTTCATTCATCATCAGAGTAATTACTTAAAAAAATGGTTAGCTGCAGAGATTTGCTTCCTACTAATTAAATTCAGGTGCAGAGACAAGGTTCCTTTCACTTTTTAGAGCATTTTTACTTGTGTTACAAGAAAGCAGTTGTATGTCACTGAAAATGATGAACCTGAAGATTACGCATATTTTAAATAAGCCTACATGACAATTTCTTACCATGACCTTATGAAGACTGATGCAGTTACATGTATTATAAATTCGAGAGCAATCTTTCCAGATAGTGTACAGACTACATGGCCAAACTGCTTCTCTTACTTCATTTAAATTTTAAACTTTTTTAGCTTTGTTGAGACATAAAATAAATCAGATAATACCTCACCATCTTCAAGAAATGAGGAAATACTAAGTGAAAACAGACTATAATAGCAAACATATACAAAGTGAAGAAAACAGATTTTGAGACAGTTGGCTGAATTTACAATTATTTTCTGCCTTTATAAGTTACTCCATATGAAGTTCTCCTGGGATTTTAGAAACATCAACTGTGTGTATTTCAACTTTGAAAACTTGATTACTGCCACTCATCTTACCTGGAGTCTCAAGACAAAAGCTTCACTGATCAGAGCAGAGATGAATGATTTTCATAGAATCTTGGACTCATGTAATCATTTTTGTTGGAAAATACCTTTAAGATCATTGAGTCCAAGTACTAATTTCACATTGCCAAGCCCATCACTAAACCATGTCCCTCAGCACCTCATTTACATGGCTTTTAAATATCTCCAAGGGCAGGTACCCCACCCCCTCCCTGGGCAGGCCATTCCAGTGTTTAATAATTCTCTCAATGAAAACGTTCTTCCTACTCTCCAATCTAAACCTTGCTGTAGCCATTTCCTCTTCTATCATTCATTATCTAGGTGAAGAGACGAACTTCCACCTCACTACAATCTCCTTTCAGGTAGCTGTAGAGAGTGATCATGTCTCCTCCCAGCCCCTTCTTCTCCAGACTAAACCACCCCAGCTGTCTCCACTGTTCCTCATAAGGCTTGTTCTCCAGACCTTTCATTAGCTTCACTGCCCATCTCCAAACACGCTCCAGCACCTCAATGATCTTCATGCAGTGAGGGGCCCAGAACTGAACACAGTATTCAAGGTGCAGCCTTACCAGTGCCAAGTAGGGGGACAACTGCTTCATTGGTCCTGCTGTCCACGCTATTTCTGATTCAAGCTAGGATGTCATTGGCCTTCTTGGCCACCTGGGCACACTGCTGGCTCATGTTCAGATGGCTGTGGACAAACACCCTCAGGTCCTTTTCCACTGGACAGTTTTCGAGCCACTCTGCCCCAAGCCTGTGGAGTTGCATGGGGTTGGTGCGGCCCAAGAGCAAGACCTGGCACTTTGCCTTGTTGAAGCTCACATAGTTGGCCTCAGCTCATCGCTCCAGCCTGTTCGGGTCCCTCTGAAGAGCCTTCCTGCCCTCAAGCAGATTTATGCACCCATCCAGCTTCATATCATCTGCATCTTTACTGAGGGTGCACTTGATTCCTTCATCCAGATCACTGATAAAAGATGTTAAACAAAACAAGCCTCAACACTGAGCCATGAGGAACACCAGTGGTGACGAGCTGCCAGCTGGATTTAACTTCATTCACCACCACTCTCCAGGCTCGGCCATCCAGACAGTTTTCCACCCATGGCAGAGTACATCCATTGAGCCATGGGCAGATAGTTTCTCCAGGAGGATGCTGTGGGAGACTGTGTCAAAGGCTTTAATTAAGTCCACGTAAACAATATCCACAGCCTTTCTCTCATTCACTAAATGGGTCACCTTGTCATAGAAGATCAGGACGGTCATGCAGGATCTGCCCTTCATAAAGCTATGCTGGCTGGGCCTGAACTCTTGGTTGTCGTGTATGTGCCTGTCCTGTATGTGCCTCATAAAGATCTGTTCCATAACCTTCCCTGACAGGCCTGATTTTAAAATATTTACCAATAGAAGATAAACTAAAACAAAATGCAGACAAGAATTTAGAGCCCTTTTGGAATTTACAGGCCTACTAGTTTAAAGAAATGCAAATCCTTTACAAGCAGACTAGACAAACTCTTGAAAAAGTCAAAAGCACATGAAAAAACATCAAACCGATAGTATATTTGTTCCCAAGGAGTTTTTAAGGTTAAAAACTATAATTTCGCCCAGCAATTCTGAAGAATTAAGTTATGTAGTAAGCCCCTAAGTCTTTAACTAGCAAAGAAAAGCAAAAAACCAAACTCAAAACTCCGGAAAAAAGGCGTCATCAAATGCAAGTACAATTTAAAAGATCTATTTTAAAAACTTCACAAATAAGATGACACTGGAACCTGTTTTAAAGGGTGAAAAATGATTTGATACTGGAAATTTATAACCTAATTTCTGCATTACCCGTGGTAGACATTTCATTAATATAATCATCATTTGGTTCCTACTGTTTTAGGACATTGAACTTAACATTTAAATCTAGTAAGGTCATCAAGTAAAAAAAATAATGTTTTTCCTTTTCCCTGCCCATTCAGTAATGTCTTATACTTTCCATTTTCTGAAACTGAAACTCTATGAAGTAGAAGAGTTGAGTTTACCCAGGAAACTTACGAATTTTACTCAATTCCACAAATGAAGATCAAGCTTAAACTTAATGATGGGAAAAACATGTATTGTTTGTGGTGGTTTTTCTCATTAGGATGAAAAAGATAGAATTTTTTCCCAAAAATTTGCCAAAACTAATTGCATTTCCAAAAGCTTTTTCAATGTCTATAAAGAGCAATGTAATATAATGTGTGATTAATCCAAATAACAATATAATACAAGTAGAATTACAATTATTAAAAGTTCAACTGATGCAAACTCTTTAACTTTCTGGAAGAAGAAAAAAAAAGACATAGATGAATATTAACATTCACTGTAATTTTAATCTGTAATATGCAAAAAAGGTTATGACTTTCTGATATGAAATAGTCCTTGACTTTCATAATTCTTAAGCACTTTCTTTTATCATTTTGCTGATGTATGTTCTATTTTAAAATCAGAAGGATAATGGATGTGCTTCTTATACAGTAAATTGGGTTTTATATCAGAGACCTGTCAGCACCACGACAGGTTGACCTGACAGTGGTCTTGCATTTGCAGCTCTCCTTCATGACTGCTTTTCAAGGTGATAGGTCAATCTTAAGAAAAGCGCAGATTTCTTAATCCCTCAAGAAACATTTTACAGTCATAATATTCACTGCTTTTATGATCTTTGTAACAGACTAAAAGCAGAGCTATCACTTGCTGTCACAGATATTTTTAATAATCAAGGGCATCTAAGATTTGGGTAGATAATGTAAATTAAAATATATTTTATTTTTCTACTGCCTCTAGAAAAAACATAAAAAGAGAAATGGGTTATTTCTCAGTGTTACTGATAACTGCAACAGACTATATTAAACCACACTTCTTTTGAGTAAACAACTTCCTTGATTTAATCTATTTTTAAGTGAGTAGTGCATTAAGACAGCATCTTACCATAAACATTAAGTTCAAGACTTTTCTTTTGGATAAGAAGCTTCAATAAAATAAGGAAAATCAAAGCTCAAAAGATAAATGGTCAATGGCAACATCAGTTGTCATAAACTATGGGAATAGCCTGAATTCCTATCTTTACTGAAGAAGTGATGATCTCCTACAATATCTCACTATACATATTCATTAATCTATTTGTTATGCTAATTACTCCAATTATAACGTTTTTAAAACAGTATGTAATGTTTTTCAAACCACATTGAAGAAAGACTGTTTTGTAGGTATTATTAAATATAATATGATTGATCCCACTCATGAAGAGTACTGATATCAGAATTGCTCTAAAATACAACATGGATGAAAAGAGTAAAAGTACTCAAGACAATTAAGAGCTAACTATTACGGTGTCTGCTTTCTATTTTGCAGGCTTCCTTGTTTGGTGTGTATAGCTATGGTAATATAGAATATATACCTGGACTATGTTATGGACTATACCTGGACTATAGTATGGACTACATAATTTTGGATTGTTACGAAAATTTTTCATGGAACCTTTCTTTGTAAATTTATAAAAAGAACAGATGCAAACATCTAAAGTCAATGTTTGAGAGCTTACCGTATTCATTCACTAATTCTAATGTTCATACTGCAAACAAGTGCTTAGTTATGACTGTATGACTATTTTGTAGAGCTATATTTATCAAATTTCTACAAATGAAACTTAAATATAAAAGAATTCAAAATTTAGAACACAGGAACCCGACAAAAAAGTACAGATGATGAAGCAATGAATGGAAATGCATATCACTTTTTTTTTTTTAAGAAAAAAAGCCAAACCAGTTTCATTTAGCACCACAATGCACATTTCTCTTGTAATATCTTTTTATAAGTAGTTTCAAATATGTGCTCAAAATTCATAAAAATATGGCAATTGCAGTACAGAAGTCACTGCTGACTCTTCCGACATAACATGACTCTTCCGATATAACATGACTCTTCCAACAAAGCTCTTGAAGGTCATTTATTGACAATTATGTTTCTGTTGGCAATCAATAAAAAATGCCATCACACCTTAATAACTGATAATGTAAGTTTTCACAAGTAATTCTGTTCTAAAAACTATCAGTATATCTTCAAGTTAAAAAACAGGAAACATTACATTTTGACATTTTGTCTTCCACTGTGTCATTGTTTAAACTTCAGACATCAACTAAGCACAAAAGAGCTGTTCCCTGCCAGTTGGATGAGAAGAATATGGAAAACAACCTAAAACTCATAGCTTGACATAAGAACGGTTTAGTAACTAAAATGAAAGAAAAACCAATAATAAAAAATATATAATAATAACAATTATAATGAAAAGGAATATAACAAAGGAGAGAAACAATGCCCAAGAAAAGACAAATGATGCACAATGCAATTGCTCACCACCTGCTGTCCGATGCCCCAGCATCTGCCTCTCCCTGTCCACTTCCCCCATTTTACTGGGCATGACGGAGCCCTGGCACAGGCTGTCCAGGGAGAGTGTGGAGTCTCCTTCTCTGGAGGTTTTTAAAACCCACCTGGTTGCACTCCTGAGTGACCTGATCTAGGCAGACCTGCTTGAGCAGGGGAATTGGACTAGATGATCTTAAAAGATCCCTTCCAAACCCTACCATTCTCTGATTCTGGGATTCTGTAACATTCTATTGGATGAATCAGCCCTTTGGCTAGTCCAGGTCACCTGTCCTGACCCTGCTCCCTCTCAGCTTCTTGTGTACCTGCTCGCCACCAGAGCCTTGGAAACTGAAAAATCTTTAACTTACGGTAAGTATGATTTAGCAACAACTAAAACATCCCTGTGTTGTAAACCTTATTCTCATACGAAATCCAAAACATAGCCCTGTAAGAGCTACTAGGAGGAAAATTAACTCTATCCCTGCCAAAACCAAGACACACTGTAGAGTATCTAAAAAAGTGAGAATGCTAAATATTGTTCTTTGGTGCTGGAAATATCTTAGTAAAGCTGTTATATCAATTTGTTCCTCTTGTTCAACCAGCTATTTTAAGTTTGCATGTCACTGAATGCATGTAAATGAATGCTAACACTGCTTTGAGATCAGATAAAAGAAATTTACTTTGAAATTAGCTTAAGTAATATAGTCAGTAATTTTGCTAGCATCCAGTCCAGGATGTTGCCAAAATGAAACAGGAGTAAGGTGTGTAAACTCTGGGAATCAAACTTTTATACTGCAGCAACTTACTTCTCCAGTCTTGTTTTCTATTACTCTTTTTAAGACATTCATGTTTCCAGAATAATTCTTTAACTATTTCCCAGCATTTTAGACTGCTTTTCTTAAACTGGAATCACAGTAATTTATAATGATATTTTATTTCACTTTTAAAAAGATGTCTGCTATTTCAAAAAACTTAGATAACACCACTGTTAAAAAAGGACAGAGAATAGTGCAAAGGCAGAAATAAATAAAGCTACTCTTCAAATTAAAATGTCTTCTAGTAAGTTCAAAGCTACAGAACAGCCTTATCCTTGCTGCAATGTTTCTTTTTTCTCTCTTGCCTTAGATTTGGCAATGCTAGGCTGTTTCCATGCAGTAAGTAATCAAAAAATTAGGTTCACATTTAGGCAAAAGAGGTGTTACTTTTCTGCCAGTTTAGCATGCTAAAGACAGCTCCTCCCAAATGTAAAAGCTGAAATCATTTCATTCTGGCCACTTCCCTGTTTGACATGAATATAAGAAAGTGATAGGAAAGGTTAAGGATTTATACGTACATATGGATGCTCTTGTGAGAAAAGGACCTGACTCTTCTGTCTTAGAATCAAATCTAGACTTTTCACTGTCAGTCAAAATCTCTAAACACTAGTTTATTATATAGAGAATAGCAACTGTAGCCAGGACACAGGAACAAGCCCTGAATTCATTTGTTAAAGAACACAGCTGTTTATTCTCTGAAAATCTCAAATCTTTTGACTTCAAATGAATGAAGGTACTTCCCTGCACCTCTAAGTCAGAGATGAGGAATCTAAGTTGATGTGATACCATACAACACTATGTTTCACATTTCCTGTTGAATAGACACAAGAGGCACTTCTTCAGAACATTAAGTTTCACGAACTCTCTTTTTGTGGCACTTATCCTCAAGGTGCTACATATAGGGAGCTTAGTGACTAAACTGAGGAATCTGTATTTTCTCCTTGGGAATCAAGAGGCAAAATTTAGGATTGCATTCTACACCTAATATTGGGATTTGCAAAGCTTCTTGATGATTGCAATGCCTAATCAAACAGCTGCTACCTGGTTCAATAGGCAATGCAAAATCATATGGGGTTTAACTATTGTACAATCATCATGACAGGGTAAATCAGACTCCAGACAAGGACTTTATTGTTGGCAAAGTTCCAATCAGTTATATTTCTCTTGGGACTCGATGAGGAAAAATAAATCCCAGAAACATATGATTACAATGACATTTTATATTTGAGAATAAGTCCTGTTATGCCACATCAAATTAACAGGAAATGTTTTAGTGAACTGTGTATTTTATGGCAGCTTCCCAAATACAAAAATCTATAGGAATCAGCATTAACCTTTCACAGGTTTTTGTAAATCTCTAACAGGATTATTCCAGTTATGCTAATCATAGCATTTTAAGTGGAATGGTAACTGCAGTAGGAAAAAAATCCATCTCAGTTTTCCTTTTCTTGCTATTCTAACTCTAGTAAACTTTATAATTATGTCCTGATTTATGATTTTTTTCATCGACATAACATGCATTTGAGTATAGGATATGCAATTAGCCTTCAAGAAGCTTTCAGGAACAGATTTGTCTGGATGACTACTATTTGAAGAAATGCTATAAAACAGCAAGTTGAAATTAGATTTACAGAGTAACTGAAGTTCATTCTTTCTCACAGACAACTTAAGTGAATGGCTTTTTAAAGATCACCACACTAGGACACTAGAAGTAGGAGAATTCACAGTGAATGGAATAACTCTTTTTTTTTCTGACTGACAATGTCATACCAAAGGAAAAAAGCTATTTGGACAGTCAGTTGTTTAGTGGCCCCAAAATACCTAGTCTTCATAAATGTGAAAAATATTCATGAAATGTTGTGCAATGATGACAGTGCAATGCCAGGGGGGAAAAAAGAAAAACTTATTTAACAAAGCAGTAGGGTAAACAAGCTACTGATTCAAAATCAGAGCCAGTCATATCTCTCAATATTTGAATATGCACAGTTTTTACTGCATACGTTGTTAACTTTTGTAACCTTTATAAATTAAGGCAATAGCATGTATTCAAAGAAAGAGCTGTGAATGCTTTCCTTCTCAGAGAATCAAATATTGGTGCTTATTTGGTAGTCTTAATACAGAATTAGTGGCTAGAAATTGAAAAGTACAGAAATATACCTCTATATTCAGCTGAGTTATATTCTTTTATGACAGGAATGTATGTGTCAATATCTTAAAGAAATTACTAAAAAAAATAGGTATAGGTGCAGAAATATAATAGAGAATTTAAAAATGAGGGCTGAAATTGAAAGGACATTGTTCAGATAAAAAAGCCAACCCTATCTCCAGTTACATATGAAGCAGTTTACTGCTTTTTTCACCTGGTTTTGAAAGCTTTCAACTCTGGTCAGTTCTAAACAGTGGAAATCAATCTAACACTGGGTTTATTCTAAGATTTTAGTATCACATAAATAATTCTCCCCAAACCCACATATATATATGTATTTTAAAAAAAATAAAATTGTAAGTTGAACTATTCATAGCTATTAACTAATCTTAAAACACCAGCTCAATACTTTTTTTTTTTTTTTTGGTATTAATAAAACATTCCGTTGTGTCTGAAGAAGGTAAAAAATAAAAGTTTTACTTCTCTAAAGAAGATGATCCAACATTGATATAAATTACATTTGGTTTTAAAAGAATCATCATTTACAAAAAATATGTAACTTAAATTTGGAAGTGAAGATTTCAACAACTGGTTTCTTTTACCAAAGCTGTAATGTAAATACACATCAAATACTTTTCCTGTTTACAGACAAGCAACAGAAGAATTGTTGACTGTAACGATAATTACTTTTTGCCTTTTGATAGCTAGAAAAGCACTAAATGTCCACACAATGTTGTGTGAATTATTTATGCACATATTTAAAAAAAAAAAAGTTGTATTTTGAAACAATTAAATGAACAAAACAAACTCGGGGAGAAACTCTGTGACTGTATTTTAGCCCCTGGTCTCTAGAAGATGGATTAGTACCCTAGTCTTCATTCTTAGTTTGCCCTTAGAAATGTTAATTAGTCCTTTAAGAGCAAGTTTAAACAATTCTACAGCAGTAACATTCAAAACCAAGTTGTCCATGTTTAAAGAGACTTACAAACTGCATTTTCCTACTGTTTTGTACTCTTCTCCATAGTACACAGATCACAGTTTTTTTAGATTTATCTCTCCCTCTTTGGAAACAAGGTTTAAAAACTATAGAAAACATTTCTGTGGAAGGAAGAGTAGATCAACAAAAAAAATTACTTGGAAGCCTTGATAATAGTATTTAAATAAGTTTAATAAATTTAAATAAGGATTTAAAACGTGTATGTCAAGAGGATGTGGTAACACTCTATAGTGTCCAGGGATAGGACTAGGGGTAATGGACAGAAGCTAAAACACATAAGTTCCACTTAAGGAAAAATTTCTTTACTGTAAGGATGACAGAGCATTGGAACAAGCTATCCAGGAAGGGTATGGAGTGTCTTTCTCCAGAAGTTTTCAAAACCCATCTGGACACATTCCTGAGTGACCTGATCTAGGTGGACCTCCCTGAGCTGGGGGATTAGACTAGATGATATTTAGAGGTCCCTTCCAAACCCTCTCATTCTATGATTCTATGTTCTTTAAAATATGTGCTAAAGGAAGCCCCTTCTGCAGACAGACAGAAAGTTGAACATGCAGCGAATGGGCAGAAGGAAAATGCTATTAAAAACTAAATTAAAAAATGTCAGAAGGGCTTGAGTCATAAAAAAAGGTCAGGTAATTCACAGAAGCTTTTTCTATACTTCTCAATTTCCCTCTTCAGAACTACTGAACAAAAATGGAACAAGATCTGTGAACAGCATTAACCGGGAGAATTTACAATGTAAACTGCATGAATCACCAAGATAATCAGAAAAAAATAGAACATCTTTATGCTATGAAGAAATCTGCAAGCTTCAATTGAATGAACATGCAAAATTTGTAACTATTATAATCAGATAAATATAATCTGTATAAAGGATGTAAATAAAAGGGTAGTCATCACCACAATGACTGTGAATTACACAATTTTTATATTAAAAGAACTCCATCATGTTTTCTAAAATTTATTTTGTTCATAAAGCTTAGCAGCTTAGAATTTTTCAATTAGAAACTTGTCTTCATTGCATGCATGAACAGAACATTGGTAATTAAAGTTAGATATATACTTCATTAATAATTATTAATTATCTTCTGTGACCAAATACATTTTAGCATTCCTGAATAATAATTTCCTCAAATAATTGAAACAAAATGCATCTTATATACACAAATTTCTAAATTATTAATTTCCCAGATACTTGCTTATGAGATTTTGTCACATTTGTCTACATACAGGGATTGAGAAAAAGATTTCAATCTTGCAAAATGAACTAGTAATCTAAACTGAGCAGATTTAACACCGTAAATGCAATCTCATTTCTGACCTTTCTGAGTTTATTCTGAGGAATAAATAACAAAAAATAATATCCTATAACATTATTAAAAAATGATAGCACACTATAAATGCTCAAAGGAGCAGCAACTATGGTATCATGGCCATTCTGGGATCTGGCATTTTCTAATTTTGTTGTGCTTTACCACTAATATATCATTTGTTCCTGTGTAATTTCTCCTTTGTGCTCTTTTAAACAAAAAAGCAAACAAGGAAACAGTTCTACTTTGAAAAAAATGAAACAATTGCTCCACTCTCTTTTTCTCCTCCACCTCTCACTGCATTTATTGGAATATTAGGAAACCTTCATGACCACATGGTGTCTGTGTTAGAGGAAGAGAAAGAGGAAAAAAGAATGGAAAAAGGCAGAGAAACTATATGCAGGAACAAAATGCCCTGGATGTCAGGAAACATACTGGGAGTGGAACCCTAGCTTTATTTCTTCTGCATTCAGTTTCGTCAGGGGTAGGATAAAGGCAAGTTTTGACAGTATGGCTTGTTTCAGCTCCTTCCAACATACATCAGCTCAGAAAGCTCTTAAGCATACACTTAGGCAGAGAAACCTGCCTGCCTCCAAATTCTGATACAGTATTATTCTGGTAGTTGGCCACAGCTCTTCTGCAAGTAAGAAAAGAAATTTCCCACTCAAGTTAATATATATATCAGCAACAGCTGAAGAGAATTTAATGAACAAAGCACGGGAAAATATTAGGTTCCATGTACCTTCTTACGTTTTTTCGTTTTCACAAAATACTTACGCAAAAGTCTTACAAATGGAAATTTTGATGGAGTTCTATATCCACCACTTAATAAGTGATCAGGCAAATGTTACTATAAGAGCATTATAGTAAACCTTTATTCATAGATTACGCTGAGTATAATTAAAATGTAAATTCTAAAAAAGATGATACATTCTTATTTAACATGCTAACTAAAAAGAACCCACAATAAACCATTTCTAACAGTTTGCAGAAAAGTGGTCATTCCTTGAAAACATTTGGGGAAAATACAGACTGAAGGTCAAACATCTCAACATTTCGTAATAGAATACTAAGCTTTTTCACTCTTAATTACATTTTTCCTTATCCATAACAGTGGGAGAAAGTTGTATATCTATATCTATATCTATCTATCTATCTATATATATATATATATGATTCCTATTTGCTGACTTAGATTGGTGGCTCTATTTAGTTCTGAGTTACCACATAAGCCATCATTACAATTGATGGTATGGAATTATTATTAATAGACAAGCTAAAAACTGAATAAAGTAGAAAAAATAACTTCTATTTTTACACCAAATGGATATATTCTCAGTTGACTGCATAGATATGTTGATAAAGTAAAATGAATTTTGAGGACAAGTAAAATACTTTTCAATCAGTCTACAATGATTGAAAACTTTTGGTTTCCCTCAAATATTTTCAGGTTTTAAGACTTAGTTCTTATAAGTAACCAATAACACAATGCAATCAATCACTAGCTGTATATCTAGCTAAATGCAATAATATTTTATAATCAAAATTACAAAATGTAGTTTTTAATCATTATTATTACTGACTTGGAGATAGTTTTCAGATTACATTATAAATTTGAGCATAACAATACAATTTCTTTACAAAAAGGAGAGTGTTTTGGAGAAATTGTGACACTGAAAATGAATCATTATTGGCCTTTCCCTCTAATGAATAACTTTCTGACAACCATGCAACTCCAGAAGTCTATAAGATGTAATCCATTAAATTGATGATTCCATCTATTATTTTGAATGAAATAAAAACATGATTTTCCTCTAAATTCTGCCTGATTCAAATACATACACAATGCTTCTATGCAATGTGATTTGATTACTAGAGATGAAGTGCTCAAGGTGAATCACACACTGTGAAAAATGTTATTCAGTATTTCATAGAACACAGGCACTCTGCAAGAATTTAATAACAGAAGAACATCTTCAGGATGCTAGTTATTATGAGGTAATAACTCGGAGAGTTAGTAACACTTGACTTCTGCCATGTAGCCCTAGGGATGATTTGTTTAATTCATATTCACCGAAATTTGTTGCTCAATTATACCCCTGCTCACTTGTAACTGCGGTCCTTTGGTCAAAAGCAAGCCAAATGGCTGCTGGCATTGCAGTCTGACTGCAAACTAAGCTTCAGAAGACAGGAAAGTTACTTTTAACACTGCCATCAGTAATGAAAGATGACTAATATGATTATGGAGTGCCAAGGTGCTACACAGAAGGAGACCGCTACACTTTTGATCTCACGAAGTCAGACTATCACAAGAATATAACAAAAAGACAGATTGTAATGATAGAAAAAAGTAAAGGAAGAATAAATAAGTTTTAATATAGGCTAGTTACAGAATAAGCATTGGTTAGTAACCTTTTTAACATGTTGTCTTTACTTATGCTCTTATATTTAACAGATTTTATAAAATACTTCCAAAATGATACAACCTATAGGAGCCAAGATTTACAATAATACATGAAGCTTGAAAGTTTATATGTCTGAAATAATAACCTTTCTTTCAGTAAGAATTAGGGAGACATCAGAGCCACTTTCTGTTTTCTTTCCTTCCATGGAGTTTGGTAAAGTAGATCTGGTTTACCTGATGTCTAAAAACTGGATCTTCTGATGATGTTGGTTAATTTATTCATATAGCTTTGTTCAAACCTACCAATACAACAGTTTATTCTGATCACTATCAAATATAACTACAATAATACAGCTAAGTAGCAGCTAGCCACCTGCCTTTCTCCACACAGACAAGCTAGTCATTAAAAAAATGTCTTCCAACTTAGATTCTGAAGTTCTAAGTGAAAAATGGTAGTTAGAAAAGTCAGAAAACATCTAAAATATTGTATTAGTGCTGGTCATATGCTGAAATTTTATTTGTATTACATAACCAGAAATCTATATAATCTAGAAATGTATAATAAAAGTTGTGTGGCCCTGTTAACTAATTACATTGCAGCTCCTTCTCACATCATGGAAATGGTTTTTGTGTGTTTCTTTGTTTTTTTAAATTAAATTTATTGCATATAGAAGGGCCTGCATGCCTTCAGGAGGAATAATAGATATAACATACACTGATTATAAAGCACAATAGCGATATGAAAAACCAGATGTATAGTCTTTATATTCCTCATACTGGCATAAGTTATGAAATTTATGGTGGAGAATGAGATTGTAAAATTATAAAGTAATTTTATTTTATTTTTCATTTTTAATTCTCAAGAAGCAGGGAAGTGATGTAGAAGTGCATGTACCCATGATCTTAATGAGACAGAGACATTCATAAAATTATATTGTGGCATCTAATGTCATTTGTCAGTCTACATCCCATTCACTTCTAGTAAGTTCCATGGAGAATTGACTACAAGGAAGGTGGGCCCAAAGGATAGCTGTTAGCCAGTCAACTGATAGGAGGTTATATAAGGCACTCTTCAGGGCTTAATACTGAGCTGTCATTGAACATCTCATTAAGAAGCTGGACTATGGCACAGAATGTACCCTGACAGACTTTGTGAATGACACCAAACTTGGAGGAAGGCATTCAAAAATATCTTGATAGGCTGGTAAAATGTGTTGACAGGAATTTCACTAAGTTCAGCAATAGTAAATATTTTGCACTGGAACAGTTCAGGTCACCCACTGACTGGATAAAAAGCAACTTAGCAGAAAAGATCTTGGGGATCCCTCTGAACAAGTTGAGTATCCCTGTGGCAGAGATGAAGCAACTGCATTCTGAGCTATATCCAGAGTGTTCAGGGAATTCAGCATCCCTCTTTGATTGATGTTTCTCAGATTGTATTTAGGACAAAAAGTCACAATTCAGGCTCCTCAGTACAAGAAAAACATTTGACGTATTGGAGCAAAGCTCATGGAAAGTCACCATTATGAAGAGAAGGCTGGAGTGTATGACACATGAGGAGAGGCTAAGAGCAACGGTTTGTTCAACCCAAGAAGAGGAAGATTAACAAGAATTTAATTTCTGTCTTCAGTTAACCGTAGATATCAGTCTGGCTCCTCCCAAAGAGGCAAAACAGAAAGACAAGAGACAATGGAAATTCACACTAGACAGAAGAAAAATCTTTTTCACGATGAAGGCAATCATTGGAAAAGGTTATCCAAGGACGGTGTAGAAACTCCATCCTTGAAGACAGTCAAAGAACAGCTGAGCAGTTTAATGTAATCCGAACATAATCTGAATCTATAACACATTTTTTAAACTGACAAGATAAATGACGTGTTAATGCCCTGTCTGGAAAACTTTTAGTCCAAATGTCCTGTTCAGCTACTACACAACATAGATTTTTTTTTAACTTGGGAAAAATAATCATTAATATAATGAAAAAAAAAACCCAAAACCAAACCAATATGCTTTTCCACGGAATTTGAATTCTCTGCCAATGACTTAAATCTGCGCAGTCAGGCTTTCAGACTTGGTAGCAGCTTTCAGACTGCATTAGTCTTGCTTGCTAACTATTTCCTCTCTGGCACAGCTAAGAGGAAGATATCCATGCTTACTTCATTAAACCTATCAGCAGTGTTTGACTCTGAAGATTGGCATGTGCTCCTGACTTGCCTGGGAGATTGACAGAAATGAATCACTCACCCTAAACTGGATAGGTCAATTCCTATCAGTTAGCTTCGAGACAATTCTGGTGCCTGGTTTCTTTCTAGCCTTGAAAGCCTCCATTTGTATGATATTGTAAGGATTAGTTCTACTTCATCTTGTGTTTAACACAAAACTTTATGAGAGACCTGGAGACTACACATTTCTTCAATTGGCAACAAAGACTAGCAGATCATGCATTTTATTTTATTCCTGCAAATACAGATGGACTGCAGACCTAAGGCCCCTGTGTAAAACCTGGGTGTATTATCAAAAATGTCTGGAATGAAAGAAAAAAAGGTGTGTTACAGGGAAAAATAAAAGACAATTAGAATATACTTAAGGCCAAAGACTGCCCAGAAGTTTGATAAGGTACATGTGTATATTCCTTGTGGTTATGCTGGAAAAAAGATAGACTACAAGTATGCTTTAAATACCATAAGGAAGACTGAAGAGATGTCCAAATCTAAGTTACTGAGTCCCTCCTGGTTCTTCACCAAACATCAATTCACAAACAGTGCCAACAGCCATACACACTGGCTCCATCTTTGTTTTCATATTTTCCAATTGTACATTGATGTCATCATCTACATGTTCACTTTTAATCTGTAATACTGCAAACACTGTAGCTGAATATGACATGAATGACTCAAAAAGTTTAGTTTAGTCTATCATTCTCAAGCTCTTTCTATCATACTTCATAAAAATGAGGAGTGTATGTAAAGGATAGACGTGTACACTTTACTTTTAGACAACTAAATACTTGCTTAGCAGGTTCATTTAAATCTCACAAAAAAGCTCACTTGAGTGAAAACGGGAAGATTTTGTCTTTTTACATTCCCTTAAAGTTTTTGTACACAAATTCTGAAAATATTAAACTTCTCCTACTCAAGCCTTTACCAAAAGCATAATTGTTTTTCAGCTTAAGGAATTATATTTTGATAGCTAAGTCTTGGTTTCAGCACAGAGACACTGAATCTTACTGTCTGGAGAAAATAAACAGCATAAATACAGGGCTCATGGCAGAGGAGGAAAAAGAAAAATAAAAGCTTATTGATACTTGTTCCATACTCCATACTTTTTATAATCAAAGTCTACAGCTATCAATTTGTTTTTCAATTTTTCATGTCCACAGAAAGTGTATCTACTATTTAAAAAGTAATGTTTTAATGTAGGATGTGAATTTAGAGAACTGAATAAAAATCCTGATATACTGTTAGAAAACTAAGTATCCAATACAAATTCCTATACCAGGACTAAAATTCTGGCTTCTGGATAACTATAAAAATTACCATAGCTTTCCTCAAGATATATAATCCCATACCTTACAATAAATTGAAGTTGTCACTAAATATTTATGTTCCATGAGTCAACCGAAGTCACAGATCACAGAATAAATGCTTTTTTAAAATAATGCAAAATGAATTTTTATCAGAGGTAGGAATTTATTATCCCACAATACCGTCTTAACGCTACAATTCCTACCATTTTATCTCTAAAACAAAGTAAGTTTTCTAACGGTAATTTTGCATAAAATGCCTGTTCTTGGAAGAACTCGTTTTATTACTCCTCCAAGATACAAGGTTGTACGTAAGAGCTGGGAAATTAAGTGGTATTTCTGCGTCAAAAATTTCCTTCACTTACATGAGTAGCAAAACCACTATAATCTCACAGGTTTACTCATACAGATTACATAAATTACAAAAGTCTATTTTATTTTTATGAACACTGATAAAACTTTCTGTCTTAGTCACATGTAAGCACAGCTATTTGGTTTATACTCGTAGCAATTGTTTCTTTCATGCCTTTTATTTTATCTACCACTTCACACTACTTGGTTCATAACAACTTATTGTTGCATGACTGGCTTTCATTAATACTATGCAAATGTTTTCTATAATGTCTTTTGACAAAGTACTAGGACAGGGAAGGTGTGGAGTCTCCTTCTCTGGAGGTTTTCACAACCCACCTAGATGCATTCCCGTGAACCTGCTTTACCACGGAGTTGGACTACAGGATCTCTAGAGGTCCCTTACAATCCCTACCATTCTGTGCTTCTGTAATAATAAAGTCTTCAATATACATTTGAATGTTTAATCTTAGCACTGGCTTTCCAGTTGCAGTCATTGACTGTGTCCTCACAAACTGAAAGTATTACCATGATTACTTCCTTTATTTCTAAATACATGTTATCAGAAGACATTTAGGAAAATTTGAGAGATGTTTCGTAAATCAGACATACCTTTTCATTAAATTCATGTTTCCAGCACATTAAAATCAGAAGTTTAAACAACAGGGCCCAGTAAACAACAATATACTTAGCAGTTAATTACAAAACTTCGTAAAAGATTCTGTAACCTTTAGTCATGTGAAACAACACCTACAGGATAAATGTGGACATCAGAAAGTCAGAGGTTTCTTCACTGCCACCATAAAAACCAAACTTCTATTTTATAATGAAATTACAAAAAGGATTTGCCTGATATTCTGACTCTACAAGAAATTCTGTACTGTGCTGCTGATGCATCCTGCTGTCAACTTTCGTGATACTACCAGTCACTTCACTGGAAAACCACTGAAGTCACTAATATTCCTGTAGTTCCAAAACTGAAGTCTAGGCTCTGAGAGACACAGTTTATTTTTGCAATAAAATTATGTAAGTCAGATATTAAGTGTTTAGACATTTTTGTTAATGTTCAAACAATGGCTTCTGATTAAAAGGAACCCAACCTCTCTCTTGCTTGTATGATTCACTTGTGATATTGCAATAGTTCAATTTTGTTTAGTTCCTTTGTTATCTCATTTTTTTTGGTGGAAAATGGAATAAATGCATATGGGTTCCCTTTCTAAAATAGCTTCATAAGGAAACAAAATTCACGCAGTGCGTACACTTGCCTGCCTTCATTGCTAAAGAATGTGTATCCGCTAGTCACTTTTCAACTACATTTATGAAAAAGGCAGATTTCAAGCATAAACAGTTGTCTTCATGTTTTATGGAAATACTGGAGAAAAGAGTGCTCCAATCAAGAAGTTTCCCTCTCATGTTATCAGACATCAAATCATAGAATCACAAATTCTCAAAGGCTAGAAAGGATCTCAAAAGATCATCTAGTCCAACTCCCCTGCCAGGGCAGACCACCTAGATTAGGTCACACAGGAACTCGTCCACGCGGGTTTTGAATGTCCCCAGAGAAGGAGACTCAACAACCCATCTGGACAGCCTGTTCCATGCTCTGTCACCCTCACAGTGAAGACATTCTTCTTTATATTTCTTTGGAACCTCTTATGTTCCAGTTTATATCCATTGCCCCTTGTCCTATCATTGGACGTCACTAAGAACAGCCTGGCTCCATCCTCCTGACACTTGCATTTTACATAATTGTAAATATTAATTAGGTCACTCCTCAGTCTCCTCTTCTCCAAGCTAAAGAGCTCCAGCTCCCTAAGCCTTTCAACATAAGGGAGATGCTCCACTCCATCATCTTTGTGACCCTGTGCTAAACTCTCTCCAGCAACTCCCCGTCCTTCTTGAACTGAGGGACCCAGAACTGGACAAAAAGAAAAGCAGGATATTGGGATTTGTAAGTTTAGATGTTTATTGAAGTACCCAGTGCAATGGCTTATTTTCACTTAGTGTTTTTCTCATGTAGCAGCATAATCTTTTAGTGGTTTGGCTGCAAATGTTGACAGTTTTAGAGAGTTCTTTTAAATTAAAATACAAAAACCATGACAGTATTTATGAAAGTGTCCCTTAAAAAAACATCTTATTTCCTTTCTTTGGAAAAACATGATTCAAAATGATCACCTTAATCAGACAGCTTGGAACTTGCAAGAAAAAAAGATGCCATAATAACTCCTTCAATGGATACCTTGTGAATTATTCTGTCTCTGAGACTGGCTCTATGGGACCCTGAAGTTAGTATACATTTAAAGCAGTTAATTAGACGAGGATGAAGAAAATAATGCAACAGGATGGATAAAGAATAAATAAACCTGAAAATACAGGCTAAAGGAGACAGTACTAGATACTATAGAGGATTACAAAATCCCCCCATGTAATGAATATAGTACACCAAATGGAACTTCAAAAAATCTCCTAATACCTTAAAAATACTCCAAATAATTTAAAAATATTTTAAAATATTTTAAAGAACCAATACTTACATTATAATATTTGCTAGATAAGTAATCAAAGATTGTCATCCCATTGAGTTAGGCATGTTACAAAGGCAAAGTGAAAAACATGGGTCTAACAGTTGAACACCAGCCCTCAACATCAAGTCAATTCAAAGAGCCTAAATTAGACTCTGAAGCCAGGTTCCTTCAAATCATGGTAAAGAGAATGAGACACTTCAGTAATTCAAAAAGATTAAGTGCTGGGAGACATGTGGAATACCTACAGGATGCTAAATATAGGAATATATATGAATTTCCATTCCTCTTTGGAGTTCAGTCACTTGAATCGAGACTATAAAAGTGATATATTTGTCTGCTGAAAATGCAGAACACGAAATGCTTCTCTGAAGACCAACATCTGCTTTCAGAAATGTCCCCTTAAATAATATTTTCATATTTTGTGTATTTATTTAGGAGTTGGAATACAAGCTCAGGAGATGGCAACTTTGTTAATTTCTTTTTCCACTTCACAAAATTTCAAGATTACAATTTTCACTTCCCAGCAGAATATCCTGATAATCCAACTGCAAAATCATCCTTGCCCAGTAGGCCACACAAGATTTAAAAATGCAAGAGTTAAGGCTTTAAATTACTGATACAAGGGAATCCACCTCCAGTCTATTGGGGAGTGAATTCAGTTAGAAGTCAGCTGATGTGCCCTTAGCCTCTCTAATGTATGAACTTTGTATGAATGCACATCTCAGCTACAGCTGCTTTCAGAGGACCTGTTTTGTCAATCAGAACAAACATTTTGCTTGTATTTCACAAGTTAAGAAGTGCTTAGCCACCTAGTTGGCTAAACATTGGTGGTAAATACGCCATCCAGCAAGCTGTTTGGTTATCAGTGTTACAAGAATATTAACTTAAAACTAGTAAAAATGAAGAATATTTACTATTATAAAACAACAAAAGCTCATAGTGTTCCCCTTGCCAGAAGCAAAAGAACAAATAAGATACAATGTGGGGAACAATAATGTAAATTGTACCTGATAAAGAACAACTTAAGGAATATCAATTAGGGGGAAAAATCTAGTTATCTGATTCATCAACGGCAATTTTGTGATTACCTCTGCAAATTCTGTTACCATATCCTCCCAATACCCACTTTGTTTTTACTATCTAATGGAACTTTGCACAGTAGAAGCAGAATTGTTCTATTGCTACTGAAGGGCCATTTATTTTCTCACTTAAGCTGAAAAAAATTCAATTCTATCTGTGACATGGAAAAGGAAAAATGACAATCCAAACAGAAGTAACCATGTTAAAATGCAGTAATTTCTTCAACAGAATTTTTACCAATAGATCTGAATGTTGTATACTACTGGCAGGCACAGCAATGTCAGTGGTCAACCAACACACAGTTAACATTTTTTGCTATAAAGATCCTTTGTCAGGTAATAGTAAACAGAACAGTTTGTGAAATCTCATGCAAGCTTACATGAGTGCTCACTAATTTCCACTGATACAACTGAACTTATTTTGCTTTTTAAATTTAAAGTGCTGGATGTTATACAATTGTAATGCACTGTCTGAATTCTTCATATTGAACGAACAATTGGATGACCAAAAGCCTTCAGATGCTAAAAAATGAAATATTAAAACTTGATTGTTGTCCTGAATAGTAATATTGTAATACATGTTAAATATGTCCAAAGGCACACTAGAAGCTCATAAAATAATCATGACTTAAACAAGTTTTAAGTAGAAGTCTGAAGTATGCTAAAACTTTGGTTGTAAGTAGTTGTCTAAAATATTTCCAATGTGAACTTTGACTATTTTGGGGTATATATGCCTGGAGTTCAAATTTCTAATAGTATTGCATTGATTAAGTTAAGCATTGGCATAATTTACAAGTATAATGGACTTACCTTTGGGTTGTATTACTTTCTAGAAAAACTTCTAGCTCACCTAGATATTACACATTTCCTATAGAAATCACTTTTTTAATTTGGCAGACTATATTACTCAGGAGATCAAATAAAGTTCTATTAGTTGCTCCTCTAATCTTAAACTATTAATCTAAAACCTGACAAAATAAATGAAGGGCACAGAAATTAGAAAGGCACAAGATGAGTTAGTAAAACACTGTACAAAAGATGTTAAAAAATCAGCTAATACATGTACATTTCCTATGAAAAATATTTTTTTCAGTCGGACCTTACAAAACTGCAATTTAAAAGACTAGGCGTGTACCAGCCTTGCACACGTGACCTTACATGAGCCCTTGCATGCTCCTAGCTTTGCAAAGGTCCTTGTACTTTGCAGGGATGTTCCTTGCACAGGCCATTGCACACTCACGCCCTTGCATGAATAGTCCTTGCATAAGGTCTTGCTCACTTGCTCCTTTAAATTTTTAAAAAATATGTAGGAGATAATATTTCATTCCATAAAACATGGGCTTAATACTACAACTGTGATTATGACAAATCTTACACAGAAATAACAGAAAAGAAACACTATCTGAACAATCACTGAAAGATGAAAGTTGTGATAATCTTTAGAAGACTGAATACCTACATATACTTTCAAGAACACATGGGTAAGTCCAAGCAACTTATGCACAAGTAGTTCTTTCTTTCATATAGAATGAGATGCACAGTGATATAAAAATTATAATAAAAATGTTCATGTGATAATGTCAAAACTAATGGATGTCTTAAGCACACAAGGTAGGCAAGAAAATACTGTATTTGATTTGGATTTACATTGAGTTTTGTGCAAAATACTATTTATTGCCTACCAACCAAACAAAAACCCTCAGTACATGCTTATGTACATGCTTATTAGTACATGACTAATGAAACAGGTCTCAAAGCATAAGTTTAAAGATCTATTTTTTCTCCAAATGGTTGTTACACAGGAGCAGTATGGTCTGCTTGCCTCAAGGTGTTCAAGAGTTTTCATTGCACACTCATTTCCACGGTACATTTTGTAATATGTTTTAAGTTTGCCACATACTGTGCATAATTTTTGTACTTAGTGTAGTTCACAATTGTTGACACTATAGACAAGTGATAAAAGGTCTTCCTTCACAAAAAAAACCCAACCAATCGAACAAAATTAGTCCAGATCTTAAACAGTCAATGACACTAGCTTTCAAATAAAGAATGACATGTTATGCACATATTTCTATTACTAAATTGAAAAGAAATTCTTGCTATCTTTATGTCACTCTTTAGAGAAACATAGATGGAGTAGTAGTTTGAAAAAGAAAAAAACTTGCTTTCTAAAATAAGAATGCAAATTGTTAAATATACATTAAAAATACCACCACAAACATATGAAAAGCTAAATTCTGTGTTTACAATCCTATTATAATTCAGGCATGTTTTATTATCATATCAGAATCCTGTTTTGTCAAGTGTTAGGCCCATCTGAAGATCTATAGAAGGCCTATTCGACTCTAGAATCACATTCTAGAGCTCTGCCTGGGTGGGGATGAGGGGCAGGTTGAATGATTATGGGTGAGAAATTAAGGGGCAGGGTAGTGTGTATGATATTATTGTGGGAGTTTACTACAGGCTACCTGATCAGGAAGTGGATGAGGCCTTCTGCAAACAGCTGAGAGCTGCCTCACAGTCACAATCCCTGGTCCTCATGGAGGACTTCAACCACCCTGATGTTTGCTGTCAAACCCACTCAGCAAAGCATGCATGGTCCAGGAGGTTCCTACAGAATGCTGATGACAATTTCCTTCCCAAGTGGTCGAGGAACCAATAAGGAGGAGTGTGCTGCTGGATAAAGAAGGTCTTGTTGGGGATGTGAAGGCTGGAGGCAACCTTGGCTGCAGTGACCAAGAAATGGTGGAGTTCAAGATTCTTTGTGGAAGAAACAGGACACTAAGCAAGGTTGCAATCCTGGACTTTGTCAGGTGAGCTGACTTTGGCCTCTTCAAAGATCTGCTTGGAGGAATCTCATGGGACTGGCAGGAGTGCCCAAGGAAGCTGGTTTATCTTCTTCAACCACCACTTCCTCCAAGCCCAAGATTGGTGTGTCCCCACAAGTAGGAAATCAAGGAAGAGAGGCAAGAGGCCTACATGGATGAACAAGAAGCTACTAGAGCAACTCAAGGAGAAGAAAGAAATCTATGGAAAGTGGAAAAAGGGCGTGGTTGTTTGGGAAGAGTATAGGAATATTGTCAGAGTATACAGGGACAAAACCAGGAAGGTAAAGCCTTTTGGAATTTAACCTGTCAAGGGAAGTAAAGGAAAAGAAGGGCTTTTTCAAATACATCAGTAGTAAAAGGAAGATTAGAGATAATGTGGACATGCTTATGAACAAAGAGGATGTGCTGGTGACAGAGGATGCAGAGAAGGCAGAAATACTGAATGCCTTCTTTGCCTCAGTTTTCTGTGCCAAGGCCAGCCCTTGGGAAGCCCAGTCCCTGGAGGATAGTAGGATGGTCTGGAGAATGGAAGACTTTCCCTTGGCAGGTGACGATGAGGTTAGAGACCCGTTGGGACCTGATGGGATGCATCCATGAATGCTGACGGAGCTGATGCTATTGCTAAGGCATTCTCCATTTTCAAACAATCATGGAGGATGATCTGAGGACTGGAGACAGGCCAGTGGTCACTCCAGTCTTTAAAAAGAGCAAAAAGGACGACCCGGGAAGCTGGTGAGTCTCACCTCCATCCCAGGAAAGGTTATGGAACAACTCACCTGGCTGCCATCTCAAAACACATGAAAGAAAAGATGGTTCTCAGGGAGACTCAACACGGATTCACCAAGGGGAAATCCTGCTTCACCAACTTGATAGCCTTCTATGATGGCATGACTGGCAGCCTAGATGAGGGGAGAGTAGTGGATGTTACCTGCCTTGACTTCAGCAAGCCTTTTGACACTCTCTCATAACATACTTATAGGAAAGCTCAGGTAGTGTGGCTTGGATGGCTGGACAGTCAGGTGGATCGAGAATGGCAGAGCCCAGAGGGTGGTGAACAAAGCAGCCAAGTCAAGTTGGAGGCCTGTGTCCAGTGGGGTTCCACAGGGGTCAGTTCTGGGGCCAGTCTTGTTCAACATTTTCATCAATAACCTGGATGAGAGGGGACAGAGTGTACCCTCAGCAAATTGGCTGATAATGCCAAACTGAGAGGGCTGGCTGATTCACCAGAAGGCTGTGCTGCCATTCAGCAAGATTTCAACCAGCTTGAGAGCTGGGCAGAGAGCAACCTCATGAGGTTCAGCAAGGACAAGGGCAGAGTCCTGCACCTTGGGAGGAACAATCCCCAGCATGAGCTGGGGGTTGACCTGCTGGAGAGCAGCTCTGCAGAAAGAGACCTGGCAGTCCTGGTTCATAATAAACTGAACATGAGCCAGCAATGTGCCCTCATGGACAAGAAGGCCAATGGCATCCTGGGATGCATCAAGAAGAGTGTGGCCAGCAGGTCGAGGGAGGCTCTCCTCCCTCTCTACTCTGCCCTGGTGAGGCCTCATCTGGAGTCCTGCATCAAGTTCTGAGCTCCCCAGCTCAAAAGGGACAAGGAACTTCCAGAGAGTGTCCAGTGCAGGGCCACCAAGATGATCAGGGGACTGGAGCATCTGTCTTCTGAGAAAAGGTTGAGAGTTCACCTTGGAGAAGCTGAGGGGGGACCTCATTAATACTTAAAATATTTGAAAAGTGTGTGTCAAGGGGATGGGGCAACACTTTTTTTCTGACTTGGTGTCAACTTTCCAGCAAAGATTATGTAACTATGCTATCAAAATGAAAAGCTATGCTGAACTGCTTATATGAATGTCAAGTATATCACGTAATCAGCTGTTTTTGGGAAGATCCACTCAGTCTTTCACAGTATTTTTCTCACATCGTCTAGAAATTCGATCAATGTATCAATAGCATTGTTTGCTAAAATGTTTCAGTACTTGTCATTTTGAAATGGTTAGGAAAACTTCACAAAAAGAACAAAACCACCCTGAGCTCTTCAAAGCCCTACCAGACCATTCAAACATAGCCCAAGCATATATATTGACTGGAAGTATCAGATCTTTAAGGAAAGAAAACGTATGTCTCCGTAGTATGGACTCCAGCTCTCCCCGCCTGTAACAAGACAACCACTGCCTTCATTCAGTACGTCAGTGCATAAGCTTAGGGAGCAGAGCCATAGCAAGACTCACATTGGGTTGGCGAACGCTCTGGTCCCACTTTGAGAAGAGACATTATATAGTTCCTCTCCTGTTTCCCCAGTGTTTGCTCACTACTTTCTCTGGTACAAATACCACTATGCTACCTCTCCTGTCTCCTTCACCCACTTTAAGCTTCCAGCATTATTTAAGTTATAGCAGTTACAAGAAGAGGTTATTAGACAAGGGATGGCATCCAGAGGTTGACAGCTACAGACAAAGACTGCTGCTTCAATTCCTTGCAGCATTCATCACATACTTAGCAGCGGTACTTGCTGCATACTTGTGGAGAAGACCATATAAGAAAAATTAGCTGCACTAGGTATCTCAGCTGATAAGCACATATTGCTGCTACACAAACACTGATGCAGGTTTTTTCAGCTGTATTTATACAGGTAACTTTACATTTATTATGTAATTCACTACTATAACCAGAACGGTATGGTGTTACATAGTTTTTCTGAGGGTCAGAAGGGAGACCAACTTATCAGAAAAATAAAGTATATTTTCACTTGCAGAAAATCGGCAAAGCTATTAAAACAAAAACTCTCAAATGTCTTTTTTCCTTCCTCCTCCCCCCTCAGTTTAAGAGTCATTTAATCATCACTAAATTTGCCTGACCTTTGTAGTAGCAAAGCCATGGAGTGGCCACAAACCACCCTCTTATAGAAGAAGAGGTAGTTATCATGGGAAAACTCAGGTTGGAAGGACATCAGGAAGCCTCCAGTCCAGCCTCCTTCTCCAAGCTTTGTCTTTCTGACAGCTCTGTCAGAAAAAAATTGACTCTGTCTTTCTGACAGCTTTCTCATAGCTATTGGGACATTAGGTCTGTTAGGATCTAATACTTTGTTCTGAATTCCTACACTTGCAGTCAAACATATGAAAACTAAAAAATGCCTACTTCATCCAGGGAAACACCAGACGAAGATACTCACACACTCACACTGCAGGATTTTAACTTCTGTGACATTTGTAAGCATGTAAGACATTTTTTCTCATATTCTTAAAAAAAACATTAGTCTGACATTTGCTTTTCACATTAGTTTTAGTTTGCAAAGTTTAAAATAGTTCAATTTCAATGCAAAAATTGACAGAATCTGACAACTATCTCTGTAATTGTCTAGCGTTAATATATTTTATTCATTAGTTAAAAACTGATTAGTAGAGGAGTCTGGAAACATCTCTGTAATAATGCTTTGAAATCAACTTACATTTATCTACTCTAAATATGAAATCTAAAACCTTCCAAGGTCTTTTTCTACATAAAATATCATGAATCAAATGAAGTAATTTAAGAGAACAAGAAATGTTAATCAAAACCATAAAATGAAGTCTTAACTGATAATTTACTTATTATCCATTTTAAATGACACGACTCAATTATTAAAAAAAAACATTTAGTGGAGATTCAAGTGTATTACAGATTTTCACAAATGAAACAGCATAATTTATTCATGTTTTAAATGATCTTAGCACTGCAACTATGAACAATATCAACCTTTCCCCACATTTGCAAAAATGAAGGAATGGTTTTAAAGTATTTTTAAACAAGGAAAGCAGTATAGCTAAGCCACATAAGTTATAGCTGGAAAATGTAATATGAAATACAAGCTTTCAGAAGACATTATGGTCCTCAGCATTAGTGTTTTTCTTGTGTATGCTTTTACATTATAATATCAATGTGGTCATTATAGTAAAAGGCATGTATGCAATTGGAAAGGTACATAACTTTATGAGGGGAAATAAAAACCTCCCTGCATTGGAAGTTTTTCATGTTTGGATTAACGCAATTGAAGTGCCTCATCAATTCAGTCGCATGACCTATGTGTATTGCCACAAAGGAGAGGTATAAATATGCAGCAGAAACAGACAGGGCTGTAGCAGCCACAACTTGTGTTGGCTTACATTGTTATCAAACTGTATGTCGTCTGCACTGTTGTGAAAATATATGCTGAGCTGCCTTTAACCTAGGTTTAACCAAGACCCCAGTCTAGTTCAGTGCATGGCCATGAAAAAGTTTATATTGTGTAAAGAATAAATGTCCAGGGATGAAAACCACACCTTGTAACTGTGGTGCAAGTTTATGCTGCTCTAAATGCTTGTTAAGTGGAACATGACCAGAACCCGTTTATATCTTCCCGCAATTGGCTCAGCTAGCACGTGTTCTGGGCAGACACGTTATGTATCAGCCCATGCCACAGGATGCGGGAGTCATTGAGCTTAGGGAGGGGGAGATATTGTAGACTCCCAGAAGATCTTGGGCTGTTATGCAAGACATGGAGAGTACAGAAGAGGAGTGGAGTGAAAGGAGGTGCATGTGTTAGCAGATATAAGTGCATGGCACAAGCAATAACCTGGAATAAAGCATCATCCATACTGAGTATGCAGTGATCTTGTCCCCTCAGTGGTTGGTGGGCTGAGTGATCCGTGCAGGCGGCCTGGTGATTTTGCCACTAGCAGCAACAGTGGAGTTACTCTGCTATTACTCAGTTTCATAACTGAATTTAAATGAATTAAGACTGTGATGTTGCTGAGAGGGGCATTCCCACCCACACAGCTTGCGCTGACAATACATTCCTGTTTCCCCTTTTTGTATATGTTATCAGCTGTTAGAGCAGATCCAACTTCCTCCTGCAAAAAACACAGATGTAAATGCAAAAGAGGAGATAGAAGTGTGTAGTCAGGACAGGGAGGAGGACTTGACAGAGAAGCTTCATGGTAGCAGGAGCTTTGCTTGCCTCAATCTCAAACACTGCAGTTTGACGCTGTTATCTTAAATAGGCTGGAATATTTTTCAGCAAACCAGTCCCTCAATCAGCCAACATGGTAAAAACGTGGGTACGGTAAGGGGCAGCAGTAATAAACAGCCTGCAACAAGAAGATAGGACTGCTTTCCTGAGCTCTGACAGTTTAAACTGACTCACAGCATTCACTAAAATATACCTGCAGATTGTATAAAATTGCTATTGTTAAACTGCAGCAGTTCCTCCAAGATGGACATACTATTGCCCAATAAACATTTATGAAAACATTCTTCTAAGTTGACATCTGCTTGTCCCAAAATTTACTGTCTTTTCCAATATATTAGCTATTGTAATAGAAGGTAAAACATTTTTTTTTTTTAAAAATGCTTTCCTGCAGCCTTAGAAACTGTTACTGCTACAAGGTAAGTATCAAAAGTAGTTTTAGTTACACAGTCAGAATGTCAGAATCCCAGGTTTCAGTATGTAGATAAATCACATTATTTCTATGGTTAAAATGAAAGCCTTGCTATGAGTTTTATCATGAAAGAGTAAAGGTTAAGAAAGTACTTCAAAACGCACATTACTGATAATGGCTTGAAAGAGCAGTTTGAACAACAAAGACTGAGAATTCATTCCAGTGCATAACAGATTGGGAATTCCCAAATGAGGAACAGAGTGATGAAAATCCAGAACTGAAACTTAAATAACACTTTTTTTTTCTGCTTATAAGCAATTATACTTCTTTTAGGAGATGACAGCTATACTTCCGCACATAGCTAAGAATCTCCCAAGTTGAGTAACTCTGCTTTGCTTTTTGAAATCCAGGAGCAAAATAACAGCATCTCTTTCCTTCTAAGGCCATCTAGTAGACATTCTCACTTGATCCCTTACACATAGGCTTCATGTGGCCCATTACTAGCACCAATTTCTGACTGATTTCATGGAACACAGGTGGATGTAATAGTGATATTTTATATATGTATAGTGATATTTTTTATAGAAAACCTACTGGTTTACACACTAAGGAAGAAAATTGGAATTTATTACTTTGGCTGGAGGAGATCAAATCACATGCTTCAACTTAACCTAGTAATGGGGTGTCATGGTTTGACATGGCAGCCATTTCTGGTAATGAGGAAGGGGCTGTAAAGATGGCTCCTGTAAGAAGTTGCTCAAAACTCTCCCCAGCTCTGAGCCAGACCCACTTCTGGGGCTGAGCCAGTTAGATGCCTCTATGATCATTTTTTAAGAAGTCAGAAAAGAAGGGTTCTTCATGTTTCTTCCTTCTTCTATCCCTTCTTTCTTTTCTGGCTGGTGGTGGTACAAGGAGTTGGAAGAGAAGCAACCATGTGGACTCCACAGTCAGTGGAGTTGTTTGCATTTCATTAAAGACCCCACATCACGGGCAGTGATTCTCTTCATAAGACCCCATGCCAGGGGCAGTGATTATGGCCAGAGGAGGCCGTGTCCAGTGTGAGTGACCCCTTATTCACAGAACCTGTAACTGTGGGGAAGGACCCATCCCAAAGAAGCTCATTAAAATTATGCCCAGAAGAGGCCATGTCCTGAGGTAAGAACCCTGTATCTGTAGAAACTGCAACTGTGGCAAAGAATCCACGCTAGAGATGTTTCCTAAGGACTGTGTCCCGTGTAAGGGACCCTGTATCGGCAGAAACCGCAGCTGCTGAGAAGAATCCACACCAGAGAAGTTCATTAAGGACTGTGTCCCAGGGGAGGGACCTGGTATCAGAGCAGGGGAAGAATGCCAGGAGTCATCCTCATCTGAGAAGAGAGAAGTGGCAGAGCCCATCTGTGGGAGACTGACTACATCCCCCATTCCCTGCGCTGCCAAGCCGTTGAGGTGGGAGGAGGTAGAGATATCAGGAGCAGTGAGCTGGGCCTGGGAAGAAAGGAGGGATGGGGAAGTGAGATCTTAAAGTGCTGGTTGTAATTTTCTATCATCCTACTCCCTTTTTGTTTTTATTCCATTGTGTTTTTTGTAGGTAGTAGAATAAACTTTCCTACTTTCCTCTGTAAGTCGAGTACTGGAGTCTGGTTTGCCTGGAACCATAACTGGCAGTGAGCCCTCCCTGCCCTTGTCTCAATCCACAACATCCTTGGTTATTTTTTTTTCTTCCCATTTCGCTGGGGTCTCTGCCATCCTAATGAGGGTGGGAGTGAATGGGGGACACCGAGCGAGACTGTCGTGGTGCTTCATTGCTGGCTGGGCAAAACCATGACATGGTGGTACTAAAGGAGGACTGGTAAAGGAAAGATTACTTTTCTGCAGAACCTCTGACATGTAGTACAGAATTCCAGGTTCAGAAAAAAAAACCCAAAACCAAAAAACCCAACATCCTTTCATATCTTTATTGACTCAGCAGTCAGGAGGGAGCATCTTAAGTTCCAGTTCTACTCTCAAACCATCAGATCATTCTAACAAGCAATGATGGATAGAAAATTCCAAAAATCAAAACTCCTGCATGAATGATGTTTGTACTAAAGTATATTCTCTTGTGAGTTTCCTATCTTTCCACTTTCTAGCCCTACTAATTCTAACTCTTTTCAGCACAGTAACAACACTTCAAAAGGACATGTGGAGACTTTTCCCTCTGCAATCTTTTCACTGCAGTAATCATATAAATTGTTAGTTAAGAATCTTTTAAAAGTTGGCAGATGACCAGAATTCCCTTTCAACAGTTCCCTTTAAGTAATGAAATGAATCTTCTCCTTCAAAAAATGCTTTTACTATGATTAGTTTATTAAAGGAAAGAGAGACATTAACACTTTGTTCTCTCATATACCTTTGGAAAAAATAGGTAAAATAACAATTTGGAGAGGCTCAGAAGTGAGCAAAGGTATCTTCCTGATATCCACATTCATGTACAGACACTTTTTTACTTGCTAGTCTGTATATGAATTTTAAATTATATTCCTATTTTTACCCATGTGGTACATGTGAAGTATAAGCATGTACCATGGCATTTTTTATTCCATTTAGAGGACAAAACAACTAAAACATAAATGTATTTGGCTTGTTAGTGTAGAAGACCTTTACTGCATCTCACTCTTAATCTAGACTGCTATATGAATTCACAGGTTTGGAATAACAAAAACTAAAACACTTTCCTCAGTTGAGAAACAATTTTCTTTGGTAAATATTATTAAGTACTGTATTTCCAATTCAGATTTAGCCAGAGCTAAGAAAAATATTGAATATCTTATGTACTTAATTTCTGTGCTTTCTACTGGCTATGAAAAGAGACCTCTGAAGAAAACTTTATCCGGCAACTTTTATGAAAAAATGGCTCAGTAAAATGGAATTTGGACAAGCATCATCAAAGCATCCTGGAATATTTGCTACAATATTTACAGTCATATATGCATAACGGTAACATGTGAGACTCTATGTTAAGAGTTTAAGGCTCACTGCATGTTTGCGCTGAAGGCTATTAATCTCTACCTGCTTGTTTGACCTGGAGATGCTGAACACGTTCCTGACAACTCAGTGCCTTTTCATGCTGTTAACAAAAAGAATTACCACGTCTTAACTGTATTTGCCTGCTGTGCTTTTAACTCTCCAGTTAACTCCTAAGCTTTCCAAGAGAACTTAATTGATGATGTCAACCTCTGGCAAGTGAGTACTTAATAAATCTGAAGCTCCATTTAACCAGTTGTGGGAAAAGAGAAAAGGGACACCCCCTTCTGCATAGACAGCGTGGCAGTGAAATATTCTTTACCCTGATTTTTTTGCACACTGACTGGAAGTGATTTCAGTCACTGCCTGTCCTCACTTGGAGCTTTTGCAAAATACAGCCCTGGCACTATGACTCTTCCAGGACCTCTAACAGTTGAAATGCTTCCTTCCCAGTTATGAGCAGAATCTTCAAGAGGGTCAGAACCCTATTAACCCTACTTCTGACAGGCTGCCAAGGAAGCAGGCAGAGGAGCAAGCAGGCAGGGCAGCAACGAAACAGGTTTCCTGGAGACTTTAGGGAATCTCTGATATTGGAAGGTTTCACAACTTAGCTAGGAAAATCCAGGACTGACCCAATCAAATGCTACTGACTGTCTCACTTCAGATGGGAAGTTGGGTTACATTATCTCCAGAGGTCAACGCAAGAAAACCCATCATTTCTATGATCCAATGAGTAGCTCAAAGGCAGCAGATTTATCTGTTTGCTGTTGCTTAATGACAGTACCGTGTATTTAACATTCTGTTAAGGTTTTGGAAGTTAGATAAAACTCTATGAATATTTAAAAGAAAACTTAAATCCTGATTAAACTCATAGCTATTTAGGTTCAAAAGTCAAAGCTCTTTTTAAAAAATTAAATATGTATTTTTCAAACTACACTGAAACTGCTGATTCTTCTTGATAAAATCAAGCATCTTTTACATATCAAGGTATATCAGTGACTTGAATTTTGCCCAGAGAAGAGGTAACTTCTTTTAAAAATTAACCCTTAAACTCACTGAGTGTTAACAGTCTCTTCCACATACCTAAAATTAAAAACAAACTAAACAATCTTTAAACCATGGGGTTTTTTTGGTTGCTTTCACCTTGTATTTTCTCCACTAAGGTGAAAGATGTTTTAATTTCACTAATAAGGAAGAAGTTTCTAATGTGCATGATTTCTACTCCATTTAAAATTTGTTTAAAGATGGATGTGCTTGGGTTTTTAAAAGGATGCTCTTATAGATAACAAGTCCAGAGAGACTGCTGCAGGAAGACTGTTTCAGCAAAACAAGGGAAATAATGTATTTCAAAACTGTTGTCAGAATAATAGATAGTAATAAAAAAACCTGAGAACACAAGCCTTTGTTAACACCTTGAACAGTGTCCAAATAAAGGTGTTTAAGCACAGATTTGTGCTCATATTATCCACTTACATGTTGAACATTTGTGTTCTGTACTAGCTTAAGCTCTTTTTTATTCCTAAATCCAACAAAAATCGACAAATAAAACAACGTAAATCAATTTGAAATGCCTTTATCCTAGTATTTTCACTCACATCCCTGTAAATTCATTACAAATTGGGACTGTTAGTGCAATGCTAGACCAACTCCTCTTTGTCTTTGAACTACGAGTTGGAGAACTAATGTTTAGAAGCTTATTATTATTTTTCATGTTTATTTTGAAAATTATTGTATTTTCCAGATCTTTGCCATCCTACATCACATTCACATCAAATTTATAACACACTGTGCCAGTATAGGAAAACACTTTCAAATAATACTACAGTGTCATTTCACATAATTTTGCTAAATGCAGGGTAGTAAGCCTTGCACACCATTCTATAGGCAGTTAGTAAAATGTGCATTGCTAATAGGAAAGAATTGTACCACAAAAGCAATATGCTTGTAGGCAAAGCATCCCAATTTCCACAGGCACAGACGGTTACAAGACTTCCCTAAAGCCTGAAGGTAATTTCAACAACCAGCAAACTCCAGATAAAGTTTTAGCAAGTTGCACGCCTCCCTGGCATGCTTTATCCCCGGCTTTAAATTGCTATGCTTCCTGTACACGTCTGAATAAGTTAAGTGGCAACACCTCTATCCTAGCAGCAAACATACCACAGTGTTTTTCATCATGGCTTTGACAGTGAATCCGTCGCAGACCTGTTTCTTGCTTTTCTTCACATGCCCCCTTGGCTCCTGCAGCTGGGGGTACCTGCCACCTACGGGCTTTGAGGGGCTCGAGCCCGCTTTCTCCACTACCATCACCCCACCAGCGTCGGCAACGGGCAAGATGTAAAATTCAGACTGGAAAAAGCAAACAAAACATCAGCGCCCCGCCTCCGGTGAGCTGGAAAACGCTACCTCTGCTACCCTCCCAACCACCGGCATATCCCCCAACGTCACTCCCGCGCCTTCCCCGACAGGCCTCCTCGCCTGTCCTCGTCTCTCACCGCCCCCAGTCCCCTTTTGCATCCCAGTTTCGCATCCCCCTCCCCACCGCCCCGGGGCTCCATCATCACCTGCTCTCCACGCCCCAGTGGCGCCTTCCCCGCCCCGCCGCCCCTTCAGCCCGAGCGCCTCCCGCCAGGGTGCCTCAGCAGCGTCCGTTGGGGACGGGGCGCGCGCTGCCCGCTGCAGGCGCCAGCACGCGTCCCCGGCCTCGCGCCCGTCTCTAGGCAACGGCGTCAACAACCCGCTGCCTCGCGGCGGGCATCACGTGCACCTGGGAGGCACGAGACTAACTACCGAGACCTCAACGGCGAACCGCCGCCGGGCTCAGCCCACGGGCAGGCGCGCTCCACGGGAATCAACAGACAGTCATTAACACGGCGGGGAAGGGGGGGAAGGCGCTCACGTGGGGAGGTGTGAACAGACGAGAACTACGGCACCCAGAGGGCCGCGCTCGCGTGTCTGTGTCCTCCCGCCCATCCCCACACGCGGCCCCCGCAGAGGCGCATGCCCAATCCGCCCCCAGCTGGCTCTGCGGCTCGCGCCGCCAGGCCCCCAGGCGCGCCGCGCTCGCCTCCTTCCTTTTCCCCGTCCATTCCCTTCTCCTGCCCCGCCGCCGCTGCCATGATAGGTGAGTGAGCGCGGCAGGGAGCGAGTGGTCCCGGATGCAGATCCGCCCTTTCCTGCCTGCCCTTCTACTGCCGCCGCCGCTGTCAGTAGTGCACCGGCTTCGGGGGGTGTTGGGCTCTCATCTCGCTTTTCTGATTTCGCTCTGCCTCTGCGCTGCCTCGCCCCGGGCCGCGCTGCGGGTGGTGGCCAGTGCCCTCGGAAACGAGCCGGGACACCGCGCGGCGGTGGCTGCGGTTCCGCCGGGCCCGGCCGGGCCGTAGCAGCGGCTGTCGGCTTGGCCGTGCTTTCGCCCTCTCCTTGGCCGTCGCACTGCTCCTCTGGTTAAAGCACGGCGCGCACTTCGCGGGGCTGTGCGGAGGATTCGGCGGTCTAAGTGCTGAGGGACCTTCTTCGCCCCTCTGGTGGGGGATGACACAGCAACGACCTGTCCAAGGCTTGTGACAGAGATCGTTTCAAAATTCTGTTTTGTTTCCCTTCAGTATGCCGATTGCAAATACTGCCGGGCAAGGCTGGTTTGGTTTGAGAGCCCTTTTGACCTTTTAATGGTTTTTTACCTCAGTGGTTACAGGTGTGGTGTGTTAACTGCGTGCAGTGATCTGAAAAAGAAGGAACTTTGGCTTAATCTTGTTGGAAGTTAGGCCGTTTGGGCCTTGAGTTGGTTTGTGTGTCCATATCATGCTGATATGACATGAATCATTGATTTCAAAAGCACGTGTTCTGCTATTTTTCACCTGTTGTTTTCAAGATGAATGCATACCTAAGGATTCCCCCAAATTGGAGAATCTATTTTGTAATCCCTGCCTGTCGTTGCACATTTCATCTTGCTTTCACTTATCAAATTTGGGAATTATGTAAAATGTAGTAGTTACACTTGCATTTTAACAATTTCTTGCTTTCTTCAGGCTTAATGCTTTGTGTGCGGTCTACATAAGACCTCTTAAATTGGAAAACTTGTAATTTGATGTCAAAACATTATTTTTAAATTAAACATCTAAAAAGTGTTCCAGAGTCCTGTGAGTTTTTCAACTAAATGTGGGTTTTTTTCTTAATATATGAGTTTGAATATTTGGGGAATGTTTTGTTTCTTTTTTTGATTAACATGCTAATATTACTCTTTTTTAATTCTTTTTTAATCTTTTCTCTCTTTTTTTTTTTTTGGGGGGTTTTTTTTTTTTTTTTTTGGTCCAGTGAAGTAGGGGAACCTTTTTACTCCATTTTCCTTCTAGTGTTTGACCATACTCAAATTTCTTTGATTTTTTTTAAACATATTTTGTTCAGGATGCTTTTCTTTCCACAGGACCTGTTGTTCAAGGCAATTGATTTGTGTTACTGACTTTTAATAGTCTTCATATGATTTCCCCTCCTGCTTGTTATTAGTTCTTCCTACCATGTTAGATTTTGTTGGCTGAACAGAGAGTGATTTTCTTATACACGAATTTCTAAGTGCTAACGTAGTATCTAAAAAAAACCAGTATGTGCATAGTTTCAATAAGAGGTTATTCCTTGAAGAACACCATCAGAATGTGTAACTGGTTTCATCTGTGTGACATGCATTTAGAACATAGTATCAGCAAGTTAATTATGCAACATTCTGTTCCTGTAGAGATTCTGTGGACAAATTTATCTTGAAAGTTCATGCAAGCTGACATATGTGTGACTCTACTGAATTCATGATTGGTTGAGCAATTTTAAATCTTGGGTATATCTTTAAAAATATTTGTGAAGGGAAATGGTAAAGATGTATAAATGTGGTGTTGTTCTGTAACGTGCTTTACTTCTAAGTGAAATTGCCAGAATGATTCCTCGTTGCTCCTTTCACTTATGCATATATGGTGTATTTTTCATTTTAACCAGAGAATACTATATGTGTATATTCTAACCAACGCAAAGTAGGAATTACCATTACGGAATCAAATTTTAGTTGCTTTAATGTACCTTTTTGGACTATACTGACATGCATGTAAGTTCTCAAACAGTATCACTGTATGATTTTTCTAACTTTAATATAGAAAGGAACCTGAGTGAAAATATGCTTAGATTTCCAGATAGCAGCATAAACCCACTGGAGTTGTCCATAGAGAGCAGTACTAGCTTTACTATAAAGTGAAAGACCTATGTTTAGATCATGAATCGAAGGTTAAAACTGGTACTTGTGGTATTAGTATGATGCTTTTGTGAAAAAGTTGGAAATGGTCTTCTGTTGGAAAAAATCTTAATTATTTGCTCAGAAATTTTCACAGACTGGTTTCATGGATTCTGAAAACTTTTAAAATCTATTTCAATATTTGAAATATAACATTTTCTTAGCATTTTTGATACAGGTGACATTGTTAAAATACTCTTTTGCATTTTTCTATCTCTGTCAGAGAAGAAAAAATGTTAGACTGAAGATCTCAATGGTAGGTTTGTAGGTTGTTGTTTTTTCATATAAGCCTGTCTTACAGGCCTATCTGTATGATGTTACAGAACTTTCAATCCTTTTGTTTTTGATTGTGTTTTTTTTTTTTTTTTTTTTTTAAACTAGGTTAACTCTATAAAGTCTGATAAATGAACTCAGTGCAAGGTCTGTGTGGCTGCATTGCCCTGTGCTTGTTTGTTACTGCTAGGGTCAGAGTTCTGCTGTTGGCAGTGCTCTGTCAAAGTGTTGGAGAGCTTTCATGAGGATGCATAAAGAGCCTGAAGTATTTATAAAATATATTCCACAATAAGTTTACAGCTAGCTTATGTACAACTTCTTGATATTTTAGAATGGTTATTGATGATAATTTTAAGGACAGTTGTTTTCTATCACTAAAACGGGAGATAGAAATGAATGTTAACTAATGTAGCCATGGAGTAAAAGAGGTGAGGAAATGGAGTGAGGGTTACACTTAAATATGTTTAGAAACAAAGTGTAGTTGTTCTTGTAATCCAGGACTCGATAACAGATTTTGTAATGAAAATTTTATGTATTAAATAACTCTTGTTTGACTGGACTAGATGATTACTCTAAAGATCCCTTCCAACCCTACCATTCTATGATTCTATTTCTTGAGGTAGTTTACTTTGGCAAGAGAAAAATATGGGTAATAACTGTAGGCCTCGTGATCTACTTGGTGGGGCTGTAGATTTTATTTTTATTTGCTTTAAAGGATAAAATAAAAAAGAAAGGATTTAAGCAAGCTGAGGGCTACTTATTTTTAAGTAAGCCCTGAAAGACATTAATTGACCTCCTAGCGTTCCAGTTTCCTATTTGCACTTTTTTCCCGTATTGATATGAGCATCTGGAAGACAAATTGGTCAGCAAGTGTAATATCCTGTTGTTATTTTACAGTGATACAAGATGATCTTTGTGGATTGACCAGAACTGGACAAAAACTTCTCAGAGGCTTGTGTGCCTAAGTTAATTTGATAAGCAAAGTTTTTCAGTAGCAACGATTACAGCTCTATAATTTGATGCAGCATTGCTAATTTCTGTCCTGTGGTAAAGAAAGTTAAGATTGTAATAGGGAATGTGACTTCATGACATAGTCATAGACTAAAAGCAGGTAACCCTTTTTACAGCTATTAGCATATAGCTTTTGTGTGGGTAGCTTATCACAACAATGTTGCCCTTCTATAAATATAAGCTAATCAAATGTTCTGTTTCATTATTATGTCAAGCCAGCACTATTGAAATCAGTAATTTTTTTTTTAGATGGGAGGTTTAAGTATGCTTCTTAGAGGTTTAATTAAAAGGCTAAATAAATCCTCAGAAAGTTCAGTACATAGTTGGTTCCTCAATTTATTCCCTCCCCTCCCCCCCCCCCCCCGCCCCAAAAGAGGCCAACAGTTTTAAAATTAGACTATGGAAATATATTTCCAAACAAGAAAAAAATTCCAGTTGCTCAGTAAAGTACACCCCTGATAAACAGCTCCCTCAAATGTTTGGAAGAGAAAAGCCCGAACAACTATTTGCAGATTCAACATACAAATATACCGATTTCCTAAGGATTTTTTCTTATTACTTAAGCATTTTATTTGTAGCATCTCAGTATCTGAGAGTTTTGTAGTTACAGAACAAAAAATGCCATAACTGTAATAAGTACTGTAGTATAACAAAGGAGATGGATGAAGGTTAATATGTACAATAAAAATGTGGGTTAGGAGGCTTTTTTTCATACTGAAAATTATGTTGTAGCAGTGCTGTGTTTAGATATTGCTGCTGCTTTTGCTATATGTTACTTGTGCCCTTACACCAGCAGTCTAATCTTTCAGTTGCAGTAGAGCAAACATCTATTCAGGCACACTATGAAGTAAAAAAATAATACAAAATAAATCTGGGTCAATTCTCTGAGTTGTTTCACACTGTGATGATAGAACAGTCATGTGGATGTAACTAAAAGGATGTCCCTTAACCCTCTGTTCTTGCTTGACCCTTTAAATTGCTGAGTTGGTACAAACAGTGGTGGTGTGTAGTGCAGTTGGTTGCCACCTTCAATGCTCTCCATTCCACATTACTACCCACCACGTGCTCCTGGAACTGACATTGCTATTCATTTGACTCCAGAGTGAGCTACTTAAGTGATCTTAATTATCAAAATCCCCACTTACTTAGGAGCATGGGAGAGTTTTGGGTGTTTTGGGTTTTTTTTTTTAATTTATTTTATACCATACATCATCTTACCTTTGGATCATCTGAGAACCAGTATTGTCACAAGGGAAGTGGCAACCCATAGTTGTCTTGGCTGAGCTATTTCTTAGTCAGTAACATTGACAGTAATGTTACCTTCCTGAAAATCTGATACTGATTTTTTTCAGTAGGTATTACAGATAGGAAAGATTAAAACTGAATTTGAAGGAAGATATTGGGACAACTTCATGTAATTTTTCAGGAAATACCTCTCAAAGACCAAAAAAACTCGGGAAAAGCCCCAAACAGTCACTAGATAGTTAACATTGGCAGGTCAGATTTTCTGTAGTGAATAAGAGATGAATGTAGTAGTAGAGACAGGTAGGGAAGGGCTTTGACAGTGAAATATGATTCATACAGCAGTAATCAATTTGAGGGAGAATGCGAGCCTGGGTGAAAGTTTTAGCTCTGGGTTACAGTCTTTCAATGTGTTGATAATCTTTACTTTCTGCATAATTATTTCTTTTTTTAATTGTTATAAAAATAACCTTCTGGAACAAAATAAGAAGAAACTCTTTCAGCATTTTCCAGAATGAATTCAGACTAGAAAATAACGGTGCCAGCTTAGCAAATAAGGAAAAGTATTTTGAAAGTGCTTAGAAATGTTGATGATCTCATACTGTGATTTTTATGTTTCTTTCTTTTATTCTTGTCATCTTGGTGTTCCATTTCAGTTTATGTAACGGTATGGATAGTTCTACTACCATACTTTTCACTGGAATAGTAGCTTGGGTTGTAGATCACTAATACACTTACTTCACAAACATACACAATAATCTTTCCAATGTTAATTTGATTAAACAAAACCTAAATGTCAGAATATCAGAGACTCCTCATATTTCATACACATGACCTGTTTTGCTGGGGTTAGTTTGAGCATTTCTTTATTCTGCTAGGGTGATTATTGTACTATATGTTCAGAACTGCATCACGAAAGTTTTGCTGGATTTACAATTTATTGATCCCTTTCCTACAAAATGTTTTGTTACGATTTTATCAGCAAGGTTTTAGAATACTAGTATCATATAAAATAGTTCTCTTTAAAAGACATCTGGTTTCTGTTAGGTATTTGTGATCATTCTGGATTTCCTTGCTTCCTTGAAGAGGAATAAGAAGACATTTTGCTTGGATTTCTGTTCAAGAGAAGAGTAGCAAGGACAGAAGCAAATGATGTTTTATTTCTTTAGTTGTTTGGGTTTTTAATTTATTTTGGGGTGGGAAGAGAGGAGTTTATTTTTTGTGAGGATTTTTTTTTTTTTCAGACATCCACAAAATAACAGTTTTGTAGTGTGAAGACACAGCAGAAGCTAATTAAGCAGTGCCTAAGGATGTTCTGATGCAGTTTTCTGAGTCTCTCAGGACACTACAGATAGGCTATCTGGCAGTTGCTTAAAATTATTTCCCATTGCCAAAGTGCTCATCCTTTTCTGTATTATCTGGTTACCTAGTGATACATCTGTAAAGAGAATAGTGAGTGAATAAATACATGTATGCAAGTTAATTTAAGATTTGACTCTGTTGTGCTAAATTCCTGTTGTGATAGGGTTATGTAACTGGCTTCGGATCTAGCTGAATCAGTCGTTAAAAGGTTTTGCTGCCATCTCCTTTTCCCTTGCTCCTCCCTCCCATTCTCTGCTGCCATCTGTGCATCCTGCCTTCTTCCTCTCAGTGATTGTAATACTAATTTTACTGTTGAACTAATTCAACTTGCTATTGTAGCAAAAAGCCTGCCCATTTTTGCGCGCCATCATTCTCAAGAAGGGCCCAGTGAACGCCAAAGTTGTCTCAAGATAACTAGAAAATGCAGGAGATAGAAAAATTGAGCCTAAGTAATTTTAGCAGAATGCTTTTTTGATCTGTTGAATTTTTCTTGTGCATCTTCACCCTCAATGGTTGCAGAATATGCGAAGCTTCTGCTGATGTTGGAAACGTATCCAGAACTGACAAAGGATTTTACAGTCCTTTGAACAAATAGTATTATAAAGTAGAAGATTATATTTAAATACCTAGCTTCTTTTTCTGAGTGACAAAAATAAACCAAAACAACTTCAGTAGCAAAAAGGATAAATTCTTGCATATATAATATGTAAATACAGTATCTGTGGCCAAAACATTTGGTCCAGCCTATCTGTAAAATGAGAATAAAATTAAGAACTTCTTATTCCACTTACTTCCAGAACAATTAGAAAAAAGCCTATGCTAACAAAATATGATAATCTGAAAAATATTTTGGAATACATAACAGAAAATGCTGCTACTTAAGAGTCCTTGCCGAAGTAGTGTGTTTTCGTAGGTATGTTGAAAGCTAAAGACATTATTGGATTCTGATTGAGAACACTGCCTCAAGAGGTGAAGTAGATTTCTTAATTGGAAACACAAAAATCCCCATTTACTGAAAAAAAAAATAATTGGTCTAGCATATGGAACTGTCAGTTGTGTAAGTGATCAGGCCACAGAAGCAAACAATATTGAGAATGATACAGTTTTTCAAGTTATATTTAGTAGAAACCTAAAGGATCTTTGTTACTTTCCCAAACAGGTTTATGTAAAAGAGATACAATTCAAGATACAATTCATTCTTTTCAGTCATTTTTTTTTATTTGTGATGCACTATGTGTAAGTATTGTTGGACTGAAAATCAACTTCTAACAGAAAATGTAACCAGTGATGTATGAAGTTTTCCATTAAAAGAAGATGGAAATGTTACAAATGTGCCACTATATACCCAGGATTCACAGAATGCCACTACAAAGGCTTATTTGGAGATAATTAGCAGACAAGCTTTAATTATATAATTGTCAGTTATTTCACTCTACATGTTTTCTCCATTCTGAAATGCGTGTGTGTGGCATCTTGCAAATGTTTGTATTTTATGAGGACTTACTTCATAATCATTAAGTAACAAAATTTTAGTATGGTAAATTACATACTTTAAAATATATACTTTTAACATTTCTTCAGTTTCCTGGTATTGTACCTTTTGACTTCTCCCAATCCCTTTGTGTTTTCATTAGGAGTGGAAAGATGCATGACCTTACAAAATAAGGATAAAAATCCATCCTATTTATCTGATCTGTCAGTACCCTCTTGTATGCTTTATTCCTGAGGCTGGACAAGATGGAGGAAGAAAGAGTTTATTGTTGTGCACTTTTTGAGGTGGACTATGATGCCTGCCTGATTGTAGTAACCTGACTTTTTAAGCAGTGACTTTTATGTTGCATCACTTTTCTCAATAAGGATGTTTGTGCCTACATTAGTATTGTTGAAATTTGACAGAGAAAAAGTTGTAGCACAAAAATTGTTCTTTGAGGGATGTGAAAATAACTATGAGAGCTTTGTGATGTTATTACAAAATGTCTGTTAAAATGATAAGAGGAATCAGTTCTGCAGCCATTAGTCAAATATTAAATTTGAGATCAGTAATCTTAAGGGTAGAAATTAATGAACAATTAATCATGAGACTGGGTATTATTTTCTGCCCTTGAGCAGTTTATACAGTGGTAACTGGTATTTGTGCCAGTAAACATGCATCTCTTCTGCGGAAGGCACTCTGATTAATGAATTCTCACGCGTTCAGACAAAAGATTGTAGTAAATAATTTATCACAATTATGCTGCATTAAGTATGTGGGAACTTTATGAAGGACACTTCAGTGATGTCATTTTTACAGTGACTACATGCCTGTCACGGATAAGCCACAAAATCTTCAGCAGTTCCTTCTAAATACATTGCAATACCTTCCAAAAGAAGTGGCATAGCAAATGATACACTTCAGAAAAAATAACCACATCAATTGTTTTCCTGCTTTGTTGTCTTAAAGCAGTTATTCATGCTAACAGTCTCAATGAGGGAAAGTTTTAAATTCTGACTCTAAAACTATTGTAAAGCTTTCATCTCTTCTGATGAGCTTTGAAATTGTGATACTGTATGCCATTTTTTTTTTCCTGCCAGTTGTCTTTGGAGTAGGAGGAAACAATAAGAACACACACACATACATCTAGAAAGAACAGTGGGCCAGTGCCCAATAAACTTCTCCAAAAATAAATCGCTTGGATCCTGCATACAGTTTTTAATTCACACTTCTTTTCATTCAGCTTAATTCCAGTTATGATTTTTAAGGAAGACTGACAATTTTCTATGCTCAGCTGGTTTGAACTAAGTTGAAATGATGAAAGGAAGCTTGTTATCAAATGAATGTTCTCAAGGGGTACCTTGCCATTAGTCTTCCCTTTAACCCTGATTTTGAAAGCTGAGTGAGATTGTGTGTTTTATTTTCTGTATATATAGAAAGTTCTTTAGTTATGTACTACTTGTCCCTATAGCATATACGTTTTGATAAGAAAACAACAAAAATATTTTTACATGCTTTGTTCTGTGCTTTTGGAACTTCTTCTGACATTATCTTTGTCTCTAAACCTAAGCCCCTCTACCGAGAGTATACACAATCCTGATGTGACTATATGAAAGAAAAGCATTTAGAAATTGATATGATTTATTAAGAACTTCAGAAGCTGGTAAAGATGGATGAAGATGCTAATTGAGGAAAGAACTTGTCATTCCATGGCAGTTTAAAGGACAGCAATATTAATGTGTAGGAAATGAAATCACAGCTTTTTAGAGAGCAGTTGCCATAAAAGGGTGTTGGTTGTACTGTGTTTTCTGTGAAGGTGATATTAACAATATGTTTGTTATCACAAGAGGCAGACATCCTATTTTGCTTTAGTTTATCTGTTAAAACTTTTTCATATGATTACAAATACCTGAAATTTCTCTGGTATGCTACATACTAAACTTGGTTATGATGACATAGATGAGCACTGAAGCAAGTGAATTTACAGCTGTAAATTGTTGGTGATATCTAAAAACCACAAGAAAACAAAAAAACAAAGCTGTCTTTCTTGAAACAGATACACTTAGTTTTGTTCATCACTGTTGTGACGACCACTGTGTTTTGTTAACAGTGTACAGCTTTTCTGCCTGATGATGTAGTTCCACTACTTCCTTTTCTTTGTTTTCCCAAAGTTTTCCTGTTTGTGCTGCTGTTTTCTATATCATTTGTTTAGCATTTCTTAAGTGTTTTGACCAGTGGTGAGTTTCCCTTTTTAGTTCATGGATTTGTTTTTGGTTTTTTTTTTTTTTCACTAGGAGACTTAGACAATAGAACTGTCTTGTTTCAGATCTAATAACTTTCAGTGTACAGAGCTAAGGATATTTAGTTAACTTCAAAAGAGGAAGAGTCACGGGAAACTGAAATATCTGGACTTTTCAAGACCACTATGTAAGCTGTTTCTCTAAGATGCCCTTTTCATCAGTGGAAACATTAGCTCTGGAATTTTTTTCTTTCAGAATTTAAGGAACAGTGTTCATCTGCTGTGTTAGTAATTTTCTGTGTATTTCTTTGTTTTAAATATGCCATTCGTGTAACTTTCTGGTAATGTGCTTTGAAGTCCTGGAAAAAATATTTTCCACTTTCCTCATTGGTGTTAAAAAAAAAATTGTGGATAATGAAAATGAAACTGCTTCACATCGGACATAGCATTACATCTCTGGCATATGGTTCTCCTTTCACTTTTAATTTTTCTTTTGATGAGCTGAAATATTTTTGGTACATTTGTGTTTGCATTTTTTTCTTTTCTGATACAGTGTCCTCTGTGGAATACTCTCAGTTGAAACATATGTTCAGAACTTCAAAGTAATTAGACTATTACTAAAAGCTTCATAATCAGATTACTGAAGACAAATGTTGAAAAAATTTGATTTTCCTTTATCCAATCATATCAATTTCATTCCAGTCTGCTCTCTTACTGATTGGAGAAACGTGGCAGGACAAATTCAAAGACTGTTTAGAATGTCTGTCTGCTATAGACCAATTCCTGAAGAAAAGGAAGCTTAGAGCAGTTTTTAATCCAAGGGAGCGAGCTAAAAAAAAAAAAATTGCCTATTTTATGATTAAGGGTGGGAAACTGGGTGGCTATAACTGAAGTATGAGTTTGATAACTGACCCTTTTTCTCAGAAATAATAAGTTTAGTATGTGTCTAAGCTGCCTTGTTTACAAAATATTGCCTTTACCACCTTTTTTCTTCGTATAAGAATAAATTTGTTGTTCTGATTAGATGATTGTAGCCTATGTTGAAAAAGCTGTTTATTGCATAACAGGAACTATACCTAATCTTTGTTTTTTTGTAGATCATCTAGGAAATATTAGGGCTTTTAAGAACCTGAGACATTGTCTTCATGGTGTTGGACAAAAAGGCCAAGTCTGTTACCATCTTAGAGGCCATAGGTGTAGCAGTCTTTTGACATGCTACATATTTGATCATCAAGGTCTATGAAGCTATGGGCTGACCTTCAACTTGAGTATTTTGATTTACTTTACATAATTTTAAGGTATATTATTGATAGTAACTGCTGTTGTATGAGATGCAGCTTTAGCCTGATATGTGTTTTATGTAAGCAGATGTAGTGCTGAGGCAGGTAAATTTTAAAACAGATTTATGATTAATATTTGGAATTTTAACATTTTCTGTATCTTTTTTTTAATAGTCTTTCATTCTCTTTTCCTTCATTGTACACAATAAAATAGCAGAGGAAGCTGAATATCTCTTTTAACAATTTCCATTAGAATTATCTTGTTGGAAGCAAATTTCCCATCTGGTTTACTCTTTAACACAGCAAAACTCCTTGGTGAGCTGTGTGGCAGAGCCTGGCAGAATTCCACACAATGAGGCTCTTGGCCCTAAGCAAGATGAGCACAATCTGTTTCCCATATTTCTAATAAAGGAAAAGAGGAGTTTCTTAATTTTCTTCTTTGTTGCATTATATTTACATTTTATGCCTTCTTTTCTTAGAATAGCTGCTTTCCTGCTGTTCTTCATTTTTTTTTCAGTACAGGTAAAATGAAAATGCATTACAGCCACAGATAAGTATCAAGTGCTGCTCTGAAATAACATTAAAGCTCAAATTTTTAAAGTGTAGCTTGATGCTTTGGCCATGTCAATATCATTAAACATCTGAAGCTTAGCAGAGGCACTTCAGCAGCTGTTTCTGTTGCCTCACTTGTTCAGCAGAGAAATACAAGACTTAGGTAACCTGTACTAAAATCAATGGGAGTCATATAGCTGACCCAGCAGTGCTCTGAAAGTTGTCAGAATTCAGCTAACTCCTTCAGTCTGTAACTTTATTCTTCTGTTTACATCTGAGAATTATTATGAGTTATATATCCTTAACACAAGTTGATTTTACTGTGGTGTACATTCAGCACTGTGTAGGTGTTATGAAACTGCATCTATAAATCCATCTCTGGATTACCTTTGGGGGATTTTTTTGTTAAAATGAAGATAAAAATAATTATGCATTTAAAATAAGCATCAAATACTTTAAAATTGTCTTTAACACCATACAGTAATCTAACATTATATAAAATCAATGAACACTTGCTCTATGTTTGCGTTCTTACCGTTTTGTAGATATTTGGGGTTCTTAGCCAGGTAGCATCCTGACCAAAGGACATGTAACTTGCATTGAAGAGAGTAGGCTATGACACTAGCTTCTTAAAATCATTTCACAAACACCTTTAGGATTTTTTTGTTTACTTCTCACTTGTGTATGGTTTTACATGCAAAACTAGTAAATAACTCATTTATGAGATTACTTGTATTCAGTGACAGACTTAAAATATTTCTTATGATGCTCTCCACTATGGAAAGCCTGGCATTTCCCTGCTCTCATCTGACAGTGGCCATTGTTGCAATGCATGTTTTCCGTTCCTGATTTTCCAATCTTAAGAAACGAACGTTTCTCTTTAATGGACGTAAAATTGAAATAAGTCTGCATTCGCCATGGCTAATAGAGGAAATCTTCATAGAATGGTAGGAGTTGGAAGGGGCCTTTAGAGATCATCTAGTCCAACACCCCTGCAGAAGCAGGTTCACCTAGATCAGGTCACATAGGATCATGTCCAGGTGGGTCTTGAAGACCTCCAAGGAAGGAGATTCCACAACCCCTCTGGGCAGCCTGTGCCAGGGCTCCCTCACCCTCACAGTGAAATAGTTTTTTCTTATGTTTAAGTGGTACTTTTTGTGTTCCAGCTTCATCCCATTACCCCTTGTCCTGTTGCTAGCTACTATAGAAAAAAGGGATGTCCCAGCCTCCTGACACCCACTCTTTAGATATTTGTAAATGTTAATAAGATCTCCCCTCAGTCTCCTCTTTTCTAGACTAAACAGCCCCAGTTCCTGCAGCCTTTCCTTGTATGAAAGATGTTCCAGTCCCCTGATCATCTTGGTGGCCCTGCATGTATTGATATAATTCTGGTAAGGAGCCGACATGTCCTTTCATATCGCTATGTGGAATGCATATTTAGTATCAATTTCCATTTTTTTCAGATGTGTTTAGAACATGTTTATGTAATCAGTTTTCTGAACTAAGGAAAAGCGGACAGCTGTAAACCAATTTAGGATGCAGTTGCCACACACACACAAAAATCTGATAGTTATTTCATGTAAACACGGCTTTTGAAATCTTATTTCATTTCTAAACTTGAATATGATTAGACAACCCTATGAAGACAAAGGAGAATTGTGATATACTTTGCCATTTGTGCAAACAAGGAGTTTAAGATACAATATCAATAAATTATTTCATTGTTCATTTTATCTGCATGAAGCTGTTGCGCATATCTACTTGTTCAACAGTGATGGCATAGTTAAAGACAATGCCAGTTTCTTCAGGAAGAAAGTTTGGGTTACTTTTATTGTTTCCCAGATGGTTTTAGATGTCAATGATTTTAGGAGAGAAGTGACTTTTTGAGAAGGCTTGTCAACTATTTCAACCATAAGGCAGTAATGAAATTCAATTTGTCTTTGGGGTTTATGTCAAGAAAAACAACCTTCCTGGGCTAATATATCACTGAACCAGGAGTGAATAAGAAATGTGAGACGATAGGCATAAATGATACAGAATCAGTACCTAAAAACCTGTTCACCTTTGTTTTCTCTAACATAATTAGAACCAATTCAGCTAAAATTTGCCCATACACGTATGTCCCACAGACATGTTATCTACAATGATACAGGCAACAAAAAAAGTCTGCTTTCTTCTTATATGTTGAAAGCATAGCAGTGAAACACTTAGTCCCATGTACCTCTGAGGCTTTACGTTTTTAGCCTGTATCTCTACTGGGGAGCAGCTGCAAGTTACAACAAGCCACTCACTAATATCTTACTTCTTAATACCAGATTTTCAAATATTCTAAATACTTCTCTAAAAGGTCAGAACAAAGCATTTGAAAACTACAATGATAGATGAGGAAGACCAGACCAAAAACTATTTAGACCTGGAGATGGTGAGGAGTTGAAACTGGTTGCTAGAGAAAAGAATTTTTATTCTCTAAATGCTGCTGCTAAAGATGTGTTTTCTTGATCCGTACTTATGGTGAAGTACAGGGAACTTGAGGAGAATGCTACTCTTTGTCCTCCTCTTGGCTGAAGGTGGTGACCTGTTTTCTTCCCTGGCTCTTTCCAGCTTTCCATTCACTTGCAACCATTCATACTGCTTTGATAGTAATATTATTTAGAAAAATAAACTTTCCTCTTCCTGCTTTTTTCCTATTTCTAGCACTCTTCCACAGTCCGTGTGGCCGTTGTGGCTGGTTTTTTCTCCCTCTTTGATTGAAGTAGTGATGATCTGTGTGAGTTTGAGCTTCTTATGGAGGCTTACCAGGATCTGATATTTTACATAAAATTAGCACTGTTGAGCAGTTTGAATTCTGAAAGGTGTTTATCTGCCAGATTTTTATGTAATCTATGGCTCTGCCATCCTTTTATGGCAGCACGGGAATGTAGCTTCTTAGGAGAGTAACATATGAAGGTATTAATCAGTTACACTGCACGTAGCAGGCAGGTTTCAGTTTTCTTTTGAACTTTGTGTCATTTGGAGTTCTATATTTTGATATCTGTGAAATCCAAGTTTTTTCTAAAAATCTGATGTTAAACACTTTGAATAATTTCTGGAGCTCCATAGATGAGTAAGAAGATGCAATGTCTTATGATGTTTAAAGGACCTACAAGTATTGATGAGACATACTTAGGATTCTTATCTGTTTCTCAAACTGTCACAGGCAAAAATTTCTCGAGAGATAGCTCAGAAATATGTGCTTCTGAAATTCAGTATTTTAAGCTATTAGTTTAAAACTATCTACTTTTCCTTTTTGTCTTTGTTACCCTCCCTTAGAGAATTAAATTGTCCAAATGTGTGAGTACAACACTCTTGAGAAATGGCAAGTGATTTATCTCCTCCTGTGTCCTTCAAGCAGAACATCCTTTTTTCCCCCCTCATTCCTGACTATGGATGTGGGAAAGACAGGAAAGTATCGACTATTCTATTTGCCTTCAAAGCCCAGGAGATAAGCTTTATACTGAAAGAAGAAGAACAACAAAGTCAAATCTCAATTACAGGCATTTGTATTAAATCATCTCGTCACCCTCACCCTCCCCAATATCAGCACACATAGCTGTGGATTGTTGTAAAGCTGAATGTAGAAAGAAGATTGTTTTCATGCTTTGTATTCAGTTTTTATCCTAACCATCTGGGTCCAAGGACATCTCTCTTCCTTTCCTTCTTAACACCTGCGTAAAAGATGGTGTAAAGCTTACTCTAACTCTTTAAGTATAAATCCGTTTTACTGATGCATCAAAGCTAATTTTACTCCTTTTCATAAATTACAAAAAAATAGTTTGTCTGTATAATTTCTACCTTAATGTGCTTATACTGAACACCCTTTGTTTTTTTGAACAGAATCTGTCCATCTAGTTAGTGTAATGTGTATTGTAGTCAAATGTTAGTAATACCTGACATAGTTCTGTAGGAGCTACCTGTTCTGTGATCATGAAGAATGAAGTCTTGTGTCCTTTATTTATGTATTGGTGTCAGTTGTACCTGTTTCAATAGTGCATATTTTTTCTGTAGTAAAATTGTTCATATTTCAAATCATAGTATTTTTGCATCATAGAGATGTTTAATGGCATCAAGGTGATTGAGTGGAGCATTTCCCTTATGATGAAAGGATGAGGGAATTGGGGCTCTTTAGCTTGGAGGAAACTGAGGGGTGATTTTATTAGTGTTTACAAACACATAAATGGAGGATGTCAGGAGGATGGAACCAGGCTCTTCTCGATGATGTCCAGTGATAGGACAAGGGGCAGCGGATACAAGCTGGAACATAAGAGGTTCCAAAGAAATACAAAGAAGAATTTCTTCACTGTGAGGATTATGGAGCACTGGAACAGGCTGCCCAGGTGGGTTGTGGAGTCTCCTTCTCTGGGGACATTCAAAACCCACCTGGACTAGTTCCTGTGTGACCTACTCTAAGTGGTCCTGCTCTGGCAGGGAAGTTGGACTAGATGATCTTTCAAGGTCCCTTCCAACCCTTGAGATTCTGTGATTCTGTGATCTGCTTTACTTCTATTAAGGATTTAACAAAATATTCTTCTTAAAGGAATCTATGTCAAAGTTATGAGAGCATGAATACCCTTGCAGTATATTTAAATGCATGGAAATTTGACACTTCAAATCTGCAGACAAGCCCAAATTTCAGTAGATAGAAGGAATTGTATTTTTTTAAATTTATTAAATTTATATCAGATTTTAGAAAAGAGTATAGAATGCTGGATTTTTTTGAAAATTCTAAGAATGTAAATTCTTTAGGGCTTTTGGTGTCCCTGAGTTCCTAGGAGATTTCTTCTCATTTTGATGGTGACACTGTTTATCTGACTTTCCTTGTTAAGGTGTTTCAATAAGAATGATGTCCTAAGACTGATGCAACTGTAGTGAACTAAGGAAGTTGCCATGAATTATTAATAACAAGCCGAGTTTAATGTGGTTTTATAGCCCCTGAAGGAGTTGGAATAGCGTACTCTGTAAAACCATTCAGTGCACCTGATCTTGACAAATTGGAAGCATCAAAAACGTACTCCTACTTGTTAACTCTAAAGGGGAGAAAAGGTGAGTTGGGAATGCATCAATATTTAGCCTTGTAGAATTTGAAAAGGATAATAGTGAACAATGTTCCATAAATAATGTCTCCCCACTTTGAGCTTTAATGTAGTCAGCTAATATTTTTCTGTGGAGTTAACCTTTATGACTTCATTTCTATTTCACCGAAAAAGAATATGGCAAGTTTGTGATATTGCATTTATTGTTTATGCTGATAATATGCTACTAGTTAAAAATGTTCTCTGTAGCATTATAGTAGGTAACACCCTCCCTCCCCTCCAACAATAATTTTAAAAAGCAGTGTTGCCTTAACAATAGATCAGCCAAGCTTAAATTGTTTTGTTATTAGGAATTCCAGAATTGGTGAAATACACAAAATTTGTTGCTGACATTTTAAACATCTAATAGTGAATACTTGTCTCTACAATATTACCTTTGAAATGACTGTTCAAAATGAGATTCATCATATCTTTGCTAATATTTGGCAATATGTCCATCTTCCTCATGTCTGTTTTTATTCATTTGTTGCTTAACTGCTTAATTTAAAAGCATATTTATCTTTAATATCTATTTTGCTAGTTGATCACTCGTCACCAAAGAATATAACTGAAGAATTGATTTATTCAGTACTATCTTTCTTTCAGAGTATGTAAGCTCACCTGCAGCAGAGATGGTACTCGGCAGTAACTATCCTAGCTGTGCAAGTTTGTACAAATTGCTTAGTTTCCTCATAAGAAGCAGAATGTTTCACTTTATGTGCATTAGTTAATATTACTTGTAATGGCTTTTGTCTGTAAATTATCATTCTTACAGTTATGCTAGGAACGAAGTAGTGATTTAACTGCAGCTACTCTCTTCTTAAGAGACTTAAATTTTGGTAATTTAAGATGTAGAAGTTTATACATCTTTTCCAAGTGAGCAGTTATTTCATCAGCCTTTCTGGGATTTCTGTCTGGTTTTATAGCATTATACAACTTCTGGATCTCAAAAGGTATATTAATTTTCTGTTGAATCCAAATTATTCCTCTATTTACAAACATGCTGAAACTTCTAAGATGTAAATCAACAGTAGTTCAAACAGGAAAAGAGCTCATTTAAAAAAAAAACCCAAACATTTATTTCTTAGTAGGGCACCTTTATGTTTCCATCTTGGGTACTTTGTAGGCTTTTCTTTTCATTATACTAAAATTTTCTTTCAGTAAAATGATACATGAATTATTTCTGTACAGTTCCACTCTTATATCTTCAACGTGTATATTTGTTCTTTTTACAAGTTGCTGTCTGGCGTAGTTTGAATTTGGTTTTAGGTTGTGTAAATATAATTATACTATAATTCAATTGTTATTACAACACCTTGTAGTAACTTGCAAAATAGCTGAAGAGCTTGACATCTCAACTGCTTTCATTACTGTTGATTTGTCTGGTTATAGCTAACTCCATGCCAGTCTATTTCAGTGCAAAAAACCTTACATTTACAATTTTCTCTAGCTGAGGTTTTAGACTTCAAGCTCTGACAGATGAACGATCTGAACAACCTTACTTTGGCCCTTCAGAGGTTACTGCATGCAGCAGTCAGCAATGTACTTCTGCCAGAGACTAGTGCCCCCAAGCAAAGTCAGCAGAGCAAAGAGCATGTGGAGAGGCTCTCCTCAGCTTCTCCAGTCTGGGGTTGGGCATCACCCAGAGAATTATTTCCTCAAGAGTTCAAGAGGCATCCATCCCAAATGTTCCGGTTATATGACACAGGTTAACAAGGAGCTCCTGATAAAACACTAAAATACAAAGGCAATATACAAGAGCTGGAAGCAAGGGCAGGTCACCCAGGAAGAATAAGAGACACTGTCCTAACATGCAAGGATGGGGTTAGGAAAATAAAAACCTAAGTGGAGTTGAATATGGCCAGGGATGTGAAGGGCAGAAATAAGGACTTCTGCAGGTGTATCAGCTGGAGAAGGAAATGAAAAGGAAAGGAAGGGACAAAGATGGATCCCCTTCACCAGCCATTGTGTAGTATTGATGTTCAGCAAAGAGAAAGTCACTAAATAGCTGCAGGAAACTAATAGTTTCTTCACCAAAAGCGTGATAGCTGCACTCACATGTTGTTTTATGCAGAATGAATAATAGCCCTTATTAGTAAGCATGACATGTTACTAGAGGTAGTAAAGTATGGAAGTTCAGTAATGCTGCTTCAAGTACCATATTAGCTCAGGTGGAGCTAACGTGGCTATATCTGAATGGACTAGCATTGTGTTGAATATATGCCTGTGTGTTTCTGCAGAGCTTTTGTATCATTTAGTACATACTCAATAAGCAACTGTAATTACTCCTTATTCAATACCTCAGACTATGCCTTATTTTTTGTGTCTTATTTAAGACTGGTTTGGAATCTGGATATATGATCTTGTCTTTAGGGATAAGTATCATGGTATTGGAATGTCTCCCTAATACATTCCATTCTTCCTTGAAACGAGACTTTTGTTTTTTTTAGTAGTCTTTGATGGAAAATGTCTAAATACTTAGAACTCAGTTGAGATAAAAGGAATTGAATCAAGGTCTTTCAAGAGTAAAACAACGGGCAACCTCAATAATGAACTGCGCAATACAGATTGCTTATAATAAAAGTCTTTGCTTATGCTCAACGATAAGCCACAAAATGACATCTGTCCTGAAAGCATCCTTTTAACAGTTGAGTTTGACAGTACATTTTAATTTTTTAACTTAAAACATTTGAGAAAAAGATGTGCTTTTTCTGGTGGTGGGTTTTTGTTTCGTTTGGTTTTTTTGTTCAGTTTTTTTACTGAAAGAATTCTGGCTATGAACTGCTGTTACTGGAACTTTTATGGAACTCAGTGTTAAACTTAGTTAAAAAAACAGATTTAAACTATTAGGAGTGTGAAATACGAAACACTCGTTAGAAGGATGTAAAATAACCTTGTCAAAAGTACAAAGAGAGGCTTTTGGTTTCTCTGTATGAATCTGTAGCTACCTGAGGACACCTTAGCTGGTCAACTGAGCCTGTTTTTTGAATATTAACCTTCAAACTAATGTATTCCCAAACAAGTTACTTTAGTTAACATACTCCAGGATTATAAAAATTTAGAACTTGTAAAATGTCTTGCATTTTTTAGAATCTTATTGCATGCTCAAATTAGTGATAATTTTATCCCATATTTTTGGGCTTCGCCATTATATAATAGTCTCTCATGTGCCTCTGTTCTGATAAGCTCAGGTTTGGAGGTAGCTTCAAATACGAAGCTTTCAGGAAAAGAGTCTAGAAAGATTGGAAGCAAGCATGCCATCCTTTCCAGTCAATTTCACATTTAATTATAGTGCATAATAGTGTCTTTATATTTTTTTAAATTTAGTTTGCAAATATTATTCTGGCCTAAATTGGTTATAAATCAAAACTAATTATATAAGAGTAGGGAGTAAAGTAAGCTAACAATCTCTATTTACATCCGAAAGAAAAATGGCTGTATTAGCATCCTAGCAGTACCCTTATTGGCAGTATTGGCAAAGTGGTTATTAGAATGAATCACCTTCTTAATTCTTAGTTTGTTCAGTGTAGCTATTAGTAGCTGAAGCAATTAGTGGAGATTTGGTTAGAAGGGAAGAGTTTGATTCATTACAAACTTAGTAAATATTCTTGTTAACTCATTAGTTCCTTATACACAGTAGACTCTATGCTAGGGCTCAACCAGCCTTACAACAACAGAAATTCCTGTCTGAACATACATGGAATGAGTCAGCAAAGACCCCAAATTTGACTTTTTCAAAGAATTATGCAGAGAGAGTAATAGTTAATTATTAGAAATGCACACACACATGTATATGCTGAAGTACACAACCCTCTACAAAAACCATCTCTATCAGGAGACAGATGAAAACGCTATGTAATATTTTTAGAAAATAATTAGGGCACTGTGGAAGTTTTAATGGTAAGGTCTAATCTCTTGGAAATAACAGTGCTTGGGGTGCAGGGGATCATCTGAATTCCCAGTCTTTTGTTTTCTTCCCGAGGAAAAGATAAAATTTTGAAGTGGTAGAATTGGCATGTCAAAACTAAATGAACAGACAACCTTTTCTTTCTTTCCTCTTGTTTTATTTTGATCTGTCTTTCTGATTCTTCACTTACTGTAAATCTACAGCAAGGAGAGGAAATAGCCATCAGATAAATATGTAAAAATATTAAACCAATACTGCCTTGGCCACATTTATTTCAAACATTAGGTGCTAATTTCTTCCCAAATTCCAAGTTTATGGTTAGATCAGAAAATGCCTGAATAAGTTATTTAATATAATATTTTTTTACTGAACAAGTAGGTGAAATGAAATGTACTCATCAGTGATTTTTAACAGTTTTTATAAAGAGAAACTTTGATAAGGTAATAGCATTCATACATTGTGTTCTTATATATTTATAGAATCATAGAATGGTTTGAGTTGGAAGAGACATTAAGGATTGTCTAGTTGCAACACTTCCAGGGAAGGGACATCCACAGCCTCTCCGGGCAGCCTGTTCCAGTACCTCACCACCCTCACAGTGAAGAACTTCTTCCTATTATCTAGTCTGAATCTACCCTCTTTCAGTTTGAAGCCATTTCCTTTTGTTCTGTTGCTACATGCCCTTGTAAAATGTATCTCTGCAGCTTTCTTGTTGACCCCCTTTAGGCACTGGAAGGCTGCTGTAAGGTCTCCCTGGAGCCTTCTATTCTACAGGCTAAACAACTGCAACTGTCATACTATCTTCATAGTAGATGATGTTTGTTGAAGCTAATGGGAAAACTCCAGCTGACTTACCAAGGAGATACTTCAAAGCCATAGAAGAGTTTCTTGAATGATTTAAGCCTGACTGAAAAATTTATAGTTTGTGATCCCAGTAGTAGGTGTAGTTAGCACTGTATTTACTGACACCTACAGAGAATAGAAGGTGTAAAGTAAGTAGTAAATTAAATGAAATGTACTTCTTGGGGTATACAAATGAAAGAGTAGAGGATCACTCTTGATTTTTACATGTGCTTTTTAAGTTCTTGTGACATTTTAATCTTAAATATTTGTTTTGTCTTGACATTTTTTTTTTCCAAGGGGCTAGTAAGAGCCTGCAGAGGATTGAATGAGTGTCCAGCATAGGTTCTAATGAGACACTCAAATGCCAATAGGCTTATTTCAGATGCCTATGTGCTTATGAAATATTCACTAAAAGTACTTACAGATTTTAAAGATTGTAATTAAATAATTGAATAATAGTCTACTGTTTAGCCTGTCTTTGTTCTACTCTGACTGCTCCTTCTCACAGTAGTAAACTTTCCATTCATTGTGTCTGTGTTTCACAGTAAAAGGAAGCTTTGTGGCTTCATTTCCATCTACAGTTCTAGCTTCTTTTCAGGCATATCTTATCCAAAGCACCTTATGATTATGTGTCATACAAGAATTAAATTTCTGTAGCCATCTTCCCTTTTCATTCATTTTATGACTCTGTATAAAAAACAGTTTATTTTGTTGCTTTTCTTTCACATTAGTGGAATATGAAAGAGAAATTAGCCTATTGGGATTTCTGCATTTTGCATGGGATTTCTAAAATAATAAATATACCAATCTGCTAATGTTTTACCAGAGTGTCTTGCAAATATTGTTTCAGAATGCTCTTTGATTAGGCCAAATATATAATCTCTTGTGTGATTAAACAGCCATCATTTGTTCTCAAGTAGTCATGTAAAATCCACTTGGATTTTTCTTCTTCCTAAGACATTCTTTACTGTGAGGGTGTTGGGAACAGATTGTCTGGAGAGGTTGTGAGTACTCCATGACAGGAAGTGTTGAAGGCCTGGTTCGATGAGGCTTTTGGTCTAGTGGAAAGTGTCTCTACCCATGACAGCGGGATGGGAACTGGATCTTTAAGGTCTCTTAAACTCAAACCATTCTATTAATCTATGATATTAGCTGGAAATCTTTTGAATTTCCTGTTTTCTTTCTAGTTTCTCCCTGTTTAAAAAAAATAAATCACAATTCTAACCTGTCTGGCAATAAGAATTCTTATGAGATCCATTAAAGTTAAAGGTTTTTATTGTACTTTTTAAGTATCAGCAATTTATCATCTTAGAGTAGGAAATTACTTAATGGAATTACTGTTCATGTTGAAAACTGGAGGAATAAAAGGTCAATTTTCATCTTTTAACCATGTAGTTCCTGCTCTGTCTTTGTGCTCATTTATATAAACTGCCAAAGAAGAAAAGATTTACTCCTTTTAAATCAGGATTTGTTGCCTATATGAGCTGGTTATGCATCCTGGACTTGTTATATGTGAATCTATGGAAATCAGTATTTCTAAAAAGAAGCAGAATTCGTGTTGGGGTGGTTGTGGGTATTTCTCTGCTATACAGGCTTACACAGCATCCACAAGTGAAGAGAATTAAATATGCAAAGATACAAGCATCTTTAAATACCATTCCTTGAAAACAGTCCATTGTACATACATACACAGGATCACTAGTTGTTAACTGAATGTATCTTAATATCTAATGATTTGAATGTCTTTGAAACCTTGTAAAATTACTGAATCACTGTGATGATAATATGCTTCATGCAGTGAGCAGTTGAAAGAGACTGGCTGGCATGTAATGAGATGGGAATTTATTCCTTAATACTGGTTACAAATTGAGATGACTTTAAGAAAATCTGACTAAATAGTCTGAAATATTTGGAATATTGTGACGTATGTTCAGTAGAATTGTAAGGAATGTGAATTTTAAAACCTCCTATTTTGTAGAAATTAATTTAGATATACCTTTAAATTTTTGAAACACTTGAAGTTGCAACTTGTTTTTCAACTTTTTTTTCCTTTAGAATTTCCCTTTTATTGGAGAACAAAATTCTAATATCACTTTGTTTCTTCTCCAGTAAAATCAACTTAGTAAGAGCAATGCCAAGACTTTCTTTTAATTCTTACTCAGCAGTCTGGCTGGTTGAAGTACTGGAACTTGACCCCTTTGTGTTGCTATCTTATATGTTTTTGCCTTAGGAAAGCCAATACAATCTGCAAAGCTAGCATAGATAAAGAGCTCTGTAGGGTTGTAGTATAGTAGCAAGACTGTTTTGTGACCATGTTCTGAAGGCAGACTGGAGGTGACAGTATTATTTACTTTTGTTGCTTGGGGTCCAAAGAGAGAATAAATTGCTATTGATTTTTGTGACATTACAGTGAAGTGTCTGAATGCCTTCAGAGTAACTGGGTGGTAGAATAGTCAGAATCTGTATGGAGAGTGCTTTTGAAAGAAAAATTTGTTTTCATGTTCTGTTGTATTGTTTTTTATTTTCAGAACCAGTTGCTAGAAAACTTTGTTGTGGGTGCCATATTTACCATAAATTATCTCCAAAGACTAGAATCCACCAGCCATTTTATAACAGTTTGAAATGGATAGAGATTGGTATACAGCCATCTGTATACATTACTGTATTACTGGATGCTGAATCTTTGCATTAAATTAGCCACTTCATTAAAAACATCTCTTCTGGAGGTATAACAATTTCTAAGAAGAAATTTAGCTATATGAAAGTGGAAATGATACATAACTAACATTTTCCCCCACCCTCTCCTCACAAAACTGTTTTGTGCAAATTATTCAAGCTTGACATAATCAGTCTACAGGGTTTTCTTTTCCCAAAATGAAGGGAAAAAAACTCCCAGCCCTGTTGCTTTTCTATTTGTTCCTTTCAGGTCATTTAGCAATGCTACACTGTGGTGACACCTGCTGGGAGAGATCTAAAGGAAACATCTGAACCTATGACTGCTGCCTGTTAGCTCTTTCTCTTCACGCAACAGCCAGTGCTCGGGGTGGTTTGCAGCTTCCCTGGAGGGCATCTGCTGTCCTGCCTTTCCGAGGAGATCGACTCCCCTGCCAGATATACTGAGCCTCAGAAGCTCACTAAAATGTAGTTATACATTTGGATCTCACAATTGGGACTTAAACACACAATGCCAAAGAGCCTAGGTGGATGTGTAAAATAATGATGGAAGCTATTCAGAGCAGTGCATCACAAGAATTAATCTTCTCCACTAAGAGAAGCATATATCAAAACAAGATTTCTCTCAGTTTTAATTGACCCACATTTGTATGTATACTATTCTACAATGATAATTCATAACTGGATTCATACCTATTTGTTTACAACTGAAGGGGGAATTTCCTGTATGATGAAGCGTTTCGGGACTAGCTTCCAAATGTAAACAAGCAGAAGCTGATTGATTCAACTTAAGTAGTGTAAGGGGAGCTACTACAACATCCTCCCACCCCCAGGCTGAATGGAATTAAGTTTCCAAGACTACTACCAAGTTGTAACTTGCAGTTTTCAAAATACTCAGAGAACTCTGAAACCTGCAAATATCTCTTGACAGAAGTGAGAAGCAGTGCCATCATGTCCTTGTTTCTCGGCTTATGTTGTCTTGTTTCTGCTTTTGTCTAGTATAGTTCTCTGATTTGTAGTTTTGATGTACTTGTCCTGAGATTTACCTCGAAACAAGCTGGATACCTGAGTTTGAGAAATAGCTATAATTATTGTGATTTCTGTCCTGGATATTGCCTCTTGGATACTTTGTGAAGATTTATGTAGAGCAGTTCCCTGGACAAGATCACAAGGCTTTTGTCAATTCTTAAAGCTACAGGAACATATTTTTCTCACTTCAAATTCACTGCAATTTTTTCTCTACACGATTAAGAATGTTCTCAGAGGTGATATCAAAACTCTAAAGACTTAATAGTTACATGTAATCATTGTGTGTTCTTCCCTCTTGCCTTGCCCTGAAGACTGTGTCCTGGTGCAAGATGATGATTCGGCCTGAAGTTGTATTTTAATTGATACCAGTAGTGCTGGAAATTTTCTTCCTGTGTTGAGGTATATATATTACCCATCCATAAAAGCTGTGTGGTGTTCAAGATTTAGTTAATTGCTGTAGACAAAGAAAATACATTTTCTGGTTTCTGAGCAGTACAGTTCTGGAAAAGATGGAAAGACCCTGAAATTACCTCCCTTTATCCTAAGTAAGGACTACCTTTATTTCCCAGACTGACAGACATTACACTAGCAGCCTCTCTGTTAACAGTAAAGCCATGTAACATGAGACTGTGCCAGCAAAGATCAATAACTGCCACTTAGTTGAAGGGTAACAGTTTGTTCCTACCTGAACCAGTAGTTTGCCCATGACAAATAATCCTTGAAGATAATCAGATCCCACCACTTGGTTTAATTTATTTCCTACAGCAAGAATATTTGTTCAGTGGACCACAGAACCCTCTGGTTTAGCATGGCTTCATATATATTTGTTCATTCATCCAGAGTATCAAGTTTCATTTCTCTTGCTTATATCTAAAATTTCTTCCTGCATGGCATTAAAAATCTTTTTTCCTTTAAAACATCCCTTACTGCAACTCCCAACAGTAACTCCCAGACTAGTAAGCACTAGCTTCCAAAGAGAGAAAACTCAGAGTAAATTCTGATGGTGTCACTTAACATCACCTTATGAGAGACTAGTCTGCTCAGTTTCCCCTGCTCCTGGCAGACTCATCCATCCAGAAGTCTGTTACAGTTAACTTGCAGTGGAAGCTACTGGAATGCTTTGCCCTGTGATTTCTTGAGAGCTAAGAGAAAGCTCAAAAGTGAATTTGTAGGAGCCAAGTCAGCCTGTCTACCTTACATTGATGATCTGTTGCTGTCCTTAGGTTTTTCATTGTTGGATAATAGACTTAACTCATATAATGATGCTTGATCTTTATGCTTGTACTTGTTTTTGAGGAATGTTTTACTTTTTAATATTTAACCTGTGAATCAGCACAAGGACTTTTATGTATCTTTCATTAAATATAGTATTATCATTTTGGCTGTGTAAGTTATAATCTCATATGACATAGCACCTGATATCAAATGAGTTAATGCTGTTGGTCTGTACAGAAACAAGTTTTATGATAAAAATAAAATTACTTTGAGAAAATGTGATTTAATTGAAATCTCATTTAAAGGGTAAAATTATGTTATTGATTATGACCAAAATGTCCCAGTTGCTGATGAATTCATCAATTTATGTTTTAGACATGTTATAAATCTTTTAGTGGAGACAGGGAAATATGAATGAGATTAATATTTTCAAATTATAGTGGCACACTACTTCTTTTGTAATTTTTTTTGGTTTAGTTTGAAATGTACCTGTGATTGGAAACAGCTTTTCAAGAACTGCTGTAGAAAAATAACACACAGTGAAACATACATTATAAATCAAACTGAAGTCACACTGTTTTGTGCCAATAAAAACTATGTTTAAAAAATCATGGCAAACTGTTTGAAAGCTTGCTGGAAAATCATTTCAGTTGTTGCTTGACTGGAGGACAAAATGTCTAGTAAATAAGTGTAAAAGATTTAGCTTTCAAATATAGTGAGGAATTAGACCGATATTAACTACTGTGTAACATCTTTCATTCAAGTTTCCAGGTCAAGATTCATAAAGTAATATTTATTTCCTGCATTAATTTCAAGACTATATATAATAAATCTATATTATAGACCTATAGCATTGTTATTTGTGGCAATGAAAAAGTCTTAAGAATAGAAGCCACTCACCAGTAATTGTATTTCCCCAAGATGTACTGTACCTTACTATAGTTGGTAAATCTTTGTTTTTCTGCATGGAGGTGGTGCATAAATTAGATATGTTTTGGAAGACCCCTTACCTCCACGTAAGTTCCCAGAATAATCAGGCCTCTTATGTAGGATCAGAGCACAGCTAATTTGCTTAGGATCAATTTTAATTCAAAACACACCTTTTAATACCAATGTTTTACACAGATGGTGTATGGTTATGGACCCCCAACAGAAAGCCTGAGATGGAGAAACTATCTGCTATACAGTTCTCTGCTTCCATAGATATATCTGAAGCTCCTAACCAAGCTAGGGCAGGGAACTGGCTGTTCCTACAATTGAAGCTGGGACCTTTTGTAGCAATGCAATAGTCACAAGGCAATAGATGTGGTTTCTCAAAGTGCCAAGGCTAGTGTGATTTGTAGGCTGTGATTTTGTCAGCACAGTGACTCAGGTGCTGTGGTGAGAGTGGAAGAACCCGCCTTCCTGGTTGTCTCTACAGCTTAGAGCTTTTTCCTAGAAAGAAGTTGTGAGTTCAGCATGACTGTGACCTAGAAATCAGAACTCCTGTGTTCAGATGAGTGCTCTAATCACTATTTATACTATTGTATAAAAAAAGAGTACTTCTCTAACTGAAGTAAGATCCGTATCAGTGTGCTGCAAGCATAGTTTTGCCCAGTCATATTTGAACTAGAGTATTTTTGTTTGGTATTGTTTACAAAATTTTACTGCCCTATGAGGATTGTTCCCTCTTGAATGAAGGGAGAAGCTCCTTGGACTGTGTTTCATGATGGAAGATAGCTGGCATTGTTCCTTGTGCTGTTTGTCCGTTGGTAGTCTGTTCTCTCCAAGTTTAAGGGTTTTGTGATTGTGTTTTATAAACTTCACTGAAAAACTGATGTTGATTTTGAGAGTTTTGTGACAAGTGTTTTTCCTTTTTTTTAATTAGCTCACGTGGTTCCTCATGTTGTAACCAAGAAGACAATCTCCTGCTGCTGGGGAGAATGGCTATTTCATAATGTGGAACATTAATAACTGTGGTTGTAGCATGAAACTACAGATGGACTGTTTTTTATAATGAAGTCTTTTATTGTGGCTTATCTGCAGCACTTAAAATAGTAAGCATGCTGTTTTGCTTTCTGGAGAAACAAGTATTTTGTATGCTTGAGTAAAGTGTACCAAAGGACAGAACAAACCATGGTGTGTTTCTTCGGTTTGTTTTTTAAGGAGATGCTTGACTGTCCAGAGGAGGGGACATAAATTCTTCACTGACAGTAAAAAGGGAGGAAAAGGGAAACAGAAAGAAATAAATCTTTTTTTTTCCTGTAGTATTTGTGGTAAATAGAAGCTTCCCCCTCCTCCCTATACTTAGCCATGCCCTTGTGAAGTTCTTTAATTGCTGTGCAGTTATTATAATAATACAAAAGTAGCTGGGGGCAGGTGGGAAGTTTGTTATAATTATTCTAATCTTACTGATAAAAATAAATTCTAAATTAGAAGAGTGTTTATAAATAACAGGAGTTTTTAGGAAGAGGTTGTGCGTAATAAATGTCCTAGGCATGTAAAACCACCAGTAACAGAACATGTAGGTGTTCTGTAATCATCTGAATAGGCTGTAATATAGCTTAGGAGCAACCTGTCAGGTTCCTTAATCAGTTAATAATTTAGTACATGACTTTTCATAACCTGTTATAAACTATTTCTAATACCAGTCCTTGAGTGTGTATGGAGAATCAAGATACTAGTGTGAAAATTTCATAATTGTCAAAGGTGTTTACTCAACAGAGTTAGAGAAGAAATTCTGCTTGTTGAGACCACCTCTCTCAAGGAAGAGGCCGTTAACCTGCTCAGTTCTAGGAATTAGAGCTCTTCCCGACTTTCAAGTTTCAGGCTGGAGAATTTGAGTTCCATTATTTAAAAAGTAATGTTCCAGAAAATGAATCTTCTTGGATCTTCTGAATGTGCAAGTTGATGTCAATTTTCTAGTTCCTGCAGCAAATCTACTCTTAGTAACAGGCTAAAAAATATTTGTCTGCTGAAGTTCAAATTAGAAATTAAGTCAACTGTGGAGTCTGAACCTTTGTAAATAAATAAATATAGTTATATTTCATGTATATAATTGGAAACAAAGCTTAGGTCTTGGAAAACAGAAAGCATTTTAGTTAGCATTTTAGTTAGAGTGCCACTACCAGCTAAGTGGCTTCAAGTATGTATATGCAGGAAGGTTTAGCTGGCAGCAGTATCAGAGGTATTGTCACAATAAAACTATCTGTCAAAAGCAGATTTCACAGTCTACTTACATCAACTGTAATCTTCAAAAATATAAAACTATCTAAATAAATGATTTTGATGTTTCTCAGGAAATGCTCTGCCATAGGTCCAAGGCAGAAGCTACTCTTTGTTACAAATTCAGAGAACTTGTTGTAGAAGTTCAGAAATCTTCAGGTTGTCAGCAACGTTTCACTCATCTGATCAGTGAGAGAGGAGTAAACACAACTAACAAGTCTTTGTACTTACCTATTTTCTGCTGTGTCCTAGAGGATAATAAGTTGAAGAGAAACGTTATAATAGCCTTTATTCTGGTTGCCTCCGTCAATATTTATTTTCTTCTATGGAAATGACTATCTGTTTTCCCACATTACTTCTTTATTAGATGTTATTGACTCCTGCTAGTATTATGCCTATTTAAAGCCAGGGTTGCCATTGCTTAGGGACCAGCTTGGCATTAATTGACTGGCGGTGAGCATTTGGGAAAAGTTTTTACATTACTTGGTTTTGGGTGTTTTTTTTTGGTTTTTGGGGTTGTGGGTTTTTTCTTTGTTTGTTTGTTTTGTTTTGTTATTTTTCCACTTAGAAAACTCTCAGATTGAGATAAAGACGGTTTGATAACTTTTGCATTTCGAATTGTCTTCTGCATCCTGCTGGAGGAGAATGAGAGGCTATGTGAGGCTGAGCTGGCTGCTTGAGTTGACCTTACAACAGTGGGTTTTCCTCTGGAGCCATCATCAGATAAAACAGAGTAAATATTGGTTTTGCAGTACTAATAGTATATAATGCATGGAATTATGTGGTTTTAAACTTTCTTGACGAACAAAGTAACACATTATTGGACAGCAAAGGTTAATCTACCACAAGATAGCTATCCAAATGCATTTTTGTTCTTCAACAAGTATTCTTATTGCCAGGAAATCTGTTTAAACCATAAATAAACTAGCAAACAGGAAGACATGCATAAATTAAGCTGTAATGAAAAAAAACTCTACTCACTGATCACCAAAAGTGGCACTTAACATCAATTTTTTGAAAACAATAGTTGTAGCACCTCTGTTTTGATTTTATGCCTCAATAGGGAAGCAAAACTTGGTGGTGTTTTGGTGTGGGGTCTGGTTTTTTTTGTTAGTTTGTTTTGAGTTTTTCAGGGGTTTTTGGTGAGAACCAAAGAAAATGCTCAAAGTTTCCACATTTTTGGTATTTGTGAATCCAGGCTAAAAGACAAAATACTATGCATAATTTGGATATATACTTTATATCTTATTTACAGATTTTATGTTTTGAAACTGTTTTCAAAAGTGACTTGACTATTTCCATTAATCTATTGTAAAAACAGTATTCATGTAAAAGTATTATGTAGCCTGTAATCACAGGCAGTGCAAAGGTCACATTAGAAATATTGGGAGCTTCATCCAGCTTTTTGTCAGGGATTGGCAAAACAAAGTTCTGATGTTATAAAGCAGTAACGGCGTGTTTTACTAGAGCTTAAAATCTTTTTTTTTTTACTAACTCAACAGCAACAACTTCTAGTCATTATTGACTTACTTTGTGTTTGTAGCAGTGACCTAGAGGTGAAAGGCTGCACATCTCATTTCCAACTCTCTTAGCCATGTAGTCCTCCATAATTTAATTTGATGCAAAGCAATTATCAGCCAATTTATTTTCATTGATTGTGTTGTAGGACAGAAACATTCCTGTTACAGCACACAAGAACCTCTTCTTGGGAAGTCTTCCACCTGTATTCAGAACAGGCAAAGAAATGTTTAAAACTTTCTGTTGATATTAATTACCTTAGACATCAGTAGATACTATGTTTCTTGCTTTACATTTTGTATCAGTGTATTCCCTGTGACCTCTCTGAAGCAGTTCTTCTGTCCTTCTGTTGTCCCTTACTTTTACTTTCTTTTCATTTGTTTTAACACTTGCTTACTTTTTCCTTTCCCCACCTTCCCTGTGTCTTGAGTGTTTCAAGAAGCATAGGGAGCTGCTTCAGACAGTTCAGTGCAGGGCCACAGAGATGATGGAGTGGAGCATCTCCCTTATGATGAAAGGCTGGGGCTCTTTAGCTTGAAGGAGATTGAGAGGTGACCTCATTAATGTTTACAAATATGTAAAGGATGAAGCCAGGCTGTTGTCAGTGATGTCCAATTATAGGACAAGGGGTACAAGCTGGAACATAAGAGGTTCCAAAGAAACATAAGGAAATACTACTTCACTGTGAGGATGACAGAGTACTGGAAGGGACTGCCCAAATGAGTTGTGGAGTCTCCATCTCTGGGGACATTCAAAACCCACCTGGATGAGTTCCTCTGTGACCTACTCTAGGTGGTCCTGCTCTGGCAAGGGGATTGAACTAGATGATCTTTCAAGGTACCTTTCAACCCTTGAGATTCTGTGATCTTTTCCCTCCCCTTCACCATAGCAATATTGTCGATGGATGACTTTTCAGTCTTCGTCTTACACAGATTTTCTTTCTCTCCTTATTAATATCTGTCATATTTGATAACTTTGTATTTCTGTCCTCCTTGGACCCCATTCTCTAGTTTTTAATCTTACAATTCTCTGCTTCAGCAGTTATCTCAGCTGGTGCTGACAGTTTCCACTCCTTTGTACACCTGAGTTACACTTGTAGATGTCTCTCTAAAAAACTACATCTCTGAGTGTGCTGTTTAACCCAGGTGTGTGGTTACTTTTACTTGATCTAACAGGCATATAATTCAGAGCTTTTCAAATTGTTTCAGATTTAGTTTATAGCACAGTTGCCTATCTTCTCTAACTTATTAAGAACAAGAATATATACCACAGGAATTAATACTGGGATATAATTCCTAACAGTCTCTATATTAGGTGAGAAAAGTTATGTAGCATTTAAATGTAGAGTTTAAAAAGGATATTAAGAGTTCTGAAGTATTCTGAACAGTTTCAACTACTGTAAAATACTAATTAGTTTGGTGGTTATTGCAAACATCAATATCTCTTTCTGGAGTGTATTCACTGTTCATTGATACATTATTTTCATTCCAGATTTTTTTTAACATATTTTTATATGTGCATATTCTATTTGGAAGTAGTTTAGCTGCATAAGGACAAAAATGTAACTTAAATGAATCATAACTACTCATAAAATTAAACCAAACTGCTGAAAATGTTTTTATATGAGGACTTCCAGTAAAAGGTTTATTCTGAGTCTTGGTCTATAGCTCTTTACAATGGTGTCAATGAAAGTTGTTAGTTTTACTGTTGCTCTCTGATACAGGCAACTGAGAAATTCAGGTCATTGATTTCAGTAAGGGCAGTAGAAGATTCACAGGCTATTTGTGGGAATTTGGGAAATCTTTTCCACTGAAACAGTATTTGTTGATGGGAGGATTTAGGAGTCTTCTGCTTAGAACATTTCCCTGTTGATCTTGTACTTCACACTTCGGGGCAGATTGTTAAGCATGGCTACTGTACTCTTAAGAAGATACTGACCAAAGTTCTATGCTACTGTCACTTTTTTTGGTAAACGGCTGTTTGAACATTATTGTAGTTGTCCACTTAAAGTTGAATATTTTTTGAAGGTTCAAGAATGTTGTAATCCTCTCTAGAAATACTATCTGTTCCTCATTTTGTCTTTATATTTACAAATTGAAATAATTCATATGACAAAAATGCAGAAAATTATATTGCCTAGTGGAAACTCATAGTAATTTCCTATATTATAGTAGTTGATAAGTTTTCTGTGTATTAATACTGCTTCAAATTCTTCTAGAGCAATCTGGAGAAAAGTCTTCTATTTTGATGAGTTCTGGAAAGAGTTTTGTATTCATAGACTACAGTTTTGGTGTTAAAGGGGAGAAGAATTGATCACTGAAGGAGTTGAATAAGATTCTTGACCTGCAGAATTGGTTACCATGTTATAATAGAGATTTCCATAGAATTGTGGAATCATTGCTGTTGTAAAAGATCTTTAGGATCAAGTTCAACCACTAACCTCACACCGCTAAGACCACCACTACACCATGTCCTTCAGCACCTCATCTGCATGATTTTTAAATATCTCCAGGGATGGTGACTCCACCACCTCCCTGGGCAGCCAACGTCTAACAACTCTCTTAGGGAAAAAAATATTCCTGTTCTCCAGTCTAAACCTTCCTAGTGCAATTTGAGCCCATTTCCTGTCCTACCATTCATTACTTGTGAAAAACACTGATCCCCACATCACTACAACCTCCTTTTAGGTGGTTATAGAGTGATCATGTCTCCCCTCAGTCTCCTCCAGGCTAAATCCCAGCTCCCACAGTTGCTTCTCATAAGACTTGTTCTCCAGACCCTTCACCAGCTTCATTGCCCTGTGAACACTCTCTAGCACAATGTCTTTCTTGTAGTGAGAGGCCCAGAACCGAATACAGTATTTGAGGTGCAGCCTCACCATAGAATCACAGAATGGTAGGGGTTGAAAGGGACCTTTAGCGATCATCTAGTCAAAACCCTCTGCAGAAGAAGGTCCACCTAGATCAGGTCACACAGGAATGTATCCAGGTGGGTCCTGAAGACCTCCAAGGTAGGAGACTCCACAGCCTCCCTGGGCAGCTTGTTTCAGTCCTCTATCCTTCATTTCAATAGAGTACATCTACTAAAACAGCACTAGCACCTTTCTATGTTATTGCTTTTCTTGAAAAATATGTTACTGATGGGCAACATGGTGTTTGTTTGTTTGACTGTCTTACAAGAGTTAATGGAAAAGCTTTTGAGAACAAAACACCAGCCCAATTTTGCCAGTGTTCTGTCTCTAGGTAAGTTTGATAGTACCTTCAAAAGACAGTAAACATTTCTAAGGTATTCTTCCCAATATCCCATTCTAGTCTCCTTTTTTTAGTATCTCAGACTATAGTTTTCTTGTCAATTCCACCCTCGTGCCTTTCCAAGAGAGTTTTCTGTTTTCAGGTGTCGTGGTTTGGCCCAGCTAGCACAACAGCACCACGACAGTCTCTCGCTCGATGCCCCCATTCACCCCCACCCTCGTTAGGATGGCAGAGGCCCCAGCGAAATGGGAGTAAAAAGATAAGCAAGATTGTTGTGGATTGAGACAAGGGCAGAGAGGGCTCACTGCCAATTATGGTTCTGGGCAAAACAGACTCTAGTACTTGACTTAGAGAGGAAAGTAGGAAAGTTTATTCTACAAGAAACAGAACATAATAAAAGCAGAAAAAAGGGAGTAGGATGATGAGAAAATTACAATCAGCACTTCAAGATCTCCCTCCCCCATCCCTCCTTTCTTCCCGGGCCCAGCTCACTGCTCCTAATATCTCTACCTTCTTCCCCCTCAACGGCTCAGAGGGGCAGGGAATGGGGAATGTGGTCAGTTTCTCACAGATGGGCTCTGTCCCTGGCTCGGGGCCTTTAACGAAGTGAATCGCTGCCCCTGGTCCGGGGTCAGCTTTAGCAAAATGAGTCTCTGCCCCTGATATGGGCTCATTATCAAAATGAGTCTCTACCACTGATGCGGGGTCTTTAAATGAAAATAAATCTCAGCTTCACCAGCTCTCTCCATAGAATGCAGGGGAGTCTCTGCTCCAGCACACCTCCTCCTCTCTTTCATCACTGACCTTGGAGTCGGCATGTTTGTTTCTCTCACCGTTCCTACTCCGTGCACCACCACCAGCCAGAAGAAGGAAGAAGGGGCAGAAGAAGAAAAGAAAATGGAGGAAGAAACTTCCCCTTCCGGCTTTTTCTCAAAAAAGTGATCGTGGAGGCGTCTAATTGGCTCAGCCCCAGAAGTGGATCTGGCTCTGAGCTGGGGAGAGTTGCGAGCAACTTCTTACAGGAGCCATCTTTACAGCCCCTTCCCCCTTACCAGAAAAGGCTGTCATGTCAAGCCATGACATCAGGACACACCAGCTGGATATCATTCTGGAAGGCAAAGACAAACATTCAATGACATATTATTCCTCAGTCTTTGCCTCCAGTTTAGTATTTTTCTGAGACAGAGTTTGAAATTGTATTTTTATTTACTACGCATCTATTGAGTTTTTTCCTGGTACTTTTCTAATTGCCTTTTGAAGGCATATATAGATAAGGATAGAATTGATTGATTGATTGTGAGAGAATGTGATCATTGGAAACATGAAGGGGAGACTATTCTGTGTAACTAATGGCAACAGGGCATAGTGAAGGAAACCTTGATGTCAAAGAGGAAAAAAAAACCCCAAATCTATAGTTCAGCGTACTATAGAACTGAAATTGTATTCAGTTGTCTTCATAGTGTGTATCAGATGTATAAAAAAAAAAGTGTGGTATTTGATAAAGATGGATTGTTTTGCCTGCTTAGTGATTACAGTAGAGTATAAGAAAGGATGCAATGTTTGCTACCCAGCCTGTTATTACTACTGAGCTCTTGTAAGTAGAGCAAGGAATCACAGCCACCTCAGTTAACACGGCACGTGGAATTTTTTTAAGCTATCTAGTAATAGAGACTGTTATTTAATAAAATACTTTTATAAAAAGTATTTTTAAAAGTATTGACATTAAATCAGTGTCACCAGAGTAAGAGAGCATGATATGAAATCAAATATTTTGCCTTATACGTTATTTTCTTAGTTTATTAGTATTCCTTCATCCAGAGGCTTATGTTGAGTGAATCTTTAGGACAGTTTTGTTAGGTTAGGAGTCTTAAAATTCTGTAGTAGGAGTCCTAAGCAGTAGTGTGCAGAGAAGAACTTTATGTGAAATAATTTGAAGATCAGTTAAATATGTAGGAGAGAAATCAATTTATAACAGATAAGTAACTGCTTGTTAATGGATTAATTAAATAGCCTAGAGTAATCCCTTAAATGATTTCTAGAACAGGCTACATGAATTGACAGTCCTGTGATGGTTCTGAGTTATTGTTCTTTTTTCTCTGTGTATTTGAAATAGCAGACTGCATCATACACAATAACTCAATTTTACTGATAGTTTATTGGTCAATTAAGTTCAAGATACAAGCATTACAAGCTTTAGCAGTAGGTCATGGAAATGAAATGCAGTTTTCAGACACTTCATATCAATTCATAGTAATCATTTGCACATGACATTGAAATTATTATCTTGGTGTACTAATATATTGCATGCTAACTAATATATCTGTGGACTTTTTCCAGTATTATACTGGTCAGACATAATTATGTCCTCAAGTGACTAGGACTAGGCTTCAAAATTTGCCTACACACATATTTAAGGATCTGACTAAGTAAGAAAAAAGAATTACTAGTTTGTATGTAACTAGTAGCTTCATGGAAAAAAAAGATAGGCTGTTTAACTTGAAAACCATAACCATGTAACATAAAGGAGGAAACTCTTTTAGAAGCCAATGCTTTATTTCATCAATAATCAGAGGATTTGGTGTTATAGTAAGTAATGTTTTAAAAAGGAATGATCTGTATTTTGCTGTTAGTAATTTAAATATCAGGCTTATTCAAGGCAGTGTTAAAGATTATCATCTTGAGTTCTGGAGTCTCCCCCCAAAAGATAAATTGGTATAGATTTCATTATAGGTTGACCGTCCAACTACAAATATCTTCAAACAAATTAGTCTGTTTTACAAGATTGTTTTCAAAATATTGCAATTAATTTTGTCACACTTTATTGGTTTGTATGACAGCAGTAATTCACATAAATACTTGAAAGAAGTGACTGCCTGTTAATATTTCATGTTTGGTTTTCGTTCTGGTGCCAGATATACATTTTGTAGGAATATGCATGTAAAATGCTTCATGTTGCTCATATTTATATAGCATATGTTAGGAATAAATGACTAAAATTAATAGAACAATAGGGGTGTCAACTGGTGTGAGTCAGGTTCACTCTATGAAAGTATAGCTAACTTTAAATATATTACTATCACAGTATTTTACTATATATTTATTAACCTTTATGAAATTATAATATATTTTAAGCACTCTTATTTGCATATTTGCCCTATAATAATATATTGCCATTAGGGATCTTACATAAATAGGCATATTCTGAAAATATAATTTTCTTCAAATTTGGTTACTGAACATTAAGCAGACAATGAAAATCTTATGGTGGTTAACATTTGCTTTTATTCAATTAATGAATAATTATGAGAGCGCTTACTTAAGTGTAGTTATCTCTTCCTGTTTTTACTGGCTTCCAGTTCATTATGTTTCTAAATGAGTAATAATTCAAACCAAGGAATAAATGCCATTTGGGATTACACTTGATCATGACCCCCAGTCTGGCTCATCATTTCCAATATTTCTATCTTGTGGTTCAGAAGATTTTCAAAGTAATTGAATCTTTTCTTTTTTGTGACTGAGCTCCAAAGGGGCCCTTTTCAATTCCCCTGTTTTCTATTAAAACCATAAAATTAAAATTTTTATCCTAGGGCTTCTGTTAGTAAAATTTCTTTAGACACAAATTAAATATGAAAGCCTTCTAACTGGGAAAAAAAAAGATATTTAGTTTCACTTTACTAATTGAGTCTGATAAAAAACAGCTATTATAAAATTGTAGGCAAGGAAAGAAATTTGTGAGCTTGCCATTAAAAAAACCCAACCCCCAACAAAACAAAACTACTGCATTTCAAGCTATGGGAAGCATTGTTGAGAGTACTCTGTATAGTTGTATTGCTTGAAATAAGGTTTCCTTTAAAGATCTTATAAGATTTATAGGAATATCCAGCTGATTTGCCCTTCAAGATTAGTAACATTCATTTATTTATTTTTTACCTCAAAGGCAACTCAGTTCTGAATTGTGAAAAAGTATTCTCTGAATCATACTCTTCAACTTTTAAAGTTAATGTGGTTTAACTCTCTCTATGTGGGAAAGGAGACCACATTTCATGAGTTTCTCAGCGAGTACTCCTAATTTAGGTACCTGCTCAGTGCAAGTCGAGATGAGGGCACATTTGACAGGACTCTCTCTCCGACAAAGCACAGATCTCATTTATTGGTGCTAGACAACAATGAAGGAATATTTGAAAGAAAGGGTAAACAGCTTTTCTTTTGCTATCTTAAACTAAAAGATGTTCTTGATGCCCGTTTGACACAAAAAATAAACTGAAACCTTTATAGCTAACTATTTATAAGAAGATAATATATAAAGAAGTACTTTTGCTTTTTATGACAATGAGATCTTTTCAATGATTGATAAGATGCAATGGAATACATCTGTGTAACAAAGGCACTGAAATCTTTGGGAATAGTCTAGCCAGCTTCATTAAGAGGGCTTTAAACAGAAGGACTTGGGGGGGCAGCATGCAAAATGGCAAAGAGCATGCCATCCCATCCAGCTGGGGAAGACAGGCCAATGAGGCAAGGAGGTGGAATTACTCTCCATGTGAGAGAGCAATTAGAGTACATTGAGCTCTGCCATTCAGGTCAGGAATGAGGAGTGTGTTGAATGTGTATGGGTGAGAACTAAGAGGCAGGGTAATATGAGTGATACTACTGTGAGAATTTACTACAGGCCACCTGAGCAGTAAGAGGAAGTGGATGAGATCTTCTACAAACAGCTGAGACCTGCCTCACAGTCACAATCCCTGGTCCTCATGGGGGACTTCAACCATCCTGATATTTGCTGGTAAAGCCACACAGCCAAGTGCACACTGTCCAGGAGGTTCCTACAGAATGTTGATAATAACTTCCTGTCACAGGTGGTCAAGGAGCCAACAAAGAGGAGTGTGCTGCTGGACATTGTGCTAACGAATAAAGTAGTTCTGGCTGGGGATGTGAAGATTGAAGGCAACCTTGTCTGCAGTGACCATGAGATGGTAGAGTTCAAAATCCTGTGTGGAAGAAGCAGGACACCAAGCAAGGTTGCAGTGGTGGACTTCGTGTGAGCAGACTTTGGCCTCTTCAAAGACCTGTGTCCTGGTTTAGCAAGGAGCAGTTTTTGCTTGGTAACGGGGAGCGGGTTGCAGTGAAGACCCAGTAAAGAGTTTGTGGACTCTCCCCTGGCTCCTGGGTTCAGACCCACCTCCAGCCCGGCTGGGCCAATCTGGCGCCTCTGCGATCACTATTAAGGGGACGGGAATTTGAAGTGCTGGCAGGAGGTGTAAGAGTGATACAAGATGGAGGCGACCACGCGGGCCCTACAGCCAGAGAAGGAGGAAGGAAGGAGAAGCAATAGACCATAGACCCTTCTGCAAGCCTTAGCGAGAATGCAGGCTGTACCCCTGCAACCTATGGAGACCCATGGCAGGATTGAGAGCCACCAGCAGCTCCGTGTGAGTGAGCCCGGACGGGTGAGAGACTGTGTGGGGAGGCGGCCATGGCCCAGGCCATGTTGAAGCCTGTGGGCCCAGAGCAGCCCCACACGAGAGGCAGAGAAGAGCTGCAGCCTTTGGAGTGAGTGCGTGTCGGAGCAGCCCGTGCAGGGCTGCCGTGTGTAAGGTACCCCACGGACTTGCAGGGAGGACGGGTGTGGAGCCCACCTGTCCTGAGGAGGGGCAAATGGCAGAAGCTATCGGGAACAGACTAACTGAAACCCCTACTCCCTGCCCCCCTGAGCCGTTCAGGAGGGGACGAGGTAAAAACACTGGGATCAGGGCTCTGAGCCCGGGAAGAGTGGAGGTGTGGCAAGAAGGTGTTCTTAAAGGGCTGATTGGACTCTTCATTGTTGTATTACTCTGTGTTGGTTTATTTTGGTTATGTTTTCAGTTTTAAGGTTATGTTTTAGTTGATGTTGCGTTAAATTATTTTCTGTTTTCTTCCCCAAGCCAAGTAGCCTGATCTATTTTGTCCTGAATCTTAAGGGGTAATTAAGCCCTCCCTGCCCTTTGGCAATTCTCAGCCTCTTCCCTACTTGAGGCTAATCGTGGTCTTTGGTTCCCTGATGGGCCCTAAACCACGACAACCTGCTTGGAGGAATCTCATGGGACTGGACTCTAGATGGTAGGAGTCCCCAAGAACACTGGTTATTTTCAACCACCACTTCCTCCAAGCCCAAGATTGGTGTGTCCCCACAAGTAGGCAATCAAGGAAGGAAGGCAAGAGGCTACATGGATGAACAAGGAGCTACTGGAGCAACTCAAGGAGAAGAAAGAAGTCCATGGAAGGTGGAAAAAGGGTGTGGTTGCTTGGGAAGAGTATAGGAACATTGCCAGAGTTATGCAGGGACAAAACCAGGAAAGCCAAAGCCCTTTTGGGATTAAACCTGTCAAGGGAAGTAAAGGAAAAGAAGGGCTGAAGAAGAATGTGAGCCCAATGCTGAACAAGAGAGTGTCCTGGTGACAGAAGATGCAGAGAAAGCAGAACTACTGAATGTATTGTTTGCCTCAGTATTCACTGCCAAGACCAACCCTTGGGAAGCCCAGTACCTGGAGGATAGTCTGGAGAATGGAAGACCTGTCCCTTGATGGATGAGGATGAGGTTAGAGACCTGTTGGGCAAGCTGGACACCCATAAATCTGTGGGACTTGATGGGATGTAACCACGAGTGCTGAGGGAGCTGGCTGATGTGGTTGCTAAGCCACTCTCCATCATTGAATAATCATGGAGCACAGATGAGATGCCTGAGGACTGGAGGAAGGCCCATATCACTCCAGTCTTTAAAAAAGGCAAGAAGGACGACCCAGGAAACTACAGACCAGTCACTTCCATCCCCGAAAAAGTGCTGGAACAGCTTGTCCTGGATGTCAATGTCTAAACACATAAAGAAGGTGAGTCAATATGGATTCATAAAGGGGAAATCCTACTTGACCACAGTAGGATTTCCCCTTTATGAATCCATGGTGATTTCCTTGCAATTTTTGCTGTACATAGGTGACCTTAGACTGTTTGTATCTTATTTCACTTTGGATATCCATATTTAAAGACGTAGCCATTGCCTAAATGCAGAGACACCCTAGCATGAAAGTCTTGTTGCACTAGACCCTGTTACACTAGACTATTAGTGTGAAGAAGGAATTATATTTGTGTTGCTTGAAAATGTTTAGATTTTTGTTAATAATCTATAGAACCAGTGCACTCGGGAAACAAATTTTATCCAGAATGAGGACATAAATTACTATAGAAAATTTCATATTTGCAGGAGGAAAATTTATTTACTCATTCTGAGGGATGAAAATTAGAGATTTTTGTTATGTGGTTTAGGTTGATATCTTGTTTTGGTTTTTTTTCAACTAACACAGTATGTTACTCAAAGTAAAATTCTTTCTGTGCAAAATCTGCTCAGAAGAAACCCTAGAACATTAGTCTCAGTGTTGCTGCCAGTGACTATCAGATCTAATGATGCCACGGAACAGCCTACAACTTTTTTTGCAACAAATTTATGGACATTAATGCTTGAAGAAGGTAAATTTTCAGGTGTGTTTGAGAAATATTTATTTACTGACATAACCATGCTCTACACATGCCAGAAATCTTGTTAACTTTATCAATGATCTGTTACTTGAATTCAATTAAAAGTAATTTTGTGATTATTTGGAGATATGTGCAGATAATATAGCTTATCAACTGTAGATTTCTGTTTCTCTTAGTTTCAACTACAGCTTCTTGAAATGCTACTAAGTATTTAAGTGTTTCTGCCATGTGAAAGGCAAGTCACAACTTCAACGATGGGTGAAATGTTACATGTTTATAATAATCTTAAAATTTGTCACATATTTTGGAAATTGAGGAAGAAAAATGCCATTAAATACTAATTTTCTAAAAAACATTTTGATGAGAGTATATATGAGTTTCCTTCCTCATTTGTCATTGTGTAGTATATTTTTAGTTTTATAATGTGTGTGATAATGTTTTACTTTCACTAGCTGAGGTAGGTTTTCAATTTTAACTCCCCATTTTTTTAGTATTACATTTTGAGTTTCAACTTTTTCTTGGGCTTTTGAAATTGTGTTTCAGAGAAGTAGTACATCATCATGACACCTCAAATCATATGGTGAACTTCTACCTCTTCCTAAGTTAATGTAGGAGCCACGTTTTACTCATTGTTTCATATAGTGATTTTTAATATGAAAATTAATGTTGAATTTCAGGTTTTTGTATACTATAACTAAATACTAGGGCTGATTCAGTGTAATGACTTGTATAAGGGTCACATCCTGTTTTTACATACATATACTTTGTATGTAAAGCAGGGTATGAAGCCGTTTATTGCTGTCTGGAACTATTTAATAGGAAGATACATGGCAAAGTGGAACTCTTCTCACAGATACACAGTAATAGGACAAGAGGTAGCAGGCACAGTTGTACAAAGTGAAGTTATGTTTTAGGGAAAGAATAATCACAAGAGTACCCAAACACTGGAACAGCCTGTGGCATCTCCTTCTGTGATATTCATACCTTGATTGTACACAGCCCTGAGCACCCAGATTGAGATTGAATTAGGCATTGCTGTTGGCTGACACCCATATTAAGGCTGCAAAATACCTTCCTAACTCTGTAATTCTGTGACTGAACCCAGGGTCCTCACTAGTCATGGTGGTACTAGGTGTCTATCACACTGTCTCTATTTTTTGTCCCTGTCTGTCTTTGATATTGGGCTGTCATACATTTAAGAAAGCTGGTTTAGAGAACAATGCAGGAAATGGAAGGACTAATTCATCAGTTCATACCTAAAATTCACGTGGAAAGGAACTGGAAATTTAATAGAAGTAAGGCTGACAGATCTATCTCAAGAATCAGGCATAGAGCGCACTGTTTTTGCTGTTGGTAACACTGTGTCCATATCTTAGAAAGCATAATGTATTCTGGGCCACAGCTTTGTCTGTCAGACAGATGTCTAATAGTATGTTTTCTGAAGAAACAAGCACAGCAGGGCCACTATGGAAAAAAGGCAAAATGAAGAGTGCATCTTAGAAGTGCCCTCACTTCATACAGTTAGAGGACAACTATTGTTATTGAGTGTCTACTCAGGCAGTAGTCTTTAAGGTAAAAGCTTACAGACAACACTGAAGTCAGTTCCCTGGTTCATCATGCTCAGCTAAAGAAACTGAACGGTGTGTGGGAGTTGGGTCTCACCCCAACACATGGTACTGGGTCCAACAGCTCATCCAGGCATGGCTTTAGCTAGTGGGGTAGAGCTGAGTCACTTTTAGGCTCTATAAGAGGCTACAAGCTGCTGAACTGTGAGAGGGTACAGCCAGCACACTCTGCAGGCAAACATAATACATTCTAGGACCCTTCTGTTTTGTTGTTTGCCTTTGTAAAACCAAAATCATAGAGTCATAGAGTGGTAGAGTTAGAAGAGACCTTTAGAGATCATCTAGTCCAACTCCCCTGCAGAAGCAGGTCAACCTAGATCAGGTCACATAGGAACATGTCCAGATGGGTGTTGAAGACCTCCAAGGAAGGAGACTCCACAACCCTTCAGGGCAGCCTGTTCCACTGCTCTGTCATCCTCACAGTGAGATAGTTTTTTCTTATATTTAAGTGGAACTTTTTGTGTTCCAGCTTCATCCCATTACCCCTTGTCCTGTTGCTAGCAACAACAGAAAAAAGAGATGCCTCAACCTCCTGACACCCACCATTTAGATATTCGTAAATGTTAATGAGATCTCCCCTCACTCTCACAGACTGATAAATACTGTCAGTAACAAGTCTGTAAGACATTATGAAAGACAAGTGAAAGTTGCATCAGTGTAAATAAATCTTTTTAGATAACCTTTTAATTTGGTGTCACTCCCATCTGCTCATTTCAAAGTGGATTAAACTGAAAAAGTATATCTTTTGTGCATAGAAAGGCTAGGGGAGAGGGGGGTAGGGGGGTATAATGTAAGACAAAGACAAGTCTTGCACCACAGAAGCTCTAACCATCACATTCACAAAAGCTATTGGACTTAGTGCTTATAGTTTTCAAATACTTATCTACAACAGTGAAACACTTGGTTTGGAATGCTTTGTCACATTAATTTCTTTGAAGTCAAAATACTCTGGAGCACCATACTCTTTAGAAACTGTTTGCAAGATTGGGATTTTATGAATATGATCTTGATAAATACTAGTTTTATAAGTTAAATATGAAAGCATTCTCCCAAAAGGATGATGACTTTGAACAGTGGCCGTTGTGTGTATGTGTGTTCAATGTGAGGAACAAAGTTGGAACACAGACTTCTTATAACCTCCTGTCAGCAGCTGTTCAAATATTGTTCCTGTGCTTCCAGCCCCACAGAGAATTTGGCTTACAAATATAAACACTGTTAAGTTTGCACATGGTCTTTTTGCTAAAAATAACAGCTGCTGGTAAGTAATATGATAATATACTATTCTTTTTCTAACTGATGACTGTAAAGTTTTCATGGAGCCATTGGCCAACCGATGCCATCTTGTTTGGTTACTCAATCAAAACTTTTCAGAGATTGTTTACAAAATGAAATTATTAACTTGGTGGTCTTACTGCAGAAGTTGAGCTAGCTTCTGCAAATCTTGATGAGAAAGCTGGCTTACAGGCTACAGGGTCAGTTACTATGCTGTGAATTTTTTTTTTCACTATGCTTGGTGAAATGTTGCCAAGAAAAAAAAAAAGGTGCCATTTCAATGGATGTGTGACTGCTATGTACATAGGAACTAATCAACTACAATAATACAAAATCATTCAAATGAAACAAAACAGACTGCAGAACAACAATGTTCAAAGAAACCCTGGAAACACCTTTGCCTTTAAATAGTTTTTAAAATAAAATAAATATTCATGAACCTGTAAAACATTTATTACATGAAATTAGGGCGAACATAAAATCTTTACACTTTCTTGGAAGCAATGTTAATGACTAGAAAGTACTCAAGTGACTGATAAACAAATAATTAAAAGACTTAAGCAAGGCAATATATAAAAGGGAAAAATACCTCTTTTGATATTACATTGTTCTTTATCTTATTCATAGGATTTCAAAACAATGCTGCATGAAGGTTTTTTTTAATCTATGTTTTTTCCATGTTATATTTCAAGAAAATATCTATAGTTTGTGTCTGCTGCTAAAGATTTTCAGCTATTTACTTGTAAAGTAGTTCACCAGTCTAATAGATCTCTGTCAGAAAGTATTTTGTGAACAGTAACCTACAATTAGTACTTAGAAAATAAAATAGTCTTGAAGAAAAAACATTTTTTTCCTCCATGTAATTTAATTATTCTTCATTTGGGAGAGCTAATAATTTTAAGTGTTTGTACAAGACTTGTATGTAATAATGTTTTCGATTTATATCAAGATTTCATACTGAAAGAGACAGTGAAGAACCTGATTTCATTTCTGACTCCTTTGTTGTCTGAAAATGCTTTATAAAATTTGCTTCCAAATAACCATTGTAGCATTTTGGACTTTTTTCTTGAACTAGAGAACAAGGAAAATTACTGGACTGTAACTTTTAATACTGAAGTAAGAGGTAAGAAAAAACCCCTACATTACTAGTAGTCAGAGAATTCGGGATTTGAAATGTTTAGAATGAGGATTATTGGAAACATCTTCTTGAATTATGCTTATGCCACATATAAAACATAAAACAGTGAAACTATGAGTAAAGAGCTGTGCTTAACATTTACACAGGAAGAATTTGCATGTTAGCAAGCACTTTGTTGATGGCCACATTGAAATATGAAGTAATTCGTATTATAGCTGATAGTAGCTGGGAGCAGGTCTTGAAATCTGCTGTCACAGTGTTATTTTCACGTACAGTAAATTGAATTGTATGTTATCAAATTTACTGCATTGGCTCAGTTTTCAGGTTTTTTTTTTTTCAAATCTGTTGTCCTCTTTTTTTTTTTGTTTTCAAATGATTGCCTATATTTGAGGTAATAAATGTTCAGCATAATAAAACCAAACTTAATTCATTTGTTGAATATCTCACCATGTTCCTCAAGTACTGTTTTAGACACAGAGCCATAGATTATTCTGCTGGGGGGGGGGGGGGGGGGGGATGAGGCAGTGGATAGAGGTCAGAGCATTTCCTTAGAGACACTTCAGTACATCTGGAGATGGGGAAAATGATCAAACTTGAACTTTCCCAGTGAGATGGGCAGAGAGCCCTCAAATACCAAAAGTCTTACAACATTTACAGTGAACATTAGTTTCAGTTCCATGGAAGTACAACTCCAAGGAACTCGTGAAAGCACATTCTGAAAACTTCAGACAGAATAATGCAGCAGCCTAAAGCTTTTCCAATATATCTGCAGGACACCTTTATTTCAAATCATAAAGATATGGGTATGGGTGTTTCAGACTCACTTGTCCTTGCTCTTTTTTTCTGAGTTACAGGGATTACTTCTCAATTAATGAAAACTACATCATATAGGAGACTATTTATGTTTATATCATGTCCTGAGTAGAGATGTTCTTACTAAACAAAATGCACAAGCAATGTAATTCAGGATAGGTGTTTTTAAAATTCTTTGCTAGAGCTAGAAGTGCTGTATTTCTGAGTATACAGTGTATTAAAAATTGAGCTGAAATGAACTTTTAACACTTAGGTCACCAGAGTTTCTGAATTAATTGGGGCTTTTTTTTCAGTATGGAGATATAATATTTTTTTTACTTCTATCTAAATATGAAAATTTATAACATTAATGCTCCTAAAATTCTACAAAAGAACACAGAAAGCAAACAGTCTAAATCTTAAAAGCTAGCATCCATGTAGAGATGGATTTAAAAGATTACATAACCTAATGCAGAAGAACATGTATGTCTTCTTCACTATAAACACTTTGAGTGGGGAAATGACAAGCAGATTTGGAGCTGCAAACATTATATATAAGTCTGCAGGCATAAATTAAGACTGAGATGCCATTTCTAATATCTTATTGAATTTTAGAAATGTGTTTTAGTTGTCTAAAAGAAAACAAAGAAGCAATGAAAAGCATACTTTAGGCACTTTCCTATCAGTAGAATAATATATGATTTTTGGTTAAAGTTTACTCTGACATCTCTCAGAAATCAGACTTACTGGAGATAGAGATCTGTCTGATAGACAAAAGAGCTGCCCAGAATATAGAATGTTTTCTAAGAGATGGACACAGATGTTATGAACAACTAAAATAGTGTGCTTTATGCTGTCATCAGAAATAACGTATTTGTAATGATAATGAAATGGTAACATGCCCCAAATAGATAAATGAAAGTTGAATATTTTTTAATCTAGCTCTGAAACTGTTGTGTTCAGTATCTAAAAAAAAAAAAAAAAAACCCAACAAACTAACTATTTTTACTTATTTTTTTCCTTATACCTTGAATTTCCCTGAAGTTTTCCCTTTTATGCTCAGGAACCACTGTTATTCACTTTATCCCATGAAATCTGATTATAGGCCTCCAGGGCTCTGATATGATGCAATGATGATGTGTTTTCTAGCATTTTACATTAAAGACTAACTTTAATATATTGCTTTTCATAAAATTGTATCCCAAGACCCTTTAGAGTATGACCAATTGCAAGCCATAAGACAGTTTGTGCTACACATCATGGAAAAGACTTGTTTAAATTCATTGGATGGTGAGGAAATTAAAGCATTCATTGCACATGGCCAATAAATAGCATTTTCATTTATTAAATAGTTACATTATCTATTTCTGTAGCTCTAAAGCCTGCCTGTGTTACTTTCAACAATGAAAGGTGACAGCAAATCTACTTTTCTGAAATAATTAGCACATTCATCAGGGCATATTAAGCAATTCCAAATTACATTTTCTTGTAGAGGTTTTTTTTTTTGCAGTACAACTGAGAATCAGCAAACTCATAAATCACAAAGACAGCAGAATGCACTGAGTACTAGCCAAATAGGAACTAAACACTTCCTCAGAAAAAGTAATGAAAAGAAATAGCATTTTGTTAAGTAAAATGGAGAAACATTAATAATAAAATAAAGCATGATAGAAAGCTCTATTGTCAGAATGCCTTTGAGATATAGCATAAAAATTGCACTGCTGCTGGACAAGAATGGTCCTTAAACTCCCAGTTTTATTCCTATAGTCACATTTATACTTCTTTCAAGAAATTGTATTGATGAGTTTATTCCTAGAGGGACAATATTGCTGCACTTGATTTGAATCTTACGAAGTCTATTTTTCCTTCTCGCAAAGTAAGAAAATGAGAAGAAAGGACAGGAAGAGGGAGGAAAACCAACAGAGCGGTTACTTAACAAAAGCTTTATTGCATTGTAAATTTATAGGTTACTGAATTAAAAAATATTCCCTTCTGTTTTAAGTTAAAGCCTTTAGAGATCATTTAATCTAACTCACTGCTTGAACCAGAGTCAGATTACTCTAAGTTTTTTGTTGCTTCCAGTAGGTAGAAATGGTGTTTGACCACCCTCATGGTGTATTTTTTTTCCTTTTTATCTAGTCAGAATTTTCTATCTTCCAACTTATTGCCTCTTGTCCCATTCCTGAGTGCCAATGAGATGATTTTGGCTGCATTGTCTCTGTGCTCTTCCATCAGGAAGCTGAACACAACAGGAAGATCCATCCTGAATCTCCTCTAAAGCTGAACAAAGCTACTGCTTCATCTTTACACAGTGTCTTCTACTGGGCTTCCTCCTTTACATCCTTTTTTAAGACTTGAAAGCCCAAAGCTGATCACAGATTTGTGACTTCAGATACAGTCTCAGAAGTGATGAAGATCAGGGAATTATCACTTTTCTGACTTATGGCTAGGTTATTGCCACTGGATTTCTGGGATACAAGATCACATTGCTAACTCATGTTCAATTTACTGTGCACCAGGAACCTCAGGTCTTTTCTAGTCAACTCGCTTACAGACTACACTGTAATTGAGTTATTCTGTCCCAGACACAGGGCTTGTTTACCTTTGTTGAACTTTGTGAGATTTTCCAGTTTCTTCAGACTGCCCCTGCAGGATAGAGACTGCTCTGTGCAGTTTATCTGGGCTGTTTATCACTTGTTCCCAGATAAAGCTTTGTGCATGTGTGCAACTCCTTTGCAAAGATTGAGTCCTCAGATCCTCACCCTCCCAGCCTATCTTTCCTGAAGCCCTCGTATCCATTCCTTTCAATACTCCAGTCATGTGAACTATGCGTCCACATGCCTGTAGTCCTAATGAGATCATAGCACTACACCCATGCACAGATTTCTCATTCTTCCTGTGATAGTGTAATTATGTAGAGGAACTTGAGATGAACTTTTAGTGATGCTTTCAAAAGAGAGATGCTTGAGATGAACTCTCAGTGATTCCTTCAAAAGAATTGGAAGAGCCTGCCTCATCATGTTCTCCTCTGGTCTTTTTCTCCTTGCCCTTGCACTATGATAAGCTTTCTCCAGCCTACTTAGTTGAAAGACCTTCTCATCAGGTCAGTGAGTCTGTTCTCTTTATGTCTTGAGGTAGATCCTCACATAGTGTAAAATGACGTAGCTATGCAGACAGGAAGGGACTTCTGCTATTTTACAGCACTTAGGAAAACGATGGTTTAATTTCTAAGGCTGGTATTCACTGCATTATTAACATAAAGTGTAATCCAGCAATTACATTCATCTGATTTTATTCCAAACTGAAAATGTAGAGCTCAGGATTAGAGATGTTCTAATTTGAGTTTGACTAAAGTTGATAATGATAGGAATACAATAGCTGCTTAGTGTTGCTAATGCAATCAGTCTGTGCTATGTGTTGTTTCACTGTGACTACTTTGTGCTGAGCTAGATTAACTCAGGAACTGATAAATCTCATGGAAATTATTTCACCTAGCTGTAGTGAAACTGAACATTTAGTCTTTTTAAACCTACTCATGCAATGTTACCAGCTTCCAGCTTTTATCGAGCATATGCATCTAAAGAAAATACACCTTTATACTCTATGGATGTGTCTATTTCAACCAAAAATTCTAAAAGTCTTTTATCTACATTGCCATCTTTTAGTTTATAATCTTTTTTCATAGGAAAGACTAAAACTGGTTCAAGTTTGTGAACTCGTTGTCAGGGAATTTATTTGAAAACTGAAATCAGGATTGTGATTCCATGTTTTACTTTTTATTAATAGTCTCATACTTCATAATGAGGCCATCCCAAAACTGTTAATCTAAATAAAGTGATTTTGTTTCCCCCAGCACATTGCTAATTAACCTAATTTTGGTCATGCTGTGGGATGGAAGTAAAGCAGATAGGACAAAGATAATACTTCCTCATTAATTGGCTCATGCCACAGGCGGCCTTTTTGCAATGAAGTCAGACTTCACTGTTTCAGACTGGCATTGATGAACCCTGCTAAGACACTGAAACAATCAGTTGAAAGAGTAAAAGAAAATAGGTGTAACTGTGCTTGTGGCTAGAGTGCTAGCAGTAAAAATGTCTCATCTGGATTCTTTACTTTGCTCTACAGGAGACATGGCTTTGGATTGGATTTGTTGGAGTTTTTACCCACAACATAAATATGTTCTTGTCTTGAAGGATTTTACTGTTTCCTCAACAGCTGGTTCTAAAGTAGTTCTGAAAGGTGCCTAATACTCTGGTGCCCCATATTTTTGCAGTGGGAGCCATGTAAATAACTGAGATAGGCGTCAGGAAGGTGTTCTAAGTGTGCTTTTTCAGATTGCTGTGAAAAAAACAACTGGAACAAAGTCTCACCTTTGCTGACATTAAGGATTACTGGGGAAAAGGAATCTGTTTAGAAATGGAGCACAGAACACTGACTTAGAGGACTTAAACGTAGGAGAAGAAAAGATTACAGAACAGCTGGTTGAGAATCTTCTGAGCAGATGTTTTTTTTTCAGAAATTATTTGACCGTTGAATAACACTTTAATAATAGATTTTTCCTTAGCTCTGTTGAATTTATGGTCAAAATATAAAGATAAATGGTAACTCTATCCAAGAAAAAAAACATGAGCGTAATGTTCCCTTCTTCGTCTCTTGCAGACTACAAACTTATATATTGTTAGAGTTTCCCATAGGAAATGCATATGTTAACTATCACTTTGTTATTTTTGTTTCTTTCCTCCTTCCCTCTTGTCAAAGCATTTCTCTCATAAATCCTAGATATTGGAAAGAGAGGAATAGCCAAAATTAAGGTAAGACTGAACTCTGCCTTGAAAATTGTAAAGTATAAGAATTTAATATGAAATGTTATGTGATGGCAGAGGAGATTCTAAGGTGTGTGAAGGTGATATTTGGAGAACTATGACAGAATTTTAGTTGTGATGGCTTAGATATTACAGATTCACAGAATGGTTGAGTTTGGAAGGGCCCTCTGGAAGTCTTGTTGTCTAACCCCACTGTTCAAGAAGGAACACCTAGAACAGGTTTCCCAGGACCATGTCCTATGAAGTATGAAGATGTTCTTGTCTGAGAATGACTTAAAGCCAATTTTTAAAAGTCTTGTCTTCTAGTTAGCGATTTTGGCAAGCGAAACCCAGAAGTCCAACTGGGGAACATTTGTTTAACAGTACATCTAAACTAGTTTGGGTTTTTGGTTTTTTTAATTTGTTTTATTTTTACTGGGATGATGTTTACAGGACTGCTACTAGAAGAATATCTGAACAATTTATTCATTTTTGAAAATTGATTTCTTAAACAAAATAAACATAGGAAGGAGAAAAAGTGTATGCATAATATAAATAAACTAGGCAAAGTCATTCTTAGCTGTTGGAATTGTAGATCTGAATTTGCATAATCAGTTGTTAATCAAAGAGTGGAACTTCAAGGCTCTTCTGAGCTGCAGGGTGGTTAAAAAAGGATTTTACTTATTCTTTTAGTTTAGTCTAGTTAGCAAGAATGCCTCAGCTGTGTTCTGCGAGTGATTGTAGTTTCCATAATTGATAGTTATGTTAGAATTCTTATACTGCAAAAGCAATAATTAAGATTTAAACTCTAATACATGGATGGTGAAGTATTGTTGGAAGCAGATGCCCTAAATTAGACATGGCTTCTACAGAATGGATCATTAAAAAATGCTAATTGCTTTCTATATAAAAAAATCATTGTTGCATCATTTTAATGCTTGTCAGAGTATATGCCCAGGGCTATGTTGTTGCTACACAGCCAGTGAAAATTCTGATGCAAATATGACTGTTTTCAATATTTGCAACTTTGCATTTTAAAGCAGTGCAATGTGTATGGCTGTAGGTTTTCCTCAGTCAGATTTTTGTTTGAGAGAAGTCTCTTTACAGAATTAAATTGTAAAAGGTATCCTTTGCAATTCAATCCATTAAGCGTCATCAATACTAAATACGTTTGCTCTGATGAGGTTGAAAAGATGTGAAAGGGACCAACCATACTCATGAGAAAACATACTCCGGGTAATAATAACCAGCAGCAGTAAAATTGGTACAGCAATTTGAAGGTAATTAGCCAACAGGACAAAAAGACCATATGGTCAGGTATTATGCATTACTTATTTTTCATTAGAGACTGAGCCTTTTGTCTAATTAACTTAGAGTTTGGGTTTTTTTTTAATGCAGTATGTATCATACTAAAATAAAGTGTAATTTATTAATATAAAGATGTCAACATGTTTGGGTTATTTTGGGCTACGTTTTCTCTTCCAGACGCAAAAACTGATGTAATTTCATTTTGCATTTGATTTCAGGTAGCGGGAGACTATCAAAGTATACTTTAAGGTTTCTTTCTAGTATGTTAGCATTGACTAGAGATATAGATTTGCCTATTACCATGATAATTTCAAGATTTTAATTATACAATTATTCACAATTTTACAATTGGATTTCAGAATTTGCTTAGGCCATTACAGTATATCTGATGATGGTGACTAAAGGGGAATGCAGAAGTGTGATGTCAGAAAAATAGATATGCTTTCAATGGACATAGTAAATATACAAGAATAGATCACAGTCTGGTACCTGTTACAATTAAGGCAGCAAGGAAGAGGTGTTTCTAAAACATCTACTTGTTGTAGATGTTTTATGTAAATGTATTTTTTACATTCTATGAATGTAAATTTCATAGAGCCTTCTACATATGTGTTACCTGGGGGAGTTTAAGTGTTTGTGTCAGCTTTGCTGTTGTAAAATCTGAGGTTAGTTATGTGAAAAAACATGGCTTAACTGAGCTGGGATAGCAGCAAGAGATGAGCTATGCATGTGTAACTACAGGACCAGGTTATCACTAAAGTAATGGGATGCTGACATCTGTTTTTAAAAAACCCACCTTTGTGCTTTACGTGAGATTTCAGGATATCCTGTCACATAGAGACTTCTGGAAACAGTTCTTCTAGACTAGTCACCATCATGGAATGGTGTGAGGCCTGAAGAGCTTCAGTTGGCTGGTGAGCTGCATTGCATAGTGTTCTCAGTAGGACTAAATAGGTTGAGTGACAGCATCATGTTGACAGGACTGTACTGTTCCATAACTAATTTATCAGGTCCCTGGTAATGAAATCTGTGAAATAATGGAATTTTTTTTAATGGAGAGCAAAATTATTGTAAAAGAAAAAAGCCTTGCATAAATTAGCATTTCTTAGACATCAGGCAATGTTTATACTTGATGGGAGTTACTGTATATTAACAAACATGTGCAATGAACCCTCTGTTTCCCATGCAAGAAAATGTCCTCAAAACATGTTGACTTGACACCCTGAAATTAAACTGCTCTGCCTTAACAGTACCTACAATCCAATACAATTTCTAACAAATGAATATAGGGACACCTGATCCTGGCTTGAACCATATATTTCACTTGATTTAAAAGTTTAAATTCTGTTTATTTGCAGTTAAACCTCTTAATTCTGAAAGAAGAGACAAGAATCACATTTTTCATGTCTGTAATGAATTAATTTATATTACTTTTTTATTAGTAGTGGAGCAGTGACCATACTGATAGGAAGGTTTTTACTCCAAAACATGTACTTTCTTCATGAATAGCTGCACATATGTATTGTTTACATGTATTTTTATGTGTGATGACGGGGTGAATTATTTTATAGGTCACAATGAGTAACAAAGAATTAAAGCCTTGTTCCAAAAAGATAGGAGATACTCAAACAAAACATTAGATTTGGTTAGGTTAGAATTATATGTGTGGTAGAGAAAAAATGCATCAGTTTTACATTCCCAATAGAGATTGCATACTCAAGTAGGGAAGGATCCAAGAGTGAGAAACATGAGTATATGACTGAAAAAAAGTTTTGTTTGTTTGTTTGTTTTAAATGTAGTTCTGGGATTATGATTGAGAAAAGTTTATCAATTCTATTCTTTATATTTAAGTTCTATCTGGGGAAGAATTGCTTTTTTGATAAAAGCATTTTACTGATCTAAAGTGCCGTGTATTTGCTTTCTCCAATTGCCATCGTTGCTATTGCTACTTGTGCTAATAATATATTTATTTGCATTAGGGAGAACATGGGAACGGTATTTGGCATCAATTTTGTGCTTGACTGTCAGTAAGCTATGATGAGAGAGCATGAGAGAGAGAGAACGTGAGCCCTAAAATCCATACTGTTTGCCGTCTGCAAGTCAGAAGAACACAACAGGTGGAAGTGAGTTAGAAAAGAAAAAGGAATGCAGGCTAAGCAGATGGGAATGCGTTCAAGGTAAAACAGAGGATCTTTATTTCACTGGCATGCTTATTCACCCGATGACAGACAACAGTCTCGTATAAAGGATTGCAGTAAAGTTGCAATTTAAAAGGAAATTTAACAGAGGATAAGACTCTATGATTTCCAGTGAAAATTTTTTTCAAAAATGGTGGGACATGGGAGAAAGCCTGGTAGTGGAAGGAAGGAGCAGGCATTCAGAGTTGTTATTAGTGGCAGAGTGAACTTAAGTATAGGTGACTTTTTAGAGAAGATTAAGTAATCAAGTCTAAAAGTGAGAATGAACTCTTTAGCTACAGATATCATAGATACATATGGATACATATATCTCTTATGCATTTATAGCATGCTTTATCCTGTAAATTCCTTTGCTTGTCCCCTCTGTGATCATCTTTGCATAATATGTAGATGCATGAAGACCCTGAGTATTTCTGACTGGACACAGCAGTCAGGAACAAACTGAAATACTTGAAATAGTGTGGCATGATATGTTATACTGTCAGTCTATTTTATGCTATTTACCTTTTCCTCCAAGCTGTGAGTTAGATTTAGTTCAGAACCAGGCAGCCTATTAGCAAACACTTTATAGGTTTTAGACACGTTTGTGAAAACGGCTTTATGCTCCAAAGAAATCAGCATTCAAAATGACAAATGGAAAATTGCAAATACACCCAGAGATTTAGTTTTTCTCTTAGCTGAGAAGCAGAAATAAACTAAGGGGTCATTCAGCATTACACTGATCTCTCTTCAGTCTTCTGAACAGAAAATCCAAGTTCTTTGTAATAAATGAAGCAGTTGTGATTGAAATATAGTTACAGCAATAATTTTTGCAATGTCATATAATTTTCTTGGAGAAAATGTCCTCATTTTCACTAATTTAGTAATAAAGGACATATATCACATTTCTAAGAGAGAATATCATCCTTAACTCTTGCCTATGTAAGCATCCTGTTTTTGCTGTTGCCCTGTAGCAGACAATGGGGTAACACTTGAGTCAGGATGATATTGTGTATTGCTGTTCAAAAGTTTACATTCTGAAAGACCTACTTGGGAAGCACTTAAATGCAGGCAACAGACTTGTTTATAAGCTTTGACTATACTTAAAACTGTCTTAACTTCCTCTCTGTGTGCAGTATAAAATCTCAAAGAAAATACTCTGGTATTATTTTAATACTGTAAATTAAATACTGGACCAACAGAAATTGTCAAATTATCATATTCAGATGAGATGTCCACATCTGAGTTGTCTGTAGCAAGAATTGTTTCACTGAGTCCCTGTCTATGCATAATTAAATTTATTTTATTTAAAGCTCTTGATAGCTTATATCAGTTATAATTACAGATTACATATTTTGAGAGAAATTAAAAATGCTATGAACATTTCATTTTAGAGCTAGATGCCAATATGCTTTTGGTTTCATTCAAAATTGCAAAAATCTTAGAATTCTGAAGGCTGACTGTTCTAACTTACCTAAGTGCCAATTATAGGGTAAGTCTTAATGTCACAAACAATAATTGTAGAACGTTCAGTTCTTCTGAAAGAATGAGATTCCTCTGAAAGAATAAGATTAGTTTGTTGTCATAGAGAACAAAGAATTCTGATCACATTGGCTTAAATTAATATATTTTGCATACTATGTAAGTATTTCTTCAAGCTTGAGCTTTGACCAAAATGGTAATATTCTGCAATGCTGTCATAGAGTGAGAAATATTAAAAAATCAGTACAGGTACATTTGTTAATCAGTGTTCTAACCTCAGAGAGGGAAAATATTTCAAAACTTGAAAAGAAAAGGAGAAAAAAAATACAATATTGAAGAGATGCACACTGTATACTGAACCTAATAAAAAGATGTAAAACAAATATATTTTTTTTTCATCAGCAGTTGCAAATTGATTTTAAGGAAATACTGAAGATTCTTCAGAACAAAAAATAATATGTAAGGAAATAGAATCATAGAATGGTAAGGTTTAAACAGACCTTTGAGATCTAGTCCAACCCCCCTACAGAAGCAGGTCAACCTAGATCAGGTCACATATGAACACATCCAGGCAGGTCTTGAAGACCCCCAAGGAAGGAGACTCCACAATCCCTCTGGGCAGCCTGTGCCAGGGCTCCCTCACCCTCACAGTCAAATAGTTTTTTCTTATGTTTAAGCGGAATTTTTTGTGTTCCAGCTTCATCCCATTAGCCCTTGTCCTGTTGCTAGATACTATAGAAAAAAAGGGATGTCCCAACCTCCTGTCACCCACCCTTTAGATATTTATAAATGTTAATAAGATCTCCCCTCAGTCTCCTCTTCTCCAGACTAAACAGCCCCAGTTCCCGCAGCCTTTCCTCATAAGGAAGATGTTCCATTCGCCTGATCATCTTGGTGGCCCTGCACTGGACTCTCTCCAGCACTTCCCTGTCCCTCTTGAGCTGAAGAGAACTGGACACAGGACTCCAGATGAGGCCGCACCAGGGCAGAGTAGAGGGGGAGAAGAACCTCCTTTGACCTGCTGGCCACATTCTTCTTGATGCATCCCAGGATGCCATTGGTCTTCTTGGCCATGAGGGCACATTGCTGGCTCATGTTTAGTTTATCATCAATATGAGAAGTTAATTGTAAGAAAAACTATAAATAAACTTTATCTAGAGCAAGTTATTACACAATTGCAGAAACTACCTCTGGGTCTCTAGAGGGACCATCTGTTCCCCTTCATTAATCAGAGATCACAAGAAGGGGTATTACTTAATTACACTGCTTTTCTTTCTTACGTGATTTCAAAACCAGGTATCGTAGTGCATCATATATACCATGACAAAATTATTAATGCTGTCTTTTGGGGTGTTTACACCTGCAAATATGCTTGCACCGCTGCACTGATGAAAGCTGCTAGGATAATTTTTTTATGATCAAATCATACTCTATTAAAAATAACATGTAGCAGGAAAGAAACAGCAGATGCTATATAGTGAATGATATTGAAACACAGATGTAGCTTTCTATGAAGTGATGTTAACTGTATAAATTTGTGTAGATGAAAGAGATATGTACCAGTCTTTAGTCCCTTAAAAGTACATAAATTAAAATACAGTTTTATGCTTATGTCTTTGACTAATGTATTTAAGGTAATAGTACAATTTTCTGACTGTGATGTTTATTTAGCTATGAAAAATGAATTCACACAGAATTTTAACTTAAAATTAGAAACCCTTCTTTTAAAATGTATTGTGGAATCCTTTACATGGGAAGCACTGTGTAATCCTTTTCTAAAAAAATAGCTTAAGATTTCATTTTTTGCCTTAAGGTACATGGAACTTTCTTTAGGAACAGGAGGCAATCATAATGGTTTAACAATCTAAACCAGATAGATTTGATTATAAGATTTTATCGAATGTCTTATGGAAACTAATTATTACGGATGATACTACATCAGGAATGCTTCCCATAAATCAGCAGTGCAGACAAATCACTTAATGGCATCACAGCAGGATTGTTGACCAGTATGTCATGTCTAAAATTTTTCACTTCTTATTCCCAGTCTTCAACATAGACCTATTTTTTTTTAGCCTGAGATATGTGGAATTCTGGATACAAGCAGTCTATTAATTCAATAACTTAATGAAAAACTTTCAGTTAAATAGAAGTTCCTTAAGCTATATGTAAATGCTACTTCTTCCGTTCTTCAGTTTTTTCTGCTACTTTTGTTGTTTGCAATCCTTAATATGAAAGTCTAAAACATACTCTCAATACAACATTGACAAATACAAAGAACATTGATCTGAATATGACAGACAACATATTAGAACTGCCAAAACAGTGAATTGGTGCTCTTTATGTTTTATAAGTGTTGAAATATCTCAGAAGTGATCTACTTCATTATTTTGAAAGCATGGTTTCTATAATACCCATTTCTCCTTCAAATCTAATCAGTTGTTTGAACTGCTTTGAAAGAAAAGAAAAGTAGACGTGTACTATCAGAATACAAAAATCATTGAAAATGGAAAAATGCATTCTGGCTTGTCTCTGGATACTGAAATGCTCTTTTCAAAAACTCTCATTGCTATCAAGGAAAAATGAATACTGAGGTTATGAAATTAAGTACACCAAATTGTGTTGAGAGACAGATTTTTCTAATCAGAGTAACAGATAATTTAAGTAAGTGTTAAAGTAGAAATGGCACTGCTTGTTGGTGCTCCCATTTTATTTCAGTATTCTTCATAATAGTAAAGCTTGGTAAGGCAAAGATGGAATAATTCATAAAAATTTTCACTTTTGGTGCATTACTTTTGGCTTGGCTTAGATTAAGTGGAGCCGAAGTTGCTATCCACTAAAGGAATCTGTGATCTAAGGGTTTCATTCTGCTCCATGAAACTTATAGCAAAGTATCCATAGTTTAAGTGGTGCAGACCTTTAACAAATAGCTTGCTTTATTAAAGAAATAAAGGTTAAAAAAAAATGAGCTATGATCCTACTGGCAAGGCCAATAGAATAGGAAAAGAATCCAAAATGAGACCAAAATCACTTTTTTATGAGGTAGCAGCTGCTTTTTGAGAAAAATTTAGGATAATTTCTACAGACTGTTGCAGACACATAGGTATAGAAACTCAAATCATAATGTTAGTATAGCCCTGAGCCCAAAGTGGTAAGTTCTGCTTCTCAGTTTAGCACTACAACAGATGCATTCAGATGTTTTGAATACTTTTTTTCTCACATCCATTACGTTAAGACTCAATAAGGATCAGTAGGTACTGCAAAGTCACCTTTGACAAACTCTAAAAATCTCATGAATATGTGTCAGTCCATGAAGCAACCAGACTGCATTGAAGTGCAGTGCTCCTATCTTGTGCTTTTTTTGCTGCCCTAATTTTTTCCTGCCCTAGCGCTGTCTTCTCTATGCTCTCAGCTATATCTGGCTTTTATAGACCTTCAGCCCAGTATCTATGTTCTTCATACTCTTTGAGGACTCCATCCGACTCTTTGTGGCTTCTTCTCCTTTAGATTGATGGACGTAATATTGTGAACATAAGTGTGAGCAGATTTTATTTAAGAGTTATGTTTTACTGAATGGATTAAAACAAAAGATTCTTTAGCCATGGAGATCTGTTTCTTGTTTGATGGACTTACAGTCATCTTCATGATTATAAATAATACTGAGCTGTCCTGGTAAGTGTTCACCAAGTCAGATCCTGAGTTTGGTTATATCACTGTTGTTTGACTGGCTTAATTGAAGTTATGTTGTTTCACTCTGGTTTTAGATGATTTAGATGCCTTTTGTGATTGAAGAACTAAAATAAAGTTACACAGGAAATAGACCATTACAGCTCTTGGAATGGATTGATGAAAGCAAGGATAATATTTCTTGTAATTTCTTATTCAATCCAGATAGATGAGGGTGTAAAGTTTCATCCAAAAGCACTTAGCATATATTGTGTCTGAGTATAGCAGAGTCTTTTAGGGTTTCTGATTTAAGAAAGAAATTAACATTCTTTACATTTCTTTAACACTGCCTGATGGCATTGGCTTGGTGACAGTCTGAACAGAAAGCAAAGTGATATAAATAAGGGTAGGGTTTTAAACTACTATGCCAAATAAGCAGTCCTTCAATATTGGAGCTGGTAGACGGGTATAAAGAAATCTGTACTTCCAATTTTGAATTCATTCACAGACCTACAATTGAGTCTCCAGATTTTTTAAAATTTGATATCTTTCATATCCAACAATAAGAAAAAAAAATCGTAGTCATTAATATTTACTTTTTATTTATTAGTCCACAACCACAAAGGTATTTTGAGTTCTGTGCATTTCAGGGAGCAATATCTTACTATTTTCACAGCAGCTATGTTCTGCCCTGTAAAAAGTAAAAATATGTCTGAATATCTTGAGTCAACAAAGAGAGCGTATAAAAAAGAAACAACAAGGGTAAAACACAGTAAAACTTTACTTGATTTACAAATATACTAATATACAGTGCTTATTAGACAGTTTTAGCAAGTTATTATTTGGAATGAAGTCTTAATTCTAGGCAGATATAAGCATCACTACAGTGCAGTTTGAAAGGTTGCTTGACATTAAAGAATCTTAGAAACAAACATGAAACATTTCCCTCAAGAAAGTATGTTCTTTTTGAAACATGCTTGTTAATATTCATAGTGACTGTGTGCTGAAAACAGTTTCTTATTTAGACTGCAGGTGTCTAATATTAAACAACATTCATCACAATTCATTGCGATCAACCAATTTTTCAGATGTATCATTTTACAGTGATGGTATTTTCAGACTCCTTCATTTGACAGAAGACTACTTCCAGTAAAGGAATGACTTTTTTTTTTTAATGATAGATGCTAGCATTCATTTTTCACTAGGTATTTGAAGACACATTCTTTTACATTCTGAATATTTGGCTTGTGTCAGCATTTCTGTGAATTTACAATAACATGAGTTCTTCATTGAAGTAATTTGTGCGTTAATATAGGTATGGCTTCAAAGAGATTGCAAACAAAAAGAATTTCTTTGGGTTTCTTTTTTCTTTAAATATAAAAATATGAATTTTTGTGCTATCCAAGACAAAAATTTAGAAAATATGATTTTTCATTTTATAAGCAGGTATTGTGTAAAATAAAACCTGAACGTCAACCCTGTGCTGCTTTTCTTTTTCTTAAAAGGAGAAAAGATTGTCATTATTACTTTTCCTGTTAATTCTTCTGAAAACTTCCACCTCGCTTCCTACAAATCGGACCCATAGTCTGTAATTGTGTTTGTAGCAGTATTTCTGTTCATTTTTCCAGAAGATTTTGCCTTCATTCAGGTGGTAGGACAGAGTACCTGTTCATTTCATATAGAAATAGCAGTATGCCTGATTGTTACTTTAAGAAGTCTCTCATTCTGCAAGACCAAGCTGTGATTTTGCTATAGATCAAGTAAGAGCTCTCAAGAGCTGTACTTTAATGCAAACAAATATAAGTAGCCTTATCTTGCTCCACGTTGTGACTGAGAATAGAGAGTGGTAAATGATAATTCATCCAGATTTTGTCATGCAACACGGTGCGATGAGGATTTAACTAAACATATTTATTGAGTGCAAACAAATGAACAGGAACAATAAACAGACAGAAAATGAAATAAATTGATGCAATTGAACTGCATGCAAATTTAAAGCAGCTAACACAATCCAAAAGCAGGCAAATCTTGGATCTGTTCAGCTTTTCTCTCTTCTTTGGAGCCAAAGCTCTTAAAATAAAAGCCATACATGATCTAAGTTGATTTAAGACCATGATGCTAGTGAAAATTATGGTTGGGTACTCTGTAACACCTCTGCTTTCTTTCCTTATTGTTTGTCAGTGATAGTCTTCACGCTGCTTTAAGGTGAAATCAGTCAAGGTCATAGACCCCACTAAAATCTAATCTTGCAAAAGAGGGGAAAAAAGGACTTTATTTTAGTGTGGATCAACTTATGCTGCCCTTGAAACCTATAGGAAACTTTAGATTTCCTATAAATTTCTTAGATTCCTCTTTAGATTTCTGTGAAGCCACTTTGCTTTTAAAGTTAATAGACTGAAATGTGAATTTAGAAATGCCACCACATTACACTATTTATTTTATCTACACGTATGCTTGCAAATATGTTCTCATATTTAAAGATAATGGCAGTCAGACCATTTAGTTTACCAATCTTTGTGTGCTGAACCCGTTGAGACTCTTGAGAGTTATTCCATTTATTTCTATAATATAGTTAAGTGTTACATTGCTCATAATTTTCAGTAATTTATCTAAAATTGTCACAGCCTTGGAACTTCTTTTTCATAAATATATCCTTTGTATTTAGCAAAATAGACAAATTAAGTAAGCAAGGATGCCTGGTCATGTAAATAATTTTTATGGCTCTTGCATGCTGAGAATTAACATTGGTGTTTAGGATTTAAGACTAACAAGTAGAGTAACAGAAGGGAACTGGGCAGAAAATAGTATGTATTTTATCGTTAATTGGATCTATTGGAGAGGAAAATGTCTATGGTTCTGTCAAATTCTAGTTCTGATGAATACACTGTGGTTAATAAATCACTGTAGCCTTTTAAAATAATAAAAAAACAGCCCTTAGTTCATCTCCATGCACTGTATTTCTTTTAAGTCTGCCTTAACATTAGTTAAGTTTACAAGCTCACAAAAAATATTTATTTGTGGTCAAAAAGTTTCAGAGTATATATATCTTGTAAAGTCTCTTACTGTGATGCCTGTGTTGCTAATATCAGCAAACATCATTAGAGCCCTTAAGACATCAGCAATATTTTCTGGAAAAAAAATAAACAAACCTTGACCTTAACAAGGAAAGCAAGTTTTTTATGGGTTTAAGTTTCTGTTTGTTTGGTTTTAGAGATTTTTTTACTACTTCTTCAGCATTAGGCATGAGGGATGCTTGGTTATACTTAGATATAAGGAGCTGAGAAAATTGATGTCTTTACTGATGAAAGAGATACCTTCACCAGAAACAACTTGTTCACAGTGGATATAAATCAGGCAGCTTGTTGGCTTCAGTAGAACTGTTCCATTTGACAACGCCAAGAATGTGTTACAAATTTTGACTAGTTCCCTAGTCTATATGTGTTTTAAGTCATGGGAAAAATAAAAAAACCTTCCTTTCTTTCTTTCTTTCTTTCTTTCTTTCTTTCTTTCTTTCTTTCTTTCTTTCTTTCTTTCTTTCTTCCTTTCTTTCTTTCTTTCTTTCTTTCTTTCTTTCTTTCTTCCTTTCTTCCTTTCTTCCTTTCTTCCTTTCTTCCTTTCTTCCTTTCTTCCTTTCTTCCTTCCTTCCTTCCTTTCTTTCTTCCTTCCTTCCTTCCTTCCTTCCTTCTTGATCAAATCAAGTCTGTGCGTGAGGATGTATCTCTGACACTGAAAGAGCTTTTCAAAAGGACAAATACTATCTTGCACCTACTATATTTCAACTGCTCTTTTTCTTCCTATGTGTAGAACGTAAGCTGTCACACAGCTGGTTTAGCAGCTGGTTAAAACAGTAGCCAGGTAGTAGCAGTATGGAAGAAGTATTAAATCAAGATATTGCCGTCTTTGCATTTAAATGCAGACCTACATGTCTTTAAACTTGTAGTAAATATTTACACTGAGCTGTACTCAATATAGAACGTAATAATTTGACAAAGACGCTATAGCAACCATGCGTTTTTAGCATTTGATGATTTAGCTTTCTGAGTAGGCTTCATGGTTTTATTTACACAATTGAGTAATCCGGGTCTTTTCAGACTGATGACATTCCATCTTCTACCAAATGTCTTTAGCTGAGATCAGTGGGGATGTTCCAGTGAGAATCTCAGGGCATATACAGTACCAGCTACAAGCCCAGGTTTTCCTAAGAACTACTTCTTGTATTACTATCCAGATCCAAAGTTGGTCACACCAGCTGGTCTGGTATGTGTGCTGTTAAGCTTACTTGATGAAAAATAAATACACATATTTTCCCAGTCTTCCAGTCTTGTGGTATATTACATTCTGGACCAACAAATAATTTTAAACTTTACCTAAGGTCAGTTTGTCTTTATCTTATTGAACTCATACCGAATTAATTTGGGTCGCTTTCAATAGTTGTGCAGAAATTATTATACTGTTGCTTCAAGTGAACATTGAATGTTCATTCTGTGATTCTTTAAATTTTGGAATAGAGTAGTCGCAGAACATAAAAAAAGAAGATACATATCTCAGTGATAGACAAGTAATTAATTTTTCTTGAAGGGAGAAGAAGGTAAAGAGCAATAAAATACACTGTCAAGATTTTGGAAATATATATGGTTTTTAAATTGATAAACAAACAATGCAGCCCTTCATTTGCGATTCTGAAGATAGATGTCAGCACTTTTGTAATAAAAGTAAGGAATATATGAATCTGCAATAAAAATTCCTTCCAGAATGACTTGGTTTTATTTAGATTTCTAACTCCAGGACAACAGAAATAAATTCTGATATCTTATTTAAAATATATTTCATGTTTGCATAGCATCTTTTAATTATCATCACATAGACAGTTTTCAGTATGTGAACACACTACTATTCAAATGAAGAGAGAGAGCATTAAGTTCTTAATGTATGGTACTGGGAGCAGGAGGGGAAAGTTTTGATTTGGCCACTAGATCCTGGATCGCTGCTGGGGCATCATTCAGCAGGTGGTGAGCAACTGCATTGGGCATCACTTTTTTTTGGATTTTATTTATCTATTTTTAAATATTCCTTTTAATAATAAAAATTCTGATTTAGTAACAGTAATATTTTTATTCTATTTTATTTGTATTTAGTTATTACACTGTTCTTATCTGAACTCTCAAGTTTTGTTTTTCAGTTCTCCTCCCTTCCCACTAGGGGTGGGAGTGGAAGAAATGAGTGATCATCTGTGTGGTGCTTTGTTGCTGACTGGGCTTAAACCCCAACACTTAGATACTTTTCAACTACATAATTGAAGTTCAAGAGTTTATAGTTAGCAAAAAAAAAAAAAAAATTAGAATAGTACATTAAATATTGCTAGTGTTTCCTTGAGTCCATTCTAATATTTTGCAACAACTGCACATTTTTGGTATTTAATCACCTCATTAAGTTATAATGATCTTCTTACACTGTCATAGCAGATAGCCTGTTAATGGGCTGGAATAAAACAGAAAGCTATCATGGGCATATATTAGGGTTGATTAAGCACTGTGTTGCTTCAGTTTTCCTCTGGTGTAACTCCACTGAAAGTAATTGAAAGACACAGATAGACAGGTATCATAATGCAGTGGTGACCTATGTTTTGGTCATTCAAAAGAGAAGTACCTGCACTGAGGAAAGTGTTTCAGGGCAGTGCATTGTACTCTGAGAATTTTCTGTGTGATTAGCACTGGACCTGAAACAATAAACAAGCTTAATAAATCTTCAGCATTTGGTCTAAGTTTGACTCTCACAATTCAATTGCCTTTCATACACTGAATGAAAGTTTAGTCTTTGTAAACGTATGGAGAACCATTTAAAAAAAGTAATCTGTCAGATCTTAGAAAACAGCTATGGAAATATTTCCCCAAGTATATGAAAAGATGGCAGTCAATTAAAGCCCAAGAAAATGTTCTAAAGAAAAATAATGGCATGGAAGAAGACTAGTGGATCAAAAAGTACAAAAGAGGAGACTAAGGAAGAGAAAGAACAGAGAAAGGCAGTATGAAATGCTGTCAAAACATAAGACTTTTTCATCATGGTGAAGGTAGAATGTACATTCATTGTTTAAACATGAATATGGTAGGTACCTATTACCAAGCAGGATCACAATGCTGGACTTTGGCAGGGCAAATTTTGACCTTTTCACACAGTTGCTAAGGGGTCATCCCATGGGACAGGGTACTAGAAGGTAAAGGGGCCCAAGATAGTTGGTCTCTATTCAAGGATCACTTTTTCCAGACTCAGGATCAGAGCATCCCAGCAGGTAAGAAATCAAGAAAGGGAGCCAGGAGACCTGTGTGGTTAAACAGGGAACGGCTGAGCAATCCCACCTGGAAGCAGAGAGTCTATAGATCATGGAAGGAGGGGATGGCCACTTGGGATGAATACAGTACTGTTGTCAGAGGATGCAGGGAGGCACCTTGGACAGCTAAAGCCTCGTTGGAGTTGTGCCTTTCAAGGGAGGTCAAGGACAACAAGAAGGGCTTCTCCAAATACATTGCAGACAAAACTAATGCTAGAGGCAGTGTAGGCCCACTGTTGAATGAGGCTGGTGCCCTGGTGACAGAGGATACAGAGAAGGCAGAGTTACTGAATGCTTTCTTAGCCTATTCTTTAAAAAAAAAACTAGGAAATTTCAGAAATAAGGCAATATAAGAGAGTAAGAAGTATTCAAAGAAAGGTTCTTGTTTACAATGAACTGGAACAGAATTAGTGGCCCTGAACACATATAGAAGAGGCTTTGTTCTGAAGAGGATACACAGGAAAGTATGAGAGGAGCAGGACTGAGAATCATCCACTGTTAATAGCACTGTGCTGTCAAGATCTCTGTCTATATATATCTAATCACTGTCATAAAAACTTCCAACACTACCACCCATGAGTATCCAGGACTCGGTATTAGATCCTGTCCTGGAACAAAGGAGAAACTCATATGTGAAATCAAAGTATGTGATTGATCAAACATGGACTAGTAACTTGATTTCTGACAAATTATTTATTTGGTTACGCATCTGCAAGTGAACCTAATCAAAGTGTGTACTGTTTAGATATGCAGTAGAGGAACTATCTATATGTTCCTACCGCATACCTAAATCTGCTGCAGAGTTCATAAACCAGGTATTCTACTCCAGAGCAGCAGAAATCCTTGGCCCATGCCCGATACATGTTAGCAGAAGAGATTTCAGCACATCAATCACAGTAATTGTTCTGTCTACCATTTATGTCACAACATGGAGGTTATGGCATTTAATCAATAACTGTGTTTGTAAACATGCTGCAGTCTATAGTAGTGGAAACTCTAACCTTTTAGAGAATTGGCCACTTCTTGGCCAGTAGAATAGAGATAAGATTGTCCTGGCAGAGACTCATCTTCCATCTCTTCTCTTGACTAAAGGACACAGTACAACAAGAAATAGCACATTTATGCATCTGAAAGCAGTGTAATCAGCTTCAGCTTTGTGAGAGACCTAGCTTTAGTATTCTTAATAAAGTGATATACCTGTCTTCTGTTCTTGGTACTATTTATGTGTTTTATATAAAGATTACTTAAAGGTCTTTTCCAACTAAAATGATTCTATGATTCTAAACTTTACAGTAATGCTGACCTTCAGTCACCTGCATTCTCAAACAAGTGTCCTCATTCATTCAGATCCTAAATCATAATGCCTATTCCATTATCTCTGTAGACTTGATTTCTTCATTCACAAGGGTAAACAAGTAAACAAGACTAAGAAGGGGGTAAGTGTTTTGCTTGATGATTAAAGAACAAAACTTGAAGTGATTGAGGAAATATGAGATATGGGAAATATAAATTTAAGTTCAATCAAGCAGATGGAGACTTAATCATAGAATCCTAGATCTTTGATAAGTTTTCCAGGATATTAATTGTATATATTTTCCATACTCAGCTGTAAAGCAGACTAAGCTGGTTGTCCACACCTAAGAGAGTATTTTTTTCAGTCTCTTAAATTAACACAGGGTAACAAGCCAAATCTCTTTAATGATTTTTCTGCATGTCTATTGCAGAAACCTAGACTCTGAAGAACCCCTTCTTCCCCCGTTGTTAGGCCTGCCTATGTCATGTAGAGCTCCGTAAAGCTCTTCCACCAGCTCCGGTGCTTCATTGAACACAGATATTCTAGCTCATATTCTGAAAATTACATACCTTCAGCAGTTCAGCACAATGCTTAGGCCAATTAACTCTGCACTTTGCAGAACAATTCAATTCTCATGAACTTATATGCTGACATAGCTTATTTTGGATCCAAGGCTGGAAACCTTTTATTTGTTGATAGCTCCTGTATCTACATGTTGTTGCATTACACAAGGACATCATGCTCTTAGTGTCTAGGTCAGATAGATTTCTGCTTTGCATCCTGATTGTGAATCTGTTTTAAGGTTCCAAGCTCTCTTTATATAAGCCTACCTTAGATTATAAATTCCATCGTAGGATCAGGTGCCTTAAAGTTAGATATGATACTATTCTGTGTCAAAACATCTACTGGGATCAGACTTGCAGTATAGAGAAAGAAGATAAAATACATGAGAAAGAGGTCAGACATCACAAAGCAGGACTGTGGCAAAATGAAATGTAGAATCCAGAGACCGTAAATGAAGTCTAGGGTTTTGATCAGTACATTGCATCATAATTTAAAAATATATCTGCCTGTAGACAGAGATGCAGCAATTATCTGTGAACACTGAAGACAATTTTTTGCTCAACATTTAAATAAAAGGAGTCAGTTTCAGCCCTTAGCCATCCCCTGAAAAGCAGAGGAAGGGATTTGACCTTAACTCAAATTAAGCTATAAAGATACAGAGACATTGTGGGTCTCTGATAATTTCTTAACTGAGGCATTTTCTTTGGTTAATGGGATTTTATTAAATGTGATATGTAGCTGTAAGATCACATTTATCAAAGTGATGTTTCTTTATATCTATATTAGAAATAAGTAGACAGACCAATGAGTCAAGAATTACAGTGGGAAATAATTGCCTAATGTGATAAAAAGTGACCAACAGTAGCCTATTATGCCCAAAGTAAAAGACTGGCACACTCGTGATAGCTGTGTAAATCAGTAGAATAATTTCCTACGAGGTTTTGTTATTAGAATCTACTATATAGTAATAAGACCATTTCATCCAACATTTTCCCACTAATCAGGGTGTTTCAGTGATAGCTCTTTACTAATATCCTCAAGACACAGTTAAGATAGTTAAAATGCAGTTTGTGAAGCAAACCCAGCTGTACAAACCACCAAGTTTTTATTTTTAACAAAAATAATAGTGGTTTGATAAATTATTGTTAGCTGCTTTCAGAGTATTGTCTTAGAAATGAAATGCTACAATACTAAATATGAATTTCTAATCACATTGTGTGTATATGTGATCAGACTTTAGTTTTATTTCCTATTAGTAGATCTGCTGTATGATATATCACTTCAACTAGAAAGAAAAGCCCTATAAGTATGATTTTCTTTTCATTGATATAAATACACTTCCATGTACTCTGAAAACTATGGGATTTTTATTTCTCTATGAAAAAGTCAAAATAATTCATGAATAACCACAGTGTTATTAGGAATTTTGGTTTGTATTGATCATACTTAAAATAAGTGCTTGTGCCTTCAACATAGATCATGAAAAAATTGCAGTCTTCCATCTTACTGACTGCTTTGCTGTTCTAAACATGAGTAAATGCTCTAGGCAGCATGTGCTGCATGTGTTTCTGGAAGGATAGAATTTTATGAACAGTCTGGCTTCCTTTTTACTTCTGTTTTGAGATTAAGAGTACATATGAGAAACTGAAATGGAAGGTGGAAAGCCCAAGGCTGAAGGGCTTGTTTTGCCAGATTTACTTTTCTGCACATTTTATTTGGAAGTTTGGAGTAATTTAGATTAAAAAGCTAAAGAAAAATAATTGGGATAATAGTGATATGAAGAAAACTGTGATGATGCTGAAAAAACTACTGGGTGGGCTAAGAGTAAGAGATTTTATATTCCCTTAGCATGCCCTTGAAGTGATTAGATTGCTAAAGAGTTCAAAATTTTTTATTATGTAGTGTTTGCTGTTTTTCCAAGCTCAATATCAATCTTTATAGAAGACTGTAAAAAGTACATGTACATAGTATGTTTGTGTCTCTGCAAGTCATTAAATTTCTTCTAGAAGTGTCAATAATTGATTTGGGTAAATTTGCCCTTTTTTTGTGGAAAAAAAACCCAGGCTCTGTTCTGTACTTCCTAGGTCATAATGAGCTAACAATGTCACTATAGTCTGCAACAAATAAAGGCTTAATATAGTTCCTGAAATAAATGGAAAGACTTCCATTAACTTTCATCCTTTATCAGATTGTCCCTAATTATTCATCATGAACTTTGTTAATCACAGACGTGGGAGAGGATTTAACTGATTTAACCTTGAGTACCTGAATGACTGTTGCATCATACTTGTAGAGTTTGGAGAATCTTTCATTTTTTATATCTTGCATACATAGTCAAGGCAATGTGGTCGGCCTTTTTATTTTGTTTTTTCTCCTTTTGCTGTCTATAAACAACGAAGAACAAATGTGGCTTTGAAAGAGGCATTGAATGTGTATTTCTTGTATTGTATGATACTGATACAAATATACCATATATTTTATGTGAAATACAGCAGAGATTCAGAAATGCCATAGTAAGGCTATATTCCTAGCATCAGCAACTGTTTACCAGTACTGCAAAAAATTAACTACACCGTTGTTTTCTTAATCTGTTTTTTTTTTAAGCTAGTTTGATACTGCGACTAACTGCATCGCCTGCTTGACATTGATATTCCACATGTGCAAGGTGTGTGTTAACGGAGACTGTAGTATTGTGATTTTCCAACAGCAGAATAAGAATGGATTTGAAAGAGAGGAAATATTTCCTGAGTCCTAGTGCTTTAGCTGCAGGCTGATAAATAGTGTGGTTTGGAATCAATTTCAGCATTGATCTGAAAGATAATCCTCTTCACAACAACCATGTCCTGAGGTTTTTACTGTCAGGTGTGAAAATGAATGGCAGGTACTAAATAAATTTTAAAAAAAAGAAATAGAAAACAGAGTGGGGCCTACAGGGAGAGGAGTAGTTATTTGTCTGTCACACATGAGCTAATACACTGCAGACATTTACTTGGGGGAAAAAAAGCAAACTGTACACGGAAAGGGTATTTATTTTCCTAATTGCCAAAACGATGCTCTGAAATTGAAGAATCAATCATGTTTATTGTTATATGTGGGAAATTAAAAATATACAGTATATGGTAATTTAACTTGCAGCACAAGGAATCTATAGTACACTTCTAATCGATATTCTGTACTTCATGCTAGCTTGGTCATGTAGGGCACCGGGAGGGGAAGAAAAAGCTGTGGATGTAGACTCAGCTGTTCAACTTGGGAAGGCTTTTATTCTACAAATACTCCACAACAAATAAGGATTACAAGAGGTACCAGAGAGAATACATGTTAGCCTTTGGAGTCAGAATGTGTTTAACACTGTCTAAGAATTTCTGGGAATCAGAAGTGAATAGTTTTAGCTTTCACTAAAATATGCTAGAGGAATGAAAGGAAAGATTTTGCTGTCTTGTCAGAAGATGAAAAGCTTATCTTATCCTGTAGGCCTCAGCTAAATGGAGTTAAGGCCCTCCATTCTATTTAAGCCCTTACCATCTTTTTACTTTGCCACATCATCATACTTGGTTGAAACACAAGGATATTTTTGAATGAAATTCAAAAGTTAATTACAATTCTGACAAGCTGAGCAGAAGTTTCCCTGTGGTACAGAGTGTGTCCATACTGCAGCTTTCAGATCCTGTTTAAACTTAATGTCACATCAAGAACTAGGTAACTAACATTAGAATTTAGGGACATCTGACTCATGGTTGTAGTTTCTCTCTCCTTATCTAAAGTTTCCCACGATTTTGAAATATTATGTGTCTGCATACAAGCAATTTAATTTATTTCAGTCTCAGCAAATACCATTGCAATGTATCAAGACAGGTAGTTCACTGCAATATGAAAAGTATTTATGTTATATACTATGACATCTTTTTTCTTGCATCATTTAAAACACTTTAAAAACTAACAGTGTTTATTTTTCATCCAGAGATCTAAGCTTATCCATCCCCAAAATAAATTTGATTTCACATCTGAGATACTGCACCACCTATAGGCAAAAAAATCTGGCCTCTGTGAAACGAATGGGAATGTTGCTGCAAATTGTTGACTGTGATTTCATTAACTCTCTTAACTTTAATAAAGATACACTATGGTAGAAAGACAGGACAAAAGTGCAAGTCGCAGTGACTTGTTTCAATTTCAGAGGACCACAAAGCTTATAGTAGTTGAAGAGACATGCTTCCTGAGATATGCTTCAATAAAGCTAAGAATGATATATAAAAGCTAGGTAATGATATGCATTGTTTGCAGCATAAAAAATATGTCTGGTCAATCTTTTAATTAATATTTACAGCACGCTTTGTAAAATGAGACAAGACAGGGTAAAGTTTGTTAAAAACACTACTGACCAGTGAAATCTGTCTTTTTGGAAGTGAAACTGGTACATAGAAAACATTTGAATTGTGCACAATATGGAGAATAAATAATGCCAGACAAACTGCTGAGGGTTTTTCAAGTGGCAAGAAAACAATTACATTGTTGGAATTTGGCCAGGACAGTAATCCTGGGAAGGATATTCTTAAAAGTCACTATAAATTCTTCTTTGTTTTGTAGTCATCAGGACCTAATTTTCATAACCTACAGCAGCATCATGTTTACTTTTTTGACTTTGAGAACACTGGGTTTTAAAAACATTAAAATAATTTTGCTCCTGCTTAATCTTAAAGCCTAACAGAGAGTTGATATAGAATATGTCTAGAAACGTAGGGTCATTGCATTTAGCTGTATACAAGAATTCTTCTTCATCTACGTACCTTACATATGAAATTGGATAATAAGCTGCTATTTAATAGTGAGTTTTGAAGCAAGCAGTTGTTTTCCCTGAGTATATGGGTAAATTTACTGTTTACTAATCCATACTTTTGATTCCTGTTGGAAAGTGCTGACTTTCATTGGTGGGTGAAGTAGTTCATAAGTGCCAAATTTTAATAATCCCACGTAAGCCTCTGTGCAAACATCACTAAATCAAAATGTACACTGACATAAATAAAATAATCTCACTTCAATAGTTACTTTCAAGGTGAAGTATGCTGAAAAAAACCCCTTTTGTTACAAATATTAATTGATGGGAAGTTCACTTGACTGTAATAGTGAAAAAGCACACAAAAGGAAAGCAAAGATAATTGCAGTTCAAATCATCTAGGAGCAGGGCTGGCAACCCCCCCATTTTATTAGCTACTTAGCTTCTATCTAGGCTTGAATGATGATATTGACTTTTAGATACTGATACAAGTCTGGATTAATATTGCTGCTTTTATTGATTTAATTAGTCATGTGAACTTTTGATTCCATTAAGTGGGTTTTTTTTGACTGAATCAATAGAAATTATATTAGTGCTTCAAAGAATGAATATCACTTTTGGTAGGATTTCTGCTAATACTTGAACTTTAGGATTTATGTAGAGGAAATAACTTGTACGTTTTCAGATTTTTAGAAACTTTTCTTTGTTTCTGTGAGGGAAATGATTTCATTATTCAGTAATTCTCTTCTATGAAGGGAACCACTTCTGAGTATAATACTCTCAGCCTGCTATTTCAGATTAAAAAAAATAAATAAATAATGGGGGAGTGTCAACTAATTGAGTTTGTGTTTGCATTTTAATAATGTTTAGAAGAGGGGGAAAAAAAAAGAGATGATATTATGAAATGAAAATGTAAGTAAGAATAATAAGAACAATCAGAAGCAAGATAAAAAATGTGCCTTACCATGAAAAGTACTTGTTACTTTATATATTTTCATGGACATTAATGTTGCATTGTTGATCCATCTGAATCTTTGCAGTTGCTTGATGACGGTCTTGGTAAGTGACTGTGAACAATGGAAATGAAAATAGAATCAAATTTAGATGTGAATATTTAATAAAGATATAATAACATAGGTCTGGAATAGTGATTCAAGTAGAACAATGTATAATGAGTTTAGGTGGGTAATGAGAAGTTACCCACCTAAATAAAATTTCTGAACATTTTTGTGCCTGATTCACAGTGCTTCGAGAAGACTTCAAGGATAGTTTACATTAAAGAGGGTGCAACTAATTCCTGCGTTATTCACAAGTTTCTTCGTGGTGCTCAGTTGCTTTGCAAGAGGAGCATGTGCTTCTTTGCTATAAGGCTTTAATAAAACATATTGGAGGTAGTTAGCTAGAGTTCACATGCCTTATACAGTGCTTACACACTTGCTCATTATAACTGTATGATAATAAGAGTAATAGTAATTCAATTAAAATTGAACTGTATCTTTTCTGCTACACTAGAATATTATTATAAAAGTGTTTTTCAATAGGAAGTTAATGGTCTTGCTTTGGAGCTTTTAAAATTTACAAGGGTTCATCTGCATGTTTGGTCCTTGTACTAAATGTTTCTAAGATGGTTCTTTTCAACTGACTACATTTGAGACAGTCACATTGTGATTCTTATTTTTTAAAAGATATTTTACTGTTAGTCTTGCACATGGTATGTTGTACAAGTTAGAATTACATGAATCTAATCCTGAATGTACTCTCTCTGCAACAGTCATGTAAATGAAGGGTTTAACCTACTCAGTTCATAAAAGTATTTCCAGAGTCAACTATGGAATTGCTCCTTTGGTAGCTTACTAGTAGAAAACTGATTTCTTGTCACAGTTAGCTTTAAGAAGAGAAGCAAAATGGAAAGCACCAAGTGTTAGCCATTAAAGAAGCCATCATTTTTTTTTTTTAAATGAGGGCCTTAAGCTTTAAGAAACTCGTCGAATTCAAACTGCATTTGTATTAATGAAGTTCATTTATAGTGTGGGATGAGTGGTGATTCTGGCCAGGCAAGGAAAAATGTCTTTGTGGCCCTTACTCTGCCATTCTACAGTTCAGTGTTTGATGTTCTCTAAACAGTGGCTTCAAGCTCAGCAGGTCTTTCAGCTTTTCTGGGAAGGAGATTTGTGTTCCCTTTCTCTGTGCCTAACAAGCCATCTAAGTGGCAGGGGAAGAGTAAGATATATCCTGAAAAGACTGTATATATTTACATGCGGTCAGACTGGATGACTTACAGGGGTCTCTTACAATCTAATTTGTTCTATGATTAAATGACTTGAGTTTTCATGTCAGGTTCTGACGGCTTTTTTATCTTGTAAGTATGATAATAATGGTGGCTATTACAGTCTCCTTTAAATAATTTGAATTAAAAAGTTGATTTGCTGGAATAGATCTATGCTAGGCTCCTGCTTCTATAATCTTGTTTGACTGGTAAAGTCATGTGACAAAATTTTTATAATTTCTGAAGAATTTCTCATTGTTTGTATGTATTTAAAGAAGTTAGCTTTGTGACTTTCCTATTTTCCTCACACAGATTGTTAGATAATGTAGAATAGGCATGCATTTCCATACTTTTTCCTTGATGGTATTTACGAACAGTTTGTGATACAGTCATGTAAAATACATGATCTGAAATAGAGATTTACTTTCTTCTATCACTATAGATAGAAAATAGAGAATTGTGCTGGACAGCTTGTAGTTCTAAAGTGTAGTATCTATTTCTTAGTCTAGATTCTCTTCTGAGGGAAAAAAAAATCACATGCTATTGATGGATTGCTTTGTTTTGTTTTGGTTAACACCTCCTAATCTGGAGTTGATGGAACAGTGCTGAGACGAACCCTTTACTTAATATACTTACCTGGCAGACAAAGAAAGAAAAAAAACCACAGCATTTTTTTTGAAAGTATGTGAACTTTCCAACATTGTACCCTGCAATTTGAAACTGCATTGACAATCAAATCTGTACCCTTGTGGATTAATTCTAATTAGGGCAATTTTTAAAAATTCTTTCTTTTTTTTTTGAGTTTTGTTGCTGTCATATCATTGTGAATTATGCATGAACTGAAAAATGTCCTTTTGTATTATGGAGAAAGAAATTAGCAGACGGTGCTCTAATTCAGAAAATAGCTAACTAGTCCACCAAAGCTGGAAGGAAAAAAAAGTACCTTGTATGTTTTGTACCACTAAATTTAACATAGCATTTCAGTGATGCTTTCTGATTTAACTGACAACTCTGACAGATTTATGAAGTCTTTGTTATTTGGACTAAGCACTAGTTTGTGTCTGTAGCACTGAAATATCTTTGAAGCTCTTTGAAACATGGTATGCCCCTCTGTGGCCTCTGTGGTGTTTGCTGGCATGACAGATACGGCATAAGCTTCTGTACCTCCTGTACCAGATGCACCAGGCATATGGCAAGTTGATTACAGTGCCCTGCGGATAACAGAAGGTGCTTTATGTCTGCCCATGGCTTCTGCTGCAGTATGTTGATTAAACATGCTATGAGCTGCCTTGTGCTGCTGTAGAGGCAGGGTGGCAGAGGCTGGACATAAAGCCGTTGTGAAGACAAGGGCCAGCCTCTATGTTGACAGATGTTGCCATTCCTGAGCAAATCATAGAATCATAGAATGGTAGGGGTTGGAAGGGACCTTTAGAGATCATCTAGTTCAACCCTCCTGCAGAAGCAGGTTCACCTAGATCAAGTCACATAGGAACATGTCCAGATGGGTCTTGAAGACCTCCAAGGAAGGAGACTCCACAGCCTCCCTGGGCAGCCTGTGCCAGGGCTCCCTCACCCTCACAGTGAAATAGTTTTTTCTTATGTTGAAGTGGAACTTTTTGTGTTCCAGCTTCATCCCATTACCCCTTGTCCTGTTGCTAGCTACTATAGAAAAAAGGGATGTCCCAACCTCCTGACACTCACCCTTTAGATATTTGTAAATATTAATAAGATCCCCCCTCAGTCTCCTCTTCTCCAGACTAAACAGCCCCAGTTCCTGAAGCCTTTCCTCATAAGGAAGATGTTCCAGTCCCCTGATCATCTTGGTGGCCCTGCACTGGACTCTCTCCAGCAGTTCCCTGTCCCTCTTGAGCTGAGGAGCCCAGAACTGGACACAGGACTCCAGATGAGGCCTCACCAGGGCAGAGTAGAGGGAGAGAAGAACCTCCCTTGACCTGCTGGCCACACTCTTCTTGATGTATCCCAGGATGCCATTGGCCTTCTTGGCCACGAGGGCACATTGCTGGCTCATGGTTAGTTTATTATAAATCAGGACTCCCAGGTCTCTCTCTGCAGAGCTGTTCTTCAGCATTTTGACCCCTAGCCTGTACTGGTGCATGGGGTTGTTCCTTCCCAGATGCAGGACTCTGCACTTGTTCTTACTGAACCTCATGAGATTCCTCTCTGCCGAACTCTCAAGCCAGTCGAGATCCTGCTGAATGGCAGCACAGCCTTCTGGGGAATCAGCCAGTCCTCCCAGTTTGGTGTCGTCAGACAACTTGCTGAGGGTACACTCTGTCCCCTCATCCAGGTCACTGATGAAGATGTTGAACAAGACTGGCCCCAGAACCGATCCCTGTGGAACTCCACTGGTCACAGGCCTCCAACTCGATTCTGTGCCATTGATCACCACCCTCTGGGCTCTGTCATTCAGCCAGCTCTCGATCCACCTCACTGTCCACTCATCCAAGCCACCCTGCTTGAGCTTTCTGATAAGGATGTTATGGGAGACAGTGTTAAAAACTTTGCTGAAGTCAAGGTAGATGACATCTGCTGCTCTCCCCTCATCTAGCCAGCCAGTTATGCACTCAAATAAACACATCTAGATTTTCAAGGAATGAAGGAGGTGCCTTCCTGGGATGTTCCCCATCTCCTTCAGGCAGTTATGCTTGCACTATAGCAGTAGTCTGGGTCAGTCCCACTCACAGGAGGGAAGTCTGGGCCCCATCAAGGCCAGCGTACCCTCCTCACGGGCAGGCAGACATCCAGAGAAGCATTTGTATTTCTAGGTGGAGCCTGCCACTCCCAGGATCATGCCACCTTGTTGTCTTTAAGTCTAAGTGAAGAGAGATATTCTCTCTCCTTCATAGGCTTTTCTTTAACCAAGGACTATATTTATCTTTCTACAGATTAGAGTCCACATACAAATTAAAATACACGTTTCAATGAGACCTCGAGTAACACAGAGTGCCTTCTTGGCCATAAGGATAATTCCAGATGGAAAATCAGAAATACCTCCATCCTTCCAGCACTTCAAAACATCTAATGAATATCAATATGTGAAATATGTACTTGATATTAAATTTAGTGAGACTGCATTTTTTCATACTTGTAAATATTGATATAGGAAAGAAAAGTTGTTATTATTTGGAGTATTTAGAAACAGTTAAATCAATAATTAAAATTGCAGCCTCATCAGAACTCCTGAGAATCATGCTTCTGAGCTGTGAAGACACTGAGTCATGTCTTCACGGGTCAAGATTCTTCTCCAAGAGTAATACTTTCAGAGAACAATTAGAGAATATCTTTTTTCATATTGTATTCCTCTACCCTTTTGTCATGTTTTTTTGTCTGGATTTTTTTTTAAACTACGTCAGTATTCTCTGAGTATAGATAAGTAGGTGATACATTGAAGTGCTCTGTAAAAACAGCTTCCCCCCACCCTAAAATCAGATCCCAGGATTTAAATTGAGCCCACTGAAGCAAGAGTAATACACAGTTGCAGACCATCTTATGAAGTGTGGTTGAAGAGTGTCTGGAGTACACAACTCTAGAACAGTTCAGTCTAAAGCAGATGTCATATACAGAGTGTGTAAGCCTACATATTTAAAAGTTTAGCTAAGCTATAAGAAGATAACAGGACAGTAAAAAAGGGAAGTATTAAGCAGCTCCTATGACAGGCAAATTACTTATTTAGTCACTATTGACTCATGCTAGGGCTGAATTAACAGCTGAAGTAAAATTCAGTGTGAATTCACTATGCTATCCAGTTCACCCTTCTCATTCACTGTCCCATCAGCATTTGGAATGTTACATATCAAACTTCCCACAGTTGAGTAGATTTGAAAGACTCTGGGTCATATGTTCATTAATTGTGATTTTCTCTCTGGAACCCATAGTGTAATTAGAAGTCTACTTAATATGATCGTAACTATTAAAGTCAAGCCATTTGATCACTTCACTCTTGTTTTAAAATTGTTACAATTCTAAACTATGCATGCAGAACACTCAGATTTCATATTAATTTAATTCAAGTTTAATTTATGCTTGCAACAGTTAGTAGTGCATGAAAGTGAAAAGCACAGTTTACATTTCAAATAGTTTAGAAGTTAAAAGTGTTTTATTCCCTTACTAGAAAAAAAACCACAGGTTGCATAATATGGAAAATGATAACATTTCTTACATAATTTTGGCAGTTAGGTTAATGACTGGACTTGATGATCATAAAGGCCTTTTTCAACCAAAATAATTCTACGATTCTATGATAAGAAATGCAAAAATAAAGTAGCCAAAAAAAATTTCAATGTTTACATTTGCAGCAATATTGAGTAGGAGACTGCTGTCCTTTTTGTTTGAGCATGATGTAGAGAAAAGCATTTCTTAATGGTTGGGAGTTAGGAGTTTTGGGACCTTTTTTTGACTGTGATGCTAACTTGTGTCCTGTAGTTTATATGACTATGTCGTGCTTCTAAATCAGTAAAATAGGTAAATCTACAGTTAATGAGTATTCGCAAAAATCCTTCAGCATCATGTGTGATGTCAGTAGAGAACCCTGTAGGAAAGTCTATTGAAGATGTATAGTTTTGGAAGTCTGCCTTCCTAAGGACAGATAGAAATAAAGAGTGGCAAGACTGTCATGAAGATCAGCAAATACTTTGAAAATTGATTTAATTAGTCACCAGTCTTTACATTTGCCATAAAGTATTTTCCCAGTAGAGAAAATGGGTAGCCATGCAGACATTGTCATTGATATAAAATGAAACAAGTATTTTTCCTTGATTTTTGTTTCCTCTTTGTCTTTATGATAACAACCCGTTGTAAATCTTGAGGTAAGGAAATTTCATACAAGAAAAAGAATTAGAGTTGCAAGAGAACAGAGTAAGAAAGTACCTGTTTTTCAAGAGATGACACTAACCTTTGAAAATACTAATAGAATAATTTTCTTTCTGGTACTAGTTGACCTGTAGGAGACTTACAATAACTGATTGAAGAAAATTAATTTTGACTTAGAAGTCCACATTTCTTGCTATATTTGATATTCAAAAATCTCATAGCACCTTTTCAAAGGAAAGTAGCATTCATTGATGTTGCCAGTATTTAAATTATGTTATTTTAATATTCTTTCAGAGTTTGAGTTACAATAAGCTGCCTAAAAAGAGATACTTTGCATCATAATGACAGACATCTTAGTAAAAATATATTGGCTTTGCCATATGGACTTCTTCAATGCAAATTAATTTAAGCAGACTTTCTAGATGTTGTATTAGGATAGTACCTACTTGACATGAAATGCTATGTTTCTTTGCACTATTTAAAGGCTCCCTTCATTCCTTAAAGAGACAATTGCTGCATTTTAGAGTGAACTATAGTGTAGTTTCCATTCTGATTAACAAAGTGCAATTCTTACACCTCAGAAAAAAATTACTTATTACAAATGAGGGATAAAAGACAATGAAGAACACGAGTCAGATGAAGATACAAACCAGATAAGAAACTGCATATTAATTTTATTATATTGATTCTATGATATCCACAGTTTAGAAAGAAAAACCGAAAACTGAAGAGAACAGCGGTGAACAAAACTTAAACTTTTTCAAAGAAGACACATGTGGGACCAAGGAGACTAATTTAATAGTCTAGGAGTGAGTTGAACATAAAAAAAAATCTAAAAAGATAGTTATTCATCTTCAAAAGTCAAGCAGTAATATGCCTGAAGCTAAGAAATGAAAGTTTAGGTGAGTTATTAAGAGTAGACACTTAATATCTGAGTTGTAGAAATGGTTCTACTACATAAATGCAGGTACTTAATAACTAAGCTAGGAAAGGACGGTATACGACATCTCTTGCTGATCAAGGACCTGATCCAGTGATTGTTGCAGTTACCATCCTCTTAGATGCTGGATTAAATGTGCAGCACTTAATCAGAGCACATAAAGTACTTCTTTTTACATTGATGAAATAATACATGTATAGGGCTATCGTGATTTTCTTTATTTGATCTTTCTAATGAAGATGTTAAGTAGAGATCCAGAAAAACATTGCTAAACAGGTCAGTGTAGGCCTAAACCCTGTAACAGCCAAATGTATTAAAATTAAATAGCAACTTAAATGCTTACCTAATTTAGTTCTCAGTTTTGCCCACTTTAAAATTTCATCTTTGCAACTATCTCTGCTATCAACTCTGGGTTTCTATAATATGTCAGATGTATAGAAATATTTTGCATCCAGCACTACTTAGGTATTTTCTATTTAACAGGAATTACTTTTCTAACTTTGAAAACTATTCCTTTTAATATTAGTCAGAAACTATAACTTGCATGATAAGACATTTGTAGAGGGATATGTAAGAATTAGTCATGTGAAATCTGAGTCACATAAAAATCACTTTAATACATTAATTGCTATTGTACTGTTGTTAACTCTTTTTGTTTTGCCTTACACAATGCAAGTGGAGATCACCAGAATTTATAGATAGTTACAGTTTTTCATTACTATATGACCACTCGCTTCCCAAACCAATGACAAAGGATGGTGCCATTTTGTAGTATGATGACACAGGAAGAAACAGAAAAGCCAACAAGGAAAAGAGATCAGGGTCATCTCACCAGGATCGTTCAGAAACAGACTCATGTTTATATTACATCTTAAGTCCTACAAGATCTTCTGCCATGGTGGTGTCCTGTGCACACAGTGGAAGGAATACATTTTACTAAATTAATTCATACTCTAATGGCTGAAATGTGACATTTTTGTAAAGTTTTTTTTTATCAGAACTGCCAATGGAAAAGCTGATACACTTGTAATTTTCACATCAAACATTGTTATACAGCAGTCAGTGCTTTGATCAGTGTAGCTACATAGGAATTGTTTGGGGCTTAGGCCAAGGGGTATTATTTACCATATATCAGCTCAAGCTGTTGATTACAATGTAGACTTTAAACCAGTTCCAAAGACAATACCGTTAACCAGGCTAACTTGCTATGAAACGCATTATGCATTATCAGTCATAACTAAGAGATAACTCAAGAAGCTTTTGATTTAGTCTTTCATTGCAGAGTTATTATGTGTTTGATAGCTGTGACTATCTTCTTGAAAAGGACTACTGGGAATGAATGTGAATGAGGACTGGGGAAAGGAAAAGGAGCTGTGCCAATGTTGGTTGTTGAAGTTCAGACACAATCAGAGATGCCAGTATGGAACCTGCTCTAAGATGACTTACTTGAGGTCTTCTATTTAGTTGTTCTGTGTGTTTTTTTCCTTCTGTAAGATAACAAATACATGGCAAATGTCTTGAGATTCAGAAGACAAATTGTTTTAGCTTTATTACAGTTGTGACATCTCTCATCATATTTTGTCCAGGTAGTCTTCAAAGTGCTTGTACAAATAGGCTTCTGCCCATTGGAATGCATAACATCCACCTTCTGCTTGACATTTTCCTCAGACAGTAATGATTTAATGCCTTCTGATTTACACATCTTTTGGCTTTCACTAAACTTTAGGAATCATGTGTTCTGGTATTTCTACTCCTCTTGAAAACTGATGAACTCAAAAGTTACTAGAGGAAAGAAAGCGTAAAAAATATTAGCTCGCTTCCCTAAAAAAATCAAACCAAAAGCACAGTTTTAGATGTGCTTGAATTATTATTTCCTTCATATTCTCGGTGACCTATTTGCTTTTGCAGTCTGGATATTCTAGTTAATATCACTAATGTAAGTGTACCCATAGTAGCAGCAGCCAATACTCTTATTTTTTTCATCATTTTTATAGAATCTGCAAGGAAAAAAAACCCATGTTTTTGTTGTGATCTGTCAATGTATTAAATCTATAACTCCAGACCAGCTCTGTTCTGAACATTGTACAAAATACCTAAATCAGCTAGTTGTAAACAGTAGTAAAACATGTTTGCATCATCTCCTCTGAGAAAATGTCCACATTTATTATGTTAAGTCTTTGTGTGAACTGCTAAAGTTCCGAAAAAGTTAAAGAAGCTAAATAAATTTGTTATATAAAGTAATAAGCAGCTCCATTCTGCTGTCAGTGATGTAGGCTTCTTTCTTTAATTTTCACTGTTCAAGAATATATGGATGGAGCTGGAAAACAGAATTCCATGTGCAGAGAAGAAATATTTTCTTCTAGCAAGCTAAAGAAAAAAAATATTAATATGAAAGAACATCACCTCTGTAAAGGTGACCATTCTGGTCACCCAGTGCTCCAGAATGGAGAGATGATCAATGTGACAAATAGAGGAAGGTGAAAACCATTCTCTAGAAGATCTATGAATAGATAATACTGCCTACTTAATCAGGCAGTGAAGTAGCAAACTGTAATGACTTCAAGGTTTTATAGTTTCCTAATTTTAGAGTATTGTTTACATAATTGATACCTGCTTTGACATACATAATGGAATTTTTTTCAGAGTTCATATATCTTGACATGTGCAGTGAGGGATAATTCTTAAGAATGGTTTCCCTGTAGAGAGGGAGGCCACAAATAGAGCGATTTGGAGTGACAAAGCGTTACTGAACAAACATATGAATCTTTGAAATAATTCTTGAAACTGTGAATTCCGGACTTTGCTCTGTGGTCATTAGTAATTGTAGAAAAATACAGTGGATACAAGGTTAAAAAAAAAAAAAAGGAGAAGTTAAAAAGAAAATATGTCAGTTATATACTAAAAAAAAATAATGTTCCGAGTTCTGAGCTATATTAACTTATATTAGCATGGTTGATGGGTTTGAAAGGAAGGAGATTGGAGGACAAAGCTATTGGCTTTGTTAAGACTGATGAATTAGTTCAATTACTGCATCTGGAATTCAACTAGAAAGCCCTTTTACTGCTTCTAGGCTGGTAAATGGGAGAGTGAAGTAATTGAACCAAAAGTAATTTCAAACACTGAATGACAGCATGTAAAAAAGATATCAAGTAATGTATTGGAGTCCCATATATAGTCCTTCTTACTTCTTCCTTAATACTCTCAAAAAATGCAGAAAGTTAAATTCTGCTTTCCTGATGCACAGGGGTTCCATGCTGCTGGGCCACCATCTTATTTGATGTAAAGTCATTGGGTTTACTGGAATTTCTCTTCTTGTGTTTAATGCTCTGGAATATTTGTACTTACCTCAGTATTTCTCTTTATACCAAACACTGCTTTATGGAGAAGGCAAGAACTATCAATACCACTGACAATTAACTTTTAAGTTAACTTTTACAATGTCTGTTGGAGAAGACATTTTTGTTTTGTCCAGATCGTATCTTTTTTTTCAAAGGAGGTAAGTATTATTTTGTACTCTGAATGATAACAAGAAGATTAATTTTGGCAGTGATGGAACAGAGTTGGATATCATTAGCTGGAATCATGCATATAGTATGCACTCATTATAGTTATGATAAGTTTTTCCAAATGACTCCCTGAAGAACTGGCTGCGTGAGAATATTAATTTGGAGTAACTTTCATGCATTCAACTTGTATTACCTGGCAACCATTCACATCTTTTTAAAAGTGGGTTCTTTCCTGCCCTAGTTAATAATCTTTGGGACAGCATACCTCCTATAGTGAGTTTGTGTCCTTCAGATTTCCTGGCAGTCCCTCAGTATCTTGCTTTGTACCATGAGTGGCATGTCTGTGTATCTATGTGTATTGAGGACAGCTTGACCAGATGTCACTTTATTCAAATTCCGACAGTCATGCAAATATGCATTTTTCAACACTAGTACATTCATATTCCTCTTATAACAACTGAGTCTTTAGTGAAATCCATTTTTTGGATTACTGCACAGTTTGAGAAGTAGACTATCCGTTTGGAAAACAGCTGGTAAAATAGGAGTACATTTTTGCTTCAAAAAGGGTCACTGGAATAAAAACATCCAGAATATAAGGTAGTACACATGGAAGGGCAACTTTCTTGGAGCTGGAATAAATCATAACTCAAAGTGAAGGGATGCAGTGAAAAAGAATGTTGATTTATTCTTCATCTGTTATGGAGTTAGCCTGGTAACATTTTTCTGTAGTTAAGCATCCGGAGAACTGGTAAAACTTTATATTATCCAGCTATACTTGGAAATCAAATTGAAAGAACTGGCCATGTGACTCAGCATTGTGTAACCTAGGAAAATGCTAAAAATTTGGAAATTATAAAAAAATGCAGCTATAGAATCTCCACCTGTGGTCAAAGCCCCAGGCAGCCTACTCAGAGTTTGAAGTAAGCCCTGCTTTAAGTTGGGAGTTCTACTGCATGTCCTCCAGAAGTCATGTCCAATATGATCAGTGACCAGTTAGAAGAGCCTGATTTTCCTTCATGGAACTGACTGAAGGGCAAATGGGAGCATCAAAAAGACTGAGTGGTCAAGACTGAGGAAATTGAATTCCTGCTCACGGATAGGTTAGCAGTGAGCAAGTGGAATAATAATATTACTGAAGAGGAAATCTATTCATGGTATGCTCTGCATTCTCCTATTTTCAGGGAGAAAAATTAATCTCTAATGCCCTGAAATAAATTAAGAACTGGGTAGTTCCAAGTAAAGGAGTAGAAGTCTCTAATATATTTATGCTGTACAATCCCTGGGACAGTATTATATGCATTCATGTGTATTCATGTGAATATATTATGATACTAAACCAATTAGTGTTTCTGTATCTGCCATTCAAAGAAAGTTTCTTTGCAGAGCTACTGACTTGCCCTATCACTCGCTGTGAGTTATGGTGATACCCTGAGGTCTTTTAACTCAGGATTTTTATAGGGGTAGTACTGAAGATGACAGTTATCAGATCAAGGAGAGTATTTATTATTTAATAGTGTAACATATACACGGAGAAAAAGACAAATATAAGTAAGAATATGACACTTTGTCCCTTATTTCAACACAAACCACCTGTGAAAAGTCAATAGTAGGGTTTGTGGTATTTTGGCTTGCAGAAAGGGCTTGATTAATCATAGAATCACAGAATGGTAGGGGTTGGAAGGGACCTTTAGAGATCATCTAGTCCAACCCCCCTGCAAAGCACGGTCACCTAGATCAGGTCACATAGGAACATGTCCAGGCGGGTCTTGAAGACCTCCAAGGAAGGAGACTCCACTTCCTTCCTTTTTACTTATTTTTTCTGACTGTTTTGTTTTTTTTTTTTTTTTAAATCTAACCAAAACAACTTGTTGCTTGTCTGAATTGCACAAATGTAATAGATAAAAATGCAGTTTCCAGTTCTATCAGGTCAGTGCTTTACTAGTTGTTGGTACTTGACAATTACATTAACTGTTTCAATTAGATGGAAATCTTACTTGTGTCTATAGCCATACATTTCATTGCAGATATAGATATGGTGTTGCATTGCAACACTTAAAGGCTAACTGATTGCAGTGAGTCAGTGAGCAACTTAATGAGTACACAGTAAAAGAAATCCAAAGGAATATTTTAGCAGATGTCTGGATAATTGAATTACTGTATTAAGCACAAAGTTCTTGCATTAGAAAACAGTGCTATTTTTCAAATCCTTCTTTTTATGTGTTCAGTCCCATGGAACTGTTTGGAAGAGGGAACTGTTCACCATAGTGTACAAGAAACCGAATCAAATACAAAAAAATTAGGTAATGAGTATGTATGATATATATGTGATCTTATAATTAAAGAGATTATCTAGCCTGTACATATAACACATAAGCAGATGCAGCTAAATGTGCCCTTAATTACAGAATTTCCTGTGGGAACTTTGTATCCTTAATGTTGCATCAGGAAGGGCTCTGCTGGTCTCATCATCCACTGGGATGTATATGCCTGACCAATAATACAGGAAAATGCAGGCAGCTCCCTTAGTTTTCCTTTAGAAATATGCCTCTCTTTTTATGTATTTTTTTTAAACAAACAAACAAAACAACAAAAAAACCCCAAACAACTTTACTACCCGTTTTTTCAGTCTGTGAACAAACTACAGACAGATTCTGGGGTTATGTTTAGAGCCTGTTACGAGTTCCTTCTCTGCTAAGAATATATATTTCATTGAGAGCATTTCTAGCTTGCGGGGGTGGGAGCTGGGGACTTTGTCAGGTACTTCAGATGGATGTTCATTCCCACTTGTCTTAGAAAGCAGATGGCAGTCCTCAACTTCTGCACATGTATGTCCTACTATTGGCCTAATGTGTGAGACATCTTTTTTAAACATGAGCAGTTTTAGAAGTTGCTCTGCTGACTCAATTACTGGATCAGCTTAAGTTCCATACTATGAGAAATATATCTTGAATTTTTCTTGATTAAAAAAAAAAGAAATTCCTTTAAGGCAGTCATAAGAGAAGAATCATCACTCTAAATCCTGAGATACATTAGAAAAAGTAAACTGTAATGTGGAGAACCACTTAAAATGCATAGATTTTAATACCAGCAAAGGACCATTAGCACTGATCAGGTTTGACCTGTTAAGCAGAGGTCAAAGAATACTGCCTACTAGTTTCTGCTTTATGCTCAAACCTTGTGTCTGGACTATCACATATCTTTATGGAAGACATCTGGTCACAATTTAAGTGCTTCAAATCATGGAGTATCCTCTGTGTACTTGGCTAAATTATTTCAGTGGCAAATTGTCCTTACCAGGGAAAAAAAAATCTTTCCAACTATGTCTTACTTCTAGTCTCCATTTATTGGCAGTTAAGTCAATTTTAACCTCTTCATGGATGAAAAGAAAATAAACTGCAGTTTTGTTTTCTAATTATATAAGAGGTTACTTCTACAGCTTATTCTCCCCATCTTTTTTTCAATATCCTTTTTAATGCCATGGCAGCAGAAATAATGATGACGTCTTAGCATTGGATCATTCTTGTTTTTATATACTGCAGTTATAAAATGGAAATAGAGGGAGTTCTACTCGCCTGCTTATATGCTCAAGATAGAAGTATTAATTCCACACATTGACAGGCTTGAAACCAAACAATTCCTCAGAGCTACAGTTAAGTGAATGGTACTTTGCCTCCAATTTCTTACATAATACTAAATGGCCTCCTAACAAAGAGTACTCCACAGTGTGGTGATTCCTGATTTGAAGCCATCAGTTAACCAGTTATATATATTGCATAAAATTGTAATTTTCTTTTGAATACTTCATATTTTTAAGATAGATTTTTGTAGGGTAAATACATTTTCATAATGGTGTGTTAAAAAATGGAAAGTAGAGTACCAGCTGACAGTACTTAGCATTAGGTTCTCCTGTGCTTATTTTCTGATTTTTATAGCAACATTACTCATTTTAAATCTCTGTTCTGTTAAAGATGAACCATTCGTAATGATTCAAAAACATTAAGGCTCTCATACTATTATCTTTTTTGCCTTCTTACCATTTTGAGTCTCTGTAGAAAACTTGTTTCATTCCTTTTTTAATCATAAGTCTTCTTCAAAGTCTACAAAAGATATCTTTAAGACCTGACATATTGTGCATCCTTTCTATAGTCATCATGCAGGAGACTGCAAAATAATGGGGCTAATTTTACTTTTTCTGCGCTGCAAATCTCTGAGCTTCATAGTGTCTCATTTCTGCAGCTTCCTGAATTTGAATTAATTCCAAAGTTTTGTAAAACAGAAATCTAACAGTTTCACGTATAAACAAGCATCATACAATTATTCCAGGATGAAATTATGAAAGTTTCTTCTTTATTTAATATTAGTGTATTGTATCCATTTCTAGATACGAATTTGTAATTGGGTCAGATACTACTTATGATGTTGAGAGCTGCACAGTCTCAGATGTATGTGTCATTCAAAACAATCATAGAATCATAGAATGGTAGATTTGGAAGGGTTCTTTAGAGATCGTCTAGTCCAACCCCCATGCAGAAGCAGGTCTACCTAGATAAGGTTGCGTCTGTGAAGGAATGGTCAGATAGTCATTTTGCACCACTTTTGGAGCATCAACCTTTATAACTTGTACTCAATAAATTTCTTTTGGGCTTCTGATCAGAGCACACCATACAAGGCTGATGAAATTGTTGTTCAGAATACTAAACTTTTGGTCGTCTCGATGGAAACTCATGTTTTCCACATTAGTTTTAGGGACCTGGAATAGAGATGTGCAATGGACTGGATGTATGCCATTATTATAATGAAAATAATTGCATGAATAACTTAGCAAACACATTTACCTGCCTTTATTTATTTTTCTATTTATTAATTGATTTATTCATATTATCAGAGACTTAACATAGTAGATCAGTTTTTCCTTTTTCCTCCAGCTCTAAGAAAGGTAAGTTATATATAAAACAGTGAATACCAGAAGAAAAGCTTGGGTATGAAAAGAATGTAGCCTTTTTTTTCCTTTTTTTCATCTTTTTTTTTTTCCCCTCCTTGGAATAAATTACAGATCAAAAGGGGAAAATGCTAGTATATTAGTGTGATTGCATCTGAAATGTTATTGAATATCTTCTGAGGATGTTGTCCCATGATATTCCTTGTCTTTTGTTGTAAAAACTAGCATGCAGAAATTTACATATAATATCAACATACAGGTTATATAAGTGGAATCACACTGATTTTTATTTACACTTGATTTGTCCAACTCTCTGCTGATTTCTCTTTTTATACTCTCTATAGAAAGAAACCATATAAGTAAAAACTGCAGTGTAGGCCAAAGATGCACTTTTAAGTAATTGAATGTTGCATTAAAATGTCCCTGGGTTTCTTTTTTAGTGGCGCTTCTGCTTAGAATTGAGCCAATCTGTCTTCATATTTCCTCTCCTCTACTATTATAATTGATCTGGCAGTTCGCCACACTTAGGCCCAGACAGTAATCACTTGGCATAGAGGATATTCTGCCTCCCTAATTTGACTGACAGAATAAATCCTGTTTTTAAACTACTGTCGTGGTTTTTATCAGTAAATAACACACATTTTACTATGGCATGTGTACATTGAGATAGACAGCTATGTCTTTTTAATGTGCCTACCCAGCAGCAGAGGAGGAGTCACAAAAAGCAATCACGTTTTCATCAGCTCTACTGTAAGAACACAAACCTTGAAAGTGATTCTTAAGAAAAAAGCCTCTAAAGCTTAAAGACATCTGTTAAGTTTTCTTTAGAGAAACTCATATGCTTGTTATGCCAACTATCAAGCTGAGGAAAATGGGCTTTACACATAAGGCTATTTCCCTACATAAAACATTGCAGATTTTAAATTATATTCCATACTATAATGCAGATGCAATCACTTGAAAACATTATTAGTTTGGGGAAATATGTCTGTGCATGTATAAATAATTTATCTATTAGTAGTGGCAAAGCTAATATTGTGCTCTGTTGAAGTTGCACCCAGTTTTAGTTTGCTTGGGTGAGGACGACAGATCATTTTGATGGCATGTGTACTGTTTTCAATTACGATCAAAGAAATAATTGTTTGGTAACGAATAATCTGCTGTCGATAAACAACAAAGTCCCCGCTGCCAACAACATTATGCTAAGTGGAATCATTGTATGCACAAAGATCTAGAAGCTCAAACTGAGCCTCATCAACACTGTTTGGGAATTAGTACAGCAAAAAATCAAACAAAGGCAAAACAGTTGTTACATGATTGCATATGGAACCATCTTACCAGCATCAGTTTTGTTTTAAACAAAGAGAAATAAGTTATTACAGTATTAGAAATAAGTATGCTTCAGAAGTCAGCGCATTACTAAAATGTGAAAGAATTGGATTTGTCAAGAGTAAAGTACGAGATGAATCCCGTTCTTCAGGGCAGCCTTCTGAACTTACTGCAGTCAGAGGGGGCTACTGAATTTACTGGATTTTTCTTACAGTGCCTTAAAGATAGTTTTTCATCTGAGCTGTAGTTTTCAACCTGAATATCACATTAAAATTTAGGCTTACATTCACAACATGTTTATCAATGAAGGCTGGGCCCAAAAGAATTATTAAGAATGGCTTCTTTTTTATTGCAACTTATGGACTGATCATTCTCTGACACTCCTGTCTTCTCTACTTATAGATTTGAGCCTTTTGGTTACAGAGGTTTTGTTGGATGTTTCGGCCGTGGGGTATGACCCTTCTCAGGTATTTAGACACCCAGTGTTGACATAGGAATTTTCAGTATCTGGGGAGATAATATACTGTTTCTCTATTGAAAATGAACTGCTATAAAAAAGCTGTACTGTGGGAAATGGGAGGAGGAGAGAAGTAAGGCACATTCACAGTATTTTAGTGCTGAGAAATTAGGATAGTGCATTTTGTACCTCTTGGATTTTTTCTAGGAAATGCAACTTTTTTTATTATTTGTGTGGTTTTTATTTGCTTGCCTCACTGGTTGTTTTTTTTTAAATGAAAAGAACTAAAAATTGCCATATCAGAATTTAGACTTAAATATTTGGAAGTTGTAGGCTACTTTGCAATGAATGAGAAGTTCATAGAATTAATGAATAAGGAGAGAGATGACTGAGTCATGGATATTTTTCAAGGTTTTGAGGCAGAGAAGTAATTTTCCAGTCTAAGGCTGGGTATGATTTGAATTACTTTAGAATATATGTTTTCAACCTTGCAGTCATTAAGAGTAAGCCATACTCTTTAGTGAACATGTGCATGTAATGCTAACAGGAAGACTACTAGGTTTTTTGTGTTACTCATATTTGGGTTTTCTCCCAATAAAATCTGTTTGCTTTGCACTCCAAGGTAATTCAGAGTTATTCATTAAGATCAATTTTGTAATTTCTTCTTGCCGAGCACCCCATTGTTCAGATATTGGTGTGTGGCACTTGAACAGTCAAATGCACTTCATGTGTATCTTAGTCTCTGAAAATCCTCCTGAAGTTCTCAGTGAGCAAAAGAGAATAAAACGAGAATCTCCAGTATGAGGCCTGATTCTCTACCCTTAGGAGGTCCCTAATGGGATTATTTTCCCAGCATTACCAAACTGTTGGATAAATATCAGCTTCCCTTTCCAGAAGGAAACAATCAACCAGGATACACCTGTGTTTAGCCAGACCTCCTCTAATAATGATGAAATGGAAGTTTAATTTGAGACTAATCAAGTAGTATTTTCCCCTTATTATCTTCTGTCCATTTCTTCTCACAGGTGAGGTGAGGTGCATCGTAAACATGTAATTTAAATATTGCTATATGAAAACGGTCTGGAGCAAACACCAGAAAGTCATCAACTACATTTACTTACATAAAACCAGTATCAGTTACACCTGATCATCAAATTTATAGATACAGATTTTACAGTCTCCTGCAGCTTTGAACCAGCAATTGAAACTAAAATATGCTGTTCGTTAGATTTTGTATAATTTGCATATGTAGAAATCCAGCTAAATTTAAACATCTTCTTTGGTAGGAAGATGACAGGAGACCTTCAGCTTATTTTTATAACTTCACACTTTTAGAACTTTTTGTAAGAAACCCAATAAAATTTCTGAATGTGTTTGGCCTCCAAAATATTATGTAGAAGTTATTTTCTAAAATATTATCTTATCTTTTTGGAGTTGTAGGTCATTACAGAGGATAGATATAATGATGATATGTGTGGCCAGGCAAATGTGAGAGCTGTACAGCCATATTATCACAAAGAAAGGCATTGCTTTCATAGCAGCAGTGAGTACTACTGGAAGTTCCTAAATCTTCTGGGAAAAATTTGCACTCAACTATTCTACTGTTCCTTTGTATGATAGTTTTAGATTACTAGAAAAAATACAGAATGAGCCACCAATAAAAATTAACTCTTAATGTGTTTTTTTCTTATATATTGATTACAAGTTATACTACTTAATTTGAATACTGGTCGTAAGTGCTGTATGTAGTATTGTCCATAGTTGACAACCATGGATAAAAGCCAAAGAGAAAACAAAAAAGAAAACATATTAAATATTTATTGTCTCAATTTGCTATCATAAAGGAAAAGATCTGAATTTTGCTCAGAAATGTCTGTTTTTCAGTGAAAATATTTGCGTTGATTTCTTGAGTTTATGTTGTTTTCTTTTAAGGAGAAGCAGTGAACAGGAAAAATTGATTTGTTAATCAGTTCAAAGTTTGTCATAATTTGTAAAATTCTTAATATATAATTTGGAAAAAAATGTATTAGAGAAAATAGCAGTTTAAAAAGTTGCAAGTTTACTATTCAAGCATTCATGTCCGAGGATGACTGAAAGCATCATGGTGTGCCTTTTGCGTGTATGATTGTATTGGAAAAAAATGATGATAATGTTAGACACTCTTGTATGTCTTTCTTTGCCCTGAAGAAACACATAACTTATAGTAAAAATTCCAAAAATATTTCAGAAGCCTTTTAGCTAAAGCTATTCCTCTTGTATCACATCAAATGTGTTTTCCCTTCTAAGTTATTATAGCAGGTCATATTTCCACTTTCTTTTTTGGATTTATGCTTGTTGTCATGACCTGCAAAGGAAAGCAGGCTACAAAAGGCATCTATGCCTATTTTAAACCCAAACCAACCTAACAATTTACAGGAAAAAGACTTTACCTCTTTCCAGATGATTTGCACAAGGATTCAAAATTCTTTAAATAAGCCTTCACTGTAAAACGTGGATAAAAGATACGTGTTTTTGTTTAGCTAGCTTACATGCTTTAGATTTTTACACTGAGGTGCAATTAGAATATAAAAGTAATTAACAGTCAAGACAGAGGTGTTCTTCTGTAAAGCTATTTAGGGTATGAAACATAAAGCACATTGACTTAATTATATTTAAATGCTGCTTTTATGTACAGTATCGTTAAATGAATAGCATATTCTTATTAGAAGAATATCAGTACCAGAGGATGTACCTAAGTAACCATTATATTAGAAGCATGTCAGTGCATCTTATTAATACTTTTGGTCAGAAAATGTTAGTTAGCTTGAGAAAGTTTGGGAACTGATGTTGACAATACCATTGTCTGTCTTAAGTGAGGCTGAGAAGACACAGTCAGGTGTATAATATGCTACAAATTCCATTTCCCTCAAACCCAAAGAATATGTCCTTTATCAGGAAACTAACTTTATAATGAAACCCAAATATATTATTTACATTCTAACTCCTAAAAGAGTTTAAACTTTAATTATTTTTGTAAAATTTGTTAGGCATTCGAAAACTCAAATAGCATTTCTTTTGTCTGAACTAGAGGTGAAAAGTTTGTGTTTTTAGAGAAACTCTGCACTCCTGAAGATAAATGAAAATATGTATTTAATGATTCTTTTCTATAACCTCCTCCTAGATTTTCACTATGATCTAGTAGGTTTTGAAGTTTTAGTTGTGAGAAGTGTGTATGAAGAAGTAGCTATATCACTTTTCCTAACTCTTAACTGTTCTACAGATGTGTTGCATATAGAGGGGAAAGATGTCTCACGGCGGTCTACGAATGAATGAAATATGTGAGTTCTCACACACGTAAAACCAAGTCTTAGCAGAGCGTGCCATAAGAATTCCACAATAAAGACTGGGCTTTTTTTGCATTTTTCACTTGAACTTGCCTGTATGTTCAAAGCTGCTGAGCTAGTAGTTTCTTAGTTTAATGAAATTCAGCTGTAAAACCATTTGAAACAACCCGAGAAGCAGATGGTGGGACTTCTGTTATGAAAGTTGGGTCAGTAATCCTGGCTGTTTGTGCCATCTGGACAGAAGAAAGGGAGGTGGCAGTGACCAGTCACGCTAAATGTATACTTTCTGCCATTAGCAAAACCCTTCAGTTTTCAAAGGATTAGAGAGTTTACCATAAATATCCATATAGCTAATGAAATAAAAACAGAATGAAAAAAAATGTTGATGTTGGATGTGGGAAGACAAGTGAGGATGGGGTTTGTAGAGTGCCCCACGCTGCCATGTCTGTAGCAGAACTCAGGCAAGGCCAATCTCCCACAGCTCTCTCACACAGCTCAGTCTGGTCTTTTAGTGTTATCATCACTTACACTGACATTTTGGCTGGTTACCTGGAGTGCCAGGTTTCCTTTTATTGATGCATGCAGATTATAAAAGTTATCTGTACATTAGATATCTGCAGTATCTTAGGGATTGTTTGCTTGAAATCCTCAGCCTGTGTTTCTCTGCTGAGTATTCTGCTGCATTTGGAAATCTCATCACATGGTCAAGGGCACAGTAATGGGAACACAGATTAAGACATGAAAATATATATGGTATTTCTAAGACATATGTTTCTTTCTTTTCTGCTCTATTTGGAAGTACTTGTACTTATGCACAACAGTAGATCTTGACTAGGCTACCTCAGTGTTAATACACTGGTAATACTGATAAGAAATGTAGCTCCAGGATTTATGACATGGACAATATGTCACTTTCCATGAAGAACGTTGCTGGATCTGTTTACTGTAAAGCACTGACTTGATCCATTAGCTAGTTTGCTGAACAGTTTTGTCAGGAATACAATAATTTTGACTGTAGGGAAAAATGCAGAATCTGGCTGAAGGAGAAGATTGGGCTAGTACAGTTGGTTTGAGGCAAAAAAAAATTCCAGAGACAGAGTAGTCCAACGTCAAAGATCTGGGTAAGATATACCTTCCTTTATTTTTAGGTAAAGCAGATTGTGTGTGTTTATGCTTAACTGATCCAAGCTTATGTGTCCTTGCATGCCCACTAGCTCATTATTGACAGGTATATTAAAAAAACAGAACAATATTTGCCCATTCAGCATTGTACAGTGTCAATAATCCTAATACCTTGTCTGATTGTAAGGCTCATTTCTTTATGCCTCAATGGACAAATTAACTCCATCCAGTTCTCCAATAATTTTAAAAACAGCAGTCAAATATAGATAACTGTATACAATTTTTTGCTAGGTTTTAGTCTAATCCAAGTAAGAAAGTGATAGCGTAGCTGCCTGTGCAGATCATGCTCTGTGATAGTGTCTGATGGAGTACATGCAGTGCAGTGCATGTAGTTTTTGAGGCAGAGCCTAGATATATTTTGAAGGAAAGCTTCAGATGTGCTGTGTTTGATCTTACCCATTTTCTCATAACTTTGTGATAACATTTCTCATCTTGATGTAAAACTTTATTCTTCCATTTATAACATCTGCATTTGTTTTATGCATCTTATGTACCTTTGTTTTTAGCAGGTCAACTCTGAAAATAATACAGTATTAATGTACTTCAGACAGCTGAAACTGGGTTTAATAGTTCTATTGTTAGAAATAATTGTTAAACTCAATACTTTTCGAACAAAGGATAAGTGCTTTCATTTCATCCTGTCTCTTTTTTGTGTCTATCTTTCAGAACATTTGCAAACCAGGGATTTTAAGTACAAAGAGTTTATCATTAAGAAATGTTTTTATAGTATCTTTATTGCAACATCAATAGAATCTGAAAATGTAATTTTCTGTACATGGAGGGGAGTTTTCTTTTATCTACTTTTTGTTTAGTTTGACTGACCAGTTTCTCTGAGTACTAGTAAAGGAATGTAAGGAATGTATTACACAGAGCCCTATCTGTGTTTCTGTTACATATGAATATGAAGATTTTAATGGGTTTTTTTTTGTGGAAAAAGCTCCTCCAGTGGATGCATTGTCAACAAGTTTCTATCACCGAGACTCTTTTTTTTCCTAAAGGAAACCCAGAAACACAGACAGTGTGATTGCACATCACCTGAGAGTTATCTGCTTGAAAGTAGGAATCAAGAGATCATGAATCATAAAAAACAAAGCTGAAAGAGCCTTCGACATGTCATCTAATTCCTTTTCCCCTGCTCTTTTTCTTTTCAGTTAAATCAACAAATTTATTTCTTCATTGATGTTTCTTTAATCTCTAAAATGAGGTTCCACAGTCACCTGAGACTATCTATTCCAGTAGTGCTCTTCTACCTTTGACAGTTCTTTTTGTTTTCCCTAATGTTTAACCTGGGTCTTTCTTGTTGCAATTAAGCTCCTTTACACCTTGGTTTATACCCCATGGATGTGGAGAACAGATTAGTCTTATCTCTTTGCAGCAGCCTTTCATGATCTGCCAAACTCTGTACTGGGTTCTCCAGTGAACAGAGGCTCAAGAGCAGTGCTCTCTTGTGTTCGCTTTCTGCTGTGAAGCAGATCTTCCCTGAGAGGCAAAGGAAAGGATTCCTCAGAGGCAGGATCTTAGAGTCTAATTTACTGGTACAGATTTGTAATCCATCTCCTTCTGAAAAAAGGAACAACCTATCACTTATTTTTTCCAGGTTTTGAGATCAAGAGCTCACTGCCTCAGTTGTTTTTCCTGCTATCACTCTCACCCTTCACAAAATATATGGCTAAGAATGATGGTTTAAAAATTAAGGTGCTGACTAAGTTATTGGGATACCCAGATTCAGTTCTCTTATATGGCTTTGTATAAACCTAAACTTAGGAAGAGAGATGGATTCCGAAGGTTTGCTTAAGGAAATATTTGAGTGCTTAATTTAAAAAGAACAATTAATGAAAACCCTTACAATCAATGCCACCTATATTTTTGCTGTTAAATCTTCATGGATATCAGCATTTTTGCTTCTGCAAAAATATGGTTCAGATAGGCTACTTCCTTGGGAGCATCGTGAAGTGCTTTTTTAACTGTTTTTCTTTGCAGACTTTTTTAATTCCTGAACTGGAAGACGGCTCCTTTCAATGTCCTCTGAAAAATTCAATCTAATAAACATGCTCTGAGTTCATCTTGTCAAGGAGCAGTAAGGATTGCTTGTTACCTAAGGCAAGGGAAGATGGGAGCTGAGTATGGTAACATTGCAGGCAGATGCTGTGGTCTCACTGGCAAGGGAGCAGTGCCACAGTACCCAAACAGGAAGCATAGAGCAGGTCCATTGACAGTAACAAGGGCTCAACCAGTAGACCAGATCACTAGAGAAGTCCGTAGTGATAAGTGCAAGGTCAAGCCAGAAATTTCAATTGGTGTGTCAGAGTCAAGGTCTAGATCTAGGGCGTGCATGTACAGAGGAGAGATTTGGCTGCAACAGTATAGAAGCATAGCTTAGGCAGGGGCTGGAGCTGAGAGCCTCAGATTAAAAGTAGCTTCCAGAGGAAGAATGTAGCCCCTGCTGGACCTTCTCAGCACAGCTGCTTGGAGGAGATTCTGATAAAGCATCTTCTAGCATTTTCTTGAGACATCCAAAACATCAGAGGCTTCTGAAACAGATTTCTTTTACCAGAGGTCCAGCCTTGAGCACAGAGGGCTACGCTACAGGACAAGAAGAGAGCGCTCTGAACACTGACGTGTCTCATAATTTGATGACTTAGAGTTCAGCACATAATGTAGCATTTTCCATTCAAGGAAGTGGCAAAGCCTAAGGAGATCATGATGGCCATGTTTTATAGTATTTGTATTTTCACAGGGTTTTTCTTTTCTGAAGAGAGAGTTCACTTCTAGACTGAATAGCATATCTAGAATTCCTTCCATCTCTAAATTCCTACAGTTTTAGAATCTACACATTTCTGCCTAAATTCTACAAAGGAAGGAGGAGGGAAGAGGTCTTGCAGTGATAGATACTGTACAAACACCTGTTGTGTATGCCTAGTTTATGATGGAATAATCATCTCTAATTTACAGTGTGAAGCTTCAAGGGTTGTCTTTCACAGAGGGACATTTCCCTTTCTGAAAGAGTCTTTAAGAGTAGTATTTCCAAGGATGGAAATTGGCTTTTGAAATCTTAATCTTTCCTGCTTCCAAAATAGAATGACTTAACAGATATGACTGCTGGGCAAAGAGCATCTGTATGTATCTGAGACATAGTAGTCAGGCTTTATTTGCATCTCTAGACATTGCAATTGTAGAAGTAGGATGGAGTCTGAGAAAATTACAGGAAACTGTTCTGTAAATATCAAAACTTTACTGAGCTACTAGTTTTAGTATCTGAGAGTATACATATTTATGGTAGTATACCAGAGCTCATGTAACAACTGAGCTGGGACTGTGAGATTTGATAATGGTGCTGCATGGTGTAGAACAGTTTAATGCTGATAATGTGAATGTGTTGCTCAGATCCTGAGACATGGGGATTTTATGTGTTGATGTGTGAACTCTGGAAGTAGTGCTTTAGCACACAAATCTGTCCTGAGTATGTTTACATGAGTCTGATGAGGAAGAGCTTAGCAAGACAGTAGCGCATTACAGTCATTTAGTAATTTCTTTAGTCTCTTAAAATGGGTTGAAATTTTGATTTAACTACTTTGTACTCAATTCCTTATGAAATAATAAAAGGTTAAAGAAAAGAAACTCCACAGGAAACATTATGTAAACCTTTGAATAATTTTTGTGAGACAAGGGTGTGAGTTTTTTTACCAGCCCGTTTCTGTTTTTGCAGAGGATGAGGAGGGAGACATTACATTTTTCTTATATAATATTTTTTTCCCTAAATTTTTAAAGGATATATTTTAAAAATACATTAAGGTATTTAAAATTTTTAAAACATCCTTTATATCCCCGAGTACTAGAGATAACTCAAGTCCCAGGCATACAAATTGTGTATAGTCGTCCCATGAACTACATTATTCTCAGTACAGTTTGTAGGAATTCTAACTATATTAGTAGCACACAAATATACTAAAAAGAACATAGATGATTACAAATTGAATATTATGGTTATGTATTTTCAATTCTGCACAATTTATGCACACGAAATTGACACTTTGCACATTTTATTTATGTGTAATCGATACGTATCCTAAAGAGCAGTGTAGTCAGAAGAACAGTAATACAGAGAAATAAAAGAGTTTGAGGAAAGCATATTTCAACTTACATAAAGTTCCTTATAATGCTTCCTTTATGAGTGGCAACTTTGGTAGATTATTCAAGCCAAGCGAACAGTCTGTCCCAAGAAATTTTTTTCCGGAATATCACCTGTGCAGCTAAGCAAAGTTAGCAGTGACTCTGGCCATATTATTACATGGACTGTATGTTCTGCAGAACGCATTGCTACTGGGCACAGACAATGCCAGTTTATTTCTAACTTCTGATACAGAGTCTGGAGAGAATTTCCAGTGTTCAGAAAGCTTCCCACAATACCTCTTCCCCTTTCTCAATGATCCACCATGGTGTAGATAGTGATGCAATACACTGTCTGGCCCTAATGCTTATGTCCATTTCAGGAGCAAGCTATGATTTAGTAAGAAAGGCAAGAGCTGAAATTTTTTAGAAAAGACCGTGTCTGCTTTCATAGAAATTACAGAAAAATGGAAAAGCCTCATTACAGGGAATACCTACTGAACACATACTTTAAATCAAATCAGGATTGAAGAAGTTTATTGATTTATTAATAACATGTAATTAACTTCTAGTCAGTGAACTATACTTGCAGGGTCATTGTCAGCAATACAACAGACAAACCACAAATGACATACCTAGAGACTGTAAACATCCTTACAATTTTATAAACACCCTTCTATACTTGTTCCCAGCTCATCTTACCACACACAAGCATGCAGCTGGATGCATGCAACCCACAAGCCCAGACAGTGTGGGTTACAAGCACTCCTTTTTCTGAGGGTGCCACTTTCTCTACACACACCTGCCATTTGCTCTGTGCCTATGCTGGGCTCTACAATCTGCTAATCAACATGCTGATGAAAAGCCACCTCTGGTATCCCTCTGGTGTCCCTGCCTCTGGTATCACCCTGTACTGTGAGCTCTCTTGCTAGAAGGCAGGGTATGGATAGCATTTGACTGAGATGATGCTCTGTCAGGCCTAGGTGGGGCAACCCGGGGGAATACTAAATCCTGTTTGACAGCTGCCGATATCAAAGTCTCTACCCTATGAGAAAATTTCATCCTTTTTTTTTGTAGAAGCAGCCTTGGCTACTCTTTAACCCAGATGGTGGTCACCTTAAATAAAATGTAACTCTTAAATTCCTTTTAGCATTACTAGGCTTGGGGCAAACACCCTCTCAGCAGAGACGGTTTTGGAAAGTCTTTTCACATGCACTGATTCCACTGTCATTGTTCTCACATCACCTACTATTATCCAGGTCGTGTTAACATGATTCAGGTACATGTAACGTGTACAGATTCCCCCATACTATTTCCTAAAAATGTTGTGCAAACTGTGATTTATTTCACAGAAATAAATTTGAGGGAAGATATAGGGTCAAATATCTCAATATAAATATAAGACTGGCAGTTACAGATTGAAAGACATGCAATAATCATTCCCAGATTTTAATACTGGTCTCTTGCCTACAGGATATACTACCTCCTACAGTGGGTTTGTTTATTAATACTTTCCCTTGGTTTCCAAGTACATCTATAGAGTACTTCTTCAGCCTGATGCCTGTTTGATTTAACGAGCTTTTGGATTTTGGTGTTTCTGAATGCTGAAGGTAGATTTCCAGTATATGACTGTAGCCATGAGAATATATCCTGTAGTTCTTTGTACAAGAGTGTTCCGTGATGACTGAGGAGATAAGAGAATCATGAGGCTGTAGCATTGTGGGAATTCAAAGAAAGTATGTTTTTCTTTGCTGTTACATTAATCCAGCCTGGTTACTGGCTACATCTGTAAGGAATTTGAGCAGTATAATTTAGTGATGAGATATGAATGGTTGAGTTACTCTGTTCCACTCAATGTTCCCATTTCAGGCTTTAGATTCTGTTTCCTCTTAATGAATACTTTGAACAAAAGCCAAAAGGTGATAAAACAGCCTACCTAATGATCGGTAGTAGGTTATCTCCTGTGTTTCTTATAGGTTAGGCCAATAAGTTGAAATATTAGGGCCTAGGTAATGCAGAAACTTGAAAAAAAGAATAAAACACTATGCTGTTTATGCATTAGAGAATTTCAATGTGCTGTGCAGAAGTAAAAGGTAACATTGAAATCTCTCATTAAGCATCCATCTTAGTACCAACTTCATTAAAATCACAAAGGACATTTAGAGCTTTTACTGGACTAGAAGTAACCCATCATGGTAATGAACATAATTGTGCCTTTTTTTTCCTTAACCTGAAGCAAACTGTGATCCTTGAGATTTGTCGTACATTATTCATCTAGTAGCATGACAGTACTACACTGGCAGGGGTGGGGAAAGAAAACATGTAAGCCACTTTTTTACAAATTCAGATACAGAGACCTTTCAGATGTTTATTATTATTTCTGTACAATTTCTTACATTTACAGTTCATGTATTATGGATGGTAGCTATAGTCTGTATTTTGCTTGGAAAGAAAATTGTGGGGTTTTTTTCCAAAAGAGATCTTCTGATATATAGAGTCTTGTATTTTCGGTTTTGATATTCTTTTGACTTTAAATTGTGAACTCCTTATGGCAGAAGCTATTTCCTTTCATATTTATACAGTGCTTCATATAATGGGAATCTATTCTTAACTGGAAGCATCTAGGGAAAGTACCATTCTTGAATGGTTGTGTAATTTATGACATACCATTTTCCCATCTGAAATGGTAAGGTTTGAGATAAGCAGAATTAATACAAATTGTTTGCTTAATAAAGACCAGAGAAATACTTTTTCAAGGATATCTTGCCTTCATGCCTGTGGATTTGAAAAATGAATAATAGATGTATTGTAGGCCCTTTTTATTGCCTATCTAATACCTCAAACATAAAACTGTAATTGAGCATAAAAACATAAATTCTTCTAGCACAAAACATTTCTTATTAAGATAAACCTGTCAGTATGATGATACAAGCAGTAACCTTGGATTACAAGAACGTGGGCTAGAAATCTTTAGAAGTAATCTCACAAAAGTCCTCCCTTATTGACTTATATTTTAAGAATCAATTGCTTCAGATTTTCATTGAATTCAGAAAATGGCTGAGAAAGTTGGAATAAAATGTATATAAAATATGGATATCTTTATTTCTGCTTTTTCAAAACTTCAGTCATGCAGTTTTATCACTCATCTGCATCCAAGTGCACCTGAAGAGACGCCAGAAAAAGAAAAAAAGTAGGGCTCATCCCAATTGGAGATTTACATCTGAAATGCTACTGTTGTAAATACAGTATTCGTCACTGTCTCTGCAATCTTCATTTTGTAATTTAAGGTATTAACACCATACATTTAAATGTAAATATCTGGTGTCATCATCATATATTCATAATTCATCTTTTTCTGAATGAAACCAGAACCAATTCACTATTTTTTATATATCCTGTACTATGGATAAAAAAGGGGTATAATGTGCATAGTAAGTGGCTATTTGTTGAAAAAAATTGGAATCACGTCCTGTCTATCCTAGAGTTTGAAGTTCTATGTAATGACAGTCCTATAGAACACAGCAAGAATAGAGATTCTCTGTTTGTTGGGCCATATTTTTTTGTTGCTGTATACGTGCTTATGTTTTTATTGTCTACTTCTTGAAAGCAAAACCGGAACTGACTTTTCACAAAATATCAAAAACTCTAGCAATTATATGCTAAAACTAGAAAAAGCAGTACTTCAAAGTTTCAAATTATTACTGAAATCTTTCAACTAATCTGTGTTTTCATGAAAGATGAGTTTTTAAGCATCTAAATTTATAGCTGGATTTGATTTGAAAGTGTCCCTTAGTCAAAAAGAAGTCATTAGTCAGAAAGTATGTAGTGCAATTAAAATTAAAGAAGAGTCACGATACTTTTAATTAGAAAGATGCAATTTGTGTTAGAGACGATATGTTTGGACTCCTAATCTTTTTTGTGGTGCATTTAGTTGATTGAAACTATAAAGATTTTTAACAATATACATTAATAAGTCTTGTTTTGTTAAAAGCATGTTCTCCAAAATAATTTCAATCAGATTGAGTCTTCTGTCTTTCAATATTTTTGGCACCAAATACACTTCCTAGAGTCTATCCTTCAAATATTCTAAATACTTTAAATATATACCCCTATTTTAAGTGAACTATATTTAGGAACTAGGAATCTCAGCTCCAAACTGACAGAATCCTTTGGTTCTCTGTATGCCAAATTTTCAATAATGCTGGGCATTTGGGATTTTTTGAGGTATATGTATAGTAATTATTATGAAGAGAGTGTCATTTTGAGTGTCTTGTCTGTAAAAAAATACAAAATAATAGTAGCTCATTCCATTAACAAAGATCTTTCTGCAAGACTGAATAATGTATACTCCTTTCTCAGTATCATATAGAATCATAGAATTTGATAGGTCAGTGCATGCAGGGGTCTGCAAGTGTAAAATAGGTTTCCCCCATAAGAAGTTTGACTTTTGCTCTTCTGTAAAACAATAGAAACTTTATTTAAGTTTGTTTTCAACAAACTTAGGCATGGCGCAAGTATCAGGATATTTCCTTGCTCCTTTTCCTTCTTTAAACTGACAGTGGCTGTGAGCAAATAAACAGGGTACCATGGGAAAATTGTGAAACCTACTGAAAAAAAATCATCATGTATTGCAATTCTGAATCAAAGCAAAAGTGCTGCAGTCTGAGAAACTTTCTTCCACTTCTAATCCATAGTGGTTTGGGATTTTTTTTTCTGTGATTTGATAGTTTTTGTATGAAATTGCCTTGAGGCAGTTGCCTGTACTTAAATCTCAGAGTTTTCTGACTTGAAGTGATGTAGCCATGGTCAATATATTTCAGTGCTTTCCCTGTTGCAGCATTTATGGCTCGTCTCTCAATATACTGCATTCATATATACAGAATTAATTAGCATGAGGATATCAATAGTTTAATCCCCCATCCAGCACTTCAGTTCTAGTAGCAATTTAGATGTAGGAAGGAAAAAATTCTGTGTTACTTTGTAGGGCAGGACTTGTAATAGGTTGTGAATGGATAAACCACAGACTCTTTTGTAGAGGAACTGTTCTTACGTTTGTATTTGTTTCATGGTAAATGCAAGAAGTCCCTGTTCATACAACAAAATTAACAGAGTTCAACTAAAATCCTCTTATACTGTGTATCTAATTAAAGTCAACGATCATTTTGCTACAGATGACAGTGACGACAGGAGTAAATCCTCCTTAAAAGCACAAGCCACTAATGTTTATGACAGATTCTATAAAAAGTGTCTCTTATCTTCTTTAAAAATAAATGTGGCTAATGAAAGAGAATCAAAGTGAAGAGAAACAAAATTCTGACAGGATAGGTGGTCCCAAAGGTGATAGTACTGAAGTTTCTCACAGTTTCATGGCATCATTTACTGCATTTTTCTTATATAGAAATAACCTTTCCAAAAATAGTTAAAAATAAAAGAAACATTTGCCCTAGATTTTTCTAGCAGTGTGTCACTGAATGTTTATGCTACAAGCTGAAAATAGTTTGCTAAGTAGTCAGAATTTAAGAGCAATTTAGATTAAACATTTTCATGCTCATTTGTGCAATGCCTCTGGTATTTTAGCAGTATAAAAAGATTTTCTTGGCTTCAAACCATTGGATCAGGGTGATTTTGACATCCTTAATCTCTCTTTAAGAGCATTAGGTATTTTATTATTTCAAAATCTGAGTGGTAAAAGGTAGAAATAAGTATTTTTCTTGAATAGTACTTTTACAAAACATCAGCAAACACAGTGGATAACAGAAATGACTGAATTCTACGCTAATGGTGCCAAAGTTAGTAGAGATATATAGTTTGCAAGGTCTAAGGATATGATTCTGAATAGAATGTATAGCCTTGGTCTGACTAGTCTGCGTGCCCAACATATGTGCAAGGAATACACTCTCAAGCTAAAAATCCTCATGTCAAGGAAAGATGATTCCAGAATAAATAGTCTTTAGGGATCTGCAGCCTGGTAACTCACAACTAAAACCACAATCTACTCATTCATAGTATTGCCTATTTCTAGTGCAAAAGTAGTGCTACCAGTGTGGTGATTTTCTTCAACTGTGTGACTTTCTAGGACTTTAAGACTTTTTGACATTATGTTAATGAGTTATTATTACATATTCCATTGAATAAACTTTAGCATCATTTTTGAATTTTAGCAGGCATTCAAGGTGCTTTCAGTTGCAACATAAAGCTATTGGTAGCACTTAGGAGCACACTAAATTATGCTTTAGTGATGTTGAGAGATAAAATAACAGTTTATAAAATCTACATATACCTGTTACATAGCTAGAGTAGGTCACTTCTACAAGGTCATCTGAATGGTACATTAACATTGACTATTCTGACCAGGATCTCTTTAAATGAAAATTAATGCAAGGTCATATGTCCATGAAACAAAGATTGTACCACTTTTACAGGATGGTGTGTTGCCAAATGACAGGGGGCAGAGGAAAGGACACAGACACCAACAAAAAGATTATTTTTACTTTACTGTCTACTTCTTAATGTTCCAGAAAAATAGGATAACGGAAAATAGGATAAAATATTCAATTACAACAATGAACTTATAACACTCTTATTTCTAAATGGCAAAAAGCACGAGCAAGGTAATGTGCCTAATCATTACTGAAGGAGAAGAGCAGTAGTGATTAAGAAAGATACGTCACCAATTGGCCTCAAGTTGTGCCAGGGGAGGTTCAGGCTGCATATGAGGAGGAATTTCTTTACTGCAAGGGTTGTCAGGCATTGGAACAGGCTGCCCAGGGAAGTGGTGGAGTCACTGCCCCTGCAGGTGTTTAAGAGGTGGTTGGATGTTGTACTTAGTGAAACGGTCTGGTGGTCGATAGGGCTGGGACAAAGGCTGGACTCAATGATCTTAAAGGTCTCTTCCAGCTGACATGATTCTATGATTCCATAACATAATCTAGAAGACCAAAGGACAGGCCTGTTCATTATAAAGAATACTGGTAAATACTGACCTAGCATACAGGTATTGTTCTGATCATTCATATTCAAGAGAGACTAATGAAGCTAATAAGAACAATAAAAAGAGAAGCTTTTTTAGCATTTCCAGGCTGGTAGCTAAGATTGAGGCAGATCCAGTTCAACTGTCTGGCAGCTTTGGGAAGATTCAAATACCTAAGTTACGATGCATTAATTTAGGCACTTGCAGGAGGACTTGTCTGTCTACACTCCTGTTTGTACCACCGGACATACTGTCTTTACAAACAATGCAGTATTAAGGTTAGAGAGGAGACAGTGCCCCAAAAACACGCCCCTAGGACATGATTCTGTTTCCTACACACTGTCATGTTAAGCCGTTCAAGATCCTTTCCTGCTTCTTACCTGGTCTCTAGGTGTCACCACCTGGTGAAGTGAATGGCCTCCCATGTATTCTGTGCGTGATCTGCAAGCCACACATGCAAGTCTTGGGTATCATGGTACATCTCAAATGACACAGGATACCTCTCTGAATGAAAGGAAGTAAATTTTAGTGAGTGACATTACTGTACATTGGAGCATATGCTATGACTGAATGAAGGGATCCAGTGCACTCTCAGTAAGTTTGCTGATGACTGAGCCGGGTGAGTGTGTAGATATGCTTGAGAGCAGGAAGGCTCTTCAGAGGGACCTAGACAGGTTGGAGTGATGGGCTGAGGCCAATGATATGAGATTCAACAAGCTAAGTGCCAGGTCCTCCACTTCGACCACAACAACCCCATGCAATGCTACAGGCTTGGGGCAGAGTGGCTGGAAAGTTGTCCTGCAGAAAAGGACCTGGGAGTGTTGATTGATAGCTGCCTGAATATGAGCCAGCAGTGTGCCCAGGTGGCCAAGAAGGCCAATGGCATCCTGGCTTGTATCAGAAATAGCATGGCCAGCAGGACCAGTGAAGTGATTGTCTCCCTTATGCTCGGCACTGGTGAGGCTGCACTTTGAATACTGTGTCCAGTTCTGAGCCCCTCACTGCAAGAAGGACATTGAGGTGCTGGAGTGTGTCCAGAGACAGATAATGAAGCTGGTGAAGGGGCTGGAGAACAAGTCTGTTGAGGAACAGCTGAGAGAGGTGTGGTTGTTTAGTCTGGAGAAGAGGAGGCTGAGGTGACATATGATCATTCTCTACAGCTACCTGAAAAGGAGTTGTAGTGAGGTGGGAGTTGGTCTCTTCTCCCCAACAATGAGTGATAGGACAAGTGGAAATAGTCCCCAGTTGTGCCAGGGGAGGTTCAGATTGGATATTAGTAAAAAACTTTTTCACCGAGAGGGTTATTAAGCATTGGAATGGGCTGCCCAGGGAGGTGGTGGAGTCACCATCCATAGAGATATTTAAAAGCCATCTAGATGAAGTCCTGAGGGACATGGTTTAGTGATGGGCTTGGCAGTGTTAGGTTACTGGTTGGACTTGATGAGCTTGCTAGGATCCTATGATACAAGGAGATGTTCATCTGTAGCCTGTCCGCAGTCTACAGACTTTACGACTTATATGTCTCCATTCTTTAAAGGTCTCCAAACTAGTGTATATGCTTGACAGCAACTGTGATGTGATAGAAAAAGATACATTACTTCTTAACCTTCCTTAGCTATTGCTGAGGACTGAAGAAAATCTAGTATAGATATAATAAACTATCTGAAGAGAAAAAAAAAAGGAAGGACAGTGTTAAATGTTCTTCCCTATATCTGGAGAAAGAAACTGTGCAAGGGAAGACCAGACTGATATTTGCAGTGTACCTTTTTTAGTAGCTAGAAACTATATTTACCTATTAGACACAGTAATTGCCACTGTTTTTGTTTTCCCAGTAATTGATTAATTCTATAATTGATTCATTGTGTATGTACTTATTGACATACTCGGTTCACTCCATTACTGATTATCTATGTTATTGATTCATAATACTTTATTTCTCTCCATATTTACTTCATACAGTACTTGATTCATGATATAATCACTTCACAGCTTAAATGAATCATTGCACTATTGAGCAATTCCACTGGAATTGTTTTCAAGATAATTATTACTTGTGTGACCTATCATAACTCACCTGTTATTCTTTACCGTCCACTTTGTATTTCTTCTTTCCCCCTTCCCAAAACTGTCCTTTTGTCCTTCTCTTTCTGTGGTTCCCATTAAACCTACAGATCCTTCTTTTCAATATCGTAAATTAGTTCTCCATCTTTTCCCCATTTTGTTAGTTTGCTCCTTGAACATGTGCTCTAATTTCCTGTTTTCCCACTGCAGCTACAACCACTTCAGTCTGACATTTGCTCTTTCCAGCTTCCTGATTGCAATTCCTCAAAACGAACAGTCTTGGTCATTTCTCAGAACCTCCAAGTCATTTTTCATACTCTCAATCTGGTTATATTATTTATAATAATCTAATTTTATTATTTATTTATCTGATCATGTTAGCCTGGTCATCTTTTCCGTCAGTGAAGGACATCTTTGTAATACTTCCTTCCACAAAAACTGTATAGACACTTATTCATTGTAGCTGGAGACCTGAAATTTTCGTATGTTCTCCTGTTCCCTCACATTCTGCCACTGATACAAATTTATGGACACATTTGTGCTGAGCCTGACTTAAATGTTTGTTTGTACCTGGTAGCTGGGAGGCTGGCATATATATATTTAAACTTCTTCAGAAGTGTTGGATAAGTGCTCCCAGTTATAGTCAAGTCTTAGTCTTTTCTTACTCATATTTTCCATTGATACTTTACTTTGATAAACTTCCTTAGATTTCTCTTTTCCAAATATAGATCTCCTTAAGCTTTTGCATCATGGAGTGCAAATTACCCTAAGATCTGGGCTTTCTTCTGTAATTTCTGTATCTTTCCTGAGAGGCTCAGTTACATTGTTTATTGTTCTATGAGTGTATAGGCTTTATAGCAGGTTTCTTGCCTAAGTTGTATTTGAAAGAAATTTTTATTGAACTTTGTATCTTTTGCAAGTAATTTCTCAAAATCTTGTTAGTCTGCACTGGTAGCTTTGATACAACATAGGAAAGTTGTAATTTAAGTTTAATTTTTTTCATCACATGAACAAACATTCATCTTTTAGAGGTATGCTATTGATTCAGATAACCTACTTTGCCATTTAAGTTTTCTGACTCTAATTTAAAGTGTGATTAGTTTTTGTAAGAACTGGTATACATTTACTTTGAGCTTGAGTATTTAAACACTCCACTGACGTCAGTGCTTCACCCTTTTAACTCTTCTTTTTAATTTCTTTTAAAAAAAATCTTCATAATCCTTTTTCTTTGGATTTCTTCTGTTTATTGTGTAATAGTGAAGAGCTAGTTTTGCTTAATATGATTATGATCACAGTTTGTATTTTAAGCAGTAGGAATCCTGTGCACTCACGATTCAAAATGGTCATTTCAGGTATCTAAAAATTTAGCCATCGCAGTCCTCTTTGATGTGAGACTATGTTCATTAAGAGGATTTTCCCATTAATGTGTGTTTTCTGCTCTTCCATCTCATTGACCATTTTTTACAAATTTAGTCATTCTTATGTTGGTCAGATAACTGATAAGTGTAGTCTTCAAACTATATTTTTCCATTTTTAGCCCCTTAGTTTCAACCTGTAAAGAATTTCTACCTTTAGGCAAAGGTCTTAAAGTGCATATTCATTCAGTTAACTTCATTAGAATCAAGATTTTCTTGAATAGTTATTAACAATTCTTCATAGCTGCGTCTCGTGGTCCATTTTAATATAAATCATTCCTGGGTGCTACAAGTCTCCTGCTGACTACCTTCTTTCAATTATGCCAGAAATACCCGTTCAATTAATATTACCAATTAGAGCCAAGCATTTCATTTTATTTCTTTATATTTTTGGCATTTGAGTAGAAACACTGATTTTTTATCTTAGTCTACTCAGATGTTTTAATTGATATTTAATCTGAACTTTAGTTGTTGAGATTGCTTTTCATTACTTAGTGCCTGAATATTACTAACATTTCTGTCTTCTCTCCTCTTGAAGATGTTTTATTGCCCTCTGCTCTGAAAGATGTGTCATTCCAAACATGGCTCTTCTGTACCAGTCTGTGTTCCCCTTAGTTTATACCACTTTCCCCTCAATTTGAGGAACAACAACTCAGCTTCTTTTTTTTCATTCAAATGAAGTCGATCTTTTCCATACCTGCTCTTCAGGTACTAGAAGTTCTTCATAATGATGATAAATCTGCATCAGTTACTCAGTAGTGCATTCTGGCCTTCAGGATGTAGGCATCTCAGAAAATGTTGTCATGATCTCTAGTCTCCTAGAGAAAAGATTAGTTTTTCCCTCTATCCTTTTTCTGCTCTAAGAGATGGTCTGTGTTTCATTGCTTTCATCTGAAGCAGTCAAGTCACAAGCATTATACACCCGATTACGCATTTAGTAGCCTTTTTCTATTATTTGAGATCCCCATTTCCCAGAGGGATATAGTAGATGCAGGATGCTATGAAGCAATCATTTAAAGGGAAAGTCCCATTGATTGGTTTCCCGCTTTCAGCTAAGTGCATGTCTATTTCAAGGTATTCTGTCATCTCATAAACGCAGAATCTATGAAGGGTCTGCAGTGTAGTCTTGGGATCATTTTACAGACTGAAACAGAGTTAATTCTTTCTTCAAGACAGTTGCTTTCTCTAACAGTTTTTGTTTTCCAGGAGAAGTTATTGTGGTTTCAAGGATATATAAAATATTTTTTTTTAGCAAGGAAACTGTAGGGAAAAACGCTACTGCATTAAACAGAACCATAGTATTTCTAGCACAGAAAAGAGACGATCAAGAACAAAGGTACTGAAATACTCAAATGACTCTGGGCATATAAGAAAGTGCAGGTTCAAACCCTCTAGAAACACAAAGAGTATTTGCAACATGCTTCACATTTGGCCATTTAACATCTTAGTCCAATCTTAGGAGACAGAACAATAGTTACACTTATATATCTATTAATTTGAAATCTTTTATGTCAAATTAAGGCTATTTTAACCAGAAAGAATTTCTGTCTTTAAGTAAAGTTCTTCTTATAAGCATTTTTAAGGAACTTCAGAGGAAGATGGAGTATTGAGGAGGGAAGGGGAGAGGAGTGCAGTTGAGGAATTTTGTTTTGATTGTGTTTGGAGGCAGATTGCTTCTTTCCAGTTAGATTTTTTTAAATTTGTTTTCAGCTAACACAACCACTGGTTTAATAATGATGAGTTCATATTTATTTAACAAACTTCACCTAAATAAATCCCAAAAGGATTTAATAAATTTACTAAGTGATAAACTAGATGTAGATTTTTTTTTTTTAAAAAAAAGGAGTTTCTGCCAGCATTGAATTTTAATTACCCATAATGTGAGCAGTAAAGCCAAACAGATAACAAAGTAGTTTAGGTGGGTATGATGTAAGCATATCTGTCTTTGAAAAATGTGCCAGAGGGTATCTGTATTTCCTAGTCCTGGTGATTGCATGTGTTTCACATCAATGCTGTAGAAGCTCCATGATTTTTTTTGATGAACATGTCCATTTTGTACGTTGGGACTGAATGCCAGTGGGAGTCGCCTGTACTCTGGTCATGTTCTCCAGAGACCAGCTCTGCACTTGGTGTAAAGTCTGTCTGATCATGGCACAGTAACACTGAGGCTAAATATGGGCCGCACTTTCAAAGCAGTATCACCCTCAAGACTACCAGTACAGGTTCATTTTTGAGCATGTAACAAGCTTTAATTGGATAAGTCATCTTAATTTTGTAATATTTTCTCTTTTTTTTTTTTTTTTTAAATAGAAATGATGGTCTACTGGGTGAAGCCCAGAGGTTCTGTGTTCATACTGAGTTCAGATAGGCTTACTGAAGACCTCATGGAATTTGTCCTATGCTTCTGTTCTTTCACTGCTACATGGAACTTGCATTTATACTATGACAAAATCATTGTGGTTTTGTGGGGATAATGACTGCTGATAGCTAAAGGCTATACTTTAAAAAGCAGACTATGCTGGATTGAAAAAGAGGGATATTATTAGGTAAAATATAACCCTGCACATTTAATTTGTTATTGGAATGCCATCTAGTACATCCCATTTAATAGGAGAATGCTTACAGTAAAATTGGAGGTATTTTCATGAGAAGAAATTCTGTAGAAAGGTCAGCAAGTGTCATCAACTTATTTTATTGATGTGCTAGTAATTGAAGCTTACTAAGGATTATCTTTCTACTGAACCATATGCTTTGTAAGCATCTTATACTTTATATTGAATAGTAAGAAAGCATAAAATTAATTTAGACATTTTGATTATTAAAGCAGTTTTTTAGCCTGGTGACAGTATCTCTCTAAGTAGATTTGAAAAGGAGATTGATAATGTACGTAGCAGATCCAAGCCCACGTTGGTTGCATGTGATGCATTCAGTGAGGGGTTTTGTACATTGGGGTATTAAGATGAATGAGACTTTTTTGCAATGTTGACAAAGATAATGGCTATAATGTGTCATATAATCTGAAGATGCTTTGTGTAAATAATTTAAAACTTTTTTTCAAATATCCCTTCCTTGTATGGAAGATGTACGAGATATATCTGTGGCCAGCCTTAATGGGTTAACAGGCATGAATTGGAAGGAGAAATAGTATGCAGTATTTCAGGAAACATTTGCCAAGAGTAGGATTGATCTAAAACCAGTTTTTCAAATTGAAAAAATGGAGTCACTTTGACAGAGTCATTTATCCTACCATTTTATCTCCATTGACTACAGATGTAGACTCAATGACTGTTATGGAGCCTGTTTTGCCTGTGATAGTTTAAATACATCAAATACCCTCACAGATAGATGATTGAAGTTTTACATGGCTAAAACTAATCAACTACTTAGGACCTCATCAGCTGTTACTTTTGCCAATAACCTTTCCACTGCTAATACAATTTGCTGTAATGTATACCTACTGCTTCTAGGTCGTCCAAGCTCTTCAAAATAGATGCATCATTGTCAACATCCTCATAACTTTGAAGTCTGAAGTTTTTATGCAGACAAGCCCATCTGCTCCATCAGTCTATAGTGGCCTGGAGACATATAGTCTCCTTGTCTCCCTAAAACAATTACATGTTTAGACTATCTCAATACAACAGCATTGCTATTACACCAGGCCAGCCTATTCATCTAGATTCCTTCTATAGCTTGGGGGATGGATGTTCTGCAGGTGAAGAACTCCTTGTTGACCTTAGAGGGCATGGACTAACAGGACATGTCTTAGAGGAATCTAGAGAACTCATTTTGGTTGGATGTTTTATATGTCATTAACAGAATCCTATGCATTTTATTCTATGCCATTCAAGGATAGTAATTTTTAAGACAATATGAACATGTATGTTGATCTTCAGAATGCTCAAAAAATGTCTGTTAAATTAGAAGTTCATCTCAGTTTAACTGTGGTGTCACTCCACTAATTCAAAATCATAAAATATGCAGTGCTTACCTGCAAGAGTAATCTCATCTGAAAAAGAAAATAAATCAGCTACATTCTGTATGTACACACTAGTCATCAGAAAGTACATATTATTTCTCTGGTCAGGTGTTAGTTACACATATTTTTTTAATGCATTATTTATAAGAAACTTAAGAGCTTGGCTATTGGGTAAATTTATTTTGTCACATGCACGATAATTCTTAAAAGCTACATTATTTACTGGATAGACCTGCTAGACTGCTCCACTGAATAAATAGAAATCTTGGCACAGTCAACAGTTTTGCAAATACACGTTATTTACATAATCCTTTTCACAGAAGTATGCACAGCATTTTCAAGATCTGTTTGTGAATACTGTTAATTAGAAAGGCAATTTATCTTCTAATGAACCCTAAAAGTGATTAAGGTCTCCCCAGTTGTTCTTTCATTGTTTAGAGACCCTGGCTCAAGAGATTTTTGGGAGTATCTCTTTTGTCAGTGTAGACAGAGTTCCAAAAATTCCATGCATGTTGTTTTCTAAGGTGTTAAATCATGTTTCCTGGCTTCAAAGATCTGTATTACATTAGTTTCAATATCAAAGAACTTTTGATTTACATATGTTGTGAAAATATTTGAAAGCCTACTTGCTCATTCTCCCTATTTTTCTTTTCTGTGACAAATGTGGATGTTAAATCTCAAACTTCTGGAAAAGTTTCATCTTGAGTTACACCTCCCAAAATGCAGATTTATATGCTAGAACTGCTGATTAATGAAGCTATGATATTTGTGACTAAAGTCAGATTCTTTGATATGATAATTTTGATGAGGCTCAACAGCATGTAAGCTTTTGGGTTTTGTTTTTACTTCTTTGTCATGCAGCCTTTGTTCTGCCTTGCACTGTTAATGCTGAAAAACTTCATTAAATGACCGGAAAATCCAGTTACTGTCTTTATTTGACAGAAGGAATATAAAATATATATTTTAAAGATTAGATAGTCTCTATGGAAAGAAAAAAAGAAGTGAAAAAGGGAAAAAAAGAGAGGGGAGGGGGAAATGACATGAGTTTGTGCTTCTATATTTGGATCTGCTTTGAGAAGGGGTAACTTGCCTTCAAGGTTATGGTTTTGCCTTGCTTTCACCATAGCAGCTGAGCATGCTCCCTAGTATGAGTCAGTAGATGGTGAGGAGTGAGGCCTAAACAAGTTGTCTATGCATTTGTATGGATTGCTTAAGAAAAAACTCGAAGTGATTACTGTCACCCTGTTGTTATCTTCCAGAATGATCGTTCTGACAGGGACAATTGCTGCCCCAACATTTCTGTTAACATAAAGATTGATTCTGCCCTTAGGCATGATTTTGAGGTCTCAGTAGAGCTCCTGAAGCTTTTTCTTTGTACATACTTCACTCCTTTCATGCTTGGCATTAGTAACCATATTTCAAAACACGGGAATTAAAATAGTAGACAAAGGGATCTTGCTAAGACTGTATTTCTTCAAATTGACCTTACTCAGAGGACAGTGTGTGGATATATTTATAGAGAGACTAAAAAAAATAAATATCAGGGATTGCCTTTGAGCTGAATCTGGTGTTGAAATATTGTTACCTTCACTCTAGGTTATTATCAGAGACACAACATGTATTTTTAGTTGAGGAAGATTCTAGAACAGGATTTTTTTTAGTTTATAGTTGGTCAGTTTTTATATGATAAAGAATGAATTCTACTTCCCTAGGATATACATAACTCCTTAGATAATCAGAATGCTGGGAATGATTTGGTGTGACAGCTGAAGAAAACATCTATAATCCCTTCTGACAACCGAATTTATTTCATATTTCTTAAGTTAATTCGATATTTCTGATTATAATAATCTCCAGGAGTTCCTAGCACAAAACAAATCTAATCTTGAAGAATTATGTAGTAGCTTATTATTTATTATTTAGCTTCTCCACAGTAAGGGTTTTAAGGTTTTCTAAAAGAAGCTGCATATTCATGCCAGAGGCCAACAGATAATGAGTCGACTTATTGTCCAACTAGAAGGGGTTATTAGAAAAATTAATTTTTAAGATGTCAAATACAGTATATATGCAGATAAAATTAACAAAAAGATAGCATGTAATTTCCCCATGGGTGGTTTTTTTTTGTATTGCTATGATTTATTTCTGCAAACAATAGTTGATTAAAAAAAATGCAGTTACTCCATGCATCATGACAATGATTGAGAGCTGGTTGAGCATCCAGCTGCTTGAGTAGGCCTGTTCTGTCACCAAATGCATGCTTCTGTAATCTACAAACCAAATGTGAGACAGTAAAATTTGTTCACGTAAGAAATACAAATTTACCTCTCTCTGATCAGATTCCCAACAATTCATCATTTTAATGTATGCTTTGCCTCAGCATAAAAACCTACTTACAGGACTTTAACTTATTCTCATATGACACAATGAAAAAAGTACCACTGTTCAGAGAACAAGTCCTGTTACAGTTAGCACCACAGTTAACCTGATGAATTCTAATACTGACAATAATTTACTGAAAATGACCTGCCATGGTATCACCAGTTCAATGAGGAAAATAGAGAGAGTGAAATTCCCCTCACGACACAGCTGCAGAACCAAACATAGGTCACAGGGTCACATTTCAATATTGAACTTGTTTTCATTTGGGTTCTTTGTAGTCTATGAACTTCTGGCTTTGTTATTTAGTATGTTTGATATATCGATTAGTAAAGGTTTTGTTAGTTCACAGAGTTGGAAAAGCATAGAAATAAGCACTTGTATTTTATTTACTGTATTAAAAGTAATCCTCTAGACACAATTTGTTATTGTTTGTCTTTCCCTGCTGGAAGGAAGACATCTGGATCTTCAAAGTTGATTTAGTATGAGTAAATAAATTGATATTTGATATTGAGCATAGGAGACTGTTCCTGTTGGAGCCCAGTACTCTCAGACTATCTTCTTACAGATATTCCAGGTGTGGAATGTTTAGTCTTTAATCACAGATTTACTTACTTGAAATTAGATGATGCTACGTGAGTTAGCAGAGCAATACAATGATACATATAAATCACAATGCCGGGACAAATTACACATTGCGGAGTATAGCAGTTTTAAGATAGTTGAATCACAGTTCAATACAGTTGACTCACAATATGAATGGGATTCTCATTGCCAGTCTGTACAGTATGCTGACAAGTCGGCCCTAGCCCTTTGCTCCATCCAAAGCTCTTTTTGCTTATTGTACTATTATTTTATACTCTGTATTTGGTAGAGGTATGTATATGCTCATCTGTGCTGGTACAGCACATGCAGGAAGACATTTGCTCTTTTGATTAACTCAGGAATGAACAGTTACACAACCGATCGGTTCACTCAATTGACATAACCAGTTGATCCACTGAACTGGTTGCAGCTGGCTGATACATTCAGCTGATCCAGCCATTTATCTGGAGCAAAGCTACCCTCAGGGCTGCTTTGTACGGAGCTGTCTTAGCTGGAGCAGTCACCAGTCACTCCCTACATCGTTCCACAAACCTCAGAGGCATGTTGTCCTTGACCATCCATCTCCTTTGAACTTTCTTTCATTGTAGGACTTACGGGTCTATAACAGTTCCTCAAAATGATACATAACTATAACTTAATATGCCTACCACCTTAGGAAAGTTTTAGTGGCACCTTTGCAAGAAACCCTTCCTCTAACTGTATCCCTAGGGCAGCTGATTATTTTCTACACAGAGAAACACGACAGACTATCTCATGCAGTGATAGTTCACTACATTAAAAACTCTTCAGACAAGCTTGTCATAACACTATGAATGCCAATGTTGAGTGTTACACAGATCAGGCAAAAAAGACACATGTAGTTCCCTTATTCTAGACCATTTCTGGGTTTCAAAGTTTAGATTTTGGGGTTTATTTTTAATTTAATGCAAGAATGTGCATTAATATAGTTCTCCATGTCACCCAAAATTCTTCAGAAAAGAAGAATGGATTTTAGCATTGTACACGTCATCTTGCTTTGGATTTTAGCATTGTGTGTTCCATCTTGCTCTGCACAGCTGCTTGTGTGTCTTACACACAAGAGCAATACAATAGTCTAGATTTGGTGCTGTCAGACTGAGTGATGCCAAAAATTAGTACTATGGTCTGAATCAGTTACCAACAGTGTAGAATAAGGAAGCCACTCCACCTATTTGGTATGGTGAGCTTTCAACTGAATTATAGAGGGAAAGTTTTTAAAATCCAGAAAATAAGATAAATTTCAGCCATTTGCCTTTTTAATAATAGTACAGACTTTTGAAATGTTCCTGTTGGTTACTAGCATGTGCACATGTGCACAGACTCTATGTAATGTATGTGTATCTCTACATAGTGCATGTATATATAAAGGTAATGTGTGCATATAGGTAGAGTATATATGTGTGACTTCTAAAGGAACTACCAGATACTCTTTCCACAGTATTTCAGCATTTATAACGTGTTTCACGTAAGCTCATGCATTTCTGGGAGGACTGTTCATGCAGTACTGATGTTGCCAGAGAGCAGATCCACTGTGGTCAGCTCTACTCTTGGGCCCAGACTATTTCTTTACTGTCTCAACACTTGCACTGTCACAAGCAGTGAATGGCAACCCAAAGCATGTATGTTCATTAAAGACATAGCAACTGGGGTTTTCAAAAGAGGTTGCTTGGGGTTGGTTTTCATTTTGTAATGCAGTCTTCTGAGTATTCTGGTCATGACCATCACAAAATCATTGCAATATCAGAATTCAATCTCGGTTTGCATCAATGCAAATATATTGAAGGAAGCAAAATGCTGTTGTATTTATGTAAAGCTGTTTTGCACGTCTGTTAAAAGTTACTCTGTCTTCTTTTGAATAATTTTTATATCTAGGTTTACATCAGTTAATATTTCATTGCAAACAGGTATATTTTTAAAATTTGCTTTTCCAGGTAAAACTAATGTAAGGGGCTGACACTGTCCCAGCCATATCAGAAGAATCCAAGTTGGACTTATTATATTTGGCCTGCTGTCTCTTAATGGGTTCTACAAAGAGCAATAAAGAGACGTGTTCTCTTCTACTGGCATATTACATACTATACAAAGATTACTTTTTTTTTCCTTAAAAAGGTACTGAAGGAATTATACTGCACAATTCCAGGTTCATGGTTCATTTAAGTGGCAAAAAGACCCAGAGTTCACCGAGCTATTGAAGCGCAGAGCATACTTAAGAAAAGTGCTAAACAACTTTAAATTATACAACTTTACTAGCTCACAAAACAGTGGGTATTTGAAACTAATATTTATATCAGCATCCTTTTGCCCATTTGGTAACTTATGATTCCTTCAAGTTTTGAGAGTCTTCATCTTCTTGTGGAGTGCTTTGGCAAACGATACAGGCTTATTTTCATGAATTACATCTTCATGCCTCCCTTTTTTTTTAAATATAACTTTTATTGAATGACTTAGTGAAATTTCTTTTTAAAAAAAATGGATACCTGAACACTGTGAATTTAGAACTGACTGTTCCCAGTGTAATTTTTGTAGGGCAAATTAATATCAGTATTTATCTTTGTAAAATATATGACTCTTGGCAGAAGATGGAAATGTTTTGGCAAGCACACACTATGAGATGGACTTCTTTTTACACATTTTCTTCCATTGTGATTGAATTCTGTTACCTGTACTATTCTTTCTTCTTCTTCTACTCTTTGCTCTTAAAAAAATAATCTACACTATTCACTAATTTTTTTTTGAAAGTTAAAAGGAAAAATGGTGAAATGTAGAGATATCTGTCTTGTATCCTTACCCTTAGTGTCAGTTAGAGGGTCTTTGCAAGCTACTCTTTTATTGTGATTCCTAGAAGGCACAACCTGACTTAAGGACATTTTTCATCCTGTGCCATGAGTTAGTTACCCGTAGTACAAAAAAGAAATGGAGACCACTCAGTTTTATTCCCCAGATCATGTCACTGACACTCCCCAATCCTGGAGAAGACTTTTCTTCCTCCTCTGATGTATTTCTTTTCCATTTCCAATCTTTCATCTTAATTTCATTATTCCTTTGTCTCCCTTTTGCATTGCTATGTTGTGCAACGAAATTTATTTACTGTATTTTTTGAGTAATCTTTTATGAGTCAGAGTAATTATTTCTTGAGTATTGTCCAGATACGGGCCTCAGGCTTCTGAAGTCTCCTGGGCTTTCCTGGTATTTCAAGCTAAGGATTATCCCTTTGTTAAATCATGGTGTTTGGTGCTCCCTTCTGTTTTACAAGGCATCCATTTCTACATCGGTCCTGGCTATTTTTGCAATTAAAGGCATTAACAGTATTTCCTGAACAGGCTAGAGCACTACTATTGAAGATACAGGGTAGCCCAATTGTCTCAAATTGCACTTTAGGCTCCTACAACTTGTGAAAGCCAGAAACTCTTAGGATTTTAGAAATTCTTCCTATTTCTTACTAGGCCAGTGAGGCTTAGAAGTAAAAAGCATGTAAAAATGCTACTTTCAGAAAAGATGAGTTCTGGGGAAGATAACATTCCCTTTTAAATCAGATTTAATAAGCTTCTTGGTTTCTCTGCTTGTTGTAGACCATATCCTTATAGAAGTTGTTTATCATGGCAGCAAAACAGTGTCACTAATGTTGTAGATCTGTTAATTGCTGTTACTGTTTCCATTGCATTAATCATTTAAAAAAAAATCTTGCATGGAATCTGTTATTCAACTAAATAATGGTGTCTTTTGGCAAATTTAAAGAAACTCTCCGATTAAAGTGACCTATGTTAATTCTCTGGAAATCATGAGACATATGCTACTTCCTCTGGAATTTTTTCAAGAGAGAAAATAAGGTTTTCATCTAGCTGATTATAAATATTCACAATTTTGCAATTGCCACCATAAGTGGTGGCACGAATAAATAATGGATCAAAGTCGGGGTTTTTTAACATATTTTTATTACTTAGGTAACTTCCTTCCTCCATAATGAGAATTATTATGATTTTATTTGAGAATAACTAACTATTTGTGATCCAACTGTATCATTTAAGATTATTCTTTGGAGGAAAAAGAAACTAAAGAAAAACACTTTTTTTGTGTGTGTAGCATACCAATTTAGAAGAAGAAACATGTCCATGTTCTGCTTTTTTCTAAAATAAGGATTCCAAGAACAGTCATATTTCTGTATCTAATGCTTGATATACCCAATTCAACACAGAAATTTTTGTTTAGAATTCTTACTCTTCCTGAGTGAGTTCCAAGTTCCTTTAAATATGTTTCTAAATATCTAACCAAATGATTTTTTTTTAAATTTTTTCAGCCCTTTAAGTTGCCACAGTATTTAATTTTCAATTTCAGTCACTGTTCAGAGCATACACATACTATTACAAAGGCATGGGTTTAGGTGGATGTTTGGCTTAAAACATGTTATGGCTTTATTGAAATTAATCTTGTTCTGATTTTATTAATGTTTCACATTTATCACTTGCCTAAGCTGACACAGTTCATTTTCTATATATTTATAACTAATAGGGTTGTTAAAAAATGTGTTACTAAGATGGACATATTGACATTATAACTATATGTCACAATAATTTTATCCCTAAAATTTTATTGAGATTGGTGAGGCTTTTTGCATACAGAATTATTCATATTTGTAACTTCAGATACTGATAGAGCCCATGCATAGAGCATACGGTATGAAAAAATGTACCTATTTACAGGTATAAAGCTGATGATATCCAGACCACTCTAAATAGAATAGGAAGGAAAATTGTGATGGGGAGAGCTTGGCAGATTTCTACTGTATCTGAAAAAATCCCGTACAGTTTGTTTTGCTGATATACTGGGAAAGAATGCTAAATGCTAAAATCCTTCCATTTTATTTCTAAAAGCCTTCTATAAAGTATACTCTACTTAGAGTCAGTATATTGGATCTACTGGTGTTTTGCTTCTAACATCTGCTTTTATGGAATTATTTTTACCTTAACAAGTATCAGTGGCTGCCACTGAGTAGCCTTTTTGTGTACAGTCAATCACAGACAAGAATAAAATTGCATAATAGACCATAATTTCAAGTCTGATCATAGGCTCAGCCTGTATGCTGAGCGATTTCCTTCAAACTAATTGACAAATGCACTGGCACAGGGAGTGATTGTCTGCAGCTGTGTGTCTTTTGTGTCAGAAAGAAAGAAAGGAAAATCTTGAGAAGTACTGAGGTATTTGAGAAATAGAGATAGATGTTCTTCTGGGAATATTTCTATTTAGAATGAAGAACTTGTGGGTTTTTTTTTTTTTTTCTGCGAAAAAACCCCCCCTGCCTGTTCTTTCAGACCTCAAAATAGGTTTTGAAAATGAGCAAGTCTTATAGAAGACTATGTTGCTCTTCTAGCATCATTCCTCCTGACAGCAGGAATAATGGAGACACAGTACACAGCCCAAAATAATAACTTAACACTGGCCTGCCACATTTTCTTCAGGGAGTTGAATGACTTGATCAGCACAATCAGTGTTTAAAACCAAAGTAAAGATATATCCTGCTTTTTCAAACTGTATTGCACATTACAGAAATGGTAGTGTGTTCTGTCTTCCACACACAGATGTAGGTGGGCAAAATGGGATTTTTGCAAGAGGATTTGTGTAACTGGGCTATGCAGATACATCTTGGTAATAGCATGACCCATTCCCAAAGGTTAGATGCAGCCTATTCTTGCTGCTTCTCAATATGCTTCAGTTTTTCCAGTGCAAGGCAGGAAATAGCCCATCTATAGAACACTACATGTAATCAAACACAGGTTTCTTGTTGTGCTTTTATAACTTTTGACCTAAGAAACATTAAAGGGATATTTTAACATAAAAATTGTTTTAAATAAGCTTTCACCTCAGTAAAAGGAATGGATTCATCCTGTCATCATCAATTCAAGTGTTAATTTGCATTTTAATTCATGTGAACACTGGTTTTGTCAAAGCAAATATTTTAAATAATTTTCTTATCTGACATTCATTAAATGATACATGCCCATGAAAGTTTTGGCTTCAGTACATGACATGTGCCAATAGAAATGGGCTCTTTCAGAGAAATTATGAGCTGAACTAGATAAACAGACTGCTATCTGATGTATTTTGATCTATAATAGCAATAAGCTAAAACTTTAGGTTATGAGGCCTCCTTTTAATGCTGAAATTATGTAGCCATGTTACTCTAATAAAAATCCTATAGTTTCTTGAATTTCTAGTGAAATATACTTTGATGTTATAGGCCTGCAGGTCCTGAAATATCTAATTTCATATCGTCTGTGGACCTAGATCTAGCAGAGAGAGACAGAAATAATTATGTTATCTTCTTCAAATTTGCAGACATATTGGTGGAGAACTGGTAAAGTGGCAAGAAACATACACAGTAAATTTGTGACACGGCATAGCTCCACGTGGTCTTCACTAGTTCGTGTTCATATCTGTAATATATACACACTTTGGCTCTGCTTAATGATGATTTAAAAAAACCAAACAAAACGGAAGCCAAGTTGCTTGTACGGTATCTGAAATGTTTCACAACTTTCATCGCATTATTTTCAGATGAGATATACATCGCCATCTATCAGTCTGAGGCCTCCTGTATTTGGCATTTCATTAAAATTTGAAGATTTTAGTTTTTCAGATTTGTAACAGTATTTGAGTCATGTGCTCAGGAAACAGTTTTGGTGGAGTCCCTGCTCAGCAAATTCACATCTAAGCCTGTTTAATAAGTATTTCACTCTCTACTGAAATAACAACATTCTAAGTTTGATGGATATACAGCTAGAGAGATAGACAGACACATAAGTACATACATACAATATATATATATCAACACTTCCATTTTTATACATTTAATACGATTAAGGGGTGATTGTAAATGACTGCATCATGTATAATTTAAAAAGGTCAAAATAATTTATATGTCTTTAGAGAATATACTGAATTCATAGAATTCTGATGTGACATTGAGCTATTGAAATTGTGTTTATTTTTCCAGATAACTAGTAGTTTTATAATCGGAATGGTAGACTATTTTTGGCAATCAATTTGGGCCGCATGTTTTTGCCTGGATAATGTGGCTGCTCAATATTTTCTGTCAGGAACTTAGAGGTATTTAATTTGTGAGCGTGAGTTACTTGTGTGAGAGACAGCAAAAGCGGATGTTAAAAAAAAACAGGAAGATTTTTGTAAAACTCGAGATGGAAAAAATTATCTTTGAAATATGGTAAATCTTCAAGCCTAACTACAGGAACTTTTGAGTAGTTTCTATGACATAGTTGGAAACTACTTTGACAAGCCATCATTTTGTAGTTCTGCTATAAAGGGTTAAATTATACTGTCGGAAAAACAAGCAACTAAGATAGTTTTACTAAAGCTAGTGTAACTGCTTAGGATCTTTAATTAGTACATCTTTAACAGATGTAATTTTGATAAAAGAAATTAACTTGGGCCTGTTACGGTAAATTGCAAATTGCTACAGAAATTCTGTATGTTTTGGAATAAAACACATTTTTCAAGTGTTAAAAAGCAAGAATATCTTAAAATAGTTTCAAAAATATCAACAGTGTGCCTTTCTGAAAACTCTGGGGCTGATATAGGCTGCCAGGGGTGTGAAACGTGTGCAGTTGTGCTTCCTGCAAGGCAAGGATTGCTGTCAGGAGGCTCCAGCTGGACGGTGAGTGGCTGTGGAGCTGGAGACTGAGTCCCACAGCAAGGTGAAGTGACCAACAAGAGCTGAGAGACAGAATTTGACCAGCTTTCTGTCAGTGAGGTAGCAGGCTGAGGAGGAGGTGGGCTGAGGGCTGGAGTGCCTCTCATATAGCCCTGACACCCACCCACACCGAGGCCAAACTGCCTCTCCATTAGGGAATGGGAACCCAGCTCCTGCCAGTAGCTCACTAACACAAATTCACTGAAGGGATGGTACATTTCTGCTTACTTCCACACCACTGTTTCCAAGAGCTGTGAGAGCAGGGTGGTACCATCAGGGCAGAGCCACAGCCAGGGCCTGTGGAGCAGGAGTGCAGCCTTGCAGTGAGGTTGGCATGGCTGGGCCTGTAGCAAGGGACGCAGCAGAGTTCCACCACCAGGTAGATGGCAAATCAGATCATGTCCATACTGAGAATCTTAGACTGGTTTGGGCCCTATGTGGTAGGTAGAGTGGGGTCTTCCTAGGGAAACCAGACAGGGACAGCCAGAGCAGATAATGCACCTGGGACCCTGATAGTGTCTCTTCAGGCCATTTTGCAGAGCAGTCATCCTAAGTCTGCTTTGCTACCACAGTAATTTTACAGTTGAGAGGACAGGTCTCAGGGAGGAGAGATCATGTCCAAAGTTCAAAAGAAGTAACCATTGGGAAGCAGGATGAGGTTAGCATGTAAAGGTGAAGGGCAGACATATGACTACCACAGATCATCAAATAAGCTTCAGTTTTTCTGCTAGTAGAGAACTGTCCATTAGTAAAGCAGGTTAATAGGAAAAATACTCCAGGAAGCATGTAGCCTTAACATTGAGTGCTCCCTGATGAAATGTGATTTTATTTGCATATCATGTGTTTTAAAGCAAATCAGGACATGATTGTAGTAATACTGGGATCCCCAGAAATGAGATGAGGAAAAACAAAAAAAACCCAACACCCTAAATATTGTAAAACCTACATTAGACATGTAAACACTAAGGAAATAAAACCTAGTATATTTCAGTTCTCACGAGCAGCTGGCTTCATTCTCCGTTCAAGGAATGCACTGGCTCTCCTGTATGTAACCATGTACTGACCTAACACAATCCTGAACTATAATATTGTTTATTCCCTGAAGTTTTGGCTGCTCTTATTTGTAATAGCTCTTGTAAAAATTAAAATGGAAACAAGGACTTCCATGTGCGTAGGTAGGTATGTTTTCTATGAGACTTATGTGGTTTTTGTATGAGGTATATATATCATTTTTATCCATATTATATATACATAATACAGATTGTGTAAATATTTATACTTGTTTGTCTTTTGCTGAACAACTAGCAATCTTCATGAGTTTAGAAAGCTCCTTCCTTAGTTAAATATGACTTCAGCCACGTATATCATACATTCGTTTGTGTGAATCTTCAGCTGTCTAACAATGCTTCTAATATCTAGCACATAAGAAAAATGTGTTCATTTTCCTGGAAGACTGGAAATAAGTGTAAGTGTTAAAATAATGGAATATCACTATTGCAGTCTTCACTTTGCAGTCCTCTTTACAGTCTTAAAGCTGTTGCAATAGTCCTACTCGAGGTTTCCTGACCCTCTTCTGAATTTCATTGAACTCATGCAGTCTTTGCAAAAATGCTGGACCGTTCTTCCATAGGACAGGGGTAATGTAGAAGCTGCAAGAGTGTACATTTTATTTTTTAATGTAATGTAATGTAATATTAATACAGAAATCTATAGCATATAGCTGAAAATATGTGGAGTTTAAAGACTTATCCATGTCCAAGCACATTAAAGAATAGTATGTGTCTATTTAAAACGAAGCATGAATTTAGCTTGATTCTGTATCAAGGAAGTAGCAGCTTTGTGCTGACATAAGCAGCCAGTAAATCAGGACAAAAATAGCTAGGAAAATAGCATTTTTAAGAGACTTTTAAAGGAAATGCCAACATAATTGTAGTGTTGGGTTAGCTAGCTATGCATTCCTCCAGCTTTAAAAAGAATTTGGATGTAGTAAAACTGAGTGAATTATTCACAGGAAATAATTCACTGGACAAATTTAGCTTGTGTCTTGGATTAAGAGGCATGCTTCCTAGAACAAAATGAGGTTACTGTGAGAATTGCTGAGTTTAAAATTTGCCTTACTGCAGTACAAGAAAGCAACTGCACATGTGTGCATAGTTCTTGAGGAAAAAGTGATGCTGAGCTTTATGTTTTATATTTGCCGCTATTCTTGGTTTGGATTGCTTGATAGCAAGGAAAAGTCAGGAGGAAACTCTTAACCTGCCTACTTGCTAGATATTAATCAGTGATACATTCTATTGGATTGCATATGTGGAAATAGAAATCCTGGAGATCTATGAAAGAGCTGCCACAGTCGTTCAGAGTCTGTTCAACCCAATATATTATTGTTTCAAATAGTGTCCATAAGCAAAAGAATCCTTCTGAAGAAAGAATTAGGGCAGGCATAGAACGTACTTCTCCCTGGTGTTCTCACAGCTATCTGTAATTCAAATGTCAGGAGCTTTATTAAAATCCATTTTCCTAAGTATGAGGGGGAGTGGGGGGAATCTTGTATCTATTACTTTTTACTATCCATGCAGTGATATGTTCCTCTTTGGCTCAGAATGTGACTGGAAAACATAACTTTGCGATGCTTAAAACCTAGGTACAACTATTTTATACTTGTATATATTATCCCCCCTTTTCAACTAGAGAGATTACTGAGCTGCCTATGCTATAACTTCAACTTTCTTTTCTTTCCTTGAGCTAAGTTACACATCCTGCATCTACTATTTCTCTGACAGAGTTTTGCAGAAAGCCTGTTTTGTCTGATTTGAACTGAGCTCCTACAAGCTTAATATGATGCCTTCTCAGTCTTGCAATGGGAGTTGGTGCCCAATCCGTACTTACCCTTTCTATGACACTGTAGAAAACTGTCATCAGGTAAAAATCTAGCACTTACAAATACTCCTGTATTCCTTTCCATAAACAGTTGTTCAAATAAAAATTTATCATTATTTTTACTTTAAAAGGAAATAAACCAATCGGTAATCTCAATCTTCAAATTTTAGTCAATATTCAAGGTGCATTTTTTTATTACATTCCATTACTGTTAGTTAGAACTAAAGATGTTTATTCCTTGCTAAGGAGAGAAGTAACCTCACCAAGGATGGGGTTTTATAGACATTGTTTATGTTAAATTACTACATCGCTTTCTATGTGTGACTACATCATAAAATCATTTGTTAGGTGTAGGTAATTTACAAATCATCAGAAGCAAGCAAATTACTCTAGCTTAATGACTTCCCACTTATTGCCTGTGTAGACTCTTTTTCTGCTGCGGCTGTGAGTTGGCTTACATTAATGTGCATTAATTTTATTTCACAAGTGCAACGATTGAGGAGGCCTAATGCTGCGAGTTATCATGGCTCAGCAGTGACTGGTAACTTCTTAAGTCATAGTTAACTTTATGGCATATACTTGTCAGTCTGGTGTAAAATATACAGCAGGGCATTTTGCCAGGAAAGCATCATACCAATGCATCGATATCTGCATCGGCAACCTTTTCATCTCAGGATAGTGTTTAAGGTGTTGATTTTCAGCCATACAGATGGAAATGTGTGAAATCATTATCTCAGAGACACTGTCTCACTCCTTGTGTAGACAACAGAGGTTCTGTAGTTTGATTTCCCTTTTTATAGAAAGGAGTTTTTGGCAGGATGCTCAGTGCAAGGGCATCAAGACTCAGGATCTTGCTGTCTCAACTTGGCTCCAATTTGTTGGAATTTGGCAATTTTTTGATGAAAAGACATCTGTTTGAGAGTTCTGTTGGAGAGAGCTGAAGATATTTTTGCTAAGTGATGAAAGAGCTACATGAGTTCCTATGGGACTAGTTATTCTAATGCTGATGAGATTTTATCACATATATATGTCAAGAAAAAAAATCAAGTAAGCAAGTTAGCCAGAGCTTTGTGACAGTGACAGTCTCCAAAGTGGGACTTGGTGTAGTGGTAGTAGGGTAGAAATTAAAATGGAGCTGACTGAACCGTGCTGTTCTCCAGTACTCTTGGGAGCAGAAACTGATTGGAGGGTCTCTTATTCTAATGCAGAACCTTGATACACAAAACTGTGAAGAAAAAGACTGCAACTTGTTCCAGGCTGCTGGAGTTGCTGTGGAAAAATACTTCAAAGGACTTTGCACAGAGTTGTTTAAGGGTTTAATTGGACTTTCAGTAACATGTGCTGATTGGCTTTGTAGAACTGACCTCAGCTTGTAGTCTCCCTAACTCATATTTTTCTTTTCATTTTTTGTTCCTCTTTCATCTTTTGCTTTACTACTTTGCCTTTTTTTGCAATTCCCTTGATCCACTGAAAAACAGGAAATAACAATAAAAAGTTGTGGAACAAGATTTACTGCCATCACATTATATTGTGTTCTACTGCTAGTTTCTCACCTTACATATGTCCTATAGTTGCATTTCTACAATTTAGTTTGTAGAAATTCTGGGCACCAACTGACATTCACTCAGGATTTATAAAGTGCCTACAAATGTATCTTACTTTCACTAAATATAAAGATTAAAATAATAGAACAGTATCTTGCCATAAGCATGCAGGAGCCCCAAGCATCTGAAAAATGTGTTTCTATTTTATTTATTGAAATGGAAAAGATACTTGGAACAGCAGCCCTCTGCCTGTGCCTTTAGAAGTGAGGCATAGTTGTGCTGTAGTAGAGGGCCTTAGAGAATATTTCCACAGTATTCTAGCAGGTGACAAGGATTTTACTTTATCTCCATTTCTGCCTTCCTTTATTTATCCTTTCTGTGCATTTTCCTGTTTTTAATCTGCACTAAACTGATTAGTTGTACTAGGTAAATTATTAATCATAGTTTCTTAGAAAAACGGAAAAGGAAGGAATAATACTTTCTAGTGTGAAAGAGTATAGATGTAGTCTTTTGAGCTAAAAAGATCTGTGTTCTCAAGTAATGTGCTGAGACAAAGAGTAACTGATGACCACAGACAGGTACTGTCACAAGACTTTTTTTCCCAGTCTTAGGGATGCACATTGCAAAGGTCTCTTTATTGAAACTTGCCAAGGAAAGGGCTTTTATAAATGAAAGAAGATTCACATATTTCACACCATCCTTGAGTTAAACTTTGATTATCTTCTTTTTGACCATAGGAAGAATGAGGAGTAAAGAGTACTCAAAGCTGTTGCAGTTGTCACAAACACAATATAAATGCTCAGTAATAAAGCATTAAAGTTTAAATATGTGCATTCTTTTGTCAGAGATCATATATTGTAGGTTATAGCTTTTGTTTGGTGTGCAGCGAAGCAGGATTGTGTGATTCACTACTTTAGGAAGAAAAAGAATTGTCTAATTTATGTCAAAACTAACAAGGAAAATTGTGTTCCACATATAGCAATGTAAAAACAGCTAAAATTTTTTTTGTATTCTTGGCACAGTTCAGTTGGTTTGGTTCTATGTATTGGGACCGCGCCTTCACAGTTTGTTCACAAGGAGGGCCTAAGCTTCTCCGTCGTGCAATGTTTATCTTCTCAGTCTAGAAATTAAAAACCTGTCAAATTGATGACAATGGAGGTTGAAGCTTTGGCACTTTTGGTATGACTTGCCAAAGAGGAAAGACTGATGAATCCCAGGGCTCTGAAGAAATGGCCTGTTGTCATCCTGACAGGGGTGCACTTTTCCTACACACCTGTTCCACGTATTTGTCTCTGAGTTTAACTAGTTTGGATCTGCATTTGCATAAATTTCCCATGGAGTTTGTACAAACATGCTAAATTGTAAACAGGCATGACTGAGATGCATGTACACATTTCTTTCAGTATCCCGATTATATGTATATCAACCTCCTGTGTAAGGGATGAACAGATGTCCAGGAGCAGTACTGTCTTAAACGACATAGAATTTTAGTCACAATCTTCTCCACTTACTTTTACTTATATTCCTTTCACTAACATGGTGAAAAGCTATTCATCCTACTGTATCTAACTCCATTTTGCTAGTGGGCACAATTATTTATCGTACATTTTGTGAAACTCAAAATCTTCAGGATAACAATACTTTATTTGGGAACTATGGCATTTCCATATCATGTTCATTTGATTGAAATGGCTCATTGTACATAAATTTACTAATACAAGTCACTTCAGAGGTGAAGTCTGAAGTTTATTACAGTTACTTGACCACAAATCAGCTAAAAGCCAAGAAGTTGAGTTCCTTGGGAACCTTTGGTCTAAATAAATGCTGAGCTGCCTCTATCATGATACACCAGTGTTTTCTCATGACCACAGCACACAGTCCTTTCTGGGATTTATGTTAGTGCTTTCCTGTTGCAGAAAAAATCCAAATAGAGGAGTTGAGTCAACAGGACTGGAAGAATAAAGAATTATTAATTTCCATGAAGTGATGTAGAACATTTATGTGGTATTTGAAATGGAAATGGCAAAACAGCGAAACTTCTCACAACTAGGAACAAAGATTTTAATTCCACTCATTATTTCCTTCTATGTATGCCTCACCTCTCTGGTCCAATTAGAGCAGCAGGGATAGGTGAAATGGTACATTTTTATTTGTCAGTTCTGTTTCCCTAAATTGCTAGCCTCTGTCAGTGGAGACTTGTTACATTCTGCTTAGTCAGCTTTAACCTACTGCTGCATGGGAGACTATAATTTCTGTCTATACAGTCTCTTATGTCTTTGCACCTGAACTCATTCCATAGCCTGCAACTGTCTGTGTTGTGATTTCATCGTATCAGTTTCTAGGGGAATATGAGTTGCTCAGGACAAATACAATTCCAGCCCTTATACCCAGAACTGAGTACTTTCCTTATGCCATGCTCACAGAAGTGGCATGCCAAAGGAGTAAGACTGTGATTTTTCAAGAAGCCAATTTCCACCACTTGAGTGATTATACTGGAACAAAAAAAGTTCTTATTGTGTATGTGCATGCTTGGAGAAATTATTCCCTTGCATAGCACTTGTTGATCCTTCTGAACAAGAGATTAATACTGTCCAATTGGTTAAATGTAAAACTGAAATTATTGCATGAAGATGTACATCTTAGATATCTGAAAGTCATAATGAAATATTTATATGCTTTTTTAATTCACTCTTTCATTTATACCTTTTTTTCCTACTCAGTACTGTACTTTAAATGTGTGGATTTAAGAATGAGATTTTAATAGTTTAATGGATTCAGATAGATAACCAAGAGAGATTTACAAAAGTACCCAAGTATCTCATGATCCCGATGGGAATCAGATCCTTGTAATGTCTACAGAGATGTTCTTTTTACATGACAATGAAGTCTCACAAAGTTTCTTTCCATCAGACAAGTTTTAATTGTCACGTTACAGATGTGGGAGTAGGAGAGCTGACCCTTTCTTCATGTCAGTTTGGCTACTTCTGAATTTTAGTAACTTGATTATTACTTTTGCATTTCCATCAAAAGTTTAGGCCTCAGGTAAATTTTGTATTCTTCTATTAAGCCAGTATTTATTTAACTTACAGCAGACAAACTTTAAATGATAAGTATTTTCAAAGTATGTATTCTTTGAAAGAAGTCCACAATGTCAGTGTAACTTCACTTCTGATCTCTTGAAAAACATGAGCTGTTAAGAGTGTCACCGTAACAGTGATTATTTGATTATTGAGATGAAATGTCAAAAAATAAAATAATAACTTTTTTCCCCTAAAAAGGCAGCTTGAAATATTAATGAAATTCTGGGTTTATTCCACAGGCTTGAGTTTTGTATTTACACTTTTTATGCTCTGTGCAAGTAAGAAAAGATCTCTTCTAATCTTTAACATGAAAAAATGATGGATTGCAGATAAATGTATTTTTTAAATAAATATATTTAAGAGCAAAATGTTTGTGGATTAGAACTTTCCAGCAATCAAAGTTTGGCTTGCTAGCATTTTTCAAAGTTAGCTCCTCAGGCTTGTGAGAGAGTAGTTTTACTCTTTGCTGTGGAGTGCAAAATGTTGCATTCATACACCCATTTCCCATGTTTGCTTGTGGTTACAATTGTGAGACTGAAATTTTTGGTACCTTGTACACGTTCGGAGGAGACTATACTATACCTGTTGGAAGGGAATTGAAATAAACTTATTTTAGGGAAGAGATGGGGATTTTTAATGATAAACATGAATTATGCTTTCAGTGAGGATTTTCTACTGTCAAAATAAGTACTACTTTATAATTAATTTAAATTGCACTTGTTTATGCTTCTTTTATCAAGCACAGTTGATTCGTAGAGTCAATGCACTTCCTAACCTTTTTTTTTGTTTCCAAACCCAATCGCATTGGCTTTTGTAAGGCTAAAGAGGATTACCTGTTTGTTATGAGGAAATCCTTGGAAATGCACATGTATACATTTTATACATACAAATGTGTATGTGAGCATATCTATATAAATGTATCAAATATTACATATGAAGGTAGTCAAAGCTTAGCATATTAAAAAAGTATATTCTCAATTGATTTAACTATATATTTTGCCACTGACCCAGATAATGTTTATAATTGAATGAGTGTTCTTGGAAAGATGGGAAATGTTCCGTTCCTATTACCTGGAACTACTTTTAGTCTTATAAATCCTCCTTTACTCTCCAAACCACAGTCAAAATAATACGGAAATTCAACTGATTTTTCTGAACAGTTTGAATATACAGCTTGCACAGTTTAGTTATTTCCAGAACACCTTTAAATAGAAATGAAAGCCAGTAATAAGATGTGCTACCAGAGTCTGTGTAACACACTGCGGGGCATAGATATTGCATCCTGCCTGACACTGCATCATGCAATCTTATACTGCATTTTTGTTCATGAAGAGGGTACTTTGTGTTGTGCTTTATTGGTCTGTGGCCTTGTCCCTTGCAGATTAGCCAAATCTGAATTGAAAGTATGAAATATTTACAATATTAATTGCTCAGCAAAACAATGGAAGTTTTCTCATCCATATTCAAATGTTCTTAAAGTGTCTGACAACTTTGGAGTGGTCAGGTAGACTGCTTTTGAAAAATCACAAAAATCCAATTTTAAAGATATTTTTTTAAACTATATCAATACTTTTGAGCTTATGCTTCTGTCAGTCATCGAAAATGCAAAACAATAACATCTTCAACTACAACATTTCTGTGGGAATGGGAAATAAATCTTTAACATGACTGGTTGTTACAATCAATACCTAAGCAATTCAGGTTATAGGTTCCCACTACCTAATTGATATAAATTTTTTTTTGTTTGCTTTATATTGGGTTTTTCTAATTCCTTTTCTTCTTGCCGTTGGAGCTATTGGTTGAAGTGGTCCACTGGGGACACATCTGCTGCTTATACAGTCTCTGTGATTTATATAGATGTAATGAAGTTTTTTCTCCTGTTTCACAGTTCTTCTAGTTGGTCCCCAGTCCAGGGGCTCAACAAGCACCTTAAGGCTCCTTATGAAAAATAGCTCTGCCAGCTGAATGGCAGGAAGCTTCTGAATTTGTCTGCCAGAGTTCCTTGGATGTATAAACCAGTTGCCACAGCTCTAAAAATGACAGGACAGGCGCAGTAGTGGTTTTCTGAACTGAAGGTAGATTCTGGCAGGAGTTATGTACTGCAGATATTTTAGTGAACTCTGAAGAGACCACACTCTAATACAACACTCCCAAACATTTCTGCTAGTGTGTGATTTTCTGTCCATCATTATCTTCTATAGAATTATATCTGTGGGAAGCCACTTTCGATGACTGTGCTTTACTGTGTAACAAGGAATTGTTTTTATCTCGTATTATTTAGTATATTTTGTCTCTAAAGCATACTTTAGTTTCCTGCATTTCATTCTTCTATGCAATGGGGAAGAGCAGATGGGGCACAGAAAGCATATGTGCCCCATGCCTGTTAAAGCTAGTGGAAATCTATTGTGCCAGTTATCAGCCACTTTTAGGCAGCTGCTTAGGTGTGTGTTTTTCGATTCTGAGTTTTCTCTGTGATTTCTAACACCGCCAAGGGGAAACACATGGTTTATATTTATTGGTCACTAACTATTCTGTGATGGATTTCAAAATGGTCTGATGCAGTATTAATACCTTTTCTCTGAAAATAGTACATGCTTTCTGAAATTGAAGAGTAAGCCTCTTGTAGTCACTCTAGTACAAACAGGTCATGAGAAATGCTCACTTTAAAAGATGTTTTGCTCTTGTTCAGTGTTTGTCAGGTTCAACTCCAGCCATGGCTTCCCGGTGGAGATTGGTTTGGATGCCAGCATCCTCCAGCTGAAGGAGGTGGTTGCCCAGCGACAGGGAGTTCCAGCTGACCAGCTGCGGGTGATTTTTGCAGGGAGGGAGCTCAGCAATGACTTGACAGTGCAGGTAAGATCCCCTTTGTAGCTTCGCTTCTGGACTGTTGCCAGCTACACTGCCTCTGCCTCTAATGCTGTCAATCTGACATTCATGCCTGAGATCTAATAGAAGAAATAGTGCCTGGGGATTCCTTGAACTTTACTCCACACTGCTTCATTAATTCTGACCTTCTTAATTATGCATTAAAACAGCAAGCAGGAAGGATAGGGGAAGAGAGAGAATACGAGAGAGCAGGCACGAGAGAGAACTGTGCCTAGTGAATAAATGTTTACTGACTACAGAAGCAAGCCATGCACAATTTCTGTATCTGTTCAATTTCTATCTTACTTATTCCATTTGAATCTTAATGAAGAAGGATGTGAATAAATTGCTCTAAATCAGGTTGCACAGTCATCACGTTTTATAGAATTTGTAACCCAATTGTGACCCCTGGAGGATAGCTACAGGGCTGCTGCTGCTGCTCCATGTGCTGCTATGAGTGTGCTGCTGGAGGGGTGGTTCCAGATCAGAAAGCTCACAGAAGTCTGCTCCAAACCACCAAACTCGTAAACGTGTAAGTATAAGAGGGGAGCAGGGAGCATGAAAGAGCAACTATAAACAGGTAGCTGAATTTCAGCTCCTGAGGGTTTGCTAGCTGTTATCTTCAATAAATGCAGAGGAGTGTTCATCTGTCAGAAATAGTAGAAGTGCTTGGAAAGATAGGTTCAACTTCCTTCTGTTTTCTTTGCTGCCATTACCAGTGCCGCCACGGTTTCTTTATAAATATTCCTGTTTATCCTGTGTGTGGATTTGGCCGTTCACTCAGATAGCCAGGACTTAGCATAAGAACACGTGTTGAAGACATTTGAGGAACTTGGGGAAACCTACTGGCCTTTGCCAGACTGCAAATAGTGCTTTAATGAAATTGCTGTTATGCAGTGGTATCAAAGAACTGCAGATGAAATCTGCAGCAGTACAGGTGATTATATAAAAGATCCCTCACAGGCAGAACTATTTTGGATTAATTGACACTCATATTTCTGAAGTGTTGCTGTGCTGAGAATGGCTGCTGAGCCTGAGTACAGAAAGTCACTACTGTATTTGATGACCTATCACCGTTTCTCCTTGAGTATGATATTTATTGTTTTTCAAAGGCTTTTATAGTTTCAGCACACAAAGGAAGACATAGAAATGTGAGCTGTCAGTTGCATCACCTGTGAACAGTGATATGTATATTCACGGCATAAATGGCAATGTGCTTCACTTATGTGTGAAAGCACATATATGGAAATGTAATAATTTTTTTTTCAAAGTGAATTTTAGAAGTTGTCAGTTGCCAGTTCCTAGATTTGTGTCTCTGTGTAGTTCTGTCAGAAGCTTCTGAACCACTTAGCATTTCCAGGGAGCTGCAGGCCTTGATATTACTGCCATTTTATGTCAGCATGAAACAGAGTTTGAGCCCAGTTTTACACTTGAAACCAAGTTGGTTGTCAGCTACAATACACAGTCTGTTGCCAGGGTAAATTAAAAATTACTTTCCAAATATACAAGCCTGCTGATGACTTCATCCATTCCATTGGAATGTCAGAATTGCCATATGTATTCAAGACTTTTTGTTACTTAGTGAACTGGACCTCGAGTCATTGCTTTGACTTCTCAGCTGTTTCAGATGATATAATCCATATTTCTGTATTTAAGTGTCTTAAATATTGCAATGATTAATATTGTCAGTGGTGTATCAACTGTGATTTAGTTTTGATATTTAATTAAGTGTATTTTACTCCTCTTCTGTGTTTGCAGGGTTTTTTTCTATTATGTATTTGTGTTTGTGTATTTATTCATCGAGGAAATTTGTCAGCACAAGACTAGTTGAAGATTTGAGGTGTTTGAGTCCTTATGATAGGCAATTTGGGGCTTTTTGCACAAGAAGCTAACTGCTAGTAAAACTTGAGTACTAGTTGTGGTGGTTTAACCCTGGCTGGGTGCCAGGTGCCCATCAAGTCGTTGTATCACTCTGCTTCCTAAACTGGATAGGAGAGAGAGGACTATAACTTAAGTTTTGTGAGTCAAGATAAGGACAGGGAGATTGCTCAGCATTTAGCATCATGGGCAAAACAGACGCAACCTGGGGAGAATTGGTTTAATTTATTAACCATCAATGAAAACAGAGTAGGCAAATGAGGAGTAAAAATGTAACCTTAAAACACCTCCTCCCCCTCCTCCCTTCTTCCCAAGTTTCTACCTCCTCCCCTACAGCGGTGCAGGGAGACAAGGAAGGGAGGTTATGGTCAGTTCATCACAGATGCTCTTTGCTACTGCATCTTCTTAGGGAGAGGCCTCCTCACACTTCCCACTGCTACAGTGTGATGTCCCTCACACAGGAGACAGTCCTCCATTAACTTATCCAATGTGGATCCTTCTCATGGGTTACAGTTCTCCTCAAACTGTCTCACTGTGAGTCTTGTCCATGGGGGAGAGAGTTCTTCAGGAACTGACTACTTCAGTGTGGGTCCCCCACAGTGTCGTAAGTCCTTCCAGCAAACCTGGTTCAGCGTGTGCTCCTCTCTCCACTGGTTCCCAGGTTCTGCCCAGATCTTGCTACAACGTGGGCTTCCCACAGGATCACAAAATCCCTTGGGCATCCAACTGCTCCAGTGTTGGGTCCTCCACAGGCTGCAGGTGGATCTGTGCTCCACCATGGACCACCATCCGAACAACCTGCCTCACCAAGGTCTTCACTACAGATCACAGGGGAATGTCTCCTGCAGTACCTATCCATCTGCTGCCCCTCCTTCTCCACTGGCTTTGGTGTCTGCAGAAATGTTTTTCTCACATTCTCACTCCCTTCTGCTGCGCCAATTTTGCCTCTGTGCATCATCAAACATTTTAATCACAGAGGCGTTACTTCCATCACTAATTGGCTCAGCCTTGGTCAGCAGTTGGTCCATCTTAGACTTGACTGGCACTGGCTGTATCAGATACAGGAGAAGCTTCTGGCAACTCTTCAGAGAGCAGTTTGAAGAAGCTACCACTATAGCCCTCCACTACCAAAACCTGGCCACACAAACCCACTACACTAGTGAAATATGAACTGCTGGCATTTATATTGCATCTTTGATTTCAGAGTTAACATCACATACGAGCAAAGTAACTAGCTCTTGTTTTCTAGATCTATGGATTTGCATGCAGAATAAGAAAAATGCAACATAGATATGTACTCAGCTGATGCTTTAATGGTAACATACACTTTCTAGTAAGATAATTTTGCCTTTCCATTTTTTGAAAATTACTTTTGAACTTATTTGCCCAAGATACTGTGCAAAAGCTAGAGGTCAGGAAGGAGACCTGATAGTATTACAGGTAATGAGATTAGAGCAGATATGGGAAAAGCTGTGATAATTTCAGGAGCATGTGGCAGGAATATAGGAAATACTGCAGGATAGCAAACTTTACTGGTTTCACAGCTCACAGAACAACTAGATTTTTGCTTGACAGCTACTTCAGGATCTCAGGCAGCTGATACAAAATTTAACTGGGAATGTGAAAGCTGCATTTGTTTTCCTGTTTGGAGAGAAGGAAAAATCTTTTATGGTAGCTGAAACCTGTGAAAAAGAAATGAAGCGGGAATGGACAAACATTAAAAGAGAAATTATTATAGGAAAGAAAGTGCCAAACTGAGATCTTAAGTAAGTAATTTGATATCAACAACAAAACAACAGCACAAAAAGTTGTAGGAAGGATAGAAATGAAATATGTGTGGAGACATTTAATTTGGTTCCTCAGTTAAGTGTTTTGTCCTTGAAAAAAGATTAGAGACTGACTCAACTGTGCACAGGGGAGATCGGTATCTTAGCTAGTGACTAAGGGGCAAGCAATGAAATTAGAGCCATGATAAGGAAAGATTGAGAATGACTGGATGAAGAATGAGACCTGCAAATTTGGATCTCATAAGAAGGAATTAGAGCAATGAGCTGCTTCCTAAAAGCACAGCAAATGGTGTCACTCTAAGGGTGCTAAGTATTCCAGAGAATGATGAAGAGTTCCTGGCTGATTACAATTCACTTTGGAATGAATAGAAGCAATTAATTAATATATACCCAAAATAGGAGTTCTTTTGGAAGGCTATCATGAGTGTATGAGAACAGTGGTAAGATCTTCTTGCGGCAATCAAAAGGATGAAAGAAAAATAGAAGCGTAACAGAGGAATAAACAGGAGGTAGCTGCATATCAGGAACACTAAAGTGCTGTAATGGGAGATGACTACTTAGAACAATGCTGTCCTTGCCTCCAAGAACCGCAGCATTTGTTAGCAAGCCTTCTACAAGCAAAATACATGACTTCTATTGATACACAATTTTGCTCTATGCCAACAGTTTGAAATGTACTCCTGATAATAGAAGCTGAATTATATTATTACAGGTGTGCCCTTTCTTGGAGAAATCAAAATCCCCGTGTGTGAAGAAGCTCTTTGCAAACAGTTTGTAAAGGCATTCCCTGCCTTGCAGAGCTTACAGTGTAAATGAATAAGGCAGACAAATGATGTGATGGGAATCAGTAGCCTGGCTTGTTCACAGTCAATAGCAAAACAGGACTAAAATTAAGGCTTCTGTTTCCAAGTCCAGTGCTATTTCTTTCTGACAATGAGGTGAATGTAGAAAATACAGTTCTTTGAAACAGAAAAAGACTTAAGCATGTGATTAGTAGCAGGAGTTGTTAGCTTTTGCACAGTGCTCTGATACATCTTCTAAATCAGAGTTAGCCTGCATTGGACTACAGCATAGGCTAGGGCCTTGAGGCAGAGCTGTCACGTGAATTTAGCTTTGACTGCATCCGTTCATATACAAGTGGTTTCCTAAAATTATTTGTGCAGACATTCCATAAACAAATGTGACAAGAGGTATTGTTAAACACTGGGATGTGAGCTGATGAGCAAAACTGAAAATGAGTAAAAAGGAGTGGCTTAACTGGACTAGCAACATAGATGATCACTTTTATAGAGGGCAGAAAAGAGAACTGGTGGTAGAAAATGGTGCTATAAGTAATGTTAGTGTGCTGCGGTTTGACAGTAGGTTGGAAAGAGTACGCTTTGTTGTGGAAGGGTTTCTGAATAGTAAACATGAGAGGTCAATCCAGAGAGCAGCCGATTCTACTGAAAGCACTTTCCAGTGCTATTGTATGAAAAGCTCAAGGACAGAGAGAGCACCTTGTAACAAAGAGTCTCAGTTTCTATCTTTCACATTTTAAATATTTATGAAAATAGGGTATCATTAATACCATTGTTCTCAGTGAACAACTTTTCTAGCAGAAGCAGCTATTTTAACAACAGAACATTGTATTTTGTCAAAGAGAGACCTTGTGTACCTAAATGTATGTGAACTTTCTTACTCTCTAAACACAGCATAGTACAATAGAGCTTTCAGCAGTTCTTTTATTTCAATGTTCAGTTTCTTGAGGATACAAAAGAGAAAGCAGGTGACACAGGACAAAACATATCCCTAACCAGCAAAAACGTCCCCACTTGCTGAACTTTAGTTATAAGCCCATGAGCTCTAAGATTAGAACGAGTCTTTTGACACACCGATAAGCCGAGCCTTTTGTCACGATCCACAGTTTTGTACACAGGATAACAAATCATTCTTAAGACCATCTTTGATATCCAGCGGTTCTGTGTGTTACAGAATGCTTTTGAGACAACATTTGCATATGTTAAAGGCTGTTTGGAGAGATTTGCTCACAGACATCCTGACTGAATCAATCATCCTATGTGGAATTCAAAGAGAGAAAATTATTTTATGTGTGTGTGCTTAAATTGGTATTTTAAGTCAATATTTGATCGACCTGTGGGTCTTTTCTTACTTGCAAACCTGGAAAAGATGTGTATTGTACTTCTTCAAAACCAAAAATCTAGCTGAAGGATATTTAGGTATATAATAGTAATAAAGGAAATCTGGAGGTGCCATCAGTATTGCCAGATAGTGCTGCTCACTCTTGGTTCTTTTGATCGCTGTAGACTCACTGTATGTGACAATAGCAACTCCGTGTGTTGAATAAGCTTTCCGAAGACTTGTAATGGGCCTCGTGGTATTAAGTGCCCATAATGAATATGGGAAGCAGGCATATTTAGTATGAAATTGTCAGGACCTGCTCAGGTCTACAGATTTTCGCTTTTTAATAGGATAACATTTCTGTTAATTGTTCTGGCAGATCAAAATCTAAATGTATTAATAAGTAAGAACTTGAGTGCAGTAACACATTTCTGTCTGCTTTTAAATGCATTGCTGAACTACTCTTTTTGTACTAAATTTTTCCTTGAAGTAAAACACTAAGAAAAAGATTTAACTGTAGCTAAATACGGGATAAATTGTTTTCAAGTGGTTTGGTAAGTCCAGAGCCATGCTGCAGCACCTAGGATGGCCTTGAACTTTGCTGGTACTGTCTGGATTCTTATGACTTTTTTTATGTATTTTAGTTTGTCTGCTGATAGTTGAGGAGAAAGTATGATAGGAAACTTTCTGTGGTGTGCAGTCCCCACAAATTCAATTTCTGTGTTTTGGTACCTAGAGGAATTCAATATTGTTCACAAGATATGGTTTGTGATTCCCTGGAATACGGTTGCTGATGCCAATGTTCTTATGGGAGACTTACTGACTCTGAATGACCTGTGTTGCCCTTTTAGACTCATGTCCAAATTGCTAAATATGTTTCCTTCATTTTGCAGTTTTCTGACAGTTTCAGTAAGTTGGGAGTCTATTGAATTAATTTCCATTCCATCTACGATTGTTATTACTTTTTTATGTGTGAGAACATATTGCAACAGTAGATTAATTCTATTTTTTTTTAAAATTTCATTTCTCTTAGTTAAAATTGAGGCCATTAAGTGCATTTTATGAAATTAATCTCTGAAAACAGTTGTGTTGTGTGACACTGATAGAGAAACCCCAATCCCAGTATGGCAATCCAATGTAGTTCTTCTCAAGACATACATAGTATTTCAGGATTAAAATCTTGACAATGGCACTAATATTAGATGTACTTTTGTTTTCTACCTGAATACTTGCTGCAGTGGTTCAGACCTGACTGGGTGCCAGGTGCCCACCAAGCTGTAATATCACTCCCACTCCTAAACTGGACAGGAGAGAGAAAAATCTAACAAACGGCTTGTGAGTTGAGATAAGGACAGGGAGATCACTCAGCAATTAGCGTCACAGACAAAACAGACTCAACTTGAGAAGAAACTGTTTGATTTATTAATGAACCATCAGAACAGGGAGATGAGAAATAAAACTGAATCTTAAAACACCTCTCCCCACCCCTCCTTCTTCCCAGGACTCTCCTTCCTCCCCCAGCAGTGCAGGGGATGGGGGATGGGGGTTGTGGTCAGTTCATTACAGACAGACTCTGCTGCTGCTTCTTCTCAGGAGGAGGCCTCCTCACACTTCTCACTGCTATAGTGTGGGATCCCTCACACAAGATATAGTCCTCCATGAACTACTCCAGTGTGGGTCCTTCCCATGGGCTACAGTTCTTTACAAACTGCTCCAGCATGGGGCCTCCCACAAGAGCAGCTCCTCATACCTTGCCCCAGTGTGGGTCATCAACCGGGAGAACAGTCCTTCAGATACTGACTGCTCCAGTGTGGGTCCCTCAGAGTATCACAAGTCCTGACAGCAAAACTACTCTGGCATGGGCTCCTCTCTTCCCATGGACTCCCAGGTCCTGCCAGGAAGTTGTTCCAGGATGAGCTTCCCACAGAGTCACAGCTTCCTTCAGGCATTCACCTGCTCTGACGTGGGGTCTTTCACAGGCTGCAGGTGGATCTCTGCTTCACCGTGGATCTCTGCTTCACTGTGGATCTCCATGGACTGCAGGAGGACAGCTGCCTCACCATGATCTTCATCACAGGTCACAGGGGAATCTTTCTTCCAGAGCCTAAGAACCCTCCTCCCCCTCCTTCTCCACTGACCTTGGTGTCTGTGGAGATGTTTTCACATTCTCACTCCCTGTTGCTGCTGCTGTTTAGCAACTGCACAGCAACTTCCCCTTCTCAAATACATTATTCACAGAGATATTATCTCAGTCACTAGTTGGCCAGGCCTTGATCAGCTGTGGGTCCATCTTAGAATTGACTGATATTAGCCCTCTCAGCTAAAGGGGAACCTTCTGGCAGCTCTTTTTTTAAAGAAGCCACCCCTGTAGCCTGCCCACTGCCAAAAACCTGGCCCAGGAAAAAACCTACCACACTTGCATCAGACAGGCATTTGTTGAATCTTTTTCAGTCATCATGGATATACTACTATAAAATATGTTTACAGTGCTGTCTGTTTTTTGATTTGGATCCTGCTTTAGGTTACAGGAGGGAAAATGTGTCAGAAAAAAATTAAAAAAGCTGTTGTTGGAGTGGTGGCAGCGAGTAATAGCTTTCATGAGTCTGTAAATTGTAACAGAAGTCAGCCCACAGCTTTCATTTATCACCTTTCTAAATTGCTCTGGTGAAAAAATGTTTAGCATATTGCACACCATTACCAAAAACATTGAGTTAGTAGATATGCAAGGGTAAGAAGGATATTTCCTTCCTTCTTCCACCCTTCTCCCCAAAAGAAAAGCATGGTATTGACTAGTCCGGTAGACTACATTTATAAGGAGGGATCCATAGAGTCTTTGTATTTTCTAATTCATAACCGAAATAGAACAATAATTGGTAAATTTGCATTGTGTTAAAAAACAAGCAAAAATAGGATTTATTTAACACTTTACACAGCAAAAATACTGGGTTAAGAAATGGGAAATTGGGACAGAGTATCTGTGGCTGATTTTTTGACATTGAAAATTGTGTGTCTGGAAAATACAACTGTAAAGGAAAGGATGGAAACTTCAGTATAGGAAATATATTTTAAAATAGCAGGTAGCCTACCTAATTATGCCTCCTCAGTAGAAAAGTGGAATGGAGTCCTCTGCCATTATAATTTCTTTGCTTTAGTCTTAATTTTATTTATGTAAATTTTTACAGCTCTGATTGAAATGTCATCTGTAATATATTAATATTTGTAATTATCAAAGTCACACAGTTATTTTGTAAACCATTCTGAGTTTTCTTCTTCTTTTGTTTTTGCTTTTGAAGCTGTCCTCCTCATTTTCATTGAAAATGTGGGAGGGAAACTTAAATGCTTCATATCTGATTAGAGATTGCATCACAGATGAACTTTCATACTCTAAGAGGTGCAGAATTATTCCTGTTAGGAATGTCTTTGATGGGGGTGTAGGCAGGAAAGAAGAAATCAAAAGAACAGAAAATGTCCCAAGAGAGGAAAAAACGGTGGTCGTTCAAAAAACATAATGCCAACGCAGACTTTAAAGAGGAAGAACACAATTATTTTAGGAGTTCTTGAAGCAGAAGTAGGTATATCATTCCTTATATATAATTTTATTGAAGCGACCCTCAATGAATTTACAATTTATAAAAACTTCCTTATTAACTCTGAAAGCCTGTGGAAGAAATGGATCTGAAGTGTTTAAAAAAAATAAATCAGTAATAAGCAGAACAACAGAGCCATACAATTTTCTCTCCTCAGTTAGACTAAATAAAGCAGCAAAAGTACCTGTTCCACAGATTAAATTGTTTTCACTTTCTTCATATACAGAGACAATTGTTACTTCAATTTTCAGGTAAAACATTGGCTCCGTTGATTTAATGAAAGTGATGCCATTGACTTTCCATGAGCCAGCATTCTGCTTCTCATTTTCTTTGTCCCTCATTCTCTCCCTTTTCTTTCCCTTTTTCTCTTTCACAGACAGACAAAAAATTCTTACTGTCCTGGGGAAGCTCCTCAGGTACTGTGAAATGCTCTACTTTCCATCCATAGAAGTACAGATGTGACTCCCATTCCTGCTAGGTTCAGTTTCCACTACTGTTCCTGAATGACTTTATCACTGTTTTCCTCACTTGTACTGCTTCATATTAATTTCCCATAGTTCACTTTTCCTGCATCCATTTCTACTTCTTCTAATCAATTCCAGTTATTAGAAATTCTGTTTCTCTCCAAAGTCTATTGTCCTTTGTGCTGTTAAACCAGCTTAGGAAATGAATTTTTCCTTTCTAATCTTTCCCTTTCCCAGCATATGAAATAAAAGGAGGGAGAGGAGGGAGAGAATGAGGAAACTGATTTGTCTTGCAGATCTGCTCTACAATGAGCTGACATTTTCTTCTGCTTCCAGTTTATGTCTCCCATTGGACAATGTGCTTCTCTACCAACTGTTGTCCTCCTTGTTGTCTCATCATCTTGTGTCTAACAAAGACGTTGACATAGCAGCAGGAGTCTATAGAGCTACAGGATAATGTGCAAGTAATGGAGAGGGCATTGTGGGAAATCTGGGAAGAATTGTCTCATCTCAGACAGCCGTGTTCCTGGCAAGAAAACAACCAGTCCCTCCTGTGAGATGTCGAACTTGATGTGTATGTGTGATAATGTATAAAACGTTATCACCTTATTTTAGGTGATTTTGGAAGGGTATGCGAATGTTAGCAAGATTTCACTTCTCATGGAGAGACATGTACATGACCCCACAGTTACTAGTTTTATGGCAGAATCAATATTTTAAAAGATACCAATAATGAAACATCTTTAAACCTAAAAACCATTTCTACTACAGTTTTCCCCTATTAATTATTTGACCTAAAACAGCATGAACACAACGTATAAAAGTTCTGTTGTCGTGTATTTGGTATGCATGATATACCAGGGCTCTGACTTCATGATTTGTTTCTAACACAGCTTATCTTAAATTATCACATAAAATATTTTCACTCTACTACCTTAACATTTTTAACATATAGGTCTATTCCATTGTATCCTTCTCAGTATACAGCATATTGTGAGTACAAAACAGTTAATGTATGCAATTATGTTTAAATCAAAAAATTATCATCGATTTTCCTATTTAACCAACTTCATGTAACCATTGTTCCTGCCTTATTTTCATTACCCTGGCTTTGGGATCTTTATGTACCATTTATCATACAGCAGTTTGTTTATTACTAAAGCTTAAGCACACTTAATTTGAATTGTCTAAGCTTCAGGAAAGGAAGAATCAATCCAAATTTTAAAAATCTTAATGTTTCTATTGTCATAGTTTTAAAGCAAAAGTATCTCAATGACCATATATGGCAATAAATAAATGAAAATCACCAAGTGTATATATGTCATTGGAGACCTTATTCATTGTGAAAATGTTCCTGTTTTCTTTATTAATAATGAAAATTGGAGTGCCTTGTTTCTGAATGTACTAATATGCTCATCTTTGTAATACCAGAATTTTTGTGTAATATTTTGTGTAATTCTTGTTCATATCTTGAAATATCGGCCATGCTGATGTAAATGTTTCAAGACTGAGTAGCAGAGGGCTAGAGAATTTCAGATAAACAGAGTTCAAGTAGACCTGAAAGTTTTGACAGAGAGCGTTATGCTTAAGTATATGGCATTTACATGGCAGGGTTGATGAAACACCTGAGGTTGTCCTACCAGGCAGGAAAGCAAGAGATAAAGTGTAGGTTAAGATATATTAGAGATGACTGCAAAAGCAAGGAAACTCAACTGGATTGAAAAAGCATATGAATTGACAGCAACCACTGATAAGCCCATATTTCAAAAATTTCCAGTAACTAATGGAATGGGAGATGTGTTAACATGATTTGCAATGTAAGGCTACTTGGGGAGAATATAAAGAATATAATTCAAAACCTGACAGCTAAAATAACAGAGATGAACATGTTATTGCCTTCAAAAGAGGTTTGATTATATTACAGAAATGTGCCTTAATTGGTGGACCCACTTAGTGGATCACCAGACCCAAGAGATTCTTTAAGCATATCATCAAATAAAAGACTTGTCTTTTGGAAAATTGTGATCTTTTTAAAAATTAAACAGACTGGAAGTTATTCAGTACATTTTTAAAGAAGCAGAAAGTAAATCCAAACTGAAGAACCCAAATCCATGCAAGTCTGTTGTCTGAGAAACTGATTTAGGAAGTACTTCAGCTCATTTAGCTGACTTGAGCTATGCAGTGAATGCATTACCTACAACAATAAATTGAAAAAAAGATATGAAACTTACACTTGCTCAGCACACTAAATATTACCATTTCAATGAAGGCAGATACTAGGAATTGTGATCCCATAACCCAGCAAGGCAACTGAAGGCTTGTGGAACATATGCAATTCTAAATACAGTATAGGGAACAAGATTTGAGAAGGCTGAACCAGTAGCCATTGATTTGGTGGAATATGTTTTCAACCAGAAATGTTGGCCATATAAGCACTATTCATCCAGATAAGCACTTAGCCTTAGTGTAAATTAGAGCTATGAGTTCTAATTCAAATTTCAGAAGAATGGAGAAACTGGATGCAGTAACATGTAACAGTATTAACACCTACACTATATGCCTGCAATGATTTGTGCACTTGTTTTTCAGAGGACCATTCTATAAATGCCATCCTTTATCGCCTCAGAGGTAATAAAAGCAGCATCCCCAGAAGTGTTCATTTCCGATGGAATTCATTGCTGATCTCATCTATTTAAGTGAATGCAAATGAAAATTCTCGATCCTGTTGCTCTGAAGGATTGATGCCTTTCTGACTGGCGAGCACTGCACAGTGTCAGTCTCTGGAAACAAATGGAGGAAGATTGACACAGAATGGGTTCATACTTCAAGTAGCCACAGGATTTAATCTCCTTGCATCTCTGAATGTATATGTGTCAGTCATAAAGTAGACTGTGAATTACTTCTCTCCTGACATAATTCAAATTTCTCAGAAATGTTATTTTTCTATTAAAAAGAAGGATTGATTTTGCAGTGCCCCTGTGGGCTATAGAAAGTACTGAAAAAAATGCTATCGATAAAGAAATGAAATATATAACTGGAGCGAGAGTTCACTTTGTTCACATTTATGGAAACTTTCATATGTTCTGTTGTTTCACTGCATTAGGAGACATGTTACTTCCATTGTAAAGTAGTTTAGTGTGATGTATTGTGTATTTATAGTTAAAGCTAAAAATTGAACTTCTCTAGCAGCAGAGAACAGTAATAGCCCTGCAGGATATACAATAGCTCACCATAAGGTTAGTATCTGCAGTTTTAAAGTTGAACTGTACTGGAGACTATCAGTCAACACCGTGCTGCTTACATGAGCGAAGTTGCATTCCAGTTTAGAAAAGAGGATTTGAGAGAGAAATAACCTTTCTTAAAATGAGACAAAGATGAGGTTTGCTTTTAAGGATTGTTTTGTCAATGCCCGCTTTGAAATCTCTTTGTGGAAGTTTTGTTCAGTCCTTTTTAAAATGGCATTGACATACTGACATTTCAAAAAGTGCATACTGGGAATGGCACGTGAGGTCTTGTTGATGAAGAATTGTATCATGCCCTAACTTCATTACACTACAGGGAGGAGGCTGAAGTATGTATTTTAATGTCTCTATAAGTCTGTAATCCGCATAGTTCTGTAACTTATTTTAAAGAAGACTACTTAGATTTTCTTGAGTAAAATGAAATTTAAGGAAATGGCTCATTTGGCTGTGTCATACTGGTAAGTTTCCTATTTTAAGTCATGACGAACTTGTGACATGCACTTGTATCTCTCATAGAGATTTGTTTACGCTAATTAATTTTCATCTTTTTTTCATTGTAACAGTGAGTTATATTAATGTGTATTAATTAATTTCCAGCTTTTGATCCTGGAATGTGAACTTCAAGCTTTAAGCTACAAGAGGCACTACTACCTACTGTTATGGGTTCAAATTCTGACTTATGGTGCAACCTGACAATATTGCTGCTTTTGTATTTTAGTCTACTGATGTGTAGACTATGCTTAGGGTTCTTACTTGTGTAGTCAAGATACACTCACTGTGTAAGAAAAAGTACTCTTTCTGGACACTCTGCTTACTCACTTGTCATCCAAACATTTTTGTTGTTGATCTCAAGTGTGTTTGCTGTGGTCAAGTTTTCCTGCAATACAGAGTTCATGTTGATGTTCTGAGGTCTCATGGACCAGCCTTTTGGAGACTTCCTACCCTGGTGCTGAATGAGTATGAATGAACTAAACTTGCATTCTGTTTTATCAAGCTTCAATTTATAATTGTGGTCTTTACTGGTTTTGTTTGTTCTATACCTCTTTTGCAATTTATTCCACTTCTGCGTAAGATAGGTCAAATGCTGCATGAAAAGCAATTGTTTATCTTTTAAACTGTATGTTCCATGGGAGAATAGAGGTGTTATGTCCCTCCTGCCTACAGATGTCTTCCTTTTTAGTTCAGTGGGAAGATGTGTTTTATCATGCATTAAGTCAGCAGAAAATAACTAAATCTTACTCTCAGTTTATTTTCAGCTGTTAGTTTGGAAACATTAAAACAAGAACTGTAAACTGAAAGCATACATTAATGATAATCAGAAATGTTAGATGCTTTCTTTAGGCAGTAAAGCTGAACACATAATACAGATAAAGGTTGAATCATTGTATGCCCTTGACTTTCTTTCTTAATACAGAGCTAATTATGAAAGTCCTCTGACAACTTAATTTTGATTAATCTCTATGATTAGGATATTTTGGAGGTTGAAAGAAATAGATAACAGAGTTAATTGAACTTCATGAAAAAGATGCTCAAACTCATAGGACCTCTCTTTTTTTCAGTTTGGTACGAGAGTCAATCACTGTACCAAAAATTTCACTTTTATGTCTAGTCACTCGGCACCACATAGTGGACCACTGCTGATTTCCTGCTGTCTGTCAGGACTATTCTGCTGGTGCAGAATATGGTAGCTCAGGATAGTCAGAAAAGGGAGTGCAGAGGTCTAGTCCATGTTCTGTAAATTTGCAAGCAGAACACTCCACTAGATTAGCAGAATATACAAATTAGTTATAAAGTGACAGTATATATAGTGATAAAGTTTCTTCCAGTCCTCTACTTTAGGACAGAAATGTAGGTGCTTTAACTTGGATAAGGAGTGCACTTGGTTTTATTCAATCTGCAGTGTATTCCTGGAGGGCATGAAAAGAGATTTGTTTGGCTGAAAAGAAGTTGCACTCCAGCTGCTACTGGCATTCAATCTGTGGAATCTGACTGAAGTGGTTATGAAACAAAACCCCTCTGAAATGCTCATTTTGTGTATGTTGGGTTCTCACAATCAGTTGTTTGGCTTTGCAGACTTGCTCTTGCTAGGCATCACTACTCACTGACAGAGGCGTAGCCATTTCTCAGTGAGAACTGCTCCTGTGTAGAGTGATTGCTTATCATCTTCAAAATTATCTTTCTCAATAGTTTCTGGACAGCTTTGATAAAAGATTAGATTACTACAGTTTATTCTATGGTAAAAGATATGCTCCAGGACAGATTTGTCATTCTACTGCGTTTCTGAAGTTTGGTCTTTAACTTGCATTCAAAACGTGTGTTGAGTCTACATTCACCAGCTTGTAAAGAAAACAAAGGATAAATTAGTCCATAGTTAAGAATGTAGTACTATATATCTCTTTTCTCTCTTAGTCTGTAATTTATTTGTGGTAGGTGTTAAATTTTGATACACCAGAACTCTGTATCCACTTTCCTGTAGTTGTTATGCTTTTTGTGTTCTAAGGCCCCACCAAAGAGTTGTGATTTACGAGGTATTAGAGGAAACATCTCATAATTTGTTCCCATATCTTTTGACTCTTCTGACAGATACTAAGAATTAGATAATCTATTAAAAATAATTTGATTTTTGAATGGAAGTTTTGCAAACTTTCCTCATGTTACAAAATTGGAAAAAACAGGGCTTCAAACTATGTCAGGCATAATCCTGTGTTCTGGGTGATAGCTATTATAGAATGGTGTGTGACTGAGTAAAGGTTTTGTTATGATTTTTAGAAAGATATTTCCTAAATATATTTTAATCAACTATGTGTAACTTGCAAAACCAGATGAAATTTCCTACGTTGGTGTGACCTTCTTCAAAATACCCATAAGCATTTGTGAAACTTAAATATGAAAGCTAGATTTAAAATCTGTTCTGGAAAAAAATAAACAACAAACATTTTTTTCCTGGCATTTCCAAAAACCCACCTCTGGTTAGTTTTAGAATTCAAAATTACATTTGAACTCTTGGATTTTGTCGCTGTTTCTACATGCCTCAATTCTATTCTTCGGGTCTGCCCTAACTCATGAACACCAAAGATTTCCACTGAGAAATGTTATTATAAAGTGTTGCAGAAAAATACGTTGACAGTATTATATGATAGTGATTTAATTGTAACTGCAGACATGATTGGTTTCAGTTTCATACTACTATTATAGGTGGTAACACTTCATTATTTTCTTTAGAGGATTCCATGCTTTCAAAATGATATATTTATGTTCCCAAACAGTATGTAGAACATAATTTTCTGAGCTTTGTACTGTGTAATTAATTTGCATTTTGAGTTTTAAAGCAATTTAGCAAATTTTGCAACCTTGAGCATTTTATATTCTATATGTCCTGTACCTGTTGTATGTGCAGTATATATATGACTTTCTAGTCTGTCTACCTCCCAGTAGAAAGCCACTGTTTCATTTGCCCTGTCATAGGTGTTTAGGAGATTTGGGAGCAACTTTCATTGCAAGTTACTAATTTACTGTTGTTTTTATTTAAATATTTATCATAACAGCAATACTTTCATATTTTTCTAATTTTGAATAATTTAGGAATGTTGACAAAATACTTTCCAAAGTGGTTGAACATGTACTTATATTTTTGCTGAAGAGTTCCTGTACAACCAAAAAAGAGATTGAGGAGGCCGCTGCCTGACTTGAACACTTGGAATCACATTAACTATAGAAAACCAAAATAACCTAGGAAGAAATTACTGCCTTGTTCATGAATGAACTCTGCTTGCAGACTTGAAGTAGGCAGTAAACAATAACAATTAACAAATTTAAGCAAAAATGTAAAAGAAGTTAATAATTTACTAGTAAATCTGATGCAGGAGATCCCTTTGCAAAACCAAAAAATTTGGATTGAGAACTGCTTTCAGTCAGCATTTCTTAAGGTAATTGTTTTCCTCTCATCTTACTGGAAGTATAAACATAAGAAAAAAATTAGGACAATTAATATTATTCAGAAAATTTTGCAGTTTTGGGTTAAGGCTTCTTATGGTTCTGGTAATATCAAGCTTAGTTGTTTCAGTTTGGATTCTTTTCATGTTTAAGAAACTTTTGGTGTTGTAATTCTAGATGAGCAGGAAAAACAAAACCTTCAGGTAGGAGATGCATTGTTTGAAATTGGAAATAATAATTTCCCCATCCTTCCCTTTTATGCTGATTTTCAATTGCTATCAGCTTTGAAGACACGAAGACACAGAATCAAGCTGTAGAATATAATAACCTGCCTTATTCTAAGGTTTGTTGTATAGCTGAGCACGAAATGAATGAAATCTCTGCATTCCCCAGACTTAAGTAACATGGAATTAATCTAGGAACAGCTGTACTTGCTCAAGTATTTTTTGGAAATATGATTTCAACGGGACAGAGCAATTGTTCAAAATAAATGTATCCAGCCACAGAATAGTTTAATATCTGTAATTCTAAGTCCTTAACATCTAAGCCATCAGGCTGCTTATGCTTCTGTCATACCAGAACAGCAGCAGAAAGCCACCATGGCACAGTGGCATCTCCTTCCCATGCTTTGGGAGGCCTGGGAACCACTACATGTACCCCATAGAGATAATTGTTGCTAGAAGTGGAGAGAGGAAAAGCACCTCAAACCATGTCCTGATTTATCTCTGTTTTGTTGATAGAGTGATTGCCTTTGCAAGATGAAGTGTGTAATAGCTGTTGGTATATTTTGCCTCTTAACTACAAGCATAAAATTCAAAATAAATTTTAATGTAATGAATTTTAAATAGCTTCAAGTAGAATTAATCAGGGAAAAAAATGTGTGTTTATTTAGCTTAAAAGGTCATGTCATTTTTTTTTTCCAAATCAGTTGACAGTTTCTGGATGTAAAAAGTGTTACTTTAGACCATTTCAGGGTACTACAAGCTAATAATATTTTAGCATGTTTTGCTGCAATAAGAAGACAGATTTGGTAAATGTGAGGAAAATACTAGTTCAGAAAATAGTGGAATTTATGAAATATAAATGAAATCAGTATGTCTCTGTTGCAAACAAACAAAAATACAATTTGTTGCTACATGTTTCTTGCTAGCTCTTTCCTGAAGTAATAAAAGTCAGCTAAATTGACTTTTAAATTGACTTCGGTCACTTGTTCTCTAATCCAGCCACCCTCCACACAAAGAAACTCTTGAGTTACTCATGCTAATTCCTGTCTTCTTTTTCATTATGTGATTTATTGCATTTCAGTTAGTTACTGAGTCATTGAACTTGTTAATTTCAGATAAATATTCTCTCAACTCCACCTTGAGAGAATACTTGCATAATTTAGGCTATTTATTTTACTTCCACAATTTGTGGAGATTTTGTGCTGAAAATGGTGAGTAAATTTTGAACCTCAGTTCATTGACAGGAGCAAATAGGAAGAACACAAGGCCTTTAAGAAGCCTTTTAAGAACCTATAAAATTATATATGTAACTGTGAGAGCTCTTGTTGTAATATTGTGTTCTGAGGCAATATACATACCATAGGTTTTGTCTGGGTGTAATTTTTTCAGATAAACCTTTGTCATTCCATGTGAAAACTTTGCTATTTCTCTTCAGATTAGGATACAGGAGCCTTTGTGTCAAAATATTGCACTGTCGTTTTGGGAACAGCTAAAAAGTTCTGCTCATTCCTTCTTAAAATGTGTGGGTTTTTAATAAAATATCACCCAGTCACTGAACACATCTGGTACTATCTCCACTGGGTATTTCTCTGCAGAAAGAAAAAAATGTCATATTTTCTAAATCCTGCTGCCATGCTTGGGCAGTTAAGCATATCAAGGAAAGAAATGTATACTTTGATATTCATTTATACATGGATGTGATTTCAAATCAGTAGAATTTAATGGGTAGTATACCTATTATAGCCATATGCTAAATTAGGTAGTCTTCTTCCAGTATAAGAACGTGTTACTTTGATTTTGCTTGTCTCACTTTTAAGATGGTTGAAACTTAACTGTAAAATCTTAAAAGCTTGAATAAAATATTCATGTGGAAGTTTTACTGTTAGCTTACTTGGTAGAATATTTCTGAGTAGATAAACTCTCAGACAGTATTATCAAAATTTAAATCCTTGGAGCAAAATACCAAAGCTTGGGATCTGCTGGAAAGACCAAACTAAGCCTTGAATTGAAAGTGATGGGAAAGATAAAAGATAACTGATCTTTTCTGTGATCCCATTCAGACTCTTTTTCTTTGTTACATCCAGGCAACACCCCTACCCCTCCACTCCCTTAAAAAAAAAAATTCCCATGCTGCAGCATTTCTTAAGAAGGTAATAGTAGCTATCTGCTTGTTTCAGACACTTCTGAGGCATATATGTTCACTCTTAAAATATGCTCTCTGCTAATTAAAAATAACTAAAGAAGGATTTTATTTTGATATTCACTAACAGAGAACATTATTCTCTCTCTGTAGTATTAAAATCTAACCTTCTAAATAACTTCTCTAGATAGAAGAAACACCACAAACTAAAAAGGAGCAAAGTAATTTTTTCCCATACCAAACACTGTGGTTAGTTTCAAAACAAATAAAGGCATACATGTGCATACACTCTGCTTCACTGCAAAGTAGTATTCTTCAAACTTCAGTCCTCAGGTCCAGGATGGCAAAACATGAGTTAAATTTTTAGTAAGCTAAACAGGTCCTCTTGTTTTTTTAAGAATATAACTAGACGCAAGAGCTAAAAATAGGTCAAGACAATTTTACTAGGGCTATGCTGGAGGCACTGTGGCCTGCTTCAGTAGAATTAGCTCTCAGAAATTTCCTCACTAAGCTCTCATTTCTAGAGCTTATCTTGTCTCTTCTACCCAGGCCTGTCTTGGCAGATGGTTTCATTCTCTCCTATCCCTCCCACTTCAACCTGGCCAATCCTTAATTGCCATTCTTATGACCTCACCATTCTTCTTGTCTCCAAAGAATGTGGATTTCTGGCAAATGTTTTGCCAGTTTGTCACAATAAATATGTTTTGTTTAGGTAATTATGAAGTTGTGTACTTTTTGATTTAGCATAAACTATCCCTCTTTAGGCAATCATTAGAAATTTTTTTTTACTAAGTGCTAAATGTATTTCTGTGACAATGTTGGCTATTGTGTTAATGCTGTTTGTGTTATATCTAATAGCAGTTATAAAGACTGATTAGGATCAATTACTTCTTAGTTATTGGCAAATGTCAGGAGATAGAAATCTATTCCTTAGCATTCCTCAGTAAAATAAATTCTAATGCAGGCAAAAATGCCATTATCATATAAAGCATTTACAATTTCTGAATATATTTTGAGGAAAAGCCTTTGATGGTATATCTCCTTATTTTTATAATGGCTTCCTCCTTTCATGCAAGATTCTGGCATTACATATAGAATTCTGCAGTTTAGTAACTAGACACACGTTATCTTGCAGGTTGGCGCACACGTATCTTGCTGATTTCAAGGACTAGCCCTTCTACAGTATGACTCCAACATGCAGTGGATGTCACCTGACATCTGCACATGTTGAAAACATAGAGTAGCACAGCATAATGTTGTCTTCAGCTACCAGCTGACTATCCTGTGTTAAGTGAGAGGAAAAAGTGTACTACAAGGTACTACAGGTATGAGCTATAGGAAGGCTGCCAATGAGTAAAATTTCAGCTTCAGAAACAGAGGATGAAGAAACAGACACTAGAAAATTGCCACAGTCTACTTTCCAGACTATTCCAATTTAAATTGTTCTGGTTCTCCACTTTATTCTGTAGTTCAGAGAATTCTGGTTATTTGACCTAGAATACATTTCTTCTCTCTTTCAGCCAAAGAAAGCCAAGTTGCACATTATCATGTTTGTGAGCTGCCAGAGTCCTCCATCGATTTTAAGAACATTAGTAATGCAATGTTTTGTTTTGTCTTTCCCAACTGACTCGCATTAATTTGAACTTAAAAAAAAATATATATGAGTGTTTTCCTAGGAAGAGTTACTCTAGGAGATAAGATGATATTCAAGCCACTTACTGAGTCACCTACTTGACAGAATTATCTCAGTTTCTTCTCAACTCTACAGTATTTGTTTTATTCTGGAAGCACCATTATATATACTAAAGATTGCACAGTGATGACAAACCTGCAACTGTAGTCCTCCTTTATTAATGAGGATCCCTTTTCTGTCTTTACTGCTATGCCTTTCCATGCAAATTAGCTGCCCCCATTGTCTGTTGTCTGACACATTTCAAACAGAAATTGATTTTGAAACTGTTGCTTGTCCTGAGCTTTTGCCTGCACTGTCCATGCAAGTTTTATGAACAATTTACCACACAATTTAACCCTCTTTTCTTCATTAACAAACTCTTTAAACCAACAACCATTTGGGGACCGACTCCTGAATTTCTACCTAAACCCGCAATTACCCAGTTAAATAGGCATCATTATGATTACTCTGCCTTGCCTTCTTTCACAAGCCATTCCCTTCCCTGCCTCTTTCCAAGAATTTCTCATGAGAGTCTACTTTACTAGCAGGTCCTCATATGAGTACCTCCTACAAAAGTGCTACACAACAGCTACTGCTAGGAGAAGGAAAAGTGACTAAAGCCCCATAAAAAAGTGACTGTCATTTTCTTGAAGTTTGGAAGTTTACAAATGGCAACCCTGTGCATCAGGAGGACACCTACCTGAGAAAGAAAATTGATTTGTGCTCTGAACCTATGGAAGATTTACTTCTGAAACCAATAGCAGATACACTACATCTATTTAGTGTAAGCCAAAGGTGTGGCATTCATTGGACCTTTCCTAGTATTGCTCTGTCAAAGTGGTGTTCACTGTGTTCAGAGTTATTTTGAACTACTGGGTCATTAATAACAGCCTGGGATGTCACTCTAAGGTCACTTCCCAGGACTCATGTCTGCAACTTAGCCTTGACACCAACAGGAAGAGTTAGTTTTCTCATTCAGTTTTCCTTTTACATATATTTGTAATTCCCTAGAGATTTTGATAAATCTTTTTCTCAGACACTACTCTACTGTGTAGTCTAAAGGAGGATGCAGTTTGAGTGGTGATTCTACTGCCAGCTGACCAAGACATTTTTGGCATCTAGACCCCTGTCTCTTGATGTTAAAAAGCTAAAAGCCCGCCTTCCTCACTGATCCTCTACTTTCATTTTACAGTGCAGGAGCTGGAGGGCTTTAGGAACTAGAAGACTGTTGACAGGCCCCAGTCAGGAGAAGCAAGATTCATAGCAGGGATGTTTCCACTTGGTAAATCTGGATTTTTGATGTAGTGTGTGACACCATTAGTATCCCTCTTCCATATGGAGTTGCTGTTCTGTATTGCTTATCATGGCGACAGCTTCTCCACCACTTCTTACAAGGTATATTAAGCAGCTGTGTCTAGATACTTCCTATACATAGAAAATTTGTTCTTTTTCCACCCTAAGATCTCTTAAGGACTTTTTTGACACCTGTGTGCATTTCTTCACTTGTCTCTGGTAATAAAAGACCCATTACTGCTGTGGGACATTAATCAAGTCCTTAAACCAGTAATGTACCAGCCCTTTGAATCTATGGTTGTGACTTCCTGAAAGATGGTAGAGGAAAGCCATTCCTCCCAGGTGATCTTTCATGTACTGTTTTTTTCCCCCCTTATTTTGTGTTTTAGGACAGAATCTCTAGTACAATCCCCTTTAGAGCCCTAAAGTGTTTAAATTTCAGTTAAGTTTGGAAATTAACTTCCAGCTTTTCATTGCTAAGCTGTATGCTTGCAGAACTGAGATGTACCAGAAAAGCTCTCTTTTCTTTCATTTACAGAAAAATCCCTTCTGGAAGGCTCTCTATTTGTTCACATATGTAATCAAGAGAGCTGGAAAATTAGCACTTTCACCATGAGTGATGGCTCCTTGTCTAAGTGTCTAAAAAATAGTTATAAAGCTCCATAACTTGTTCTGTTTCTTTCTGACCACTTTCCTTGGACCTTAGGCAGAAGGCTTACTATTTTTTGCAGAATATCACTTTCCCTGAGAGCTGCAGAGCTGGTACTGAGGTCTTTACACTCAGGAAAGTCTAAAGCAGCCAAAGGTTGAAACATACACTATCCTTTTTTTTCAGTGAAAACTACCCCCAGAGGACAGACACAGCAAGTATTGTTAAAGGAAAAGATGTGTAGAGTAAATAAAAAACCCTCAGACAACTCTCCCCCTCCTCCCACTCTATACAAGTAAAAAAATCTTGTTATTATTTTTCTTAGTCCAGAAAAATATATGACCCCAAACCATTTCACCTTAAAGGTAATCCAAATCTTTCAGTGCTTAAATTTCATATTTAAGGAATTTTTTTCTTTTCTTTTTTTTTTGTCTATGATGGATTTCTTGAGGACAGGAGAGCTTGAATTTATGTAGCCTGATATTCTTAAGGAGCAATTTTCTATTCAATTAAGCAATGTAAAACTATTTTTTATTCTAAGTTTTGTTTTATTATTATTGTTATGGCATAAGGATTTTCAGCATCCTAAGTAAATCAGTTGTGATCTAGAGGAAAAGAATGAAAAAATCCAAAGGTCTTCCTGCTGTTGGAACAAATAAGTAGCAGTGAAATTACAGCAGTTTCCTAATAACTCATCTCTATCAGAATTAAAAAGAAAGTCAACAAATATTTATTTTTTGCAGGTTATCTCTGTAGCAGAGAAAAGAAATGTTTTTTTTTTTCCTCTCATGAGAAGCATATATTCATACAGCTATAAAGTGAGAGACGTTAGAGTAGTTCAGAAGAAATGAAAGGTTGGGCTATGCAGTAATCTTATTTTCATTGATAATATATTTTATTAGATGTGCAGGCTCAGTGAAAGCTGCTCAATTGAGAACTTGTTTTCACTTAAGAAAATGAAATTAGTTTATTTCTCCTTTTACGGTGACATAAATGCATACTCCTTGTAAAAAGAAAATTCAGCCATGCTTTCTTGCTCTTGTAGAGCTGAATTGTATGCATTAAATCCTTGAGTCTGCTCTGGATGGATTAGTTTTGAAACATCCTTACGCTGCTAAATGTAAAATACATGTTTTTATTGGAATATTGCATGAAAAAATCATTGGTTGAAGTAAATTTTAGTGATACTGTGAAGCAGACAATGTAATTGACTTGACAGAACAGAAACGATTGAGTATAAATTTGACAACAGGGAAGCTGTAAGTGTCAAATAGCAAGAAACTGTGTATTCCTGTGTTCATTGTGAACTGCTAGGATACTGCAACCTGATCTGCATGACCATGGACCTAACTTTTAAGATAACACGTGAGGCTGGTCTCACTGGAGCCAATTATGTGTTCAGACTTTTACAGGAATGTTTGCAAGACTGTACAGATCTTTTCTATTCAGTCAGATGAAATTATATGTTAAATGAAATTGCTAAGATTTATTTTAAAGTATAGATTGCTTTTAAACTGTTGCTTTAACTCTTGTCCCTGAGCTTTAATTCTGGTCTCCAAGGCTATAAATTACAGCTTATCTCTGGTGCTTCTTTCTTAGGCTTTTTCTATAAACAGATATTTGCATATAAATGTTTGTTGCATTGTCATATGTAACCTCCTAAAACACTTGTTCATCCATGAAACAAGTGAGACAAAGCATATTCTGTATTTGATCATTGTCTGAGGTGGTTTCTGCCTGGCATATTCCAGGAAGGGCAGAGGAAGGGTATTTTAAGCAAAAAAAAAAAATCCCTTACAGGTACATGCCAATAAGGCTATGACGAATTCCTTTGGTGTCTAAAGCAGTGTTTGTCTGACTTCCATATACTGTGGCCTATGTAAGATTGAAGGAGATCCTGTGGATTCTTCATGGTTACATGGATTTTTTTTGGTTAATCTGTTTCAGACTATTAGTACTGCTTTTAGAAGAGTTTCAGCTGCAGTTTCCAAATTCCTATAAATCAAACTAAGAGAGCTATGGAAAAACTGAATTATAATCATAGGGAAGATGTTTAGAAGTTGCTTTTCAAAACTCACACCTAATTATCATTATTATTTTTAAAGAGAACATTCGTTCTATCAATTTTTTTTTAAATTATTGTTGGCATTTCATATCACAGCAAATTACTTTGTGCCTGAAAGGCAGGAAAGTATTTTATGTACCACATTTGGGTAGAAAATTGCAAGAGCCTCAAAAATCATTGTTCCTGATAATGGACTTCACATGCTGTTCTCTGTGTGAAGACACAGAAAGCAGGTCCATTGCAGGACTGAAGTGACTGTAGAAGGCAACACGATTTATTACATTCATGCCACATGAATCCTCCAGATGGAGGCTACTCTAACAATGTGTGCAGTCTAGTAGAGATTCTTTCATATTGCTGAGCTCTAACTGCATTAGCAGTAGCTTTTGCATTCTGTACTTCACTAACATCGTACATGTCCATATTCTCATAAAAGTCTTCCTCAGCAGGTTGAGGACCGGACACATCTCAGGAACCTTCTAGCCAAGAGGCTGCCTCTGCTATGTATGGGCAGAACAATGATGCCCATACATAGCAGAGCTATGGAGCTGCTTCTGGCTCACTCTTAGAGTCATAGAATCACAGAGTGGTAGGAGTTGGAAAGAACCTCTAAAGATCATGTAGTCCAACTCCCTGCTCAAGTAGGTCACATAGGAACACATCAAGAACGTGTGGGAGTTCATGATAGCACTTAATGAAGTCTGTATCCAGTCTCCTGTGCTTTGGATTTATGTTTTTTTTAATGCAACTTGGAAGATGGTACAATTTATTTTAAAAAAAGAATCAGGATGACTGTGACACAAGATGTGTATAATTTAGTTCTATTTAGAGTTAAAAACCAATGAGTTGTTTAGAAATTGCTGCTGGCTTTGTAAAGACTTAAAAAAATTCCTTCAGAGCAGCTAGCTAGACAGAAAAGAAATAAGCAGCTCAGTGTTCTAAGAGAATCAAAGAACCGAGCTCTTATTTCACATGATTATAGCTTTAGCTATCTACATGATTACTATTCATTCTTAATAAATTTATTTTTTAAAATAAATGTACCTGTGACATGAAAAGTGTCCACAGTAAGACCAAAAAAAGAGAAATCTTGGTTACTTAGATCTGTTCTCTGTCTGAAGGGAAGTGTTTGAAGTAGAACTCAGTGCTGTATATATAATAACAGAAGAACAGTGAGGATTTGTTTTCCAAATGAGAGCCTTTTTATTTACATGTCCATAATGGTTTTTGTATGATAGTGCAGTTAGTCACAACATGATGTAGCATAGCAAGAAGTGATGAGACCAAAGGAACTGCCCCTTTGATATTACATGAGTTATATGGCTTTGAATTTGGAAGAGATTTGTATATTGGGGAAAGCATTAGACTCACTTCTGCAAATAAACAAGCAAATACTGTTTTAAAAACTCATTTAGTTTGAAATAACAATTTTAGCCTGATCATGATTGTTTTAGCCAAAGCTGATTTTTGCTAATAAAAGCATGAAAATCTAAACTAAATATAGTCTCGATTTTCCAAATGACTGACTATGCCATAGGGCTGGAGCCTTTGACATTAGTGCATCTCTCGGGTCAGTTTCTAATTCTTTTTCTATCTTTTATATACACGTATTTTTGTAGATCCAATGCCAGTATAACCCCATTACATCTTAGAAAGACGTCCACTCCTTTTGCAAAAGGCCAGATATTTTTCCATATCAGAATATGCTAAACTTGAAGAATAAGCAGAACATTTCAGTGCTTACCAATTTTCCTTTTTGGTCTTTGTTATACTGCAGTTTGTGCAGATTATCTTGGAAGGTTTTAAGGTCACAAGTAATAATGCTGTGAGTTTGTGAAATGTTTTGAAATACCTTAATTATGATGATGACTTTGTGTTTGCAAAGTATATTCAACTATGTAGATATTAACACCTCCTGCTATTCTTATTAATTGCATTGATGCCGGTCATGTATAAATAATTCATCTCCCTCTTGCTGCATTATTCCTTCAAATCTATGTATGCTTATGTAATTCAAATTTTATTCCAATTTGTGTCAAAGGAATGTAACTTTGGTTGCAAAGTCAAGCACTTGAAAACTGAAAACAGTATTTTTTAGGACTGTCAGTACAACGTTAATTCAGCCCCCTTCTCCTTTCATCTGATGGGCTGAGTGATGTACTGTGATAAAAATAGTATCCAATAGGATAATTAAAATTTGTCTCACAATGCATTGATATGACTGTAGTGAGGGGAGAATTAAGTTTACACAGGCAACTGGGCAAGTCTGGCACTTCCCAACTTGGAGGTGCTTGACTTTGCAACCTCAGTGTGCTTACAAAGTAGGCTATTGCGAAAATTCCTTATTTAAGAGACAGAAGAAGGAAGCTGTGATAGACTGTACTGCAAAGCCCTCATCTCACAGAATCTTTAGGGATGTTGAAGACTTGAATTCCTAAACTAGACAGCTAGCCGCGAGCTACACTGAGTGTATTAGTTTGCTGCTAATCTGAAGGAGGTGACAGTGTATTGATACAGATTTCTTATTGACTAATCAGACTTCAGTCCAGAGGAATGGATTTCTGCTGTGTCGGAGGACTGGAGTAAATGCTGAGTTATAATCAAGTGAAAGTGGGATCATCTAATTGGCAGGTTTAATTAGGTTGTATCTCCACTTACATAATACGTGGTAGGAATATTTTTAATGCATAAAGCAATTAAATGGAAAGCCCAGAGAAATCAGTTTGTCTATCAGTCTAGAGGGACTTTAGAGGCACTTTTAGGCACAAAATGAAGAAAAACACTGTACCCCACTGAACCGAAAAGGAAGTGTAGAAAGAATTCTTAGTAATACTGAAATTTGCATGCCTAAATTACTTCTTCCCCAAATTCACTTAAGTTTCCTGTCCATTCTAAAACTTGGCTCATAATCTGGAAAACTCGTTCACTTCTTGCATACTATGAATATAATGATATTTTTAAAACAAGCTTTATTGCATGAAGAGGAGTTACTTGCTGATTTATAGGTAAAAGAAAGTACAAAGGACACTAATTTCCATCTACATAATAACGAACAAATCAATAGTGCAACTGTTGCATGGTAATTTGCTATTACAGTGGTTACTTTTTCCTGAAGTTTAAAATGATAAATTAAGTTTGAGGTATCAGAAAATGTGTCTCTGAGAGAAAATATGAGTTCTGTATAGATAGCATTGATACATTTACATTCACATAAAAAGAAATTGAAGTATTTATTTATTTATTAGAAGAAAACACAAAGCTATGTACTTCATGTACTCCATGGAAACATCTTGGAGTGTTGAGTGATACAAGATACAGATATCTAAGGAGGTTGATTGGCAGTGGTTCAAAAATATTTTTGAGTTAACTATCACTGTTGTCATTTTCCCCATATGCATCCTCATACTGCTTTCACTTGGCCCAGTATTCTCTTCTGAATTACGTTTTTTAGTTCTGTTCCCATTTTGTTTTCTTTTAAACTAACTAACACACAGATTAATTGGCCAATGAACATGCACTGAGGCTTACTCTGATTTTAGAAAGTTGCAAGAATACTGATGTACGGTAAGAAGTGAATAAAGTCCAAGTACAATCTTGACAAACAGAAGATTATCTCTTCCATCCAGTAGTGGTCTGGACAACAAACTTTTGACAGAAATTGGGAACATTCAAGAGTAAATATGAGAAGTAAGCTAGTGAAGTAGACAGCATTACTACAAGATTCCATGAGTTTCAATAAGGCCAAGTGCCGGGACCTGCACTTGGGCCACAACGACCCCCAACAGCGCTACAGGCTTGAGGAGGAGTGGCTGGAAAGCTGCCAGGCAGAGAGGGACCTGGGAGTGTTGACTGACAGTGACTGAAACATGGGCCAGCCATGTACGCAGGTGGCCAAGAAGGCCAATGGCATCCTGGCCTGTATCAGGAACAGTGTTGTCAGCAGGAGCAGGGAGGTGATCATTCCCCTGTACTCGGCTTCGGTGAGGCCACACCTCAAATACTGTGTCCAGTTTTGGGCCCCTCTCTACAAGAAGGATATTGGGGTGCTGGAGAGGATCCAGAGGTGGGCTACCAAGCTAATAAAGGATTTAGAGCACGTCTCATATGAGCAATGGCTGAAGGATTTGGGGCTGTTTAGCCTGGAGAAAAGAAGGCTCAGTTCTCATGTTTACTCTTGAATGATTTACCTGAAAGGAAGTTGTAGCAAGACAGGGATTGGTTTGTTCTCCCTAGTAACAAGCAATAGAAGAAGAGGAAATGGCCTTAATTTGTGCCAGGGGAGGTTAAGCCTGGATATGAAAAGGAATTTCTTTACTGAAAGGTTTGCCAGGCATTGGAGCAGCCTGCCCAGGGAGGTGGTGGAGTCACCATCCCTGGAGATGTTTAGGAGATAGTTGGATGTTGCACTTAATGAAATGGTCTAGTGGTTGATAGGACTAGCTCAAAGGCTGAACTCTATGACCTTAAAGGTCTCTTCCAGCCAAAACAATTCTATGATTCTATTCTAAGATCAGTTTCAGTAATGACAGTCTTCCATTGCTAGAATGCAACATCCAGTCTTTCAGTTATAAGTCATTAGCAGATTAGAAAAGGGACAATATACTTTTTTTTTTTAAATTTAGAGCATGTCAACATATACATTTTTAATGACTGTTTTTCAGCTTTTGATTTTTTACCAAAAACATTTACCTAGAAGAATTAATTGATTATGACCTTCAATGTTAGAAACAACATTAGATGTTTTTTGTAATACAGTTAACATCCCTGTAGAGATCTTTTTATTTACAGATCTCCTATTGTGCTTTGCAAAGATGTGCAAACATAGCTATGGGATTCAACACCGAAGAGATGTGAATGAGGAGGATATGCAGCTCTGGTGGTGCAAGTACATCCCGTGATAGGGCAGCATATGGGTCAGAGCCAGCAGCATTCGTAGGGATAGGTGAACTGTGAGGAAAGAAGGAAAGGATGGATTAAGACATACCTGTACTTCCCTTTGTCCATAGAAGATCCATATCCAGTAATCCTCATTTTGTACATGAAAAATCAGGACAAAAAGAAGTTGTGAGACTTTCTACTACTGTAAACACAGTGTTCCTTCTGTAACATCACTCATCTCACTTCTAGTATCTGTGCTTTATTTTCTTGCTTTTAGTTTATTTTCTTTTCATCCACAGGCTACTGACTGTGGCCCTTCTATTATCTCTTTTCTGACATAGTATCAGATCAGACAGAATCCAAGACCAAGCACCTGAAAAAACCCTCTTTTTACAGTACAAATTCTACAGTGCATTTTCCATCTGCACACAGACATACAATTAAACACACTTTCATTAAACTTTGTATGCACTGTTTCCCCTGTGGACTTCTCCAAAGTCAATTCCATTTAAAATATGCTAGAATATTTTCTTGTTTCCTTACTCTTTAGATAATTCAAATTAAGACATATTTTGCTGGTAGTATTAAGTGGGAGGGAATTCAGGCAGGACCTGAATCTGAATCTTGCTATTTATGGTTGACTGACACCTGAGCCGTAGAAACAATCAGAGCATATTTATCTGTTACATTCAAACTTCAGATGTTGATTGCAATGTACTCCAGCACAGCAGTAGGCAGCTCAGGCTCTGATTCAGGTGGTGATGGGAGAGCCTGCGTTTCCAGGGTGGCCTGTGGATAGACCTCACTCTCACCAGAAGTTTCATTCTTGACCAGGGAAAACTTTCCCTATGCACAAATTATTGAAACTAGCATGCTTCTACAGTTTCACTTTTAAAAAAACAAATTGACATCCTCTGATAAAATGAGTAGTTGAAAAGTATCTGGGAAGCCTTTTGTAGGCTCTGTTTTCCTCTTTAGCAGACAATAGATACTTGATATTCTGTTATGGTTTTGTAATTTACACTGTTTTATGTGTACTGCTTCAGCAATCAAAGCATTTAGTGATGCTGGATGTTAATATTAATAAAAGACTTTAAATCTTGCTCTTTATTCTATCTTTTTAAAAAAATGTAATTTTTTAGTGGTAGCATCAGGAGCCACTGGGAACGTGGACCCTGAAATATAAAACTGAGATGAAAAATATGTATACTATATCTCTGAGATTAATTTCTCCCAGTGATTTTCATTATAAATGAATTATTTTTCTCTTTAAGAACACATTTGCAATTTAATTTTTCAAGCTATCAAGCATTAGACACTTGATTAGCTTAAACTAAGAGGATTCGAGAAAAATTCCTCAAGCATGTTTTTCAGCTTCAAGTAAGATGTAATAGAATAAAATAGATGTTAATTAAATACCTCTAGTGCTGGATGACACTACCATGTTATACAAAATAATTATGATGCTGCTCTGTCCCCATTAGTATCTCTGACTCTGTCTTACAGAATTTAATTCTCTCTTTTCTCATCTGGCCTTGCAAAATGTAATGCAATGTAATTTCAAAAAATTTTAGCACAAAGGGATAGAAAACTTTGAATAGAAAAAAGCTGTTCAATTCAGCTAGAGATAGAGTAATTACATCTACAGGTAAAGACTGGGAAGTTCCAATAGTCATACTGGTCCACAGGTAGCAGTTACATTTCTTCCAAGCAAAAGGATCCTAAAGGCCTCTGAGCCTCTCTCCAGTAACCTCAGTTGAATGGAAGACATATCAAAACACAGTTCTGCCTCCAGCATAGATTACGAGACCCTGCTGAACTGATGTCAGCATTGGTGGGATTTTTTGGAGTAAGTCATTATTATAGGCCCATTCCCTAAAAGGTACCTATATTGATGAAGAAGGGCCAGTGTGCTTCCCTACTTAAGTTCGCCTGTCATCCAGGCATTTGAAAGTCCTTCTATCAGTGTTTGAAGGACTTAAAATAACTTTCTGTATTTCTTTAGTTTGAACAATTTAGAGTGCTTGTCTAATTGTCTCAGTATAGAAGTGAGAGAGCAGGTGCTGATGACGCAATGAGCTTTCAGGGAAAGTCAGATAAATAAAATAAGAAGGAATTCCAATAAATGCTGCTTGTTTGGCTGAGTCTATAGTCCTTTTTTTTACCTTACTGTTTGCACTGTTATAAGAGCATCTGTTTGTTCAGCCAGTCTGTTGAAGGGAGATATTCAACAGGCATAGAACAATTCGCCTGTGGCTGTGGTACTCAGGGGAGCTTGTGTATGGTGATCATCTCAGAGGCACTGATGGGTCCCATTCGGTTTCTGTTCTGTAGTGTTGCTTTTCTCAAATAATGAGCAGGGAGATAAAGGAGAGATGACTATGCCTGACCACTGCAAAGGAAAATCAAAGCCTTGTTTACTCACTGCCTTTACTTTCATTAGTACAGCTAAATATCCCATAGCATCATGATTTTACAAGTAACATGCATGATATGGGGTTTCCATTCTTATTATGCTTCAGGATTTTTTTTTCATCTTTAAATTCCTGATGTACATTGATAGCCATGAAAGAATATATAGAGCCTGCAATAGTCCATGCTGAATTCTGTCAGAGAATGTTTTTAAGTGAATTATGTCCTGGAGAAAAACAGAAGGGCAAAGCTACAAATTTACCACTTTACTGGCTTTCCCAATTACACCTTCAGGGTGAGTTCCTGATGCACAGTTGTACCTTTACAGTCAAATCCCAGGAGCAAGCTGCCTCTGGCATTTATCACTGACAAACTGATAGCCATAGAAAGTTGGCAGTGTCAGCAACACAAAACATTGCCCATAAGTCTACTACTGTGACCCTTGGACTGGTTAAGAGAAATACTTGCACTGGAAAGATTTACTGATCATTCAGTTTATTTGATTTGCACAGACAGCAGTGGCAGCATTGTATAAACAGGAGGCAGAAGTGAGTAGTTTCCATCTGCTTGCTTATTTACCAGTATAGTGCTGTAATTCATTATAGGCTCCTGAAAAAGCTAAACTTATGTCGCTGCTGAGATTATTTTCTTTGAGAATATGTCAATATATTCTGAAGAGTGACAGAATTAACTCAGTTATACAGCATTAACTTCAAATACCAGATAACAGTATCATATACAACCTCTTGAAAAAACATCCGACTGTAAACTTTGAAGTGGTCTTTAGCCTTTCATTTGGTTCTTTTCAATACTCAACTAGAAGTAATGTCTATTCTAGTAGAGACCTCTTAAAGGGAAGTGCTATTAGCAATTCATTGTGTCTGGGTTTCTTTAATTTTTTTAATGTATGGAAATTAAAAAATTAACATTTATTATAGTTGTTCTACAGTGTTTTCATTTCTTTTTACCCCTAGATCTGCTAGGGCAATTTATTTTATTTTTTATATTCTTCTTTTGTCTTTATACAAGATACACAGAATTTCAAGGTAAAAAAATGTGTTTCATTAACAAGCATGAATACATTGAGAAACTGAAAGTGATATCTTAATACTTCTCTGAAGCTGCAGAGCACAGGGACACTGTAACATGTTTCTGCACAATTTTATTCAAGCTATGTTAGATAAAAAAGACATTTAAAAAGTAATTATTAAGCGTGACATTTCAATTTTTTTTTAAATACAGATAGATATGGAGCACCTATTGATTGACATCTGCATGTAATCCTACTTATCGGATTTAACTAAATCTCTCTTTGAAGTGTTGTTAGACTGAACTGAGATACTTTCATGAAATTTCACATTAGATCATAACAGATTTTTGTAGTTTGTCATCTATTGATTAAAGTGTATAAACTTCAACTCTTTAAAATGTAAATAGAAAAGGGAAAAAATAGAGTCTTTCTCTGAAACTTGCTTTGAGATTAAATCATTCTCTACATGTCCTGAGAGTTAGTTCTTTATTTTGGTTCCTTATAGTGTATACTTTCTGAAGTGCAATGCATCAGAATATTCTTGTGAGCAACTGCTGATAAAATTAGAGTTTAATCAGCATACTGGGCTGGGTTTATAGATTTTTGGCTAGTCTATTTATCTTTCCATGTGCGTTAACATTTTAATTTTTTTTTTTACTTTTCATATCATTTTCTGGTGTTGCATGTTATTTTTTACTTTACTTTCTGTTGATTAGTACATGAATAACTCTTTTGGCACCATCTTTCCAGTACATTTCTGATTCATGATTTGTTTATTTCTCTGCTTTTGCATAAAATTTTGCATTTATAGTGTTTGCCCATCACATATAATTGTAAAGATGGATTTTAGTTGATAAGGCATTAAATCATTACCACCTAATGTGCATTCTGTGTGTCAGTGGAATTAATGTCAGAAATTGTCATTTCATCTAGCACAGTTGGCTTTTAGTGTCTTTATTTTGCTCATCTTTCATTCATTGTCATTTTTAACTCTGCAGTTTTTAACTACCTAGTTGATAATTTAGTCAAAATAAGACTACCATTACTGAACAGAAAATACACCCCAAAATCTCTCCAAGTTTTATGGGTTTATTGGTCTCTTTATGAAACATTTCATTAACCTGGCATTGCAAATTAGAGATGTCAGTTTCTCTACTGGCAAACTATCTGGAAATGTGGTACATTTACTAACAATTGTATTTTGGTAGCTTTTCTGAGTCTCGACTATAAAGGTATGAAAGATATGTTTGCACTTTATTTGGATTACTATGCTAATAGCATGTGGAGCTGTATCCTGTGTCTGGCAAGCTTAAGTGATAGCTGTAATGTCAGTTCTACGTGGGCCAAAGCTTCAGTGTGAGCTGAATAAGCTGTACATTTTCATTGTGATTGTTACATGAGGTAGACACAATTAAAATACATTCAAGGTATGCCTACACGCGTTATCCCTTAGAAAAAAATTCCACCTTGCTGCTCTTTTTGGCAGAAACAATTTCTTTGTATTTGTACCCCCTTCATGTCTCTGTTGAAGCAAGTGGAATAGGCTGCCCAGAGGAGTTGTGGAGGCTCCTTCCTTGGAGGTCTTCAAGACCTGCCTGGACATGTTCCTATGCGACCTGATCTAGGTGAACCTGCTTCTGCAGAGGGATTGGACGAGATAATTTCTAAAGGTCCCTTCCAATCCCTACCATTCTGTGATTCTGTGATTTCTAGTTAGTTTTCTTGTAAAGATTATAGCAGTGCTTGCCTTTTCCTATTTATAGAGGTGAAGGCTAAATCAAGATGTACAGTTTTTCATCTCAGTGTCTCTGAAACTACATCCAACTGGGAGATCAGAGATATGGGGCAGGACAGAGGCCTTAATGCCTTAGACCTGGCTAAAGGCAAATCATACTGAGCTTCACAATGGCTGGAAATTCAGCCACTGCCACAGGCATTTTGTGTCCACCATCTACCTTATCAGTTCTTTGAAGACACTGTAAATCTTAACCAATTTACAAATTTCAATTTTTAATCTCAGAAGGCTTTTGACTGACGCTTCACAGGATGAGATCCATACATCTGATAGGAAGAGTTTAAGCCCTTATTGTGTGAGGTTTCATTAATTCACTATCTCAGTATCTTTTGCCATATATGTCTTTATTAGGTAGTTGAACAAGCGCAAGCACTGCTGCAGCCTCTTAGGCATGGGTGAAGGGCAACTCCTCTGCAAGGGGGTTTGGCCCTGCTGCTCACAGCCTCATCCCAACAGCCTGGTCCACTACTCCACTACATGACAGCTGGGACAGCCCAGTGCACAGAGCCTGATGTTACCCACTCTGTCTGTCCTTCCAGGGGCCTTGTGATTTTTCAGCAGTCTCAAAGGAAGCTTTGTTAGCAGGAGATATAAAACTTTCACTGTACATTCAATAAAGATTGAAGAGGGTACAATGTTTTTGCTAGCTTCCCCACGTGTGCCTGTGCTGTTTCTACATCTTCAAGCTCTCACTGTCATAGATGTGTTGCAAAATTTTCTGATCCTTGCTGCAAATTGGCCCTGAAGTGCCACAACATCCCAGGAGCTTTGTTTTATATCTCATCGGTCAAAAATAAATAGGCCTGATACATCTAGTTATTTTGAACAGTGATGAAATGCAGTAAATAAATGTCACCCTTGATGCTAGTAGAAGTAATGCAAGAATATTTTATAGGCATCTGCTGTATATTCTGAAATGCTACCTAAATTTAAGATAGCTGAAAATGCAAAATACCACATAGGGATTTTTACAGTAAATATACAAGTGAAACAATTCCAAGAAAGGCAATGGAAATGTTACAATATTGTCTGAGTGCTACCATGGCTCAAGTAACAATGTTCAGAACTTCCCTAGATCAGAATTGTTTGTGTGAGTTTTGGTTTCAGTCCACGTTCAGTAATATACTTGTGTGTTTTCTATAGTCTTCCATAGCTACATTAACAAATAATTGAGTGGGATAAGAAGGGAATACTGAGGAACCAGCATTTTTAGTAAATGTGGTTCTGGCATTTTACTTTGGGCTAGATTTAGTCTAGTCCATGGATTGAGATGGTCTATACCACATACATAATTCAAAGCTCTTCAAGGTACTACTCCCGCTTAGGGACTGATGTGCACTTTGTGCACACCTGCTACAGTTTTCTTCACAAGGAATCTAGTTCACATGCACCAAAACTACTCTGGAAACCTGAGCATTGTACTGAAAAAGGAGAACTGGGGTGATTCTTTTCAAAACTACTTTAGTACTCTTAGCTAATATGTGAATGTAAATATAGCTTATAATTTCTGTATATCTAAATGTTTGAAAACTAATAAGGCCCATCTTCTATAACGTAATAAGAGCTGTAGCACTGTATTAGGGTGAGATTGATCTCAAATGATGTATGATCCAAGCACAAGTAAAATTTTGTTCTTTGTTATATAATTGATTCATGATTTAATAATAGAATCAGAGAATCACAGAATGGTAGAGGTTGGAAGGGAAATTTAGAGATCATCTAGTCCAATGCCCCTGCCAAAGCAGGTCACACAGGAACGCTTCCAGGCAGGTTTTGAAGATCTCCAGAGGAGACTCCAGAACCAACCTGGGAAGCCTGTGCCAGGGCTCCCCTCACCCTCACAGTAAAATAGCTTCTCCTTATGTCTAAATGGACTCTCACCCAGGTTGTTCATGAAGATGTTGAACAAGATTGGCTCCAAAATGACCCCTGTGGAACCTGACTGGCCGCAGGTCTCCAACTTGATTCTGTGCCATTGATTACCACCTCTGTCATTCAACCAGCTTTTGATCCACCTTACTGTCTGCTCATCCAGTCCACACTGTCTGAGCTTTCTGATGAGCATGTTATGGGAGACAGTGTCAAAAGCCTTGCTGAAGTCAAGGTAAATGACATCCACTGCTCTCCCCTCATCTAGTCAATCTATAGTTTTGTACTCAGTATCCAGGGGGGATTGGAAGGAATTGGGCTGGCTGCTTGCTTTAATGAAAATATTTTAGAAGAGGAAAAAATAATCTAATGACATATTATTTATGCCTTTTTTTTTCTATATGTATTTTACCAAATGATGGGATCAATGGAAAAGACAGAGACCAATGAAAATATTAACCTTACTTTAGTGTCTACTTCAAAATGTTACACGAAATAAGATAATGCTCTCAGTTAAAACAGCAAGCCTGTTACACTCTATTTTTAAGCAACAAAGACAATAAGCAAGGTAATGCACCTAATCATTACTACATAAGGATAGCAACAGTGATTAAGAAAGATACATCACCAATTGCCCTAATCACAGGAATGGTTCCACTGGCCAGCAGTAAGAAGTTTACTATGTAATAAACAAGGAGCATGTTTTAAGCTACATACTGTATCTACATTAAGCAAGTCAGGTAACACCAGGCTATAAACACTGAGTTTCCAACACCTCTACTTTTGTGTTAGAAGAGTTCCTAGCTCACTTCTTACCTAAGCCAATTACAATTCTTGGGCATGCTTCAGAGGCCATTCCCAATAAACATTGTGAAGGTCATAGAATCACAGAATGGTAGGGGTTGGAAGGGACCTCTATAGATCATCTTGTCCAACCTCCCCACTCAAGCAGGTCCGCCTAGATCAGGTCACACAGGAACACATCCAGGCAGGTTTTAATAACCTCTGGAAAAGGAGACTCCACAACCTCCCTATACTTTACCATCCTAATACTTTACTATCATCCGGACCCACAGTGGTTGGGGAGCCCTGGTTGCAGTGAGGATCAGGAGAGCCTTTCCTAGCAATTCAGAGGTCCTATGCAGTGCATCAAGTCATAAGTGAGGTCTCCAAAGTCGCTACTAGAGGATCCCACTTTTATAAAGTTGAATAAACATATCTTGACATTTCAAATGTGGAAAACATCTGGTTTCATTCTCGTTGAATCCCACTGAAAGACTGGCTAGGGCTCAAGGAGGAATCCAAGGGGGGGCACCTGGACTAGATGCATGGTTTCATTTCTTTAAATAGGGTCTTAACAGGACTGGATATCTGGTTTTGCTTCCCTTTTGAGGAAGAAGTTAGCAAAACCAAAATAACACCAAGGCTAAGTGGCTATATTATTACTCAATTTTGCATTACAACAAAGATTCTATAAATTAAACTATGCACATTAGATACGTTACTGGGTTGTGAGGTTCATCTAGAGGTCAACTCTATTTCAGGGCTTACTGTTCAGGTTCCAGAACTTTAATATGTTATTTTAATTTTAGAGCATAACAAATAGCTGGTCTTTATATGGATTGTATGTCAATCTAAAGTGTATATAGTATTCCAAGTTGTGGTGGTCGAACAGCAAAAAGTAATATGCCATCAATAAGAGAAGAAATTGGGCTTTGAAATAACAGGAACAGAAGCTGACATTAGGAAGAAGCTAGCACACATTTAATATCCTTAAAGAGAAGAGGTTCTTTTCCTTTAAGTCTCTAGAACAGCTGCAAATTTTCCACACCTGTTGAGGATTTAGTAAGTGCAGTAATACATAAATGACTGATAGCTAGATGTTTTCAGCAAAAGAAATGTTTTGGTTCTTTCAAAAGACAGAAAAACTGGCTGATATATCTACTCTGCACTTCTCACCTATGCTTGATAAATAGAGGTTAACAGCAGTTATTGCTTTTAAATGTATCTTTTAAATCTTTGCCATTTTCTACAAATTTATTTTTGTTGATAGAGAGAACAGGATTTTTGGGGGGAAGGGAGCAAAGAAAATATTTTAAAGAATCTGCCTGGTCCTATTGGTAAAACGAGCAAATTTGTGGAACAAATAAAAAGGAGATGGAAGCTGCATTCTGCCCAGTCCTAGCTGATAGAGTGAGGGTTGTCTTGCATACTGTAGGTTGGCAGTTGGCTATCATCATTCCTTTGAAAGTTAAATGGCTTTAAATCAGAGCCTCAGCTTATGTTGGGAGACATTAAAGCCTTTTTCTTTTCCTTTCTTTTTTTCCATCATAAACGTCAGTCATGCAGCTGTTTTCTATTACAAATTTGAGAACTCTTCAGAGAAGGGGTGATTTCCCTCCATGTTAAGGTAATCCTATAAAGGTCACCGTCTAACCAATGTGAGCTTCCAAGATAAGGTACTGAGAATTTTTTTTATTATGTGATCGGATATTTGAGAGCTTTCTTTGAAGTTTGCAATTCCTTTGCCAGCTGGTCCCTAGTTTGCCAAAGCTGACCTAATAACACATGGCTGGTAACTTATGAGCTTGTGTTAATTACAGCAGCAGTGGAACCAGCCTCCTAAGCTTGTTGTCTCTTGGTCAGACATTAGCCTAAAATCTGAGAGGAGAGTTAATTGCTTTGGATGTTTCAAACCTAGCTGTTTGTCTGATGAGTGGACGGCTGCATTTTATGTTTTCTAAGAGGCCAATGGAGTTGCCAGGCTTTGCTAGGATTTATGTTCTCCCATAGCACTTAAGACTCTAAGCCAATAAAGGTGTGGATTTGGCTGTGTTGCATTACTTTCTGAAATGAATTATGTTGGTTTCTCATTTTGTAAAAGAAAGCTCATGTTTTGGTTTTCTGTGGTACTTTTTAACATAAATTGCCACAGACACTATTAGCTGCTCAAAAGCAGTTTGTTATCCTTAATTGATAGTGTTAAGGTACAGTTTTGACTTATTTTGCTGCAAGCAGTCTTGCAAAGTGTTGTACAGCTCTTTATTTTACAATGCGCTTTTATAACTTTTTAGAAATTTTATTCTAAGCAGTTAGCTTAAAAATGAAAAAAGAAAAGCTACTCTGTTCAGTCTTCAAAACAGGCTGTTCATTACATTAGAAGAGTCAGCTCTGAGATTATTCTTGTGCTTTTTATGTTACCTCCATGCGTTTGCTCTTTGTGTGGAAAGACGACTACTACTAGAAGCAGGAAACCGGTTTGACCTCACTGCTGGGCTTGCTGATAGACTCAGCTGAAGCACCATGAGCACTTCCCATTAGACTTAGACTGAAGATTCTGCTTTTCCCAGCTTCTCCCAAATACATTTCACACAAACTACTGAACAGACAGAATAGTAATTACAGCTGTTGGGCACTGTGAGCATACTCTGCCTTGGACCACTGCTGTAATCAAACTGCTCTCTCTTCCTTTTCTGGTCCCCAAGCTGCCCACTGATTCTTCCCTTCAGAGCTCATTCCTTACCTGGGAATTATGAACAAAAATTTCCTTACACCTATTTTTACCCCTGCGAATAAGTGGTTCTGCAAAGGAAGTGGAAATTCATTAAAATGTAACAATTTGAAGAATGAAATTAAAAAGGAACAATTAAGGAATCTTGTAGAATTTCAGCATTACTGCCAGAAACTCCTAGAATATAGGAAAATAAGACTCTTTAATGTCTGATCCTTAACTGAAAATTAGTTTCTGTTTCCATTGTGATAATATTGAGAATATAAAAATTTTTGTCAGAGTTTTATGTTAAAAGATTTTGTGATTCTGTGATTCTGTAATGCTTTGTTATCATCTGTTTCAAAATGAACCAGTGTTCAGATAGACAGACCTAAAAACATAAGCCTAAGTGAAACATGTTCACTAGCTCCTGTTAAGGTGTTAGATTGTATTACTGATCCAAACTAGTTTTTATAGTTGAAGACTGTCAACAAATGAATCGATCTCAGAAAAAAAGTCTTCTAGTCTCCTTCAAGACTGCAACAAATTTCCTGCGTGATCTTATTCTCATTCAACTGAGTTTACTTCATCTAAATAGAATTTTCAAAGTCTTTTCACATGGCCTTTAGTGAGGTGTTAGAGTGGTAAAAGAGGGAGCTGCTGGAAATGCTCATGTCAGATTCTCTACCATGTTGCTTAATGGTAACTATGTCTCTAGAGTCACAAAATGCTCAAAACAGGAGAAATTACTGATTTTACTGACAAAAAAACCAACCCTGTTGAGGCTTGGTGTCTGAAGAAAGATTCAGTATGCTGTGTCTGGGCTTAGTCGATGCCTTTTTGTTGACCTGTAATTTCTTTGAACAGCTGAAATTTTTCTTTCTTTGTGTTTAATTTATGTACTTTGGACATCTGAAAGAGAAGGATTCTTTCATTTTAGGTATATTTCTTTGTGACTCGTTTCCTACTATAATTTGCAGGTAACCAGCACTCTATTGATCCTCAAGGATGGTGTCTCAACTTTTTGGCACATTACCCCATGCCTTCTGCATGTGATCCCTACCTATCTATTCATTAGTTATTACTTAAAGGTGGAAGAAAGAGAAACTTTGCTTATCAAATTGATTTTTACATCAATTCCTTGGTCAAAAAACAGTGTCAAAGATCTTTAAAAGAATTGTGGACAGCAAAACACTTGCCACACTAACAGGAGAAACTTATGTAGACAACCACACAGCTCTGTGCATATGTTTTGAAAATGAACAAGTTGGTCTTTGTCTACCAACTTCTTTTGCATCCTACAATCACTACAAATGCACAGAGCTGCATTCAGTACAATATTGTTTTCAGATGATACATGCAAATTTTTTTTTCCTATCATTAAAAGCATCTGATCTGCAATTGACTCTGCTCAAATGTTGTAAAAAAGATAATTTGATTGTAAATTAGAATTTCCTTACTGTGTATTTTCTTGATCTCAGTGAGCAATTTTTTCTTTCTGCTTTTTAGCTTAGTCAGTGCTCCAGAAACGTAAAACAAAAAAGAAGAGGAAATACTATGAGCTACCATTTATGTTTAAATATATTTCCAGCTGAATCCCAATTATCAAAAGGCCCCATTTGTCTTGAATTTTGGTAACTTCAATAATGTTGAGTCTCGCATTAATGAACTGTATAAATAATTTTCTAGGTATTGCATTAAAATTCATTCAGTGGTGGCATCACAATCTTCTTCTAGGAAATGTATTCAAATACTGCAAGAGTTAACAAGTTTTTAATGTAGTTTAAAAATTGAGATACAGTAATTGAAATAATAATTAAAATTTAAAGGATTGCATGTAAAAAATTGACAGGCATTGATATTCTTATTGAATGCAGCTCCGTAGAATTACATATTCCTGTTTAAGACATAAAATGACAGCTATGTATTTTAAGAAGTAATGAATTGTCTACAAAAGCTAATTTTTAAGAATAAGGTAATTTTTAATAAACTTCTCTGGAACATTTCATGATTAATTTGGGGGATTTTTTTTCCAATCCTTTATTGTTCTCTTATAATACTGTAATATAAGCTTTGGATGTGACTTCATAAATTCATATAGTAACATTATTTCTATATAAAAATGGCACTTAAACTCTAATTCTCTAGTAGTCCTCATTTTAAATCCTTTTCATAGTCTCATGTTCCTTTTGCCTTGAAAGCGGGACTTGGATATTTGACCCTAACTACTCACTTAGGCATGAACAACAGAAGAAAACAGTAGATTTTGCTATAAACCCCTTAATCTGTATATATCTGATCCAAAATTAAATGGGAGTCTTTTCACTGATTGCTGTACAAATATTCAGTCACTATATGCCATCACTTCACCATGAATGGCTAAAAAGGTTAGCTTTGGAATTAAAGAAAGAATGTTCTTTAATGTCTCTAAACAAGTTAAGCATACTTTTTTGACCTTAGATGTAGTAAGTACAAAACCAAGGTATATAGTAAAAATGCAGCCATTTCAAATTGACTGATGTTTACAAGCAATAGTTTCACCACTGTCTGAAGGGCATTCCTACCCAGCTAATAAGATGGATTGTCTTGTTTTACAGCCAACTTCAAAGGTACTGGATGAAATGCCAAAGTTTCTGATGAAAATATTTCAGTTGTGATGAAAGGCTCTTTTTAAATGTTGGACTTTCTTTTCCTCTTCTAATTTTCACTAAAGCTTAAAGCTGTCAAACTATGTCATTCTAAAAGTCGGCATTTATCTGCTTTCTCATGAAGACCAACTTCCATTCATGGAAAAAAGCTTTTAAAAAAATCAGTGAAATGGCTTGTGAGTGAAAAGAGGAAGGATGAAGGATTAATTATTGGTATCAGGATATCTGTCCTACCAGGTGTAGTTTATACTTTGACAGTTACCTTTGTTTATTTTTCATAAGCAAAGGTTAAAAAAATAAAGTTTTATTGTTAAAAAAAAAGGTTTAGATTTTCAAGGTTTGGTTTTTTGTTGTTGTTGTTTTTTTTTTTTCCTTCAACGTGTTTTAGTCTAGTGCCTCCTGAGATCCCTTTTAATTTTCATGGCATCACAGCTTTCTCACTGATCTAAATGGATGTTGACATTTGAAGTTTGTTGATTTACGAAATGTCAGATAATTATAGTGAGAAAATGAATTACATCCTCCTTTTTCCAAATGAATATTAGTATCGTGTACTAACCTGGGATTATGAAAAAGTTAGCTATAACTGGAATGTTATAAAACAGTATTTTATTATGATCCTGTGAGTCTTCTTGTAGTCTTGTAGGGAAAGCTACAGTTTTATATAATTCTTTTCCTTTTGCTTTGTATATGTAAGTACAGCTGCTGGTAATTTTTTCAGGAAACTTTCTCAAAATGCCTTAAAATATATAGTTTTGGAAAAGGTTACGGTGTTCATTGTAGAGAAAATAGTAAGAAACCTGGGCAAGTTAATACTGTTGCAATGATAGACTTTACTATACAAAACATGCTAAATATTATTACTAGTAGTGTTTTCTCTTCCAATTGATTCTTGTACTAACTGTCTTGTTCTGGTCACTCGAGCTCTTTGTTGCATGTGAGTCTGTGGATATAATACCTAACTCAATAGCAATGCTTATTCTTTTTTTTTTTCCACTTTATTTTACTTGGCAAACTATTCTGTGTATTTGTCGTTCTGTAGGATTATTTTCAGTCTTACTCACTAACAGCATTGATTTTATTCTGTATTTTAAAAAGATATATCCATCTCTGACCACACAGTATGCAACTGCAAAGCTGCAGATCAGCCACAGTGATCACCTATCATAGCAGGGTGCAGTAGGCTCTAAGCGTTCAAAATTTCATACTTTTACAAAGATAAATTTCCAAACTGTGGGAAGAATGTAAGTAGAAATTATGGTCCTGTGCTGCTGATGAAGGTATTTACACATATGAACTATGAATCCAAATTGTTTTCTTCCAAATGTCAAAATTCTCTTTTTAAAATTGTAGAGGTAGCATGGACATAAGAACAGCAATGTAATATAGGAGAGCTGGAAAATCACTCTGCCATTTGCTTTTTGGTGACTTTTTGCCATGCCTTGTGTTTTCTTATCGGTCTTCTCTATTGCAGGCTCCTTGTGTCATTTTTTACCTCTGAACAGAGTCTAGTAAAAATTAGCCCAAATTTCAGTTTCGAGCATTGCTGAACTAACAGCAATAATAATTTAAACTAAACTTAATTGGTTAGGCAAAAATGTGGTCAGGTGGATTTTTCAGAAGAGTACAGTAGAAGACCTGGCTCCCATCCAGAGCGCCCTTTCCCAAGTTCGTACTGGAAAGAAAAAGAGCCATTTCCTCCTTAAAGCCTTGGTCTCTTAGCGTCTAAGCTATTTATCACAACTTGTTAGGTAGACAGAGCTCCAGCTGCACCCATCCTGGCTGCCAAAATCTACAGCTTTAAACCTGACAACTTCTACAGTTATTCATAGGTTTGAATTTTTCAATCTGCGACCTTTTGAAAATTTGTGGCAGCATGAAATTCAATTAGTTAGCTATGTAAATGAATAACAGACGAGATCCTAAAGTGCTTGTATTATTCATTTTCACATGAATTTCATAATACTTTTTTTCTTGGAATAGTTGAAGTTGGGATGACTGGAAACATATTTTTTTTCTATGTGGAACAATATTTGAGGTTTAGCGTTTTATATAGAAAATACCTACAATAGGACTTTATATATCACGCACATGATTTCTCCTCAGATGTTTGTGAATTGCAGATACGATGATGATGGATATTATATGCTGACAGAAAAGAGCAAAATTAGTTAAAGATACTTTGAATGAGTAAAATTATTTCTTTTTTTGTTTTCTGTTTCATTTATTAAACATCAGAAAATAAACATAATTTTTGATGATTCCTATTTTGGTACATGCATAAAGTCTTCAAAACATCATTTCAAAAAACACTATCCTTTTTCAAAGATTGAAACCTGAATTTAAACAGAAGGCTCATATATTTTAGAATGTGAGTTCAGTTCTCCAGCCTCTCTTGCTGTGAAACATATGGTAACATAGCAATGAAGTGGCTTTTCAAGAACTAGATGGATATGCTATACTGCAGGATTAAGTAAAACCAGAATGTTATCATTCATCTCATTCTGATAAATTTGATGACATATTAAATGACAACAGTGTCCAGGTACTTCACTGTTGAACATTTTTGCAGGACATGAGGTGACATTGCCTGATGATCATGTGATAGAATCATAGAACGGTAGGGGTTGGAGGGGATCTTTAGAGATCATCTAGTCCAACCCCCCTGCAGAAGCAGGTTCACCTAGATCAGGTCACATAGGAACATGTTCAGGCGGGTCTTGAAGACCTCCAAAGAAGGAGACTCCACAACCCCTCTGGGCAGATAGAATTAGGTATTGAGCACTTTAGGAAAGTTTTGTTATTGCTTACGGCATTATTTTGTTCTTTCAGTAGATTTTATTTATTTATTTTATGTCCTTAAAACTTCAGGAAAATATCTTAGTGGTAAAAAATGTTGAATTGAAATTTCTTTTCCATTTGAATATAAGAATTGACTGTGAAAACACCACCTTTTAAAAAATTTCAAAACATTTTAAGAAACAGCAGATATTTCAAAATTGACAGCCAAACTGCATTTGCTATAGCTCTGCACAAAAATAAAGCAAGTTAAAGGAAAATTAAGTGTAAAGAGACCTGTAAGAACAACTTCGAGATACACTTTTGGATTTTCACATGAACACCAAGAACTAAGAAAAGTTACTACTTATGTCATTGAATTAAGGGAGGATTTTTTGTTTTTCTTTTTTTCCTATATTTGTGTACTGCATTTTAACTGACATTGTACTTGATCATCCATTTGAAACGTTTTAGCATAGTTCTGTGACATGCATACTCATGAAAACAGAAAATATTTCAGTGTGTGGTGGTTTAGCCCTGTCTGCATGCCAGATATCCACCAAGTCATTCTATCACTCCCCTTCCTAAACTGCACAGGAGGAGAGAAATATAACGAGAGGTTTGTGAGGTGAGGTAAGACAGGGAGATCACTCAGCAACTAGTGTCATGGGCAAAACAGACTCAGCTTGGAAAGAAAAGGTTTTATTTATTAATGATCAATCAAAACAAAACAGGAAGGTGAAAAATAAAACCAAATTTTAAAACACCTCACCCCTCCTTCTTCCCAAGACTCTTCTTCCTTTCACCCCAACAGCACAGGGGATAGGAGAGGGGGGTTGCAGACAGTTCATTACAGATGGACTTTGCTGCTGCTTCTTGTCAGAGGGAGGCCTCATCACATTTCCCACTGCTACAGTGTGGAGTCCCTCCCACGGGAGACAGTCCTCCAATGTGAGTCTTTCCCATGGCCCACAGTTCTTCACAAACTGTTCTATCATGGGTCCTTCCCACAGGAGCAGTTCTTCACTCACTGCCCCAATGTGGGTCATCCACCAGGAGAACAATCCTTCATGGACAGACTGCTATGATGTGGGTACCTCACAGGATCACAAGTCCTGACAGAAAAACCTGTTCTGGCTTGGGCTATTCTCTTCTCACAGGCTCCCAGATCCTGCCAGGGTTCCCACAGAGACGCAGCCTCCTTCAGGCATCCACTCGCTCCAGCATGGGGTCCTCCATGGGCTGCGGGTGGATCTCTGCTCCCCGTGGCCCTCCATGGACTGCATGGGCACAACTGCCTCACCATGGTCTGCACCACAGGTCACAGGGGAGCTTTTCTTCCAGGGCCTAAGCATCTCCTTCCCCTCCTTCTCCACTGGCCTTGGTGTCTGTGGAGATGTTGCTCGTACATTCTTACTCCCATCTGCTGCTGCTGTTTAGCAACTGTGCAGCAACTTCTTCCCCTTCTCCAATACGTTATTCACAGAAGTGTTACCTCAGTCACTAAGTGGCCAGGCCTGGGTCAGTTGTGGGATCTATCTTAGAATTGACTGACACTGACCTCCTCACCTACAGAGGAAGCTTCTAGCAGCTCTTTGTTTAAAGAAGCCACTCCTGTAGTCCCCCTGCTACCAAAACCTGGCACAGGCAAAACCACCACACAGTGTTTTACCACTTCATAGAAAATCCAAATCCAAATACTGTAAAATGTAATGGAAAATGTATAATGTGGTGCACCTTAATCATTAAACAGAAGAAAAATTTTAAACTAATTCAGAAAAGAGTATTCTTTGCTATTTCATTCAGAAAGTGACTTTATGCTGAAGCTACAGTCTGATCAGAAGACTAACCAAAACCGGTTTTATACTAATAAAAGGGTGATTTTGTTCTAATTCAACTAATGAATTCTCTATTTCTGAAATTTCTTGCATGTTGTTCTTTCCTTTATCTTACATGACTGTTCATTACATGACTACTTGTCCATTTGAAAGTGCTTATGTCCTTGCTGTTAGTATAGACAATAACCTTAGAGCATGTGCCCAAAATTTACCAGATTGATTGAAGATCCACCTTTTAGCCAGATAAACTACAAAAGAAAATGTCTTTCTACAATTAAGCATGAAAATCCCATTGAAGATTTATAACTTTCCTTGAATAGCAAGTTTCTTGTCTTCATTTGTATATAGTAGATTCAGTTTTGAATAGAGGATTAAGAGTACTTTTGGAGTATGTAACCAAACAACCGATAATCCTTACTATCTTCTTATTTCTATAATAGGCAATTTCTAATCACAGTATTTTGATGTCAGCTCAGTGTCTTCTGACTTAGATTTACTGTCACTTGATAAAATATAACATCTTTAATCAGAAAAATATAATAGAGTTTAATGCAAGCAACCATCTTTTGGAGTAGTAACATCAAACACAAGGGTACCCTATTTCTCTGAAATCAGGGATGAAGACCCAACAAAGCACTGATTTGCACCATTGAGATAACAGTGTGTTCATTTTAAGGCAGGGGAAATAGCAAAATATGGACTGTCTCTTGATAATGTTCGCTATGGCAGTCATTCCTAGCAGACCTGATAATTACATAAATGATTTAATTTTTACTTTATGAACTCTGAAGAAGGCATTATATTGGTCTCAATACTTTCCATTCTTTTTCTCCTTTTTTGTTGAACAATGGGAGGAAAGTGATCCTGAGAAATACAAATAATAGAATTGATACAAAATATTCTTTGTTTTGCATGATGTAGTTTTAAAAATCTGCTTTTATTCCTATTGATTTAGTGCTTGGCTTCATGGGCTATTGAAATATAGCTGAGTCTCGTTGATTCCCTAGTCTTCCAGATTTCATAATTTGATTTAGTTTCCGTATATTTATTTCACATTCAGTAACTTGTTAAGCAGATAGATTTCTGGTTGTAAAACTATTTTTTGAGTAATTTTATGCTTCAACAGTATGAGTCATAAAAGAGACAAGAAACTGTCTTATGGAGAAATTGTGTGACATTAAATGGCTTATACATAGAGATAGGCTTTCTTATGATTTAGAAACTTCATCTATGGTAGCAATTGCACTCAACTGTACTCTATTTCTGTGATGTTTGTACTACTCCTAATCCAATGAAGTAAGATTTCTCATCTAAAATACATTGACCTATTTCTTACTCTTTTTGTACTCGATAATGCCCAGTCTGTACCCCTATACCTCTTATGTTGCATATTAGTTAATATGCATTCCTGTGCAACCTGATCTAGATGGACCTGCTTTAGCAGGGAATTGGGCTTGATGATCTCTAAAGGTCCCTTCCAACCCCTACCATTCTGTGATTCTGTATGATTCTGTGATTAGTCCACATCTGGTAGACCTGGTTCAATTTGTCAGGCATTTTACTGTATATTTCCTTTACTTCATGCTTTATCAACCTAGAATTTTCAAATGTTGGAGGAAAGATTAATTCACCAGTGACTAATATAATAATGAGTTTTCATCATTTTCCTGCACCAGACAATACTGGGATGTATGGCTGCAATTAAGAGAAAATTTTCAAAAGCATTTGACTTTGCCTGTTGTCTGCTTCTACGTATATACAGTATTTCTACAAATTTTACCAGTTTTTCCAGCAGATGCATTCTTTTCTTTTCACAGCAAACTCATTTTAAAGTATAACTAGTATTGATTGGTTCTCAATATCTTCGTATGAAACTTGGAGAAACATAAGCAATATCTTATTCACAAGGAAGCCAAGAAAATTAGAGACATTACAGAAATTTCCAAAGGTCAGACATGGTAGAAGTTAGAACACAGGTACTGAGTATAGCAAGAAAGTTCCCTAAGAGTAAAAACCATTTTAGTACTGAAACAGGCCAAAGTCAAATTGTTGCATTGATTGAAGAGGATAGTTGAGTAGAAGGCATAAAAATATATAGAAGTGCTGCAGTTCTCATTGTAATAAATTCTGCCACGTGATTTGAAATTCAGGTTTTCAGTTGAATGGGTTTACAGTATTGAATTTCCCTTCAGTTTCTAACTGAAATGATTTCAAACAGCCTCCACTATTTATTGGGTAGAAGGGTCATAAATTTAAACAAATCTGTTACAAATGATGCAACAGATGTGAGCAGAGTAGAAATGCCTTAAGAAAGGCATTGTGGCTGTGTTGTAAATACCAAGGTATTGTTTTGCTTCACACTACAACTTTGCCATTAGTGATTATATGCACAATATGAAGCCCAGAAAACGCATTAAACAGCAGTTCCACTTGTCTCTAGTGAAACACTGGATGCACTCAAATTAGCATCTCAGTGCCCATAGATTGGATTTTCTTCTATTGCCTGAATTCCCACTATTATTTTAGGGTCCAAAACAACTGCTACTTGACTGAGTATTCTTGCCTTGCTAGATCTGACCTCAAGTAGGAAGGTAAAGTTCTAAGATAATGAATGGCGTAATTGTGACGAAAAAGAAACCCAGGCTCAAGTACCTTTCCAGCAGCACTTGGAGAAGAAACTGGGTAGTAGACCTTTTATACCAGCTCCTGGTGTCATGTGGATGGATGGGACACTCAGCTCCACATCTGAAAGCAAGATGAAAAAATTTGAGCAATCTTTGTCTGTGACCTAGTATCTTTGGGGTTATTAACTCACAGTTATTGTCAGTGTCTTTATCCTTCCTTCCTGAAAGCATAAAGGACTAAAAAACCCAGAGTGGAATTGTGTTCATTTCAATGCACAGTAAAGTGAGACAGGGCTATAGAAACGTTCTTGATTTTTTTTTAATAACTATATTCAATAGTAGATATAACCTCAGCTTCATTCAGTTTTATTTATCAATATAGTTTTTAATGCATTTATTTAGGAATGTTTCACTATGTTTACATTCCTTTATGGGGTTTTCTCTCCCTGTCTAGCTGTGAAGCTCTGGGTGGAAGTAGTTTCTGATTTGGGAAGCTTTTGTATCGATAAATTAAGATTGTATTTGGACCATAGTATATTTTTCCAAATTCAATCTAAGTAAAAAGTAGATATCTAACTTGAGTGAATTGTCTAGGTTCCATTTGTAATGAATTGAGAATGTTAGATATCTCCAAAAGAAAACATAACTTGCCCATCTTAGAAAACTACCTTAGTGATTTTCCTAGCTCTTTACTACAACACTGAGTTCACTCTGTGTGCTTCAGTGTCCGTCACCTTGTAGTGTGGGAAGGATGGAGCAGAAAATAGAAGCACACAAGCACACATACACAAAAATATTTCTTAGAATCTTGGTTACTTAACCCAGTTATATAGTAACAATATCCATATATATGACTACTAAGTTGGGTCATCAGCAGACGAAATGTTCTTTCTCCATCAAAGAGGGAGGAAAGGAATGCACCTTGCTGTCATTGAAGTTTCAGCATTGATCAGGCACGGCATCCTTAATTGGGGAGACAATAATGAAACAATATTGTATTTCAGCATTTCCTTTCTCCTTGTTGTTTGAGCTATGCCTGTCTTATACCTCCTGTTATTTCTTTTATAGTCTGAATGTGTATGGTATAGTTTATCTGTGTTGGATATATGCTCTTTTGATCTCTCTTCTAGGAGTTAATTCCTAGGGACTGTAATTTGCCATTTGCAATTTTTACTTTAATCTTTTGACCTCTGATACCTTTCTGTGTTTGCACTTTCAAGTCATATGCTATGATCTTGTGCTTATATTCTTGGAGGATTCTGCTACGGAGAAATCTTGTTGGAATTTCACTCTTAAATGAAGCAGAAATTGAGGCAGAATTTTTTTATTTTATTGTTATCTAAATTAGCTAAATATCTTTTTATTTGATGAAATTCCACATTCTTAGTTAATGTTCTAATGGTAAATCTCTTTAAGATAAATTAAAAGACAAGGAAGACTTGTTTCCAGGCTTTTTTTCCCTTTGTTTCTTTGTTTGTTTTTCTGGTATTATATAGCAAGATCATTTTCAAATCCAACTTCAGCAATTCCATGGGTAATGTTCTAGCTAAGATGTTCCCTGTCAACCTCAGCTTCATCAGCTCTTGTGTCTTTACATTTATAGTTTCTATGCCAGAACTGCATAAGGCCATATGACTTAAATTCTCATATGAAAAGTAGCACTGTCTTGACAAGTGAAAATTGGGACCTCAGCTAGTGCTTCTATAAAAAGAGGTGGAATTTACACCAAGAGATACTTTTCTAAAGACTCTTCAGTTTGACTTCAATACTGTAGATGAGTCCTGCTGAGTCTTGTATAAGCATGTGCATCATATCAGGCATACAAAGATCAAGCTGTATGTTAGAAAAGCAGTGACAGTTTTGGTGCTCCTGTTTTCAGTAAGACAACTTCAGTGCTTCAATATTGGTCACCTAGCTTGCATATTTACAAGTGAGAGACACAGGGCAGTAGGCAAGGGCTGAAGCACTGCTAAGCAGTCATCCATGCATTTTCGTTGCTACCATACTCTCTGGAGTAGCTTTGATCTGCTCCAACCTAGCAATCTCCCAGATAGTTCTTAGTAGTGACTTGATTCAACAGTGAATGCTAGAATCTGTTCCCTATAGGTACTTTAGATGCTGCTGTGCTATTCTGAGGGTGAAAATAGTTCTGGCAAGTGAATAAAGCCAGCTGTACTACCAGCTTGAGAATCAGAGGTTAGCCCAATTTATCTACTCTTTCCCTTGTTTAGACTAGTGGCAGTCATATCAAAAGTATCAGAGATTTATTTGGAAGTGATCTAGTTTATCTGTGGGACTTTTTGAGCCTGGTAGCTGTGTACTATATGTAGGATATTAGTCTTGCCCCTTTAGTTTATTGAGACTATCTGGTGTCTCGGTATACCTCACACGTTGCTCTTCAGACCAAATGTCATTCTTTCTCTCTACAGTGTGTTCACTGACCAGAGATTCTTCACTGAGAGGGTTCTCATGTAACATTTTCATATAATAGAAGTTGTTTTGACGTTTATAACTTTTTAGGTTGTACTGAGGTCTCAAAAATGGACATGCAACTTTAGAATTGCTATCGTTATACTATCTGTATTTAGTTCCTATTGAAGTTCCCAAACTTCAGGAATGCAAGATGCAGGATATTCATCTTCCACGTCTCTTTGGAGAATGCATCCATTCTTCCTTCCTGAGGTCTGGTTCCAGTCCAAGAACCTGAAAGATAATACAAGATCTGATGGTTTTTAAAACTTTACTTCTGAACCATGACTGAAAATGAGCTCAAGGAAATGTGAAAATGTCAGGAAATTAAAATGAAAAGCATAGAGGTGTTTAGAAGACAGCAGAAAGCTACCCACATATATTAAGATGCACTACAAAATGTCATCATTGTAGGAAAGTGCTCTCTATTTGATAAACTGAGAATCATTAGTGCTATAAAAAGAAACAATGTGTATTGCATATCCCAGTATGGGGACTGTCAGTATATCTGCAGATACTATATGATTTTAAAGAACTTAAGGATGGATATGTCTGACTGTGGTGATGCAAAGAATAAATTTTCCTATCCTCTGCAACGTGTCCCAACAAAGAATGCTGTGGAAACGTAGAAGCATAGTTGAACAGTGGAATTGGCAGCAAATGTCAAGAAGCCTGAAAGTAGTCTAAAATCTACAAGGATGTGTAATTTTTTTGGAGAGATGAAAAGCAGATTTTTGTCCTTGTATGGGCAAAAAGTATTTGCCTTACTGTGAATTTTGTATGAAATGGATTGCTGCAGAGCTCACAAAATAATATTGCTGAAGATAGGCAGTATGAGTTTTGTTTCAAAGTCTTGGCTTCAGAGCTAAAGCTGGAAGGGGAACTTTTTATAATTTGCCATTTCTAAATATTTCAAGGAAAGAAAGTAATTTTCACCATTAAAATTTCACGTTACTAATCAACTCCTTGGAGGTATTCAAACTTAAAATAAGTAGCAAAAAAGAGAAAGAAAACCAGAAACAATAGTATGAAAACAAAATTAAGTTAAACAGAAGAAAATAAAGATTATACAAAATGCAATTAAGATAGTCCCTTTCAGATAGTCTTAAAGTGTCCAACTTGTTCAGCTTCTTATAATAATAGGTAATAGAAGATGGGAATGCAAAACTTTATGTGTGCTAATAATTTAGAAAGTATTTCTGAAGTGATAACAAGGGAAATTCACAAAAAAGTATGCTTTGAGAGTTAATAGCACATTTTGCTTTTGAGTTGCATCTAATCCAAATCCTGTCCCTGTTGTAACTGCAAAGCCTTTTTCAGCTCCTGCTTTCTGCTCTCAGTGTCACACAGAAATACTTATTTGACAGTATTATGTTAACGTACATTTATAAATTATGAATACACCATGGTTGTTCAAATGGTCAACCATCAAGTAAGGGAAAATGAAATGGTAGAACAGAAACATGCAAAATGCTGTAGTTGTGATGCTTCTTTAAGGTTCCTGAAATGAGAATGTTCATGAAAATTTGACTTTGAAGTCCTTACCACTGAAGCTGTTTTTTTCAGAAGTACTGCCAGGATGAACTGATCTAGTCAGACAAGCTCTTTTAAGACATAATGAAGTATGTAGTATCTTTTTTGCAGCTGTATCAGCTTCCATAGGAGTTAACAAGGGGTTACATAAACAGGAGGTAGAAGCAGACTGGAATAAATTTGGATTCCTTATCAGCTTCTCTCATGTGCAGTACTACTTACAGTCATCAAAATAAACAATTTAGTAGAAGAAAAACATGGAAGACAACTGGTTTTATTTCACAATATTGGCTGGAAATTAAGGAAGTAGATGTGCTTAAATGCACAATACCACTGTAGCTGGGGCTCGCTTTTATTATAAGCATCCCTCTACAGACATATATAACTTTCTGAAAAATTCTTTTAACTGAAGTCAATGTTGTTTATTTTCAGGAAAGGGTTGATTTTTTTTTTTTTTTTCAAGTTTATGAAAAGTGGTTTGATACATGAGTTGTGAGCTTAAAAGGGATACTGTGAGGGTGATGGAGCAGTGGCACAGGCTGCCCAGAGGGATTGTGGAGTCTCCTTCCTTGGAGGTCCTCAAGACTGGCCTGGACATGTTCCTATGTGACCTGATCTAGGTGAACCTGCTTCTGAAGGGGAGTTGGACTAGATGATCCCTAAAGGTCCCTTCCAACCCCTACCATTCTATGATTCTGTGATACCTCATCAGATGAGGCCTTTTTCAATTTTTAAAAATCCAGACTGTAGGATAAATGACTATTCTTAGAATGTTTGGAGTTTTTTTAAAAGTGCTATTGACATGACAAAAAATATTTTTCATACAGTGAAATGCTTTCATTCAGATGCACCAGCAGCATATAGTAAGAGTTAGGGTGGAATGAGTAAGAATATTAGTCTTTTGTCTGTAAGACTGCATGTTAGCAATCTGGAAGAAGAAAACCAGTCAGCTGGACAGAGAGGATATCTGGTAACATTTGCCATATAGTTAAGTATAAAATCCATTTGAAAATACCCACAGTTATTTATTTTAATCCCCTAGTAGGAGAGAAAAAATGGAAATCATGTGGGAAGGTAGGAAATTAAGCCTGAAAATTTGAAATCCAACAGATAAATTCCTCCCCAAAGTAATAAATATGTTAAAAGTAAGTTAACTGAACAAGAACTTCTTTGAAGCTTTAAACTGTGCTTATACTTTCTTTCTGTTCTCCTTTTAACTTGTATTTGAAATTTTTCAGTTTACAGGGAGATTGTAATTGCTTTCTCTGAAGATGCAGCCTGAGGCTGGAGCTTTAAGCTAAGATTTTATTTTCTATGTATTAGCATTCAGGATATTGGAAGAAGAAAAACAGTGTTTTCAAAGTGTATATTCAGTACCACATATTCAGCCCCCTTGCTATCCACCCGTTTGTATAGTGTTAGCTTACTGGCAAGTGATCAATGAAAATCATAGTGCACAAAGAAGGATGGAGTGTTTTTTTACTCTCTTCTACCTGTGGTAGAAGACTTTTTCAGCTTTACTCAGTAAGATAAACAACTAAGTTTTATAGATGTAGGCATACACTAAAACATTTTTTTTCTATTTTTTTTTTGTTCCTGAGAGGAAAGACATTCTAAATATACTGATGACTAGTGTTGCCTGTTCCGTAAAGCTTTATTTTCCACTAATATCTTTAAATGATGCACAAGTTATTGCTTGTCAATCTTATCCCCACTTTCAATTGCACAAAAACCTCTTTTATTAGGTGGTTCAGAAAAGCTTTGTACTTTAGACTGTGAAATGATAGTAATTAAGTGACAAGGAGAAAGTTTATGTTTGTATCTCTAATTTCTACCTTCTTTGTAGAGCAAATACTTAAAATTTAGAGCCTAATTATATACAAATGAAATAATCTGAAGCTTTCTGCAGTCCAAATGGGAATGCACTAAAATATCAATAACTCATTTTATATAGCTAAAGTATCAGACACTACTTATAGAGCATTAAAATAAAACACTTTGAGCAGTTTGTGCTCAGTTTAGCAGTCTGAAGATAGCATTCTGCATTGTTGATTAATAGGCTGGAGTTCAACTGTACAACTTGAAATATATTTCTTTAATAAAAAATGAAATGGTTTGCCTGTAACAAGAAAATCAAAAGCAACAACACTCAATGAAAAACTAAAATAAATATATTCTCTTTAATAAGATCTGAGGGGAAGAGATAGATCTAAAACAAGTGTATAAAGCCTAAAAAGCTAGTTGTGTGTGACTTGCTTGGTTCCAGACCCCTTTCCTTATGTATTTTGTTCTTTACATTTTATTCGCAAATAGGTTCGCAGTTTTTTTTGGTCATTGCTCCATTTGCATAGGGCAGGTACATTCTTCTATATTGCCGTCTCTATTGCCACATTTTGTTCTTATTTTAATGTGTTTTTAAACATTCTATTACCTAAAGGGGCACTGACATATTTTTCATAGCTAAGGGTACATTCAGTGGAGTAGATTCTTCATCAGATGAAGTGTACACCAAGAATACCTTCCCAAAAGAAATTTTCTACCTCATACTTTTCATAGGTTTCATGCAGAAATTACTCTGTAAAGCTTTGTGGCCTGTGATGAATCTGGAGCTAAGCCTGAGAATCATAGTAGTCCCCACTGATTTTAAAAGATGGAACTTCATTTAACAGTTTGACACCTGGTGATATTTTTATCTTTTCTGCTGCATGTTGAATTTGAACTCATAACCTGGAAATAAAGACTCTGTTGTCAAATGTCTGTATCCTGGTATGAAATTAAAAATTTTACTTCAGTTGTTATATGATACATATTAACATGTATAGAGAATGCTACATTTCCCAAATATGTCTTCAGGGGTCTAAGAATAATCAAGTGTAATTTGCTTTTAACTTGAAATACAGATAATAACAACAATGTAGATATAATAGACATTTTAATAGTCACAAAAAATAGTGATGATTAAAAATGAGATAACCTGAATATCTGTATACAAATGTATTTAAATTCACAATATTTTGTAATACTGCTGTGCCAAAGAATTAAAAAAATCGCTAGAGAATGATCCAACTTTTGAAGTTCTGGAATGCTAAAGATTATGTTTAAGAAAACTGGCAAATGCGATTCAGTACCAAATCTGCACCTGCATATATGGTATTATATGATACTTTAACTGCTTTTGTTCAAGTACAGAAATTTGGTTTCATTCTTATTTGATGCTAAGGCATAGTCATATCTTGCAAGTGAGAAATAGTTGGATGAGATTAATACGTTTGTCACTACTTAGAAATAGGTTAATATAAAATGAGAACATACCATAATGAGAATGGTAGAGTCGATAGCTTCTTTTGATCCATGGCAGTTGATTAACAATGTGCTTTTCTTTAAGAGGCTGTTTTGTTTCTGTGAAGAAATTTAAATATATTTATTCTACGATTCTATGATCTTTGTTTTGAAATGGAATTACTGCTGTTTCTAACCATAGGATCAGATGCCATGTGCTTTCTTCTTAAAAACAAAGTAGAGTGTGTGAGAATAATGTAAAAGTAATTAATCATAACTAGAGGAGTAATTTTCCCTTGGAAGTTACTAATTTTACACAATAGGGATGTTTCTTAAGACTGTCAATTTTGTCAAAATTGTCAATGGAAGTCATACAATCAGTAATAGTAGCCAAACCACAGAAATTCAACTTGCAAAAAACATGGAAATTTGGATATCTGATTCCATTTCAGATCTGATAATATTCAAATGTTTTCTTGAAAAAACAGCACAGTATTTGAGCGACAGTTTTACATCTTTGTAACATTTTATATAGTGCCAGAATTGGTCTTTCATATTTTTAATGAATGCCTGAATAGCAACTGTTGTCTCAGTTGAAGAGAGTCAGGCTCACTGTCTTCTTCTGTCTTGTCATGGTTTGGCCCAGCTAGCAAAGAAGCACCATGACAATCGATTGCTCGGTGCCCCAATTCACCCCCACCCTTATTAGGATGGCAGAAGCCCCAGTGAAATAGAAGTAAAAAGACAAGCAAAGTTGTTGTGGATTGAGACAATGGCAAGGAGGGCTCACTGCCAATTACAGTTCCAGGCAAAACAGACTCCAGTACTCGACTTAGAGAGGAAAGTAGGAAGGTTTATTCTACTACCTACAAGAAACAGAACAGAACAAAAGCAAAAAGGGAGTAAGATGGTGAGAAAATTACAACCATTACTTTAAGATCTCCCTCCTCCATCCCTCCTTTCTTTTCGGGTCCAGTTCACTACTTCCAATATCTCTACCACCTCCTCCCTCAGTGGCTCATTGGGGCAGGGAATGGGGGATGTGGTCAGTCTCTCACAGATGGACTCTGCCCCTTCTCGCTTCTCAGATGAGGATGACTCCTTGTATTCTTCCCCTGCTCTAATACAGGATCCCTCCCACGGGACACAGTCCTTTAACAAACCTCTCTGGTGTGGATTGTTCCCAGCAGCTGAGGCTTCTGGCAATACAGGGTCCCTCGCACAGGACACGCTCCTTAGTGAACATCTCTGGTGAGGATTCTTCCACATGGTTGCAGTTCCTGCACGTACAGGGTACCTCCCTCGGGTCATGGCCTCTTCTGGGCATAATTTTAATGAGCTTCTTTGGCATGGGTTCTTCTGCACAGTTACAGCTTGTGTGAAAATTGGGTCCCTCCCACAGGACACACCTCCTCCGACCATAGTTTTAACATGCTTCTTTGGTGTGGGTTCCTCCCCATGGTTACAGCTTCTCTGAATATGGGGTTCCTCACACAGGACACAGCCTCCTCCGGCCATGGTCTTCTGACACGGGGTCTTCTTTAGCAAAATGAATCTCTGCCCTTGATGCAGGGTCTTTAGCAAAATGCAAACAAATCTCAGCTTCACCAATCCTCTCCTTAAAATGCAGGGGAGTCTCTGCTCCAGCACACTTCCTCCCCTCTTCCCTCAATGACCTTTGAGCTCGCATGGCTGTTTGTCTCTCTCTTCCAACTCCTTGCACAGCCAACAGCTGGAAAAGAAGAAGGGACAGAAGAAGGAAGAAACAGGAAGAACCCTCCTCTTCCAGCTTCTTCTTAAAAAGTAATCATAGAGGTATCTAGCTGTCTCAGCCCCAGAACTGGGTCTGGCTCAGACCTGGGGAGAGTTTTGAGCAACTTCTTACAGGAGACATCTTTAAAGCCCCTTCCTCATTACCAGAAATGGCTGTCATGTCATACCATGACATATCTCCTTCTAAATTTTTGAGGATTACACTTCTTCTGTTTACCCAATTCTAAAATTATAGTATGTGTTTTTTATGTCCTCTACTAGTGTATGATCTCAATCTCTCTCTTAAAAAACAAGCCACGTAGGTTGTTAATTGTCATGTTATGATGGTCATCAGAATTATTATTATCATTTCCCAGATGCATTGCCTCTATTCTAATGATTTGGAATAGGAAAACTGTTGTGTGTTCCAGGATTCAACATTTTTCTTTTCTCCTTTATGGACTGCAGGAATGCACTTGAACTTCAGGCTCTAGTTTGACATCAGTATCTGGATCCTAATTTTTGTAATTTGGGGTGGAAAAAAAAGTTTTGTTGCTTAACACATTTTCTAATCTGAGGCACAATCTTACCTATTTTATTTACACATAATTTAATAATATGATTCTGTCATGTCATGATTCTGTGCCACCTGATCTAGGTGAACCTGATTTAGCAGGGGGAGTGGACTTGATGATCTTTATAAGTCCCTTCTAACCCCTACCATTCTATGATTTTGTGAGTCTGTGATAAGAAAAAATTCTTATTCATATCTCACCCAAAGAAAAAATTATCATTTCCAAATAAAAGTCTTGCCTTTAATTTTTTTTTCTTTTCCTCTACTTTCTGAAAATTTGGAGCCATAAATGTGATAATCATATGAAAATTTCATAGTCCAATGGATTATGTATTTTTAATACAATTTTCTTACCAGAAGCTTTACTATTCAATGGTTATCACTTTCCATAATGTATCTCTCAGAACTGTTACACTCTGGCTGTATTCCAATTTGTAAAATTGAAGTGGCCACAGTTCACTAATTTTTCTCTGTAGGAAATAAAGTTGTTAGCTGTAGATGTGATAAATATTGCTAAGTAATGGATTACACTGTATAAAACAAACAATAATTGTTTTATGATAGTTGTAAAAATGTTCCTTAAGCCTCTGCTGAGAATCAGAGTTTAAATTATTAATATTTTAAAGTTTGCTGAAATTTACTCTTCTTAACTTAAATATTTCCTGCTTATTGATAGTGTACTAGAAATTTGGTGAAATATTATAAAAATTATAATATATGATAATATAAACATACTTTAATGTTAAAAACATGAAATAAATTTCAGAAGTTATATCTGTACTGGAGAAGTTTGTTCACTGTAAATACTGCAGCAGCGTGGGATTTTTTCTTCAGTTAAGCATTTTCTTCTAATGAATATTTACAAGATTTTTTAAAATAGCTTTTTTTTCTGTAAAGAATTCAGACTACTCATATTTGTTGCTGTATTTGTTCCTTTCTTGCTGCTTTAGTTTCCCATAAGAAATATATTTCCTCAATCATCCCATAATAGATTTTTGGGTAATTGTCATCACCTCATACATCTTCTTCGGATTCTTTTATCTGTAGCTTGAGTTTATTTTAAAGTTTTTCATATGTTTTTCCCATGTTTTATATCATTGTGATCTTAATATATTAATAATAACATGACTTTATTGGAAGGGTATGGATGAGAAGCAGTTGAAATTTTAGGCTCCTTCTGACTTCATTCACAGAAACAATAGGAGAGGTGGCATGTGGAGAAACAGCAGTTGGCAAACTCTCTGTGAGACATTTAGTGCAGTTCTCCCTCTGGGTTGTCTCATTCTGGGAATTTTCAAGACACACTCTCACCAGGCCTTGGAGAGCACCCACTCAATGCAGTGGAATCATAGCATCACTGGGTGGGATCTTGCAAATATTCCATATGTCATTCTGCAGGTGACTGTAAGGTGAGGACAACTTTCATATTCTAGAGATGGTAACACACAATATAAAGAGCTAATGTTTTAAAATGTTTTTGAGAAGACACAATCCCAGATGAACTTTGCCTATGAAAGTTTAGACAATTTGGCATAGAGTGGTTTTAAAGGCTTATGAATGTATTTGGATTATTAATTGTACTTATTTTAATAACAGACCACTTTTAGGAATGTCTCACTACTGTTTTGGGGGTCCTGGTGTGGTTCTCCATAAGGACTTTCAAGTACAAACTTTAGAATACAGTAATACAGAATATATTTTTATCTTTACATTGCAATTACCATGGAAGTGGCAGAAGTTATGCTAGGGCTCATATTTTCAGTTACAAGTACTAATTATTTGAACCCATACTCAAGTGGCATGGTAATCATCATCAAGCCTGATAAGTAATGATAATAGATGAAAACCTGCTGATCCTCCAACTGCCAAATACAATGAGAGAGATATTATGGAGGCAGAGTTGCAATTTCTTTGTTTGAGACTGCTTTGGACTATGAATGTTATCATAACAGCTTTTCCTAGCTTTTGTTATGAATAATAATGTTATTATTAATAATAATTTCTTGTATTTAATTTAGATATTTGAAAATCCATGGTTTTAAATTATACTTTTTATAAATTATTTCTCTAGTAACTCCAGAATGCAGAGAAGCTTTCACATATTGTACAATCAGAAATCAACACATAGAGAAGTTTGCTGTAATGTCTTATGATTCTTTTACCTTCAATTATCTCAGTAGATAATTGACAACTTAAAATCTCTGGTTTTTAGGCTGTCATCTTTATTTTATTAAGAAAAATAACAATTATTAATTTAGTCACATAAATTTCAGATGTTGAGACTCAATTTGTGTTGGAAGGAATCAATGGCATTGTGGAATTTAAATGACTGTCATAAACTCTGAGAAGAAATTGGAGCTTTCAGTGTTTCAGCTTTGCTCAAGACAGTTTTAGTAACATTTCTGGTGTGCACCTGAGAGTTTTAAAAATATATATTTAGTATTATGACATCTCTAATTACATTTAGAAATAGTATTGAGACTTAATGGAATCTTTTGTTTTGGAATATTGACCTTGTGTCATCCTAAAATTGCATAGAGACAGAAATAGGATTTTGATTGGAAAGTTATTATTTTTTAAAACCATGTTGTTTTCTCATCTGTAGTTGAGTGACAGTAGAACCACTAACTGTAGTTACTAAAACAAAAGCAGAAACCAGAACATTACAAAGGGATGTGAACCTTTGAAAAATAAATGCACATGAATACATCTCCATAGAGCTGAGCTTTGACTGCACAGAGAAGGCCTAAGTAATGGCTTTGGCAGCAGAATATTTTTGGCTGAATTCCTGCACAAAAGACCAGTGTATCTAACTAAATTCTTGATAAATGTTGGGTACAGCGTTTTAAATCCCATTCTCTGCAGTGGAATTCTTCAGTACTCTGTCAAATTATTAGGTTTTATTCTGAGAGTTAATTTTTTCTTATATGCAAATTTAAACTATGCAAGGCATGAACTGGAGTTTCCTTTATAAACAGCCAGCAGTTTTCTTTGAGTTCATGTATTACAAGTTAAATGGAATGTTTTTTGCAGCACGGAAGCTGAAAAGTAGTTCCACAATCCAAGCTGATTATTGTTTTACCAGTAGAATATTTACACAGTCATTATCTAACTCTGGAAATCCATGAGTTAAGAATAAATGAAGATTTGAAGAGTTAAAAGGAAATATTGTGTATACTTGCCCTATTATATTTTTACCACCATTGGAAACAGGATTGCTAATATAGAGATGCCCCTTTCGCTATCTGACTTTATATTCTTATTTAGAGAAAGACTAGAACAATGAATACCAGACTATGATATTTTGAGACTGATTCTTAACGTTTATGTTAAATACTAGCCCAACCTATTTATAAAAATAAACTAGGCAAACTATTAACTGCTCTGCAGCTGGAAAACTCTGTTTTTGACAGGAGTTATTGAGTTTTTTTGAAATCATGTATCAATGGTTTTGTCACATTGAAACTCAAATGAAAAAAACCCAACCCACTGAACCATAACTTATAGCAAATGCCGACTTATTTATTTATTTATTAGATGGTAAAAAGAAGGGATCAAGAGCTGGAACAGTTCTTCTGCACCTGTAACCATTCTCCTCACAGCCTTCCAGGATACTTACATCTTTTGAACTTAGAAATCTGTTCTTTTTTAGACAGGGCTTCTGTATGTATTCAGGATCTGCTGTATTATTAAAGGTGACTAAACATTTAGTCTTATTTTACACTCATGAAGGGTTGTTTTAACCTGGGAATCTCAAAGCACTTTACTAAGAGAGAAATATTTCATATCTCTGTTGTATGAAAACCGTGGCAAATGAAAATAGCTTCCTTGAGTCCGTGTTAAATGCTCCCTGTATTATACTGTTGTTGACCTGCTTCTGCAGGGATGTTGGACTAGATGATCTCTAAAGGTCCCTTCCAACCCCTAACATTCTATGATTCTATGAGTCTATTAATTTTTCACACAACCTTTCGCTGGATTGACCAAAGAAAGTACTCCACAGAAATTATAGATTATAAAACCAGTTTATACTAATAAGTTATGAAGCTTTATATGATATTTAATTATCTTAATCAATAAGATAGAATAAAAATTAAAAAATGTGCTACTCAAGTGTCAGGCCTCCCCTGGGTGCTGATGGTGTCTGGGGCGCCCCATGGTGGGGCGGCTGGGCAGGGCCTAGCAGCCAGGGCCCATCTGCCCCCTAGACAGGAGCAGGCAGTCAGAGGCACTGCGGAAGCCTCAGCCCTCAGCATTGAGCACCTCTCTGGGAACCAGCTGAAGGTGGGCCATGACATGGACGCGGGCCATGACATGTACATGGGCCTGTGAGTAGATCAGGCTCAAAAGGGCCCATAGCTGAGCAGAGCTGTGGGGAGATAGGGATGTCCCTGGGACAGGGACTGATAGCCATGAGGGGCTGATGTGGAGTCCTGGCCTGTGGAAAGCCCTGGGTACTCGGGCAGGGACAATCAGGGCTGATGGTGCCAACAAGACCGTGATTCCAGGAGACAGATTTAAAAAATTAACTGAAGAATTTAAAACTCTCAGAAAGACCACTAAAATGTCTCTTAATTCATATTGTAAGATGTACTTATGGAGATTGAAATACGTATTTTTACCTCTGCCCTTAACTGAACGTAAAACCACTAAAGGACGAGCAAGTTTCAGAATATTCTTAATAACATCAGGTATTACGGCAGAGAACAGTCTTTGAAGGAGGGTTTTGACTTGGGTTTTGTGTAACAACTTGTAAAACAAGTCAGAATGCTGAAGTAGCTGCCAAATTGCTTACATTTTTCCTGTAAATGTTGTCTTGGCATTATTTGAATCATTGACTGGAGTTAAGAGTAGGAAATGCTGTTGATGAGGCATGCATCAATCATTCTCACAGTTTAATAGCCTCCATATTCATACCACTTCTCTTCATGCAAAACATGAGGAGAATTAGCATTTTGTCATGAGCCTCTGTCAGTTCAGTGCTTAACAGTTGGCATCAAGTTGTGTGCCAGATGGATAGTTTTAATGTTTAGAAAAGGAATGGGTATCTGGATAAACTGTCCTGCATTTCATAAACACATCACGGAAACATCAGAGGACTTGAGGAGTGAAAAAGTTTAAATACATGCCTGGAACAAGAATAAGAATACATTGAAACACATATACAACCAAAACCTTAGTTGAATGTTTATTATGTTTCATACAACTGTCCCTACAGCAATGAGAGATCGGTCTCATCCTGAAGCTGTTTATGAAAGCAGAAACCATAACTTGTGTTTTAAAGAACGTTCAGGAAGAAAGAACTCTATTTTTATGTGTGCTTTTCCTTTCTACTTCCATATATTTGAATCTTTTCATCTTAGCATAGGACTAGACCATGTTGAAGCCAATGTCAAAACACCTTTTGACTTTGATGAGATAGTAGCTTCACCTATACTGAGCTTTTGGAATGTAAGTAACACTCCAAGAGACATTGCACATAATGTAACATTTTAAAAGTCCTGATCTGAGGGCATAGCTTTTTATCTTTGATAAATTTATTTATAGCTCCCTTGATTTTACGTATTTCTGTAATGCAAATCATTTCTTTTCACACTTTTTGAAATGTATATCTATTTACTGCAATTGTGAAAGCTAATACAGTTATAATTCTTCCTCCTATCCACTTACATGAGTTGGTGATCAATCTTTTTTTCTTTGAGTGATCACTCTAATACTGAAAATATATAATATAGTACATAATAGTATCTCTTGTGTAATTATAGAGAGGATTTTTAAAAATAGAATGAGATTGAGGAAAGTCTTTGAAGAGTTATGACAGCAAAGAAGAAAAATTATGTCATGATGGGACACAAAGAATAAATTGAAAGGTTTATATGATAGGATAGGTGCAGTCTTGAAATTAGACATATAAACTTTAGATATGCAGCTGCAGCTGATTAGTTTACTCATAGTCCTTAGACGTAACTGAAGAAAATATTGATCACTATGCTTGTGTAATGTATTTGCACTACATTTAAATAACTTCATGATTCAGTTTTTTTGCTCGTCTACTGCACAGAATAGGAGAAAAAGGTGCTTCAATTTTATGTGTCATACAGATTCTGGGTGGATTTCATTTTCTTTTGGTCATAGACACAGATGGGATACTGATGAAGTTTTAGTGGCTCTCTGAAACCTCTCAGGGGATGTGCTCGTTTGGTTAGCCACTTGTGGGTTGTCCCTGTCTGGATTCCAAATTACCACCAAAGCTGCTGTATCACTCCTCCTCAACTGGCCAGAGGAGAGAAAATATAGTGAAAACCTTGTTGGACAGGAAGAGGTCACTCAGCAATTACTGTCATGGGCAAAAGAGACTTGAAGATTAATTTAATTTATTACCAATAAAATCAATGTAGGACAATGAGAAAAACTAAATCTTAAAACCACTTTTCTCCCACTCTCCCTTCCTGGACTCAACTTTAGTCCCAATTTTCTCTATCTCCTCCTCAGCAGTGGCACAGGAGGAGGGGTAATAGAAGTTCATCATAAATTGTCCCTACTGTTGGTTCCTCCTCAGGGAGAGGCCTCCTCACACTCTTCCCCTGCTTCTGCATGGGGTTCCTCCCATGGGACACAGTCCTCTGTAAACTGCATTACAGGGTGCAGTTCTTTAAGAAAAGACTGCTCCTGTGTGGATCCCCCATGAGGTCACAAGACCTGACAGCAAACCTAAACCCTTTGGGGCTCCCCTCTCCTTGGGTTCATAGGTCCTGCCAGAAACTTGCACCACCAGGGCTTCCCATGCGGTCACAGCCTCCTTCAGGCATCCACCTTCTCCAGTGTGGGGTCCTCCCTGGGCTACAGGTGGATCTCTGCTTCCTGGTGGTCTCCATGGCTGCAGGGGCAGGGTCTCATCATGGGCTGCACCACAGACTGCAGGGGAAGCTCTTCTCTGGCACCTAGAGCACCACCTCCCACTTCTTCTTCCTTGACTTTGGTGTCTTCAGAGTTGTTTCTCCCTCATTTTCTCAGTCATCTCTCTGTCTACAGTTGCTGTTGTGCAGCGACTTTCATCCTTTCTTAAATAATAATACTTTTTCTTGTATACCTTTCTGCATTAATGTATATTATATGGAAGTCTCTTATGGTGAATGATTGCATTTAATAATCAGGTAGTGCCAAATAACATATTAGCAAATAGTGCCAAGTAACTCAGTAGGAAGTTTTAAATCTCTTGCAACTATTCAGCCAGCCCAATCTAAGTAATATTGAATATGTTGAAGCACTTCACCAATTCTGTTGATATATTTTTCAGTAGAGTGTTAACCATGCCTGAAGGAATCTGGTAAAATATATTGAAATTACACAGCATAATCACATCTGTGAAATCCTTGACAAAATAAAACTTCCCAGAGAGCAGTTGTCAACCTTGCACTACCCCTGTCATATTTTGAAAAAGGCTTCAACCTGATGAATAATATTCACGGTCCAAGTTATGCTTCTTTGCAACTTGTGAGCTTGTCATCTTTGATTCTCATAAAATGTGTTGGTTTTCCACTGGAAATACTCTTACTATCTTTTTCTGTCCACTGATAACAGCGTATCTACAGTTTAAATTCCCTTGAGATGCTGACAATTGTAAGAGTAATTCTAATGGGGAAACTATTGTGCTTATTTTTTTTCATCTTTAGTCTTTCTATCCATCATTATTTAAAAAAATATATTTTCAGCAAGATTGAATGTAAATGTGTTTTGGTGATGTGAATATTCCTCTATGCTCAGAAACTATAGAAGCATAAACTGTGGCAGTGCAAATGTTTTTGTCCTGTGTTATTTGGAGACCAAAGAGTAGAGTTTTTATTTTGATGTCACTCATTCTTTTCCTTCTTTGCAGAGAATATATATATCCAGGTTCAGCAAACAAATATATAAGATATTTATAATTCAGACACATACATATTCGATTAATCTGTCTGCTGAATACAAATCTGTCAAAGGAAAACCAAATAAATATGTGAAAATTAAATAATAACTTAATCTACATATAGGAAGTAAATGTGGAAAAATATGCCAACCATGGTAATATCTTTTAAAAAAATATTTCACAGAATAGTCAGAGTCAAAATATATATAACATTTTGAGAAGTCTCCTTCTTATTGATTGATGCAGCCTACCAGTGTGATTTTTTTGTCATGTTGATTGATATGATAATAAGGCTACATAAATGCCCAATTATCATAAATAGGCTCCAAGGATAATTAAAAACTTATATGACATTCTTTGAACAGTTATCAGAGCCAAGTAGTGAATGGCTTTTCATGTCAATGGAAAGAAAATGAACAAAATGCAAATGAAATCTACAGAGCTCTTGGGTTTTGTTCAAAACAAAATATTTGTAATAGTAAATTCAATAAAAATCACTAATTAATTATGGATTGAAAACCCACTGTGGAATATGCAGTTTTTCATATTAACCAGATCAAAGATACTATATCACAGAATGTACTTTGTTCTTTCTTTTGACAAGTTAGTTTAATTTTATTTACTTCACTGAATTACAGTAAATGTACTCTAGAGTATCCTGAAGATACTTTACTGAAGATTTAAGTTCTATTCCAGTTCATGGTGAAATCTGTAAGAACAGGAATTATTCCTAATATTCTGGGTCCACGAAGAATTGGAAGGTATCACTTTGCTAATGTTACTATGTTTTGTCTGAAATATGTGATGATATCCCGCTTAGCTAAAAGGTAGTTTAAAAAGATTTACCTAGACCTGTTTCTTCAGTGAAGTGTCTGAAGGGGAAAGTCTTTTAAACTCAACAGCCCTCACTCAAAAACTACTCCGCACTCCAGGTTTTTATTAGCTTATAATTAAGGTTTTAAATTAGGAAAACTCAAGGTGATTATGTGAAAAGGAATAGAAATAAAAATAGTTTAGAAACATCTTTGCTCTTTCCACAGTATCCTTCTGGTTGGGTTCAACTTAGTGTCAGCCATCTCAGTTTTCTGAGTGACAAAAACCCAGGTTTTCTTCCATGACCCCTAAAGCTTTTCAACTTTCTTCTCCTCTTAGCAATCTCTTTCCTTTGCTGGGTCCTTGTTTTAGTCTTTCTTGTCACTGACAGCCCTTGGAGTCTACTCTTGAAGCTTTCCTCCTGGAACATACCTAGTTCCCATCCAAGCAGGAGCATTCTTGCCCATCTGATGGGACTCACCTGTCCCAGCCTGGGCAAAGCTAAGCAGATATCTGAATGGTTAGAGACTTACATCTTAATTTGTGGTACAAACATTTTCTGTACAATGCGTCTGAGAAGCCCTGCTCTCACTAACCTCCTGCTCAGCTTTAGCTGTGTAATTACTTCTAGTACTTCTGTAAACTGTATTGGTTAGATGGTGAAAAGTTCTTTGCAAAAACCATTCCAGTCATTCTGTCACAGTGGAGGAGATGTGCAAACTGCTTCACTAGCACTGGAAGGAGTTGCTCTTTGTGTGATGGCTAGGATATATGCAGAAGATAGTTGTATAAATGAAGTATAAGGAATCAGGATGTATGGTTTCAAACTCCACTGATCAAAAAATCTGTTATAGAAAATGTTAAGTCTCCAAAGAGAGCCTAAACAGAGAAGTACCTATAAGCCATGACTCTCAGCACAGCCATCCACCAAGCAGAGCTGTGCATGCCAGCTGTTTTTCTTTACCTCAGACCAACTTATAATACATGTCAGCAGGAACATTTCCAGTAAGCATTGTATGCTGTTTTACAGTCTGGACGTGAAGGGAAATTCAAGCTACTTTGCACCTAGTGCCATGGATCTTTTAATTAACTTCTATGTCTGCTGAACTTGCTTGCTTTCTCAATAAGTTCAGAATTGTTTCTTTATTGTGTACTTATACTTCTGAAGATGATATTTCCGTGGTGTGAAATCCCACAAGTGAGCATGATTTCCAGAACTACTGATCCTCATGTACTACCTAACCTAACTCTTCCGTCGTGCCTCTTTGTGTATTCTGACCTCACAACGCTCATAGTTTAAAAAAAAAAAATCAGTGTTTAGGCACATCCCGAAATTAATTAAAAAAAAAAAAATTATCCCTGGATATTTGTAATCAAATCCTCATTTTAAATACAATTTCAATCTTGTTATGACTACTTTTTTTTTTTTTTAATGCACATTGGCTGTAAAATAGACTTTATGGAAAACAGAGTTCATTTATGGCAAAGGTGCTGCAAAAATCATACTGTTTTCTTTGGCCTGAATTAATGAAATATCTTTTTGTTTTGCTTCCTAAATCTTCAGAGGAAATAATATTTCTTAAACAACAACCTTTTGAACCTCCATATCACCTTTCTGAGTAAGACTTTTCGTAGACTATTGAACAGTAGCTGAAGGTAGCTGAAGGTTCCAATTTGAGGATAGCCTGCCAGTGCATTGATCTGCCCTGGGTTGTCTCATACAGAATTGGTGTGCTAAACGTCTTAGCGAAAGCAGAAATAGGTGGATGCATCTACTGTTTAAAAGAAGCTTCTCTATTTTCTGTGAATTAAGGTGCTTACTTTACTGTCCTTAAAAATGTGCTTATGTATGCATACATACTACTACTCACCTGACAGACTGTTGTGCTTCAGCATAGCTCCACAGTCACAGTTTTGAAATTTAGTGACATAGAGACAACAGCTATTGCCTGAAATTACTTTGTTTTTTTTTCATTTTTAGTAGAGGAACATCATTATTTTTCCTTACTTCCATTTTTCCTTTTCATAAAGGCTGAAGTTGTTTTATATCAAAGAAAACTTCTGTGGCTTGGAGACCTATTTTTAATCTCTTAAAGTATGTATAGTGGGGACCTCAGGCAAGAACAATTCTCACTTTTAAGTAGGCAATTAGAGCCGAGGTCTAAGATCTGCATGATGTAAAAGATGTGCATCATCATAAGTATCAGTAATATTTTTTAATCCTTTGGCAATTAATAAAAGGACAACTTTAGAATTTGCCTTTGTATAGTATCTTTTAACAAGGCAACAGATCAAAATATTATTTGTTCAATCTTATTTTACTTATATTTCCCAGCTAATTTTTTTCTTTGTTTTCTGAAAGGAACTATCAAACCATCTGAATAGATTTTAGTGCTAATGCTTCCATAAAGGACTGACAATAAATTGTTCTTCTAATCTTCAGTGTTACAAGATGGGTAATATATGAATCTTTATTTTTCTCTTGCAAAGAATGTAAGATTTTTCAGGCAGCCTCTGAAGCAACAGACTATTGCTAGTACTTCACTATGACCCTTAATGAAATGAATCTTTATGTCTCTCTATCTCATTGAGCTCCAGATAACAGTTTCCTTGTGTCTCACAGACCAAATTCACCCATTTCTACTTAATGTTTTTGTTTTAAAAATAAAATTGAAGAAACATCAAACTTCTTTTCTTAAAAGACTTGTAAATTTGCCAATACATTTGAGAAGGCAAATGGGAGGTGTGAAGGTATTTGGTTTTCTGTGAGGGTTAAATGTGAAGCAGGGAGACAAGGAAGGGGCTGAGGGATGAGTGGAATATCATTTCATTTACATCATTTTGTATGATAAAAGTCAAGTTTGACTGGAGGTGGGTCCACCTCAGAGCCAGGGGAAATGTCAGGAACTGCTTACTGGGACCAGCACTACAGCCCCCTTTGATAACAACCAAGCAAAAAGAGACTCCAGAGAAACCTGTGACACACACAAACCAAAATAAATAATCTGAGATTCACTTCAGTATGACCTAGAAATGAGAACTTGAATTCCAGATCTTGATCAGTGACTGGACTGAAAGTCTGGCATACTGGAGGGAGGGGTAGTTTTGTTTTATTGAAATGTATGGTTTAATCTTTATTTATGTAGTTGTGGTTCCGTCTTCAACTAATGTCACCCTTTGATTCCAACTATTGCTACTAATCTTTAGAGCAGACAGAAAAGAGGAGACTCAAAAGTTACGAAGATTAAAGTTTGTTTGACATATTGAGAACTTCTTTCTACGTCCTGGCTCAATTCTAGGTAGAGTAATTGTGCACTGTTGGTTTTAGTTTGCTGTGGTTTAACTGGATTAGGGTTTCACCTTGTTTTTCCTGACCTGCGTTATCTGTCTCAGCAGTTGTCAGATTACAGCTCAAGTTTTGCACTATTTTGATTGTGAAAAGAATTCAATTGTACATATAGTATATGTATATTCTGACTATAGATACCTAGGCAAGTCTCCTAGTGAGATGACAGAGAGATTTATGTCTCTTTGCAGTGTATGACTTGTAATTGTAGTCTTTAAGGCTCAAGGACAGAAGAGGCTCTAATCTGCTCCTCTTAGACTGCTCTTTGGCTTTTTTCTTCTGTAAAAAGAGAGTCACGGGGATGAATAGTTCTATAATAGTCATAGTTTATGAATAGTGATCTATATAGATACCTGTAGATGGATGTGTTTTGAATAGGCACTGATGAGGTTCCTGTTGTGGTAAGGACACTGCAACTTAGAAAAATAAGATATTTTCCACCATAACATTGCAGAAAGGAACATTAAAAATGACTTTCTTCTAAGATTTTCTTCTTCATCAGTAAGAACATAATATCAATAAGAACATATGCTATAGAGGGAAAATCTTCTGCTCTTTTGCAGGGACAAGGAGACCTGCAGCTAAAGAAAACCTTTGGGATCATTTTGTCTCATAGTTAAATCACTGTGGTTTAGTATAATTAAGTATAGGGGAGCAAATTAAGGGTAGATGTTGTCTCCTGCTGAATCATGCTGAGAGCAAATGTCAGGGGATTAAGCAGGAGCATTGAAATATTTTTCATTTACAAAAATCTATTTGGATGTTGCTCTTACACAAAATGTACAACTCATTCAATACTATTAAATGAAAAATGTCATAAAAATAGGGCTACAACTCATGAGATTTGTTTCTTAGTGTTATGAAAAAAAATCACAACAGTTTGGTAATATTGAGAGATCATTGCTATCAATTACAAAGAAAAGTACAGCTGTGCAGCACTGACTGAAGAAAACATCAGACTCTGTCCCTTTTATAGAAGCATTCATTTATTTATTTTTGTAGTAATCACCAGCATTATGGGAAGGTGCAAAATATTAAAATGTCTCTGGGTTTTTAAAGGGAGGTATGTAATACTTAAAAAGGTTTCATGAGCTTTTGTTGCTCATATATATGTTAGATGCACTTACATTCTAGATTTAGAAGCAATTTTTCTTTTAAAAGAAAAATTATGACATTTTTGTCTTTTCATCTAAACAGCTTACTAAGAATTCCTATAGACTTGGTTTTGGAGATTTGGATTGTAAAATAGTCACCAGTGTTGGCAATTCCATAAAAGGCACTGGAGCAAATACTAGTGTAAATCTGAATGTGACTAAGATTAAAATGAGCCTTTCATTTTTATGGTCTGGCTGTTAACTTCTTTACAGAGTGATTCTTAGGGCATGGAACGACCTAATGTGAGAACCATTAGTTTTCTCTGCCTTTCTCTTGGTAAGCTCTACAGCTTGAAGGACTTCTCAAAGTATTCTGCATTTAATATTTCTACCTTATGCAATCAATGGCATAGGTTTAATTTTGATGTTTTCAATGAAATGAGCTCTCTATCTTGTTTTAAGCTGAATTTTTCCCAGCAGTTGGATCTTTTTTATAACACTCCCCTGAATCCTTCCTGTATTTCAATATCATTAAAATAATTGAGATTAAAACTGTCCACATCAGATATGGGTTTATATTTATTCACATACAGTTGATTAAAAAGTGTTGCAAAGCATCAAGCTTAGTACCACTGACTGTGGAAAAATTCTTAGAAGAGCCGCATTTAATAATGAATCCTTACAACAACATTTTGTTGCTCTAAATCAGCTAGATGGTAGTTCCATGAAACAGAGGTTTTGGTGGCAATTTTAGCACACAGGAATGTATCTCTTCACCTTCAATCTGTCATTCCTACCTGTGCCATGAAGCTCCATGCCTTTCATTAAAAGTTTATGTAACTATCACTGAACTGGAGTGAGAAGCATGGAAAAGTTTAAAAACAAGGGGGAAGGTGCTATTTCAGATATATTTTGTGTCTCTCATCCTGTTCACAGGGTAGTTCTGCAGGCTGTGCTGAAACAGCAGTTTGGATGCTGGAACAACTGCAATAAGCTGAGGGTGAGGAGAGGAGGGAGCTCCTTAACTTAGCATTGGTAGCAAAAGAAGTTATCTTTCTCAGCTGAGCTGCTCGTTTCTATATTAAAAAAGGGCTTTGGGTTTCTTGTGGCAAGAGTTGCTTTTTCATGAAGTCTTGTTGAGCCAAATGAATAATACCTGTATTGCAAAATAGACAGAATGGTCAAGGTTGGAAGGAACCTCTAGAGATCCTTGAATTCAAGAACCAACAAAAATCCATATCATAATTGACCTAATTATAACCTAATTTTGCTGATTTTTTTCTTGAAATAGAGAAATGAACAAAAGAATAAATAAATGTTAATAAACTGCAACAGTGTGAACCAGATACGATCCCTTATATTGAAGTGTATTGATTCTAATCTGAAATAATACTAGCATTGGACAAATAATAGAACAAAACCAGTGTAGAAGAGGGCTGAAACTGGAGGAAACAGCACCTGCAAATATCAGTGCAACAGAGTCAAAATTTGTCAAAATTAGGAAATACCAAGTGATAATTATACTGTGTGTTGGTAGGTGGTTGTATGTATGCTGTCTTTATCCAATCTACTGCTTTACCTTGTTTCACCTTTCTGTATAGGCTGGATACAAGGCACATCCCGTTCAGCTCCAGGAGGTATTTAGACTTTGTTCAGAGATGACTTCCGACTCAGTAGAGGCATGCACATAAGTAGGAATGGCAAAGCCAGCTGACGTTACCTTAAAAGCAAATGTAATTTATGCTGCTATATATTTGGATAGTGACTACGCTGCCCTTGGGTTGCCTTAAAACGTGTGTACAGACAGAGATACAGAATGCATCAGCTTATCCCTGGGCTAAAGTCAAGTATGCTCAATACAAAGATGTATTTACATACTACAGACTTGATAACATTTGGGCTAGAAGAGGGCTTGTGTCCAGGTATGACATTCAAAACAATCCCTTACAGCTTTCAAGGCTAGAAGCATTAAAGCTGATGTTCTCTTACTGTGAGATTCTGCCATACTCCCTCTCATATCCCTCCTCCTTTCAGTTCTTTCCTCCATCTCACACAGTGTTTGCTTAAATCCTGCAAGAATAAAGCACTGTCTGGTAACTAGCTCAGGGATTTTCCAGGTTCGATTCTTTATTTTCTGAACTGCACATATTAGGCATCAGCACAAGATTGTTGCTTTTTAAAAGACAGAAGGCCTAAGATGCTTTAATCGTCTAAGTTTGTTTTGTTTATTTAGCATTCATTAACTGATTATAGATTACCCCATAATATGTCATCAGTTTTCAGAAAGTCACAGGGAGCACAAGGAAATAAAATTATGCATTGTATGATATATAAAAATACGTAACAGCATCATATTGTAAAGCATGGTGTAATAATTAGAGCACTAAAACACTTGATGTGACATTAAGACAGCTAGCTGTTATAATGCAAAGTGCAATCACTAGTATTCTCAGAAATAGCTTTCAAAAAAAAATGAAGACCCTCACATTTCCTCTTTAGCTCCTGGACTATAATTTTTAGGCTTGTTTTCTAAGGAAGGTTGCTGTTATTGTATTACCTTTGTGTACACATCTGCCTGTTCAACTGCCTGTCTGTGCTGTCATGTTAATTTTCTAAACTGATGGGCAATATCAGGTAAACTTGACAGGAAGGTAAGAATCTCAAGGATTAAAAAACAACAAAAAAAAATCATGAAAATCAGTTTTCCAGTAGAGGAGAAAGAAGCAAGTCAGTGTCCCCACTGAGGAGATGACAGGCAGACTTCAGCTGCCATCCACTCCTGGCAGCAGGACCAGGTGGTCAGCCTGTGTGGCTCTGAGGAAGTCGCAATGTATTCTGACAACTGGTAGGGTCAGAGGATCTGTGAGGAAGCTCAGAGCAATTCATCAAGATGTATGGACAAGGTGATGACCTGACAGGGTGGCAGACAAATGTGGAAAGCCGTTACAGGAATTCACAGGGAAATCATGGTTGTTAAAGTAGGGTCAGTGGGATGCAGTACCAAAATATTTAGGAAATTAGACTTTGTTCATTCTTTCCTTCATGGCATAGGCTGGTTTACTTGTTGGGATTGCTGTATTTAAAAAAAAAAAAAAAAAGTTTATCAGGTCCTTCATGATCAAAGCTTTCAAAAAAGTTTAAAGGACAGCACGATGAGCATGAGCCAGCAATGTGCCCTCCTGGCCAAGAAGGCCAATGGCATCCTGGGGTGTATGAGAAGGAGTGTGGACAGTAGGTCAAGAGAGGTTCTCCTCCCCATCTACTCTGTCCTCGTGAGACCACATCTAGAATATTGTGTCCAGTTTTGGGCCCCTCACTTCAAGAAGGACAGGGAGCTGCTGGAGAGAGTTCAGCGCAGGGCCACAAAGATGATGGAGTGGAGCATCTCCCTTATGATGAAAGGCTGAGGAAGCTGGACTCTTTAGCTTGGAGAAGAGGAGACTGAGGGGTGACCTCATTAATAATTACAAATATGTAAAAGTCAGGTGTCAGGAGGATGGACCCAGGCTGTTCTCAATGTTCTGTGATAGGACAAGGAACAATGGGTATAAGCTGAAACATTAGAGGTTCCAAAGAAATACAAGGAAGAATTTCTTCATTGTGAGAGTGATGGAGCACTGGAACAGGCTGCCCAGAAGGGTTGTGTGAGATTCTGTGATTCTATGACCAACATAAGAAAGGCTATGTAAATTGTTACAGCTACAGTTCAGAACCAGATTGTAGTTTTTGTAGCATTCTAAAGGTTGCCATGACAGATTGAGTTGGCCAACAATGTGTTGTCTCTTTTGTTTACTCTGGATAAATGAAGAAAAGACACTCTTTGCTACTAATGAAGTATGTGATGATGATTTGTGTGTTTATGTCCAACTCCATACTAATCTGATAACAGCTGAAGCCCTGTAAAAAGAACATCCTTCTAAATATAACCATCTAGCAAGTAAAACACCATAAATAATATATCTCAGATAAGCACAATGCAATAAAATCCAAACAGCTGTTTCTTATGTGTGACAAGGTTTTGTAAATTATCTTTATTTTAGATCTTTTTAATATCTTGAGTAGAACAGATAAACGTGAGATTACCACTGTCTTAATCAGCTTCATACCCAAACAGGAAAGTGTCCATCATAACTGTTCCCCTAAAACAAGCTGTTTCTTGCCATCCTTCATAGAAGCATTAAAAACTCTATAGGCCTGTCAGTTCTCAGTAACGGACAGACAAGTAATGCAGAAGGAAAAGAAGACATAATTTCTGTCAAGATACATTTGTCTTGAAATAAAAAAGAACAGAAGAATGTGCTGTAACCTGGTAAGGATTAGACAAAAACTAGATTTTTAGATATCGTTGTAGATGGTACACATGATTTATAATGAAACTTTTAATGACAGAGACAGACTGCTGTTTTCTACAGAATAATTGGGTTTTTTGTAAAGGTAGACTTCATTTTTTTTTAACTTATTATTAAATTAACTTGCTTACCATAATGCATGTTTTTCCAGGGCAACCTTATTTTTGTCTTTTTGCCAATAGCACTTAGGGAGTTCATACACTTGTTCCTCAATCCTCTTCACTTTGCAGAAATGAAAGATATTTATTTCATCTTTTGAGCAAGAATGTCCACCATCTTGCAGATGGTTCAGTCACTGAATGAAGCAGAGATCATGTAGAAAAAAAAAATATGTAGTTGAAGTTAATAATTAAAGCCTTTTCCAGGCTTAAAAATAATAATAATAATAAAGGAAATAAGCAGCAAATTTGCCATATGAACTTACAGAGTAACCAATGCGTGTAGTAGGTTACAATCGTCCGTGGTCCAGCTTGGAAAGGAAGTAAAGTGAAACTTTACCATTTAGTACCACTGAGGTTCATTGAAAGTTTCTAACAACAGAGATTGTAGATTTCAGGTTCCATTATGATTTAAAGAAAGTAGCATGCTCCAGTAGCCTTTAACTTTTAGATTTACTTTGACTGTAACTTTCTGTCGCTTCTTTTTCGTTTGACCTCGGTGTGGTTCTCCTTTTTCTCTCATTTGGAGTCAAGTCCCTGGACACTGGAGGATTCTCTCCCCCTGGCCATGTGCTCAAGGTTTTTCTTTAAAACTGGTGTTGAGGAACTTCCATAATAAGCTATCAGCCTGGAGGACATTTTCATTGAATGCTTTTCTAGTTGTGTGCCTCAACCCTAAGGAAAAAACAAACCAACAACTGCCAATTAATGTGTAATAGAAATTAGGTTCTTGAGTTTTGCAAACAGTTAACAGGAATATTTTAATTCTTTGTTTCTCCCTAGGTTCTGTAACTATTGTTGCAAATTGTATTAATGACACATATTTCTGATGCGCATTACAATGATGATGATACATTACAAATGTTCATTCTGTAGGACTCCCTGTGCATTCATAGCTGGTCCTTCAAGATTATATGAAAAACTTGAAACAAAATGATGCTGGTGATCTTCACTAAAGATGCCTTTCTTTCAAATTGACACTCCTGGTAGAGCAATTATTGCCCTCTGCATACTCATACATTAACACTCAAAAATTACAGGAATTTAGAAAATTTTCTTTTGCCTTGAAAAAAGATGTCATCATGCCTTTCAGTATTGCAAAGTGTGTTTACAATGGCAATGCTCATATGCAAACTGCAAGATGGTATCAGCAGGCTCCTCCATTAAGTCTGTAGAAAACTATAGATAATAGTATTAATTCAAAGCGCTAAAGCCTTAAGAAAAAGGCATTACAATTCTGAATATGTAAGTATTTAAGGTTGATTATAAAAATGCATCTTCTACATTCTTAAATAATGTGATTTGAAAAGAAGCATTGTAAGAAAAGTTTTCTTTCACTATCAGCAGAAAAATGGAATAGTGTTTTAGTGACTAGATGATCTTTTGAGGTCCCTTCCAACTCTTAAGAATCTGTGATTCCATGTAATCTGCTTCTATTCATCCTACTTATGAAAATGTGTTTCCTGAAAAATTATGATATTTACTTTCATTGCTCAAATCTTAGAGTCCTTCTTCATTGATCACAAAATCTGCTACTGAGGCCATGTTACAGGATAAAGTCAAAAAGAAAGGCATTTTGAGAGATTAGCCTTTGAAAGAAACGGTGGAAAACTTGAGGTTGAACATTATAACCTGATAGCTACTGATAACTTCCAGATGAGAGAGAATCATATGTACTTTGTCTCCAGTCCCATGTTAGCAAAATTCTTCCTCTTCTTATCAGTAATATGATGAAAATGTTAAATGTTTGCATTTGGCGTATTTAAGCTTTCTTTACAATGAGAAATTTTGCTGCTTTTACATTATCAATACCCCACCTAGGAAGAAAGGTCTTTATAAAATCTGCCAACCTATCCTGTAAGCATCTTGTCAGAGATAGAAATAGTTGAAAAAAACCCACCAGGGATAAGTATAAACAGCATAATTGGAAAGAGTCCTCACACAGTGCTGTTTTTAAGAGATAAATATCTAGTTCCATGTCTGATGGTGACCTTCTAACACTCACTCCCTTCTCTAAATCCTTGAGACAAGGCACCTACAAAAAAAAGAAAAATTAGAGCTTTTAACTGATGTTATCCCTGGTATGTTCGTCATATGCTTCCTTGTTATTGAAGAGTGAATAATCATTCTTTCATAACCTATATGCCACCCATGACTATATAGCCCTCTTTCCCTCTGAAATCTTTCACCCCAGAGCAAACACTAACAAATCATCAGCTTTTCTCCAGCATTCTCTTGATATGCTACAAATCTTCAGCTTCTGTGCTAAAAGAGATCAAGTCAAAACATGTTCCTCATGTATTGCCTGTGTGAAAAGACATCATGACGACGTGAGGATCTATGATGATCTTGGCACTGGGATTATTTATGCTGTGATTCAACTAGATGCTTTCTTACCATGAAACTTTTTGCCTTAGCAAGCCAGAAGCTGAGAACCTGGTTGGAGCAGTTTAGGTGTAGTCTGTCTCTACATCTATAAATTTATGAACTCATCTGAAGGAATAATTTTGTTTCCTTAGTGCTCCTCTGTCTGGGATATTCAAGACAAGATTCTGTCTGTGAGGAGCAAGAGCAACATAACGTATGTGCACATTTATGAAGCAAACACCTACATAGCAGTTGTGTGAGGAGCATTATGAGCTCAAAGAGGTCAAGTGAGTCTTGTAGGCAAAATATTCTAGACTTGGAATTTTAAGGAAATTTAATTTATTGTTGATAAACACAAACTTCTGATCACCAAGTTGGATATTGAGTAAAAAAGGAAAACATAAACTAATCAACAAACACTTAAATAAACACCTTGTCTCCCCTTTTCTATCCTGAAGTTCCCTTATTTTCACTGCAGGTTATGCTCAGTCCTTTCCAATTTCTTTGGTGAGGCAATGGGCAGCACAGGCAACTGGAATTAGGTACATATTGATTTCTATCTGTCACTCCTTGCTGATTTTCCTTTTGCTCTTCTTTGCTCTTAGTGTCCCTGCCTGGCTTATGTCACCTGTTGTCTTCAGTCCCTTAGAGGTATTCCTCTCCACTGTGGGCTGCCCACAGGCTTTAGTCTCTCAGTCTCTCCACCCAGGCATGGCTTGCCTGTGGGGTGAAGTCCCTCTTAGATAACCCTTTTTGGCATGGGGACCCTCCTTCAAAGAGTGCCTCTGGCTGTGTTTCCACCACAGCACCTTCAGTAGCACATCTCCAGCTGTCTCCTCAGATACGTACCTCCAGCCATCTGTCTCCATGAGCATCTTCCTCACCTCAGTGGCTCCAGGTTTTTCATAAACATGTTAGAGCTGTGGTGCCATCTGCCTGGCTGCAGCTTTAGCACTCCATGTATTTCTGTCACTGGTTCCAGAGGTAGCTGGGTTTAGCTGTGACTGGCATAGAGCAGCTCATGGCTTCTTCCTGTATACCTCAACACTACAGGTGCCACTACTGAAACCCTGCCATGTGTGTCATGCCCAGGCTCTTTTCTATATTGATGTTTTGAGAACGTGTATTCTCTTTCAAGCTTGATGGACATGCTGGAAAGGTACTTGTAAATCAAATTCTCTCTTATATCTTCCTTTTCTCTTAGAAATATTCAGCAATGGAAACTTTGCTTGGAAAAAGGAATGTTAACACATTCATGTGGGCAAGCACACAGGCTTTCCTCCTTTGTCACAATCGGCTCAGTAGAATCATTACATATGTTTCTGTTGTTTAGAGCTCTGCAGGGTCATGACATATTCTTCAGAGTTACTTTTTCTTTCTTGATTGATGGAGAGGCAGCCATGGTCATGTGTAAAATGATATTCATGTACCCTCTGCCAAGAAAGGAAGGGAAAAAAAAAAAAAAAAGAAGAACAAAGGAGAGAGAGAAATTTTTCTGATAAGACTGAAATCAGAACAAGATTGCTCTTGATAAAAGATTGATGAAGAGGCATTCACTGCTTGCTGAAGAAAACATTTGTGAAAACAATTGGTGTTGGAAGCTTTTGATAAGACATGCAAAAAAATTTCATTTTAATATTTATCACTTGTGAAACGGATAGGTAGCTTCTGCATGATGAGGTCATGAAATACGAGATTGGTTCAAGCAAATTCATTACTTCTGTCCTTTTTTTTTCTGTTTTGATATTAGTCTGCCTCTTCCCAACTTTATATAATGTAATTTTTCTGTCATCTTTTATAAAATATTTGGGTGCCCATCTGGTATGAGAATAGGCATAAAAATATATTTCAGAGCAAAAAGGGCCTAAGTTAACGCACTAAGAGTCAGTATTTGTAAACCATATTAGGGATAAGCTCAGTAAGATCAATCCTCTTCTATGGATTTGTGTTAAATTACATTGGCTGGTGCCAGGACAGTCTGCCCTATTTAGTTTTTTTAAAAATCCATTAAATAGACCTTAAGGGTTTAAATCAATAAAATAAGTTACTTATTTAGGTATTCTGCAATATCCTTGCAGAATTCTTATGTCATGAGGGACTTGATTTTATGTCTATTTTAAACAAACAGGAAGATATATACAAGATGCAAGAATGAATAAGAGGATTCCATAAAGCAGAGGTGCATCATCTGTCAAAATTGCACCACAGTGTATTACTGTTGAGTCTACACATTAGCAATGCACATGCTGCCACACTTCTTATCTCCCTTTTTTTTGAGTTTTCCTGACACCTTGCAGGGCTACTGCAATGATCAAATTCTTGAGGCCAGATCAGAACACTAACGGGGGTGGGGTGGGTGAGCCATGTGCAGTCACTAGTACCAGAGAGTACCTGTAAGAGGAGAAACTGAAAAGAGTTGTACTGCTTGTGTGGGAGAGAAAATGAGTAAAGGACATAACATACATATATAAAGTAACAATAGATTTGAAATTTTCATTCCACTGTTTTGTGTGCTTGATGTAGTGGGGAGTTTATTGTATAAAACCAAATGTTGTTACAGCTGCCATGTTGACAAGCCCATTAGAAACGAATGGGTTTCCTAGAGGTTTTTCGTTGGTGTTATAAAACTATTTTTTTGTGGACAAATAATAAAAATATCTGGAAAGACTAGAAAGTGAACAGATCCTCATACTACTATTACAGATGTTAGGTAAAAAAAGCCTTCCAGGGACAAATTTTGCTGTAACTGCCTTCTGCAGGCTCTCTTACCGTTTTCCCTGGAAGCAATTGATAGTGAGCAAGGCAGACCCTTATGTGTGATCCACTTTGGTAGTTTCAATCTCCTCATCAAGTTCCTATTATAGGGCACACCAGTTGTTTAATTGAACTTTGTGATGTAATTCTCTTATTCCTTGCTGCCCCAAAATTCTTCTTGATAAAGCATAATATTTCAGTATTCTTTAAAATTACAAAAAACAGTTAAACAATAAGGTGAAAACTAAAAATTATAGAGTTTTTTACAATTAAAAGCACTGTAAAATGAAAACAGTTCCACTTACTTTGATAGGCAAAGTCTTTGAAGATTCTGTTTTGCAGCTCAGAGGGAAAAGATGTCTCACAGGATGTTAGGAATGTGTGAGAGTAATTAGTGGTGTTTTACTGAATACTAGATTAAATATTAGCTTGGAAAGCTGTGTAAGTGTCCTGAGTGTAAGAAACAGCTGCCCCTGGGCTTCAAGTATTTACATATGTTCATTTTAGATAAACTTTCAAGTGTAACTTAAATAACTATGTTTTCATTTCTATCCCTTACTGATTCATGAAACTTGTGGAGCATAAATCAAAATTAGGTTTTTTTTCTTTTTTTTTCATGAAAAGATAGCGAATTTTAATAGTGAATTGCATCCTTTTGTCTTTCTCAGTATATAACACTGCCCACATAAGTAGTGCATCAGTGTTCTTACTAAGTTAAGCTTATCTGTTTTATGTGCATTTTTCTTCTGCATACATTGTGGGGAGCGGAGGCTGACAGAGGATTCCTCATCCCACAAGGTCTCTGTTGCACCACTGCTCCTGAAGTACTGATTTATTATGATTAATGCAAACATTGAATGGAAGTTTTTTAAGGGTTCAGAACATAATTTGGGAAATATGCCTTTTATCGATTTTATCTTTGTTTTTCATATTTTTTTTTCCCTTCTGTATAATAGTGGAGTTATCACTGATCATTGCTATCAGAAAATGACAGCACATATTTACAAGTATAATAGTCTCATCTTTAAGAACCCCCTGTAGTAGAATATGCATGATTTCAGGATTTTTGGAGATAATTTTGTACATAAAGCTTTATACAGCAAAATTCCACAATATTTGTATCTTGTGACAGTAACAGCAACAATTTTGTATATTAAAAAGTTGTAGCCAGAGACATAAACTATTGTTAATTAATATGGAAAAGAAAATCAGATACAATTAATATAGTTACGTGTAATTAATACATCTGATTTTCCATATCAACTGCTTTAATTTTGGAGTGTTTTTTATATGCTTCTTTTAAAGCTTTGTGTTAATATATTACATGTATGTACAGCTGCTCACAGACAATTGAATTCGCAAGGTCACGAATTATCATTAAGTTATGTTCATGTGCATTGCTCAATCTCCTTATGAACTAACACTGGTTAGCTTAATTTGCCTGGATAATTTAAGGCAGAGATATCCAAACTTTTGAGGGTAGGGAGGTGGCGTGTGGGAAGTACTGATATTTTTGTGGAGGGAGGCACATGCTGGCAAATCTCTGCTGCCATGTGATCTGGTGCATGCCTGTGGTCAGGTGCAAAAGTGGTCAAGGGACAGCATGTCACATCAGAGGATAGTTCTAGATCCCAGTATGTGACTTGTGGGCCAGGCAAGAGACTGGAAGTACACTTAGTACCGTGACAGAGGGCATGGCTGCCTGACTTCTAGTCTGTTTGCTACTGTTGGATAAGGAGCATTCAGAAAAAAAAAAAAAAGGAGTCATGAGCAGTCTGGGTTTGCAGTACAGGTACTGTATAAGGTGTGTCCTTTTATGTGTACTCCAGGTGCTGTGGGTGATATGATCATTTAACAACTGCTGGAGCTTTGGCATCTCCACCATTTCTAGTCATACAAATATTGATACTGATATTGAATAGCTGCTTCCTTGCAGAATTAAGTGGCATGGTAATGACAGGTTATACATAAAGTCTAAATTACAAAATCAAATAGTTATTTTAAAATAAAACTCTAACAAGAGTGATGATTCCATTTCTACATTAAACTACTTCATTTTATCTCTGAAAATGAGTTTTGTGTTCTATGCATTGTCAACAAAGGACACAGAAACACTTTATGTATCTTAAAGTTAAAAGAGGGAGTTTTCAAGCTTATGCCCTCTAGGTTACTAATATGGTTCTGTTTTGATTTCTAGTGTTCATATCTGTAAATGACTGATTTAGCTCACATCAATTAAGTTAGCTTCTCTGTGCTAAGATTGGCAACAAGAAGAAGGATTAGTACTTTGGCCTGATATGTTTTAATGTGGTAAATATTATAAAATCAGAACAATTTATTTATTATATTTCTACAAGCCAATTGTTTCACACAGGAGTAGCCATAAGTAACAACAGCAGCTGTTTGGCTCTAGGCATTAGGTTTACTTTGATTTGCACATTTTTACAGAGAAGCATTTCAGTGCTCCCTAGTCGCATGTTTCACACTGCCCACCCTCTTTTTATCATCTTCCACAAATCCCCAACTGCTTGAGCTCATAAACATCCATAAACTATCACAAAACAGGATCTAATCACACAATCACAGAATCTTAAGGGCCGTAAAGGACCTCGAAAGATCATGTAGTTCAATCCGCCTGCCAGAGCAGGAGCACCTAGAGTAGGTCACACAGGAACTCATCCAGGTGGTTTTTGAATGACCCCAGAGAAGGAGACTCAACAACCCATCTGGGCAGCCTGTTCCAGTGCCTCATTACCCTCACAGTGAAGAAATGCTTCCTTGTATTTCTTTGGAACCTCTTCTGTTCCAGCTTATACCCATTGCCCCTTGTCCTATTGTTGGACATCACTGAAAACAGCCTGGCTCCATCCTCCTGACACCTGCCCTTTACATATTTGTAAACATTATTGACATCACCCCTCAGTCTCCTCTTCTCCCAGCTCCCTCAGCCTTTCATCATAAGGGAGATGCTCTACTCCCTTCATCATCTTGATGGCCCTGCACTGAACTCTCTCCAACAGATCCCTGTCCTTCTTGAACTAAGGGATGCAGAACTGGACATAATATTCCAGATCCGATCTCATGAGGGCAGAGTAGAGGGAAAGGAGAACCTCTCTCGACCTACTAACCATAGCCCTTTTAATACACCCCAGGATGCCATTGGCCTTCTTGGCCAAATGTGAAATTCAAATCTACCCAGTCTACCCTTGGTCAGCTAATCAGTGAGGGCACTTATGATAGGTCATAAAATAACTGCAAAGGTGCAGATACTTTTCCGATTTAGCATCTCCATGCAAGCACATATGTCCTTCTGCAAGTCCTGTGAATACTGAACCAGTATTTGAATATTAGCAAAAATGAATCTCAGGTAAAGTCATGTAGCAAGTAGCATGAAATCTAAAAATAATAACAATTTTTCAAAGTTTCTATTGTTTTTAAAACCAAACATAAAATAGAACTTTCTTCACATTTCCAAAAGATTAAGGAAACCTTTTGTCTTTGCATTATGCTTTACAACTTTCAACCCTTCTTAGCAGAAGAACAATGAATTACAGTCTCAAGAGTTCTCAGCTGAAAGCTGTCATCATCTGTCAGTTGTCTAAATATTTGAGTTCTTCACAGGATGCCAGATAAAGTCAGCATCTACAGTGGTCTACCTGTTTTCCAGATAATGTGCACCTTGAGCCCTTTATGTCCTCTTAGATCTGCATATGTCTTCAACCCCTCTTAAAACATATGAGTGCCTTAAAGCAGTTTGCATTAATGGGTGTGAGTTTGAACTTGAAAATGCAGCTTGGATGCTGCCTCTCCAGAAGCAGCTAAATAGTGCTTAAATCTGAACATACAAATTTAGTCCATTGGAAAAATCTCTCATCCTGCTTGTTTGGTGTGAAAGCCACATCTGACATAAATAGAAAGCAATATTGCACTGGCTGTGCCTTGTGACAAGCAGCATCCAAATCTGAGCAATGATCTTAATTATTTGCAGATAACATTGCATCTGTTGGCCTTACTTGTTGCTCCCTCCCCTTCTCAGTCACAAGTGAAAGCAGTAATTGGTAATTTCTTGTCTGTGTTAAAATACTCTCATGCATTTCATTTTTCTACATTAAAAAAAAAGAAAAACTCAAAGTAGAGGAATTCTTGCTGGTACAAATTTAAGTAACGTTCTGAAATGTGTTGGTGCTCTGGTGTATGACTGGTACTACAACTGAGGTAACCTGAATTTCAGTCCTCTACCTGAATTAAAAAAAAAAAAAATCCCAAAATTTTAGACATAGAATTAAATAATTTATTGGAAGTTGCAGATTTCTACCTTCTGTCCCTTATGTTTGATGTACACAAACATCTTAGTGTTGAATAAGGGAAATTCCCTCCTTTATTCAACATGGCAAGTCTAGATCTGAGGCCCTCCCTATCCACTCACAGCAGCCCATCCCTGTTTCCCCTGCATCTTTTTTTGTTTTCAGTTCCAGTGGTAGCTTGTTTGAAGTCAGGAGGATAATTTTTGCTATACTTGTAAGAATTTCAGTTTTACATCCTGTAAATTGCAGCCAGCCAATTTCAGCACCATAAGTGGGCACTCATTAAAGCATGTGAATATAAGCTCCACATTGCTTTTAACAGTGTGCTCCTAAGCTTGCACATACTGTAATGGAATTCACTTCAGAGAATTTTCTTGCTGAAGGCAAAAAGGTTTAAAACAAAAGAAAAAAAAAAAAGTGACTTTGTGTTTTTCATTGGCATGAATGTTCCCAGTCACTTTTTGAGAGAGACCTAAGTTGAGACTGGACAAGATCAAAGAGCTTTAGGAAGCTGAATTTGTAGCATCTGTACCACAAATTGCAGTGTTGAGCCTTGCAGGGATAAGAGCAATGTTAGCTCCTATTTCTCAGTAAGATGAAAATTCTAGTACTGTTAAGCTGGTTCGCAGCTGAAGTGAGAAAGTATTCTCACACCATGAAACAATAATTATCACAAAGAGGCCCTGTGAAGGTTGGGGTTGTGTCTTACCCGTTGGAGTATCCATCCACTCTGATAAAAAGCGTGCTAAAAGACAGGGATGGTGCTTGCTGTGTTCTGATGTGACGAATCCGTGTCACAAAGAGCTAGAAGCTGTGCTGGTAGTCTCTCTGCTTTTTCTTATTGAAGTGTAACAGTAATTGGTTTTGTCTCGTTTGTTTGTTATGTGGTTGAATACCTGTTTTCCAGCTTTAAAATGTGTCTATGCTGTACTATTTATTCAGCTCTAAGATAGAGATGATTTCCAAGTCCAGGCTTACAAAGCTTAATTCGCATTTCTAGGGAAAGTTCGCAGGAGTTTGTATCTTTTTGTGGCAACATCTGTGAACAAGGCAAATATTTTTAAAATAATTGATTTTTAAAATTGATTTTTGAACTGAACTAGCTGAGCAAACCATGTTTGATCCTCTGGAGAATCCACTATACACCAGTAGAAAGAAATAGTTAACAATTGTTGTAAAACTTGTTGAATCTCCACCTTGTAAGCAAAAAGGGTCAACTAATCTTTTAAACAAAGGTGATTTTTTTTTTTTTAACAGAATGCAGCATACCTTTACTAATCTTCCTTTAGTCATTATATGATACCTTTACCTGTTTCCTTCAGTCTCAATAAACTTAGCTAACTGTAACTTCCATCAAATCACTGCACAAAAGTCTGACTAGCCAATAGTTGTAGGCATCAATTTTAATAAAAGTATTATCTTTAAATCACAGTAATATCACACTGCTGCCTCAGATAATCTGAAATATGTCTGCTGATGCCTTTGATGGGTGCTCATAAATAGACAATTAAGGGACTTCGGCAGTAATGTCTTAGTTTGAAACAGGAGCATGCTTCTGAAATGGACGTCCTGATCATGCCCATTTACCACATATAGCACATCCTCAGTGAATGAATCACAGAATCACAGAATCTCATGGGCTGAAAGGGACCTTGAAAGATCATTTAGTCCAACCCCTCTGCCAGAGCAGGAGCACCTAGACTAGGTCACACAGGAACTTGTCCAGGTGGGTTTTGAATGACCCCAGAGAAGGAGACTCAACAATGCATCTGGGCAGCCTGTTCCAGTGCCTCATTACCCTCACAGTGAAGAAATGCTTCCTTGTATTTCTTTGGAACCTCATATGTTCCCATTGCCCCTTGTTCTATACTATTTGGAAGAAAACAGAAAGATGAGTCTTAGGACTTCACCTACTACAACCTATTTGCAAAAACAAAAAAAGGCAAGACCAGAGGTAATCTCAGCTCAAAAACCCCAAACACCTCCAAAACCTTAGCCTCCTAACTTCAATGTGGATGTCAGGTTCTCAGTACCAACTGTTTTGCCATGAAGAGATGTTTCTTATGGTTTGCATTATGTGATAATGTCAGTTAGGTTGCTCGCTTGACCACTTGGTAATGCAAGTTGTAGCCTGACAGACCTGAAATAATTTCTTATCTCAGAAATGCTTAAATTTTTTGAAGCTTTGGCAACACTGAATTTCACAGCACATAACCCTTCACCATGAATATCATAGATTCTCCCTCTTCCTGAATGTGTTTTCAGAATCTGAATCTTGACCTGAATTCAAATTACACAATTTCTTATCTACATGAAAAATATCAGAATATTCCATAACTTTAGATGTTATGTATGACACATCTATAAAAATATGTGATATGTTGTAAACTGAATGTACACAGAGGAGAGGAGGCCATGATACAAAAAAATCTTCAGATTCTTTTTCAGGAATCTTGTTTGTCTTTATAATCTGTACTTTCCTAACTAAATCTGAATACTGAACTTCTCTATCATAGCTTGATGCTATATCACTGAAATTTTCTTTCTTGAAATTGTAATGGCCTCAGGGGGAAACTGAAGTTTTTTTCAGGTAAGGATGAAAGCATGCTGTTAAAGCAGGTTTCCTTTATTATTTTTTATGGGTCCTTATGTTAAAAAATGTCTTTCATCTGTGACTCAACAAGGCTTTCTCATCTCCTTGTTATATTTAATATACAGATATTCAGCAGAAATAGTCTGGATTTACATTTATGTCCAGGTGGGTTTTGAAAACCTCCAGAGAAGGAGACTCCTCCCTGGGCAGCCTCTGCCAGGGCTCCTTCACCCTCACAGGAAAGTTTTTCTTTAAGTGGAACTTTTTATGTTCCAACTTTTATCCATTACCCTTTGTCTTATTACTGGATGGTACAGAAAAAATTGTTGCCCTATCCCCTTGACACACACCTTTCAAATACTTTAAGTATTAATGAGGTCCTTGCTCAGTCTCCTCTTCTCCAGGCTGAACAGTCCCAGATCCTGCAGCCTTTCCTCATAAGAAAGATTCTCCAGTTCCTTGATCATCCAGGCCCTGCAGTGGACTCTCTTTAAATCACTAGTGGGTTAAAGAGTTACCAAGTAAGCCCACACAAGATTCCCACTAGGCTTTATTTATGGCTGTTCTCATAACAGCTTCTCAGATTGATATATAGATGCATGCACATGTGCTTTGGTTGTAGGATGTATACCAGGTGCTGGCCATAAAGCATGAAAATGACATCTGTGAATGACAACTTGAAGTAATTGAAATAAATATTTATAGCTATTAAACCTTTGATGCTCTAACCAATAATTTATATGAAAATTCACTTTCCATAGTAGACTGTTAACTATACATAGAAATTCTTTCAGAACTCTTTGAAGAAGGGAATTTGCAAAATTCCGTTCTGCAACCTTACAGCTGCCACAGTCAGATTGGACATTTTCAGAGATATTTTCAGGATGTTTTCAGAGTTCTGCACAGTGTTTCCCCACTTTTTAAAATATGTTTTATGTCTCATTTATGTCCTGACACCTATTTGATGTCAGTGTGAGGCTACTTCTAGGCATGTTCCTCACATGCTCACTAAAGTTTAATGTGCGTGTTACAGGAAGACAGAGAAGTGTGACAGATTCTGCCTAGCTGAGAATAGATAAAGAAGAATATAAAGGGAAGAGGAATAAAAATTAAACTTTATGTTACTTAAACAACATATAGCCCACAGTCCTGAGACTGTGTCACATGCTGCAGCCTGCTAACAGTGTTGGCTTATGATACCTTTTTCAGAACTTAATACCTTTTTTCACAATTTAACTCAGAATAAAATGTGTCCAAAATGTAATTCATTCAAACATTATACACTATACATTTGTTACTTGTTCTTTTTAGGTGTGGCTTAAGAAGAAATCAGTGTGATGTTAAATACAATCCATACCTGATAAATAATAAACTTTCTTATTTTATATTTACAGCTGGAGCTAAAATGTTTAGAAAGTGTAAATTTATCAGGTAGTTCTATGTGTAGAGTGTATCATTGATGTGCATTCAAATGCATGTAGGAGACCAGCAGTCACAAGAACTTAACTGTAGTAATTTTTAATTTAGTATGATAAACTTTTAATTGATCTGTTACTTTCTATACGGACAATATAATAATAGTGATTTTATAGGTTGTTCTTAGTGCACAGTACATGAAATTACAGGAAGGAAAAAGTTCATTTATCGAGGAGAAAAGTTTCATGTGAATTTAGTGTTCATTTCACTAGTTCTCTTCCATTTTATATTAGCGTGATGTGTTCTTAATGTCACTACTGAAATATTAATGGCTTTGTAAATATAATAAAAAGTTTGTCTGCCTTCTTTGTCTTTTTCAGATCATTATGTGAAGTTTTTAAGGGAATAGCAATAATCTAAACAGGTATTTTTATGTTGTAAACTGTCTCATGTGCTGCCAATAAAGAATTTTTATTTCGTTTAAGGATCAGTTTATCTTTTGGAAATTTGTGCTAGGTGACCTACAGTAAAGAAAAAGTTATCATATTAATAATGTCATGGTATTATTAATGCTATTTAGAAATATATATAATATTGCTAAGGTCTTAGGTTGTATAGTAAAAATAATAACCCTGAAAAGTTCATATCTAAGAATTATGTCTGTGTTCCATGATCATTTCCCTAGAAATTATCATTTGTGTCTTATAATGTGAACAAGATAGAAATGAAGCATAAAGTGAGTTGCAAGTGAAGGAAGAGGAGGAATTCTGACTTAGTTTAAATTTAGTTTGAGAATGTTTGAATGCTGTTGAATACATTTCCATTTCCAGCAAATTATTAACTCATTAAGACACTAGTCAGTATAAAATCATAAGTCTTATACTCCTCTTTAAGGACTTTCATTTGGAGCAATATCTTTGTAATATATGAGCCATTATGTTATATCATAAATTGAGGATTTTCTTTTTGTATAGGTTAGTCAAGACTTCCTGCTACACAGAGGGACCATTAGGTGGAGGAACTGTAGTAAATCACACAATATCTACTTATTCCCTCTTGTCCAAATTCCATTATTCTCTTTACTATAAAATAGTGGAATCTTAATTTGAATGTGTATGGATTAACCTTTTTTTGTATGGCATTACTTTAAAAAGTACCTCATAGGAGCTAAGTAGCAAGCAGTGTGTCAAGTTCCACATGGAAATGCAAAGCAATGGTAAGATTTGTGGTTTGAAGGGAATGTCTCAGGACATGGGATTATCTTTCCTTACAAATTGTAGATGGAGTTTCTTCCTTCTGCCTAGCACTTGCATATGGGACAGAATCTTTACAGAGGTCTTCAGAAAGTCCAGTCTCACAGGAAGAGAAAATACAGAGCAATATATGTGAATATTTCTCCTAGGCTTACTATTTACCCGAATTAACAGTTGGCATGCATAGTCAGGACTGTGACAATTTTGCAGAAAACTAAGGTTTTTCTAGCCAAGATTATAGAGTAGCTCTGATTTGTTACTCAAGAGCCTTTCCTGGGTTCCACTAAGCTTCATTTGTTCATGTAACAATAATTATTTTTCCTTTACCACTCTCAAATGCTAAAAGACAAACCGTGTCTTGTATTTAAAGCACAGTAATGTCAGATTAGGTCTTCGTACATGAAAATATTTTTTTAAATTATGTTGTTTTGGGATGGCAATTTCAGAGTTGTTTGAGTGTCAGTTAAACACAAATTTGCAGGCATCACACTTCATTAGTGTGAGTCACTTTATCAGTCCCTAAATGGAGTAAAAAGTGTATCATATTAATTGTCACTCATTTGCATCAGATTACTTTCAGCTTCATTGTTACCTGCTGAACTGAAAAACTCACACACTCCTTCCTTCATTTGCTGCAATAGTCTGTCTTTGGAACTCTGCTAGTAGTCCTTGAAGTTGTTCTAGATTTTGGATTTAAAAAGTAAAGGAACCTTTTTCATAGCACATTTTTTTAATATTCCTTTATTCTAGTTCTTTGGCATGGCCAATATTGAAACTATCCCAAGAACTGAATGGGAAGATATTGTAAAAATTAGGGTATAAATATTCTGCCAAATTAAGGGTTTTCTGCCTTTTCGTCACATTTATTTGAATATGTGGCTCTTTCAGTAATATGTCTGTTTTTCTGTCTATTTGTAGGCATGGCTTAGCACCCACAGTAGTCTGAATACTAAATTAGTACAGTAATGTGGAACTCTGAAAATTTGAAAAGGTGAAGTCTAATAGAGATATATTCCACAGTATCATAAAATAGCAAGTAGTTTCTGATTGTTGGAATTTAACTGCTAAGTGGTCTGTATAATTTATGCCCAGTGGTGCACTGGCTTTTTTCCTTTACCCCATGTGGAGCAATATTTAGTTCACTGCCACTCAACAGACTGAATTCACTCAAATGGACCGCAATATCAGACCAGAGTGTTGATTTGCTTCACTATTTTAACAGGAGTTAATTTTCCCTTCAGATTTCCCCTTGCCACGACCTGTGAAAGACCCTTAAAGCTTATTTGGTTTTTCTTTCTGTGTTGGCTGGTTAAGTAAAATATGTTGTCTTCTTGCAAGTCCCACTTTCCATTTCTTAGACCATCATAACTCAACAAAATGGTAATACTGTATCTGTATTTTTTTATTTTATGTAATCTCTACTTCCAAGTTCATTTCAGCTTTTGCTCCCTGTGTACTAAAGGATATTTTTTGAAGCTGCTTTTTCTCCTTGCTTATTTTTTTTGAGTCATTGGTCTGTGATTGGGGAATGAAAATAGCGTTGTTGCTCTTCCAATTGATTTCCTTTCCATGTCTGCTGCTTTTGAGACTTGGTCTTTGTCCTTGGGTTGTGAGAGGATTACAGCAGCAGTAGAGCAAGGTCTGGTGAACTTATTTTTCTCTCTTCTGGGGACTTCATATCTTTTGGGTTTTGTTTTTTTTTTTTTTTTTCCTTCTGTTTAGAGTGTCACTTTTAATGTCTCTTTGCACTATTCCTGCAAAAATATTTTTCCAATATAGTTGGTGTGTATTCTACACTTTTGCATAGGTCCTGTTGGTTTTCAGAGATCCGTTGTGGTACGGTTACTCTGGAGAGCTTTTTTATCATTTCATTTATTCTGCAGATTTATGAGACAAAAATGTTCCTATTATTTTCCCATCTGATATTAAAAGACATCTCAGTTAAGAAAAAGCCTAACTGGAAAGCCAACATTTTCGTTCTTGTTGATCATTCCTAGAAGTTTAAAATACTTTTTCTTGAGCATTTACCTTGTTTGAATCTCTTACTGAGCAGCATCAAACAGTCTGTTATCTACTTAATCTAAATAGGCAGCAATTAGGTAAAGTTGTATTCTTTTCTTTCCATAGGCCCCAGGGATTCATAGGCAAATATATGGCTCTCCAGCTAATAGAAAAGTTTGAACTGGATCTTAGGTAGTGCAGTGTGAAGAATTGCTTTTTTTTGACATTGGTAGGCAATAAAATAAACCCCAAAACCATAACTGGTGGTTAAAATGAAATTGAAGTATTTAATATTCCTTTTCAAAACTACTTTAAATAACACATTTCAAAATAAAGTGTTTTGCACTTCAGAAAATATAATATGACTTCTCCAGTGGGCTACATATTTCTTATATTGAGAACACTTCTTTCATTATCGATATTACTCTCAAAATATGTTGTCAAGAAGATATCAAGCAGATTTTTTTTCAGAACAAGAAGATTTCACAGTCATCTTTTCCCTCTTCATAATTTGGCTCGTCTCATGAAGTGACCTTCTACTTACCCACAGCTGGCAGCACCAAAGGATATTGTGTTATTCACTCGGGATGTACTGATTTATCCTTGTGAAGCTCAACTTGAGAATTCAGAAAATAATGCAAAAGCAAAAGGCTTAATTTTATCTGCTATGAATGCATTTTTCCAAGTTGGCCAAAACACATCCACACTAAAGAACAAGTTCTTAGTACTGGATTTCATCACTTTTGAATCTTTTAATCTCACTTTATTCTCCTTCAAGGAGATAGTTCATAATCTACCATATATATACACTTGTAGTATTTACCTTTGGAATATGGATCAGACATTAATTTGGATCAACAGATAAGACAATATCTCTAGAATCATTAGTAATAGATATTCTAAAAAGAAATATTTCCTGAGAAGTAAAACAAATAGAAGAAGAAAATGAAATTGACATTGACATAAACAATTGTATCTTAGATTTGTGTTACATTAGTCACTGAAGGCAAAACTTCTACCTTTTTTCTCAGAGAAAAAAAGCTGCAGACCAAGCCTATCTACCACCTTTGAAATGCAGTCTGCTATAAAGCATTAATCACCTTAATTCTGGGAATTGCTTGCTGATATTCTCATCCAGGTCTTTTCATAATTAAGGTATAATCCCAGAAATTTTTTTTCTTTTGCTATCCTCACTTTTCTTCAAAAGGTTGAGAACAATTTTCCTTCTTTGAATACAATGGAAATTCATTTCAAATATAGTCAGAAACAACATTACAAAACTGATTATTTGGGATCTCATATTTATTACTGCTCAGTGATTTCTATTTAAAAATGTACTCAAAGGATGCTGTTTGTTTTTTCCTAGAAGCCAACTTTGAGAAGTTATCCTGAGATCTGCTAAATAATCTTTCCAGTGTCTATGTTGTACATAACCATCATCAGTAGTGATGTTGAGTGTTCCAAAGTTTGTTCATGTTTTTGATAAAGAGGGGCAAGAGAGATGCAATGTGTTCACCAGCCCTTTGAAAATGAAAACTATTATAAAGTGAAATCCAGGAATATGGTATTGCTATGATCCCATAGAAATATAATTGCCCAAAGTGCAAATTTTATATTCCTTTTTTTGTAGTATGTGGTTCTTGACATGATTAGAGAGAGAATGGGAGATGAGGCTCTATTTTGTGATCCCTTCCTTGGTTTCAAAACCAACCACATACTCTCCAGCCTGCAAAAATAACTGGAAATGGACCAATACTTTTTAAACATCAATTGATTTAAACCATAGATCTAGATGTGTACAGCATTCAAGATCAAGTAAGAGCGGTTGAAAAAAGATTTTGATTTTGCCACGGCCTTTTGTTTGGTTTAAGCAGCCTTTGCCATCCCTCGTTCTGTCTTCTGCACCATCCCCTTAGTATGAATGTAGCACAGGGTCAAGCTGTTAACTGGATCAGGGAACTATTACAAACTTTAAAAAGAAACAAACAGAGAAGGATAGTAGCTGTCTAGAAAAAAAAAAAAAGAACAGAGGCTGCTTAAGCAAGCAAAACTGACAGAAGAGATGCTCATTAAAACATGATTTCACTGATTGACAGTTTATTAGGAGTTTCCAAGGTTGTGAGTTTTTATATATATACCTCTTTCCCCTTGTAATTCTAGCTGTAACTGAGCAAATCACTTTTAAGCTCCTCATTTGCCTAGGTTATTAGCTTCATTATTAATTTCTCTTAGGTTTATTAAATTCTTTAATGTTATGCAGTGTTCTTAGGTGAAGAAGTTTTAGAGTGACAGCTGTGTTTTGGATGTTGTGTTAATGAATTAAATTATTAAGCTATTTAAATGGATCTTGTTGAAATGTTATGGGCAACAAGTTGTACAAAAAAAGAAGACCTTTAATGTCAACTTGTTTTAAAGTCAAAATCTAATAGGTGCTTTGTTTGAATATTAAGACTGCAATATCCTTGCTCTAAGAAAACTCTATGGAGTGATTACAGCCCCACTAAAGAAAGAGTGTGTTATGAAAAAAATCAATTTAAAACAAAACAAAACAGATTTTTGTCTTTTAGAACATAAGAAAGAATGGGTGGAAAGAAAGTACTGAGAAATAATGTAAGAGAACGAAGGAAAACCACTAAACAAAAATGAGGCCAGAGGAGAAATAGTGATAGAAGAGAGAGAGAGTGGGATAATAACAGGGGTATAAATAGCACTAAAATGTAAATGTAAAGGAATCTTTTGCAAAGAAAAGTATATGTAATAATTGCAAATCCAAGCTAAAAAAATTAAATATTGTGTGTATAAGGAGTCAAATGCTTCTGAATTCTCTTCCTGTTTCTCTCAATTGTAATCAGCATTCTGTTGTGACATTTAAGGGCAGACATAGTGATGCTGTGAAGAGTTACAAAGTTACTTTTTGTTGGAAATCAAAAAAAGGACAATTTTTGTTGCAAGGTGTGCTATGAGGAAAGATCTGTATAAGTCTTTCTTGAAAGCCCTTCACCAATGACAGGTCATCTAAAATCTCTGTAATTTCTGCTTCTGAGGTAATATTTTGCTTTTCTGTTCTGCATTAGGAAAATGCTGAACAAAATGTGAATTCTATCCTGATTTATCATGTATAAAGCTTTCAGAAGATCATTTTCAGCCTGCTTCTTTCTAAGACACGAGTTCTGGAAAGACTAAGAATCACCTCTGGTGAGATCTGAGAAAGAGGAAGTACTTTTTCATGTATGAGACCTCTTGGGGTAAAATGGGTAGCAATGCTTTTTGTTTTACCAGTAAAAACTATAGCAGTCATGAGATCTTCCACAAACTCTCACTAATTCTAAATTCAACAGTAAAGCGTCATCTTTGGAAAGAGTGAGAAACCCATACTGAGTCTACATCTAAAGCAAGAGTTCATTTGAAAATTGCAATAGGGACAAGAAATAAGTATCAATCGTCATCGGTAGCATCATCTTCCCTCTATCTGTTTACAAAGATATTTTGGAGTAACATGGTCATGAACTCTCTGTAGTTGTCAAATTTGACCCTAAATTACTGCATGAAGAGTGTGTATCAGCATTATCTGTGCAAATGCATATTAAGTACTGAATATTCTTAGCACTTGATTTAGTAGTGCTCCCTCTGGAGTTTTTCCTTTGTGCCAAGGAACCAGACTTATTTAGAGCTGTTGGCTGTGGTCCACGGTTTTCTTGTTAAATGTTTAGCATTTGTAAGTGTTGTGACCCTTTTGCCAATGCGAGTAATCCTAATTCCAGAAATTTACACTTGTCACTTTGCTTTAAACTCCATTACTGCACACTGAAATTCTACACAAAGTAGCTTGGAGACTACTTAACAAATTGGAGATGAAGAGATCTTTTTCCCTTTTTTTCACAATTAATTAATCTCAATGATTTTGGGTTTGTATTGCAGAACTGTGATCTGGCCCAACAGAGTATTGTTCATATTGTTCAGAGTCCACAGAAGAGCAAGGATGAGACAGAAGATAACTGTGCTGGAGGTATTCTAAAAGCCTTGGAAAGAGAACCTGAAAGTCTAACTCGTGTAGATCTCAGTACCAGCATCCTCCCATCGCACTCTGCTGGATTGGCTGTTATTCTGGATACTACAAAACCCATCATTTCTGTTCCCTCTGAAAAATCAGGTAAAAATTGGTGATTTAGTACATTTCAATACACAGATCTGAACCTGTTTCTTAGGATGAAAGTTCTGTACCACAGGGGAAAAACCCCCAACATGGTTTCTTTTAGTTATTAGGCAAAAAATACAACTATATTAAGAGGTGATAAGCATCTGATGTGTCTTTAGTAAAATAATTTTGCTTTTTGGATAAATGTAGTGATTTCTTCTGTTGCTTCTGTCTCTAACATTTTAACAAATTATTATAAGCTGGCAAAACACTCCAGAGGTCTATGAAAAAGCAGAAAAAAACCCCTCTAAAATCTCCATTTGAGAAGTTTCCTTAACTAGAATGTTGGGCCGCATGTGCCTTGCAAATGTGTTTAATTCTGTATTTGTTGGTTTTGTATCCAATTTCTATGAATTAGGCTTAGCATTTATAAAAAACGTAACTAGCACAAAATATGATGATGATTCATACTATGGATTTTAATCATTCTTCATCCATCAAATAAAACTGAGAATGTCTTCACTTTGTCATGAAAAATCATCTGAGGCACCAGTTAAGTTATGGTAAATAGGTTATGTTTTAATATTTACATCACAGACATCAGTATGCTTAACAAAATGAATACTAAAATTGTTACAATAACTTCTAGAAAATTTCTTAGATGACTCATGCAGAAAATATACAATTTGATACAATTCGTGGGTGTGTCACAGAAGTATTCCACAACTGACTTGATCAACCTCTCTCTGCCAGCTAATGATGAATGAGTGCAGTTTAGGAACAAATTAGTATTCAGTTTAATGATCCACATCTCCCAATCTGAAAAAATAATGAGATAAGAGGGACACATGCCGATTGTTTCAGGCTGGGCTTACTATTAAAAGCAAGGCAATGGTGTGAGCTTTATCATTCTACTCCGTATTTATTTTTTCACTACTCTACATGGTTGTTGTGCTTTACTTTACAGAATAGTTTATAAACACGTAAGACCTTTCAAAATTCATCATGTGGTATGTTTTTCCACAGACTACAAACTCCATGTAGTCAAATACATACTGATATATGTATTCTATTTCAGCAAATGTTTTTATAGCAGAATGACAGTTGAGGAAAAAATGTATTGATAATATATGTAGACTATTTTTATCTGTGACTAAGTTAAACAGAGTTTTTTATCATAAGGTAAAAAAGGTAGAGCCGATTATCTTCTCTTTGGCTTGTTTTGACTCTCACTATGAAAACTTGTCCTTCTGTCTCTTCAGACCAACCACTTTTGTTCACTATGAGGGATTTTGATTTTTTTGTTATTAGGATTTGGGGTGAATTAATTTCTAGTCACATAATTCACTGAGTTAAGGAGTATTCTGGGTTAAAATAATGCAGGAAAAAAAAAAAAATAATCCAAAGATCAGTTTTCCAATCAACTTTCCTATGTAGCAAGGATTTTTGTAGGCACAGCTGAAATGAGTAATGGTAATGAGAACAAATGGCTGACAGGTGCCTATGCCACCACTGCCACTTGGAATTATACTTATCAAGCTATTGTCTTAAAAACTGAGTGGTGGTTGTGGTGATCAGTCTTCAGTAGAAAACTATACAACTGAAGCAACTCAAATATTTTTTTCTGTGTGTGAGAGATCACATGCAATGAATAGGTGACACATTTAAACTTCCAATTAAGAGACAGAGTTTAATTGGTTATTGTTTAGTCTAAATTTCAACACAGCCATTCTATAACTGTGATAGTATACACTAAGAGACTTCATCTTTTTCTGAAGTTTTTTTCTGTTTGTAACTACAGGATACTGACTCTAGATCCCTGCCCTGCTTTTTTTTTATTTGCCTTCTTTTGAATTCTGAGGAAAAAGGTTTGTGGTAACTTTTTTATAACAGAAGTTTGCAATACTTGACTGCAAAAGTAGTATTTTTGAAGTATTGACTGTAATGCTTGGAAGATAAACTCAAGAATTTTATAAAAAATCCAGGAGAGAGGCAACTCTTGTTGTACTGTATTGCTATATACAAGTAATATACTGAAGTACTGCTGTACTTAATCATATAAAAACCATCATAGCCTGGCATCTTTTCCCTACTAAGGGGCATTACTTACACCTTGCAGAAGAGCATAGCAGGACATCATCCTCCCAACTCATGCTCACTTTAGTGGTGAGTAACAAAAAGAACTCTCATTTGATGTGGAGAACCATCTTATTGAAAATGTGTATTTAAAGCGGAGCTTGTGTTTGTTCAAGAAATTCAGAAGTTTGAAAATCATTAACAGGCTGAAAAAAAAAATCTAAATAATCTCTGCATCAAAGATTTCTAGGTTTCCACTCCTTGCAGGCAAAGATAATAGAAATTAAAATTAGCAAGTTCCCTGATGACACCAAACTGGGAGGACTGGCTGATTCCCCAGAAGGCTGTGCTGTCATTCAGTGGGATCTCGACCAGCTTGAGAGCTGGGCAGAGGGGAACCTCATGAGGTTCAACAAGGACAAGTGCAGAGTCCTGCATCTGGGAAGGAACAACCCCATGCACCAGTACAGGCTGGGAGTCAAACTGCTGGAGAGCAGCTCTGCAGAGACCTGGGAGTCCTGATTGATAATAAGCTAAACATGAGCCAGCAATGTGGCCTCATGGCTAAGAAGGCCAATGGTATCCTGGGATGCATCAAGAAGAGTGTGGCCAGCAGGTCAAGGGAGGTTCTGTTCCCTCTCTACTCTGCCCCGGTGAGGCCTGATCTGGAGTCCTGTGTCCATTTCTGGGCTCTTCATCTCAAGAGGGACAGGGAACTTCTGGAGAGAGTCCAGTGCAGGGCCACCAAGATGATCAGGGGACTGGAACATCTTTCATACGAGAAAAGGCTGCAGGAACTGGGGCTGTTTAGTCTAAAGAAGAGGAGACTGAGGGGAGATCTTATTAACATTTATAAATATCTAAATGGTAGATGTCAGGAGGTTGGGACATCCTTTTTTTCTGTTGTGGCTACCAACAGGACAAGGGCTAATGGGAGGAAGCTGGAACACAAAATGTTCCACTTAAATATAAGAAAATCTATTTCACTGTGAGAGTGACAGAGCCCTGGCACAGGCTGCCCAGAGGGGTTGTGGAGGCTCCTTCCTTGGAGGTCTTCAAGACCTGCCTGGACATGTTCCTATGCAACCTGATCTAGGTGACCCTGCTTCTGCAGGGGGGTTGGACTAGATGATCTCTAAAAGTCCCTTCCAACCCCTACCATTCTATGATTCTATGAAATGCCTTTTCCTGTCTGCTAAATAACACCTTTCATGATTTCTAATGAACATGTAAAAATCTCAGCAAAGGATTTTCATCCTACCTCACCCCCACCTAATTTACAATTTGTCCAATATCTGAGGCAAAGTGCTTTGATAAATAAAATGTAAGCAAAGAATACTAGTTTCATAATGGTTGCATATCAATAAATACATATATAGGGTGAAGGGAGTTTGGCCTGAGAAAGTGTGAATCTGTAAAACAGATTCTATGGTTCAACATCTGAATATGAGAATGCATCATGCTGCCAAATCTGAGAAAGCTAATATCATCTTTGGAAGTATAAACAGAAAACAGAGTGGAGTGGAGAGTATGTTTTTCCTCTGCATAAATAAAACTGGAATGTCACACTTCATTTTAATGTCTAAACTTCAAGAAAGCTGCTGAAAAAACTGTTAGACTGTTGGAAGACTCAGAAGAGTCACAAGAGTCCTATAAAAGTGCAGGTCATGATTGGCTTATGTATGTTGATATAATCTTGTGTTATTCATACAAGTACAAATTTGATAACAGGGGAGTCTTAGACCCTACAAGCTATTTTGGGATTTAAGCTTTCATTGTCTAGAAAGTGAAAACTAGCAAAGATAAATACTACATGGAATTTCTAACTTGCCAGGAAAGCAACCATTGATGCCACTTATTCTGTCTTACAAAAATTCTCTGTATTTGGCCACTTAAAAGTAAATAGAGGACATTTTTCTGAAACTTACGTCCAACAGCAAAGATTGGACTTCAACCTAAAAATAGTTTCGACTGAGGTAGGCAGGAAGTCAGACTACAGAGACACCTTGCTTCCCTCTCTGTATTTGTCAGCTACTCATGTCAAGCAAATTTGTATTTTTTTTTTTTAAGTTAGTTTGACAGCATTTGTTTTATTTAAGCTGATATTAATTTATTATCTATTTAATTGTCAGGTTAATCCATTATCAGCTGATTTATTATTTTGTCTGAATAGATGTGGTCATCATTACTTACGCTTTTCTTTACAACTTTAAGGTAATGCTCATCTGTTCACATCCCTAGAAAATCATATTGTTCTTTAGCTATCCTTTTAAAAATGCTTGTATACAAGTCACCTCTGTCTCCTTATCTTTCCATTCTCCTCCTTTCACAGTAGACTAAATAAGAAACTGCTATATATTGACTTAAATTTGCCAAGCTGTAAATTCTAGCAAAAAGAGAGTTTGATTCTTTTCCACCTAATTACAAAGTGTTTTACTAAAACTTAAGATATGTTAAAACCTCTTGTCCTTACAAATAACACAACTATGAGTTAGGATAGATAAAACTGTCATTACCAAAACCTCAGTATAATCCTGAGGCATAAAGATGTTTCCTGGTCTATTAAAGAATGTGATATACAAATGACACATGCAAAAACCTTTAGAAGGAAAAGCCACAGTTAAGGTTTTGGGTAGTCAGAACTATGCATACTTCCTAGAGAAGCTCTGATGAAAAAAACTCAACAAATTGATTTAACTGGGATACTACTGACACTATATGAATACTTTTTAAAGAGTATTCTGTAGATTATATATTAAAATTCCTGTGCTCTGTAATTTATATTACTTTTTTTAATGATTCTTTTAATCATTAAAAGGGTAAGATTTTTTTCTGTCAGGATTGTTTGAAGTAAATGAGTAGTCTAAGTTCCTAGTCTAAGTATTTTAAAGTTACGTCACAGTCTTATAAAACTTACAATGTCAAATTAATTCCAATTCAGACAATGGTTTAGTGTACATCTCTCCCAATTTTAATGTGATATTAGCCTGAGTACCCCTTCCCAGTAGAGAACTGGGTACAGCTACAGCTTTTTCTGAGCTCTTTTTGAGAATGCCATCAAAATGTGAGTACTGATCCATCCAAAATGGCCCCCAGCACTGCAAGAACATCTCTGTTGATTGTCTGAGACACAAAGCTCTGAAAGTGTTCATCACCTGCACCAGAAAAAAATAAGACAACTGTGAAATTATTTTCTCATGACCTAATTTTGCTTTACTCGGTCATGAAACCATTACCTTGAATCTGCTATTCGCTTAGAAAAGAGAAAAGGGATTCTTAAAATATCTCTCATGTCATTTAGCTGCATTTTTACATGGGAAATTAGTCAGTATAAAGATTTTTTTTCCCCTAGGCTTCTTTACAAATCATTTATGGCTTAATCGTAACATTAATTAATTAATTAATTAAACGTACTTTATGCCCACGGTACTGTAAATCAGTAGTCTGAAGAAGGGAAATCGGTATTCTGTGCCATTTACATTTAGTAATTATGTCATTTCTCCCAGAGTTATCAAAATTTTGTTCTAAAACACAGATGAGTACTTACATCGACCTTTCTTAAACTTTTTAAAGTAGTAATTCATCTTTGAATGATGGTTACATAATTCTTATGGTAGTTCTTTTTCATATACATTCATTTGACTAAGATTCATATTGCTGTACAAGAAAAAATAACAAATTATTTAATATGCATACAATTTATTCTTTCAATAGACACATTAAAGTAACTAACTTAACTGTGATATTTTTGGATTTGGTGCACTGTCACAAAGCTGTTGTCTTTTTAAGGAACAGCTGAGGGAACAGGGTTGTTTAGCCTGGAGGAGACTGAAGGCACACATGATCACTCTCTATAACTACCTGAAAGGGAGTTGTAGCAATGTGGATGTTGGTCTCTTGTCTTTAAGTAAGTTCATCTGAGGTCTGGAAATCCAGGTGTATATTAAGAGAAAAGTATGACAATAACATTTTTTTTCTATGATACAGTCAGATTACATTTAACTTTAAATCAAATCTGCTAAATATTTTCTGTGTGCTGGATGAGAAGTCTTTAAAGTTTACAAATAATTTACAATCTGTTTGGTAAATGTTGTATGGCAGAAGTTCCATGTTTGAAGAAGCTCAGAGATCTGGAAAGATATTTATTGATGATCCATTGAGATAATGGTCACAGGGCTCTAGCTACACTTAATTGTTTTCAGCTGCTAAAATATATTACAATCATAGAATCATAGAGTCATTTAAGCTGAAAAAGACCCTTAAGATCATTGAATCCAACTGTTAATGCTGCCAAGTCCATCTCTAAACCCTCAGCACCTCATCTACATATCTTTTAAATACCTCCAGGGGTGGCGACTCAACCACTTCCCTGGGCAGCCTATTCATGTCAGTGTGTGTTAAATTATCCCTCTTGATTAGTTGATATAGCTTCTTGGATTACGCTGTATGTGTATGTTTAGAAATAATGGAAGGCATGTCCATAAAAGAATGGTTCCTGTTGAAAGCTATTCATAATACAGTAATGCTGCTGAAACAGCACTCTATTTTTTCAATGCACACCATAAATGAAGTTTTCTAGATACAAGTCATAGCTCAGCCACAAAAGAACAAGATCAAACCAATGGTCTGCCTAAATCTAGTTCTCCTCCTTTTTAATACTTTTTTTATCCAATACTTCAAAAGAAGTAAAACTATCTTATTATATAATCTTATATCTATAGGAATATTCTTTCTTGCAAGTAATCACTTCTGTCTGATTATCCTTCATGTCTGCTAGCCGAGTAAATTGCCAAGAGTGATAATAGCATTCTATAATCTGACCTTCATTGAAGTAGCACTTCCTAAACACTCTCCAGTATCAATTTAAGGGTTAACTGGAAAAGAGGGGAAGGGTTACCAGCCCAGCAATTAACTATTTTTAGTTCTATCAAAATTTCTTTTGCAACAGTTAAGCTTAAGAAAAAATATTCTGGTTATTCTGTTTCCAGTAAGGTTATGAAAATATGTCATTACAAAGTCCTTGGAAGTTTGCTCTTATGTATATTGTATCTTCTGTTAGGGTTATTAACCCTTGACAACTCACTGCTGCAATGCTTCCAAGTTCTATATATAAAAATTTATATCCCCTCTTCACCTTCCAGCAACAGCAAAAAGTGATTTTATAAGACATTAGCATAATGGAACCTTTTCAATAAAATGATAAATTGAGCCCATTTCCGAAAACAGAACACACACTTGATAATTTATTGCAGTCAGTGCCATACTGGAGACCTCCTTCGTATCAAATGCTTTTAACACTGATGAGAATGGTGCCATTTTCCCCCATCCTTCGTGTCTGTGAAATTCATTCGAGAGGAGAAATGTTCTTTTCTAATAGAGCCAAAAGCACTTCTGGGAATGCTCATCTTTACATGACATAATTATCTCTCATGAATGTGTCTAATTGCTTTATTGTTTTTAAAGGCCTTTTCATGTTAATTGAAAGCCAGTAACATTTGCTAACTCCCTTGTGTCAATGGGTGGGCTGGGGACGCTGTTGTGTCCTTGGAATATAATTTGATTGGTTATGGGTGACAGCACGGACGGACTTCTGTAAACATGTCACTCCCGTCTTTATGCTTTGTAGGTGGAAAATGTTCTGTATTGATCAAACAAAACTATACATATTATATTTTCCAAAATAATTGTTGGCAAGAATTAATTACTGATACCACTGGGAAAAATAGGTAAGAGACTCTTAGGAAGCACCTCTTATGTGTAAAAATCTAACAATAAAGATGTAGGTTGATTCTTTTTCAACAGGAAGAGTACAATTAGGAATTCACAAATAAGAATAATGCAATGTTTAAAGTTCATTAAAAAACAGTAGTTACCATTACTGTGCAGCTTAGTGCTTCAATACATAGTCTCTGTTATGAACTCCTTGCACTGGAAATGACATGAGTCATAGTCTTCCCTCAGATTACATGTCCAAGATTCATTAATGTCATGGATAGTTCTGTGCACTCAGCAAGGACACTGGGAGAACAGACCTATTAGAAAGGCTTGATCTACAGAAAGTAATTACATGGAACAGGTAGTTTAATAAGTTTGGTTGATACTAGAAGATAAAAAAAATAGCCATACAAAACAAATCCTCCTCTCCATAAAGACAAATAGCTTCAATGGGACTAAATCTGAACTTCTATGAAAGAAAAATATCATTGCATTTGGCAGGGAAAGACTAATTCTCTGGTGGGGTTTTTTCAAAGTAAAGAATGGTGCAGTTGGAAATTGTACAGTCAATTCAAAAGATCCAATTCATATTCACATGAACACAAAGTTAAATTCAGTGCATGCTCTTGCATTGCTATGCCAAAAGTCTTTAGAATTTTGCTATTAGTGTTGTTTCAGTGAAGATTTCCCGTTTCTGCTGCTACCTGGGTGACTGTTGTTAGAGATACCAAGGTAGTGCATTCACGATTCTCCTCAGAGACGGACAGCAAGGATTTCACTTGGGTTTTTTTTCATCTGTTGTGCTTCTGGTATTTCCTCTCTTTTTTTTCCTTCTTTCCTCTTTTTTTTTAAGAGACTATCTAACCATAGGAACTGAGATTCTTTATCAGCTTTATGTGGATTTCAAAAAATCCTTCAGCGTAGGGTTTTTTTTCCCCTGCTTTGACATACCTTGAACCTTTTGCTTAAATCTCGTTCATTCTTACCCATTCTTAAGAGATGACATTGCCTACGTTATGCCCAGAAACTAAGATTTTATCCAGTTGGAACAGAATGAACATCTGTGCTGCGCAGAGACCCATTGTCCTTTGTAATTATAGAATATTTGCTTGAAGCTTCTGTAATATCGTTATTGCATGTGATTTACTGGCATGGGGCAAAAAGCTGGACTTAGGTAGGATTACAGCATTTGTGATCATATTGTCAAACTGAAAGGAAACTAAATGAAGAAAATATCTTCTTTGATCTGCCTTTCACTTATGGGACAGTATGATATAGTGGTTGACAAGTAAAAACTGTCTCGAGTATTCCTAAGCTGACACTATATGCTGTGGCATCATTTTTTGTGCAACTATTTCAAAATCAATATTTCCTTTGTGAGTTATCCAGAGTTTGGAAACCCCTATTTAATGCTTAAATTTAGGATTAAAAATTAGCACTTTTGAATGCTACTTCAACAAAGCATGAATCTTTATATTCACTGATGTACCTGAAACCACATCTAACAAGCTTATTTATCTGTACCACTGGCATCTATGTGGGCATTCACTCTTAGGTCTTTGACCTTGGGAATATGTCAGATTCTGATTTAGCAGTTATATCCAACCGCTGCCTTAACTGGTATTTGCAGATGAATGCTTCAGCTTTAGTTTTGACAGTCTATCTACTTGCAATGATCTCTGCATTTCTGGAGTAGAGTATCTATAAATTTCCTCATAAAATGCAAGCCCATCTTGTATCTATATATTTATTTCTTATTTTTATATATATATATATATATATATATGTTTATATATTTTTTAACTACTCTCCTACTCAACAGAACAACAAAAAATTGAAAAATCAAAGGTGCACAGCTTCAGGTGCACAGCTGCATCCTGGAGCAAAGAGTCTCAGGGAAACCTGAAAGCCAACATATTTGCTGGGCATCAACACTCTCTTTACAAGTGCAACAGTCAGTTCTGTGGATCTTGAAATTTACCTGTTGCTGTAGATCAGCCTCATCTGGCAACCAAGCAACACACAGACACTTACTCCTCCATGGTGGGATGGGGAAGAAAAATGGAGGACCAAAAGTGAGAAGACTTTGAGATTGAGACAACAACCGTTCACAGGGAAAACAAAAGTCACACATGGAAACAAAGCAAAGCAAAGAATTCATTCAGTACTTCCTTCAGCAGGCAGATATTCAGCCATCTCCAGGAATGCAGGGCTCCATCACACATAATGGTTACTTGACAATACAAACATCATCACTTCAGACACCTATCCTTCCTCCTTCTTTCCCCAGCTTCATATGCTGAGCATGATGTTATATGGTATGGAATATCCATTTGGTCTGTTGATACCAGCTGTCCTACTTGAGCCATCCCAATTCCTTGTGCACCCCCAGACCACTTGCTGGTGGGGCGGTGTTAGAAGCAGAAAAGGCCTTGGCACTATGTAAGCGTTGATCAGCAACAATGAAAATATCCCTGTGTATCAACACTGTTTTCAGCACAAATCCAAACCACAGCCCCATATTAGCTATTGTGAAGAAAACTCACTCAGTCACAGCCAAAACCAGCAAACCTGTCAAAAGAAAGGGATAGAGTAAAAGAAACAAATTTATGGATATGGGCATGGGGACTCGAAGCGCAGGGAACAGCAGGATATCATGTTCCAGGTTGAGCCTGTTCATTGTGTACTGTGCTCATTGATGTTCAACTTCATGCAACACTGCACAACTTGTCAAGGATTTTATGCCAAACTCTGGCATCTTGCAGTCCAGTGCAGCATGACATCATTTTATTGCATCTTCATTATGAAGATGACTTAACCAAAGTTGTAACAAAGACCAAATGGTCACTTGAGAAAAAGAGTACCTAAATCCCCAATTCCTCTTTTTTTTCACCACAATTTTTGCCTTAGATTTGTCACTCAATAATACTCAGTATATATATTACTGGAAGAAAACTCCAGCTGGCAACAATCAGTTGGTTTCTGGTTTAAAGCTACACCAATTGGCAACGGAGCTTTTATCTACTGCAGCTCTTAACAGCCTCCAAAATTGTTGAAGTAGCTGAATCAAACATCAATAGCATTTTAAATTAAGTCTGAAATGTAGATATAGACAGATGAAGACCCTGATTAATATTATCAAGGATTTTCCTTGAGCAGATTTTAGTTCTCTTGAATATAATGTTTTGATTGTGCTAAGAATAGTGAAATAAATACCAAATTTTCCACTGTCCTCACCTGTGAAAGGTCAAAGTCTAAATTCAAGATTTGATGCAGAATAATGATTATGGATATTGCACTTCAGGTGCAATAACCTGTGTTACCTAATCTGTGATGAATAACTATATATCTTCTTATTCTTGTTTCTAAAACCCAAAACATTGTCCAAATGATTTTTAGCTTGTAAGGCCATAGCTGAGCTAATATTTGACTCATATTGAGCATTATCTTCTTCAGAACTTTTACCATTGTGAAATATTTAGGATGAAGATGCAAAAATTCTCTTTCCAACAGAAGTGTTACCCATTTTCCACATTCTGTCTCCTAATCTGTAATAGAGATTTTTCAGCTACATCAAATTTAACAGTTTAGATGTGAACAAATACATCTTATTTTTGCCATCCATGCACAGAGATTGCTGTCTGTACCAATAGCTTTCATTCTGCTATTTTTTTGTTGATCTGTTCTATATTTGATTTTACTATCCCCGCTCTCCTGTAGTTCCCTTGAGTCTACATACTGATATCTTTCTCTGATTGAACAGCTTATAAGTATACTATAAATATGGCAGAACTATAGGGTCAACTGGTTCCTGCCCAATTGTATAGTAGATCAGGAGTCTTGAGTTAAATACTTGAGATGTAGGTGATGATTGTTTGCTAGAGTTTTGCAATTCTTCATTGAATGACACATGTGAGTCAGGCAAAATCAAATGCTTACCGATGAAGGTTGTGGAAAGGCATCTAGATGAAATGTAGTCTCCTTAACAGGTTGCAGGAATATTATATATGCATACAGAATGACTTGGGAATTCAACATAGGAAAGGAGGCCCTGTGATGGTTTAGCCCTGGATGGGTGCCATGTGCCCACCAAAGGTGTTCTATCACTCCTCCTCAGCTGGACAGGAGAGAGAAAATAGAATGAAAAACTCGCAAATTGAGATAAGGATAGGATGATCACTCAGCAATTACCATCACAGGCAAAACAGACTCAACTAGGGAGAAAGTGGTTTGATTTATTAACAATCAAAATGGAGTAGAGAAATAAAAATTAAACCTTAAAGCACATCACCTCACCCCTCCTTCTTCCCAAGTCTCTACCTCCTTCCCTTCAGCAGCACAGGGGGATAGGGAAGAGGGGTTATAAATCAGTTCATCACAGATGGTCTTTTTCTGCTGCTTCCTTTCAGAGGGGAAGCCTCCTCACATTTCCCACTGCTACAGTGTGGGGTCCCTCCCACAGGAAACAGTCCTCCATTAACTTCTCTAATGTGGTTCTGTCACATGGGCTACAGTTCTTCACAAACTGCTTCAACATAGGTCTAATCCATGTCCTGCCAGCGAACCTGGTCTGGTGTGAGGTCCTCTCTTCATGGTTTCCCAGGTCCTGGCAGTAATTTGCTCCACCACAGGATTCTCCACAGGGTCACAACCTCCCTCAAGTATCTGCCCACTCCAGTGGCCTAGACAAGCTCACTACAACCCTCCAGGACCTACATTTGAGGAATTTTAAAAGATTTTATGGGAGAAAAAAGTGCTTTCCTAAGATCATGTGAAATGGGAGAAAGGGAGCAGGCTTTTGTAGAGATTAAGAGGAGTGAAGTACATCTCAAGTAGAATGTACAATATAGTCTTTAAGCATTTCTGTTTAACTTCAACAAAACAGTTCTCCAAAATCAATTGGCTTAATTGATTGATGTGGCACTACAGGAATGTTTGAAAGTTAAGCTGGCAGCTGCCGGTTCACTGTGACACTAATCGGGAATAAGGTAACTACTAGCTGCTAAAGCACAGTGCTGTACATAATGTGGTGAGGACTGGAGTGTCAACAGTTCGTGCAGTAGGAATGATAATATGGGGCAGAGGATGGTTTTCTAAACTGCCAGGTTGAAGACTCAGTTTAGATTAATCTTCAGGAGAAGAAGCACTTTAGTCTCTAAAATGCAATGAATCTCTAATACTAATATATATATGTATATATAGTATAAAAAAATCTTAATAACTGGTGAATCACAGACCATATTGATAAATGAAACATATGATATATCACTTACTGAGAAGTCCCATGGGGCCAACATATTACAGCATTCTCACTTGGTCATGGGTTTGCATTGAGGGAAAAAGGGGTAATCAAGGAGCTGATGTGACAGACTAGTTTTAGTCTTAGAAACTTCATCTTGAGTTGTTTTAAGTATTTAAACATTATCTTAATTCTGATAGAGAAGCCATTGTATTCCATCTGGATAATAAAGTGTGTTTTCCTGTTGTTTATAAAGATGTTCAAACGAACAGATTTTCTGTCTGGAGACGCTCCAAAAGGTTCTTCCCAAGGTGCAATGTTATGAGCTGAAGTTCATGAGCTGAAGCTCAAAACTGTCATAGGTAGAGTCATATATCTTGACAAAGCAAGGGAGTTTACTAGATGGTAGGTAGCATCAGCTTACTGTGAGGAGCAAGTTGCAATAATAGGACAAGCCTAGCATTGTTTCAGAATTGAGGATATAATTTCCTTGCTTCTTACTAAAATAACAGCCATAGATGTTCAACAGGCTGTACATGTAAATGTGTCAGTGAGGGTCACTGTAATCAATTCTGTGCATTTAAATTTAATGCAATGAACCTTGCTGACTCTCAGCTAACCTGCACTTGTGGAATTTTACTAGTTAATGTGGGGCCAGAGGAACTTTGAGGTCTTAGTACTGAATTGCAAGTGCACTATGTCTCTATTTGTACATCTTTTCCTGAAATACTTTGTTTTGTGCTTTTCTTCCTCCACAGGAGAAGTTTAGCTCTTTGCACGTGTAAAAATTGCACACTCCAGTACATGTTACTTTAAATAGCTACTTTTTTTTGTCCTCATTACATAAATATCTAAGACTATCTATTAAAATAGCCTGGAAGACCTGCATACCTTCTTCCCAAACACTTTTGCTGAAAGGTTTAAAGTTTTAGTTTTATATTTTCAAAACTGTCTTCTAAAACACAAAAAGTATTGCTGCATAACAACCTTTTATTTTAGAGCATATATGAACACTACATGAAATTCTAATTTGACTTTTGTCTTACAATCCATTCCTACACTTCACAACGTCATTCTGGGATTGTATTATATGAAAGTGATACAATGATTATACTATGATGTTGTGGCAATATAGCATGGTAGAGTGCCATTTTTACACAAAGATTTCCATTTTTATGGATAAATCTTTTAAGAGAGAGATTGTCAACTAATACAAATCTTGTCAATTCTTTATAAGCAGTTAAGGATCTTCCTCAAAATATTACTTTTAATGAAATAAATAAATAGTGAATTTTGGAAACTAAATAGTTCCATTTTGAAGTGCAGTTACTGGTATTTTCTCTCCGTAGTGAAAAATGTTGTATCAACTGAGTTTTGAACACATCTTTCTTGAGCTGTTTCCCTGTTCCTTATTATTTCTAAGAGAAGTAAATAATCTTTAAAATTCTGGTTCTGTGAAAGGTTCAGAGTGAAGTGCCTGACACACAGGGCACTGAGAATGAAAAGGAATACCACAGATCAATCAATAAGGTAGCTTCTGTGGTACACTGATATTGTGCAACATTTTGTTCAAATAAAATCACTGGACAAATTATTTAGTTCTTTAATGAGCAGTCCTGTTTTCACAAGTCATTTATTGTTCTTCTAGAATAATGATGTAGTACTTGTTAAGGAAACAACATGTAGGATTAACTGTAGTTGTGAATAAGATAAGCAGTTACTTGTCTTATTTTTCCTTAGTTAAATAAAAAAGTGGTTGTATACAACATAAGTAAAAAACCAAAAAAAAGCTTTTGCTTAGAGAGCTCTCTTGCATTAAGTAGAGCACTATTTACAAAGAGAATATTGTTATAACATCTTAGTAGTTTGGATTTGTCAGTTATCTTCAGAACTTCTGAAGGTGGTCAGTGTTCTACATATTATGTAAGACATTGTCAAGGTTTAAGGCCCATCTAGGAACAAAGGACCATGAGCCATAAGTACCGAGGGCCTTTGAAACACCCTTAAGGACAAGGAGGGCTCGATTACCACTTCTGGTCCCAAGCAAAACAGGCAAGAGTACTCAAGTTGGGGAAGAAAACAGAAATTAATGTAATCCATTAACAACCAAAACCATAAACCTCCAAAACATAACAAACAGAAAGTAACGCAGAGTGGAACAATGTAGCACAATCAATCCTTTCAGACCACTCTCCCCCTACCTCTCTCCTCTCAGAGCCCTGATCTGGGGGTCTCTACCTTCACTCTCCTGAACGGCTCAGCTCAAGCTCTTTGATTTAATTTTTAGCTCACCAAACGCAGATAAATTTGTAACATAGTCTTTATCACGATCTCTCTGGCCAAACCCTCGTACTACTGCTATCTCATATACAACAGCCCTTATGAAATTATAAACACTTTCTTACATTTTTTAATCAATACATTTTGACATCTGTGTTGAAAATTGCCAATATTTCTGTCTGTTCTCTGTTCTACAGTCTTCTGGTCCTGCCCTTATCTTTTGTAGCTCATCTCTGATATAATTCATCAATTTAGCTTTATATATCCTGTCACGGAGAATATTCCTTTCCCTCATCATTCCTTCTTTACTGTGTGCCTTTTTTCAGAGTTAAAACATAAAGTGATTTCTTCACTGTTAATTTTCTCTGCTATCTCTTTGATCAAGTCTCATGCTCTCATCACCAACACTCTGCTTGTCTGCTTATGCAAAATATCTCTTTGGTAGCATGCCTGTTACGCTGTTGTCTTGTCCAAAATCAGCAAATCATAGTGCTACTCCCTGATTCTTTTTCTATGTTATGAAAGGAGCTGTTTTGAGTAGCAACTTCCTACGTTGTGTTAACAGAACTTCACAGTTCTGGAAGAGGGGATTGAATGCACTATCAGTAAGTTTGCAGACAACACCAAGTTGGATGGGGATGTTGATCTGAGGGCTGGAAAGCTCTTCAAAGGGACCTGGACAGGCTGGAGCAATGAGCCAAGGCCAGTTGTATGAGATTCAAAAAGGCTAAGTTCCAGGTCCTGCACTTGAGCTACAACAAGCCTATGCAATGCTATAGGTTTAGGGCAGAGTGGCTGGAAAGCTCTCTGTCAGAAGATGACCTGGGGGTGTTAACCCTCAGCTGGCTGAACATGAGGCAGCAGTGTGTCCAGGTGGCAAAGAAGGCCAATGGCATCCTGGCCTGTATCAGAAATAGAGTGATCAGCAGGACCAGGGAACTGATTGTCCTGTACTTGCCTGTACTCACTTGTAATCAGGGTGAGGCCATATCTTGAATACTGTGTTCAGTTCTGAGCCCTTCGCTATAAGAAAGACACCGAGGTTCTGGATCATCTTAAAGATCTTTTCCAACTTAAACAATTCTATGATTCTATGGTTCGCTGTTTATTATACTTCTGCTACTGCTACTGTTCCAAAATGTTTCTTAGATCAATATCCATCTGTGACATTTCTGCCCTCTGTTTTTCCTGTGTATGACTTCTACGTATGTTTCTTTTTAAAAATAATACAGAAAAAGAGTCAAAACTGAATGTTGCATTGAATGAATTTATTGGAAAGCTGAAAAGGACTCTACAGCGATGAAAAATTTAGCGTAACTATTGAATATTGGTGTTTAACTGTCATAGACCTGGTCTGCCAACAGTCTGTATGAGCTGACTCCTAGTAGAACACCATTAACATTTTTCTACCTTTATGGGATCTGCTGTGCAACTCTGGATGAGAGGTGGATTTCTCAAGACTTCATAGAGGTAGCAGCTATTCCTAAGTTTTCTTCATTACCTCATAAAATGGACATAACGCAAGGAATCATATATTCGTATAAATGTATAAAACTTAAACAAAATGTTAATTCCCCTCTTTTTAACCTTTGCTGAAGCATATTACATTTTACACTAATGCTTTTGAACCTGACAAGGTGCTTGTGGAATAGTAAGCTGTTGAAAAATTACTAACATTCTGTATGCTCAACCATAAAAATTAGCCATTACTACCAGGTAATTTGGTATATGTTTCTTTACATTAGATGGAATCTCTTTGAAAATATATCATAGAATCATAGGGTAGGGGTTGGAAGGGACCTTTAGAGATCATCTAGTCCAAGCCCCCTGCAGAAGCAGGTTAACCTAGATCAGGTCGCATAGGAACATGTCCAGGCAGGTCTTGAAGACCTCGAAGGAAGGAGACTCCACAACCCCTCTGGGCAGCCTGTGCCAGGGCTCCCTCACCCTCCTAGTGAAATATTTTTTTCTTATGTTTAAGTGGAACTTTTTGTGTTCCAGCTTCATCCCATTACCCCTTGTCCTGTTGCTAGCTAAAACAGAAAAAAGAGATGCCCCAATCTAAATATATGAATACCAAACAGGTATTTAAAATAATAATATTCCATTATAAAAATAATCTTTAAAAAATAAAACAGATATACAATTAAAAACAGCAGAAAAGATCTTACTCTCTTGAGCACATGTGGGGTCAGAACTAATAAAAAGACTGAAAGCATTAGTGAAGAGCGGAAAATGAAAAACACTTTTTAAACAACATAGGCATAAAGGTTATGATCATTTTGTAATCAACATGAAGACACTACTTAAAAAATACTACTGTGGGAGAAACGTTCTTCAGAAAATTAAGATGCAGTGCAGAATACAATAAGCTTTTAAAGCTTAAGATGACAGGTTGAAATTAAAAACCAGACAAGGGAGTCCAAAGAAAATATATAAAAATTTATAATCTATTAGTTTAAACTTGTAAGACTTGTACAAAGACCTGTCGACATTTAGTTGTGAAAGTATCTGCTATAACAGAGCTAAGTATGTTTAGTATTTGTGGGTTTTTGTGGATAAACCCAATAGCATAAATATCTATACTTTTAAAGAAAATTTTGAAAGTCATTTGTTAGAGACTCATAGGTCAAGATGTTTTCATGAGGAGGAACACAGAATGCCTGTAGCAGAGGGCATGGTCTGGGTTGCCCAGAGGCCTGGAGGCCAAAACAGGTTGGACCACTGAATCTGTAACTACAGATCAAAACGAAAGTATTTCTGAAGGGGTACAGCAGCAACAATGAAACGTTGGAAGTAACATTACTTCCATCTCTTTCTCACAATGAAATATGAAAGTGGATACACCAGCTCAGATCAAAGAATCATTTAGATATATATTATAGTATACTATTTGCAGTCCATAGCTTCTGACTGTAGTCTGGTAATGTTATTTTCCAGGATGTTGCTCTGCTCTTGGTCACTTTCCCTATGCCTCTTAGGATTTTTGTAGACCCCTATGATATTCCAATTTAACTGACATTTTTGGGGGCCAGAAGGTCATAGTCATATGGCATGGATTCCATTGATTATCCATTCCCTCTTTTTTGTATGTTTTCGGTTCTACCATATCCTGCTCTGAGATGGATAGAATTGCACATGCTATTGAAAATGGAGCACACCACGGATTTTTATAGCATTTTTACAGCACTGTTTTCTGTGGTCTATTTTTTTTCTCTGTTCTTCTCTTAATAATTCCTAGCGTTCAATTTACTTTTCTGATTGCTACTGAACATTGAGCTGACATTTCCATAGAAATATCTATTAAAACCCCAGGATCTTGTTTCTATGTGGTAATAACTAGTCAGGACCATAACTGTTTGTGTAAAATTATTTTTCCTGTGTACATTACCTTACCTTTATCTAGAATGATTTTCATTCATTTTGCATTTTATTATTAGTCACTCAGTATCCTGTATTCTTCAGTGTTCTTTTCAGTTGGCCTTCATTTTTACAGCCCTGAATAAAACCATATCACCAGCAAAGTTAATCTTTTTGCTGTTCATTTCTCTTTTCCCGATGGTGAATACTCAAGTATTAGCACAATTTCTTTTTGGGCCTACACTGAGAAAACCATTTATTCCTGACCTTTGTTTCCTGTATTATAACCAGTTATTTGGCCACAAGGGAATTTTCCTTTTTATTCAGCAACAGTGTAATTTCCATTTAAAAAATGCTGAGCAAGCTTTTTCGATATTTTAGTACCTTGAATCACTTAATTATTTTCCATAAACTTTGCTACATCACTGTTTATTCTTTGGGTGCTCTGAAACAAAAACTTTTCCAGAATGTTTTTTAATAGGGCAGCAAACTCTGTAACAGAGCTAATACCAATACTGTTGTTGCTGCTGTTAGCAGCCCTTCATAATTACTGCCAATTACTGTTGATATGCTAGCTTACCTATATCTGGACATTAGTTGAGTGGAACTGGGTTTTTTGAACACTGGAACTAAGTAGGGAGCTAATACAGAGAAGGAGCTCAGAAGAAATAGCCAATATTTGAACTTTCAGTTTAAAAAAGATATCTAATTAGATACTAAGATTGCACACTAATATTTCAAACTGATTAAGAAAGCAAAATTTCAATTTTACTTTCTATAATGTCAATAGGTGGTTGCTGCAATCATGTATGATCTCACATGCAGATGTACCTTTGTGAAATGTTATCTAGTTGAAACTGTAAATAAGCTGGTATAATCTCATCTTCAATTTGCAACCACAGATGTATATCCTATAAATTTAATTTCTTTTAATTATTTTTCTAAATTCTGTGGTGCATTCTCAATTAAGTAGCTGATAAGGTAATGATATTTTTCTATATGTCATTACTTTGTTTCTTGTTGGGCATGACATATTTTCTGGGATATCATGTTTGGATTGAAGGCACCAACAGTCTCTGCAGCTTCTTCAACCTCCCTCCATCTCTCCTTTGGTATTGCCCTGGTTGTGTCAAAGGCCATCTATGAAGTGAGGCAGTTGTGTAACCTTGGATCAGGCTTCTGTGAAAAGAGCTGTGTGAGAAAGAGCTGCAGGAAGCCTTGTCAGAGTTCTCCACCTCACCCTTCCTGGGTGGCCCCAAATTATTCTGCTGCTCACACTGAAGGCTGCACTGCAGGATACGTGCCACCTGTGCTTGGTTTTCTGGAGCTGTTTAACTTCCCCTTATGTGCTTAGGCTTAAACCCAGAAAACCCTGCTTCAACTACAAATAAACCAGTTCCAGCCATTTGTTATACTGTAGGTCATAATCAATCCCTTCAATGAGTTAAAAAGGAGCTCCGGGTTGTGTTTTACAGGGAATGTTATGGTTGGTGCATAGTGATTTCCCCATGCTCAAGGAATACATTTTCAGAGTGATCTTGTGATACCCTTATACTTGACCAGTTTGTCGATGTACAGGATGTCACTGTCTCTCATGTGTCGTTTGCCAGAGTTTCAGCAGTCTCACTGAACTGTCTTTTTTCTATTGGATCACTGCCCCCCCCCCCCATGCCGTGTTCTGCTGTCAAGGAGAATCATCACAATTGGCTTTTTTTCTCTTTTTGCTACCTTCACCCCTTATTGTTAGGATGAACTATGCTAGATTTAGTGTTTAAGTTTGCTCTTTTGTCTGAAAATCAGGGTGCAAACTGAAGGAAAGAAGAGTATATTATGACAAGTAAGAGAAAGGTGAAGTTTATGTAGAGGTCAGGAAAGGGAATCACAAAAGCAAAAGGTAGTTAGAGAAGTTAGCTGGGTAACAAGATAACAAAGGAAGAATTTGAATGAAATCTCAAAGAAGGTAAACGATGCTGAGGCTACGAAAAGGGAAGCAGAAGATTCTTTCATGATAAAAATTGAAAGAGAAAGCCTAAGAAACTTTTTCCCTATCCCATTCCAAATTACAAAGGTTTAAAATAGATCAAATGCTAGTCTTTTTGCATTAATTTAAATTAATAGATACCTCTTGGTATCTTTGCACACAAAAAATTTTAACTATGAAAGAAGGAGCTAAAAAGATAAATGCCTCTCATGTTGTTTTTTATCAAGTACTCCAATATTCTACCTCTTACACAGGTCTTACACCCTTTTCGGACAAATTCCAGCTCTTAATATCTTCTTGCTTTCATTTGCAATCCTTTTCATAGTAACAAGTCCATTTCTTTTTTTATAAGTAGCTGTGTCCTGCATATACTTTAATTATTTGAGATCCATAGACATTCTACAAATCACATTTGAGTCTTGAGCAAAGGAATTGTGTTTTTTTTAATGTTTAAAATCTATTTAATATGGTTTTCCATACTGCAGAATGCTGCAGTTGTTTGTCATGAGTTCTTGTGAATTGCATCACCAAGTGGGATTCATCATTTTAGAGGTTTATAATATAGATATCTCTACTAGATCTAATAGTCCTAAACCCTCAGAACAGAGAAAAAGGGAGCCTTTAGGCACAATTTATCTGATATATTTTACATCTTTTTATATCTACTTTAGGATGAATTGACTCAAACCATAAAAGTACCAATTTTTCTCATTGAAATATAGCACAGCCAGTTTGGATGAATCTAGCTGTCAAATAAATGTCATTCTCATGGTCTAAATTAGATAGGCATCATAATGAATAAGCATCATCATCAACAGATAGAAAAGTTTTATAAACCTGTGCATCTGCATATATGTGTCTGGGGAAGAAAGCTATATATTCTGTGAAATCATTGCAGGTAAAGACAGGCAGTTAAAAATGAAGGGATTAAAGACAGAGTGTATCAGTAGTATTTTTGGAAAGTCAATGGGATCTTTTCAGTCATCTCTCTTTTTCGAGGTGCAGAAGTGCAGCCTCCACACCTGTACAAAATTTTAGCTTTATGTGGACATTTTCACTGCTTTGAGACTACTGGGCTTATACCACAGATCTTTTGCCTTTTACTGCATTGAACCAAACAAAGCCCTTAAAGTGTAGACAGTTAGAGAAATAAATCTTGTATTCACTTCTGACTATATTGTTCACTATGTGTGTGCAAATTATTAAAATAGTTTGAGAGGCCTAAATGTAAATATAATGGGATCTGAAACAATGTTAGCTTTATGTAATTTTCAATCTGTTGAAAGCATTCCAGTACCTGTGTCCTCTTTTAAATAGCAGAGTTAAAGACTCAGTAGTCATTATCATCTATATGAAAAGGCAGTCCAAATGAAAACACGAGGTTAGCTCTTAATATCTCTCTTCACCCTTTATTCACTTAAACAGTCATATGGATGATAATGGATATTTCAACTGATTAGAGATTTCAGAATTAGCTCTATAGTAGTTATGACTAATGTTTTCTTATTAAATAGTCATGCATATAAAAATAATTGGTCTGTGCTATCACTAACATGTATAAAGCAACATGTTCATCAATAACAACACAGAAAAAAAGTAAGTAATTCAGGACCTAAAGAGCTTAAAAAGCTTAATGGGGAGACAGTACAAAACACTAGGATACACATCAGAGAAAGCAACTTTTCTTTTATGTCAAACACTTAAAGGGAGAGGACAGTTTTAATGTGATGGGATATTTGTGAGGAAATTAGCTTTGAAGAGACAGAAAAGTGAGGGTGTCTCACTGAGATGAGAAGACAGGTCCCAACATAGAATATAAATGAGCAGCCTTTTGCATTCATATCTTCATACATACTTTTGACTGGTAAAAACAACACAATTAAATGAACTTGATAGAGAAATCCACCAAATATTTTCCTAAAACTGGCCTGCAATAAGTGGCTTTATCTGATGATATTTGAAGTTGAAAACTGCAAAAAAGGGATTGTTTTCTCAATTCTTATTAAACTTTTTATACAGCAACAAAATATATACCTGATACATTTACTTTATACATATATCTGTATCATTCACTTATGTACAAGTACATACATATTCAAACATACTAGCCATTCATATTAGCCCGGTCTCTGTTAAATGTACATTTTTTAAAAGTCACTGCAGATGTTGAATGTATAAAGTGACTGATAAATTGCTTTTGGAAGTGAAACAACAGATCTTGCGTGTCTGACTCACACTTGCTTTTTAACTCAGAAAATTCTATCTCAGACTTCTGATATTCAGGTTTGCGTAATTTATTGTATACTTCTCTAAAAACAAATTGGAGGAAACAGTTAGTCTGATCTTATACTACCTCCAGTGTGGCTTATTTAAACATTCCTCATTTTTCTAAGGCTAATTTGAGGATTTACATCAACAAATAGCTAGTAAATACACTAGAGAGAAACACAGAATCTGAATTAATAGCAAAAACATTCAAGACAGATTTTAATGGAGACCAATGAGAATACATGAAACCTGTCATCCATGTATCTTGCACTGTTAAACTTTAAGCTTTCAACGTACAGTATCACTATAAAAAAATACCCCCCAGTTTTTTTCATTTGAGATTTTATAACTACCGATATTGATACTTTTCTCCTTGAATCCTTGTTCTAGTTACTCCATCTCCACAAACTTCTTTTCTCTGCCGTTTGACATGGATCCTTCTACAAACTTTTTCACATCTCTTTCTCATGACCTGGTCATTTCCTTGGAAGACAAACAAGATTGTGATGGTGGGCCATAGACTTTAGACACTCTTGAATATAGATAACTAAGCCTGAGGCCAGGAGGGCAGGGAAGAATGCTTACAGAAAAGCTTATGGAGAGGGAGTTATAATACTTATGATATTTTGGTGTCTCCTGATACTTTATCTTGCTCCAATATTTTTCTCTTAATCTCTCATCTTCTTACTCTATTATTGCCCTCAGACAGACTTTTGATATTTCCATGTGGGAAGTCCTTAAGCTTCTCCAACAGTTGGAAGCTTCACTTGAATGACAACATTGGTAGAAAAAGTGGCAATGAGCACCACACCAACATGTTAATTACATAGTATTCATTATGATTCTAGATGGAAATTGTTTCTCATATATTTAAAGAACTATTGCATATCCTGTGGAAATATATTCAGTACCAAATATACAAAAACAGAACCAGAAAAAAAGCTCAAACAGCTCAGTTTTATTTTCTACTTGCTCTCTCATGGATAATTCTAAATTTGCTCTTTTGTGATATATCAGTATCATTTGTACTTTTTTAAAGTAGATGTCCTCCTTTATTGCCTGGAATCTTGAACTGTTGAGAACTATTGAACTTCTGGAGATCACAGAAAAAAACCCCAACGTATAAGAGGCATGGAAGGGAAATCTGGTAATTTTTTTTTAAAGCATTGGAAAAGTCTAGGAATTTTCAACGTAAAAACTTAATTGAAGTTCCTTAATGTGTAAAGGAAAAATCTAACACTTGCAATTACCTGAAAGAATCCAAGAACAAGAATAACAACCAACATACATTTATTAAAAAAAAAAAAAATCACATTGAACTGTGGAGGAAAGCAAGCAGTAGGTATCACATATTCACTTCTGTAATGGTTTTGACAATTTAGCCTGATACTGCCTTTAGCAAAATGGGGGTCCAGAGACAGATAAAAATACAATGAGGTTGCTGTGACCTTGTCAATTAATCTGTAGCTAGGGAATAGTTATTAGTAGTTCATCACCAAAATGAAGGAATATATTGAATGGATCTGCCCTACATCTGATATTAATCAATATTCCTATTAATGACCTAGAGGATAGCTGTAGATATCACTAGAAGAGAATGCAGATAAACTGGAAGACAGATTGAGAATGTAAAAAGATCATGAGAAATTCGAAATATAGTCTAGAAAATACCACCATGCTGCTCAGAAGGCACCAGTACAGGTTATTGCACTGTCCAGCAGTGTTCAGCAACACGAATACAGGAGGAGTTGCCACACATGACATAGACAAGTGTTTGGAGGTTCATTTTAAGTCATAGATGGAACACGAACCAATGAAGTTGTAGTGCTAAGCAAAATACTACATGGGAGCAGATAAACAGAAGTATAACATTCAATATGTCTTTAAACAAAAGAGAAAAGAAATAAAACCTATTGTGATTAGCGTTAGAAAGACTTCAGCTGGAAAATTATGACAAGTTTGGGGAGCCACACCTAATAATATTTAAAGAAAAATCCAAGTGGAATATTTTGAGCTCTTGAGAGTATAACATATAAGAAAACAATGATGATCTGCTGCAAAGAGAAAAAAATAAATTGGTTTCTGTACCTGTGGTGGAAAGTAGAGGATATAGCCTAAATTCCAGCACAGAAAATTAAAGCTAAAAATAAAGAATATCTTAAAGATAAAGCTATTAAAATATTAAACAGATGACCTGAGGAAGGAAGTCGTGAATTCTCATTCCTTTATTTTTCCTGGAAGATTCAGTCCTATAATCTCACCAAATGCAGAGGGCAGTTAAGGTAGAGCAGTGTAGCCAGGCAATTGCGTATTAAATAAGTTTTGGAATATTGAAACAAGTCATTAGAGGAATTCACCAATGCAGGTGATTGCCAATTCATCACATGTGAATAAAATGAGATACTTTTTTTCTCATGTGTCCAAGTCAGTTTATTTGGAACTTGACATATTGGAGACACCTTCTAAAAAGTAAGCCTGCGATCATGTGCTAAAAAATGCTTTTGGACCTATGATAAACTCAGGTTTGCAAAGTCAGCTTTCTGGTGATATCTTTTTTCCATTTACAGTAAATTAAAGTAGAAATAAATGTCAACAAAATGACAGATCTTTGATGTTTAAGAATACGAGATTCAGAGTAAATGACTTCTCAAAAGACATACTGATGTACCCACTGGTGTGGGAAAGCTAGATACGTGTCCAAACTACTGGATGAATTGATGGTGGTCAAAAGAGACCATTATGGGACCCTTGTCCCATGAATAAATATTTGAAATACGGACCTGAAAACTGATATTGCTGTAACTTTACCTTCTCAGAAAAGACTAAGTGCAGATTCAGCATGTTTCTTTTTCCCTCAGTCTCCCTCTGCCCAACGTCTGTAACTGCAAAGAAGACTAGTAGTTATAATTTATTTTATTTGTTTATGGTGTTAATGCTCATGTTCAGTATCAGTATCAGCATTTAAAAAGGGACTTCCAGTTTTTTTAGACTTGTGATTTTCTGTGTCTGTACATTTTTACTGAGTGCCAGTACTATAAAATATTAATGGAAAGCTTTATGAAAGCTTATAGGCTGTGATTGAATGAGGATAAAAAGAGATTCTAATGTTAGTTCTGCAGCAAATTTAGTGATTACTGGCACAGTGCCATAATTACATTTCTTGTTAATACTGATGATTCTCCTCAAGACATACACCTAATGATATAACTTCACCTTGTGAGAATGAGATCAGCATGTCTGTGTAAAATGGCAGATAGATTGCTGAAAATCTCCATTTACACTTTCCTCCTAAAATCAGAACATTCCTCTTGTCATTTTGTGTCTGTCCAGCAGCCTTGCTATAGGAGACATTTTGAAAGTTATTCTGAGATCCTGAATTGATCTGTGCTGATTAACTGCCCCAATTCATTATGTTGTAAATTTGTTTCTTGTGTTTCAACTTTACGCATAGGGGATGTGTTTGGGGTTATTTTTTGTATTTATGAAAAAAGAAAAAAAGTAAAGTGCTAATAAAAATGACTATTGAGCTAACATAGTCTATTTTTGCACAGAGTAAATATCAAGGTAAAGCATAAGATTTATCCTCTGTAGTAAATCAGCAATATGTCTGGTTTAGGTCTCTCTTATGACTGCTATTTTTACTGCAGTATTCGGTCATGCTGATTTATGCCATACTATCCTGTGAATATTTTGCAGAGTATTATCGATAATATAATTTTATATTTGAGTCCAGATGGAATGAGCTCAGAACACAAAGCAGACAGAAAGCATGATTTACTGCTTGAAGTAAACTTGGTATAAAATGTGAGCCAGGAGCACAAGAAGTCAGGGAGTGGAAGACTGGATCAGGAAAGGCATCATCCCAATTAACAAACTATTTTATTCTGGAAGGGATCATGTACTCAATAATATGGTTGTATTTGACTGGAAGGCTTTCATTAGAATAATAGCAGAAATCCTTCTAGAGAGCAGGACTGAATTAAGACAGTAGTAGCAGTAGTCTCACAAATCTACTTGGGATGAGCACTTCTACAGTGAATGGAAGCAGCAGTCTCATTAGTCTTATTAGATTTCGCATATAAGAAATCGGAGCAATGGCAGAGAACTGGTGATATAAAAATAAAGGGCTTTCATGTCCCTTCCTGTGCTTCAGATCAAGTCAGGGGGAAGTGGCTGAAGTCATCCTGTTTATTGTGGGCCTCTGTTAGCAAGAGCATTCTTGATTACATAAGTCACATGGTGTTTCCTTTGAATGCTGTTAAGGGTACTGCCCTTTGTTTTATTGATTGACCTGCTGATCCTGAACTGCCAAAAGTAAAAATAAATCCTTTTTAACTGTGCTCTTCATTTGAAATACCATAGTTTAGATTTTTTTTGTTGTGGATTCTAGCTCAAATTGAATCTAATCCAGACATGCTCTCAGTCCTAGTGTTAGGAGCCTCAGGCAAAATATGAGTGAATAGAGATCCACATGTCCTAAATTTTGTCATATTTAGTTTGTATTCATCTCTCAACATGAAATAGTTTAGCATAAGACTTCTTTTTTTCTTTGGTTGAAGTATTTTGATCTCAAAACTATGTTTTAGACTGATTTGAGAAGTATACTCTTAACCTTCTGAGTTGCACTTACATAAAAAGTCTGTATATGTGTGAATGCATGAATGTGTGTTAATTTTCCATGAAAACTGAATTCAGTTTAAATTCTGTTATGCTTTATGTTCTGCTATGGTGAAATATGTTCCAGGGAAGCATAATGAAAATATTTGATAGGTTAGTTGACAATACAATTAATACTGGATATATTCGTTAATGATCTTGATGAGGGAACAGAAGGCACGCACTGTCAGCGGCTTTGCTGACCACACTAAACTGAGGGGAGTGGCTGACACACCAGAAGGCTGTGCTACCATTCAACGAGACCTGGACTGGCTGGAGAGTTGGGCAGGAAGAAATCTTATGAAATTCAACAAGGGCAAGTGTAGAGTATTGTATTTGGGAAAGAATAGCCCCATGTACCAGATTAGTGTAGGGGAAAGGGATCTGGGGGTCCTGGTGGACAGCGGGATAAGCATGAGCCAGCGATTTGTGGCCAAGAAGGCCAATGGCATCCTGGGGTGTATTAGAAGGGCTGTGGGCAGTAGGTTGGGAGAGATTCTCTTCCCCTTCTACTCTGCCCTTGTGAGACAGCATCTGGAATAGTGTGTCCAGTTCTGAGCCCCTCAGTTCAAGAAGGACAGGGAGCTGCTGGAGAGAGTTCAGTGTAGGGCCACCAAGATGATGGAGTGGAGCATCTACCTTGTGATGAAAGGCTGAGAGAGCTGGGTCTCTTTAGGTTGAAGAAGAGGAGACTGAGGGGCGATGTCAATAATGTTTACAAATACATAAAGGATGGGTGTCAGGAGGATGGAGCCAGACTCTTTTCAGTGATGTCCAATGATAGGAGAAGGAGCAATGTGTATAAGCTGGAACACAAGAGGTACCAAAGAAGTACAAGGAAGAATGTCTTCACTCTGAGGGTGCTGGAGCACTGCAACAGGCTGTCCAGATGGATTGTAGAGTCTCCTTCTCTGGAGACATTCAAAACCCACCTGGATGAATTCCTATGTGACCTGCTCTAGGTGGTCCTGCTCTGGCACGGGGTTTGGACTAGATGATGTTTCGAGGTCCCTTCCAACACTTAAGATTCTGTGATTATGTGATATCACCAATGTACTCTTATGTAGCGTACATTTCTGAAAAATTAAAAAAGTGATGTAAAATTTCTTTCAGGGGTGTCTATTTTCTTTCAAGACATCTACATACTTTTTCTTAGGAAAAACAGTCCATAGTTCTTTAAAGTTGAGTTTTGGAAACTAGTTGCACGTTTATGTTAAGTAAGTCACCTGTGAATAAGTGTAGCGTGCAACTAATAGGCATTTTCATTGGCAGAACACAGAGTTTGACCTTTATCATGTGAAGCATATCTGAAAACAAAGGAAATCAGTCATGCTTAAAAATATTACTCCAGATCAGATTTACTGTGGCAACATGTTATTGTTCAAATAGACATAAAAATATATTTCTGATAAATGTAGGAAATAGTGGGAAAATGGGGAAGAAGAGAATGATTTTGTCTCTAAGGACTGCTATTGATTTTGAAGTTCATCAACATTAATAGGTCTAATATCCACTATTGTTCCTCTTGATGTTAAAAAAAATCTGGTAAAGCTTTGTTCTGGTTTCATTTTAACTTCTGATAATAAACTTTGTCTCTGAACTTGGCCTAGATTAACACCACACTATAACTCTTCCATTATTATCAAAGGAATAGCAATAGCCATTCTAAAAATGGTTTACTCAAAACAGCGATCAGAATTGCATGTGAAATCAAATGCATTAGCATTGCCCCAGGCTTACACAATTCTCTGCATATCGTCTTCTGTTCCATAGTTTCACAGAATAGAATGCATTTCATTTCATTTTCCTTGAAATTTTACTTGGCCTGATGTCTTGGCAGCAGTTTGTAAACTTTGCTAGGTTATACTGCTGCCAGCAAGGATAAAAAAAATTATTCCCAGTCTTCCATCAATAAAACTAAATTTGCTAAATTAAATATTTGGTTTTTTACTCTGATATCACACTGATCTTTTAAACTTCATCCAAGAAAATTTTTATGCAATTTGAGCTCAGTAAAACTTGCAGATATACAAATATAGAGTAGAAGCGAGATGTAAATTACGGAGAGCTGGGATAATTAATCTCATACATCAATTGCCAAAGTTTACAGTTGGTGTTCATCACTGGTAAACTAAAATTCAAGATATGATGTGTTTTCTATGAGTTACAGTAATTCATCTATAAGTTTTGATCAAGAAGCAAGTTACAAAAAGGTGGTAAGACTTAGTCCAGGCAAGATAAGATGTTCATAATCATAGAATGGTAGGGTTGGAAGGGAGCTTTAGAGATCATCCAGTCCAACCCCCCTGCATGTTGCCTTCAAGCCCTAAAATTAGTCAAACTTTTTTTTGTTTTTTACCTACTTATCACTTTTGGAGTCAAATAGAAACCTTTCATGACAATTTGTAACTGATTTTCATTATATATTAAATGTCTGTCTTTGTTGTTTTTCTTCCTAACAGGTGCATCGAGTTACAACAGTTTTTATGTTTTCTGCAAAGATTTCTGCCAAACTGTGAAACCTGGGAAACTGAGGGTCCGCTGCAGTGTGTGTAAACAAGGAACACTGACGTTGGCAAGAGTAAGATTGTTTGTGTGTTTCAAGATTTTGGAGTATATGGAAGTGATGAAGCTAGTTTTATCTATTTATATACACATGGCTATGTATATATGTATTTCAACTTTTTTTTTCTTGGTGTTTGGAACTGAAAAGCATAATTCAAAGGTCTATAAAAATTTCACTCCTCTCCATTATTTGCAGTACATTGAAGGAACACATTGCAGACTGGAGCTCCAAATCTGACAAGACAATTTTAGCTTTATATTTTAAGGACTGATGATTAACCTGGTAGTATTAACAATGTGAACAACTACATGTGTGCTACAGAGTTGGAATTGCAGATGTTTATTCATAGCTTGGAGCTGTTGTTAAGGTGAAAGAAAGATCTGAATTCAGATCCTGATTGTGACCATTATGGAATGGGACCAGGTTGGATTAAGTGATTGTGCAGTTGAGGATATTTTCTCCAGCCTAACCTGCTACATGTAAAGTCAATGGAGAGTTATTGTGCCAGAACAGAAAGCTGGTAGGATATCTGTTAAGCTTGGTTTGCATCTTAAAATGGGAAAGTGTTTTTTGACTTGAATGTGCAAAGTTATAAAGTTTTAGATTTGTCTAAGTGCAGCTGAACTGCACTATTTGTGCTACTGGAGGATGAGAGTTCTTCCTCTCTCATAAATCAGTGTTGGTCAACCAGGTTTGTTATTTGAGAAGCTTAGCTTTTGCAGGAGTCTGAGCCTTATGATGCTATAGATGGGAGGGTGGAGTGTAGGGGAGGCCTTCCTATTTGTTACATATTTAGGCATTTAAATTTATCTTTCAATGTGGTTGAAGTGGTTCATTTCAGCTTCATGTTTTTGATGTAGCACAGTGCTTTAATGTCTTTACATGTAGTGGCACTAAAACCATTTAACACCCAGCTTCTATATTCTTATTGAAAATAATAATCCTTAGCAATGCTCATACACATCTAATTCAAAAAGCTACAACAAACCCCCTCAAGCTCTGCATCCCTTTCCTGAATTACCTATGTCTGATTTATTTCAGAGGCTTGAGAGGTTGCATTTTGTGGTGTTCGAAATGAGCATGTCTAGGGGTATTTTTTTTCCAAAAAGTTGCATTTAAATATTGGTGATTAGTATCGGCTTGAATCACGTATAATTCAAGACAAAAGAGAAGATGCCATTAATGTACTTTTGCAATGGTATACTATTCAGGGTGGATACAAACACATTGTATTCAGCTTGAGTACAATGACTACTGCTGAAAGACATTGCTATTATTCTAGATGAGTTTGAACCTTGTGTATGTCAGTGACAGCCCACAATATGTGTCCTTTGCTAGACTCTGTGGTTTCCTTTAGCTTGCCCACTTTTGTAAATAATGAGTTTCACACCTGTGCCATTTGGTTTGAGTCATTATATTCCTTGTATTAAATAGACTTACATAAATTTCCAAACTTTTTACTTTTACAATATCTTCTAAATAATGTTCATAATTTTTGACACTTAAAAAAAATTAAATCTCATTATCATCTCCCAAGAATTCCTTATAACTCCATGATAAAACCCCTATTATAAAAATTTCAAGTATCACACATTTCTAAATAAACTTTCTGTATCTACTTGTTTAGAAAGTATGTGGACCTACATTCTTTTGGCAAATACAAGGTCAATAACACAACAAATATACACAAATTACCTTGAAAGAGCAGAGTGCAACTGCTTTTTCTATGATGATATTTTACAGTAGAAATGAAAAAAAACCCATATCTGTGCCAGACTCTTGTGATCTCTTCTCACTTTTTGATGCACCTTCCATGAAGACAGAAAGTAATTCCATCTGGGAAAGCTTGAAATAAGCACTAAGCCCCATTTATTCATCAGTAGTATATAGAGACCTTTCTGTGTTAACTCTAGACAAAACTGTGGTCTTCCAAGCATGTTCTAGCTACTCTACTTTCTCCAATGAATTTCAGTCTACCATAGGCTGGTCATATCACACTGAAAATGTTACTGTCAATTACTTGATTTTTGTGCACATTAAAAAGAATAATCATGTAAGTCAGAATGTTACACCAAACCCTCTGTGTTTCCCCTGCAGTCCCACTGGACTATGACAGTGATTGCTGAAAGACAACTTCTCTACCAGTACTACAATTAGTTTCCTTTTATAGAAAAATTTATCAAAATAAAGTTGACATAGGTAAACTGTAAAAAAAGTTTCTTTACCACTATACTACAAATTTACCAGCAAAGCCATTTTTTGTAAGATATCTTTTTTTTTTTTCTTCTACAAAAACTGTACCTGATCTTTACATAGCAATACAGCAGGTTTCTTGAAAAGCTATCTTGCCCTATAAGCAGCAAAGCGCCAGGTAAGCCAGTGTTTGTTACATTAAGTCTTTTATTGACACGAACATGAATACCTGTGTAAAACTGACACAAAGCCTTGGACAACAGTAGCTTACTCTATATGCTAAACCTTTTCCTACCTAAGCTGCAACTGACCAACCTAATTAAATTGAGCTTTCTTTTTTCAGAATGTGTTAACTGACATTTTAAAATTTTAATTATTCATTTAAACAGCCTTATTCTTAAATCTTATTTAACTGTCATGCTTGTTTTTCTAACATTATTTTAATATATGATGCTCAGATTAAATTGTTAATACCATTTTTTAAATGAAATTGAAGAGCCCACTGCTTTTATTTTTACCAAAGACATCCATCTGAATATTAAATTTGTAATTTTCCAGTTGACACTTATGTTGGCGTTTCATGAACATTTCATGACCTAATGCTTTATGGGAGATATATACCAGATTGATTTAATTATACAAAAACATCAGTCACTGCAGAAGTATCACCTCTCCCTAGTTTCTCTAATTAATCATGCACAAAAGCATGTTTGTAAAGATTGAAGTGTGGGAGTCTTGTGTAGACCACCTGTAAACCTGACAGCAACTTTCTTCAAATAGCTCAAAAATTTTAGTCGTTTCACTAATGACCATATCAAAGGATATTTTTTGTTACTTTTAAGCTGTAAAAAATATTTATTTCATATACATACAATGCTGCAATTTGTTCCAGTAGCCATGATTCAGATAATTAGGGTATTCCTCATTCTGGAAAACAAAACCAAAAACCTGAGTATAGCAAATAGCAGTCACAATTACAGAGTTAACTCTATAGTGAAAAGGAAAATGAATATCTGTGAATGGAAAATCTGATTCTGCAAACTGGCATACACCAAACTATATACTTAAAGCACAGTTTTTCAATATAACTGACTCTGTGATGTACTCCTGGTATAGAAGATAGTAACATTTGACTCTGTTATTTATTTGTCATAATGCAAAATCATGCAGTGTATTCTGAAGCTGAATTGAAGTGTGGTAAATAAACTTTAGGTCTCCATACACTGGCACTATGGTGGGGCCATTTCTATTGTGGGAACTCACACTTCATTACTATTCAGTAGTTCTTCACATTGTGTCCTTGGTAGTATTGGTTGAGTACATCCTCTATTACAAGCACCAAAAGTGTTTTGCACAGTTTCTTCTATAGTTTTCAAGTGTTCTTTATAGCTCACACAAATATTTCAGATCTTTTCAGACATGGAGTATTATATATGGATCTGATTTAACTTCCTTCAGCTGAGACAAGACTTAATGTCTGCCCTGACAAAGAAAGAAAGGAGTATCACCTGCTGCATGGGAACAGGACTGACTGAAAGAGAAAGGGACAAATAGCACATTTGCATTTGCCTAACTCTTGCCACTGCTGAGTCAGCTTCTCCCTGTTGCAGGTTACTACTACTGGGGACTAGTTTACAGAACATCAGTTTGTCCTTTGAAGCTAAACTGCAAAATAAACTCCACCAAATGGAGCACAATATGGTAAAGCATGATCTTGTCCATAGGGATGTATTAAAAATGTGATTGAATTTTTGAGGCTGATTGATGTAGGTATTTGTGTCTCCAAAACAATATATTTTCTGTGAGGATAAAAATGTTTTTTATACATCTTAGCTAACATACAACAAGCATTGTGTGTTAAAATGCTTCTATTGAATGCTGTGCATAGAAAAGTTACCATTTTAATGTGTGCTCCTTGGTCAAACTAACAAATATGAAGCAACCTTTATTGTTGGGTTCCTGCTAATGAATGTGTTCTTACAAAAATAGCTTAATTTCCCTGCATTTGCTGGAAAAAAAAGTAGTACTTACAGGAAATTATACATGTTCAATATATGTGCTTCTTTCTACATAAATGATAAAAAATGTCTTAGTTCTGTCATCTAAATTACCACTACTGGGCACTGATGTTAATGCTGTTTTGAGAAGACGAATGCAGAGAAAAAGAGCTCTCGGAAGTCTTTTTTTCCAGGATTCCCACAGATTCGGGAAATCCTTCTGCATTAGTTATATTGTCAGCATACTTAATCATAAGCTTTTTTTTTTTTCTTTTCTATTGAACCAGTGATTTTGAGAGTGAGGATACCTTAAGATACAGATACATTATTCTCCTGTGTAGCCCAGTCCCACTCATACCAGACTATGAGAGAGAAATCAGGCATATTCTGGTACTCTCTCTACCTGCTACACAAGCAAATGCAGTCTTTTGTGGACTCATTTCCATCATGACCCAATCTAGTAGAGAATTCAGGCCTGCTGAATATGAACTTCCGTGACTCTTAGTCCAGGACTATACTATGATAGTAAGTCCTATCTCCTAGTGGTGGTTGTAGTTCACGCCCAATCCCACGCTAAAGTAGATACAAAATCTTTGTCACACCCATTAGATAGTTTGAACAGTTTCCAGAAACAAAATCTGTCTCAGAAAGGGTTCTTTTTCCATCATAGCAAAAGAGAATCTATCGCTAATTGGCCTGACCACAGAGGCCAATGTTTGTAGTATTATTACTGTTGTTTCACGGGTGCAATCCTCATAAGGAATTTGTGTCATCCACTCTTTCTTGTTGCTCTTCTGTTGCTTGCAATGACTTGTTGCAGGGCATCAGCATTAAATACCCTTAGTGCTAAGCACACCCAGAATCCAGAATTATGTGTGGAACTTCCCTAAGAACAATTGTGTGGTATCTACAGGTCTGATTCTACCATCACTCAGCCAGTGTCTTCATTGCTTTTAGTAACAAGAATATCAGAAAAAAACCTATTATGTCTACATTTCTACTTTAAAAAGTCTATTTTCTCTGATGATATATTAGATTCTACCAAATCCAGCTGCACCCTGGGGAGGTTGCTCCAACAAATGTTCCTGGAGTCTTTTTAATATACTGTGGCACTTAATATAGGAGTAAGAAAAGTCAGTGTTGTGTGACTGTGAAATTATTGTATAACTGTTATATTCTTTCTTCACTTCTTTCTTTGGCTCTGAGTCACTGAACCCCTTAAAAGACAGCCTCATAGTGACACCACCATTGAGACTGGCCTCCAAAGTGCTCAACTCCATCTGAAGCAAACAGTTGGGAGTATTCAGAAGACTTGAAATAGTTTTAATCAGGCTTTTGGCTACCTCTTTCATTTCTTTTTCCAAGATCCCTTAAGACAAATTCCGTTACATTGGACATCAATTGTTTAATTTATGTATATAAAGTAAATGAAAACAAATGTACACTTGATTTATGAAGAAAATTATTCAATCCATTCCAAAAGACAGGAACAGCAGTTCTTTGATGCAAAATAAACTTTGCGAAAGAAACAGTTTTGCCTCTATGTTGAAAAAATAACATATAGGATTCTCTTTCATTTCAATGGGATAAGAAAGTATATTTTAACTTCTAATTCTATTAGAAGCTCTGAGATATCTATGCATGATTTATATTTCTTGCAGTATGTGTTTTCAGCAAGAGTATATGTTATAAAGTGTTTTGAAAGGTGGGAAAAAAAACCCAAACAATTATTGGAAAAAGGGAAAATTACTTTAGTGCTATGTATCACTTCCAGTCATGCTGTGAAATAAAACTGCCCTTTAATGTGGACCCTAAAGTGGGTTTCTCCAGCCTGAGTGACAACAGTCATAAATGTTTTCATTCAGTTAGCAAATTTACTTTCAGATTAGACCTTTACATGAGTTTGAATCAAATGTATCATGAACCTATTTTGCCAGAGAAGACAGGTGTGTGCCTAGGAATATAGATAGTCTTAAGTGGATCCTATCCTCACAGTTGCTGTGGTATCACAGAAGCACAGACTCACAAAAGGGTTGTGGTTGGAAGGGACCTTGGGACTTCGTCTGGGATCTTGGGAGCTTGTCTGGGACCTTGGGAGCTCATCCTCCCTGCTCAAACAGGGCTATTTGGAGCTATATGGAGACTCCATAACTGTTCTAACGTGTATTTTACTATATCGCTCAAAGCCTAGATCCAATCAAAAATGCGATCCTCAGAGAAACACTTGTTTTCTCCAAAAATAATCTTTACATTTGAATTGCTTTTGTGTATCATTGCTTTTCTGAATTGTAATCAAGGATCCTTTTATAAAGAGATCCTGTATTTCCTAATTCCTACTTCTGAAAGTCTTAAGAATTTAGAGCATTTGCCATTGGATGGCATGGGATCATGTATATATGTAGATCAGATGGTAGACTTCATGTGTTTCATTCTTTTATAGGTCTTATGCTATTTCTATTAATATTTTTTGTATCTTTTTGTTTAAATGTGTATACTTTTTGGGGTTAAAAAAAAAAAAGGAAGTACTAAGGAACGTGATATGATAAGTGTTGTAGTTTAAACCCAACTCCATGCAGCTCCTCCCACCTCAGAAGGATGGGGAGGAGAATCAGGAGGAAAAGGTTGAGATAAGTTGAGTTTTGTGGGTTGATAAGGACAATTTAATAGAACAACACAAGGACAGAATAGCCATTTATACAGCAGTAAAGGAACACACAGAGGGAGCAATTCCCGGGATGTGTGAGGTACCCCACGGACTTGCAGGGAGGACTGGTGCAGAGCCCACCTGCCCTGAGGAGGGACAAACGGCAGAAGCTATCAGGAATAGACTGACTGAAACCCCCACTACCTGCCCCCCTGAGCTGTTCACGGGGGGAGGAGGTAAAAACAACCTGGGATCATGGCTCTGAGCCTGGGAAGAGGGGAGGAGTGGGGAGAAGGTGATCTTAAGAGGCTGGTCGGACCCTTCATTGTTGTACCACTCTGGGTTGTTTTATGTTTGTTATGTTTTGGGATTTTAAGGTTATGTTTTAACTGGTGTTGCATTAAATTATTTTCTGTTTTCTTCCCCAATCCAAGTAGCCTGGTCTGTTTTGTCCTGAACCTTAAGCAGCAATTAAGCTCTCCCTGCCCTTTAGCAATCCTCAGGTCTTTGGTACTTGAGACAATTGTGGTCTTTTGTTCCCTGATGGGCCTAAACCAGGACACATATACACAAGCCAATATGACTACATAAACGTGTTATGTTGGGCAGAGAAGCAAAAAGTTAGCATCCCTTTAGGATTGGCAACTCTACCATGATTGTCTTAACAATATGTAAAGATGGCCTTCTCTCAATGTATAACTCCTCTCTTCACAAAGAAGGGCCTTCTCTCTGCAGTTTCGTGGTTTTTTATGTTGAAAGGAGGTACAGTGAATGTTTATCAGCATTTTACACGTTAGAGCTGTATCTACTCTGTTGACATCTGCTGACATGTAGGTAAATCCTTCTTAGTTTCTGCTTCCCATGTGTCCATCCATCTCTCTCTATTTTGCATCCCTTTTTTCTACTCAGTAAGAGCACAATGTGCTGTGGATATGTTGCTGCAATGTGTTACAGTACAAAGAAATCTTGGACTGTGACAGTGGGATTTTTTTTACTATGGCAGCTGCTACTGAGATTCAAACGTCCCAGTGCATAACACTCCTAATTTGCTTTCTTTATTAAAGTAGAACCAAACTTCTGTCTTCCCAGTATTATTCCTTAGATAGCTGTGGGTACAGAGAGATCATGCATACACTATGTTATTTCAACATTCTTCATCATGATGAATATTAAATAATGCTAAAGGATCAGTAATTTTTTCCTCATTTTTAAAGTACTGGAATATTCAATGCAGCAGCTGGCACGGGAGGAAAAATTAACTCTATTTACTTAAGGTATTGTAGAAGCAGAAGCAGCAAATGCCAAGCTATTTTCTTAAATGAGTACCTTCATCTCTGATAAGAAGAAGATGAAATTTCTAAATTATTATAATTAATTATACTATTTCAAATTAAGTAATTAATTATTAATGTGGTTAATGACAAACAAAGTAACTGTTTACCTCTAAAAGACCTATAAATAGTCTCTATTCTACATCATTGTGGAAGAAACCCCTTCAAATCTGTACATTTTTGCCTCATGTCTGAAAATGTGGATTTTTTTCCAGGATTTGGACTAAATTATTTAATAAATTCTTTATGTTACTGAAACATGTGGTAAGTAAAAACTTAGACATTTGTAACATACAAAGTCAACTAATATTAAGTTATATTGCTTAGACTTGTTCGGGTAGAGTTTTTATAGAAAAGTACTAAAGTCAAACTTGTTAAACCTTTCCTTATAGCTTCATTAGTATAAAATATCTTTAATATGATAAATTCACAACCATGGTAGTTAGACTAATTTGACTTTATTGCTAGAGGTATACAGTGGTCTAAGGAGGGTTTACTTGCTCTTCTTGGAGATGTTGACCAGTTAGTAATCCACAGATAATTGTTAATTTAAGCTTTTCTACTGTAAGCAGCTGGACAAAAGAAGACATACTTCATTCCTTGTAGTAACTGCCATATGTTAAAAACTTGCTCCTTATGTGGAAAATAAAAAGCCATTTGAGTTCAATGGTATTATCCTGAATATAGAGAGGTTTATGTTTGTTTTGGGGTTTTCTGATAGAAAATGCTTTTGTGTTAAGAATGTCATTATATTAGAAGTGAGTTGGGGTGGGATTTTTTCAGTTTTTAACTACACAAATATAAATAGCATTCAAAGATTACAAATTTGGCTTAGAAGCCTCTAGATTTTCTAGACTTTATTTGAAGAACTTGTTATTTGGCCAGACTCTGAATGTGGGTTTGTTGTTATGTAAGTCTTAATGTTTTAACTAGTTTTGTTAAAAGCAGAAGTAAAATTTTGAGGGCTCTGTAGTAAGCATGAAACATATTTCAGAACTGACTTGCAGAGAAATATTCTAGCAGTCTAAACATGTAAAAATGTCAGTTTAAATAAAATAGCCTGCTTGTGTCAAGACAATACACATAGAGTTTTCAGACAAGGGAAAATACTTTGGCTTGGAAGGAGGAGATTTTAACTTTCTTGTAGACAAAGCAATACCCTTCCTAGAGTGGGTGCAACTGCCTCACAACTCAGTAAATTTGAACAGTTAATGAATGAGAACCATCTGTCCTCATTTTTTTTTTTTAAACTCAATGTACAGCTGCAGCCATCATAGGATTGCTGTGTTCTTTGAATGGTCTTAAAATGACATAGTTAAAATAGCACAAGTTTGGGGCATAGACACATAGAATGAATTCAGTTTTTCAAGAAGGAAGTGGTTGAATATGTTAGACTTGATGAAATATCTGACAGCATTAGATTTTTTTAAGAAATCTCTCCATGGAAAGATTTTCATTAAAATAAAATTCAAGGCTATGACCCCTAAGATGATCAGAGAAAAACCAGTACTTAGAGATTGAGATCTCTTTTTTTTTCACACCAGTAACTATTCAGCCAAAACCACTGAACATTTTAATCTAAGCTTTAGGTTTGAAGGCCAAGTGTATCCTGGGTTGCATCAAAAGAATTATGGTCAACAGGTCAAGACAGATTATTCTTCCCCTCTACTCTGCTCTCTTGAGACCCACCTGGAGTCCTGCGTCTATCTCTGGGACCCCCAACATAAGGAGAACAGGGACCTTTTGAAGCAAGTCCAGAAGAGAGACATGAAAATGATCTGAGGGCTAGAGCACCTCTTCTGCTATGAAGACAGGCTGAGAGAGTTGGGGTTGTTCATCCTGGAAGAGGGAAGGCTCTAAGGAGACCTTATGGCAGCCTTCCAGTACCTAAAAGGGGCTACAAGAAAGCCAGAGAGGGAGTTCTTACAAAGGCATGTAGTGACAGGGCAAAGGGAAATGGCTTTAAACTGAAAATTAGTAGATTTGGATTAGATATTAAGAAAAAAAAATCTTCCCTGTGAGGTTGATGAGGCATTGGGACGGGCTGCTCAGAGAAGCTATGGATGCCCCATCCCTGGAATTGTTTAAGGCTAGGTTCAATGGGGCTTTGAGCAACCTAGTCTAGTGGAAGGTATCTCTGCCCATGGCAGGGGATTTTCTTTAAAATTATTTAAAATATTTAAAGATTATATTTAAAAATTATTTAAAGATTATCTTTAAAACCTGTTCCAAACCCAGACTATTCTATGTATATACTGCCATTTAAACCTACTGTTTTGGGAGGAAAATAAAGACACTAACTACAACTATAAAAACATTTCCTAACCTATCTTGAAACTCATGGCACTGCTAATAAGTTTATGGCTTTTAGACCTTACATCGATAGGCTTGCTCAAGCTTTAAACAGTACTCCCTGTTTAGATTGTGCTTGTTTTGAATAAGTCTGTACATCTCCAAGTTCTGAATTTTATTACTTTTAAAATTTTGATTTCATACTGTATTCATTAGAATCAATATATTCTGCATGTGCTTATTTCCATAATCACCACTTGTGCTGTCAAAAACATCAGTTCAGCTTGGCAGATGTTACCTGCTTCAGAGTAAGGCACTGCATTTTAGCTAGTACCTCAGGTTTCTGTAAGGAGCACCAAGAGTAGTTTACTAGCTTTCATCTGTTTATGTCTGTAAGTTGCCTACCAGCTGAAAACACTGCTGTCTCATCACATCTCAACCCAAAAGTGTTGCTGAGACTAATGTCCATAGCTTTGAAAAACAGACTAACCGAGATTTATATAATCGTCTGTTACCCATATAGATGTCATTAATGATAGCATGTTCTCATCATGTAAAAAAATATTTCCATGAAGTATGTTGGTCCTCTCTTGTGTTGCAGTGTGTCTGTCTACATACACATTACTACCTGTGTAGCTAAGAGGCTGCACAATTTTGCACTGTCCTCATCTGAACAGTACATTCATTCTGGATGTTAATATTTCTCTGTATATTTTTACTTGCTTGATTTTAAATATTTACTTTCAGATGGAAGAAATGAATTCCCTTGAAGTTAGGTTTTTCATTTCAGTCAGGTTTAATTGCTTGCTTTCTTTTGAGCTAACAAACTCAGGCACATAGGCAAGAATGTGTTTAACACAAGCTTTGCCTGGTATTTTATATGGTGCTTAAGAGTGGGACAGTAATTTTATTTGTATATTCAATTTCTTCTGAATTCATAGATGTATCCACTTTAGCTCAGATCCAAAACTTCCAAGCTCCTTCTAAATGTGGCTAGGAATAATTTCATGCAATTTTGTAAAAAACAATCATCAAGCTGAATGACTGATGAGTCTTAAGCCTCATGGATCTTTCTGTCAACATCCGTCAACATTAGGCCTCTGTCTGAAGTGTGACAGTACTTTTGGTGAGAAGTGAAATGGATTTAAAATAGTGAAGACAAGTGCCATCAGAAAAAACAGTTTATGAGTCTTCTGCCTTATAGCATATAAATCAGCTAATTGTAAGACGACAAGTTGAGGGTTGTTTTCATTATGGGATAATAGGAAAGGATATTTAAATGCTATCTGGTTTTGTCCAATATAAAAATTCTTTAAAAGGAAGAACAAACTAAAGCCAAAATACCAACTCATGTAAGCACTTGTGCTTCCATTGTGCTATAGTTATATTTTATCTTCTAGAATTTCACTTTTTTACTTGCATTTTACACAACATATTTATTATGTAGTGCCATACATGAGTGTTTTGGTATAAGATAATATCAGAAAATCTCATCAATTCTTGATGGTGGTGTACAGGATTATTTATTGAAGTTGGATTTTAAAAATAAACTATAATTACTTCATTCTCAGGCTTTTGGAACAATGTCAAGATAATTTTTATTTACATTTTTCTCTTAATTTACCTGCAGGTATTGGCCTCATGATAATAGTTCCTGAACATGCATCCATAATTGATGTTATAAGTTGATATTATAGGACGTTAGACAATGTTTCATCACGTCCTCGTGGCTAACCCATTTCAGATGAATGCAGGGCGAGGCTGTCCAGGTTCTAGGCTTTGATCAGAAACAGAAACCAGCAGGCCATTTCTTTGGTTATGCTGTCTATTCCCTCCCGCCTCAGCACTGCATTTTTAGTAATGTTAAAAACTGTTTCCTGAAGTTCAAGCCTAGTGATGAAGGCTAAGATTGCTGACTTTGGCATTTTGGCAAAACACTAATTAAAAGAGGAAATGAGAATTCACAAGCTTTATTTACTTCAACTGGAACGAAAGAGCTAGATTAAGATTCTTTTAACCTCTAAGCTTCTTTTAACTCTACAAATTGTATAGTTTTCTTTAAAATATTTGTGCTCTCTAGGAAACCTTTCCTTCAGTTTGAGTCTCAAGTGTCTCTTCTACTTCTTTCTAGCATATTTCAATTTGTAAAATTCCTTTAAAAGAATTGACATTTCATAGGTTTATTTAAAATACAATTGATATATCTGAATCTTAAGTTTGTGGAGTGGGCAGAATCTTCCTATATACTTCAGAGAGGCCACATAGTTTGCCACAATCCATTTTTTCTTGGTATTTTCTGATAAAATGAATCAGAGAGCCTGAGTGTTTGTATCTGTCTGAGGTGAGAAGGGGAGGGAAGAGATGGGAGAGTAAAAACTAAATAGTTTCCTTTTTGCCAGTACAGATACTCATTTTGTGCTAGCTGGCTGTGTTTCTGCATGAACAGTAACACGTCACAAGAAAATGAAGGTAAAATTGGGTATGGCTGCTGTTATATTCCGATAAAATCATGACTATTCTTACCTAATGCTAAATTTGTTGAATGCCAGCTTGTCCATAACTATAATAAAATCAGCTAATGCATAAATGAATTCTGGCAATTTTAAATAACATTTTAAAACCTGATATGACAGGGAAGAATGCTAAGAGGTAACCAAGTGTGTAAACACTAAACGAAGGATTATCCTTATTTGTGAAAAATCCATTCCAGCGAGAAATTGAATTGAGGGGCTTCTCTTGAAAAAGAAGGGCTACTGTAACTGGTGAGCCAAATCAGTGCCTGATTTCATTCCCTTTACAGTAATAAGTTTATGTGAGATTCATAAACAATATACAAATGAGAATAAATGTAACTAAGTGCTCTCTGCTGGCTTGTCTTTAAAGGTTCTCCTCCAAGTAGTAAAGTACTGGTTATGCTAAACTTTTAAAACTAGATGTGATCAAGCATTTTAGGAGTGATTTACTGGAGCATGAACGGCCTCATCTCTTGTGTGATATTTTTGCTTTGCAGCAAGGATTCTCATATGAAGTGCATATGAATGGTATGTGCAGAAAAAAAACCCCACATATAAAACAGTAGATCCTGTATTTATTACACTTTCAACTGGAGAAAGAAGATTTTACCTGATCAGTGAAAACAGCTGGTGCAGAACTTGGTCCTTGCCACTGATACTGACTTTTAATGAGTCTCAGCAGTGTGTAGCAAGCAATTTCAGAAACTAGACCTGTAAACAATCAGACTGCAACAATCTTGGCACTAGTTTATTGTAAATAGAGGCATCCCTCTTAGGAAAACAATTTGTATTAGACTTACCTGTCTATAAGTACTTTAATTATATATAAACATTCTCCAATTATACAGTGTGCATAAATCCAAAAGCTGCTGGTAAAAGCTTAGACAATAGATAAACTTCTAGTTCAGGCTCTTTATAATAAGTAGAGTTTAAGCTCCCTGTACTGTAAGGAATTTAAACTGTGTCAGTGTACAAAGTGATCCTCCAAATGCTGTGTCTTATACAGAAAAAAAGACAAGTGTTACAGCAACTGGTATAGGACATACTCACACCAAAAAGAAAAAAAAAAGAAAAAAAAAAGAGAAAGAGGAGAAAAGCATATGGATTTGTTCCTTTTCAAATGTAGATTGTTGAGGCTGGAAGTCTACCACTTAGTCACCGTGTTCTCTGTTTGACCATATGGTTGCAAAATCTAGTGGAATGATATAAAACCCATAGTTCTTCTCCTAAAAAAGAAATATAGTAGAATAAAGTAGAAAAAAGGAAAATCTTTGTTTTCTTCATTCTTGCTGTTCTGTAATTTTTACTATGTTTTATTTTCAATGACTTTCATATTTTTTTGGAATCCAAATCTATCTCTCAGTATTTGACTTGATTACTGTCTTGGTCCTTGAAATATCTGGGATAAATCGCTAAGTATGCCTCTTAAATTTAAGATGAAATTACAAGGATTTTTCTACCTAGTTCCAGTACTCTTATATTTGTACTCCATACACAGCTAAAACTCATCAGAATGCAACAGACCTATGAACAAGGTATCTCATATTTGTGCAAAAAGGTGGAAGCACACAGGTGGAAAAATAATTTCTTTTTTGGTCCATTACAACCTTATATCAGCTTCAACTATGCTGCTAAAAATTTGATGAATTTACTTGTAATCAGTTTTCATATGAAAAGAAAAAGGACATGACTGTCTGTAGAAACAACTTGACTATCCTCCTACTCTTCCTTTGAAAACAGGACTCAAAACAGGAGGGTTGATACAGGCACAGAGGATGACTTTTTGAGAGATGTATGAGGGTGGAGTTTAGTGTGCATGTAAAATGACTATGAGGGAACAGATCTCTTGGTCTGTCACCATCAGCACCATGTCAACATCAGAATAAAGTTTTATCTTGGGAGTATTTGGAATCATATCAGGATGGTCTCTTTTAGACAAATGTCAACAGAGACAATAATCAGATTTAAAAGAGCAATTCAACTTTCATGTTTTACAGTTACAGTCTAGATTTAGTATAGTGTAAAGTCAGGTAAGCAACAAGATCTATGCAATGTGACTTGTATCTGCAAGGACTGCCACTGGCTGAGGCTCTCCCCAGTACCAATCTCACTGTGTCAGTGGGAACACTGACATGGAGAGACATAAAATCTGTTTACAGAAATGTTGCATAATAAAAAAGAACATAATTCTCTGTTTTAACAGATTATTTTATGACTTGAAAATCACAGGGTTACTGTACACATGCATTTTTTATGTATACATACAGTATTCCTTTGTGGTTAATACTTGCCTTGAGTGATGTGATACCTCATCCTCACCAATAAAAGTGAAAGAAAAATTAATCTTGCATGAAAAATGGATCTTCACAAGTTTTATACTCCTCTTTGTGATCTTTTGAAATTATTTTAGGTGGGGGAACCCTTTCCTGCTTTTATGTTGTGGTGGTTTAACCCTGGCTAGGTGCTAGGTGCCCACAAAGGCCATTCTATCACTCTCCCTCCTAAACTGGCCAGGGGAGAGAGCCAGGGGTTTGTGTGGGCCATATAAACCCACTACATATAGTGTAGTAGAAACTCTCCACCATGATTTTGTATCTTTGTAATAGGGTTTAAAAAAACATGGTATTTGATTCAGCAGGTACTAAACACCATAACAATGCCACAAACTAAAGACTACTACTTCTGTGACTGCTGTAGCAGAAAATCTGGTGTTAAAGAGCAGGCCCTGTTGGTTAAATTGACCTGTTTGCTACACAAGTGTTTTCAGTCCAGGTGCGAGTAGCAAGGATAGAGTTGAAAATGTCTCTTGCGAGAAAATGAAATCTGGTATTAAACTATGCCAAGAGATTTTAAAAAATGGTAATTTAGCTTTCTAGATTTAGATTCCTGTCACCACCTGTCTGCACATGGGTTTGGGAATTCATTTTAATTTTCTACCCTGTTGTTTGCCACTGAGGTGGTCCTCATGGAATATAGAGTACAACAGTACTTTCGCCCACATTGGTGTCTGTAGCTGAGCTTTCTAACCCCTGTGATACATGCCAGCATTGTCTTCAATGTCTGGTGCTGAAGGGTCAGTTGTAAAACACCTTCTAAAGATGCTGTAAATCCCACTGTAAAGTATATCTGTTAAGGGTATTGTACTTGTCATCTGTTTTGTTCCCCTGCCCCAAGACCAGGCATATCACTTTCAAAACATATTGTTTCCCTCAACAGATAAGGTATCATAACGCCAGTTACCTTTTTCTCTATTACCCGTTCTGCTCTTCAGCCCATCAGGAACTTTTATTTCCTGTATTCATGATTTAGAGATTTGAGGAAAGATTCAAGGGAGAAGGCTCTTCTTTTAATTTCGCAGTGACCATGAAATTCTTAATAAGTAATGTACCTAGTCTTTACATTTACACAATATTTTTCATTCTAAATGAAAATGTTTTATAATCTGAATGGCTGTGAGCATAATAAGCATATATGGGGAGAGAAAGACTTATAAATTCAAATATTTAAATTCATTGTGGAATAAGAGAGAGAAACCTTAATCAGACTTTGTAATACTTCTTCACTGCAGATAGATTGTAGGGTAGATATACCACAGTAAGCTTTAAATTTCATAATTTAGGACCCAGAACTCAGTACTGGCCAGCTGATTCACTAATATGTTTGTGACCTCTGTTGCACTCCAACTTGTTCTCTCTAAACTTCTACCAGTACCTAAAATAGCTCTTTTAAAGATTTGGCACTCCTATATTTACAGGCCTGTTCATAGGAATAAAGCTAATTTTTTAATGGAAAACAGATTGTGATCTTCAGCATCCCATTACTCAGGATAGCCAGGCAGTCCTTTCCTGTTTACAGTCACAATACTAAGTTAATAAATTAATTAAATGAACTTTTCTGAATTTAGTTAACACTATCTTTGAGAGACTTACAGACTTACAGGAAAGAGGGTTATGGCTGTAGCTCAGTCCTGAAGCTTAGACTTGTAAAATCATAGAATGGTAGGGGTTGGAAGAGACCTTTAGAGATCATCTAGTCCAACTCCCCTGCCAAAACAGGTTCACCTAGATCAGGTTGCATAGGAACATGTCCAGACAGGTCTTGAAGACCTCCAAGGAAGGAGACTCCACAACCCCTCTGTGCAGTCTGTGCCAGTGCTCCCTCATCCTCACAGTGAATTAGTTTCTTCTTATGTTTAAGTGGAAGTTTTTGTGTTCCAGCTTCCTCCCATTAGCCCTTGTCCTGTTGCTAGCTGCTATAGAAAAAAGATATGTCCCAACCTCCTGACACCCACTTCACCCATGTCCTTCAGCAGGAAAGTAAGGAATGGGTCCTTGGTTCCTCAGAAGTAAAAGTTGTTTTCCTCCCTTGTTAGACACTGAGGAATTTACCTCAAAACTGGAGTTTCTGTATCTGATGTCTTTAAGTAGCAGCAAGTTGTGTAAGGGAAGAGACAAAAGACAATTTGGAATTAGAGAAGAAAAAGGGATAGCTGTTGATAGATGTTAATAAAATTGAAATGCCATTTCTTCTCTCCTTCTCCTGCCGGTCCCTGACAGTGATGAGTATGTGATAGCTGTTGAAGAGATTAACATTTAACAGAAAGATATCTGAAATAATTACGTTTAGTCACAAACAAACTGGTAGTCAAGTCAGTAGGCTGTTTCGAGACCCTAGGCTCCTCTCAATAGGCAGCTCTTGCACAGGCAGATTTCTGAAAATAAGTCTATGTAGTCAGAAAATTTTAGCTATAACACATTATACAAGAGCATGCACAGGAGAGTAAGAAAAGATAATTGTTTTCTGGATTGTGCTAAACATTTCCATCTCCTGCCTTTATTTTGTCTCAAATTTTAATGTGTGGTTGTAATCAGTGAGGAAAGTGGAAAACTTCAGTGCATTGAGTACTGAAGGAAAAAAAAAAAGCAAACACTTCTCAAGCAAGCTTATTGCTTTTTAATTAGTGCCTGTGGGAAGATACTTTGCTCTACTAGTGCCATTTATACTAGTACTATCGTGAAACAGGGCAGTGCAAAATTTCTCCCACATTTCCCACCATCTTGTGTAGCCACAGAGCATATATACATAAATAAGCAGTAGGGAAGCTAGAAAACAGATTCAGTCATGACTGTTTTGCTAGTGCCTGATTAAGGAAAAAAAAGGAAAGAATACAGAGGAAGATGAAAAGTATGTATTCATAAATTCTTTGTAACAGCTGTTGTATGAAACATGGGGATTTGCTGTTCTATGTAGCACAGGATGAAGGCAAAACTTGCAAAGAGATTATTTCTCTGTATAGTGAGGTAGACAACTATGTCATTAAATCATTTGCTTTCCCTTAGATGCTGCTGGGTTTTTTGCCTTTGCATTTAGCTGCTCACAGGTACTGGAGTGTCATTCTCATTTTATTATAATTTTTTCCCTTGTACACCCCAGTAAATGGGAAGTTTTACAGCAGAGCAGCTGTTGGCACAACCACTGACCTAAAATAAAGCAGTCAGAACCTTGCAAACAGTTGGTCGAAGCCACTTCAAACTGCTGGGCACAAGAAAACAAAAACGACAAGTCTTTGCTCAGGAGCTGTTTCAGAAAATTTTATTAGGCTTATGAATGTATACTGCCAACTTAGTTTTCCTGTTTACCCATCTGAGTTTCCAAAGATAATCTTAATTATTCTATTGAAAGCAGAGTAGAATATTGAAAACATAGTGTATTTGCTCTGAATTAAAAGTCTTATACATACACAAAAAAAATGTCAACTTAAAATAATTGTAAAAAGCTTTTAAGATATTGTATCAAAGTAAAAGTTTTGTGTTTGTTGTTTTTTTTTTAAATATAGAAGCCAGTCACTAGTAAGAAATTTAGTTTGCTGTTAAATCCTGAAACACAGGTGAATTCAGGTAAGAAATCACCAGTATAAAAGTGATTTTACTTTAAAAATAAGTAAACTTATTAGTTAAAAAAAATATTTTACAGTCTCTCTCTGGCTGAAATAAGGCAATTTGAAACGTGTGGGAAAAACTTCTTTGTGGTGTATCATAAGCCTGTGAGGTAACTGTAGCACATCGCGTACAGAGTCTTGATTTAAATCTTTTACTTAAAACTGTGGTACCACATCTGTTTTCTGAAACTATTTAAGATTCTAACAAGGTTTCTTTTATTCCTAATGTAGCAATTAAATTCAATTCTTGAAAACCAGGAATCAAAAATAATACATGCTCTGTTGTCATCGCTGTAGCACAACACTGACCACATTTCTTTCATGAAGAATTTCAGATAAAAACAATACATGGAGCTAATCAAATACATAGGCAAAAATAAAATCTGACTACTGTTTTGGTTCTACTGACAAGTATGTTTGCTCCGTGTCTTCAGGTGTAGAATGCAGGATGTAAGAAATAGAACAATCCCTTCAGAGTGTTTATAATTAAATGTTGTTTACCCAAAGGACATACTGTGATCATTTCTGTAGATATGTACTTAGAAACATTAGTTCAAATATTAAAAATCTCTGTGGATGAAATTGAACAGATTTTATCCATCTTTTATAATGGAAGCCTTTTCCATTGGTACCCATGTGAGTTTTGACTGACCATCACAGTATTCAATATTTTGAATTATTTTAAACTCCTGAAATTCTGATTGTATATTTTATCAAATGCGTATTTCGGGGTTTTGGTTTTCCAAGGTACTTATTTAAGATATTGGATTATTATAATTTAGAGATGGTAAAGGAGCCTAAGGAAGCTTTTCACTCCCTAAGTCAAGAGTGAGGCATGATAATCATGTACTTAGAGAAATGGCCTTAGATTTTGAAGTGTTATTGTACCGTACCTTTGATAAATATGTAATATTTTAATCCTCCCCCACAATTATTCTGAACAAAATATTTCCTAAATGTGGAATTAACTTTTGAGGACTTCTAAACCATAACAGGATTTGCTACACACCACAGAAAGTGTTTATTGATATAGGTCTGTTTAACATGAGACAAACTTCTTCAGAAAATGCAGGCAATGATGTGGAGTAAAATAGAATCTTTAGAGAAGACAGATACTGTATTTTCTATCAGAGGTAATGCTCTGATAGAGTCCTATGTAAGGCCTTGGTGTAGAATCTGTATGGACCTCAACCTCTCAGAATTTCATTTCAAGCTACCTACCAGAGTCTTGCATTTCTTTAGTTTAGGATCCTGATATTCTCTGTTGTGCAGTGAAATCCAGCAAATATAGTTGAGACCACACTCTGATAACAAGTTGTTGAGTCTGTTCATGTTTTTGAAACAAACATATCTTTGAAACAAACAAGAAAATCCTTTCCTAAGTGGTAACTCCAGTGAAAATGATGGCAATGGAAGCGGCATACATGGGGATCCAGACTCTTCTTCCTGTATACTCTATGAAGGAGCTTAAGGGAAAGGAAATTTAGGCCCAGACAGTTTACAGGAAAACTGAGCTGAGGATAGACCACTGGAGATCATCTAGAGCAAGTTCCCTAAGACCATGTCTGCTTGGATTGTATCTCCAATGATGGAGAGTATACAACCTCTCCAGGGAACCTGCTTCAACTTTTGACTATGTTCAAAGTTAAAAAAAACCCCGATCCTCCATTTAAATAGAATTTCATATGTTTCATGCTCATTGCCTCACTGGAAACCTCTAAGTAGAATCTGGCTTCTTATTCTTTACTTTCTCCATCAGGTATTTGTGTACATTGGTGAGATCCCCCTGAGCCTTCTCCAAGATGAATAGTCCCAAATCTCCAAGCTACTCCTTCTATAGTTGCAGTCTAGTCCTATATTCATGCTTGTAGCTCCTTCCACTATGGAAGTGGACTTATAGTGGACTCATTCCACTATGTCCATGTGTCTCTTGCACCGAGGAATCCAGGACTGGACGGGGCATTCCAGATGCATCTCACCAGGGCTAAGCAGAGAGAAAGTATTACTTTCCTCAGCCTACTGGCAGAACTTCCTAATGCAGTCCAGGCTGTTGGCTTTCTTTGTCACAAGGGTATATTGCTTGTTCACTGTTTACCAGGACCACCTTTTCTGCAAGACAGCCTTTTTGCTGATCAGCCTCCTTGCTGCAATGCAAAGGTGTTGAGAGCTTCAAACATAAATACCTGGTGGAAAATTCATGAATCTGGAGAACTTACCTAAGAATTATCACAAAGATACATACAAAGTCTTAAAGGCATCTCAGGCCTCAGATATTAGCAGACCATACAAACTCTGAGCAAAAATCATTGCTAGTATTGCCTGAAAGCTTCAGAAATGCACTTGATCTAGAGTAAATGCCCATTAGTACTTTATACTTTCTTAAAAAAATATTTTAGTTTGAAATGTTTTAAGTCTTTTATTCAACAGATATTCAGGGTCACCAAAAATCCTGGTCAACCTTGTTACTGATAAACTGAGTAATGCCACTGATACTTTGAATCTTACACAATGCAGTAAAACAATGACTGAGGATCATCTAGTTGACTCCAAATAATGTATTCCATAAAGCATCTTGTTAAAACTCTGGTTTTATATTGAAATGAAGTCACCATCAGAGTACCTCTTCTTTTGATCCCTTTTTGGTGTTGCATATTTTTGATAATTCACTGCTTAATGTCTGGCATTGCTTTTCAAAAAGACAATTTTTTTTTTCCTATCTCTTTGAAATCTTCAACATTCAAGAACGTGTTCAGTTTTCTGAGGCTTAAGTCACAGCTACTCCATCAGGCAGCACAGCAAATGCATGTATTCTTTCTCAGCATAAGTTTCACAGAGCATTCTTCCATTAAAGAGGCAGAAAGAATCTTCCATAGCATAGGTTCGTTGTGGACACATTTCTAACAGAAGACACTCCTGCAGCTCCACTCCAGATGCATTAAACATGCTTATTTTATTTGGAGTCAAAAAACCCACTAATTAAATTCTAAAGGTGCTGTCTTCATGTCCTCAATGTATAAGAACTTTTCTTAAGGCTATTCTAAACAAAATATAACTCAACTTGTACTTCCTTCTGGGAAACTCCTGAGTATGATACTAAATGAATATTGTCTCAGCCGCTGCAGAAAGATTGTAGAAAACCATCTCTGCAACCCTCATATTTTCCAGCCAGTCTTCATGAGCATCTTCTATACCTTGACTGCAAAGTTCCTAAGCAGAAAGCTGGATGTCAATGCTGACATAAACATTTAACCAGCTGAAGAAACTTCTGCTAGTAACACAGAAATGTTTTCTGTTTGTTTGGAGCATGTATACCTGGGATTTAAAAAGGACAGCCGTAATGATCCTTGCTGTCCCCACAGGTTGTTCAGGTTAAAGTCAGAGTAGGATTGCATACACCTGCAAGATTGTGCTTTTAAAAATGTTTTCAGGAGCCCTATGTCTTTTTCTAGCCCAATACAAAAACAGATGTGCTGTCAGCATGGACTCTTCCAGTGCAACATGTTATTGCACACAGGTGTCCTTTGGACAATGCTTTCTTTTGTGCCTGCACATTCCCATTCACTTGTGTGTAGGTTATCTGCTCATTTTCTACATAATTAGCTTTGAAAATGTTTAAGCATGTGCCTATGTTAATAGTTAGAAAGATGAATTTGCTTGTTAGTAAGATCTGCATCTCACTGTGAGTAACAGTAATAAGCAGAAGCAATGTTATTTTGTGGTACTCTGTCTCTCATTCACAGAGGCCTCTGTGGTGGCAGCCCTATTGGACTAAATGTACTTTTTGGAAGTATCACACTGTTTGATGGAGCTGCTTAGGCCTGCACAATGTGCTCTGTTCATTTTCTGTGTTATTGTCTAGTTTAAAATCATTAGAATTTTCTTAACCTATTTGTGTAGTCAACTGAAGCATGATCTAAGAATTTTAGTCTTCAACTGCAGAAGTTGTCTGGTTTGCTGTTTTCCTTCCACTTCTGTCAGCCTGGAGCTCTGTCATTTAAGTAGCACCACTCTGCTAGTGGTGATGGATTTTAACAGTTATTTAGGCAACAGAAAAAGAGTGGTATATATAGTCTAGTCATAGTTATTAGAAAAATGCTATAGGGGCTGGTGGCAGTTTTAAAAACCAAATTTGATTAATGAGCGAAAATGAGCAACACGTATCACAAAACGTTTTCAGGAAATTTTAACTTCTTATAATGGTAAAAGGAGGCATTTTACTGGAAAACATTCCAATAACTTTCATTGGTAAATATACCTAAACACAAGCTTTGCTTTTGTGGAAGGTCATTGCATTTCCTAATTGTTTGTGATACTTTTGCTGCTCTTAGTGAATGTTAGGATCTTTGCCTTTTCCTTCCCTACTGCTAGCATGCAATAGGTACAGTTTTCTTCACTAATGTTACCCACAAAAAAAAAGAATTAATATTTTGCTCCCCAGGAGTGGAAAATTGCAGGTGCAATTCCTCTAGCTCTGGAACCACTGGTCCTTTTGAACACATAGAATTGGTGCTACGCTTTTTTACATTGATTTTTCTCTAACCATACAGTCATGTTTGAAGTCTCTAATAGATAGTTGCTAATTAACTAATCTTTACCTAAGAAACTGTTGTGATTCCACCTTTTGTAACACTGAGACCTTGTATGTGTGAAAATACTATACAGAACTTTACTTCACTTTTCAAGAATGGTTGAAATATGCAAACTGATGGTATAGTTTATCTTGCCATATGCCAGCTGGTACACAGCAGAATATTTTGTAGTGCTAGCAATAATTCTGCATCTACTGGTCATATACAGTCCTCTACCAGTCCTTATCAGTTGACTGCCTCTTTCTCCGTTAAGAAACATTAGTGGTCTGTTGTACTTTTTTAGGTCTCCTAGACACTCATATCAATTTATTCTGATGACTCTGAGTAAAATTGTTTATATTCCTTGTTCCATGTGTTAGATTATTTAAATTCTGGATTTTAAGAAAAACATTGGTGGCATGCAGATATTGCAGTTTGCTGTCCTTCCAGTAGACACTTTTAGTAGTCATTTTGCATAGTAACCTCACAGCAACTTTATATATACATGTAAAGTATATACATGTAATGTGAATTGCAAAACCCCTGATTTTTATTGTGAAGGATTCTGTGTGCTTGTATCTGTCAAGGTTTTGGAAGCAAATGAACCGTACATTTTAGGCTCCATTTGCACTGGCTAGATAGGTAGAAAATAGTTACTGGGAGGCATAAAGCCAATAATAGGCAGATCAAAAGAAATGAAGGGGTAGTTTTTATGTTGGCTTCTATCAAGTAGCTTTAATGAAAGGTTTTGGAATTAATGAGACCACAGATATTCCTTCACCCTTGCATTCAGATGTCTTTTGTCCACTTGGGAGTTCCTTATGGGCCAATGCTGTATTCCATGCAAAGTCTGTGTTCCCAGAACTTCAAATTTGCTCTAAAATCCAAGTTTGAAGCAAGTGAGGACTTATTTGTATGGATGCAAAGCATAGTGAATCCCTTCTATGAGTGGTTTGTTTCTATAACCAAATGCCTTAAGTAAACAGGAGCCTGTGAAGCTGGCTCAGTCTGATCAGTCTGCTGCATTTTCAGTCTTGTTATTCGTCAGTAAGGAACTGTCTCTTATTACAGGAGAAGCACCATCAAATCATGTGAAATCAGTATGTTTTAAGTGGCACATTGCTTTCCCAGCAACCCAAGAAAATGCAACCACAAGAGAAAACAACAAAGAAAGATAAACCAATCCTGTTAGAAAGTCCTTCAGCAGGGGAGCACTACAGTTTTAAGGATATGAGTTTTCTTCATGAGATTAAGCTTCAGCTTTAATGATGTTTTGTGACCTTTTGTTTTTTTCTTTTGCATTTACAGTAACAGGAAATAAAAGACTGCTGTTAGCATAGTGGCTATAAATTTATATTTGGAAAACCTGAGAACAGGACTGGCTAAACAAATAGACAATTAAAAAAAAATATTAGACTTCTTTTATTACTTTTTCAGAGGAATTTGTCTACCACAAAATAACCCATTCTAATCTATTTAATAAAACAGTTCACTTAGTCTTTCATTTTTTTCTGCACTACTTCTTTATGTCAACATGCTGAACTATTATGTAATGATATTAAAATAAATTTTAGAACAACAGAAGTACTTTTGCTTTTAAGCTTGTATTAGGTCTATATTTCATACTTTTCCTCACTTTAATGTTGTTGAAGCCTTCAGTTCCTTTCAGGCTGGTTGTGCATCCTTCTGAAGTATTCCGATTTTCTGTTAACCATCCATCAAGCAAAAGAAATTTATTTGGCTAACATACATTTTGTGTGACTGAAATAGTCTTTTATTTTACTGCAGTGCCCTGCTGCAAGAACCTTATGGAGCCCAAATGTTGGGCACCCTGAAAAGAGGAAATAAGATCAGAATAATCTGATAAAGCAAAGCAGGACGTGGCTTCTGTTCCTGGGAAGAGGAGTTTTTTGATTGTTTGACTTGCTTTGGATTGAACCGTTCTGTAGTTTTGACACTTCACAGAAAATAAAAATTTTAGGTGGAAGAACCAAACAGAAAAGACACAGTTTTTCTGATTTGAACCCACTCATAAGACCCAAACATAAAACATCAAGCTGTTTTGTTTCAATAGAAAAACAATTTTAAAAAATCAGATGTGTTCACAGGATAGGGAAAAGTAGATACTCAAAGTCTTTTTTTTCTTTGTAATTGCATTTAATAGTAGCATTATTAACAGCAGCATACTGAAACATACTAATTAGGATTAAGTTCCTTTTGATTTACAGCTTTGGCTTCTTTGCCTTGTGATTGAATTAGCAATCAGTTCATTTTTCTTTTACTGGTGGATGAAACTCACAAGTAAAAGAGTGTAGCTTGGGAAAAAGAATTGTTTCACTTCAGCACTGAACCAAGTCTGAGATGTGTCAACTTCCAAGGTGATGAGATAAAGGTTTTTTTCACCTTTCACCTTCTTTTTAACCCCCACTGTGTTGTAATGGATGCAGGCTCTTCTTTCAGTGATTGCGTCTTAGTGCTTTCCAGGGGCAGCCTGAAAGGACCAACCAATCTCTGTAACCAAAGAGAACATCCCAGAATTGCTAGGGTTTTGCATTATAATCTAAAGTAAACTGGAACAGAGATTTTTTTAATGAGGTGACTGAGAGGATGGAAGTGGTAGTTAGGCTATGTGACACTGTCAGAATGTTGCTAAGCTTTAGAGTGGAATAATTGCAATTGGCAACATCCTCATTAATCATAGCTAATGTTAATGATAGCTCCCTGTCGTGACTCATGAAGAGGTGATGGCCTTAATGAAAGCAGCCTTAGAGGCTAACAGATGGTGCTTCAGTATTTTAAATGTACAATTGCTCAGTTCCTTTAAATAAGTTGAAATTCTTTTCCTACTGAATAATAATATGTGAAACTTTGTATTCAGTTCTACTCTTTACTGAGCTTGTTTTCTTAAATTATTGAGTACATAATAGACAAGAGCAATAGGAAAACATTACAACATACATTGTAAATTCAGATCCATGAGTACAAGTAAAACATTATGTTTTCTGATATATGTTTAATACTGTAGATGTCATTGTGAATGTACTGAATAATACAAGATTGTTTGCCATTACATAAGAAATATCAACTAAGATGTGGGACAAAAAACCATAGCAGTCAGCTGCCTCATATCTCTACTAATGCTTGATAGCTCAATATTCAATGTTTTAACAGTGTTGCTAATCTCTTGGTTATGTTTATTAGTGCCTTTGGCTTATACTACTGTTTTGGGGACCTTAATCATTTATTCTTTCTCTAGTAAGGTACAGCTTTAAAACATATAAACATTTGTTACTTTGCTTGTTGCATGCATATTTGTCATTAATATTATGGAAACAGAATTAAACAAAGATATGGTCATGTAAGAGCTAGATAGGATATGCATTTTATCATCTTTCCAGTGATGGCATACCTTTTGATGCATATAGATAACATATATATGACCCTTTTCATTCGCATTATGTGTTCATCTCTACATCGTCAACTACCATGACGTCACATCATATCATGATTTCAGAATTATTTTTGTCTCTGAAAAGCTGAGTCTTAGAATATATTCTCTAGAATTATCAGTTTATCTTTAGATATGTTTCAAGGTGCGTCATATTTTATTGTTTTGTGCTAAGAGTTCTCTGTGAATTCCCTGGTCTTTTTAAGTATTAGCTGTTCCCTCCAGTGTAGTATGTACAGGAAAGCCAGTTTTGAAGCATTTAAAGTAGACCTTTAAAGAGAAATTCTCTACTTGGCTATGACAATAGTTGAATGGTGTTGAACTAAGGGCAGTTTTAAGTCAATTCACTTTATGTACTGGCTCGCTCTTTATGTACCTTTTAGCACTTTGTTGCAGTCACCTCTACTTGTCAGCTTACAAGTAGTTTCCAAAAATATCAATTAGAAAGCAAAGCATATCTATGTTTACAGGGAGCTATCCTGAGATGTTATGTCAAAACTTAGTCATTTAATGCAAAGAGACCTATTGATTAAGAAATACTGCCTTGAGTTACTCAAGCTTTTAAATGGTACGATCTGTGGTTGAGTATGGGCTTATTTATCATCAGTACTCTATTTATGCAATAAAGAAAATGTTAAAGATACTGCAAGGTACTGCTATATTTGATATCCCTTGCTTTTTGAACATTTAGACTAGGGTTTCTTTAAGGGTATAGTGTTTTAACATAAAGACAAGATACACTATAGTATGTTAATTCTGAGGAAAATCTGCATTTTTACATTAGAAAAATTTCTAATGGTGTGAAAGCTGTGAAAGCTTCGTTGTAAGCTGTATGTGTTTCTGTATGATTCTCCCTTGGTCTACTCCTTTATTTTGGTGCTATCACAATAGGCAATTGGGAGAGCTAAAATATTCCCAGTTTATGGAAATCTTTTCCATTGCTCTGTTTTGAGGGATTTTATTATGAGAAAGAGTCACATGTGCCAAAGAACTTGGAGGGGTAGGGGAGCACGAGGTGGCAGGGAGGATAAGAAATCACTTGTGTTTATTTTCCTCCAGACTTTTTCTTTGATTGTCAGCCTCTGTGAGCACAGAAGTGAAAAATCTGACCTTTCCCTATATGTAATCAGATACAGGAAAGTGATGTAGGGGAAAGGATGTCAAGTATCACAGGTCATTGGGGTGGAAGGAGTTGCCGCTTTCCTGGAAGCTCAGGGTGTTAAAGATCTTTTATGGAGGAATTAGAGGTTGAACTGGTGAGACAGAAAACTAGATTCATGATTTAAAAAGAGGAAAGCAAAGTGCATCCATCATTCAGACAGATAGCAGCCTTAATTGTATTCCTGTTTAATTTGGGCTGTTCAATAATGGATATTACTCATCTAAGTTGCACCTCTCTGTGTTCCAGTGTGCTTCAGGTAGGCATGTAAGGTTATTACACCTAATCAAACAAGTACAAAGTAGTTCCAATGCAGGCAGCTGATGGAGAATGGAAATAATAAATTATAACTTCTGAGCAAAAATTCCAGTCAAAACCAGCCAATTGCAAAGCAAAGCTGTTGGCTAAAATTAGGCCAGCCGAGGTTCATTTCAGGGAATCACATATAACAGTTTTTGTAGCTTTTTCCACTGAGACATCTAAAGATAACACTTTGTGCCTTATAAAAGCTGGTAAGATAAATGCTTTGTTTTATATTAAAAAAAAATAAAATTAAAGAAAGTCGTCTTTGGGAATGGTTTTGTTTCACTTAGTTAACTAAATATCTGTGCTACATTATGTCTGTACCATAACATGTGTATGTTGCAGTATGACAACACTGTCCTCTATACTAGTAGCAGTGAAGTAGGAATCATAACATTCTATTTTATTTTCCAGAAGCCATAGACTTAAATTATCATTTTTCCTTCATGTAGTAAGGGTAATAATTATTGTCCCTCTGTTTCAAAAATTGTTTCATTCATGATGGAGTGTGCTTTCTCCAAAACAAGGTATATTTAAATATATATATATTTATATGTTTATTTATATTAAATATACAAGTATATATATACATTATATAATGAGAATATACTGTAAATTTCAATCATCTCTCTTGCTATGCTCACGTGACAATCCCATTTCTCTTTATACGTTCCAGACATTATTTCTGGACTCAGTATCATTCTGAGTCAACATTCTTCAAGATGACTTTATTGTTCAGGTTTCATGTTTTAATCTGTCAGTTAGTAAGCAGACAGTGATACTGCCATTGACTTAATTTAAATCATGTTTTACCAATGGGCCATGATTGTTCCTAAAACAAATAATGTTCTCTGGTCTGGTAGAAGTTGGAAGCACTTCTTCAGTCATCCCAGCACCAGGGCTATTCACCAGAACTTTTTAAAGGGTATTTTTTTGTTGTTACTGAAGTTTTGTCACATTTTTGTAGGTAAGAATTTTCATTGTCTCATCCACTGTTCTTTGCAAAAGATAGTTTATCCTCCACAAGTTGCTCCTTTAGAATACAATGAATTTTATAGAAGTCTGGAAGAAAGTCCATTTAAAAATTAATTCTAATTAGGCTACAAGATTAAGAAATTTGGCAGTCTTCATGTTCAACTTTCCTGGTAGTATTCAGAGGGCAGAATGTGATGCTTTTAAGATGCTAAATGTATCTACTGTACTTTTGGCAGTAACCGTTGTAAGAGGAAAAATAATAGTTAACTGAGGGAAGTTTCTTTCGTTGCATGTTTGTTCCTGAAATACTATCTCTTAATATCAGACTTAGTCAAAATTAATGTCCACATGTTTTAGATTTATCAGATCTTTCTTGTTTGTAGATTTTTTCAGATCTTTTGCTAGAGCCACATTTTAATTAAGATTCAATTTGTGGTATCAGGTTTGGTGTTTTTTTAGTTGCATCCACATACATCTTCTTTTATTTTATTGTCAAGTGTTTGTTGAGTCCTTATTCTCTCTTGGTATCCCTCAGCTAATATCCCTTACCATGTTGTTAAATGTGTTCCTTAGAGGTAAATAAAAGCTCTGTCCCTGAATATAGAGTTGTTTTAACCCTTTGAGACTTTTACAGGCCACTCTTTTTAGTAGCGTGCAATTTATTATGAACTTTTGTGAGACTTAAAGAATACAATTATACTATTATATCCATTTTTATTCTAGTTGTTATTAGACATTAACCAAATGTTCCTGTGCAGTGATTTAAGCCCATCTGGCAACAAAGCACCATGCAGGTGCTTGCTTACTTTTCCTCCAAACTGGGATAGGGAGGAGAAAATATAACAAAAGGCTCATGGGCTGAGACAACAACAGGGAGGGATCACAGGCAAAACAGTCTCGACTTGGGGAAATAAATCAGTTTAATTTGTTAACAACCAAATCAGAGTAGGATAATGAGAGATAAAACCAAATCTTAAAAACACTTTCCCCTTATTCCTACCTTCTTCCTAGGCTTAACTTTGCTCCTAATTTCTCTACCTCCTCCTCCCTAGCAGTGCAGAGGGGCAGAGAATGGGTGTGTCAGTTAGTCACACATTATCTCTCCTGCTTCTTCCTCCTCAAGTAAAGGACTCTTCCCACTCTTCCCTTGTTCCAGCATGAGATCCTTCCCACAGGAGACAATCCTCCACGAACCTTTCTGTTTTTCCTTTCTATATGCTGCTATTCTTTGGGAACAGACAGCTCCAGTGTGGGATTCCCAATCACAGTCTTCTTTGGGTGCAGCTGGCTGCTCTGGCATGGGGTCCTCCGCAAGTTGCAGGTGCACATCTGCTCCACCATGGACCGCCATGGGCTGTGTGGGCACAGCCTACCACTCCACCTCAGGGAATATCTGCTCCAGCACACCTCCTGCCCTTTATTCTTCACTGACTTTGGTATCTACGTGCTTGTATCTCTCATATCCCACTCCTTTCTCAGCTGCAGGTTTTCTCTCCTTAAATATGTTATTATAGAGGCGCTTCCACTGTCACTGATTATGGCTGTTGGGGGGTTTGACTAGATGATCTCTAAAGGTCTCTTCCAACCCCTACCACTTTGTGATTCTGTTATCTCAGCCTTAGCCAGAAGCAGGTCTGACATGGAGCTGGGGAAGCTTCTATCAGCTTCTCACAGGAGCTAATTCTGTAGTCCTACTCTTACTACCAAAACCCCATTACACAAACCAAATACAGTTCCAACAAATAGTCTGAGAAACTTTTTAAAAGGAATGTAAAATAAAGCTATTATAAGAGGTATAGGAAAAGTTACTCTAAATGTATATTATTATTTTAAAAATGAGTCTCATTCTTCTCTAGATTACATGTTTAAGTCATATGGAGAGACTCATAGGCTACAGGTTCAGTACTATTATATATAGTGAAGAACAAATATCTCAGCAGTGATACTATTCAATGGAATTACATCGATTCACATTTAGATATCTTGTCTGAAGTATATTTTATGCAGCACAGCAGTGTAAAAGATATAATTTTTTTCTCTGTTATGTAATGGTATCATGGGTTGATGGAATTTCAAAGAAGTCACATCAAATACCTTCGAGTTCCTCACATAAAGTTCACTTTAAGAGACTAGGCCAGCATTTGTTTCGTTTGCATGACTATTGAACAAGTTACAATTATTAAGTAAAGCAGAAGGCAAAAACACACACACAGATTAAGTATAAGAAGAATTGCACATAAAACATTGTTTTAGTCTCATCACTTTGATTCAGGCTGTTTGAACAGGCAGCGGAAATCCTAGTTTACAATGTCTTCTTAGCAATTTGATTTTAAGGTTTGGATATCATTGACTTTGTTGAGATCAGTAGCATTTACTAGTCCATTTTCTCTCTAAAATGCTGTGCAAAATAACATCAACAATAAAGGAAGGAATAGTGAAAGCTAATTTTGTCAAATCATCCTGAATAAAAACAAACAATCAAAACCAATGAGCCCTCTTAGGCAGAGCGTCCATGAAATTAAAGGGAAATTTAAATCATATGTTGCTTATTATGCGTGACTGCCACAGTTTGATGTCTGTCTGATGGTAAAAATCAGTAATCTATTTTTCTGCTCTGGCTTATTCATGCCATCTCTCTCCTATCCTCTCCTCTCTCATTCATCTTGCTTAGAGTATAAGACTGTGGATAACTCTCAGTTATTCAAAATGCCCAAGTATTAATTTTTCTTCTCTCCTTTAAGTCCTATAGAGGAACTGATTTCTTTACTTCTACAAGGACAAAAGATTTTAAAATCGGGTACCTATTTGTAATTCAGCCCCTTTGGAGACAGAGGTATATTTTTTTTGAGTATCCAAAAATAATTGCTTATGAAAGATGATTGAGTGTCTGTCCAAATACATTTTAATGACTTCTTTTACTCTTTGTTGTGATCTGCCCTAAATATGATTTATACACAAATCTTACCTGTAACATAATTAAACTGTATTAATAACCTTGGCAAGTAACTATGTTTTGTTGTTATTAGACACATAATCTGTCTCTTGAATTTATGCATTTATTTTTCCTGCTTGTGCATGTTATTTGCTGTCCTATTTATGCTCTAATTAAAAAGCCAACCAGAATAGGCTGGTACTACATTAATCTGATGCCTTTCTGTGTGCATTTTGCCTGGACTAATTCTCCTGTAAGTTCCCCTATAAACATAATTAATAAGAAATTTTGGAAGTACATCAGTGGCTTAGTTTGCCAGGGAGAAATCTGTTTGGTAAGCTCAGTTGAACCATATTCATTAGAACTAGATTAGCTGTATCACAAAACCATGATTGTAACCATGGAGGAACAAGGATCTGCTTTGGTAAGACGTCATCATCAAAAAATATAGGATGTATTTCAGTGGCTGGCTTTACATTTTCAAACATCTGTAATTCTTTGTTTGCATTTTAACTTAGAAACAAATGCACAAGTTGGGAGTTTTGATTTTTTTGGTTTGGGGTGGGGTTTTTTTGAGTTGGTTTGGGGGTTTTTTTCCCCCAAAGTGTATTAATATCTTCCCAGTGTTCTTACGCTGACAAGTAGACAGGCTTGTTTTGGATTTCTTTCTCATGTTAGGAAAACAGATTTTAATTGACAAGCTGCAAGGGTTAACAAAGCATGACTAGAAGGATGAAGAGTTCTCTTTTTTTCATTCATTTGATTCTATGATTGCAACTCTAGTAAGAGGTCAGCAAAAAGGGAAAGCAACTGAAAAAGAGAAGATCTCTGTGAGGGATCCTTGCATTGCAGGTGTGAGCCATAACATAGGTCCTAGCAGGGAAAACTCACCCTTAAGCTCACGGTGCTGCCTCTGGTCTATTAATAACTGACCCTCTAACTCAATCGAAAAGTTTCTACAAGCTTGCAACCTAGTAGCAAATCCTGAAGAAGTTACAAGGAGTAGTTTGACAGTGTTGTTCTAAGATAAATGTGTATATTAGAGATTACACACTTCAGTTATAAATTGAACGCATATTTTAAAATATAGAACGCTTCAGTTATTTTTTTTTAATATCTATCTGTTTCTGCATTCAGTAATTTATACTTTATTTACTAGAACAAATTTAGCTCATAGGCTCAAAATATGCTATTTGCAGTGTGGTTTCTGGACTGCTTATACCTTACTCCCCCTAACAACCCTGCAAGCAATGGACAGGCTCCCAAGCATGTGTAAGGCTCTGTTTGAGCCTTTACCTCTGTGGAGGCCTCCAGAAACTCAGTTGGAAAGAAACACAGCACAGTGTTTCACGCATCTAATAGAGCCATTTGATGCTACAAAATTAAAAACAAACTTTTTGAGACTTTTCATTTGTTCATCAATACCAGTAAGCTGCAGGAGGCATGCTTAGTACTTTGGAGTAAAGTTTGGTTGTTCCTTAGTAGGTTACAGAGGAAGTAAGCTCAATGCAGTAAGGAAGAAGACACTTCATTTTAACATGACTGCTGCTGGAGATCTATCTAGATCTTTACAGATTCCTACATATTCTTATAGGCAGGGAGTCATAACAGAGCTGAAAGTTTGGCTGTGAAGATGTAGTGGTTCCAAGATTCTATCTTATACCCTGGGATAATTTCTTTTCTAGCTTACCTGAATTACATCAGTTATTAAACTCTGCTTTAATGAGACAAAATTACATTGGGGGAGAATAAAAGAGAATTATGTAGCAATTCTCATAGGATTCTTTATCATGACTTAAATAGAAACAAATGTTTAACATGATGAAATGGAATATTGGATTAAATAATGTAGACATTTTAAAGATGTCTGGTGGTAAAATTTTTAAATTATTGTCTTTGATTACTGATGGCATCTCATGAAATCCTTTGGGACATAGGCACACATTCAAATATATTGTAGAGAAGACTGGGTTCAAGCACAAACTAACCTTTGTATGTGCTTTAATGTTCTTTGTAGCAGACTTTTGAATCAATGTCTTTTTTTTTCTTTCTTTCTTTGTCATTAATACAAATGGAAAAATTTGTCTGGGATGGGGAGTTTTTTTGACCTGTAGGAAAAGTTTTTTATCTTTTCAAATAGCAAGGAAACATTTGCTTTTACATTGTATTTTCTATACTTCCCAATACACTGCTGAAGAATCTCAATTATATTTTGTGTCAAGGATTTATAACTCATAGAGGTTTTAGTCTGTAGTGTGTTGTACCTATGTAGAGCAGTCTAGGAAAACACTCCTGCTACTTACAATGAACCTTTAAAATATTTTGTGTTGCACAATGTTGTACTAGATACCAATTTATTATTCAATATAGTATTTCATTTCTTGGTAGTATTTTCAAAAGCACCTACACTCTCGCACTTACATACACATTGACAGTATGTGTTAACATTGTTAACATTTCTCTGCGTAGTCTATAAATTTATAGAAAATAAGGTTGAGTGAAATAGGCAGATTACAATTTGTTTTTTTATATAGAATATGGTATTTGGTGTATTGACAAGCTTATTTTTAATGTATTTTAAGTCATATCAATAAGCTTCTAACTATAACATGAATTTAAAAAGGAATGTTAAGACAGTACCTTTAATTATGCAGTAAATTATGATAATGACGTAATATTGCTTCTTCCCCCATAGTTTTCTTGCTACTTTTCTCAAAATGTTTCTGTACAGCCTTTGAGTATAGAAAAAGCCTCAAACTTCTTATAGCACTAAATTTCTGCTGACATAATCATCTGTGTGTGTTGGACTAAATTGCTTTCTTTTTGTGCAGCTGTTTCAGGGTATTCTTTTGGAAATGCTTAAGCTTATTTGGCATCTCTCATAAATGCAATAGTTGTCACACTTCTTACACTGGCAAAAGTATGCTACTTAAAGAGTAAAGGAAAGCTCACAAAACACGATTTTTTATTATTTTTATTTTAAAATGAAGCTTGAAAAAGTGAAGATGTTTTACATTCTCCACTCGCCCTACCCCCATACTGTGCTTTATTTTTCAGTTGTCACGATTGTTTTTCTTCACTGTGTGGCACAGAGCACCTCTGAAGCCGAGCACAATTTATGTTGCCAAGACAGATGCTATAAAATGAAGCTGAACATGGCAGATGTTGAAAGAGTAGTATGTTTGCAAATGATTACCTGTCATAACATGTTTCTCTGATTCTTTATTTTTTTCTGAAACACTGGACTAGAAAAGAAGGCAAGGTGGCCTGGTCTTTCAGTGCATGATTTGATACCAAGGATATGGAAAAGTTTAACTGTTCTGTTAGGCTAGAAGAAGTAGTTGATGATATAACTTAATTCCAAATAGGTGTTGAAAACAAACACGAAAAATATTTCACAGCTTTGAGTAAAGAACATCTTTCTTTTGTTAGAGTAAATGAACTTTACCTATCTGAAAGTGACTCTGAAGGCTTTGGTAGAGAAAATCAAGGTGAAAATTTGAAAATATCATTATCGACCTTTATATTGAACGATCTAAAACAATAACTTATTACAAGATGCCTTTGTGTTGGTAGTTTTGCTTAGACTTAATTCTGAAAGTTTCATAGAGATCAGAGACATAAGGATTCTAGTATCTGGAACTGTTTTTTATTGTACTCTTAAGTGTAAGCCTGAACAAGTGGGAGATAATGTTAGTCTGAATTTTAAGCAAGATATCCAAAGCTTCATTGGAAATAATCTGAAGAAAAAAAAGGATTTAATTGAAATTGTTCAGTGATCCATTTTGTAATTCAGCTGAGTGTTTTCCTTTGAAATACAGTGAGTAATTAGTGCTGTGGAACCTGTGCTTCACTGTGTCTCTTGGTGGAAAGTCTGTTCAGAGAAATTTCACAACATCAGAAGTAAACCCAAAACTGCATAGTTACATCATTCTCAGAAGCTGTTGATTCTCCTAAGAGAACAGGAAGATTTGAAGGTGCTAGCTTTTTGTAACATCTGTGTATCCTCCAGACTCCCCTTGACAGTAAGATATTTCTTCTGTCAGTAACTTTTTCTGTGCTCCCCTGGAAGTCAATATCTCCTTGGTACAGGTGAATGCAATTTGCATCTGACTTTGCCAACTGTTGTGGGGAAGAGAAGCTGGAAAATCAATTTTATTAGTGCTAGCTGCATCATATTCAGTACAACCAGGAATATTGTTCTATTGTCTATGAAATTACTTCAATGCAAAATTAGATGAGGAGTTTTAACATTGCAGAAAGCCAAGAGATGCAAGAAGATAGCAGAACTGTTTTTCATTTTTCAGTAGTTGTTCTGGGTGTAATTTATAGTACCATCAGCAAGATATTAAGCAACAGGGTTATAGAAAGATAGGAAAGAAAAAACTTTAGAAAAATAATTTTGGAAAGTATTTTATTTTTTTGGGATCCCTTGTGGTGACATATTCTGTTCTCATCTTCGTCATCCTTGACCATGCCAGGTCCAGAGTACCTTCTGTTATCTGTGCTGTTTGGACAGATAACTGGTGTCATTTCTTAGCTGGCTAGTCACTGCAGCTTTCTTACATTCTCACCATATTGTGATTCTTGCTAGGGGAAGATGAATGTGTCAATACACACTATCTCTTACAGCGTAGAGATCAAAGTTAATCAGGAGATAACCAACTCAAAAAAAAAGAACTTTTTTGCAATAAGAACAGTAGCATAAATGTTATTTACACCATGAACAGATGTGAGAACAGATATGGAAAGAAGAGTAGTGAAGGTTAGAAAAAAACCAAAACAGAAATTTCAGAACACAAAAAGGATGAATGAACAAATGAATGAAATTCAGAGCAATAAGAAATATATATTTCTACTCCAATAATAAAAAAATATATATTATACCATATAAAATTATTTTACTGTTATATCTTGTAAGTTAGATACAGAGAAATTATCTTTGTTATATGCTTAGAGCATACTGTACAAAGATGGATTTGAACAAGTTAGCAGCAATATAGCCATTGCAGAACAGACAGCTTTTGGGTCTTTAGTCTTTGTTTCCAAAATACTCATTTGACAACCCGAATGTCCTTGCCTTGCACTGTTTTTTTTGTCACCTCATTTCCTTTCAGTTCCAAGCTTAATAGTTAAAATCTGCATAGTTCTTACTCTATCAATGTGAAAGAACAGATATTTTAGAAATAGATCCATATCATATAGCTTAATAATTATTTTGAGGATTTCCTCTTGTGTCTGTTTTACTTAATAGCTTTAGAAATGATTTAGTGAAATTAATTGCTCCTATATGAAATGCTGTATGAAGTGAGAGGTAAAGACATGTAATGAAGCTGTGCAAAGAAAAACATTTGAGCTGTGGGAATGATGTACTGAAGCAAAGAGTCTGTGTTTCCAGAAGAAAAAGGATAGCTTGTTTGGGAAAAATAAAGCCTTTTTTTAAAGCTGGATTTGATTCTTAAGTCTATCACAAAGCAAGCCCATACTGGTAGCTGCCACTCCTGAAGTTACTCAGTCACTGGACTTCCTGTAGCTTCTGGCAAAGGCCAGCCTTTACAGGTGAGACTGACATCCATTCACCTCCAGTTGGTCATGAATCTGGGAGACAGGGTTGTCAGGGCAGGCAACACTTATGCGACTCACTGTTCTCTTTCCATTTGGCTAAGAATATTTAGGTGGCCCTGACACAAAGGAGTTCTCAATCTTTTTGTGACTGTAACTAGTGCTGTAACAAGTACTAGAGCTTTTTTTTCCCTACAAACTGTGCCTATGATATGAGACTCACAATGTCTGCAGATAGTCATTTGCCAACAGAACTTGCATTTCCAGAACTTTGCTTCATTTATTTCATCTTCCTCTTCTGGTTCTTTTATAATTTCTCTTTTTGGTAAATGTGTCAGGGCAGACAATAGCTTTTCTTAATGCATCTGTTTATAGTTTGAAAGTCTGGAAGATGAAAGGTTTTCAGGAAGTTTTTCCTGCTTTTTTTTTTTCCAGTTTGCCTAATATTCTTGTGGAAAGAGATATTTTCAAAAGATAGGTTAGACAAGCAGCTTCACATTGGATTCCCTTCTCTTTATTGTGCTACCTTCTCAACATAAAAAGTTATCCGTTTTCTCATATTTTAGTTCATTTTGGAATTTACAGAATGTGGTCACATTTTAGACCAAAACTGAAACTTTAGTTTTCCACTGCACAAAGATAGTTTTATTTGTATTTTACTTGTTTATGTTATTACAGGTATTTATTAATACCTGTAATGACACTCCAATAACCCCAGCTGCAGCTTTTATGGTTGCTGCTCCATTTACTGCAGCCTTGCTACCAGTTGTAATTTATGAGAAAGTCTAGTTGAATTACACCTTTTTTGTAATTTGTTTTAGGCAAAGATGAATGTTGTGGCCTAAAACAGCTTATTTGAAAGAAACTATTGTTTAATTCAATACTAGGAACAATGTATAGCAAGAAAAGATTATTTAAACACCATCAAGTATTCATACTTGTCAGTACTTAATCCAAACAAACCAGTTCTATTAAGTGAGCTTCAGACAATTTCCAAGCAGCCTGTGTTTGTTTCTCCTCTCTTTTTGGTACTTTTTCTCTCTCTTTATTCTCAAGATGTCTGATTTCTTTTTCTTGTTTTTTCCCGTGATTTCCTACCTGGCTTCTGCTGGACTTGCACAACTCCCATATTGACATCTACTTGGCCTGAGGAAATAGCACTTGAATGGTTTACTGAGGGTGAGGGAATGGGGCTTTCATTAGTATTTATCTGCTTTCTTGTCTGCTAGCAATTAGCTCCTTTTGCAATAGCATAGCAAACACCACCATAATGATCAAGCAATTGAGTGGATCATACAACATTATGAAAGCATTGGAGGTAAGTTCCAGATGTTTCAGGGTTGTCTTATCAATTATGTTAAGGTAACACAACGATAGAAGGGGAATAGGGGCAGAGTTTCATTAAACTATTGCATGTTTTTTTAGTAGTTATGGCGATGGATGAGAATGTACAACTTAGTGAAATTGAAAAGGCAAAAAAAATTGCAAAGATCTCTCAGACTTGATCATCCATCAAGCTGAGGGTGAGGTTCTTAAAATGAAATAGTTTCTATAAATGATAAAAAAGTTGTTTTGATTTACCAGTATGTTCACAGATGGGGAACAATCTAAGTTTAGAAGCACACACAGAAATTTTCATCAAAAGTCTGAAGGAAGCCTGGGAGCTCTGGTGAGACACCTCACCTCCTCATGCACCATGTTTCATGTCTGACTCAGCAGGGTTAAATGTTTTGCATAAAATGCAGATAAAAGTTAAACTGCAACAAGACGAAAGAGGTAGGTTCCCAATATGTGATATTATAGTTCTATCTTGAGGAAAAAGGCATGCTAATTTCTTTGTTAATTAGTATGAGACAAATTTTTAGGAAAGATAAAGTCTTTTGTTTCCATATTTGTCAAATAGTTAAGGTAGCAGCAATGGATGATCAGAGCAGTCCTTTGACCTTTGAATTTTGGTGAAAGCTACAAACTATTTATCTTCCCAACTCACATTGCCTCAAAGTAGTACGCCCAAGTATAATCCCCAAATCTAAAGTCTTGTTTGGAAAAACTGAGCCCATAAAGATAAGCGTATTGTAAGCATAATGGTGTGATTGTGACAAAACAGGACGGTAATATATAGAGTTTGTAATGTTAGATTGACATAGCCTAAGCTAAATCTTGAATGCAACTGAACTTCTATATTTCCCATGTCCATAGAGTTCCATTTGGAATAACTGTAGCATCTCTTTAACATACTTATTCTTAGATATGAACTATTCCCATTATATCTTCTCAGTCTTAACTGCCAGTAAACACTTTATCTGAAATATACAAATTTACCTGCCTTTCTGTTAACCCTCACTGTAAAATAACCACATAGTATGGGAAATATGTGTTTGACTGATAATAGCTTACGGTTTTGTAAAATACAAATGGTAAATCAATAATGCAAGAGCCACCTTGCAATGCTTTGCTCACATTGAATGTTTTAAGGTCGCCATGTGTAGCAAGCTGTAACCTCAGCATCTTCCACCGTCATGGCACTTCATATTCTTAAATAAAAAAAGACAATGCTCTGAAACATCAATTTCAATCCCCCAAAGAGAAAACTACTGATGTAAAAGGTCAGTAAAAACTGCCATTTGCTCTACAGTATTGTGGGAGGGGGAAGGGTGGAAAAGCAAGAAACTAGCGCTTGATGTTGTAGTGAAACGTATGTGCATCTAATGAATTGGTGACACTGCTCAAGAACAGTTCATGCTTAAAAAGCATCATCTGTATAGAACTGCCAGCGTCAACAAGGGATTGACTTAGCGGTGCCACACATAAGTGGGAGAAATAATAAACCTCTGTTGTACTCCATCTCATTGTCATTCCCTAGTTTTCTCAGTGTCCTTTTTTCACCTTTTCAACACCAAAAATCCCTCCAGAGAGGCAAATAATTTCTTGTGTTGATTTTTTTCTCATCTTTTAGTCACACAAGAATATTCTCCATGCAATTTCTCTCATAACAATGAGCATGTGGCATTTTTAAGAGAAGTGATTCTTGCATAAACATGACTTGAGCAACTGTGTAGTGTTTCACTTTCAGCTCCAGCCCTGAGAAGTCTCTGTATTGCATTTCTAAAAAGAACAAAATTCTGACAGGTGCTCCTTAAAGGCTGAGGATCAAATGCAGATTTTCTTCTCCCTCTGCCCCTACCCCTGCCCCCACACCAGCTCAGAGGAACAATCTGTGGACCACAGGTGCATGTCAGGGAATCGAGAATTATGCCTGCAGTCTTTGGGCTTCAGTCTAAGAGAAAGAAGACAAATGTTTCTATCTAACACTTCATGGCTGCAGTGTCCTGAAGAAAAATACATGGACTATTTAGGATCTGATCCAAAGTCAGTTTAAGTCAGTGGGAATGTTTGTGTCAATCATTGAGGAGTAGCATGGGAAGGGTGATTGATTTGCATGTTCGTTACAACCCCTAAGGCATATATTCCATCCTGTTTAGATATTCAGTGTGCATACTATATTTCTGTGTGGACAGTTCAAGAATTACCTGCAAGGAGAATCTTCTATTCAGAAGCACTGCAGGTTATACTTACCTGCCAATAATGCAATAGCATGATTTTTAATCGTGCTCAAATTCCATTGGGATTTTTACAGAAACGTGTTTAGGAATTTCAAGCCATTGTACCTTACTAAATTGCTTATTTATACATTTGGGAAGTTGCATATCATTTGTACATTTCAGAATCCATTGAAAGAGGCTGAACTTTAAAAATATGTACAAAAATGAGGAACAATAAAACCACAATAATTTGGTACAAAACAGACTATGTATTGCCTCATTAAGTGAACCAGAATATTTTATTGAAAGGTTTCTATTTCCTGTTTGTCACAATTGATGTTCAAGAATATCACAATTTAGAAATATGTTTTATCTTCATGGATAATGTCTAAACTGAAACACTTGTTCCACACTATAGATAAAAAAATCAAGATCGGGAATGGACTGTGTAAACAGACCTTGCTCATAAGAGAAAAAATATATATGCTTATACATAGAAACCTTTTTTTTAGTTAAAAAAAATGACACTGTATTATAGACATTTTGAGATTTTAAACTAACTCACTATACCCCCTCTTTCTTAAAAACACTAAAAAATACTGTGCTTTGAAAATACTAATATAGAAAGTATTTTTCTTGAAAACCAACTCACCAGTTACTATCCAAGAGAATCTTTCAGAGATTTGCACGGTTAAAGGACTATACCATCCAAAGACACCACTACAAATATCTTGCAAATATGTACAGTAAAATGTTAATTGAAAGACTGGATTTGCTCTTTTCTTCTCTTGGTATTTTTTTCTTTTTGTGTCTTTTTCTCTTTACAATTGAAGTTTTCTTGACTAGATGAAATTCAGAAATTAGACATGACTCTTAGACATACACATATTCTTTTATTATTTACACAATATAATGAACTCTGTATCTTTCCTTGAAATGGCTCAAATATCTTCCCAGATATAACAAAATTTTTTTAACCATTGCTTAGTATTTAACTCAAATGGTGTACTCTGTGGTCATGCTGTGAAGCAGAAATTGTTATCCTGTATTTTTTTGTAGATGGTTAAACTCAGGTGCAAAGAAATACTGAGCCTTTACTGTGGAGAACTGCCAGGCATGACTTTTCCTGTCATAGAGAAATACCTGATTCGTAGGTCAGAGAGCTTCAAACAGAGAGAGAAATGATGCATGAAGCTTATTACTACATTGGGGATAGAGAAACTGGTGCAAGTGCATTTTATTGCCTTTTTTTAAAAATAAAAGCACTAATTATAAAATTTAAGGCATGCTGAATGCTCTTAAGTGCCACATTATTGAATGCCTTTATAAAGGCGTAGGATAATAATTATACACATGCAAATTGTGCAGTGCTGCCATGGTGTGCACAGTAATGCAAAACTGGACTAAATCATCTTTTCCAGAGGTGCTGAGCAAGTACAATTCCTTTTAGGTCTCTAAGAATTTCTGATGCTCAATGCTCTTGATAATTACTGGCTTTTAATATTTTATCTAAAAAGTGCTTCATGTAGCAAATTACGTGGAACACACTTTACCTTAGAAGTAAAATGGGCTAGAGACATTCCTGGTGAAGTTTCAAGTGTTGAAAAACTAATACGAGGTGAAGAAAATTTGATATAAAATCTTTCTAAGTAACATGTGTTTTCAGGACTTTTCCATTTGTGTGTTGTGGTTTAGCCCTGTCTGGGTGCCAGGTGCCCACCAAGTTGTTCTATCACTCCCCCTCCTAAACTGAACAGGGGAGAGAGAAATATAACAAGAGGTTCATGAGATAAGGACAAGAGAGATCACTTGGCAATTAGCCTCACAGGCAAAACAGACTCAACTTGGAGAGAATTGGTTTGATTTATTAAGGAACAATCAAAACAGAGCAGGGAGATGAGGAATAGAATTGAATCTTAAAACATCTCCTCCCACCCCTCCCTCTTCCCAGGACTCTCCTTCCTTCCCCCAGAGCAGTGCAGGGGATGGGGGATGAGGGTTATGGTCAGTTCATTACAGATGGACTTTTACACTGCTTCTTCTCAGGGGGGCCTCCCCACACTTCCCATTCCTACACTGTGGGGTTCCTCTCACAGTCCTCCATGAACTTATCCAACATGGGTCCTTCCTAGAGCCCACAGTTCTTTATAAACTGCTCCAGCATGGGACCTGCCATGGGGGCAGCTCCTCACACCGTGCTCAAACATGGGGCATCCATCGGGAGAACAGTCCTTCCGGTACAGACTGCTCTTATGTGAGCCCCTCACAGGATCACAAGTCCTGCCAGCAAACCTGCTCTGGCGTGGCCTTCTCTCTCCCCACAGGCTCCCAGGTCCTGCCAGGAACTTGCTCCAGGATGAGCTTCCCATGCAGTCACAGCCTCCTTCAGGCATCCACCCACTCTGGACCTCCATGGGCTGTGAGTGGATCTCTGCTTCCTGGTGGCCTCCATGAACTGCAGGAGGACAGCTTCCTCACCATGGTTTTCATCACAGGTCACAAGTGAATCTCTCTTCCAGTGCCTGGGCACCTCCTTCCCCTCCTTCTCCACTGACCTTGGTGTCTGTAGAGATATCGGTTTCACATTCTCCCTTCTGCTGCTGCTGCCGTTTTGCTACTGCACAGCATAGAGGCAGTGCCTCAGTCACTATTTGTCCTGGCTTTGGTCAGCTGAGGGTCCATCTTAGAATTAATTGGCAATGACCTTATCAGCTACAGGGGAAGCTTCTGGCAGCTCTTTGTTTAAAGATGCCTCCCCTTTAGCCCCCTGCTACCAAAACCTGCCCCAGACAAAGCTGCTATAATGTGTTTTTATTAATTTGGTGTACCATATAGAAAGCAATTATTTTGAAGTCACAAAGCACATCATAATCTAGGGTCATTCTCTGTACTTTGGATGTGATTTACTCTGTAATTATTATTGATTAGCTATTTTTATAATGGTTTCCTAAAAAGCTTGTTGGGCTTTTACCTGGGTTTTCTGGCTCTTCTTAAGCCTCTTCTTTCAGAAGTCCTTAGGATAGCCCATAAATGTGGATGAAATAGCTTATGTGGTGTGCAGCAAGAGCTACCCTTTGTATGGGACCATGTCATCCCTTCATTTGAAGAAGCAGCAACAAATATCTCTAAGATATTTGAAGGGGAAGAGGCAAATAGCAAACCTGTAAAAGGAAGGGAGTGAAATAAAAGTAAAAAAGAAAAACAGGAATACAAATATTAAAATGAAAACACTGCAATAAACATCATTGTCATTTTAGGATTTAGTATACTGGTAATATGTGTGTAAACACTTGATGGGAGGAAATGAAGAAGACAGGGACACCCTCTTTTCAATGGTGTCCAGTGATGGCACTAGAGGCCTTGGCATGCTTTGAAACAGGTTGTCAAGAGAGATGGTGGAGTCTTCATCCTTGGGAATATTCATAACTCAGCTGGTCGTGGTCCTGAGGAACAGGCTCCAGCTGGTCCTACTTTGGCAAAGAGCTTGGGCAAAGACTATCTCTGGAGGTTGTTTCCCACTTCAGCACTTCTGTGATTGTGTGGGCATTTCCAAGGAGTTATGAAGAAGATAGAATTCTTACTTCGTTGTTTTTTTGGTTTGTTTTTATTAATACATAGCTTTCAGGGTTTCTGCTAATAATTTGCAAGGGCTTGGAAGGATATTTGAGCACCTTGGCATATAATTTGGCTTGAATTGTTGGGGTTGAGGCTCTCCTCCTCTTCAGAAGTAAAGGAAAAAGCCACAGCTAGATAAAAAATGCGTGCAGTTGCTTTTTTGTATAATAAAATTTCTCACTTTGCTCATGTGATATATCCCATATGTGCTTGCAGTTAAACTAATTGCCAGCCCCCGTGTAACAATACAGTTGTGGCTTTTTTTGGTTTGGGTTTTTTAAATGCATATCTTAAGTTTGTTTTAAGTCACAAAACGTATTTCGTGGTCATGGTCTGATAGTGTGGAGAGCAGATATTTTATAGATAGCATTAAATTTGACAACTTTTTATGGAGATTTGCAGTTGCAGAGAAATAACTTTGTAATTGATTTGCTCCTTTTGCTTTCCTGTGTTTTGATTTCAGCAAGGAGATAATTTATAAAGGAAATAAATAGGAAGAAATTGTTGTGATTTATGAGGGAAAAATAGAAATATATTGTCATATGCAGACATTTTAGGAAACACATTTCTTCTCTGTAATAAGCAAATGACACTGAGCATGGTGATACGTTTTTTTCCTGTGGATTTCACACCATCTCCATTCAACCATGTTTCTTACCCTGAGATCTCAGCAACACCGATTATCAACCAGCTTATTTTAAATAGTTACTTAGCATAAGTCCCTCTTTATTTTACTGTTGACATTCCTTACCACAGTATCTGAGAAGCTAAACAAGCATTTTCATTAAAAATACTGTTATAGGTGGAAGTCTCTATTATAGGATACTTCAGCCTTATTTTAATTACTCTCATGGCCAAGTAGAAAGCTATTACAATGCAATTACAGATAAAACAAACATAAAAATGGGATTAATTTTGGATTAGCCTCTGCTATGACTCTTCGTTATTATCCGTAGAAAACATAAATATTACAGGATTAATGAAGGCATTCTGAGACAAACTTATAAATTAAAGAACTTACTAGAGAAGAAAAACAGAAACAGTAGATCACATGAATGCAGAATGCATTTGTTGGGTCAAATTTTGATCTTTTGACAAAATACTCCAAGTCATTGCAGATCAGATTCTGTTCACTGTTGACGTTGCTTTATAATGCATTGTAACTCATTATTTTTTCTTCAGATTTTTTTCTTTGTTAAATGTATCAGAAATACATTTTACATTTAAATTACATGGACTTCTTATTACCTTCTATGAGCTAGCATCCCTCATAGATTCAGAGAACCGATGGAAAGCACAATGTTATGGATGGCTGTCTGGGCATATTTCTTTTATCAGTGGTATGTTGAAATGTGCAACAGCTATGTAAGTTCTGGAATGTGAATAAATTTCATGAAACATAATTGGCTTGAGCCCAGGTATGGCTCTTTATTTCATTGGAGAGTGTTTTTATGTTTGAAAGCTGTATTTGAGTTGCTGCATTAAGGCTTTTAAAGATACACTGGTTATATAAAGAATGATTTGCATAAGGGTTAATATAGAGGTTGAAAGAGGAAATGGTTGTCAATTTTTTTTATATATTATTTTGAGAACTATGGAGTTACAGATCTAAACTACCTTCTTGAAAAATCAAAATGAAAGATGAGTTTATCTTTTATACATGGCAACCTATAGATTTGAAAGATTATTACCCATTTTAGTAATGTTAAGGATGATTTCTTAAACTTATGATCAATCGTAGCATCTTGTGGTTAGATATGTCCTGTGAGAAAGGACTGATTTCTGTATTAAATGTCTGCAAAACAGATAAAGAATCATTAACTAAGGACAAGATTCTGTTCTAAACTGTGTATCTGTAAATATAGTGTAATTTTTAAGCTATTACATTTATAACATAGAGACCTTTCCTTGCCATATGTAATAGTCTTTTTTTCTTGAAGACTGTCAGGAGTTCTATTGTGAGTCATCACTGCCTGTTATAACTCAGTCCCACTGTATTTCTGGCATCAGTGGTGAGCATGTGTGAGAAGCTGTGAGTAGTTAAATAGTTGGTTCAGTGTAAGTTTTGTAGGTATTGTGTTTCATGTAATTCCACTGAGATTTATTTTGGTTTTTTATTTGGTAAAAAAAAAATTAAAATTATTGATGTAACATCTTTCATACGAGGGAAGGCTGTGGGAACTGGGGATGTTTAGTCTGGAGGAGACTGAGAGGAGATCTTATTAACATTTATAAATATCTAAAGAGTGGCTGTCAGGAGGTTGAGACATCATGGAAGAGAGAAAAGCCAAAAATTGGTAGATTGCAACTAAATGTTTAGATAAGTAAACAAGTAGAAAATGGGATTGAATTTTACCAAGTATGCACTCATCCATTGATTTACCTTCTGCATAGTCAAAATGTTTTTATTAAACACATATGTAGATTGTTAGTCTTCAATATCCGAAGTCTGTTTTATAGAGCTGGGTAATTACAATCATTATTGAATACCCATCTGTAATTAGCTTGTTTAGAATGATAGAATCGTAGAATAGAATCATTGAATCGTTTCAGCTGGAGGAGACCTTTAAGATCATGAAATCCAGCCTTTGTCCTAGCCCTATCAACCTCTAGACCATTTTCCCAAGTAGCACAAGGATCATTTCCTTAAGTTTTGCTGTATAAAACAACCCCAAAAGTCAGGATTCTGAAAATGTGTTTCAGACTAAGAAATTTACAAATTATCAGATAGAATGGTAACTCTAAAGTTGGGTGCAGAAGCTAGAAGTTTTGCCTTACAGTGCTTTCTATTGCTTTGTAATAAGACCAGCAACATCCTGAAACATTCCACTTGGGATTCTCAGTCTTATCGTCTCTCATTCTCCTCTAATACAATAATATGTGACATAAATTGTCTTAGACATAGTTTGATATTGTTATGATTTCCCCCAACATGCAAATAAAACCAAAATTATCTCTTGAAATCCTTTAATTTTTTTAGAATTTATAGTGATCTCTTGGGTATGAGATTCTTTGTGGAAATTACAAAATTGTACTTTTTATATATGTATACATACACACACATATATATTACACATATCTAGTATATATTTTATGGATATATAAAAAACCTGGATTTATGTTACTTGAAGTAAAGGTTTACAATCTGTTTAAATTACAACCTAAAGCTACTTCAAAATAGTTTCATTCTCTAATCCTGCTTCATTCTCTTTACAAACTTGTTTGTTTGGCAAATGTGTGCTGATATTTAATACTTTTCTTTCTACTGTTAATGTTGATCTTTTGAAAAGGGGATTTAAAAAAAAAAAAAATCTTTAGAACCCTGTCCCAATACTTGTCTTATTAGTATGTACTGGGAAACATAGTTCTGTCTTCTTGTTGGCCTCTAAACCCATAGAAGATGGCTGAGTGCAGCATGTGCTCTCTTTCTACTGACCATTCAGTAATGCTTAAGTATTACTTGCCTATTTAAGTCTGTAAACCAAATACCCAGCCTCTTTCAATACTAAAAGTTAGATTCTGAAGTTCATTGTGAGCTTAAGTCCACAGCTGGCCCCAAACAGTACAATGTCTAAATACTGAAGCAATAAGTAGTTGATATGGTGATAACAGGGTTTCACAGATAAACTTTTATGAATGTCAGCACTGAAGGGTGTTGGCTATAGTGTGTGTGGAGGGGAGAGTTATTTAGGGAAAAGAGGATTTCATTTGTGAGATAAAATGAATTTTTAACATTTATTTCCCGCAATGCTAACTTAAGCATTTCTTCTCCTATTACTTCGCCCATGCCTTTTTCTGGCTTTGTATCAAACGTTGTTAAAGGCTGTTGATTATCAAAAGAGTCTTTGAAGTGGCTATCTTCTAAAGAGCAGGCAAGGATATTTTTCTGTAACCTTTAAGAAGTAAACAGAGGGAGCTGGTGATCATGCATAGAGTGAAAAACCTAGTTGAAGACTGATAAAAAGTAATGCTTAAGGAAGTTACAAGAAACTGTATTTATTTATGATAATCCTACCTTGACACAACAAATACTAGGGATATTACCAAAGTTTTTAGGTATTATGTGAAACAACTCTGTATGTTAAATTTGTGATCAAGAGCTTTGAAATAGAGGAAGGATGGGCAGTTTTGAATGTAACTTTGTTGTCTGTTTTACTGTATGCACATAGAAATGGTACAAATGGAAGCACTTCTCCTGTTTAGTTTAATAGAAAGAGCTCTAAGAAATAACTGTAGATCATAATGTTGACTTTACAGCAAAGGAGACATTACATTCAGATGAAAAATCTGCCATGAATCATTCATAATTTGCTCAAAAATAATTTACACATGGTTGCACTTTATTGTGGTGAACAGAATGCAATCAGGCTTGATGACCTTTAAGTCCTCTTTTAAGTTAGGTGTATATAGATGCGATATGCACTCAGCAAGGTCTCAGAATTACATTTTTGTGCAGGGCTTTGAAATAGAAATCTCTGCATAGACACAATTCATATCCAATCTGTGGACTAGTAGTACATTTTAACATTTATTCTCATCTTTGTGCATAACTCTGACTTTTATTTTGTTCTTGACAAATTGTAATGTATTGTACTAGTGATTAAGGAGATGGTGCAGTCTGGAGCCAGGAATGACAGAGGGAACAGAAAATTTTTCTCTAAGAAAATTATTTTAATAATACTTAAAATAATATCAACCATATATAAGCTGTTTGGTAGGACAGACTAGCAATATACTGGCTTCGTTTCTAGAAAAAGATACTTTGGGATAAAAAAAATGTTTTGCTGTTAAAAATGGCAAGCTCTTTCAAAATTGAAAAGTGATGCTACTATCTGTGTTGTCAACAAGAGCAGAGATCCTAGTACTCTCTGTTTACCAGATATCCTGCTAATATGATAATCAGGATCTCATATTTAAAAGTGCCACAGGTGAGTAGGAGCCTGAGTGTTAGCAGAACTGTGGTTTACTGGTGCCTCACGATTTCCACAGTATATATTTATCATCTTAGTTAAATAACTCTTCCAAAATTGAGTGGTGCAATGTCTAAAATACTTTAAAAATCCAAACTTTTGTCTCAAGGTAGATAATTGGTGTTGAGGAAAATTCATGCCTTACTTATTGATAAAAAAGTATGACAATTAAAAAGGGTAAACAAGTTAGAAATAAAATGTGTTTTCTAGTTTCAGTGTATTGGTTACATAATTTATTGAAGCCCAATAAAGCCCACACACCCTCAGCTGGGTTAATATATAACATCACTTACCCTGTTCAGAGCTACAAACCTTGCTTCAGGTAAAACAAAATTTGTGGGATGGGATGCTGATGAACGTACAGTTTTCTATGGATCTATGTCCCATGAGTTATAATATACAGATTATTAAACATGGGGGGCAGTTCAGGTGTTACCTTGGCCCATAGGGACAAAATTTGTCCTACAGCTGTGCCTCATCTTAGCCCTCACTTGAGATCCCGCAACTGACCTGACACTGACCCACTGCCCCCAGCTGACAGTCACTCTCCTGATTGGGGAACTCAGCTGTATCTGATATATAAACCATCAGTGGTGATCCTGCTTACTTATTTATGTAGCACTCACAGTGTTTTTCATCCTAGTCTTGAAGGGAAGCTCCTAATAAAAGCATAGAGGGAGAACTTTGTGTTGTGTAATGACAGTGTTTGAAGGTGGATATCTGCAACTTTCAAAGGCTCTTTAGGGTCTGTTTCTTACCCTGGAAAGAAAGGAGGCACGTTCCTGGCAGGTGAGTGTTTTGCCTGTCTCTGTGCAGTTCTCGGGACAAATAGAACTTCAGGAGAGTTGAATTCTAAAATCCAACTACCTAAACATTTTTTTTTCTTTTTTTTTTTTTTCCTACCTCAGTTTTTAAAAATCTGTTAGAACAGATTTTCTTCCTAGGTTAGGGACTACTTTAGGAAGATATTCTGTTCTTATACCCTTTCTTGTTCCCTTTTACTTGTTCTCCCTCCAAGCTCTTCTTTTACTTGGGAAAAGAAAACCAAACAGAAAAGGAATGCAAAGTAAAAAACAAACAACTGATATCTTTGTTTGACAACACCTGGAGTACTTCCTAAGATTGTGCTGTATTGGTCGTTGATTTGTATAGGAATTTCTCATTATTATTCAGAAATATTTTAAGAAGCCATTTCTTCTTTTCTTCCTGTTGTTCTTAATCATCTTCAGTTCATTAAGAGAAATGTGTCCTGATCAATAGAAACTAAGTATGTCAGGATGAACAGATATGGAAAAAAATCCCTTTCAGCTTACATATGCTCTCTTTTGGGTGAAACTATTTAATATGAAGGGTCCTGTGGAATTACCTGACTTAAGCAAGTCTAACTAACATCAAACATGCATCTCCTCTTCCCCTTAGTGTTTCTCTATTTATTTATCTTTGTGTTTCACCAAAAATAACAACACTCAGGTTGTTTGAAGTACAAATATTCAGTAGCTGATTAGCACAATATTTAAAGAGAAAGTTCAGCCAGTAAATATCTGTAATGTTCTCAGCAGGAACCAGACAACTGGAATTGCTGATAGGAGTCAAGGGGGAAAGTGCATTTAATAACTTGTAGATATTTACACCTTTGCTGGTTTCTTTCACGGTACAAAGGCATTAGTGAAAGTGACAGAAACGAGTTATGAGCCATTTACTTAGGCTATCTGGAGGGATTTAATCTCACTTGGGTCATGGAGTTGAATTCTCTGGGAATTGGTGTTACTGTGATAGGCTGTATCTGAAGGCCTGGAGTGCAGAGATAAGACTTTAAGTCCAGCTGGAATTAGAAGCAATAGAATTAACTGGATTGTAATGCTGTAAACCTTTTGCTTCACATCCTGAAATGCCTCTGGATGGTAGTTCAAATCTCTTCCAGATGGAGGTTTGGCTCTGGGACCTGTGCACAAGGCAAACATTAGTGGTGTCAAGGACTTCTTCGGAGCTTGCACAGTAGAATCAGCCTTAGGTGGTTCAGCATGCTTTTTGTTGTCATTTGGTTTTCTTAATGTGGCAGAGAAGATGGTTTACTTGTTTCAAAAGGCTAATTTTCCACTTCAGTAGCACTCACATGTTTGTTTGTGGTTATTTCTTTTAAAGGAAGACTAAGAAAGTGTTTGAAAGGTCATTGCTTTTATAACAAATGAGGCAAGACTGAATATAGCTGGCGTATGCATATCAATTTGAACTAACAGGGGTTGCTATCATGAAAAACATAAAACAGCTGAAAAGGGGCTGTTAAGGGGTTAGATTGTTGTTGGGGTTTTTTTGTTTTTCCCCCTTCCTCCTAGAGCTAGCTTTTCAAGGAAATGTTTAAAAATAGTAGGTCTCCATCCATCCACTAGCATATGCATATTTTCCATAGTGTATTTTCTGTGGTCATATGATATAATTACACAAAAGTGACAACATGAATTGATTAATTCTCTACTTACATCAAGGGTGAGAAGATAATTGCAAACTGTGATTGTAAAAGACAACGATTTGTTTTTATGAGCTTAAAATCAAGCATTTTTTCCTAGTGCAATAGGAAATACGGTCTTTTAAGTCTGCTGAAGAGAAATAAAAGTGAAGTATAGAGTTGATGGTTTATGTTGGTTGATAGTTTAATAGTGACAGACAGTACTGGTTCAAGGAGTGGTTTTTGGTTTTTTATTTTTACTTAAGGTCTTAGTAGAGAAGAAATCCATCTAGTTTCAGTAGAAAGCAATTCTATAATGAGCATGTAGGAATACTTCAGTCTTTAATTTCTGTAATAATTTTCATTGATGCTAAATATAAATGTAAGTGGTGACTTCTCAATAGCTCTAAGGAAATATGAAGGGGAAAAAATGTATTATGGATTCTGAAATTGGTGGTCAAAAAAAAAAATGTTACAGCCACATAGAAAGCAAGTGATCTCTGAATAGAAGCCCGGTGGCATTTTTTGTTTGTTTGTTTTCAAATCCCAGTCCAGAGCCGTATCTATTAGATATTGGACTACAAACTCTTTTTATAAGACAGTAAATTGATTGCAGTGAAACTGCAGTTTTTGCTTTCCTGTTTGTGATCAGATTGTGTTCTGTGCTTGTGTAACTGTCTCAAAGGAGTTATAGCTGATGAGACTCTGACCAATACAGTGCATGGATATTTGCATAGTGTAATTAAATGCTTGCAAATAATTATCGTGCATAAATGTATATCTTTAGTCTGTGTGGTAATAACACCAAAACTCTAGAGATTAAGACTTCTTTTCAAAAGGTATTTTTCCACTTGAATAATCTCAAAAGAATGTATCAAATGAGAGCTCAAGAATCAGAGAGCATGAATGTGTTCTTTATTTTATCTTGTTTAAATTGAACTTTTTTCAGATCTAAATTAATTATCAGAAGGTACGATAGTGCAAATTTTTTGTTTGTTTTCTTCATATACTTTCTACAAGTTTGCACACTGCTGAAACGACATTGTATTCACAATTATTCAAACTCATCAAGTTAAATTAATGGAAGGATATTTTCACTGATGTGTAAAACACACTCTTATTGGTGTATATTGGAGTTCTATTTCTAATGTAACTTTTTACTGCTTTCTGACAGTTAGTAGCATTTCAACTTAATTAAGACATGAGAAGAGACATTTTAGATCCTCTTCTAACTTACTGCCAAAAAAACCCATCAAAAAACCACAAACCAGCTAAAACAACTCCAAGTGGTGAATTTCTTCTATAGCTTTTCTTTACTTCTAAGTATAGATAAGTAAAGCACCTTAACTTGAGAGATTGGAATAAAGAAGCTGTATGAAGATGACTACTTGGTTTTCCTCTCATCCAGGAAGGATTCTGTGTATCTGAACCTTTAGGGTTTTATTAGAGGTGTTCACTGTTTAGTATGTGGTTCTGGTTTTTGCAACAAGGAAATACTCCACTACATTTTCTTGTCTACAATCTCTATGGCGGTGATAATATTATATGTGCTTTATCTTTGTGAAGAGAAGCCATTACCTCAAATTACAATTCTTATTTACTGTTTTATTTACTTGTTTACTTATTTACTGATGTTCTGTAGATGTAGTGTCTGTTTAGACAAGAGTAGACCAAAACTGTAAATGAAGAGCATAAAATAATGAAGAGCGAGTGGTACCTAACATGGAAACCGTGTCTTGGAGAAATACTTAAGACCTGGAATGTTGGAACACAGTTACAAAGAGCAGTTATGTAGAATTTAATGGATGGTCTAGTGCATGAGTTTGAGGAAGTTCTGCACATTGTTATTTGTTAATATAGATGTTCAGTAGAGCACATTACATGTTCTGATTAAAGTACCAGTTCTAGATCCTTTTAATTATTACAACTAAATTGTTATAGCTAAGTCTACTGCTGATAGACAAACAAAATACTGATTAAACCACTGCCATAGGCACTGAACTGTGAATAAGTCATAGTATTATTTCTAGTTAATCATGTCAATTTTGTTTGTTGCCATGGTTTACACTGAGCCATGAGCAACATTGTAGTGATAGAATATTGGAAGTTTTTAAATAACATTCAGTCATTTACTAAATAAAAATGAAAAAATCTTTAAAAATACTTTAAATTTAATTAAAATATATTATTGCTTAGTATTATTATTCATCAAATTAATATGAATTATTTAATATTTTTATAATATCACCATTTAAAGTAACCCATCTCTATACATTCTACTGCTTTTGAAATGTCTTCAGACATACAGTCTGTGACTATAGGGTCACACATTTTATACCAGAGTGTCTCGCTGTACTGTGTGGAAGGAAGTCAAAAGGTACATCTAGGAAAGCATTGATGAGCCTGAAACAAGGTGGATACAGAGTGGAGTTATCCAAGCAATTCCCTAATTGCCTTTTAAAACTTGTGGGTATCTCTCGCTTTTCAGGACACCACAGCACAGGGAAATTTCATGCTTGTGCTTATAATTCATCTTAAACAAATCAGCTTCTATAATTAAACCAACAGTTCAAGTCAGGTGCAGAGAAATGAGCTATTTCTCCAAATTACTCTCCTTCAAAACCTGATCCAGTAAGATATTCATGGAGATCACAGAATCTTAAGGGGTGGAACGGACCTCATGAGATCTAGTCCAACTCCCCTGCCAGAGGAGGCCACCTAGAGTAGGATTAGAAGTCATTAGTCTCACACTATTTGAATGGCATTTGGTTGATTGTTTTGGGAAATGCTAAATCCATTTCTGTCATAGTTCTGTAAGTCTTTCAAGACTGATGTTTAGTTACATTCCTCTCCAGTAAAGCAACAGCAGGACTTTTGCACTTGCATTTCTCAGTTACATTTGTTGTATTTTAATTCTTTTTGGCCCTTTTTGGTGGTGAGGGCCCGCTAAAATACCAGTCCAAGAGCACATTATGAATTATTTTTTTGCTGATTTTATAAAAATTATTTGTTCTGGCAACACAATGCATGCTGGGAAAAAAAATGATTGATGAAGAAATTACTCTGGGGACCCTTGTCTTGGTTGTCTTTGTATGACCCATCATTATTTAGTTGAAACCAGTAGCATCTCATTAATATTTATAAGTATATAAGTGGTGGATGTGAGGAGGTTGAGGCATTCCTTTTTTCTATGGTATCTAGTGACAGGACAAGGGGTAATGTGATGAAGCTGGAACACAATAGTTCTATTTAAATATAAGAAAAAAATATTGTAATGTGATGGTGACGGAGCCCTGGCACAGGCTGCCCAGGGAGGGTGTGGAGTCTTCAAGACTTGCCTGGACATGTTTCTCTGAGACCTGATCTAGATGGACCTGCTTCTGCAGGGGAGTCAGACTAGATGATCTCTAAAAGTCCCTTCCAACCCCTACCATTCTATGCTTATTCTTGCAAATCTGTGTCTTACTGACACAGCAAAAGAAAGACCAGAACTTATTAAACATAGGCAGATTTTCTTTTGTTGTTTCAAAGATACTTGTGGTAAGAAAAAGTCACGATCAATAAAATATCATGGAAATTACTATACTTGCGTTTTCAGTTAGAGATATGATTCTCTGATCTTAGACTTGAAATAATGTGAACGCAGGAAGTCTTCCTAATTGCACAACTGCAAGCAGTTCAGCAAGTTGCCAGCTACTTCATTTTGGAAGAGTTATAACTATTGACATAAAACTGTCAATTTACTAATTAGGCTGGGCACTCCAAAAGGAAAATTTCATCTCTAAGGTACTACTATAAATCAAACCAGTAGGTTCAATCCTGCAAAGACTTAAAACATGTGATTAACTCTACTTCAGCATTATTTCTTCTATGAATAAAGCCATCCATGTGCTTTATTGGTTACTCTAATGACCAAAGTCAATAATAACCTAAAGATTTTTTTCTGATGCATTTTTTAATGTGCTGTGTAGACTAAGTAGTTAGCTTCAGTCCTCCTATTCCACAAACCTCTTTAAAACTAACATCAAGACTAATTAAGTAGTCTTTTCTATACGGCACTGCTTACTGTACAGGAGATTCCATGTCAAAGTTAATCCATGTTAAATTAGTTTGTTTTAGCTCCAGTGAAGTGTACAGTAGGAGACACTTCTGAGTGCTACTCTGGTATGACGTGCAGAGTCGTGTCATTCACAGTTTCATTTATTAAACTGTGGAATGTAGGAGAGAACTTCTCTGTTGTTAAATAAATTACAGATTGCCTCTTACATCTATATATCTTTTCACTTGTGCTCTTGTCCATTGATATCAGTCTTGTCAGAAATGTAAAAATATACGGTTTTGGAACAGAAATTACTCTCTCACTTTTAGAAGTGGCCTTTGCAGGTCTGTGTAAGCTGTGGTAAGCTTTACTACCTCTGTATTTGTTATAAGTTTTGTGGCTAAGCAGAGGATTTTGGTGATGAAGCTTGTCAAACTGATAGTTTTTACCTCCAGTAGATTATCTAACATAATACATTTTCAGGTATTGTAAGCAGAACATCTGTAGAAGGCTAGCAAGCACTTCCTGAATAAATCAGTAGTAATCTGTTTTATAACTTCTATTTTTTACCTTTTCTCGCTGTTGATAGGTGCTGTTAGGTCCTGCTTTGGGAATTTTGAAAAGTGCACTTTGTGTTGAACTGGATACTGCTATTCACAGATTTACTTAGGAACAAAATATTAATGTCTATATGATATCTGAACATTTAGTAGAAATGTAGAAAGTATTTTTAATAAACATGGTCTCTTTTGTATTCATGACTGTAAAAAATGCTGAAATAAATATGAAGCTTTACCTGAGCGCTAGGGTTCAAATAGATTTAATTCCTTTGAATTAAAGTCTTTGCTATTAGAAACTTGCCATCTCTTTGCCTGAGTCTGATTAAGTATGACTTAAATAACAGATATTTTTGTAAGTGCTTCAAAAGATGATCATATTGCTCTCTTTTAAACCTGTTAAGAACTTATAAAACATGGATGGGTGTACTAAAAGTCTTAAGCTTTCAACTCCATTACTGTACTAATAAAGTGGGGTGAAGACTTTTATTTGAATGTATTGTATTCATACTATTCTTGGAAGAAATGATCTAGCATTCAGCAGTGCCCCTCTAATGCTGAGTGTGGAACATGAAGAGTAAATAATCTTCTGGGTTAGGTATGCTGAGAAAAAATATGAATGCATTATTTTAGCAACAGTAACATCAGACTTAGTCAACACCAGATTGTCTGTCTAAGAAAAACCGCTGTTCTTTCCTTTTCACAGACTCTAGACTTTGCCTTGTTCCTTGATGATTTATCACCTGCTGGCCCTTCTCAAGCCCTACCTATCTCTTATGAGACATTTGTGAGCCTCCAGGGCTGTGGTTAGTAGGTTGAGAGGTTCTCCTCCCCATCTACTCTGCCCTCGTGAGACCACATCTGGAATATTGGGTCCAGTTCTGGGACCCTCAGTTCAAGAAGTACAGGGAGCTGCTGGAGAGAGTTCAGTGCAGGGCCACCAAGATGGTGAAGGGAGTGGAGCATCTCCCTTATGATGAAAAGCTGAGGGAGTTGGGGCTCTAGTTTTAAGAAGAGGAGACTGAGGGGTGATCTCAATAATGTTTATAAATATGTAAAGGGCAGGTGTCAGGAAGATGGAGTCAGACTCTTCTCAGTGATGTTCAACAATAGGACGAGGGGCAATGGTACAAGCTGGAACGTGAGAGGTTCCAAAGAAATACCAGAAATAATTTCTTCACTGTGGGGGTGACAGAGCACTGGAACAGGCTGCACAGATGGGTTGTGGAGTCTCCTTCTCTGGGGACGTTCAAAACCCACGTGTATGAGTTCCTATGTGATCTACTCTAGGTGGCCCTGCTCTGACAGGGGGAGTTGGACTAGGTGATCTTTCAAAGTCCCTTCCATTCCTTGAGATTCTGTGATCTGTGGTTGTCTAGGTAGCATAATAATAATAAAAGTCTTCAAAGGTGATGGATTTTAGAGAAGCAGACAAGATTTATTTAGGTAACGCTGAGAGAGGCAGCTCTGATTTAGTGAAAATGTCTATAGTGTTGTAGGAAAATGTGTATTCCCTTTTAAAGACTCTTTTTCTAGAGTGACGTGCTCATATTATTAAGGCAAGTTCAAACTTACATTAGGAAGAGTAGAAAAAAATAACAGCAAAAAGTTTGTATCATCTCTGCTAAGATGGGTTAGGTGTTTGACGGTGGGATGTGCTGTTCCTATAATGTTCATTGCCTGTGTTAGGCTGTGTTTGCTTCTGTATGTTAACTGTTAGAATACAGGTATTGGTCCCTGCTATGGGGAATAGTTTTCTGTCTGTACTGGGACCAGAAGTAGTGAATTGTGGTAGCTTGGTGTGGATATCCTTGTTAGAGTAGCAATAAGGAAATAATTTTTTTATTAAGTAATTCTAATACAATCCTAATTTTGGGAGGCTTTTATTTTTCTTATTGCTTTGAGATACAAAATTGTGCTGAGAGGGCACCATACAAAGGTTAGTTTGTCAAATATTATCATGTAGATGGGTCAATAGCCACCATATTGCAGAGGAGCCTGAATGCTTGCATGGTTTGCCTTAGACTTACAATTTTAGTGGTATGTATACTGATTTTAAAAAAAAAAAAAAAAAATTAGCCTCTCAAGTACCTGAAATTGTTTCTTATATTATTTTAAAAATCTTTCTGCATCAATACTTGTCCCTTGGTTGGGTCATTTGCTCAACATTTTAATGATTTATGTATATCCTGTAGATATTAGCAGGTACAAATATTTGTTTTAATGATATTCTGCGGCATATGGTTCACTAGGGGAGAATATAAAGCAGAGAAAATACAAACCATTGAATACATGGATAGTTTCCATCCTTTTAAGTGATTCAAAGTCCTTGGTGAATCACTAGTTTCTATTGCTGACCTCTGCTTCTGACTTTTCCTTGACTTCACAGGTCAACAGTTCTGTCAGCAACAGCATTTTGAATAATCTGTCATCTGAGATCTCTAGATAGTATTTCTTTTCTCAGAGATTTATTTTTTAAGTAGTTGTTGACCAAAATGCAATTGTGGTTCTACAGCACAAAATCACTTCTCGATTTGCTGAATGGAAAGTACACTAAGAGTACAGTGTACTATCTACTGTATTGGGCACCAGTATATACAGTATACTGGTGGAATGTCCACGGATTTCCATTACTTCCCTCAGACACTGAACACACCTCAATCCTCTCTTTTCTTCAGATGTTGCATAAGTGTTTCAGTCCAAGTTTAAGATGCCGTTTTACAGCTTTTTTTCTTATTTTCCCCCTCAAGAAGTGAAGAAACAACTACCATACAGCCAAAGCATAAAAATTTCTGTACCTGGTTATTTGAGAAATACTTCACTACATTTGACATGATTTTCCCATTCACTGATGTTGCTTCTCTGTGCTGCCATTTCCTAGTGCATCCATTTTAATGCATAGCTTTCTCTGAAGCATTTGGCTGTGTAGAAGGGCAGTTGCTTTAATCTTGCAATCAGAAGGTTTTGTTCTTCTCACAGTGTGTTCTTGATTAATGCAAGCTAATAATTGCAAACACTACGGCATGCAGTGTTATAACAGCACAAGTGATTGGCTGGCTTGCAGCTTGACAGGCTTTTCTTAGACTGTAGAAAGAATGAAACAAAAATTGCTTTTCAAAGTGTTTATCTTGCCAAAATTCCTAATTTTATTTTGACGCAATTATAGCAGTGACATTTAGTAGTGCTGTTTCCAAAGAAACATTTAACATTTTGGATGCAGCACTGGGTAGGTTTTTTTAAGGACACATGTTTTTTGGGGTTTTTTTGAAAGTGGAAAAGTAAAATTCTCAAACACGCTAAATCTTTTAGAAGTGCATCACATTATCATTAATAATTAAATATGACCTTGAAGACTGTCAAGCACAGACATGGGAACAGATTTTAACACGTTTACAAACTTGGAAAGTAAAGCATTGAATTTTCTAGAGTTATGGAGTGTGGAGCTTTTTTGTTTGGTCAATTTTTTACCTTTTGCTTACTGTTTTGTTTTGTTTACCTTTTTTCCCCTCAAACTCTTCAATACCATACAAGCACAAACCAAGAATGTTCTTCTAGTCCATTTTGGACTTTTCATGCTGGATTAAATTGTCCCTTCAGAATGTGATCTAACTTACTAGAACAAGGAGGAGGTGCTGTCGACTTCAAGCTGGGTCTAGTTAAAATCATCAAAAGAGTTAAATGCATTTGACTGCTTATGGGTTTTATAGTAATCATAAGAGTTAATGTAAAGAAGTATTGAACAGGGTAAGGTTTTTGTGAAGGAAAAAATAGGAAGTTGTTACCTACAGTGTGAGTGAACAGCTGAGTAGTTGCTGATGGTGTGGGACTGCTGCTAGCTCCATGTGTATATGCTTTTAGCGTTCCCTAAGTGGAAGATTGCATCTTTATTTTGAAGAAGCTGCTTCATGCAAAAACTGATTTTTGTATGCATGAGAAATGTGAGAAAATTATTGCACTCAGAGCAGCGTAAGTTTGATATGCCATACAGCACACTAACTTTCCTTCATAGATAAGATCTTAAAAGGTGACCCCAAAATTCATCCTATTGTTGTTACTACTGATAAAATTAAAAGATATTGTCATTCAGCATAATTGGGCCTGGTCCAGTGTAGTTGTAGTTTAATACTAACATTAGTTGATAATGCATCAGCTTCTTCTGCACTATGCCAGACAAATGTCTTGTACAGAAGTAAAAAGAACAGAGATCTAGAAGTGGTACTGGATTACTTTGATTTAAGTAGGCAATAACTTTAATAATCCAGTTAAAGCACTTGAATGCTGCGGTTTCCCTTCTGAGTTAGTTTTTCCTGTTATTCCCAAGTAGTGACACTATCCCAAACAGAGTAATCCAAGAAACAAGTATTTTAATTATTAATGCCTTCTTAGTTGTGTTTTTCTACTGTGTGTATGGGGATCTGTAAACTCTGTATCTGTTCCTGAGATGGATTTCTTTTTTCTATGCATTAAATATTAATTTGTGTGAGAATATTGAAAGAGACTTGTGCTAATGTCACTTCAATTTTTTTGTGTGCTGAGAATTGTTTTTAGAAGTGTTCCTATATATACCATACAGATAAATATTCTTCTTTGATAAATTATCCTGTTCACCACTCTATTTTAGATGTGAAACAATAATGCTGATTTGTAATCTTTAAATTTACTGTGTGTTTTGTAATCTACTCATAAATGAACTGTTTATATTCAAAAAGTCGTAGCAAAGTTTGCTCAGCATTTCCTATCCATTTTTCCTGTTTTTTTTTTTAAATTTTTGTTTATTTTTTATTAATAATGACTGACAAATCTTAAAGCTAATGTAAATGTACAGGAATCTACTAACAATTCTCACTTTACATTTTCATTATATTTCATTGTAGGTAGGTAGAGGCTTTATGTGGCTACAAGTTTGATTTGTTTACAGCAAACATTGTCAAGATAAAAATTAGCACCCTATTAAAACAGTAACAAATTTGTTTAAAGTTAGCCATTTAACACTTAAACAACAGAATACAGAAAAGTTACCTAACCTAGTGTTTGTTGTACACCAGTATTCTACTTCCAAATGTTGTGTTTTTTCTCTTTCCCCTTAATCGGCTGCAGGCCAAAGGGAAAGTATTCAACCAGAAGATGAGCCTTCATGGGTTTTTCAATCATAATTAAGTCAATCCTTGTCTTGAAAAAACAGAAAAATGTCATACTGTTTGGCTCCTGTTCACAACACTGACCTCACGATGGAGGGACTTTATGTCCCGTTAGTGACTGATGAATATTGTCATACAATTGAATTGGACTTTATCAGCTTAAATATGATAAAACTGTCTAGCTGAAGGGTGGGGGGGGGAATGGAAAGACCACAGGAAAAGCTGCAACAAAACCAACTTTTGTATGTTTACTTCAAGTAGGGATTAAAGCCTTTATAAGCTTTGTTTTTGTTTTGAAGGGTCCATCTTGCTGGGATGATGTGCTGATTCCCAATAGAATAAGAGGTATTTGCCAGTCCCAAAGGTGCAATGGAAACATAGCGGTAAGATTTTTCTCATGTTTCTCAAGTTACTGTGCCAGTTATAATTGTTTGTAGCAATTATAGACATAGCAGAATTGGGGAAATGAATGTATGGTATACATCATAAGGAGCTCTTCAGCATCAGATAAAATATTTCCAATTTCTATCAAAAAAGAGGAATTTGGTCACTTGCTGGTTGGAATGAAATAAGAAATTATTTTTTATTGTCTTTCACTGAAGTAGAACTCTTAGATATTAAAGTATGTGCAGGTTAAATACAGAATGTAATACTTAAACATTTATGTCAATGCTTATTTTATGATTATATATATATATCAGTACCCTGAAAGCTTCAGATTTGTTTTATCCTGAATATGAAATCTTTTATATCAGATTTTCAGACCTTGTTCACAGAAGCAGATTCTTCACACCAATTACTTTACAATCTGTTCTCCAACATGTTCATCATTATTGTTTACTTAAAGTGTCTCTTGAAGTGACATCAATGAAAAGTCTGAGTAATAAGCAACATATAAGTCCCAAATTCTTTAGATTTTTAAAAACATTATTTATATATGCTTATATATTTTAATGTGTTAGATATTGTTCAATAGTCTTTAATACTGAAAAGGGTCTTACATGTACTTCCCTCTTAAGAAAAAGCTTACTTTGAGATTTGCAGGGGCATATGTAAGTGCCCCTTGAGTTGTACTCACCTGCTCTGTTGTGGTGATCTCTTTATCTTCCCCAGCATGGCAGTTGTGAAGTGGCACTTACATATGGTTCCATAGGTTTCTGCTGCTTAGCCACAGATGTTTTTGGGAAGTACTTTTTTTCTAAGTTTAGACACAGAATTATTAATTTAATAGTATGGGATTTATGTGTGTCTTCCCAATGAAAAGAAACTGAGTTCTCATAGCTTTTGGCTCAACCACTCTCCTGGAATTGGCAGATACTAGGTATTTGTGTCCCATTCTCTCAGGAGTACTGAGCTGGTAGGTGTGTAAAAGAAAGCACTACTTTGCCTCTGGGCAAGCTGGCTGGAGTCTGCCTTTTCGTGCACTGCAGGAACTAATCTAGATGTGAAAAGGCTGACTGCCTGACTTAACTTTTGCCACCTGTTTGTTGTCACTGTACTACTCCTGTCACTGGAGAGAAGTTCTTCCTGTTTTTCCTTCTTTCTTTAAAGATGACACAAGAAAATAAGATAAAACTTGCTTTTGACAGGGACAGGAGTCTCCCTGGCAGGTATCCAGATTGAACCCTTGTATACAAAAACATTTGATCTAGAGTCTCAGTTTTGTCTCCCAATGGACTCCCAGAACATATCTGACTGACCTGCAAATACCAACTTATGTCTTTTGGTATCCAATTTGTCTATGGAAAAAGATACTGAAAAAAATACCACTTTTGACAATCTTGCTTCCCAAGTCACAACTCATTCCCTCATTGATTCAAAATTTTGTTTTTCAAGTAGAAAGTGGATCAACATACTCTCGTGGCTTTGCAAGGTGGGAAGTGGGGAAGCAGTGACTGTAAAACAACTTTTAAGTTTAAACTTAAAACTTACTACAACAAGTGCTATGTCAAACAACCAATACTTGGTCAGTGAAGTCCCATGAGTACAGTTTCCGTTAATGCCTCTGGCAAGCTGCATACTTAGCAGAGCCAAGGATCAATGTTACATTTAATTAAGGTATCACTGAACGAGAATCAGGAGACATCCTATTTTAGGCAGACATGTTGCAAATGCAGCTTCCAAATATCTGAACTACAGACATGACACAGCTGTTGGAGAAATGAGCTATTCCATTATTTCTAATCTGAAATATTCCCTTGTTTTTTACTGACTACAAAGCATTCTATCCAATGGTGTAAGGACTGAACCAGAGTGAGATACAGGAACAATCCTTGTTATGATCTTGAGCAAACGTTGACAGCATTATCAATGTAGTCAAGAAAAATTGTTACAAAACCTAGACTCACTTATCTACCTACCAGATCTTGAAATTGGTGACTTTTTGAGGTCCTCTAGTCTCTGAAAGGCATCCCGTGTGTGTTTAGGGATTTTTCAGCCTCAGTTGCTGTGGAAATACATTTTTTACTTACTGGGAACTCTTACAGTCCAAAGGCTTAAATCATTGACCCTTTCTTGCCCAGAGCTGGAAATAGTATAGATTCGACAGATGTGCCTGAAGGGATTTGTCACTTTTTCCTGCTCTGGTAAAACTAACTGTTTGAAAAGGAAAAAGTAACCTTAAATAATTCACAGGTTGAAACATCTAAATTTTCCTGGTTATACTATTTGGGAGACTAAGTGACGGTTTCTGATTAAGTATTCATTCTTGTATTGTCAGGACAAAGGCTATGCAATTATTTTGTTTGTCTTGGCTTCACAGTGTACGTGCTTTTTACAGTGATAGACAGTGAAGAAGCTTTGAGTCTGTCAGTTATCAACAAGCTACAAATATTGCCACCTAGGCAAAGAAAGAATTTCTCCATTATTTCTCCCACAAAGCATAAATATGTTGATTTAAAAATTGTTTGGCCAGTTTCCACTTCTTAGAAACACAAGTTTGCAACATACCTTCAGGATATAATATGCATTTTTTGTGAAATACTAATTTGTGTGTATTTTGATATAAATTAATCTCTTGCTGAAAATTAGAGACTCTCATTCCTTTGGCTACAAATATGAAAATAGAGTAACTTACAATATTAGAAAACAACAGAAATCAAATTTCAATTTAGCTAAATAAAATGTATAATTGATTGCCAAAAGATGTAATGAATATTTTAATGATAAACTCACTGTGGTTCGATATGGGCTTACAAATATGAATGTATTCAATTAATTTTTGTGAGTTTGTTCACCATAAATGAAATTGAATTTAAATTTTCATATGATTTGTTCTGTGTGCTTTATCTGTGATTGTTCTTCAAGATGAAAAGCAGTTACAAAGTAAGCATTTTGTGTTTTGTTATAGTCCATAATTATGGCCAAAAGAAATAAGAGAAATAGATATGAAAGGTAACTGTTGCAACTGTAACATCTTAAAACATGAGGGACTGAAAACTGTACAACTTGGAACACTGGATATCAGTTCCCTTTGCTGCCTGAGAGCTGTCCCTGCAGTTTCTCTTCATATTCATTTTGTTTGTAGGTTGTAACCCTATGGTCTTGACTATTGCACTATCTTGAAATAAAATATAGTCTAGTCTTTTGAGAAATAGTGAAACAAAATACCCAGAGTAGGCAAAGCAGAGCTCCATGTCTGTTCAAGTTAATTATTGTCTCATAAGTAAGAACATTCATCCTGAACTTGTACAGCTCTAAAAGAATGAAGTTGATGTAGACACTTACTACAACTGCAGAACACTTGCTGTAAGATGAAACTTTATTTATACTGCAAATATATAAAAATACAAGTATAAAACTTGTACAAGTTTTATAACAAACTTCAAATACATTAATTAGAAAATGGACTCTCTAAAGGTCCCTTCCAACCCCTACCATTCTATGATTCTATGATTATAGGTAAGGTATGATTTAAGCTATTGTGAATAAAGAAGTTAACTATTTTAATGGAAATACAAACTAACTTCTAGTTAGTGTTACTACCGTATTTTGTTTTTTATTATTCCTGCTGAAGACTGCATCAATCATTCATCATCATAACTGGATAACATTTTTAGCTCTTCTCCAGTCCCCAAAAGATGTTAGTTTTTAGCAAAGCATTTGTAAAAGAAGCAACGGATCTTCTGTGAACTTACAGAACCATCTTGATATACTAGATTTCCTTAAATATATGTATACCCTTCTAATCAGGCTCTGTAGCAATCTCCTATGTCCAGACCAAAGATTTATTTTCCAGTTTGGTAACTTATCTAATTTCTCTCTTTCTAAAATGATTAATATATTGTCATTATGTAATTTTAAACAGTCAAATTCCACTGTACAGCAGCGTCCCTGTTCTAATGTGTGGCTGTGGGCAAAGGGTTTGTAATTGGAAGCATGTTATGATTTTTCATTATGTATCTTTTCCTGTTATATTTCTACATTCTTCCTGTCTTATTTGAATCTTGCAACTTTTTAATTGAATTTTTGAATGTTTGTCATGAATATTTTTCCTTTTACTATTTGTTTACTATCATTATGTTTAGCACTGAGGACAGCAATATTATGTGATCTTTTTATACCCAGTCTGTTCCATGGGGAGTCTGTGCTCATTTGGAATAGGGTGGACTACGAAATGAAGGGAATAGTGTTCTGCTTGAATGATTTAAATAATCAGTTTACCAAATTACTGTTTTCTTTCAAGCATCCAAAAGCTATTCTTCTCAGACCTTACTGTTCAGATAAAATATGCTTCATTTTTCATCCCATATGGCTTTGATCAGCTGATATCTCTGTTTCAGGTGAAAACAGAAGTTCTGTGGCAGATAGAATATCAGATAGCAAATTTAATGATGTAATCAAATGTTTAATGAATATAGTAAACTGAAGAACTATAATTATAGGAAGGCTCTGATACATTGTTATATTATTTATTCATTATTCTTTGTGTACAGTGATGTGTATGGTTATTTGTGAAGAGAATCACATCTGTCCTTGGAGTCATTAGAATATGTTCAATGTCATAATATTGCTGTGAGTAATCTTAAAAATTGGATGTTTCTTAATACCAAGAAACTTCTTGACCTTATATTTTATTTCATTGGTGTCTGTGTTTGCCTAGTGCATTAGAGCTTAGTCAAGATATCCTATGCTTTGAAAAAAATAATTCACAGTATAATGGAACAGGAATGCTAATTAGAATACCAGAAAATAATTACTGTAACATAATCTACTGTGAAGTAAAACTGAGAGTTTCTTTATCTGGACTAAAAGAGAAATTTTCAGATTTCCTACAAGTTTCATAGTATTTTTCATACTTAACAGAGACTCTGACTATTGCTCTTACTACTTAAACTACTATGTTCTTTTATGCCTAGTGGTATGGCCAGTAAAGGGAATAAAGCATAAATTTAAGTAAAGCAAACTAGACCCTTATATATGGTTTTACTGTATTTCTTTTATTTTGTGATATAAGAAGGGGGTCAGAGCTAATACAGAGGCAAACCATTTCAGAGAGTTTTCTGATATTTCTTTTTTTAAACCCTCTTCCCTTCAGAAACCTATCCATTGACCAAAATGTCTCTGCTTTCATCACTAAGTTAAGTTGTTCTACTAAACACATCTAATGCTTTTGGTTGATTTTTGCTTCCACAGTGGAGACGAGAACCAATCTGGTCATCTCCAGTCAAGTTTCTCTTGCATAATTTAAAAAAAAAAAGCTTCTAAACTGCTTGAGAGAAGTGTCTTTAAAAGCCTAGTGTTGATATCTAGCAATTTTATTAAACCATTTAATCATAATGCCATCCTGACAGTTCCAGTTCAGATGATGTTCCACCAAAAAATTAAAATTGCTGCCTTCCTGGACAGACATACTCCTGCATGCTTGGCCCTTACAGCTGAAGGTGTGACTTTCTTTTTGATTGATTTAAAATATGTGTTATGTTTCATCTCAGCCAAGTGGGCTGTTCACGTGACTTTTCCAGTGGCTTTTACTTTTTACTATTTTCCATTCCTATGAATTTTGTGCCATCTGAAAGATAAGTACTAATGCTTTCTTCCAGATCATTAACAAATGTTTTGAATAACATAAGGCTAGGAGATGATCACTGCAAGACCACTTTGAAGAATGGGCATTTGATGGTTCACTGTGGGAAACTACATTTTTGAAACATACCAGTTAAATCCATCTAATATTGATCTCACAATGTTCTAATTTCTTAATAAAAATGTCAGTGCTATATCAAATGCCACACACAAGTCTGGCTAACTTGCAATATCACTATTGTATTTTCCACTAAATTTGTAATCTCATAAAAATGTCAAGTTAGTTTGATAGTCTGGTTACCAGAAATCCTTGTTGATTGACATTAATTACACATCTTTCTTTTATTAATCAAGTACTATATTAGCTATTTATTCTATCCAGGGCCAGAGACAGGCTTACATGTCTGTAATTACCTCATATGAAGCTGCCCTAAACTATGATAAGGTTGTATTTCTGTAAAGCTCTCCATTTTAAATAATTTATTTAAGTATGGCTGGTTTGGTTTTGCCACTGGTGTGTTTTTTTTAAGGAGATAAGAGAGGGAACAGCACTGAACACAGACAACATCTATGAGATACAAGGTGCTATGATTCTATTATTTTTTCTTAGACCTTTAAATTGATTTACTTAATAGCAATTACAGAATGAAGTTGCTTACTTCAAACAGTTGATTAGTAAAGAAAGGAACATGACAGTTGATTTTTCTTAGTAGTTAAAGATCTTTGAAATGTTCTGGAGTTCTTTGCATTGTAGTTACAAATTATTTCAATTCTATTTCCTTCTCAGTTACTTCTTTAAGGAACTATAATTAGATCATTTTTACAGGCATTCTCAAAGGAATCTCATTCTGGAGTAGTTCAATTTTTCCTTTACAAAGAAATTCTGTTATTCTGCTTCTCGGGGCAGAAAAACCAATATTAAGTAAAAAAAAAAAAAAAAAGAATTATAAAATAAAATTAATTCTATATGAGGACAAAAACCTAAATTATTTATTTTGGAAACAAACTTGAAAGCCTTTAAAATTAAGATTGATCCTAACTTAAAAAAAACCAAAAAACCAAAAAAACCCAACAAATAACCAAAAAAAAAGGCCAAACAACGTGACTCCTTATTCACTCTTTCCCAGTGCAGAACTGCAGTATTTCCATAGTATATTATACCTTTTTTTTCTGAACCACAGTGATGACATCAAAGCACAACACCAGCAACCATAACAAGTATGATTTAGAATGGTCAATTATATATATATGTATTTTTTCTCTCAACTTTTTCTTTAAGAAGTGTTTTAACCAATGCATTATTTCTGATGCTAGAAAAATCTTAAAATTGAGGTCAATTTTTTGATACTCTTCATTTATCTCATCTCACCAAGAGAATAAAGAGTTTTTAGGAACGTTTATCAGCTGAAGTTTGTGTCGAAACCTGGCAAATGCAGAGGAACTCATTCATTTGTGTTTTGTGTCTAACAGACTAAAAGTTTAGCTCATCTTGAATGTACCGCTACTCCTATTTCTATTTACATATGGGGAGATGTCAGTTTTGTAAAAGATCATACAAAATATGCTGAAGATTATAATGCTTTCTCTAAACAAATTCTCTGCTCTTTGATGTTTTTCTTCATTTCTTAACACTGCCACTGAAAGGAAGAAAAATTGTTTTTTGCTCTTTTTTTGCGAATTTTTTTGCATCTGTGGTTTATTTCCAGAAAACTTTATCTGGAACACATGAGCATTAAGCATGCTTTCAGATACATTATTTTTCAGTGTCACCTTGTCTTACATGAGCAATTACTTTGCATGGTTTTGCTCAGCTGCTAGGTTTTCCTGGACCTTTCAAAAATAAGCAGTTGTGTTGACCACAACTTCACATCTCCTTCAATGATAGAGTTCTTGAAAAATTCTTCAGATAGTGTAGATGCATTATCATTTGATAAGAGGCACTTTCGGGTGAGTTGAAGACTTGTTCTGTAACAAAAAAAGAAAGCAGTTAATGTGTTAAATGATCATTTCTATGTCCTCCTGAGGCTGCCAGTATCAAGGATCTGATGTTATGGGAAGTGAGCAGAGCACAGCTTGTGTCCATCTGACTAAATCCTAGATCATTCACAGCTCTTGTAATAATTCCATTGACTGTGCTGAAAAGTAGATAGTATTTGCAAACCAAAACTGAATGTAAATGCACCTTTAATATTTGTAAGAGATTTTATTTCTATAAATGTTTGAAACGTTGATAACACACTGCAGCAGGGAACGCATTCTGTATCTATGCTGTGTTGGCTATCATGAAGTCTTAACCACACTGTAAGATATCATTCGTATTTTGACCTGATACAGTATTCTTTTCCAGTACATGATCAAAACAACCAAGGTACATAATCAAACTGCAGAACTCTTTAGGATGATACATTGTAGAATTTACAATGCCTTCACAAAGTAGCAAACTAATGGAAGAAATCTGCTGAGAACAATTAAATGAGAAGTTACTCCACATAGTTTAGGAAATCTCTATGAGCAACAAATTGCTGGAAATGAAGAATGTTTTCTAGGCAAATACGATTTTAAGTTTGTCCTCTGTTGGTTTTGTTTTGGGCATCTGTGTTAAGTATTAGAGACAGGATAGTGGGCTGGATGGACTGCTTTTATCTACTGTGGTGAAATAACCGGTTGTTACCAGAACAGATTTCTTGGGGAAGCCAAGTATTGTCAGACTGAGATATAAGGGATAAATACGATCAATACATTTTTTTCACAATCTATATAAAGGCTTAATTTTTTAAATTTATTTCCTGTGTGTGTTTATATATATATATGTGTATATATTGCCTTAGCTACACCTAGTATGAATACACTGAATTTGGATTCCCCTTCACTTTGTATTGTGTTCTTATGGCAGGGAGGAATGTGGGAAGAAGGTATGACTCACTGGCATGTGTTATTGCTATAATATAGTCTCAAGCCTAGTACTGAGAGCAGTGTTACAGTTAATCTATTTTTTGTATGTTACTAAACAAGCCATTTCTACATACTATTTGGAGGTGATTAATACCCTTCGTGTATTGATCTATTAGAGTTCTAAAGAATATACAGATATTTGCAGACCTACAAAAATTGGGAAGCAGTAACTGAAGCCTATGAATGAAATGCTATTACATGAAAACCAGAGAAACAAACTCAAGAAGATACAGTAGAGTCAGTTCCTGTGGTAATATGTATAATATGTTCAGGGATGACTTTTTGTAATTCAATTAATTTTGGAAATAGTTTCACTGAATCTTTTGTTGCTCACTGCACATGGCATATACACAATATGGTACTGTCTGAAGCTGTTGCAAATGCATTACTGATGACTGAAACCTTGGATTTCCACTCAACCATGCAATGTCAAAATCATCTATCAGCAATCAAACCAGAGGAAGGTGGGTTTGTTAGGGTACAGTACAGTTATTTAAGAGTCTCTCCTCAAATGTCAGGCAGCATTTATATGAAAGAGCATAACTTCTTTATTCCCTTCTGGCAAGAACTGGTATTGAGTGTTTAATAAATGTTATTTTGCAGGCTAACTCACTATGTAATATGTACTATTAGTTTTAGCATAGATTTTAGATCTTACTTTTGCATAAATTCTCTCACCTATAGTTTCCATGCCTGATGTTCTGGTCTGAGATCCCAAAAGGTGAAGGTATTAAGTTTGGAGTAGCTATCATCTACTCTACTTTTTGTTTACCTATTTCTAAGAGATCAGGTTTGTAACTGATTAGGGATCAGTTTTTTAAACTCTGTGTATTCTGCTGTGCATGCAGCTTATGAATTAAGCTCATTTTTACAAATCAGAAATATATTCAAAATAAGTATGCAATGTTTATAGGACATGGTGGTGTGAAAGAATGCAGCCAGTGGCATTACCTGTGAGCTCTCACCAGGGGCTGCAAGAAATTCATGTCAGAAATGCTGCCACAAATTATGGGCTCCCTATCTCACGATTCATGCTAATGTGATGGATAGTTCTTGGATAACTGCTGTTGAGTGCCTGGATTCTCAGTAGTATATAAGAAGCAACATAAATGTGGCTGTCTTCAGTATACAACATCTATTTCTTGCTCAGAGAACTCAGGTATAAGCAAAACTTCTGTTTTGAGTCCAGAAAGCTCAAATTGTAATGAGGAATGTCTTTGCTACCTCAATGGCCCAACTCAAGAAGATGCTTTAGGTCTATACCAAACTTTAAATATACAAACAGTCTGCTGAAGTTAGCAGTGCTCTATGCTTTAAGCACATACCCTAATGGGACATTAATTTGAGTGCATATTAATTAACTGTATAAATATATAAATGGCTTAGTGAAACTCTTACAGTATCATTAGAAATACTCAGTATTTCAGCCTGTTTGCTGAGAGGATGCTTAGAAGTCAAGTATTCCCCTTGCTTCATCACAATGGATGGTTAAAAACATGGATTAAACAACCTCAGCAACTTAAGAGCATTTTATTCAGATTGTTTTTGAAATTATGTATTGCAACAGTTCTTTTTTGAACCTTTGTGAAATTTCATGTCACTGAGTTAATACTTCTACTAATCAGTTGTACCATGTATCATTGCAGCTCTGTGGACAGTTAAGTATTGGGGCATTCCAAAATAAAATGTTGAGGTTTTCCACTGCAGTATTTCAATGTAGTCAAAGTAACTGCAGTTACCAGTTTTTCTTAAAAGCTACATGTGCTTAAAGTGCTGCCAGAAGATGAGGAAGGTGTCATGAAAAGTGGGTTTTGTCCTTTTTGAGGCATAAAGCTGTCTCGCACTCCTGCTTACCTCATCATTACAACATCAGAACTGGCTCAAGAGTATTCAAGATGTATCAATGGATTTATTATCTTCTGCTAAAAAGAGAAGCCATGTAGCTTTTGTGCTTGTGTAACAGTTATGAAGAAATAAGTTCTCACTGAACACCACTGTTATGGTGCCATTAGGAGAAGCTGTAACAGTCCATATCTCATTCTATGCAAACAAAAATCTTATTCCTATGTGAATTTGAGGCTGTAAAAGGCAAAAATAAAAATAAAAAAAAAACCAAAAAAACCACTGTGGAGTTACCTATATAAAGGTGCTATGAGTTTTATGTGTGGAGGTGGCACCCACAGATTGATTTCTGGATGCTTTAACTTAAATGCTGCTACGCAATAGTGCGTTGCTTGCAGGATCGCTAACCTGTCAATAACGATTTGCTGTGATAACTTAATTCTTGTTTTTGCTGAAGCATTTATAAAGCTGTATTTCTGTGAGGATTTTCTTCAACTGATTTTTGTAGTTCAGAGAAACCTAAACTAATAAATTTGTGCAGCTTTTTTAAACTTTAATGTAGAGTATTTAGTTTTCTAAGTAGCTTAAAAGTCAAGTGTTGTTAAAAAACATGCAGAAAGAAATATGCAAAATGTATGACCCAACATGCTGGAAAACATTGAGTTCAAATTAGCCCTACAGCCCAATAATAAAAATCCCAAACAACAACTGACTGCCTGCCCCCCCAAAAAAGTGGCGCAAAAATTAGATCAACATCAGGACCTCTTAAAAAGAATTAACCTCCATGCATTAACATAATATTTGTAGCAAAATTTAAGGTAATATTGTTTCCCCTGTTATTACATGAGTTGTTTTTATTTTTACTGTAAAATGTCATTTATGTCAGATATTGAGTTACTTTTGAACATATTTAAGATCTTGAATGTGCTTTTTGAGGGCCTGTTTATCATTTTGCTTTTTGGGAGAGGCTCAGAAAAACCACAACAACCCAACAAGTCATTCTTGATTCTTGTGTGGTGATGTTGTGTTTGTTTTGTTTTTATTTGTTTTTTTTAATTTTTCATGCTTGTAGAAAATATCAGATTGTTCTTCGCAACATTATGATAGACTTACTGCCTGTCCAGGTTTGGATCAGGGAGTTTCAGGGTGCCTGTTGGGAAACTGAGGCCTTGTTTCAGGCCCCTAGATGAATAAGCATTGGCATGGTTGGAAATGTCTTTCAATTTCATGAAAATGTCAGTGTTACATGTGGGACAATTTACCATGAATTTCTCTTCTCCCTGCTTATATTCCTCAAGAGCAATTGAATCACATGTTTGAAAAAGTCTGCTTGGCGCTTGCAATGTTGCTGGTATGCCAGCCTTCAGGAAGGCAAAGGCACGGCCCACATCGTCTTCTTGATAAGTCAATACAGGGATCTAAACCAATGTAGTTTAGAGGGAGTTTGTGGTTCTGAAATTAACTTCTGTCAAGGACTTTTTGATATAGGTAAAACAGTGCTGTTTGTTTCATCCAGTCCGTGGAGATAAGAGTGGTTTATCTGTTAAGTTACTGCCACAGACCACCACCGCTGCCATTGGGCTTGCAACTGACAGCAGTTATGATTTCTGTACTTTGTGCATTAAGTATATCAGAATGGCCAAGTGGAGAAGTACACAGGGGACCTTCATTTAGGTATAGTGCTTCTGCAGATGGTAACCTTAAGTGTCATGAGTATTGTCCCTACGCTGTACTGTCCTGGGTTCCAGTTCCTGTGCTCAACACGAATGAAGAATTTTGCACAGTAGGAAGGATAAAATATGGAGCACATGAGCAAGATATTTGTGTCTGTACAACTGCAGTTGCATACTCTTTTTCCTAGGAGTTGTACTGTATGTTTGGGAAGGAGCTGGACACAGGTTTTCTATATATAAATGTGTGTGCTTTCCAAGGTGTTGCTGGGGAAAGTCATATTGTGGGACTGGAAATGCTACTTGTCGTATTAAGGACTAGAATGCATTCGAAGTAATGGGTTTTGTTTCTTCAAGACTGGATCAGAGTGTGTTAAAGTTCAAACTGTAAACATGTGAAGGTAGAAAAGCAAAACCACATCTGCTACCTAGCTGTAACTTTTCTCTAAAAGTGGAAGGGTGCATTTTTAGAATTTTCAGGCCTGCACATTTAAATGCTATGTATGTTTTCCAGACAAATGCATTTCTCATTTTAACTACCAATTACCCTGAAGGGATTATTTTATGCAATGTGCTTATCCAAGGTCTTCCTACATATGTCTTACATATTCATGAACATATAGGCTATGTGATGGAAAGTTTGTTTTCAAGTTATGAGCTTGTCTAGTGAACATTGCTGCTATTAAGTGAGATAATGCCTATGCAGAATGAATAGCACTCAGGAAGCTGCAAAGGAGGTGGTAAGTGCACGGTAGTGTCTGGTAAATGCTAACTGTTTAATTGCTTATGCTGTCTATGGGAGAGTTTTGGAGTCTGGAAAAAGTTCTCTCATAATAAATGCTATAATAAACCTGTTATTGTGTGAACAAAGCCAGATTCATCTCCTTGCCTCAGTTACCTCTGCAAGCTGTACAACATATGGAGAGAACTTGAGAGAAGCAGATCACTATTTCCATGTTTTGCTCTCCTGCCACATTCCCGTAAGTCAGGGATAGCTTTAGTTTCATGTCATTTTTACTAGAGTGCTGCTGGTGCTCTGGAGGGTATGAATTACTGCATGTTAGTATGAGTGCTGTCACACCACTCTGGTGCATTCAGCAGAGTGTCCAGGTATTTACAGCACTGGGGACTCAGCATGATGTGTTTGAAATCTTGTGAATAAGACAATGCATCTGGACAACTATTTTTGTTTAATGTCCATGGTAATGTCTGTGTCTCCATTTTTTCCATTATTTTTCTGGTAGCCCATTACAAGGCAATGATTTTGGCCATGCATCTGTGTCTTTCAGGTTACTACTTTTCCTCACATGAAACTGAAGTAAAATAGTTTACTAATACATACATATTAAACTTGTGTGTTTTTTTGAAATATATATTTTGAGGTAATTTGTAAGTCAAGGCTTTGACAGTTTTATTTTTATTGTAAGATCTGTCTTGTAAAATAATTTTTGAAATGCTAAATGAAGAACTTAGTAAAGGAAACCAGACTGGGAAATAGCATCAGCCAGGAAGCAAAAATGTGTTTCTAGAAGTAGAGAGATGCCACCCATGACCCCACTTACTCTTCCAAGGAGCACCACAAGGTCAAATGTTGCTAGTAATATTCTTCATGCCTGAAGGCTAAATGACACACCTGCAGCTACTAAGTTTTCTCAGTTCCCAAAACAGGGATGGAAACCATTCCCTGCAAACTGTGCCTGGGTGTGTCTGCTCCTGAACTCTGCTTCAGACATGCTAGCTGACAACATCTGAAATACAAGAGGGACCTTGCTAACACTGAAGCTTGTCTATGGATGATTGTTCAATCCCCTCAAAATGCTCTTGGATACTCTTTAATAAGAAGCTGTTTTATAATGTGGATATAGCCTTATTCTCCCTGGAAACTGATTTTAAGTTAGGAAAAAACCAATTATTATTTTTTTGCTGCTTGTTTTTACAATGAATACAGGGTAATTAGATAAAGGGTTGCTTGGAAAACCAGATTAAATCATTTTAGTGAAAACAGTCTATCAAGGCACCACCCACATTATATGAAAACTATGCAAATAGCCACTAGATAATATATCTGTGTATTATCTCAAAGGAAAAAATGTCCATCTTTCTGGTTTTAATAACAGAAATACATTTTCAAATCAGATACTGTGCGGTCAACTACTGGTAATGGTTATTGTCTGTATCAATACACAAATTAAATAAGCTTATGTTAAATGCTTACTTAACTTGCTGCATTTTTCAGCATGTTGGAAACTATAGGAAGGAGTACAATGCAAACATTTTTTTCTTTAAGTTTATACAGGAGGTAGTATATGTCCCACTTTATGATTTCAAGCTCACCTTGCATATATATTGCATCTAGCTCATCTGTATATATTATATATTAAAACCATATTTTTTAAAAAGAGAACAACAGAGCAGATTAAACTAAATTATGGGATCATAGAATCATGACAGATGATGAAATGACAGAGAACATATTCATGTTATTACTAAGATTTTAGTGAGTTTTGCAGGACAAAATTAGCTAAAGAGATTTCTTGGTGTGTGAGGGCTTTTTGTGGTAATTTTTTTAGCCCCCCTACCCCCTTCATTTACTGTAGCCCACTAACTTTCAAGAACATCTAGTAACCTTCAAGAACCTCTGTGAAAATTTTTATAGAACTTTAGCCTATAACACCATTTTATTAGGTATTGGTACACTTGATACCATAACAATACTTTGTGCCTGACTTCTTAATATGAGTAATATAAAACAGTGGACATTTATCTGTATTTCCTAATTTTGAAGTAACAAATCATGCATTTATATACTGAAAATTCTAACAAGTTTCTGAGGTGTTTTTACTGGATGTTATAGTTTGTTTTACTTTTTAAAAGTAAAATCTAAATAGCTAATCTGATTTAAATTTTTAAAGGTGGTTATTGGGGTAGAAATACCTTCTAAGCTTTAAACTTGGCCAGTTCCTTTGATGATCAAGGGATGAACCAACTTTAAAACTTTCAGTTGTAATAGGATCAGATGGATGTGAGCATACAACAGAAATGCAGCAATATTTATGGACTAGACCGTGTAATTTTTCATGTTTAAAATACTTATGAAAAGTAGCAGTTAAATGATGTAAATATCTGTGATTTGCTAGCTCTGTGGTCTTTTCTCTGAAGCTCAAGGTCAGATTCTTTAAGAGACCTTACAGTGTAATGTCAGCTATGCAATATACAGCTCCAGTGTGAGAGTCCTGTTTCTTTTACATTTTAGATGTATTCTGTAGTCAGTTTAAGTTCCTGATCACTGTCTTTATCCCAAGTGTTTGTTAGCATAGATGGAGAAAAAAAAAAATCACTGAAACTTGTAAGTGTAAACAACTTGTGTCATAAGAAGCATGACCTGAGGATCTGATATCATACAGTATTTGAGTTTCTTCCCTCCTTGAGCCCTTTTATGGCTTATGTTCACATAATTTCCTCTGACAATCACATTTGAATTTCTAAGCTCAAAGTAAAGGATTGATTCTCTACAGGAATCAACAAATTTAGACAGTTGGATTCTACTTTTAAAAGAAACTACTTTGAAACAGAAACTTCCTCTGTGACTCAAGGAATTAAAAAGTACTTTTTCAAAATAAACTGTTTCATGCGTGCTGAAACCCGGTGAACAAATTCAGCAGAATGATTTGGGAGACTGGGCTAGATAATTTAATAAACCTGACAACTGCAGTCTTGGTTCAGCCCAGAAGTTAGGGTTGATCAGAGATTGTATTTTTAAGTGAAACATGGAAAAAGTTGGGAACGGAGTGGGGAGAGTTTTCACTCTTCTAGGGCACATTATGTGAAAGCATAGCCATTCTCTTTGAAGAGCTGTTAACTATCTTAACTGTATTTCTACATACTATAGACATTGCAGTACCTGTGACATTTTAGTTATGCATTTCTAGTGACTGGCTAAATGTTTATAGGACTTTTCCACTAGGAGACAGCATTCCAGGCAAAGAACCCTTTGCCCTACAGCCTTCCTTTCTTTGTCCGTACTATAAGAAAATGGATGATAGAAGAGCTGGATCATGCTGAAGAGTCCTGTCCATTCTGTCTGTTGTCATGGAAATATTGCTTCTCAAAGGAATGACAACAAAACTAGTGACAATTATTTGAGCCTCAGCCACCCCTTGCAAAGAAATGAAGCATGGTGTATGTCTGCCTTTAGACAAACAAAGCAAATGAGAAATGCTGTTGCTAAAAATGGGAGAAGTCACTTTCACACAGTGTTTACCTGGGTGATTTAAATCTATTGTGTGGGCAGCAGCAGCTAAGGAATTCCCAAGGCATTTGTGTTCTTTGTTACCACTGTGTCTATTCGAGTAGAAAAGGAGACAATATTACATGGTAGATACTGCATTTCTTGTTTTTCTTACCCACAGAGGTCCTATTGAATCATAGTTGTACAATATCTCCAGAGGCCAGACATCCTTATAAACTTTTATAGTTTTTACTGCCATACCAGTTACTATCATACCAGTTATTTGAATCTTAATTATGTTGTTTGTAGATGTTATTAAAAATTTACTAGTAAGTATTTTTTTTTTTCTTTTTGTAGTGCAGACAATAGAGATGCAAACTGTATGCACCATTATACAGAAACAACCTTGTTGGTATAGATCACTGAAAGTTAGATGGAAATTGTCTCCCTCAAATGGATCGTAAGATACTTTAAATCCTTAAAAGTCTTGGTTACATCATATTAGACTGATAATTAAAATTGAATGGTGGCTAGCTGTCCTGAACAATATTTCTATTATTCTTCCACTGAATTGTGGAAAAATGAAAGATAGAAACATCCCCTGGCACAAATACTAGGGAAATAAATACATAAACAAAAGATTGCTTGGTTTTTGTTTCTTTATGGACTTGAGTTTTTAAGAAAGTAGCTAAAAGTGAGATCTGGATATGATGAGAATAGAGGCTGTTGCTATTTTGTAGCACTTGAAAACATCTCCAAAAATATTTTTAAATTAATTTTTAGATATATTGTTGTATGCCTAAAACTTGGTTTAAGTGACTTGGTCAGGACTAAAATACTATGTGTTGTAAAGAATTGTGAATAACGTGTACATCTCACATACTGTAATCCTACTACACTCAAAATAGCTTTATAAATATAGGCTATCTGTTGAAATACTTGACTATATGACTTATATATAGCCTCAACTGAATAAAAGCTATGGTGAATAGTATGATTCTGAGACACATAACTGGAACAGGATGTTTTGGGTTTTTTTTTCCTTACATGAACTTATTAAAATTTGCCTTTTAGTCTCTTGGACACATTTAGATTGCAACTGTAATTACTGAACAGAAGAAGTTTGGAAAAATACAGGAGAGTAACATTTGTGCCCCAAACTGGTGCTTGTCACAAAAATATGATGAGAATTTTAACTCCCTTCCTCATCCTTCACACAGGTCAAAGTTGATGTATTCACTGAGACCAGGCATAGTCTGACAGTGAAGAGTTGGCAAAGGATGCTCATCCTAAAGAGCTTTTATTGTGGATAACAGATCTTTCTTCTTCTTAGCTAGAGGCATTTTGAGAAGTGCAATGGGGTTCCGTTAGAAACCATATATTTGAGAAATTCTCATATTTCTTCTACGTTTTAATTCTACTTTTGTTTATTGTCAAATTAAATAAATAGATACTTCTTACAGATATTGAAATTTAGCATATCATGACTTCATTGTCATGATAAAAAAAGTTAAAAGGTGTTTTAACTTATCTTTGAGGTAAGCTTAATTATCAGTGGTATATTAGCAATGCTTACTATGCAATATTTGATATCTTCTGGGATATCAGTTTTTCTTCTTGCGTCTCATAAAGACATTTTTTCAAAGCTGATGCTTCCTACAGCATCCATGAACTGCCATACTGTCCTCCTACTGTGTTTTGTACAGCAAAGACACTGTGGAGTTGGAAGTGTAAGGACTGGGGAAATTTTTGTAGAAATGTTGATATTGGTTGCAGCCTTTTCTTTTCATTCTTGCTGCTTATTTTAATTCTATTCTGAATTTATAGGCCCAAGATCGGATGATGAGTTTTTCACAGGATCTTTTCTTTCAAACTGAAAGTTTACTTGTAAGATTTTCTTTTTTTATGGCAGAGAAATGTTGTGTGAGTGTAGTGATTGTGCTTTTGAAAGACCTCTATTAGTATTGCTATGTGAATTCTTAAAGTGACCAACATCTATCTTCTTTGCTTCATAGAATTCTTAAAATCTATGCTAAGAACCTTCAAATCCACTGTCACTTAATATCCTTGATTATTGTTCCACCTAATAGAGAATAATCAATAAATCACATGTGTTACTCTACTTCTTGCGGTGATCAATTTATGTGATTCTTAAACAGTGAAACAATACTTGAGTTACGTGCTGCAGCTTAAAGGCTGGTCCAGTACTATGCATCAAAGTGAGTTAACAGTTTGTCCATGGCCACTGAGGCAGTTCAAGAGCTGACTTTACTGGTCACTTGCCTAGAAAGTAATATTGGTGACAGGAGCAAACCCAAAGGTTAGTTTCTCAGCTACAAGTGTTGCAATAACAGTTCCAGATTAACTCAATACAAAAAAGAAATGGAAGAGTTAGATACCCGAATTTCAGACAAATGATAGGAATGATATTGTTTTATGACTTTTTTTGCTCTAAAAACAGTTATATTGCAAAAATTTGAGTTACATTTAATAATTTCCTTCCTTTGGTCTTAACAGGCTGGAGTCATTGCTTAGTTAAAAAAGTTCAGACTAGCCCTCACCAAGCAATTGGTACTAGGTGATGCTCACAATGCTAAATACCTGATCTGAGGTTCTTGGTGGCATCTGCTGAGCTGCACAGGGGAACTGGGAAATTGGTAGTGCAGGCCACTATTCTAAGGAAGATGTCTTCCAGTAACTAGAGCTAGTCCAAACACTATTGGCTCACGAAAGTGGAGCAGTCTTACATATACAATGCCTTGATGAGTCTATCACAGTCACTTAAGAGTTGCTTACTATAATCTCGAAGAATTATTTCTTGACTGTACATCCTTCTTCATCTTTTGGTAAAATATATTTAAAAAAAAAAAAATTGAGCTTTTTTTTCTTGAGTTTCATAAAATGTAGCTAACATTGACCATGTGTCTTTGAACTTTTTCTTCCCCCTTGCACTTTTTATGATGTTGTGTAGCAAAAAAGTGGTAACAGGAGTGAACAATATGACAAATATGTAAGAACAATGACTATTCCATTCTCTAAACAACAATCTATCAGATATGCTACCAAAAGGATGACGTTTGTAGTGTTACACAGAATGTTCACAATTTCTCGAAACCTATGCCCTTAGGCAAGAAAATGATCTAAAGGTATTCACTGCAGTAGAAGGTGACTATAAAACTACTTACTTTCAGAACTAAGCACTAAATTTTGTCTCAACTTTTACAGTAGTTTCTTGACAACCTTGCTCATTGCTAAACAGAAATACTTAATGAAAAAAACCCCAAACCATTAGTCAAATTTTTGTACCGCATGAGAACACAAACACAGAAAGGAGAAATAATCTTTCAAATAGTGGTCTGATAATGACATGAATTTTTGCCCATCCCTTTTATGTAATGGTTTTTCAATGTAAGGTTAAAATTCTGGAAGTATTCTCTCATACCATACTGTAACATAATGTTGTGTAGAGAGACATTTTAATGTTAACCTTAAGTAGTAACAATTGCTTGTATGAGTGTGACAGTCTGGCAAAATTAGAGGGTTAGTCGTCCTAAATTGTCTGGCTCCAAGGTCTCTACACCTGTTTGAAGATTAACTTTGAAACGTTAATGATTTAAATGATCCATCAAATTTCCCTCCTTTAGGCTATCATATACTGAGGTAAAGGCTAAATCAAAGAATAGCTACATTTACCTGCCTGATGACATGGAAGGCTGGAGAATTAAGAAGTGGCTGAACTCCACTTCCCTTGTATTTCAGTATCAGCAATTTCATTACTGGAATTTAGTTGAGAAGCACCTTGTGCTGAGGTGTTATCTTTCTTCATAGGTTCATACATATATACTCTGACTTAAAAAGTCTATGCTTGCATGTATATTAAGTTGCTGGGAAATCTGGTAGATGTAATAAATGTTTGTGGAATGTGTGTGTATGCAATGTGTAAAACTGGGCTACATAAATTTTTATTTGCAGCTGGGAACTTAATTGAGTTCATGACTTCCAAAAGTCTTCAAACAATTGGAATGTGTATTACTATGATTAAAAAAATAAGGAAATACCGTGTATACCATGCCAGAACTCAGGCACTTTGAAAAACTTGTATGCTGATTCCAGTCTCTCCCTGTAACTCTGAGCCCCCATCACAGCACTGATGTTAGACAGGCCTACAGGTGTAGACTGTGGTTTTAGTTTTATAAAATTGTGAGTTGTGTGAGTTGATGCTTTTTGGCTTTGCGAAAGTGAACATTTTATAAGTGAATTAGTTTTATTGTAGTGTGAGTCTCAATACATTTGTTATAAATTAGGTTTTTATTCTTTGAAGATTTCTTCTGAACAAATACTTATAATCTTGAAGAATTTTTAAAAAAAACCCAATTTTAATGAGCCCTCTGTTCTGTTTGCATGTAATATTAAGATTTGCTATTTCTTTAATTGCAGTTTACTCAAGCAGGGAGTCTTTCAATGAATAGTTTGGTAGAGTGGCAATATTTTCTTTTGTTAATTCAGATATTATTTTCATATTCCATAATGTTCTCTATCCAACAACACCAAAGCATGTTGAAAATATAATTAGTACAGAAGTTTTCTTAAAGTAGTTTTTGGGCTGATAGGAAAATTACTTCTCTATACTTCTAAGTCTACAGAGGAAATGTTTTTGGAATGTAGCAGAAAACTCTTGGTTTTTTTCTTTTTTTTTTTTTTTTCCCCCTGAGGTTTAGGCAATATTCTATATGTCTTAGTTTCTTGAGTAAGAAATCTATTGCTTTATTTCAATTACATCTTCATTAAACAGCTTTCATGATGGGAAACTTATTGTGAGGTATTATCAAAAGAATTAGAATCATCAAACAGACACTCTTTTAGAAAAAAAAAACCCACAGCTAAGTCTAAAGCTATTTCAAGTGGTTTAGAGCTTTATTTATTTATTACTATTTTTATTTTTGCATGTGACTCACATAATTTTATTGTAGAGGGTAATTTTATCAAAATAATTTTTTTGTTTCATTGCTCATAGTTTATCTGTTCTGCAATACTGAGTTATCGATATTCTTAGTTGTATGCCAAAGATGTACTGAAGCAAGGAGGTATTTTCAAGACTTCTCCTGCATTCAAATAAATCCTTCTTACCATTTAATTTCAACAAAAGTAAAATCACATTAAAGGGCAAAGAACATCCAAGCTCCAAAACCTATTAACAAATAATACAAAGATTAATGGATACATTTTTAAAGGTTGGAAATAAATTAAAGTTACAGACTGTGTAAGGTTTTCATGTACTCTGGATGAATGTGTAGCTCCATTGACTCATTCTTGATTGCTGAAATGCTTCAAGTTGAGCTGATATTTAAAAGCTGTGCATATGTAACTATGTTCAACAAGAGAAAAAATATGGAAAATCTAAAGACTTGTGTAAGGAAAACTTTAAGCATATTTTCTGGCTTTTTCCTGAAGTTATGAAACAGGATAGAAAGATGATGTTATATCTGCATTAAATACGGACAAGTGACTACACAGGCTGGAGTGATGGGCTGAGGCCAATTGCATGAGTTTCAACAGGCCAAGTGCTGGGTCCTGCAATTGGGCCACAACAAACCCATGCAACACTATGGGCCTGGGGCAGAGTGGCTTGAAAGCTGTCTGGCAGAAGAGAACATAGATGTATTGATTGGCAGCCAGCTGAACTCTCTACAACAGTGATCAATCTCTTCTCTCCAGTAATGAATGATAGGACGTGAAGAAATGTCTGCAAGTTGCGCCAGGGAAGGTTTAGATTAGACATTAGGAAGAACTTTTTCATTGATAGGGTTAGTAAGCATTGGAACAGGCTGCACAGAGAGGTGTCAGAGTCACCATCGCTGGAGATATTCAAACGACACATGGATGCTGAGGGATGTAGTTTAGTTTAGTGATGGGCTTGACAGTGTTAGGTTAGTGGTTGGACTTTGATCTTAAAGATCCTTTCCAACTGTTAACAATTCTATGTTTCAAAACTTTTGTGAACAATGACTTGGTTTTAAAAATAGAGTTGTCTTTAAACTATGCTCTTACCTCTTCAGTACTCTCAAGCTTCTACTCATGCTTCAAACAATGAGTCTTTAACTTATAGTGGAGTTTGGATGTTGTATTTGTGTTGAATCTTGCATACATCTGACTTAGGAGGAAGGTTGTAATACTGCTTCTCATATCTTAGTTACTACTTGCTACCTTAGAGGTATTGCTGCATAATACTGTATTTGTCTTGTAGAAATATACAATATATCTAAATGGTCACCACTGAGAAAAACAAAAACCAGTAATTAACAGATGTTTCGAGACTGAGAAAGAGTGAGTTTTTTTTCTGGACAGGTTTTAGTATAGTACTGTAGTAAATCTCAGAGAAAGGCTTTATAGAGGGAAAAGTGGATTTGTATTAAACAAAACTGATTTCGTTCAGCCACACTCATTCTCTTGTGTTCATATACTGTCAAGTACTAAAATATGTGTCCAGAGAGTCAGTCTAGGAACTTGAAGTGACACTAGGAGATGTGACCTAGCAAATCTTTTTCACAGCTGTTGAGTTCTTAATGTGGGGGTTTGGATGTGACTTGCATTCTAAAGAAATTAACAGTAACTGTAACTTTTTTTTTTCCTTTATCCTGTTCCACCTCCATGAGTCACTAGGAAATGATGTGATTTATTCACTGTCTGTGTTTTTTCTTTGGGATGTTTTTTTCCCCAGTCTCAGTGTCATGAGAATCATTTGCAATCTTAGTATCTTGATGCCGTTAACATCTGTCATTTTTGTTATGCCACTTTCTTGTCATTTCTTCTGATGCATTTATACTCTTACCTTCCAATTCACACTTCATTTATGCCAGTCTTAATGTTTTCATTCCAAACTTCCACAATTTGATACTGGAAAAAAGGTCTCATAGGAACAAAGAAACTGAAAACTGTAATCTGTGGCTCCTATTGCCAAGCACATGTCTTCAGACTGCTTTTATTTACATATTCATAGAGTGATTCAGACATTTAAAACAATCTTTTATAACAAATTCTTATCAAAGCACAGCATGATTGGTATGGCTTTCCCTGGAGAGCAATGGGAAAGAGAACAAAGCACATGGTTTGTAAAAAAGTATTATGCTAATGAAAACAGTCTAAGTAGCTCTATAGAGCAGTATGGACTGAAACAATTCAAATACAGTATAATATATAATTGCTAATTAAATATATGTCCCAAGAGAGCTAGAGCTTCTTGTTATAATAGTGGTAAGATTATATCATATAGATTTCTAACGTCACGAAACCAAGGCTAATCTTTATGAATTCAGAGCTAAAATTCTGTGTTCTAGAGTTCAGAATGGTAACATCTGTAACAAGTGGAAATACTAATACATATTTGACAATGCTTAGTATTCTGCCTTTGGCTGTGCCTTGATGAAGTCAAGATGCAATAGGGTTTTTTATGAATCCAGAAAAACACAGAATGTAGTACACCAGTATCGAATCAGTGCACAAGTAGATACCTTCTTTTCTAGGGGAATCACTGAACAAAATACACATTAGGCTGGTATTTTTGCAAGAGACTGCTTGTAAACCTTTCCTACCAATTGTCCTCCTTCTCTGTTGGCAGCAGTTATTTGTCTGTTGTCTCAAATGTCAGTTAGCCTAAGATAAAGGGAGGACATGAGCAGCAGGTATGTAATCTTCTCTTTATCTCTCCTTCAATATTTCAGGAGTTTTACTTTAAATGTGGAGCACACCCAACCACTGACAGTGAAACATCTGTGGCTTTGAATCTCATTACAACAAACAGTCGCTGTATCACATGTATAACATGCACAGATGTTAGGTAAGTACAATGAAAAGTGTCAGTGATGCAGTGTCTTAGTACTTCAGAGTACTTTGAAAGAGATTTTTTTTTTTTCCTCTGGTGATGTTCTTTTTTAAATGTTTTTCCCCCAGTATCATGATGGAAAATAGATCACATTTTCAGGTGTGTTCTTTGTTTTGTTGATACAATTGCAATTTATGTTTTTGCACATTAGTTGAGTTGCAGGTGGATGTTAGCACATTAGTACATTTGTACATTAGTTGGGTTGCAGGTGACTGCTTAAGTTCTAACTACAACCTCAAGTGCCCAAGATAGTGACATAAATATTCAGATCTCTGCTGCTACTCTGTATTTGAGCCATTAAAAGAAATCCTGATTCTAAGGAAGACAAATTGTTCCTGCAGAAAGGAACTTTTTGGTGTTTGTTTTATAAATCAAAGTAAAATGCATCCGTTCTCATGGTTTTGTTTATTGCAGTTTCCATTTTACTGTATGGTGTTTGGGCACGTACGTCTGAGAACAACAATACTAGCAAATGCATGGATTAAAAACCAATTGCCCAAGACAGATACCATTGTGATGAATTACCTGAAACACAATTATCTACTAATTAGGAGATGTTTTGAGGTGTCTTGATAGTAGCTGATTGGTTGCTGACAGTATTTGTTTCAAGAAAATTAGTCTTAGTTAGACCACTGAGGAGTATGGTTTCCATCACTTCCCAAATACACAGCATTTACAGCATTGCAGTGTGTTTCAGAGACTACCTTGCAGGCAGTACATGCTGAATTCCTTAGCTTGTCTCAAATGGTTAGGTATGCAGCGGTATTAACCTCTCTGTAATTAAGGAAAAGATGAAGCTTCCATCCTAAGCCCAGCTCTCCTTTTTCCAAGAACAAGAGAGAAGACTATCAGACATAGTATGTTTATTTAGGCTTGAGAACTGGTTGTAATTACTTCTGTCAAGTTTGAAATGGATATGTTGACATTTTCCTGAATTGATATATTCAGTATAGACCTATTCACTCATACTCATGAAGTTATATTTTTACCTGTATTTTGTAGCAAAATGACAAAATCCCAAAGGTAAGAAAGAGATAAGAGAAGATTTTCTGTATTTGCTTAGTTGAAGTGTTCCCAGAATTTACTATTGGATTACCTATTGACATATCACAAAAGCACATCAATTCTCATTAAATTAAGGCATCAAATAACTATGGGCGCCTAAGTTTCATTAGACTTTTAACTCAGCACATGGTCTGGGAATATTCATTTATGAATAAGCTTATTGGATTTAGACACTAAACAGGGAAGTATAACACATATTCCCATTGGCCTCATGCTATTCTAGCTTTTAGATGCTGTTATGTGACTTATTGTATTTTATTTATAAAGGTTTTTATGACTTTAGACTGAGTACCCTAAGAAGGGTAGGATTTGGGTGCTTGAGCATCTGACTATCAATTCCTAGTTATCTATCTGTGATAAGACAACAGGTTCTTTGAAGCTACTCATACACATAAGTCTTTCAGTCTTCTCTTTATTTTGCATTGCAGATTCAATTTTCCTAAATAGATTTGTTTTCCATTATAAAGCACAGAGATACTTTTTATATCATGAAAGTTCAGTTTAGTTTTCTAAATGGCTGACATTGTTTGATCATAGCAAGATCTCTGAAGCTGAGGGCATGAGCTCATCATTCTCATCTTTTGGGCCATCAAATTAATTGTTTGTTAGGAGACAGTGAGATCAATTGTCCTAAGAGTGAGCAGGAGAACATTCCAGCAGCCTTCTTGCAGTTCTAAAGGTTGTAAATGCACCGATACATTTATTTATGTAGCCAGAATTTGACTTCTCATACCTCCTAGAGGTAGAGGTGTAGATTTCCTCTCGCATTCCTTAAGTGATGCAGGGAGAAGATGAAGAGGATATTCTCTCTTCTACCTTACTGTATACTTCATAAGATTTTGTATATGACCTCTGTTCTCCTGTACACCTCCTAATCTCCCACTCATGAGCAGATCTTTTGTACTGGCCTGTGAAACTGCACAAGATGAAATCAGCAGGAAGTAGGCAATATTACTTAAATTCCTCTTGTCTTTTGTGCTTAACCAATGTGGAAGTGGACTCTGCCTCAGTGCAGGGTTCCTTCCATGAAAATGTAAGCCAAATAGAACTGTGAAATGATAATTGTAGGGCAAAATAGAGAAGTTGCAAGGCACACTTGAACTCAGTACTTATTCATATGATGTGTATTCTGGAAGACCTGGTTTTGACAGCATCCCTCTAATGTGTTAACAGAGCTCGCTTCTAGGTATAGGTTAAAGGCTAAATATCAGTTTCTGTCAAAGTGGTGCCTCAGCATTTTGCAACAAGGTTGCAGACAAAACTACTTAAAAGTGGCTAGCACTCCTATCCCTTCTAATAATTCACTGAGCAAGAGGAATGGTTTGGTTTACTGCAGTGGAGAACTCTAGTATGTGTCTGTAGTGGTAAATGAAAAAGGAAAAATAACTGATCCCTGATCATAAGACAGATGGCAATGACTGACAGATACCTTACACAGTACTGTGATAGATAGCCTGGCTCTTTATCACAGTCAGCTTGGGATAGTCTTGAAGCTGAAACCCAAAGGCACATTGCTGAAACTAGATCTACAAGGGAAGTTTACTTTTTATGCTGGCTGTAAGATGGCATGGAAAAGATTACTCATGTCCTAGTATTCCCTGTGTAGGGCTCAGGAAGCATCAGAAGAGTTCACTGAACACCATGAAGCACCATGGAGTGGTAAAGTTGACAAACTAGAAAATGAGTTTTGTAAGATAAACAGTACCTGTCTCCAGGACTTGTATCCACTGAGTTAATAAGAACTCTTAAGTGTTTCTAGACTACAGGAGAAATTGTTTGTTTCTGTCAACTTACGGTTTTTGTTAATCTCTCCCTTGTATTTAGAAGAAAAAAAAAAGAAAAATAAGGAAAAAAAACCTTGTCTAAAAACCTCTTCTCTAGGCCACATTACAGAAACTAAAACAGAAGAAAATTATTCTGTCATTCAGTCAACTTATTTATTTGCTTTTCTATGTGAAAACACTGAAGTTTTGAGAACGTATTCGTACATAAAATGCTGATTACCTTTCATAAGTGTGTTTTTAAAACCATAAAAGTATATGAAGCAGTTTTATGTATTAAGCATTTGCAGCTGTTACCAAAAAATAAGGTACCATTTTTTCTATAGCCAGTCTTGTGAATTGTTAAAATACAATTTCACGTGTGTCTTTGAGTTAATTGAACAATTCTCCAATTAATCCTGTGAAAGAAATTATTTTAGTTTCTATTTCTGATCTTTTTTTTCCAGTTGCAGGGATGTTGAAAGGTAAGCCTCTTTTGCAAAGACCTATACAGTAAAATCATGTATCAGTGTTGCACAAAGCTCATTATAAATTCTTGGGCTACTTATGAAAAACCTACTCAGGTTTTTGAGTTTCTAATTCTTTTCTCTAACCTGGTATTCTTGGAATATTTGTATGTAACTCAAAGAAATTATATAAATACTCATAACTTTTTTCCTTTAGTTAAACATTTAGGTGACTTTATTTGTGCTGGTAACTACTTTCTAATACTCCTATGCAGTTGAAAAGTAGCATTCAAGGCACCGTGCAGTTTGTAATATTTTATGAAGCCTACTTTTATCATTCTGTATCATTCAGATGGAAAAGAGGTGTAACTGGTACTTTAGCTGTTACTTTGTATTGACTTCACTATAGTAAAACATGAAAATGGTGTCTATTCTTCACAATAAATTTTTCTTCTGTTTTACTGAAAAATTGAACAGAAAAAGATGACAACCAGGTACTATTTACATATTTCTTAAATATTACTTTTGTAGCAAGGTATGCCATTTCTCTAGTTGTTTCCATCTATTTATCATGGAGAGTTAGTCCACCACAGGCAAAGCAGTTAAGCTCCAAGATTCTTGGCATAGTGTTTGTATGGTTTTTGCTAGGTTTGCAGAGCTCACAAAAATTGTATTTAAAGCAATAGTGCACTCTATGATATATAGAAATATACAAAGTGGAAGTAATGTTTAAGTCTATTGCCAATTTTTATTCTCAAGTTTACGTTAGGCACACTTTCTGTTTGCCTTGGGTTTATATTCTGTATAAATATTTCCATGCAGCTCTGACTAACAGAGTGAAATACTTCAGAACCAAATACCTCTGTAGGGTTATGCTAAATCCATAGCCCATATTCCATGTAGTGTAGCGCCTTTCAATGTATCGTACTTATCTGTCACAGAGTTGGTGTGAATTGGCAGCCTTTATGCATTTACTTTTCTCTGTAGCATTCAAGGTGATGGGTTGCTATTTCATCTCTTTGAAGAAGTTCCCAATAGGTTGAGCAAATGGCTGAAAGTTGAAACAAATACGAAAACTGTGTAATCCTCAAGGGGAGATCTGCTTTTGTCAACTGTTTCCAGTAGAAATAACATCAAAAGGGGTTAGGAGTATCCCAGGGTACCTGTAAATCACGGTCAGGAAAAACAGCAGTGTTAAGCAATGTAAAAGTAAAATGTGCAGAACAAAAGTGCCTCACGTCATCTTTCACAAACTAAGTAGGGTACAATTCCTAAAGGCACCGTTATTTTAAGTTTCCAACAGATACAGATAAGTGTAAAAGGTATATAGGGCTCGCTGTCGCTTAACAGAAAGAATTCTCAAGAAGAAGTATTTGCTGTTGTATTATGTTTTGACAGTGGAATCTTGTATTATGTTTTCCTGCTATTTGTACTTCCTAATAATGGAGTTGGAAGTGAAAGCTTCGTTTTGTTAGTGGCAGGAGTTAGAAGTGCATATGCTACATGTTCGTCAAGGGTAACTGCAATGAAGGTTTCTGTCATAATTCTTTTCGGCCAAATCAGTTCAGACTGTGATCACATTAGACTCATGGGCAGGAAAGTACTGAAGAAGGTCAGTACTTGGAGGGAGAAACTCAGAGTGAATGTACTGGGGGCTTTCTGTTCCCTTCCAAGATCAAAATACAGACTGTGTGTCTTTAAAGACATTGCCCATGTGACGCTTTTCAGAAGAGTAGATAGCACATTATTTTAGGCTTATAATTACTATTTCTCTTTGCTTCTGAGGTGTAGGATCCTAAAATTACTCCTTGGGCTATTATAATCCAAGTAAATTATTAAATCTATATTTATCTCATATTTTTTTTTAAAGGAGGTTTTCCCTCTCTGTGGCCTGTGTTGATAATGTGAACTCTGGTCCAAATCTCTTCCTGTTATGTTCTATTGTCTTTATATACCTTGAATAGTTCAAAGATGAGTGGGAAGAAATTATGTTAAGAATTAAATCTACTTTGTCTAAGTACTATGACCATCAGTGACAATGTCTACTGCTTTCTTTCCTAATGCTCCTAAAATTAATACAGTTTCTTAATAATCACTTATTTCAAGTAAGAAATTAATCAAATATCAGACTAAGAACTGTTGCTAATTGGTTTAGAGCTTTTTTCTTTCCCTGCTAAGGTAGCCTATAGAATACTGATTGTTACAGCTGTAATATTTGACTGCTGATCCAAGCAAAATCATGCAGAGAAAACAATTTTTGTACTTTTGTTGTCATTTTGAAATGTGAAAAAAAATTTCATACTGCCAGTAAGTGACCTTTGTTTCTTTAGTGTTGCACACCATGAGTTTTAGATGCAAACACTTGTACCAAGGGCTTCTAGAAGATGCATAAAATTCTCTTGGCATAACCTTTCCATTGAATTGTAACCACTAGTGTTAGGCAGCCCTCTATGGCAAAGACAGGAGAGCATTGCAATTCTTACAGGTTTCCCTCTGAATCTATTAAGATGTGCGTTGCAATTGCATCTCAGTGAGCAAGCTTCCGGCTTCTATAGATTTGTGAAGAAAAGAATAGATTGGTGAATATATTCTACTGTCATATTGTGCACATCCTTTGCTGGCAGGGGACAAGTAAGGAAGATTTTTTGCAACTTCACTCATCTCCTTTCCTAACATAAAACACTGAGCTTTTCTCTCCACTTAGGAGAACAAAACCTGCCTACTTTCTTTTCTTTGGGGTGCTGAACTGTTTTACCTTAATGCCTTGTTTACTTGGCATATGCATTAGTGTACAGTTAACAAGGAAGAAAAAATGGAAGAAAATGTCTTGACTGCCTGTTGATTTTTCTTTTTTACATATATTCTTTTTCTACTTATTTTCTTTTTATCCACATATTGATGAATATAAGCATAAATGACTTGTGGCATGTTTAGGTCGACCTGCTTCTGCAGGGGGGTTAGACTAGATGATCTCTAGAGCTCCCTTCCAACCCCTACCATTCTATGATTCTATGTTTACATGTTTTCTAATAGTCACAGATAAGAATTTTTCAAGGCAGTCAGAAGTGAATTTTGTTTCTGATTTCAATATATTTCTGTACTGTGCATTTCCAGCTTCATACAGGATGCAATACATATCATCAAATTTGTTTTTCATATGAAGTTTCAAATGAAACCTGAAGACTGCAGAATATTATCTCTATGGTCTGCAGTATCTTCTCTGCCATTCTTATTTATGGCACAATTAGTATAATGAGCTGTTATTGCAGTTTTCATAGAAAGTTTGGGTTGGACCTTGCCGTTGCAGGGATGCCTGGTCCACTAGATGAGGTTGCTCAAAGCCCCATCTAACCTAAGCCTCAATTATGTATTTTAATGAATATTTTAAGATGCAAAGACATAATAGTTTAAGTGTGTTTGGATTAATCACTAGTTTTAAAACTGAAATGTATCAGATATCCAAGTACAGCAAGTGCAAAATTTGGTAGACCTCATTGCCAAAATATTTTGCCCAAGCTGATGGATATGGCTGCTTGCATATGAGCAATCAATGAAAAATGTGAGCTAACGAACGTAATTTTTTTCTGCAAGTGCAGTAAGTTTAAATATAGAATTAATTTGCAAAATCCAAGAAAAGCAGTGTAGCAGATGTTTGTGAAATGTTGTTCAAAGAGGGTTTTTTGAAACTTGCAAGCTCACAGTATGCCTTTTCTGTCATGGGTGCTTGAAAGTTCAGGTGTTTGTAGTTTTCTTTTTAAAATAATTCTCTAACACAAAAGACAAAGAATTTTTATCTCTGGTTTTGCTGTGGGTAAAGTTAGTAACAGTTAATATTATCACTATCTAATAGCAGTATAGTGACTTTTGAGAAATGTTATTTGAGATCTCTGAAGAGAGATCCATATTTCAAAGACTCACTGTCACAGGTGATGATACTAATGAGCAAGCCTAATAATCTCAACAGACACCTGGGGTCTGAAGGAACAAACTGAAAAACAGAGCTGTTTCAGGTCTCCACTGAAGCATTATGGCAAGGTTTTGTAGAGGAACTTCAGCTGTTGCTGTCTGCCAAGCAGTTGGCCATTTGGTTAATCTTCAGTAAACTGAGAGATATTGGACCATCGCTTTTTACTGTCTCTGACTGTCTTTTGCAATATTTTAACAATGAGGAATTGGACATGAATGTGACAGCTAAAGAAAATGTTATAAAATCAAATGCAACAATGAGAAGTCTACCCTTTAACAAATAGTCACTGCTTTAACATTTTTAATGAATTGACATTTAGTAAATAACATTCAATGTGTTGTAAATGAATCACTGACAGAAGATAGGAGAGAGATAAGTATAGAGAAATAAGATGTCTTTGTGTTAAAATTGTTTTCAAATACAGTTCAGGTAAAACACTAAAGCATATGTACAAAAAATTGTATGTGTATACATGCAGATCGATAGCATGTATGAAAAAACATAACGTCTTGCAAACTTATTTCTCTAAGAAGCAGATTTAATGGAGAATATTGCTCTGTTACCCATTTTACTCACAGAGTTTTTTTGTGTCTACTGTACTGAGGCAGATTTGAAATCTAATGCATCTCTGAAAGACAGTGTAAGTTATCAAATAAGAAGTGTACTTACTGTTGTATCTCTCCAACTTTCCCAGTCATAAACCTTTCCAACTACTTGGGGGCAGAACGACTGTCTTGATTAACTGAACATCAGCCAAAGTAGTAAAGGCAGATAACTGCATTAATTTTCTGCCTAACTAAAAGGACTTATCAAAGGTAGGAAGGAACTGTGGAAGGAGGTGTCTTGTCTTACTGCTGTTTTTTATATATGACTTTTGGTATATTTAAGTGGTTTTGAAACACCTGCAACTGAATTTTATTTCTATTGTGAACTAATTTATGTAATGTGCATTTCTAACTTCATGAGTGATAAAGTACAACTTCTCAATTTCATTTCACAATTTCAGTTTTTTCCAACTCTCCTTTTTGTTTTATTCTTTATATTCAGTGTCCCAGAGAGAAAGATAAATACTAATGAGTATCTATCTAATTGAATTTAGTTTTGAGAAACCAATTTTTATACCATTGTCATCAAGAGTTGTTTAGGAAAGAAGTGCATTCCACTAGGACAAAAGAATCAGAAAACGTAGATAACTGAGGGAACTTGAGGTTTAGTCCCCTCTGGGAACAAAGGACCACAATCAGCCATAAGTATCAAGGGCCTTTTAAGCCCACTAAGTGACGTGTGTGGTCCCAGGCAAAACAGACAAGACTACTCAACTTGGGGAAGAGAATTAAACTTAATTTAATCCATCACCAACCAAAAATATAACAAACAGAAATATCCAACTGGAAACAACAGTGTAGGGTGACAATGAGGAGTGCAACCATCCCTTTCAGATCGCCTTTTCCTCACTCCTCCCCTCTTCCTGGGCTCAGAGCCCTGATCCCAGTGTCTTTATCTCCTCCCCCATACTGAGTGGCAAAGGGGATAGGGAATGGGGATTTCAGTCAGTCCTTTCTTGACGGCCTCTGTTGCTTGTATCATTTCAGGGCAGGTGAACTCTTATCCAGTCCTCTCCGCCCTGCACAGGTTTCTCTGATGTGTTCATCCCAAGGGCTGCAGCTCCTCTCCTCTTCCTCTAGATTTGGGTCCAAAACACTTGTCCCCTTCAGCATAGTCTCCAAAATTCATCCTCTTTGGCATGGAGTTCTCTCAGAGCTCTCCATTAATTGCAGAGAAACAGCCTGCTCTTTTCTCCTATGGGCTGCAGGGAGGTCTCCAGTCCGGCATTCCTCCTCCTTTCCTCCTCCTCTGACTGCGGGCTCTGTGTGGTCACCTCCATCTTGCTCTACTCTTCCACTTCCTACACATTACAAATTTCTGTTCTTAAACAGTGATTGCAGAGTCACCAGATTGTCCCTGCTGGGCTGTAGGTGAGTCCAAACTAAGAGCTGGTGTAAGTTTCAGGAACTGTTTACGGAGGTGGTACTGCAGCCCCCTCCCCGTTACCAATTACAAGTGGCTCCACATAAACCCAACACGGAACTGAAAAAGATGTAGACAATGTAGGCTGGTACTGAAGCAGAATTCAAGTAAAAATAAGGAAAATTCCTAAATATTCCTGTAAATGGTATTGAAAAATGCTGAGCACCAAGTCTGTTAAAGACTAATTTTCAGAAGATTAAATTCTATGATTCTGTGAAGATGTCTTTAAGACAGTTATTTAATGTGGAAGAAACAGAGCTATTAAATCTGTTTCTGACGAAGTCATAAAGAGTTTGTAATTTGTTAACATTTGCATTAATAATAGAAGAATCCTTTTAGGGCAGTATGTCTTGGATAAAATCTACAAAAATTAATGTAACTAGTTTTAAATGCACAGAAGAATAACTATTCTGTATATTTAGTTTTGTAAAGCTCTGTAAAGAAAAAAGTAGCATGAACATTTGCTTTCTACTATGGATTATTTTTTTCTAGGTTATTTTTGGGTCATAAAATCATAGCAAGATCATTGACATCTGCTATAGCACCATTGGAAATCTCTTATTGTAATTTAGAAAAAATTAGAAAGCAAAAAAAGTGTTTGTGGAAGATGTGGTTGGCATTTGTAGCATAGAAAATGAGTGGAAAATATTGGAAAGAATGAGGCAGCCCAGCAGCAAAAACCTAAATATGCACATAGCAGAATAATTTGAATTTGCATTAATTTAGCAAAAATTGAAAGTAGCTGTATCTGGTAAAAGCAGCAGAATGTGATTTCTGAAATCAAACACACCAAAGGATATTCTTAGGACAGAGAATCTGTCATAATATGGAGGTAACTTTATTAAATGTTACTTGACACTTCACAGAGTCACTTAATGATCTAACATGAAGCAGTAACTGTAGTTCTAGGTAATGTCTTTAATAGCCATTCAATTCTTCAATGTAAAAGCTCTGTATTAGGGATTGTTATAAGATTTTGTAAAAACTAATTAAAACACTTTAGGAAAATAACATGTATGAAATTTGGTGGCAAGTCTATACGTACTGCTTTCCATAGATGTCTGGGGCTAGGTAGTAATCCCAAATTCTGGAATCATATTCTTGCTGTGTGTCAATTTCAGGGGCACATAAGTACAAAATTTTGTCTGGGAAAACAAGGATTGAAAATACATTCAAGAAATATGTTCATTTAGATATATGTATAGTAAATAGGTGCACTTATTGTTTTATTTCTCTGTAAACCAGGATGTAGAATAAACTGTCATAGCACTGTACTGTAATAGCAGTGTAAGGAAAATAGTTCACACGTTTTCTATCAACTATTATAAACAAATGAGTGTGCAAAGCTCTCTTAGTGGATTACAGTCATGTAATCATTCAAAAGCAATTGATGTAACTTTAATGGAATTTATTAGCTAGAAATACCCTTCTTTTTCTTTGCAGCTGATGATCACTCATACTTTTGCTGTGAATTTCTATGATCATTACTCTTCCTTTCCCTCATTTTGTGGATGTTGTTAAAGATTGGCTCTGAAGATGAGATTTCTGAAGCCAGTTCTTTATTTTTTTCTGTAGGACTCTAACTTTCTTACAACTTCTGCAAAGAAATTCCTTCTCCAAATTAATGAATTTCAGTAAAACTTCATTTAATAAGCTAAAATAAATGTTTACTTTAAACTTAGCAATTTTGAAATACTAGATGATTGCAATAACAGAATCATTGTTGTTAAATGATAATAGTAAATGTGATGTGATGTACTAAGTTCATTATCATCTAAGTTATCAACACAACTAAATTTTTCTTATAAAGGAAAAATCCAAGGTGAGATTGGGCAAGGACAATTAAAATAAATTCAGTCTTCTGATGGAACATGAAATATAGAAGAAAAGTTAAAATTGTTTATAGAAAAAGGTTATGAATTGGGTGCAAAAAATGCTGATTTGCAATGTGGTTTGAAAATAAGAAATAAATCATAGGGATGAGATCAGTCAGTTCAGTCAGTGTCTGTGACATGTTAAGGGAGGTGCCTGCAGTCATTTGAAGACTGATGAACATGGGAACCATTAAAGGAATGATCATTTTCCAAGTACAAGTTTGTAAAAATGATGTTGCACATGCAAGTCAATGTGACGATGCAACAGGAAAAATAGCACCAATTACAACATGTTTCTATAGTGGTACAAATCCCTGTGCCAAGTACTTTTTATTTTCGCTTGAGGTGCTTATTCTACTTTATTTTAAAGTAATTCCAGATCAACATACACTGAAATGCAGTAAGCATTTGTCCATCAAAGGTTTTCAGGTTTTTTTTAATATCTTTTCTCTAATTACACTGATATAACTCGCTTGCAGAGAAGACCAATCTTACAGCTGATCTCCAGTGATCAACTGTGACTGTGATTGGAAATGCTAGTGGAAGAGCTCAGTGTTACTGAATAGTGATTGAAATAGTAGAGAAAGTGTGTATCACTAGGTGGTAAGATAAGAAAAGAATGATCCATAATCTACTGAATACATGAGTTAGCATAAATACTGCTGCTTTGTGCAGATTTCGGAGCCTCCGCAGTGTTTTTCTAGAGCCATAAAATCTAAAAAATATCTAGTCTAATTCACTTTTAGATCTGTGTCAGGTATATACTCCTACAGGTTTATGAATCAAAATGGAACTTTAACTTCTTCATATACATTTTTATATAATACATAGGTGTACACATATATATGTGTGTGTGTATGTATACCTATGTACTTGTTTCTTCCTTTGTCTTACTTTCTTCTCTGTAAGCATAGTTATTTATTTGTTAGTTATTTGAAGTATATTACATTTTTAAGTGTTTTCCTCCCCACAAATCACACTATTCTTATTTCACTTTGCACAGGAGACAAATCCACCAGTATCTCTGGTAAAAGTAGCAACCAGAGACTGTGCTCTTTTGGCATGTAAATGCCATTCACATTTTTCAAATTGCAAATTCAGTACTTCTTTCTTCTACTTGTTTTCTTAGCAGCAACAAAAAGAGGTCAGGCCTCTTCCCATAAAGTATATTCTCTGGGTTTGCTAAAGCCAGTATCATACAAACAGCTGCCAAGAAACCCAGGACAGGCCTCTTGAGACATACCATGCAGCAAAGCAGACTGCGCTTAGAGATGTTATCTCTGTAAACCTGTTCTTGCATACAGATTGACAGTGCTGATATCAATCTTGAACTAAACTAATGGGCATGACTATGCCTTTGCTGCCTTACAGAGCCAAACTGTCTGACTTGTATTGGATTTTCTGTCAAAAGAGGTTATATTTAATCATTTTTAATATATATGCCTTAAAAGGAGTCAGACCATGTCCTGATCAGGAAGCATGTGGTGAGAGTGAAGCTCATCTGCAATATGGTTCAGTCTGGTTACATAGGTGACTTTCTGAAGCCAGTTTATCTTTATTCAGTTCAATATATTTGTAATTTGATCTTTGGTATTTTAGTTTAAACACAAGTAAGGAAAGAGAAAAGGCTATTGAAAGACTTTCATCCTTTCAATAAATATCTCTTTTTCTGTCTTGTTTTTCAAATATATCCGTAATTTCAGCCAAAATAGTTGTTATAGTTTTGTATGGGTATATTTTTGTGTGTGTGTCTGCTAAAGTAATCATGTTTATAAAAAATAATTTTAAAAAGAAGTAGATATTAAATCAAACTGATTTTTTTTAAAATAAGCTGTTATTTCTTTACCATCTTTCAAAGACAACTATAACGGTCCTGAGGAGTAGAGAAAGTTTCAAGTAAGCGTTTTGACTCTGAGATGTTCATGATCTCTCCATGGCTAGTGAAGAATTATCACAACAATGCTGGTGGATGTATTGGTCCTTACTGGGTCCTACAGGTGTGAATGGCAAAGTCTTTAAACTTCTTGGGAAGAACTGTTTACCTTCTTATGCTTTCATCACTCTGGTGGTTGCCATCTTGTATCAGCACCATTTATCTCTCTTCTGAGCTTGCTGAAACTGTTAGACTCTTTCTCCCATAAATCATTCTCCAGTGAAAATTCCATGATCATTGTTAGGAATTACAGGTCAGGACAGCATTAACAGCCATCTAAAGTTCCTTTCCATCAGCAAGGTTTACTCGTTTGATGTCAAATGATGGTAACTTCTCCCTCTCCTTTCTCCAGAGGCTTAACTATGTAATCCATTTTTATTTCATCTGTTTGCTTTATTATATTTCTTTGGCTCATAGATTTTTTTTTTTTAAACAAAACCATGAAAGCTGTTTGGATTTTTTTGTTTGTTTGTGTTTGTTTGCTTGGCTAGGAAATTTTGTGCATTTTTTTATTGAGTGAGAATAATTCCACAGTTTTTATAATGCCTGTACTGTCTTATTGGAACTTCACTTTCAGAAATCTAATTTTAGTGCTGCCTGGCCATATATTGGAACCCAATAATTTGTTATGGTTTACTTATGAAAATGTGTTTTCAAAGACACTGTGTAGTTGTGCTGTCCTGGGATCAATGGAGAAATGGAACAACTGTTCAGTGCTGAAGTTTACTCACTGCTGAATACCCTCCTAGCCAGTCTCTCTTCCTTCTTCCACTTACCCCTTTAATGGAAGAGGAAGCTATACTGGGTAATATAATGGTAGAAGAGAACAATAAAGCTAAATCTACTACCTTTCTACATCCCATTCTGCCTGTCCCATAGTTACCTAGGTTCAAATGAGAATGACATATTACTGTGATGGTTGCTCTTCCTCTCCCCTTCAGCATTTTCTCTTGTCAACTGGAAACCCTGTAGTGGGTGTGGAAACACCTTGGAAAACTCTTATTTGACCCTTTAGGCTTTGATTGTGCAGAGTTTTGAAGGTCTGGTGTTTTGGGGTTTTTATGATGTCAATGGGATGAGTGTTGGCAAGTTTGGACTTGCATACTACATAACTGCATATCATTTTCACATAAATAGAACTATAATTTTTTTCCAGAAATAAGCATCTTCTACAGATGCACAGCCTGTCTTTCTTGCATTCAGCTGTGACCTTGAGAACTGATTAACAAGATTGTACTCGAAAGGATGCAAGGCTTCACATAAAGCAAGTGAAGCATGTACAGGCCCTTGAGGGGTACTTAGGCTATCTCATAGACTGTAATGGTCATTCCTTTAATGCTATCAGGTGGTTCTGTCTTATGACAATCTGTAGTACTTTTCTCTTTAATTTCTCTGCTACAGATTTTATGAATTATCCTATTTTAACTCTTTTGTGTTTTAAAGGCAAAGTACCCTATATGTCTGGCATGCTTGGTATCTTCTCCAGCTACTCAGATATTTTGGTTTGTTTTATTGATTTTATAATGTCATAAACTTTGGTACAGTTAGAAGATGAAAAGGTAAGAAGAGTTAATGTTAGTCAAACTTGAAAACTAAGTACTTGTCATGAAAAGTATGCAGAGTGCTCTGAGAACAGAATACTAAAAGAAAAAAACTTTACATTCAACTCATTGGCATTTCTTCCATTTTAATGGAATAACTTTTAAGTGCTGCATCTAATACTCATATACATCATTTGTATAGCTTTTGATGAAAATTAGAATACTGCAAAAGCTTAACTTTTTTCACAGATGCAAATGAGAAGAAAATCAAGACTCCAATTTGCTTGTTTGGTAATTAGAGAACAAGAATATTCTCCCAGTCCATATGTTGTCTATACATGTCAGGCAGCACTTTAATAGACTTGTATTATGTTAAGATTGGCCTAAAAAGTAACAAAATATGTGACCTCCTGCTGCTGTCTTTTGAAAGGCAACATTTTGTTCCTTAGTCAGAAGCAGACTAATTCATTTATTGTTTCTGGTTTTAGTTTTTCCATTATATAGTCAACTAATATTCCACTATAGTGAACTATACTGTCTTCGTTTTCCAAGTGTCAATGTTCAGAAAAATTGCCACAGAACCTGGGTCTCTGAATTACATAACATGACATTTATAACACTGAAGTTTCTGTTATATTTTTATGCATTTCCTTCCCATGTTTAATTTAAATTAAAAAATATTTTTATTTAAATATTTTAAAGCAGGCAAGTAAATTGATTATCATCAGGGACAATCCAGAAAAATGTTTGTGAAGAGCAAAGGGGTTAGAGCTCTCTGCTACTAAAGTGTCTCATAATAAATCTAGAAAAATACTTTCCTATGTTGACATTTTTTATTTAAAAAAAAGAAAATTATGGCTATCTGAAATAAAAAGAGTGGCATTTATTAGATGAACTTGACTCACATCAACTGTTTGAGCCACTGTAGTCTTTGACATGTGGTGAATTTTTATGGATTTGTCTGCATTTCAGAGAATCACAAAATTGCCAATTGGCTGAGTCCAGAAGGGACCTCTAAATGTCATCTAATGCACCCCACCTGCTCAAGAAGGATTACCTAGAGCAGATTTCCTAGGTGATTTTCAGATAATTTTGGAATTTCTCTGAGGATGGAGATTCTAGAACCTCTCCGTGCAACTCTTGCTTGTGCTTCATTACCCTCATAGTGCCACAAAGGCACATTACTGGCTTATTTTCAACTTGGTATGCTCTACATCTCCCATGTCCTTTTCTACAAAGCTGCTTTCCAGATGAACAGCCTTATTATATACTGGTGCCTGTAAGTTTTCTTCCCCAGCTGCAAGACTTTGTACTTGCTTGTTGGACCTCAAGAGGTTCACATCAGCTCATTTTTCCAGTCTGTTGTGGTCTCTCAGGATGGTAGCATGACCTTCTGGTGTATCAGCCGCTTCTCCCAGCTTTACAGCAGCAAACCTATTGAGAGTACACTCTACCCCATCATGCAGATCATTAATGAAGACGTTTGTCATGGTTTTGCAAGGAGCTGCTTTTGCTTGGTAACAGAGGGACGGCTGCAGTGCAGGCCCAGTGAAGTGTTCTCAGACATTTCCTCAGCTCTGAATTTTGGACCCACCTCCAGCCCAGCTAGGCCAATCTGGCACCTTTGCCATTACCATTTAAGGATGGGAATTCTAAGCGCGTAGTAGAAGGAGATGGAAGGGAAGGGCAAGATGGAGGCAACACACAGACCCCATCAACCAGGAAAAAAACAGGAGTACTGCTGGACCAGGGATGTCCTTGCAGCCTATGATGAGAAGTAGAGACCCCGTGCCAGAGGGGGTGAGAACTGGAGACTCTGGGTCGGAGGGAGCAGTTTAGATCCCAACCCAGAAAAGATGAACTGAGGTTGCAGCAGCTCACGAGAGCGGCATGTGCAGGGCTGCTCGGTGTGTGAGAGATCCCAAGCTGCAGCAAGGGAGGGCTGGTGAGGAGCACTTCTCCTCAGGAGTGTGATTAGCAGCAAGAGACATCAGGAAAGGACTGACTGCACCCCCAATCCCTGGCCCTGCCACTGCTTATGGGGGGAGGAGGTAATAACAGTAGACTCAGGGCACTGAGCTCAAGAAGAGAGAAGGGAAAAGGTGATCTTAAAGAGCTGGTTGCACTTCCATCATTCACCCTATTCTTTATTATTTTTTCTGTTGGATATTTCTGTTTGTTATGTTTTAATTGGAGGTGGATTAAAATAAGTTTCATTTTCTTCCCCAAGCTGAGTAGCCTGGTCTGTTTTATCTGGGACCATAGCAGCAATTAAGCCCTCCCTGTCCTTCAGGAGTTCTGAAGCCTGTGGTACTTAAGTCTAATCATGGTCTTTTGTCCCTGGATTGGCCTAAACCATGACAGTGTTGAACAGGACTGGACTTAATTTTTTTCCCCTGAGGTATATTGCTAGTCACTGCCCTTCCTGCCACTGATTGCCACCACCCTAAGCCTATCTATTCAACCACATAGCCTGCCTATCATCACCTTCTATATGAGAATCTTTTGGGAGACAGTGTTGAAAGCCTAATTGAAGCCGAAGTATACAATATCCGCTATACCCCTCTCATCTAACAAGACACAGGTAACTATGTTGTGGCAAACTATAATGTTATTTGATAAAATTTGCTTATAAGATTCCTACCCTGAAAGTGATGGACTTCTAGACAATTCTACAATAAGGTCGATATTTTATTGAGTGGTTTGGGTGCTTTTAAATTCGTTAGTAGTTTATCTCATAATGAAAAATAGGAGTGGGAGCAAGAGACCTGTTGTAGGTTTTCTTATTGGTGTTTGTTTGTTTTAACTCCTGGTTGAATTTAGCCTGATAAATTAGTTAAGTGAGTAATATTTCCTTATGTAGATCTTATAGTTAAACTCGCTCCATTTGCTAACACCTGTTATATAGCAAATATGAAGTCTAGTTCTAGCCTCAGTGTTCATTTCTCAGTAAGGGAGATGACACTCCTTTACTGTCCTATTTCATACAAAAATAATAGCATAGTCTGTAGAAAAATAAACATTGTGTGCTGGCAAATAAATTAAGTAGTTCTTCACAAATGTCTCAACGCAGTGTTTCTGTCAGCTGTCTGCAGTCTTGAAAGTACCAGAGTCCTGATTGATCTGGAATTTAATAGAGGTCTGATAATTCTTGAAACCAGCACAATACGAGAACCTCTCTTCCAGCTGTTTATAATGCATAACTCCTAAAGCACCTTTTCTTTAGACCATCTTGAGATCCTTCTCTTTTTTTGTTTAATTTTTCCTATCCTACTACTATAATCTTCAATCTCCAATTAAAAGTCTCTATTAGACTCCTTGATCATCTTGTGCTTTGTCTACTACAACTTTGTTCTCTTTCCTTTCTGTGAGTCCAATTGTTCTTCTATTACTGCCCAAAAATGTCTAGCTGTTTTTTCTTAATATTTTCTAAATATTCCTTATTTTTGCCCAATGTCTTCAAAATACTGGTAGGAAATATGTTGATTTTGAGAGTGTGTATATATATATATATATATAATCTGTTTCTCCCTTTATCTGTTGAATTAATCCTCTAGAATCAAACCATTTAGAAATGAAACACCACCTGAGTATGAGATGATGTTTATTTGCATGGCTGCAAGCTTTTTGAATGTGCTGTTGTTAATTTGTCTTTGTTCAAGCAGAGAGTTAAGTTCCACCTTTATGTTTCTGCATGCAAAAGTTTACAGGCATTACTGATTGTCCTAGCTTCATTTAATCTGATCGATCACTGATTACTTGAATGAATGCTCAGCACTGCTGTGTACATCTGACAAGTCAGCATTCATGACGCTTGCTGATTTCATGTACTCTGTATCCACTAGCCACTGCTTCTTTGTTGTTTCTTTTACGTTTCTAAAATTTCTTAAGCATAGTTCAGAGTCTGTATATGCTACAAAAATATTGTATAAGGAGTGTTTATCTGAAGAGCATCATGTCTTTTCCTAGTTCAGTCTGTCCCGCCAAGGATGTGGAATACTGGTAAAAGCTGAGAAGCATATTCTAACAACATGACAATGTTAGCATCTGAGGTCAGAGAGTGGATTACTCACAAAATCTAATGCAACGTTTATTTATTGGGGATAGAGGCAATCACAACCTGAGGGACAGGGAGTGGAATCTGAAATCTACATGTTCAGTTTCACCTGCCTCTCAGCTGTAGTATGCCATGTTCAGCATCAGAGAATGCAGCATAAATAACACAACTCAAACTGTTTAAAGATAGAACACGGACAACTTTAACATTTTTTTTCCTTTTTTTTTTTTCTGATCAAGAGATGTCAAGTTTAAGGAATAACAAATAGAAAAGGGAAAATGACATAAGTTCTGTGTTACATACCTCAACTCCTTGATAGAGGCAGTTATCTTATTATCATCATCAAAATAATCTTCAGAGTTTTAGAAGGAGTATTTAACTTTTAAAAGTGAAGTTTGTTTAAATGCTAACAATCAAGGCAGGTTTTTAGTGTCATTCTGGATTTTGGGGGAGGATTTATTTGTTTGGATGGTGTTTTTCATCTAAGCCTCTAAAACAACAATGCCTTATACTGCTTATATAAATACAATTTTTTTTTCTTTCATTTTTAACCTCAGGATGAAAGGTCAACATTTAGATGAGATTTTTTTAGACTTTCTTTGGAGTCTCATGAAACATGTAAACCACTTGAATTTTTTTAGATATTGATAGCTCATCACAGTATTAAACGGATCCCAGATGACAGGAAAAGTATTAGCCTTAGCATTGAGAATGTGATATTGTTCCCACTGGGGTCATTGAAAAGACTGCCTTGACACTTCAGCAATACAAGATCATTGCTGAGTCAATGACCCACTCACTCATTGCAAATATACCTGAACAGGACCCTACTCGAAGTATTGCTCATGTTTTTAACCCATACAGACTTCAATGTCAGTGAAGGACAATTTAGTAACCTGTAAAATATATTTAATCTTTCATGCAAGTCTACAGTAATTTTCTTTAGAGGAAAACTAAATAAAAGTTTATTATTTCCTTTACATTACTTCAAGTTCATGATACTTTAAGTAAAAAGCTAATGCTTTTATTTTTAATTTGAATTCAATAAAAGTACTGAGAGAACTGATAAATATTCAATAGACTTTTGAATGAATAATTAGTCAGTACAAAAGTCTGTACCAGGATCCAACAAGTCAGCAGGTGGACTGGCATATACTTGGTAGATCTGTGTTCTCTGTGCTATTCATTGCACATCTGCAGTTTGATTGGACAATCACTTGTCCGTTCTTTTATGAAGTCTGAACTCTTTAAAAATTAAGTTGTAATAGAAAGTCTGGCCAAGAAAGTTTTCATGCTCTAAGAGCAGGAGTCATCACTTAGTTACTATTAGCATCTACTGATTTTAATCCTTACCTTATTATAAAGGAGAAAGTTGAATAAGTTAGCTATTTCAAATGTGTAATAAGGAAAGTATGAACTTAATATTGCTAAACTAATGTCACATAACTCTAGTATGCAAACTACATGCAATTTGACAAATTTGCTTTAAGATTTGTATGGTTTTTTTTTCATTGAGGAAAGTTATTCAAACATAATTTATTTCAGGAACACATAGTAGATGCAATATAAAAATGTCAAGATCCCGGGGAGCGCACAAATGCAGACTGCAGTATATGCTTAGTGCTTCTTAAATAGTATATGCTCTTCATTTTCAATGGAAATTGGTATGAGTTTGTAATCTCTGGATTTCAAATGGTTTTCTATAAATTTCATCAACTGTGTTGTATTTAGGCATAGAAAAAAGTTAATAAGAGACAATGTATGAATAGTATTGCTTCTATTATCTACTTTATTGCACAGTATTGTCATTGTTTGTTAATCCACCATCCTCTGCTTTGTACTACAAATTCTCACTTTTAACCCACACTTTAAAGAAACTCTGAAAAGAGTCTCACTTACAGATTTTCTTTTTAGGACTTTCACTGTCCAACCACAAAAGCAGAAAGGGTGAGACTGTCAAAAAAACAAACTCATTTTCTTTCAGTCATATTCAAATATCAATATTATTTCAAAACATTTTGAGGTGTGAGTTCAAACAAAGACACTTAAGACATTAATAGCATCCAGAAAGCTACATTTAGTCACCCTAAATTATCAGAATAGTTATTCTGACTGTACCTTATTCTGGATTTAAGATCTCATTTCTTTCAGAGAATAAGGAGTACTGTTTGAAAGTGCACTATTTGTAGTAGGACATTTATTGTTATTTAGTGGTATCGGCAAGCTGTGAAAATTTTGTTCTAAAATTGACTTCCATTATTTTAGAGATTCATAAATTATTATCTTTGACTTTCTAACTCTGTGTCTGTATTTGAATTATGTTTTGCTTAATGAAACACCACCTTCTAGAAATCCAAGCAATTTGAAATAACGATTTAAAGCATTCTACGTATCCCGCTCAATCTTGCTGCCAGTGTTTTTGTCTTTAAAGTCAAATTTGTATTACACAAATGGAGAAGTAATCTATTATTTTGAGAAATCATTAGAATAGCAGAGGACAATGAAATCGTTTTTGTGTAAGTTAGAAAATGAATACAGAAGTCAAGGCTGAACAGTAGCTGATCTTAAAGACTTCGTAGTGTCCCAAGGTGCATCAAGTGTTAAATGGAGTGCTTCCCTCACCCATAATTGCTTTTGTATTCCTTGTTTTTAAAAAGACCAAAACTCAGGCATTTTTGTAGGCTTTTTTCTATGAAAGTTAAGGTACCCCACTGTTCTCGGAACTAGAAACAACAGAAAGAAAATACAGCAATTAATTTAGTGTGTTAGAAGTGCTATGCACCTATGCGAGGTGATTCCTTCATGTGCCACTGGGGCAATGTGGCCACCTGGCAACTTCTACTCTGAATTTCAGCGCATTTCTCTATCCTGGGGAAAAGAACAGAAATTGTTTCTGCTGATAAATAATTTTCTTTTCTCTGAGGGACAAGACTCATCCAGTCTAATCCTACATTTTCCGAATGATATCCTCACATCCAAAAAGAAGTCATGGAATGTCTTTAATGAGTCTCTCTGTAAGAAGTGAGATTTATGATGTGTTTTTTCTCCCAGGAAGCAGATCTAATAGTGAATATTCAGACTTTTTTTTTTTTTGGTGAGACTGTGGTAGTTGCTCTTGGAAATGTCTGGAGTCGTGAGAGTCAGGGTATTACTGGAGAGGGCTTTTTACCATTTGCCATCATTTCTGATAATCCGTTCTAATCTGTATGCACACAAAAAATGTATTATATATTCTTTGTCCTTCACTTTGCTGTTTATCCTGCTGCATTTTAAAAACCCCTTATTTTCAGTAAGATATTTATATTTTTTGTTCATACCATAACAGAACCTCTTTTCCTGAAAATACATTATATGTATTTGTAGCTTAGATGATGTTTATCTCAGGGTTATTAGTATAAGTATTAAGTATAAAAGTAGTATATATAAAAGTAGTAGTATATAAGTAGTATAAGTATTAAGTATAAAAATATATTAGTATATATTAGTATTAAGGGTATTAGTATAAAACATGTTAAAAAATATTTCTGGTGAAAATGAATATTTTTCTCAGCAAAGTGGCAATATTTTTGACATTCCAAAATATATTGTGTTCAGTTCTGGGCCTCTCAGTTCAGGAAGGACAGGGAGCTGCTGGAGAGAGTTCAGCGCAGGGCCACCAAGACGAAGGGAGTGGAGCATCTCCCTTATGATGAAAGGCTGAGGGAGCTGGGGCTCTTCAGCTTGAAGAGGAGACTGAGGGATGACCTCATTAATGTTTACAAATATGTAAAGGATGTGTGTGAGGAGGATGGAGCCAGGCTCTTCTCAGTGAAGTCCAATAGTAGGACAAGGAGCAATGGGTATAAGCTGGAACACAAAAGGTTCCAAAGAAATATAAGCAAGAATTTCTTCACTGTGAGGGTGATGGAGCACTGGAACCCGCTACCTAGATGGGCTGTGGAATCTCCTTCTCTGGGGACATTCAAAACCCACATGGACAAGTTCCTGTGTGACCTACTCTAGGTGGTGCCCTGGCAGAGGAGTTGGATTAGGTAATTTCTTTAGAGTTCCTTCCAGCCCTTAAGATTCTGTGGTTCTGTGATTTTGGCATTTCTGAGTTACAGAAAAGTGAACAGTCATTTAGATTCGAGTTGCTGATGAAGAAATAGGATACTGTTACTCTATGTTTATGTTTCTCTTGTCTTCCATATCTAAGAATATGTGTTTTTTCCTTTTCCACAGGATTCATAAGATTGCATTAAGCTCCTAGGGAAGCCAGGAGAGTATCCTCTGAAGTACTCTCTTCCCTTGTTCCTTTCTTTTCCCCTGCTATGTTTATCAGATAAAAAACAGGAGAAAAGCAGAAAAAAGGCTTTACATTATATCTGTCAATAATGTGCAGGAAGTGATTTTTTTATAAGAGCAAGCATCTGTATTTCATTTTTCATTATAAAAGAAAAATATTTTGCTGGATGTTTTATATGTGCAAGCAGTCATATAGCTGATTTGTACTATAAAGTTATTTTTTAAATCCAGTATGAAGCAGATTGATCAGTATTATATTGTTCTCAGTTTTAGATACCAAAGTTAAATAGTAGTTTTATGTAACTTGGGCAGAGTATTCCATAAAAGTAGCTATCCCAAAAGAACATTTTCCACTTAACGTTTACTAACATCTGTCTTATTGTTTACTATGTGTAAAAGTGAAAGATATCATACAGATGAAAGGATCTATTTTCAGTTATTTTTTAAAGTTGCATTTAACATTTCATTTCACAGTTGTTTTAGCTTGGCATATGATCAGATGCCAATGGAAGATTGCTTCTACACAGTACTCAAGTGCTAGTACTCGGTACAGAGTACTCAAGTGCTAGTATAGCATGTCATATAGTGACTAAATACACCAACAGAAAACCAGAGGTTTATTCACTTTTTTTTTTCAATTGCCTCTTTTCTTCTCTAGTGGCTTACCTTGTCAAGGTTAGGTCAGAATATCTAACTTCTGAGAACTGGGAACAAAGGTGCACAGATACCACTGAAGCATGTATTTGCAAAATCTCAGTGGGAGTAAATATCTGTCTCCTAGCGAATGGATTTCAGGACCTGAGACAGCAGATCAAGAATTACTTTGTAAGAATAAAGAAGCTTAAAAGGCGAAAGTATTTTATCAACTAAAGTTTGGAACCATCTTTCCTTTTTGGGACATTTTTTTATTTTTCCTTTTCCTAAAAGTAACTTTTGTTTCCATACAATGTCATGTTTCATTTGTATTTAAACATTTTTTGGTACTTTCATGACATCATGCTTTTCTTAAATTTAATTAGTTTGGAGTAACAATACCGGTTAGCACTGTAAGCATGAAGTCAGTGATTTGTGAAAACATATGGTCCTGTAACTAACAGCAGAAACCAGAGAAGTAACAGCCTGGTCTAGGGTCAGTTGCCTGTACCAATGATATACAGTCCACTTTTGTGCCCTGGATTTCTAAAACACCACTTACATAACTGGCATTGCAATAAATGCCTGTTCAAAGTAAAATAAAGAAATACTTTGCAAATCAAGACCTGTACTATTGTTTTCTTAATTTGAGTGTTCAGTGGTTGTCAGAAGAGAAATTTTGGCAACAACAACAAAAAGACGTTGTCAATACTGTTGGAGAGCACAAATGTTTGGAATCACTACACCTGTGTGGGATTTCTTCAGAGACTTTGACAACTCTTGTTAAAACTGAATTATTCAGTGGTATGTGTTGTTGAATACTGCCAGTTGGCATTACTAGTTTGAGCATTTTGTACGAGTTGCCTTACACTGTGGTTCAACTCTGACACTCTAAATATCTTGATCTCTCTTTACTGAGGAATATGATACTATCCAGTTTGAGTCTAATTATACCAGCTGCTGAAATATTGGCAGGTTTGTATGCTTGCCTTCTTGCATGTGTTACTTGCAACAAAGGATAGTGAGGAAGCCCAGTTCTTCTTAACTGCAGGTCCTCGGTAAATGAAAGTTTTCCCTGTGCAGAACAGCTTTTTTTTTTAGAAGGCTTTGTAGATGTAAGTGGAACTAGATAGCTTTATATGAATGGTTGCAGGTTTTATACAATTTTAAAGTTTAAACAACTTTGCTATTTTGCTCAGCTGATAGTGAGACTAGCACAAAATTGGCATGACTGCACTGAATCAGCTAACTCAGCTTGCGTCCTGCTTGCAAGTTGTTGTTGGAAAAGGCAAGCAACTGGCAAGTCCTGTAGTGCAGCCAACAATATATGTTCCTGCTAAAAAAAAATCAAGACTGGAATCGTTGTGTGTGCCAAGACAAAGATTTTTTTAAATGATGGAAAGATTTGTTTTCAATTGTATTTTTATACACAATTGATACTTCATGGATCCAATGTTGAGCAACTTAAAATAAATTTGTTAGTGATGAAATAGATTTTGATCATAAATCAATAGTCAAAATCCATCATCTCTGGTAACAAGGATGCTACAGTGGCAGTAACTAATGAATAGATTTATTGAGCAAAATAGATTTATTTTGATTTGTTGAGCAGCTAAAAAAAGAAGATATTTTGAAATAATTCTTTCTTTAGTTCAGAATCTGAACGGGCAGTTGTATTATGTGACCTCATGCTTTGTGGAAGTATAGTTAAACTTGGTGACATGTTTAAAGTGATTATTTGGTTCTGTGTAAATGTTTATCCATTTTACCTCTAAAGATCTTTAATACATGCAAGCATACTTGTACTGTAAATATTGAGTCTGCTGGAAACTTAGCACATGTGTTTACATCAAACTAATGTGTATGACTATTTTAGTATTATAGAATCATAGAATTGTTTTAGTCATAAAAGTCCTTTAAGATTATCAAGCCCAACCACTAACCCACCAAGCCTACCACTAAATCGTGCTCCTAAGCACCTCATTTACAGGCGTTTATCTTAGGGATTGTGTCTCTAGATCACTTTTAAATATCCCAGGGATGGCAGCCTGTTCCAATGTTTTTCCCAATATCAAATCTAAATTTTCCCTGACACAACTTGAGGCTATTTCCTCTGTCCTATCATATGTTACTTTGGAAAAAAGGCTGATCCCCACCTCACTACAAATTCCTTTCAGATAATTGTAGAGAAAAATTATCTTTACCCTAAGCCTTCTTTTCTCTATCTAAATAACCTCAGATCAATCAATAGTTTCTCATGAGACTTGTCTCCAGACACTTCACCAGATTCATTGCCCATCTCTGAACACACTCCAGCACCTCAATGTCTTTTTTTTTTGTAGTGAGGGGTCCAGAACTGAACACAGTATTTTAGGTGCAGCCTCACCAGTGCCAAGTACAGAGGCATAATCATTTCCTTGATCCTGTTGGCCACACTATTTCTGATACAAGCCAGGATGCCTTCTTGGCTACCTGAGCCCATTCCTGTCTCATATCCAGACAGCTGTCAACCAACATCTCCAGGTCCTTTTCTACTGGGCAGCTTTCGAGCCACATATCCCCAAGCCTGTCGCGTTGCATGGGTTTGTGGTCCAAGTACAGGACCCAGCATTTGGCCTTGTTAAACCTCATAGTTAGCCTCAGCATATTGATCCGGTCTGTCCAGGTCCCTCTTCAGAGCTTTCGTACCCTCAGGCATATCTATGCACTCAGCCAGTTTTATATAATCTGCAAATGTACTGAATACATTCTATTCCCTCATCAAGATCATCAATAAAGACAAACAGAACAGGCCCCAACACTGAGCCCTGGGGAACACCACTAGTGGCTGGCAGTATGGGAATTAGAAAACCTAATACCTGCTTTGGGAATCATTTAGACTTCACATCACTTTTGCAACTTAAAACTACAGCATTACCTGAATATCAGTAGTATAAGTATTTTATTAGACTATTATATAAATGCCACCTTTAAAAATGTGCTCACTGTCCAATATTGTTAATAATTTGATAGCTGCTCTTTGGACAATGTTAGTATTTTTTCTCCTTCCCTACTGCAGGGAACTTACAAGTGGTTTATGCATAGCAGTGGTACATTTTGGATCCAAGCAAAAGCTTTTCTAGAATTAGACCATTTATATGAAATGGCAGACAAAATTCTATTATCTTTTGACGCTGACGAGAGCATTGTTCTCATGCCGGTTGAATGCTGAGGCGGCTATCCTCCTACTCACAACCATCGAATTTGCTCAGGATTCATTCTATCTCATATGACTACTGCAGAAACAAGGAGTTTTTCATGAGTTGAGGTGCCTAACATTACCCTTCAGTAAGCCTGTTTCATATTTCTATTAATTTAGCATCATGCCTGTGTGTTTTCTCTCTAGAAGCAACTATATGTTCTGACCTTGGCCTTCAGTTTTCTCATCTATTGAACTTGCAAAAAATAGATCATACCTATAAACCTAGTTTTGGTATGTAAGCTTCCAATAGGCATTTCTGTGTTTGAGGTGACAGCAAGCTGTGACACCAGCTGTGCTTATCCTAAAACATCTTCGTAGAAAAATATATGGAGGCCACCCTGATCAGGTTCAATTTGCAGATGAATTACTCAATTTCTCGTACTAACATATATCTTTTCTACCTGTTTCTATTCAATTATCGTAAAACTTACGACTTCTAGTTTTAGTATTACTTTCAGTGTTTATTTTTCCTTTTTTAAAGGGAATGGTTTAAAGTTCTGAACTTGAATAATAGCTGTCTGCCCAGGGAACCATAATGATGTCTTTCTCATTCTGATACTCTTTCATTGGAAAATTTCAGGCCTTCAGAACAATTTTGGCTTAAGTGATATTATTCTCCTTAGCTTACTTTACTATTGTCAAATTCTTCATGCTTTATGGCTGAAGTATGTTTATCTTTTCTATACCAAGTGTCTCTTGAACTCATTGTACCTGAAAGTCCTGACTTAATGTCTTCTGAGTCTGCAAGTTTTTCCTTCTTTTTTTCTTCAGCACCCCAGAGCTCTAAGTTATTTGTATTTGATTGGCAACCTCCAGTTTTGTTAGTTTGATTTAAAAAAAAAAAAAGCAATTAGAAAGGTTTATAGAGTGAAATATTTTATGTGCTGATTTTATGAGTATAGCTTTATTATTGTCATGTTTTTAAATGGCAATAACATGAATTTTCTGTACTGGGTGAGTTATTAAAAACTTATCAACTCCTGCCTTCAGAATATTTTTTTTTTTAAATTTTACTCTATTTTTCTAAATCTCTTTTAATGATGCCTTCTAGATAAAGAGATAATTACATGGGAACTTCTGAAAACACAGCTTTGTGGCTGAAGCTTTACTTACTTTGTGACCTACATATATAGGATGTTTCATGCCTGTTGAAATGATTTTGCCTTTCAAAAGGGTAAAATAAATAACTTACAGAGCATATTTTAACCAAATACCAAAATACAGAGATATTTTGAATGTAAAGGCTTCTAAAACTAAATGCTTAATAGTTGAGCCAAATATAAATTACATTCTCATAGCCCTCAAACGCTGCTAAGTAGTGTGGGTAACACTTGGCAAGGTACCCTCAAAAAGCAGAACTGAAGTAAATTGATGCCATGCAACAGTTTTTGTATGTCTTTATATTTTATCCTGACAAATTGTACTCCTGATCATAATTGCAGCCACGTTGGTGCCAATTACAGAATTGTACTACTTATTTTGTGACCATTTTCATATCTCAAACTTGACCTTTCCATAATGCCACATGTACAAGTCAGCTACATCTTGGTCAGAAGAAAGAAAGTAAAAAACCTGAAACTGTTAAGGTTTTCAAGGTTATCTTTTTAGTGTAAGTTTGTTCTGTAAGAAAAGCCCTGAGGTTTTGTCTAGATTTGACAACTTTGGAAAACAGGACTTGCATAATATCCTATTGAATTTTATACGAGACATCTTCATAGGTTTCATCTGAAGAGATTTTTAGTTGTTGCAAGTACTCCATTTTACGTAATTGTTTCTTAGTTATTACACACTCTCTGACCATTCATAATATTCTTTTTTCTTGTGTGCTATGGTTTACTTCTGAACATTAAGTACTAGAGAAGAAGGTAGCATTTGGACTTGAGTTGACTGCAGAAGAATATATGTCAGAGTTGGTGATAGTCCTATTTTCCAAACAGTAGGCATGCTTTCTTTGTAAACTGTAATCTGTTAATTTTCATCCTTTTATCTTTCATTTACTTCTGTGTGATGGATTGACTTCTTTTTACATATTGTCATCCTAGACTTGTTTTCTATATTTATGTTGTTCTCTTGTTTCTCTGTATTTAGTATGAGACTTAAGTGGTTTGAAGTGGTTGGAACTACATGTGTTATGCTTGAATCTAGAGACGAACCTCAGTTGTGTTTTATTTACTGCCTGTAGGTCTGTTTACTCTGAGTGCGTGAAAAGTATTTCCACATGAATACTTTCCGTATTTCCTTTGGCATGTAGGAGTTTGGGTTTGGGGCTAAATTTGACCAACTGCAAGGTAACAACTTCTGACAAAACAAATTTGTTCTTATTTTGGTTTTTTTAGATTCACGAAAACAGGTTAATAAATGCTTTCTTGGAGATTGTGCACAGTCTGTCTTCTACTCACTTTTTGATACTTCATCCATTTTTTATTTTCCTTCTTTTAGAGATTTCTTTTGTCCCTTGTTCATTTGAAATTCATTGTAGAGACTGACCATTCATTTGAAAAATTAACTTACTAACAAAATTAAGTTTGCAATATGTCCTATCTGAATTGAACAGAATTCTGTTCTAGTGCTTCCCAATTCCTACAAGAATCTTTCTCTAAATAGTTGATACTTCTAAGTACTGGATAGCAATTCTGAAAACTCAGTTCTATTACAATTTTGTATTAAAAGTGCAACCAAAAGAGGAGGGATAGTTTTAAACTTGAGTAGTGAATGGCAGGATCTTTTATCTCTCCCTAATTCTGTGGGAAATATTATGCAGAGTGAGTGAAAGTAGGAAACAGAAAATGCAAGTTGAATCATGAGAGATATAACTGGGTTATTGGTATCTCTTTGGCAGAAGAGTAGTTGCTTTGGATGGATAATCTGTCACATGGGAACATATCAGGAAAGCTATTCAAAGCATAAGCAAATAATAAAATGAAAAAGAGCTTTTCCATAGCCTGAACAACCCTTTTTCTGAAGTTATCCCATATATATAAGGAACAAAATAAATAGTTATTTTTCAGCCTATTTAGTTAAAATGTTGCAAAATCAAAATATTAAAGACTTTCTAAGCATTATCATTTTGGGGATAATTGAGCTGAATATGTGCTCTCTTAGTTCAGTAGACATTAGAGGATTGAATGGACATGGAGGTGAAACCAATGTGTATTTTTTTTTTTCATGTTTTCATTTTTTGTTGTACATCCCACAGCAGTAGGGTTTTATTTCCCTTTCTCCAAACAGGATTCTTTGTTTTAAACCCTTAAGATAGAATTAGAAATCAGAAGATATGAGACTTAATTTCCCACCCCATTCAATGATTGAGCTCAAACAAGAGTAGTATCCCCCAAAAATATTACCACCATCATCTATATAAGTTCCTTACTTGGATCAGTCATTCATTTTTTCCTAAGTTATTGTTAAGCTTAAAAAAAAAAAAGCCAACTCATTTTGTTTCTTAGCTTGGATTATTCTTAGAGACACATTCTTATTCTTTTCTAAAATATTTTTTCCAATATGTGTTCTAACAGAAATTTACAATCACACTTCATTATCAATGCATGATATGTTATGATGCTATTAAGTGCAGTAAGACAATATAACTGACTTGGGAACTTGACAGCTACTGGCAGTGTCTGAAGGAAGACAATTTTTGTTTTACTCTGCATGGTACCACTTGTTAGAAATGTGCATATGGGCATCTTGTAAACATAACAATAGGAGTTTCAGTACATACTTTTCCAATTTCAAGAAAAAGTATTTCAGCTTCTCACTAAGGAACTTCATTACTCAGATGTGAAGAAGACTCCTCACACACTTCGTAGTATTCCTCAGTTCTGTTCAGTATCTAGATTCCTCAGATCCCAAGTCTGCATAAATTGGGCTTGGCATCACCCTTGGAAGACACGACGTCCTAGTTTGCAGTGACATTTCCAGATTTTCCTTGCCTTGGACTCCTGCTTGCTGTGAGAGAATGGATCCATACTGAAAATGCTGTGTTATAAGCATTTCAGGTTATGGTCAGAATATAGCTTTCACTGTTCTTTTGATCTTATACTCTTTTATCAGTCAGCCAATTAACATGAAATAGATGCATTTGAAAAATATATAACAGTAGCAGAAGCAGCTCAGATTGAGGTGTGTGACGTCTCAGTTTAAAAGGCAATTTACTTGTAATGTGAAATTCATAATTTGATGTTGTACAACTGCCTGGTCTTTGCATAAGTGTTTTAGGAGCAGCGTACAGCAGGCACAAGAGCAGTTGGATAGTGACCATTTACTGAGACAAAAGTAGGTTTAAACAGCTATAATTATGATGATGCAACAGACAACAGTGTATAAAGTACACCAGCTAGTTTCCCTATAGGAAGAAATCTTAAAATGAGCATGTGTAGGATTTTATTTGGGTAGTGTCAAAAATAATCCTCACTGAAGAAGTATTTTCTCCTTCTAACTTTTTCTAAAGAGCTTGCAAATCAATGTAAGATGCCTTCCACACTTGTGAATACACCTCTGTTTCATGGCAGGGATTTTTCACGGACAGGAGGAGGGAAGTCAGTCTGCCTCATGTAAAGTATGAATTTTGGTTTCTGAGTAGGAACATTCTGGAGCATGCCTAAATGCTATTTTCTTTATATTAGTATAACATTAAGGGAATATATGGCTATGCAGAATTAAGATCTCTTGCATTATATGAAAGGTGCAGTCTTGTAGGACAGCTTGCCTTCATCAGACAAAGCATGAGAAGATTCACAGCGCCAACAAAGTTGGTTTTTGTTTTTTCTTGCTTTGGGGAGACGGCAAGCCCTACATACCTGCCAAAAAGAGAAGAAGCAGTATATTGATTAAATTGTCTCTCCCTGAGTCAATGCTTGCATTTTTTTCAAAAGTCTGTAAAATTAGAAGCAAGAATTAAAAAAAAAAAAAAGAAAAAAAAGAGTCGGGTAATGTGCTTCACAATATGTAAGGTTGAAACTAGCCTCATTCCTTTTTGTGACAGATAGGTTTGCTGACCAATGTGTAAGGCCAAAATAGTAAAAGAGATGTGTATCTTGCATGTTTGATTGTGCTTCCCTTGCCTGTTTCTTAAATAACCATTTACTGTTAATTATGATGGGAAACAATAATGCTTTAACAAAACATAAGTAACTCTGATTAATCAGCTGCTTTGCAGGCAGACACTTCCTGAGTTCCCTGGGGTTTCTATCAGCAAATTGTTGTAATGATGCTGATTTGCACAGAGCTGTTGTTTCAGCTGTAAATACCTGAATTGATTACCCAGGAGCCCTGGTCTCAGTGTAGCATTGTTTTGCTTTGTTCTTTATTATGTTAGGTACCCTGCATAGCAGGGGCTGTGTAACCACGGTGAAGTCACCTTGGGACTTCAAGTATGGTAATCTAAATGAATTCTTTGTTGCTGTAAATTACAAACAGAGCAACAGCAGCTTGCTTCTACTTTTATAAATATGTATGGTTTCCCGGCCAATGAAATTATGTGAGGGATAGATCAAAGTGAATTAGTACCTGTCAAGCAAATTTGATAGGTCATTTTGTACTTTAATTTTATTCCTTTTTCTCTGTATTGTGACATAATAACAAAATTAACAGTTCTGCTCTCCTTATAACAAAGACTGTTGACCATGCTAAATACTGTTTTCAGAAAATGCAACATTGACAAATAAAAGATTCTTCTATATAGACCAGCTTGGTAGCACATCTGGTGCATATGCAAAGTGCCACAGCAGTGCCATGCACTTGTCCATGGTGAAATATGAAATCTTGTTTTGTGTGCATCTGAAATGGTGCTAGCTGTGTAACAGAAAGCAACTGATCTCTTCTAGTTCTTTTGATAGGATTGCTGCTTTTTTGTTTGTGTGCTTTCTGTCATACAAATTGTTAGGCCCTTTGTGCCCTTAGTCAGTCACCATAATATTTCTGAATACATCCGTGAGTATACCTGCACCCAGCGCATGCACGCACACATGTATGCTCTCTCTCCTCAACCTTCATTTCTTTCTTGTAAAACGAGGATTTCTGGATCAGCCTTGTTTTAAGGTGGCTGAAATATTAAAAAAAAACCCTCTCAACATTTCTTTCTTGACATTTCCAGTTTCAGCCTTTAATTAGCACTTACCAAATAAGACAGCATCATAGCAGTTATAGTCTCCTCGCCTTAAAAACGGTCTCTCAGACACTAAATGATCTATCAGACAAAGCAATTGTTTTCTGCTGTTCTGACACACAAGAGCAAAGATCTGAAAACAGACCCTTTAAAAGAAATATTCACCTGAAGAGAGAAGAGATTAAAGAAAACTCATCTACAATTGGTAGGGAGAGCCATGTCTCACAAACAACTTTTTTATTTTGCTAACCCAGATCTGCAGATAGAGCCTAAAGATGTGTGTTAGCAGTGAGGGAGTCCTTCCAAGAGAACTGATGTAAGACAGACCGGAGAAACCAGAGGAACTGGGACAAAATAGCAGGAGTTTCCTGTTGCTTTTTTCCTTTTTTCTTAGCATACTCTCAGGCTAGAATTAATTTGTCTTAAGATAAAAGGAATGAAAAAGGAAATATTTTCATTATTCTTTATTGCTGGTATTGTTTTGCCAAATCATTTAAATAGTTTTATACATGCTTCCAAAAAACAACATTCCCTTGAAATTAATTTTAATAAAACATGAATGGCTCTGTGATGGGTACATTACTCAACCCTGAAGCAATAAATTAAGGACATGCACCCCGAGGGAAAGTCCTGCCCAAAACAATCATGTTCCCACAGAGTAGAAGTCTAAGATACTGGAACATTTATATTGTGAGAAATTAGATCCTGATTCTGCAAGCATATGTTAGCAACATTAGTGCAAGTGATCTCCAGTGGCTTTAACTTGGTGATTGCTTATCTCTACTATAGTCAGGTACACAGTCATGTTCTCTGTAGATATTTTTCCAGATCCGGTCTATGATGAATTAGCTTTTCAGAGCATCTGTAACCATCCCCAGTATTGTATTTTAGAAGGTGTGCTTACTTTTGTCTACCTGAAAGGTAAACAATGGCATGAGTTAACAGCTAAAGATTATGCTATGTTGTGTTATGGAATCTGTAGGCTTTTTAAATGCTTTGTGATAATTGATGCAAACCAAACTACCAGGCTAGATGAGTATTTAATGCTTCCATTTTACAAGTAAGATGATTGTGAAACACAGGAGCCAGAATCAACACATCCAAAGATATGGGCTTGCAAGCAAATGCTGGAGTAGGCTGCTTGTGTTTGACATCTGTTGAATTCTTGAGGTTCTCGTTTGCTCTCAAGGGACTTACATATCTTCATAACCTTTATCCAATTTATAACATTATTTGTCAAGTTAACAAAATGCTAGTCTTCACACATTTATATTTAAAACTACTACTCTAGATAACTTCTCCAACTGACACAGTGAATTGCAGAGTAGGGACAAAAGTCTTCTCTGTACTGCTGCTTCTGCTGGAGACAAGAATCAGGAATGCCTCTTGCCACCGTGCAGTGTGGGTCTTCTGTGCTGGCGGGCAGCTGCAGGGCAGCTCCTACAGGCAGCAGATGGCAAAGAGATCCAGCCTGAGCTCTGGGCAGATCTCAGGATACCCATGTCTGTCATTCTGGTTTAGTTTAATTCTTTAGCCCTGCAAGAGAAATATAATTTGTGCCTCTGATTTTGTCTAGAACAGCAGTATACCTCCCTGACTGAGGCATCTGGTTACTAGAATACTATGAATAACAAATGATGGGAACATAGAAGGTGTGCTGTGATTTTCTTGTACAACTCTTCTGACCAAGCAAGGAGGAATATGGATTTAAAAAAAACCAAAAAAATCTAAGGCTGTTTAGCCCATCTGGATGTACAGGAGTTCTGTCTACAGGTAAATATCAAGCAGCAGGAACAAGGAATTGAAAAACTGTCTCAGAATAGCTCAATAAATAAAACTATGTTTACTTCACAATTGTTTTCTTTGGTTGAACTAACTTAGTCAGACTTTGGCCAGGATGGGTCACAGGCACATATTCTTTAGTGCCTTTCACTCCAGTATTACTAAAAATCGTGTGCTTTCTGAAATACAGTACTTGTTTTCATAGTTGTTACAGGCTTGAGTAGACACAGGTTTTGGGAATTTCAGCTTAAGAGCAGAATATGTAATAGATTATAGTGTTTGTCAACTGGTATATCTTAGACAGGAGTGTTTGTCCAAATTATTGCCTGGTGTAATTTTGCCAAGCTTCAGAGATTAAGCAAGAATTAATTTGGCCCATTGAGTCTATATCAGCTAGAAGTTAGTTTTCTGGTAGAAAACAATAAAGTGGCTATACAAGTTGAAAAATTGCTTACTTGATATTGGAAAGGGGATTTGAATACAATTTTAATGTATATGTTTGTTTAATGATGTTGAGAAGATTGTATTGATACAATTGTAATTTTAAAAGAACAAGAAGAATCATTAATTTTGTTTATATTTATTGAAAGAGCTACATATCCTGAAATAGGCATCAGGGAGTTTGCAGTCCTAACAGGAAAAACAATATTCTGAAGATAAATCTCATATGACTATAATATATGGTCTGATTCATCAGTTAATGTGCCAGGTTAGGCTTGGCTGCCGACTTCATTATCACAGTTGTTCCTGTCTCTGCCCTGCTCTGTGGGGCTACATTACTGGTAGTCCATCATTGAAGAGTTGTGAACAACAGCACAGGGACAGGAGAGGCCTCTTATAAATGTATTTTTGCTAATTAGTGTCTAAAAATGCTCTTATTCCTACCAATCAGAATTGCAGGTGGGCAGATGACATTCCAAAACTGCAGTGCATCAGACTGAGGCATGTCTTCAGGATGCAATAATTTAGCAGATGGCAAGGGAAACAGTTGACTTCTTAAGCTTAATGAACTCCAAAGCTTATTTGCCAGAGAAGTGTGGGAGTTTGTTGCTTTTTTTGAGATACCTTGTAGCACAATGATGTTTTATTTTATTGAGAGCTGGGGATTTGAATCTACATGTGAGGCTTTAGGCTGATAGGATCTGTGCACAATGCAGAAGTTGTATATAATATACTGCTGAGCTACTAGAGCTATGCTTGGCACAGCATCCTCTACAGATATAGAGTAATTTATACCATGGAAGAATAAGTAAGTATGAAGCCATCATATCTGATTTTGTAATGACTTTCTGACTTAGCTACATTTAGAGGGTTGTATGCCATAATTGTTTCTTTCATTAACCAGGAGAATCATTTTAATGCTGGTTTCCAGTCTTGTACCATTTTACGTTTGCCTTTTTCATAGCTATTATTTTGTGTATGTGAAACACTTGGGAAGAAATAGAAGCCATCCAACCCATATAAACGTCTTTGCAATAATGCTTGCTGTAGTCAGTGAGAGTTGAGATGTTTGCGTTTTCCTGACCTTGCAAGTGGCAGAAATCTGCTGTGATACCAGATGTAGGGCTAAAATAAGAAATAAAGAGACGTTATTAGGACACAAATTGCTTCTTTTTCACTTCTACGATTTAATTAAAAATACACTTTGTGGGCTTATCTCTGAGATTCCAGACTGGATATTAGAATTTTAAACTTTATACTTAAGATTTTTCAGGCTTAAAACTATTCTCTGTATCACATACTCATAATCATGTTTCTGTTCTAATTCTGAAGGGCTGAGAACTTTGTCTAAGAGAGTAAAGTAACCATGCTAGAACTTAAACAGTGTCACTCGATTCTTGATTAATGGACAAAATTCTGGTCACTTCTTTTGTCAGTTAACCAGATGCTGAAGAGACACACATTCACCTCATTTCATACATGCTTTTCGTGTTTATCATATCCTCGTAAGTAACTTTATACGGCAATAATGTGAAAGCTGCAAATAAGTTTTGATCATTTTAATCATTAGGAGAAAAAGAACCACACTCTAAACTTTTAAAACCTAGATTGTGTTTGCCAAGTATTCTTGATTCATATTGCTCTCTAGAAAAATTAAATTAAAAAAGTGAACATTTGTGTTTATCCATAACTTGTTCTTTCTCCAGCAAATCATAAACAAACTCACATGAAATCAAATTGTATGCCTTCTTTATTGCAGTCTAACCGAACTAGACTACCTTACAGTGCAATTAATATGTTTAGATCAGTACAACAGTAGAAATGCTTTCTTTGGAAGCCCTTTCCTTTGAATGTATTGCTTGAAAACTCAAGGGTTAGGAGGACTGCATAAGTATTATTCAACTTAGTAAAGCCAGATACATTACCACTGCTGAGACAACATTGCTAAAATTTCTTAATGGGAGTAAAAAAATCCACATGATTCTTCAGATCTTCACTAAACCAAAAGAACAGCAAAGGCACTTTACAGAATGGAGCTTGAATGTGTTCTGTATGCCAAGACCTGAAAAGTTCGAGATTTTTAACCCATATCTAAATTAAATACTTTACCATATTTTCCTCCAAATTTTGTTACTTAACTGCAAAGTCAGTCATTTATATTTCTATACTTTAAGGCTAGTTTGCCTAAACTAGCATAAAATAGACATTAAATAGTGTCTTTGTTTCCCTTTCTACTGTTACTGTTCATTTCTTGCTGTGCTAATCATTCTAAACAAAATTTTTGAGTAAAAAACACACGTTTTACCTTTCTGTGACTGCATATGCAAACAGCATTTATGTGATTTTGTGAACAAGTGCATATGCATTTGCACACATCTGGAGATGTGTGGTTATATAGGTGAGTATACTTGTATCTACATATATGCATATATTCTGTAATAAGAAGCTATTAATTTAAATTGGTTAGATTTGTTCATCTTTGCTTTTGTTTTGTTTTCAAATACGCACCAAAGATGGTTTGTGTTCTTTTATCTGCAGATTTCCTTCCAAACTCTGAATTAATTGGAATATTAGATTACTTTGTTTTCTAATGGTAATCACAATGCCTTCGCCCTTTACAACAGGAAGGTTAAGACAATGGGAGGAATACAATGAAAACAATACATGATGGAAGGTTACAGCAGCCAAGAGTAGATGAGGTGTCCGTAGAACACTAAAAGATTAGAAGGGGGCAAAAGGCTAAGAAAGACCAGCTGGCTTCATAACATATTGCTGTTCAGAGTGCATTGCTGCTAAATTGAGAAACAGGTTCAGACTGCAGGTTTCCAGGATGCTGCAGAATGGAATGCATACCAAATGTGGTTACTTCAGCCTGGGTAAAGAGTAAGGGAACATGAACTATGGAATGTTATTGATGCTATTAGCAGCTGTTTACTCTTTCTCTGGGGCATAGATTAAGGACAAGGACAAAGCACAAAAATCAAGAAAAAGGAAGTGGATAAACCAAGTAGACTTTGGAGACACTATAACCCTCAATTGAAAAGTAGAAATTACATATTTCCTTTTCTCTTTTCAAAGTTATTTATTTTTTATATATGCTATCAGAATGAACCTACAAGTCATCTTCAGGTTTTTTTGACATTTACTGAGAAAAGATGATGCTCTCAGTCTGGAAATAGAGATCTGTGACTTTATCGTCTCTCTTGATGACAAATGTCCATGTAACCTAGAGCCCATCTGTGGCCCACTGCCACAGTTGTTATAAACAATGTCAAGAATGAGAGGTAAGAAAGAAATGATGGTTATGTCACCAATCCAAACCTAGGAAAAAACCTGTATTCATGTTCCTTTATCAGAGTCTTCCTTTGTGTCCTTCAGAAAGTTGCATTGTCTAGTTTAAGAGTAATGTTCCTGTGAACACAACAGTTCTTCTAGTCTGTAACTATGTCATGAAGATAAGTGCCCTACACTTTTTTGGATGACATTTCCGAGAGAAATTAGGGCTAGACAAGCATGTGTTCTTTATTTTCTGGGATGCTTCTATAATGATCTGTCAGTAGACAACATAGTTAAAAAAAAACCCAAAATGACTGTCAGATTGAAGTGGTTTGTAATATGGTCTGCTTCATAACTCAGAAATGTTTGCTAGTGTTTCTACACACCTAGCAAAAGCGAGAAATAGTTTTCCGTTCTTCTTCTGATTAGATCAAATTTTGATGGAAAAAGCCATCTTTCTATAGTTTTTGGCACAATGGGTTCAAAGAAAGTTCACCAAAAAACATCTTCCATCAAATCCATACTTTGCATATTTTGTGTGTTGCAGAAAAACACCTGTTCGGCTTCTTCAGCAGCAATGTGCAAAGAACAGATCTAGTTTAATTATTTACACCTTGTATCGAGCAAAGCTCAGCTAGAAGTCCTCTCTCATAGTTTTGTTTCCAAGAAAGACTCCAATCATATATCCTAAATAAAATGGCTAGTGGATTAGGAAGGGAGATTTGCAACACCTTCTTTCTATTCACCTGTTTACATCCTGCAATGCCTTAAGGCTTAGAAGCTTTTCCCCAAAACAATATGCAATAGTTAATTCTTTCGAGCCATTATTTGGAAACAGTTGTGAATTGCAGAAATGTTTGTGATCAATAAGATCACTTGGTGGGAAATATAATCAAAATACAGTTTTATTAAAAGTAGATCTCATCTCTGTGGCAGTGTGTAGTAACATAAAATTACTGTAGCTTTACTACTGAGGATATGATTTGCATGACTGATGTATAGTTTTATAAAAGAAGAAAATAATGGCTATTGCAGGAGAGTAAATATTTTGTCTTCTATTTAAAATCAGATAGCATGTTAATATCATTTAACTGTTATAAGTGACTCCCAGAATATGTAGCTAAAAAAAAAGTTCAAGAAGACAAAGCATTTTAAAATGAAACATAACGTTTTAAGATCAGAATACTATATCTTAAACTATTCTTTAACAATCTGAGGGTTTTTTTAAAATTAGATTACTGGAAGTGTCTAATAGCTTACAGACATATTGTATGATATTGTTAATGAGCCCTGTGAACACTTTAAAATGGAAGAGAAACAGCAGTCATCAATGAAATTTTAACTATTTACTGAAGTAGCAGCTTATTAGAGTAAATAAACTGGGACTAAGATGATAGGCTAATATTGCAACTTCAATTAAAAAATAAAATCTGTATTATGGATTTTTTCATCAAATATATTACTGTACTGTTATTCTTTAAACATTAAAAACCTGTGGTTTTGTATGGCTGTCTTCATATATATACTTCTTATAATTATAGTTCTTAATAGATAACCATGCATTGCAGTCATGACAGTCTGGCACAACTAGTAATATGATATCTTTAATCTAGTATTTAAATGCAAAGTGCTTCACTCAAGTGTTGCATTGCTAGAAGAATTAAGGTTAGGGTACCAAAAAGAAATGCCAGCTGAGACTTTCTAGACTTTTCCTTTACTGGGAGGCTTTAGCATTTATTTTAGTCTGCCTCAGATCTTTTCTGCCATTGTGATGCCTGATCTTGTCCTCACCACTTCTAAGATTGTCTTTATACTTATTTTTTAGACTGTTTGTACTGAATGATTGGAGATAGATGGGACTAAAGAGCAGCTGACAATGCATGCTGGTCTCTTTGTGCCTAGGTTTTTCAACACAAATAAACTGTCTTTCAAATTTTTTAAAATTTCTTGGTTTTTTGAAACAAGGAAGAAAAGTGACTTGTAGATTATTCTTTCCAGCAGCTGTAGCAGCTCCTAGTAGTCCCTTAGGGCTTCCAGCAACACAGTTGTGATGTTGTCAACAAAGGAAAAAGAGCATAGCAAAGCAAATGCAGTCTTCTTGCTCATCTGTGCCTGCACTGATGCATCATTGGAGCAGCAGCTGCTGCCTTTTCCCAGCAGTGAGTTCTGTGCGTCTGAGTGTGAGGTATCCGTGAAACTCGCTTGTTATCCCTTTAAAGAACAGCATCACTTAAAAACAAACCAATGGAACTTTATTTCTTATTAGTGTTAAACTGCAAGAACCCTAGAGTCCAGGTGAATTTGGGCTAAGATGTATAATGAGATTTCTGTTCCAGAAAATGATTTCTGTTGGGTTTCCTGACATGTGGTCAGGCTGACCTGCTGCTTGATATCTTGGCCAGTCTTTCAGTCATGACCTAATGAATCAACTTGAGACAGAAAGAGTGAACTTAAGGAAACAGAACAAGCAAAAAAGTAAAATTAAATTTCATTTGTGGAGAAAAGATACAGATAAACAACATCCTAAATGTTTTGAGCTTCAGAAAAACAAACTGTTTACAGTACTAGGGAAAACATAAAGAAAGAGAGATATTCAAAACTACAGGTGCTTTATAATTATTCTGTCAAATTCTCCCAAGTCCATGAAGAGTTCAGTAAATTTATTTGTATGGCTTGGTATAAAATATACCTCTGCAACTTTCCCCAGCTGCAAGTCTGCTTGGGGAAACAACTTTGTGTTTTGCTATGGCCCCTATGACACACCAGGGATGTATTAAGAGTAGTGCAAAGTCTTCCTTATAGATATCCCTGTGCAGTGGGTTTGACTTGGTTAACAGTCAAAGTGCCACCTAGCTGTTTCCTTACTCTCTCACCTCCCTGTCTCAAGGCAGCACAGGAGGAAGAAAGCTTCTGGGCCAAGATAAAGACAAGGAAGATTCCTTACCAATTACCATCATGGAAAAATGGACTCAACCTGGGGAACATTAACCTAATTAATTGACAATTAAAATAAATATTTAATCAACAAAGACATGAATCTGTCACAATTCCTCTTCATAGTGCTGCTCTTCAGATAAAGCTTATTTACAGGCTGCTGCAGACAAATATTTTCCTTGTCACATGTAGCAATTAGCTTATGCCCGATATCTGGCAGAAAAGAAAGGGCAAATTCTCAGAAACATTGATTGGATTCATGTGGAGAATAAATAATTCAAAAGACAGAATGAACGGGCTGAAGATGTTGAAGATCAAGAATGGGGAGAGGTGTTTTGTTAGGGAAGGCGGCAGAGGTTCAACATCAAGAAGTAGATTTTTTTTATTACTTGCCACATCTGCCTTTGCTTCTGAGTAGCTGGTAGTTCCCAGGACTATGCCAGTAGTAGCACTGATTGCTCTAGTCCATTAATTTCCCAGATTTACACCCAGCTGTAGAAGCCACGGTAGCCATTCCAGATGGCTTCACTGAATGGGAAAGTTAGCTGTTTATCTGGTTTTTAGTGCCTGACTGGACCTATTATAAGTCAATTATTTCAAGTATTAAATATATATTAAAATGCTTGAAATAATTTGTATAGATATGTTTAATACTTGAAATCATTGCCTGGATAAATGTTAATCTAGTTATGATATTATATACATATCTGTATCTAATTCCAAGTAATTAAGGCTGAAAAATCATATGTTCACATTAGTGTACAAAATACTGTAATTGAATGCTATGTCACAAAGAATACCCTGAGTTACCTCATAGTTTATAAGTACTATATAGATGATATCTTTTTGTTTCTATTAAAAGGCTATGAGGGTAGGAAAGTCAAGCACTCCAAAGCTGGAAAATAATGAAACTGAAAGCAGAGTGACCACAGTTTTTTCTTTAAAAATGAGGGGTCTAAAATACTTTCTCTGATAATTTTTTAACAAACCTAGTAAGAAATGCTGATGCAACACCTTGTGGGAGCAGGAAGTGCCTTGGTCTAATATCCTTGTTGTTCTCCGTTAGTGTGGTACTGTTTTTCTGCCACTAGAGTAAGGAGCTGTGGTCCATCATGAAAGAACCAGTGTAACCATGAAGCAAATGAATGCTTTTTGGACAAAATCATTTGGATGTGTTGTAATAGCAAAACTGATTATTATTTACAATATAATCAAGCAGATGTATTTGACATAGTTGATCTGAAGAGTATGAGATTTCACTCTTGTTTAATTGGACTTCTTGAGCTCTTCTTGGACTAGCCTTTTTTGCTAACTCTGTTATTACACTTCTTAAATGGGAGGGCTTAGTGCAGTTTCACTGGGTTAACTTTTAAGACTCAAAACTGCCATTACCAGCCTCATTGAAAACTCTTGATTTTTAAAAATTAAAAGCAAATCTGTGTTTGTATTCTGAGTGGCTTATATCTTAGAAAAATGCAAAAACTTCTGAAAACTAAAAAGGGACATAGAAAATGCTGTCTCCAGGAAAAAAAAAAAAAAAAAAACAAAAACCAACAAATAAACCTTCATCTTGCATGAACCCTGGCATTTGGCACTCTTGTAGTAATGGAAAAGTCAGTGTAAGAGAAAAGAGTGAACAGCTGTTTAGTTACAAAACATAATGATAGTACTTTATGCTCTCTGTTTTTGCATGCATTTTTAAGAGACATGGAGTTACTAATACAAGCTGGGCACTTTATGCTTGCCTCAATGAACTCACAATGAATTTCAAACTCCAAAAAATGGAAATTAAAGATAAATTATAACTAACAATTTGTAAGATGAAACTTCACCTTGAACTTGCATACAAATGTAATATTACATTACAAGAACTTCTAGTTCCAAACAAATAAAGTATCATCAAAGATTTTCCTTAATCTAAATGTAGTTTACTTATAGCTACTCATCTGAGACAAGTATGCAGCCTATTCCACTTCAGTTAGAACAGCTATGTTTATCTACTGTCTTAGTGTGATTATTCTGCAAGAACTGAGCAAGTAGTTTTCTCAAGAAAGGTTACAAAATATTTTAGTCAAGAGTATCACTTTCTTTTTGTCTGTTTCCTACTCCCATCAAGGTTTTATCTGTTCAATGTGTCTCACATCACTAAATCTTTTATCTGATTTATTTCTCCAGTATTAGACATCTCAGATAAAGCCTCTCCATTGTGATTACTGCCCACAATACAGTTAATTATTTTGTATTGCGTTCACCCAAAATCTGCCTTGTAATAAATCTGTGTTTAAAAATTTTAGTCATCCCTGAATGACTCATCTCTCAAGCGAATTTTAACACTTACCAACACCAGTTTTATTGTTAGAGAATACATGAACTAGACGTCAGATGTGGATGAGGTCTGTTTTATTTAAAAATAAGAATCTCAGTCATATTCTGATGCCCTTTGTGGTAAACCATTCAGCAGATAAATTAAAAATGTTTTATTACTGTCAGATTCAGACCCTTTTAACCAGTGCCTATTTTGCATTGTAAAAATAACCTCTTCTGAAATATATTCCATTAAAAATTCTTAGAGTGGCAATCTTTCTCTAAAATGGAGATTAGTTTCATTCTGATGTAAAAGATGTAATGGCTATTAAAATTTTTAATGTATTAAATATTTTATTTTATATGAAACATATACAACATAAGCATCATTTCAAATATGTATTTCTGATCCGGCTTTAGTGTTGGAATCCTATCTTAGCATGGGAAGTGAAGTACCTGCTGAATTGTGTTTCCTGTCATATCTTTAGAACTCTTGTCTGTCTGAAATGTATGTAAGCATTTCCCAAATTCTGCAACAACATTCATCTTGAATGTAGACTGATCCAACTCTCTACCCCAAGGAGATCTGAGCCCCAGAGCATTCTTGAAGATCAAAGACCTTTACTATTCAGCTTGACCTGTTTACATTTTCTTTCCCTTCCTCAATTGAATGAACTAATTTTTCTAAAGGGATGCTTCAGAGCAGATGGCAAATCAGTAACACCCAGAAATAGTTGCATCCTTGCAGCACTTTTGCTGATGTTGTAGTAAGAGCGACCTGCTCTCTCTAGTTAGCAAAGATGATTGGGATAGATAGAAATAATTATTACCACATCTAGAGCTGTACTTTGTGAAGATACTCAAAAAATTCTGTTTATTCTCTTATTGCAAGGGAAAAGACCTCACAGCTGTTTTGTTATTTCTTTTTGAGTCCTACAATATAATTAAATGTGTATAATTCAACATGTATCTACAGGACAGTTTTCATATATGCAACAGGAATATTCCTTCTGTGGTGGACCAGTGTATAGTCATATTATAGGGTTATACATGTGAGTCTGGACAGAGGTTGTCATTGTCAGCATATAGGGAAAGAAATCCATTAGTGTTTTTCTTCCTAAGCTCTCTAAAAATTTTCTATTACAATCAGTGGTCCGTTCAGGAATCATAAAGGAATCCTTCTGGGTTTTCTCCCAAGAATTGCTTAAAAGGGTATTGAATCACCAGAAAATATGCTGTTTCTTCCAGGAATTTTTTAAGCGAATTTCCACTTAAAATTAATCTTTTTTAAATGAATTTGAGGAACATAGAACAGATTTTGTCTTTGTTGTCTTCACTACAGCAATGGTGTTTTCTTTTTATTATGTATATTACCAGAAAGTGTGTTGTAAGATGTTGTGAATGGTAAATCAGAAGTAACACCTGTATTCGTGGCAAGGCTGCAAACTCACTCTTTCTCACACTGAGTTCAGTAGGTATCCCTCCGTTGATTTAGTAAGGAAAAGATTGAGTCCTTGATAAAGCAGGGAATAAAACAGCAAAATAAAAAGGAATAAAAATGTATCATTAATTTGTGGGGTCAGACCCAGGGTTTTGACAAAAATCTAGGATAATAGTTGGCTTTATTTTGACCCTCACATTTGTTCATTGTATATTAGTCTTGAACTTTCAAACTGGATCACTGCAGTTTGACTATCAGTACCTGTTTGTAGCAGGTGTATAATTTTTGGAGGGGAGAGGAGAGGGGTTGTGTGTGCAGGTAGAGGGATGAGGAGTAAGGGTAGGTTTACACATCATAATTCACCTGTTCAGCAATAATCATAACCTTGAGTTCTATATGTATGTGCTATGTCAATTAATGTTAAACTGTATTCCTTCCAGTCAAAGTGAATCATATTAGTTCTTTTTAGTTGGATTGTTATAGTGCAAATGAACAACTCTGCCCAAATCTATAAAACGGCAGATTTTAAATGATAAGTTTTTTAAAAGATGATGATAGCAGTTGTTCTTGTTGTAGAACATTATTACTTCATTTTCCTTTATTTTTTTTTAACAAAATTTTGGTCTTAAATATAATAATGCTTTAACATTTATTTTTTCAGCAGATCACATGGATAAGAAAATATACTAGCCTGTCTTGAACACCAAAGGAGAAACATACATGAGTTTATACATGACAATTTAATTTAATCCAGTACATCATCTTTTTTTCTAGTTTTTGAGAAATTTGGTTATCTGGTTTTAACTGAAGCTAAAAGGAGGCAGGAGTAGTGAAAACATCATAAAAAAAGTAGGTTACATTTTATGCAATAATTCTTGCATTCCATGTAATGTTATTTTTCAAAAATGAGCAGTGGAAGATACTTGAAAGAAAGCTGTAAAAACATATAAGGCACTTAGTTGTGTAATACTGTACCATAGGGAGAAATTTCTTTCTGACTTATAATTTTCATCCCTCTCAATGTGACTGCAGATACTGTTCTTACTCATCTAAATTGTCATATCAGTACCTTCTAGGGACAAGTATGGTATTGTACAAGCACTCACCTAGGGCTACAACAGTTAATGACTATTGTCTGAAAGACTAAAGACCAGGAGAAATGGGCATTTACCTCTTTGCCTAGAGCAGCAAGTAACCCTCCATCTCATACTGGTACTATGAGTCCCATTGTAGATGAGGATTAGTGCCAGTACATTATTTTTCTGTGTGCAACAGCTGTGAGTAATCTCCCCCTAAAATCTGACTGAGAGCTAACAAAAATAACACTGAAACATCTGTGACAGCTATGCACAGCTGTGTCTGCCTCTGTGAATGTATCTACAGAGCATTTGATATGACAATTGCCTACTTTTTTTGTGCCCTATTTAAAAGTATTTCAATTCAGAGAGGTCAACAGCACAATTAAAAGTAAAATTGTGGGAATCATTTAATGTTTTATTACATCTTTCCTGTTAAGAGTGATTCTTCTTATCTTCCCAGGTTTCCATACTTCATTCATAACAAAATACTTCCAGGCAACTTAGTCAATAAATAAACAAGCAAAAATTGGTTTGGAAGATACCTTAAAGATCACAGACTTCCAAACACCTTGCCATGGACAAGGACTCCTTCCACTAGACCAAGTTTCTCAAAGCCCCATCCAACCTGACCTTGAGCACTTCCAGGGATGGGGCATCCACAGCCTCTCTGGGCAAGCTGTTCCAGTGCCTTACCACCCACAGTGAAGAACTTCTTCCTTACATCTGATCTAATTCTACCCTCTTTCAGTTTAAAGCCATTACCTCTTGTCCTGTCAAGAACATGTTTGACATAGAAGCTGTCCTGTAACTCTTGCAGTTTGTCACAACATTATTCATAAATTACTTCTACTGAGCCCTGTTCAAGCAAACAGCTGAGCATACTTATAAGGACTTTGAATATTATCATTTTCTACTATCTTGCACCTGTCTCTATGATTTCTGTCCACATCCAGGCACCCAGTGACCTTTGAATCAGATATAAACCTGGACTGGGACATCTGGTCTGAACTCCCTTTTATTTGGACTGAATTTAAAATCCCAGCCTTGAATTGTCTGCCTCTATTTTATTGTCACTTTTGGAGCAGTGTTGGAATCCCCTTACAGTTTCTGGGGAACTTACTGAGGATATTAAATCCTGCTATATATGATGTCATCACTACATCTATGTGCTAGTATAAGGCAGAGGTATGGCCATCATAATAAACTTTGGTCAGGTGTTCTATTTGGATTCCACTTCCATTGTCTTAATTTTCATTTAAAAATCAGTCTTTATCTTGATAACAGCATTTTTTCCTCTCAGTCACATACGATATGAGAACCTAACATTTCTCATTTTCAGATAGTGTGAAGCAATGCTTACTTAATATCCAGATTAATATCCAAATTATTTCTCCACATTAATCCTCTCATCACTCATGTTAATACATGGATATCTGTTTCACTTGTGCTACCCTTTTTTACTACACTTACAGCAAGTTCAGAATGATAGGAAAAGAAAACCCAAAAAACAAACACACTTCAACTTGTGGCTGCCCCAGGAGCTACTTTAAATGACAATGATATTCTTAGTGTCTTGTATAGCCCTCATTACAAAAACAAATAACATATTTTCTTTGCTAATAACCCCCTTCAGTCTGTCTTTGATACAAATTTCAACAGGAGTTTCCTCAGCTAGTCTAGGACCATTCATGATAGACCTAAGATATGTCTGCTGTTGACGTTCTTCTTGGCACTCTGCGAGTTGTTTGCAATTTGATTAAATTAGAACTGACCTTCAAGATTTCCTTGAGGATCAGTTCTCCACTGGAATCATATTTATAGTATATTAATTTTATTGAAAGTCATTCTAGGAATAAGAAAAAAAAGGATAACTCTGAAGAAAGAACGTCTAAACTATTATTAATTGATGGAAATAAAAAGCAGATTCACATAGGCTGTCCATGAATAAATTTTTAAGGATGAATGAGAAGCCTCCAGCTATAACAGGAGAGGTTTCAAGTCAGGTGATGCTGAGGAACTTCACCCTTAACAAAATTTAAGGTAAAGCTTGATTACTAGTGCGATAATATAAAGTATTTTGTACAGTAAAAGATGAACTGTGACTGCCTTCAAAAGTCATCTTGAAATTTATAGAAAACTTAAATGAAAAAATCAGATCCTCTACAGGGAGAAATTCTGTCACTTGTTTGATATCTTTATGTTGATAAAAATCTTTTTCCTGGCTTGCTTTGTACTCTTCTGAGTAACTTGAAGGTATTGGGAAGTCCATGAATTTATTGTTGAAGAAGCAATGTCTCTTGTTTTCTGCTGCTGTGGAAGTGAACTGCCTGCTTGCTTTCTAGCATAGATGAACCCAAGCAAGAGCTTGTATAGCATCTGACATTGAATGTGATAACAAAATGTTTCATCTTTAAAGAGAAAAAAGTATACTTCCAAATGTACTTAAAACATGTTTTTCCCAAATCAACTCATTACACTTAATTCTCAGTTTAACGAATAACTAATCTGAGATACGGTCATACAGGATAACTGTGACTGGACTGCATGGACTGTGTTAAGAAACAATCTCTATGTTGAAGCAGAATATTTCACCTTCACCTTTTCAGGGAGTCCAGAGAATAATTCCCTTCAATTTTTTTGAATGGTACTAGAGTAGACATATATTGGAAATGAATATGAAGAAACAATGAAAATGAGGGTGGTTTTAGGCTAGTGAAATAAAGAGTAATTTTATGATAAGGATAAACTGTAAATATGTAGCATGTGAGCTGTGCTAACTCCTGATTTTTACTGCCCATTGTAATCAACTTGGAGAAAAAGTCACTACTGGCCTGCCCAGAGAGATGATGGAGTCACCATCTCTGGAAACGTTTAAGAGATGATTGGATGTTACACTTAGGGAAATGGTCTAATAGTTGAGAGGGGTAGGACAAAGGCTGGACTCGATGATCTTAAAGGTCTCTTCCAGCTGAAACGATACTATTATTCTATATAGAGGAATCATACATACAAGAATACAAGATACAAGAATCATGCTTTCAATTTTCCTTATATTTAAAACAACTTTGGTATACATCATAGCACTTCTCTCATAATACCACGCAATGCATCATTTTAAATCAAACAAGTAACTGAATTTAACAAAGCTGAAAATATTTACAGAGTGTATGGCTGGAGAGTGGGGTTTTGAGTCAGTCATCTGAACATATCAATATTCTCACTAAAATTCACTATTAATATAATTTCAATATTTACTACATGTCCAACATCATGCATATCTTGTTTGATAAAATCGTCAAGAGATCTTAAGTTTAATGACATTTAAAAGTCTTGTCTCTTCTCCGTTTGTATTTCAGTATCAAACTGTTACAAGCACAGATTTGTCTGTTTTAACAAACTATTGACAAGTTGCCAAAGCCTGAGCAAACACAGGATCAAAATATAATGATTAGAAACGTAATCCAAACCGAATTTATAGCTGAAAAAAGACAGATAAACTTCTGCTGTTATCATTTCTACTTGATGTTATTCCATATGTATTTGGATTGGTTCTAATTATCCTTGTAAAAATGTTCATGGTCAAATTTAATAGGAGTTACAGGGTCTATGTGTGCCTTGTTTCAAACAGACCAATTCTGACTCATGCCAATTATTCAGTGCTTTTTTTAAATGTAGCCAAAAACTGTCATACATGGTGAAGTATATTTAGTGTTCTTAATTATTTAGATTGGAGAAAATGATTGAGATCAGCTTTGAAAAATAACTTTAGTGTTTTTTCATTAATTGCTACAGTTTCTACTTCCAGTTCATGTTCTACACTGTTTATGTGTAGTGTATTCATGTGGTGAAGACCTCTGGATGACAAAAGAACAAAGAAAGGTGATAATCAAAGAATTGATATAAAGTATTATTAGAAAAGAATCTTTCACAAAAAAAAATTGCTTCTAGCTCAGATTCTATCTAACTAGTTGTCTAATATTTACTTCCAAATTGAATTAATATTAATAGCTTTGCAAATTCATGTGAAAAATGAGACATATTTCAAGAAGTGAGTGAAGTAATATACAAACAAATGAAGTAACTGTAAGAAGGTTCTCTTCATAGGCAACTATATAATTTTTTTGTCTACGTTTTGAAAGTCTAATTTTGTTGAGTCAAAATTTCAAGGTTTTGGAACATGATTTCAAGGTGAATATAAACCTTCTCCCTCAACCCCCATTGGTGTGGAATTTATGTTGTTTTTTGTTATTTTTCCTTTTCTGTGAATTACATACTTCTTTAATAATCACAGAATCTTAAGGATTGGAAGAGAGCTCAAAAGGTCACGTAATCCAACTCCCCCTGCCAGAGCAAGACCACCTAGAGTAGGTCACACAGGATCTTATTCAGGTGGGTTTTGAATGTCTCTAGAGAAGGAGACTCAACAACCCATCTGGACAGCCTGGTCCAGTGCTTTGGAATCTCTCGTGTTCTAGCTTGTACACGTTGCCCCTTGTCCTATCATTGGACAAGTCTGACTCCATCCTCCTGGCACTTGCCCGTTACGTATTTGTAAACATTAATGAGGTCACTCCTCAGTCTCTTCTTCTTGAAGCTAAAGAACCCTCGTTCCCTCAGCATTTCATCATAAGGGAGATGCTTCACTCCTTTCATCGTCTTGGTGGCCCTGTACTGAACACTCTCCAGGAGCTCCCTGTACTTCTTGAACTGAGGGGCCCAGAACTGGACACAATATTCCAGATGTGGTCTCACAAGGGCAGAGTAGAGGGGGAGGAGAACCTCTCTCAACCTACACAGCCCTTCTAATACATTTCAGGATGCCATTGGCCTTCTTGGCCACAAGGGTACATTGCTGGCTTACACTCATACAGCTGCCCACCAGGACTTCAGGTCCGTTTCCCTCACACTACTCTCTAAGAGTTCATTCCCCAACCTGTACAGGTATATGGGGTTATTCTTTCCCAGATGCAACACTCTACACTTGCCCTTGTTGAATTTCATTAGATTTCTCTTTGCCCAACTCTCCAGCCTGTTCAGGTCTCACTGAATGGCAGCACAGCCTTCTGGTGTGGCAGACACTCCCCCCAGTTTAGTATCATCAGCAAACCTGCTGACAGTGCCCTCTGTTCCCTCATCAAGGTCATTAATGAATAGATTGAACAGTACTGGTCCCAGCACTGACCCGTGTGAGACTCCACTATATACAGGCCTCCAACTAGACCCTGACCCATTGACCACAACTCTCTGCCTCCTTCCCTTCAACTAGTTCACAATCCACCTCACTACCTGATCATCCAGCCCATACTGTCTCAGTTTTGCTGCCAGGATTCTGTGGGAGATGGTATCGAGTGCTTTACAGAAATCCAGATAAACCACATCCACTGCACTGCCACCATCTATCCACCTAGTTACATCTTCATAAAAGGCTATCAGGTTGGTCAAATGTGACTTCCCTTTGGTACAACCATGTTGATTGCTCCTAATGACCCTCTTGTCCTTTAAATGCCTGGAGACAGCACCCAGGATGAGTTGTTCCATCACCTTTCCAGGGATGGAGGTGAGGCTGACCAGCCTGTAGTTATCCAGCTCCTCCTCCTTGCCTTTTTTGAAGACTGGAGTGACATTTGCTTTCCTCCAGTCCTTGGACTCTTCTGTGCAGTGCCTTGGTTCATTTTACATTTCCCAACAACTGTGTTACTTACTTCCACACTGAGAGAACTAGTTTGATGCTGAAATTACCCAAGAATGCCATAGAATATATTTAACTTCTGGTAAGCACATTACTGTTAAAAAGGGAAAAATAAAGTAAAATCTCTGTGAGTGTGCAGGGAGATAAAGAACTGAACAGCTTAAGACTTCATTTGATTAAGAAAAATCAGAATGAAGAGTATCATAGAAATGTAGAAATAGATACCCCTCCAAAACCACCAGGATGCATTACTGTGCACCCCGATTGAGGTGAACCTGCTTTAGCAGTGGGTTGGATTGGATAATCTCTGGAGGTCCCTTCCAACCCCAACCACTCCGTGATTCTGTTATCTCAAAATGTACAATTGCATTTAAGGAAGGCTAATTGTGCTTATTTTTTCTAGTGTTACCAGCCTCACACTTTTTTATAGCATAGAATGCATTAAGGAAGTAAAAAAATGTGTCTGTGGTCCAATTAGCTACCACATTATTATTTATAGACTTATCTAATGCCATTTAAATGACACGAAAGAGTTCAACGATAAAAAAGTACAACTGTGATTACATTACACCATAAAACACAACATGCCAGCCTGTTAAAGGCGGAATCAGTGTGAATCTCTGGCATCATCAGTTCCTTTCTAAATATTTTTCTCCCTGTAATGAGGCACTGGATACTGGATAATTTATATTCTACTTTCATTTTCTACCTTTAAGTGGTTTCACATTTTAGATATGATAATCATGTTCCACAAATCATTGATGGAATTCAGGATTTGTTCTTAAATACAGAATCCATGTACCTTCAAAGAAAAATCAAATTGCAGCAATTACCTTGCAGTCCCTGCTTTATAAGATTTAGGGTAGTATTTGTAAATGGCTTATGCAAAATTGATCATACCTTGCAAACCACATGAGGGGAATTGTTCACAGCAACGCAACATAATCCAGTGAGTCAAGCATTGGTCTACAAAGCAAAAGAACAGCATTGGTGTAAAATCCTTCTTGCTTATTCCTCTTCTGTGCGCTATCATATAAACAGTGTCATGTTCCTAAGTTACTATTTTCTTTAGCCATCTCTTACATTACATGGGTTTTGAAGGAAGAATTCTGTCTTACAGTGTTTTTCCTTTACTGCATAGGAAAACTGATTCTTGATATAATAGTCCGAAGTATTAGGCACAGCTGTAATGCGAATAACATGTTGTAATTGCTATCCAGAGTTCGTTAGTGGAAATCATTTGTCATTCAGGATTCCCCTGATATATAATCTTAAAGGCATCTAAGGCAGGTAAAATGTTATAGCTAAAAGAACACATTAACCTATGGCTGGGAGAGCTCACTGGAAAGAAGAATGGAATTCCCATAAATAGATGGAAGCAATAGGATGATTGCAGTCTTCTGGTCACAGCACAATGAAAAATCCCACCAAACACTATAGCAGTTTGATTCTACAGTACTAACAGAAGGTAGAGCATTCCCAATTTGAAGTAATAAGGGGTCACAGTCTCGGAAAAAGGGTCATGTATACTTTTGACATGAACTGTGGTAGCCTCTGCCACTCTGCTGGTATCACATCCATTTCCCTGAGACTCATTTTTACCAAGTAGCCTCTAAGTGATATACTTCACTCTTGACCAGATGTTCTGTAACATATTTAGCAACATTTTCTGGGTTAAGTATGCAGAGAGCATGAATAGCTTTGCAACCTCACTTTTTCAGCAAATTCGTTGTTGTATGTCAATACTGAGAAAAAGAAGAAATCGTAATGCATTTCATATGACAGTGTTCTCAGGAATGACTGATTATTCTCTTTGGCAGTACTAAGTGCAGCAGAATCAGAGTATATCATAGACCAGTTCTATTTGCTCTCAATATGCAGTTTACATATGAGAATGTGGGGCTGGTGAAGGTATTTCTTAATCTTGGACTAGAGTGGGCATCCTGAGAAAATACTAGAAACTCACCTGGTGCAAGGGATGTCATAAACTCAGCCCTGAAAATCCTTTAAAAGGACTTGTTTGAGCCCTGCCAAAATGAGGATATTTAAAATCATAAACTGTTTTTTGAAAAAGAATGGTTTTCAGAATCAATAGTAGTGAAAACAGTTGATAGATTCAATATTAGTACATGTGTTTGTGTGTTTTCTTATCCAAGTCTAAAACTCTGAAGAAGTGATAAAATAATTGTCTTAATACGCAGTATTCATAAACTATTTGATGGTTTATTTCTTTAAAATTCTGGATGTGACTGTGTGAGAGAAAAGTTCAAGTCCAATGCCTTTTTAGATTAGACACATTCTCCTTGTATAAAGACTTGCATAGCGAAGCAATACTGTGTGAGTAACTGCTTCTGATGAAAGTGCTTCTCTTGTACTTGAAATAATTCATGGGTGCTTGTGTTTGCACTATTAAGTTGAGGCTGAAATAACTAAACTACACAGCATTGTCTGTTATCTGTTTCACCAGAAATTAAAAATACATATTTTGGTGAGCAAATTAGGTAACTAAACAGGCAAAAAGCTCACAGAGTTACCTGATCTACACATGTAGATGCACATTCTAAATGAATACATACGTGCACATTTGGACTGATTGTTTAAATAGAAACACAAATGCATGCCCATGTTTACTGGAAATATGTGCACATATGCTTTCAGGAAAATGTCTCCAAGGCATGAATATAGATTTGTATATTTTGGAATTTTTAAGGAAGAGAATTGTACACACTGAAAAAAAAAGCTAACCATAAGTGAATTCTTAATAGGTTCTCCCCTGCCATTGGTAAATTGGTTTCTTTACTTTTTTTGTTTGTTCTTGCTGAGGTTGCTAATTACACTATTTAATGAAAATACCAGTATGTTAGCCCTTCTGCTATTCAATCTCTGAATATCAGAGATAACCAGGTGTTGTCAGCACTGGAAAATTCTTTTCTGTGTTTTTAAGTGCATCTTTCTGTACTTTTCATTGAAACAGACTTTCATATTGTTTGTATGATATTTCTACCGTGAAAATTGAGTATCCTTTTGGGATAAATGTGTCAACAGAAAGGCACATCATGAAAATAAATGGAATAATTGCAAGTAAACAAATTTCAGCCTGTGTTCTCACCACTCTTTATTTTTATTGATGTTTTGTTCACTCTGGGAATCTTTCCTGATAACATAATCTTGAAAACTGTTTGGTTCTTCTCTGACCTTTACATTCAGAAGCATTTGTTGAAGTGGTTTTGCATGCAATTTTTTACCCTAAGGTATTGCAGGAAATTCCGATGAGGGACAGTTTCAAGTGTAAAATGGCTCTGCAGAAGATCACAAGTTTAAAGGAGGCACACAGATAATATCACCTTCACATTTTTCGTACAACTGCCTCAGTTTTTTCATTCTAGCACTTTTGCATCTGTCTACCCTAATAAATTAAGAAATAGCAACAAGGACGCTCCATCAAAGAAAGGACATTTGAATTTAGTTTCTCTCCAGTGTGGGGCTTGACTGGACTGCCTTGCTGCCATATCCTTCTTGTTTGGATCAGTACATCTGTCTGTCTTCCAGACCTTCAAGCCCAGTTTGCATTATATCACCAGAAAAATTTGAGGCTGATTTTAGTTACTCTTTGTTGACTCCTAAGTGTGAAAAAATAAGCTCAGTATTTGTTGGAAGCAAGGAATAAGAAACTTTGTTGTGTTATACCTTACTTGTGGGCCACAGGACCCCACATGGAGATTGCTCTAAGAATCTTTACAATGTTGTGTCTGCATGCTGGTGCCAGAGCTTCCTCACTCTGCTAGGACTGGGGCCCAGTTATCCAGCTGACTCTTCTGTTGCACTCAAAGAAGTGCGTAAGCTATCTGACTATTTTTTTCCTTCTAACCTTACTTTTCTGACAACCTGGTCTGAGCTATTTACTAGTAATGCCACTGTAGGGCATAAATCACTTTATCCTTTCCAGATCACTTCATCCAAAATGCCAAACAGTAAAAAAAAAAGGTCTCAAAAGTGATTGTGTAGCTCTGACATCTAAATAGAAAAAATCTTTCTTCATGTCAAGATGACTCAGAGCTTTTCCCTCTACTCAAAAATATATAATATCCTTGTGGCAGCTGCAATAACTTCTCACATGACATAAAGTGTACTTTAATTAATTAGAGTCAAGAAGCTATTCTAGCAGAGGAAACAAAAAAGGGTAGGTTAGCATTTTGCCTAGGTATCTTTAGCAAGTGTTTCCCAGTATCAAGCTTTGAGAACAAACATATATTAAAGCAATATATAAAAGTTTAGAAATCTTGCTAACAAGGATAATCAAGCTTTTTAATGAAAGTCTTTGCAGAGTCACTGTGCAAAATTATGATTAGGATTAATTTCCTAAGGGGATTCATGAGTGACAGCAAATGAAGCTGGATATCAAACAGCCATAAATTGACATGTGGTTAAGTTGCACTGTTTGCTAACCAGAGGCAAGAAATACAGACTGCCATATTGAACTGCACAGCACATACTATATTTGTTAAGTGTTTTGTGTTGCCAAACTAGACTTACAGGGCAGGATTTTTGTAGGCTTTTTTTTACGGTACTTTTGCCTCAAACTCTTTCTGACCTTTTATTGTGCTTTCTAGTGCATTTGACTTTCCAGAGGATGACACAAAGTGGCACAAGAAACATTTTCAATGTTTTCTGCAAGGAAAATTATACAAGTTATCCTGAGTCCAAGTTGATGTTAAGTTCTGCCATTTGCACTTATCTCAGTAGCAAAAAATAGGTGGCCAAGTAGTTTAGTCAGACTTATTAGAGATAATGGTTCTTTTTAGCTTTCCCCTCATCAAGCTACCATCCCAGAAGGTATGGCCAGAGCATGTCTGAGGTGCTGAACTGACTGCAAGTTCGCAGCTGTCTTTTGAGGCACTCAGTTTTTTGGCATTCTTCTGAAAAAGAATTCTTCTTCTTTCAGCTTATTTGATCTATGCCCATAAGAACAGAACTGAAGCATCCCACATGTCGTAAAAGGAAGTTACCTCTTCACAGTTTCATTTCTTGTGCTTGGGCTTAGAAATCAAAAGTGGAGTTTTCTAAAGATTTATCATCACACATAATCAAAACTTCTGAGATTTTGGAAATAATTTCTAAACCTTCATATGAGCTCTACAGAAGGAAAAGTCTTCTTTTAGAGTTGTTTAGGACAATCCCAGCTACAACAAGGAGTTGAGTTGCCTGTTCTATGTTCCTCTTTGCATTCATTATAAAGTTGAGAAAATCTATAATGAATTTTTCAAAGATAAGTTTTGTTTATTTTAAAAAGAATATAGTAATTTTGCAGCTGAGATTTAATTAACTTTCAATGGAATCTGTGATCATAAATTACTCAAGCCTTTTTGAAAATCCTATCCTCAGTTATTTCTGTGGCTAGATTGCCATTGCAACTAGTCCTCCGTCTGGTCTTTGTACCATCAGGTGCCTTCACGCAGAGGAAACAGCCTGCTTGACAAAGAGGTGTCAAACCACGGCAGGATAGCTGGCCTGTTGTGAAATAGCAGCTGTCACTAGGAAAGAAAAAGAGTTTGAGTCTGTTCTTTTACTTACTGTAGTTGACAGCTGAGGGGAATAGAACTGGATCTCAATGCTGGAAACAGGTTTTATTTTATTGTTTGCTTTCTTTTTTCCTAGTGTAGAAGGATATAATGTACCAAAAATGCTACAATCATCCCGTGGAACAGAACACTGAAATATCTTCTGATTTTTCTTTATGTATATAAACTTTATCAGAATAATATTTTTTCCCTTAAAGACTTTTGCGAATAAGTTTAAAGACCCATGCACACACTGCTACTGTTTTGTTTTTTCAAGTTCTTTCTCGTTAGAACCCCAACAGAAAAAGGGTTGATAGTGAAGTTATGTACTGTAAAAGTATTTTGACTAGTATCAACCTGGAATGAGAGATACAAGCTTCCTTGAATGATAAAAGGATACATAAATCTTTCATACTTCTCCTTCAGTAACTGCCTACCAGTATTCTGCTTCAGGAGTGGTTCCTTGTTTGCAAGCTTGTGGTTCTGGTACTTTCAGAGATTATTTTAATCACTTTTACCTAGGTAAGGTTCTTTATTAATATCAGTTTTCTGTTCAGACTGAGGTGCTTCTGAAATTTCTCCCCAAAGTGAAACATTCAAGCTGACTTGCGTGGCTAATCAAGACAAAAAAACAAGCCTAAGCTTAGTTAACTGAAAGGCATGACTAAGCAATTACCCACACGTTATAATACTGTTTGCATGCAGCCACCCACACATTTTACTGATCTCTAAGACAATTGTAGTACTGTTCTGTCTCCTTTTGAAATGACTAAAGAGAGGCCTTTTAGGAGTATGACTTTGTAGTACCCACCCCATCACGGAAATAATATACTGCTTAAGAAAATCTGATGTCAAGATTAGAAAATACATAGAAAAACTATCTGAATAGTGGCAGAGATGAACAATTATATCTCATGCAGTTGGCAGGCATCTTGTAGGAAAACTACAGTAGTACTTTGAATTCTGTTCAATACGTAAACAATTACTTAATAGACAGAAAGTGAAAGGCCAAAATGTTTTAAATTCTCATTCCATTTAAGTAACTATCCAATAAGTTGATGTAACTGCCTTTTATACTGGATAGTCACTCTGCTTATTTTTTTTCTCTGCTAACTTGTTACTGGGAGATAAATTGAGACAAGGACTTCATCTGACTTCAGGAGTAAATGAGAAGCAGAAAAATGGCTAAGTTGGTCACCAGCAGACTTCTGATTGTTTCAGGTGACATTTAGAAAGATATCACCAAGTCAAAGGGTAGAACACTGAGTAAACATACCAACAGTGGCATACTTATCACAGTTTGGGATCCAATGATGCAGGGTTTGACTTGTGTTTAGAAAGTCCAAGTCATTGTTCTAAGTTGAAACTAAATACTAGAGGAGAAACTTGTTGCCAAGTGGTTTAACAGATGAAATGCAGTCAGTGTTTGGAATCAGACAGTGAAGATATCAGAAGGCTTGAATTAGTGCTGTAACTTAAAATTAGGCATCTTTCTATTTGTAAAGTCACACAGTGAAAGCATTTAGAAAGTACTTATCTGTTGAAAATACTTTTATTTCAGTGGAAATGCTGAGTAATTAATAAAATTTGTCAAAGCAGAATATATCTTCATTTCACTAATGATAAGAATACAAGTCTGCATTCCAACATAATGCTCAACATCAGGTTTTGAACCACATGGGCGATGGGCAGTTAGTCTCCAGGTGTACTTGCATAAATCTTGCTGTAGCAGATACAAAGACATATAATCAAAGCGTGATCTAGCAGCAATGAAAAAAAAGCAGGTATAGCCTTCATGACTTTGCTATGCCTCTTGTCACCTTCTGAGTTATCAACGCACATAATGCCTCCTTTTAATGCCAGTGCAGAGTACAGGCTTATTTCATACTAGAATGGTCCAAACTGCATGGTATTGGTAAGACAAATATATTCACATTATTCAGTTCCTTGATCTCAGGGAATTATAAAATACATGAATCACTGCTTTGTGAGTTTGAGCAATTTGGGAGGTCAGACGTGATTTTGAAAATTGTTTCTTTTTCTTCCTTGTACAGAATTAAATCAGGACAAAGTACTGAAAGTATTGAATCTATGTAAGGATCAACTAGTTGTAAATGGAAAAAGAATCAGGGATTAAATCCTCAGAGGTGTAACCAGAATCCTTGCCACTTTAAAATGGGTCTTAGTAAAATTTTGCTGTAAACTCTAGGCAGCCTACTTGGAAAATTATTTGCTGTAACTCGTAGCCTTTGAAGGACTATGTCATGAATGAACATTGTAGCATCTGGATAAATAGAAATTTATCCTAGGATGGTGATTTACAGTCTTGACAGAACTTGATGGGATGTACATTAATGTTAATATCCATTAACCACCTTCCTACCTTGAACAGACCTCTTTTTAAGAGCTTTTTTTACTCTCACTGGTTTTGCAGTACCAGATAGAGTGATGGAAATTAACACAACTGCTAGCAGATGTTAATCATGTAGCTTAATGCACTGCTGGAGGGCATTTGCATTATGGTGGTGAGCATGGTGTAAGTACCTGTACAGAACAGATTAGACCATGTTGCCCTGTGTGTTTTCAACAGATGCCACATTGTCTACTCCAGAGAACCTGCTTACAATTAAGCCATCAACTACTTTTTTTCTGGCTCAGTGTTTCACTCTATCTCAACTTCATACAGACTCTTGTCTGGCTTTGTTGTTCTGGACTGCTTCCTCTTCCTCAGCACCTTTACCCTCTAACTCTCGTGAGAGCCCTGTCTTGGCCCTGCTGTCAGTCTTCCCATTTATTTCCTGGCTATTCTTGAAGATTCTCTTGTATAACTCCTCTTTCTTCATGTGCTTTAAGATTTTGCTTTCGATTCCTTACATCACTCCATTTTCTACTTTCACTTGTGGGTTTCTTTGCTAATTACTTCCATATCTGCTGCTTCATTCTAAATTTATCTCCCATGGGAGAAGCTCACAGTGTGCCCCCCGATTCACCTGGGATTTTTTTGTTTTCTCATATATAACTTGAGTCCAGAGTAATCAAGAATTTTGCTTTCCAAATTGTCCAGCTGGTGTCCATTCACCAGTTTTGCTGACAATTCTTTCACTTAAAAAAAAGTGGGCCTGAATCAGTCAACCTATGGGATTTGCCCAAAATTGAACTTAAAATCAAAGTTGTTGAAAGTTTCATTAAGGGAAACAATGTATGGTAGGAAAACTCAGCACTGTGAAAAATGAAGCAATCCCACTGAACATTGTCTAGTTGGCTCTTGGGTCTTGTGAGCTGCAACTAGCCCACCCAGCTTTCTACACAGACCTTCTTTTCTCACAAGGCAGAACTTAAGTTTTGCTGATTTTTTCCTGTATTCTATTACACACAAAAGCTGTAATTTTTGTAATGTTTTTTAAATTCCAAATATTTGCAATTTTCCTCTGTTGACTACTTCATGCTAATTAAGATCCAGTCCTCTTTCTCATTCTTCCTCATTAGTGGAAACATCTGTCAGCATCTTTCTTTTTTACTATCTAAATCAGGGATGTGTTCAAAATATTTCCAGTACTAGCAACTGTAATCTCCTTCTCTCTGATTTTCTTATGAAGTATTTGCTATGAAGAAAAGCATAATATTGCTTATAAGTAGTCTTTCTCTCCCGTCATTCTGTTGTACAATATATTTAGGATCTCAAAATGAAATATAGGCTATATTCAGTTGTCAAAGGAGTTAGATCAAATATTGTACAGTAACTTATATTGTTTGGGATTAAAGGAAATGACTTTCATTTTAGTTCTCAGTATATTGATGGAATTAAGAGGACTGATTGGAGGTACTGCAGACTTACCTTGTACATATGTTTACAAACTCAAAATATAGTTAAGACCAAATAGTGTGAATTTGTGCTTATTTTCCTGTAATTCTAATTGTACTTATTATTATTAATTTTTACTTTGTTGTTTAAAGCATAATTGCTCACTGTAATAGAGTCCTTCATACTAGTGAATTACAGTCAATGAAAAGCAGATCTAGCGAGTTCCAGTGAACTGAAAAACAGTTAGCTCGAGTCATGGAATTGTTGTAGTTCAAAATCTGCTTTTATTTCCTCCATGCCAGTTGCACATAGCAGTAGTGATAGAGAAGGAAAAAGTGCACATGTGCTCTCTTTTTCTTTTTTCTTTTTTGTTTTTTTCAAATTTATTCATATCCATTATTTATACTGTTAAAGCACTGAAGCATACCAGTAGTATATCCTTTATTTTAGTTTCAGGTTATGCTTCAAGTGAAGATTTAGACTATACTTTTTCCTACATATAGTGTATCCATGTTCAAAATCTGTCCATTAAATCATACTTTTAGCTGATACGGCTTGGAGTGTTGCATGGTCAGATGAATAGTTTCTCATTCGCTTGGAGTGATGACCTGCACAGTTTGTATCCAGGGTGGTAACTCAACCACTCAAGGTCTGGTAGTTCCCCGGTGACCTTCTTCACTCTTTCATGTGCAAGGGGAGATCAGTGTGCTGAAGCACAAAGAATGAAGTAATATGTTTCTCCTCTAGGGACATGGGGTGGAAGGATTTTTACTGTCATGTGAAGACAGGGAAGGACGCAGCGACTTGTATAAGACTGTACTATGTAGCTGCTTATACCTGAGCTAGGCAATTTTGGTGAGTCAGGCTGTCTCACCTGTGTTAAAACCTAACAAGGTTACTCTTGAAATCTCCTCTGACAGCTACTTAATGCCTACCAAGTGCTGAGGCTATAAAAATGCATTTTGCAGCAGCATTCAGATAATAAATACCGTGAACGGTTTAAAGTCACTTGCTTGTCTTTACAGCTTTAAGCTGTAACAACAGTAAAGTTAACCATAAGCCAGTTCTTGTTTCATTTAAATAGTATAGTCTGCATGTATCTTTCAGAAAACAACCATGACAAAATCATTATACAGAACGTGAATATAGTCAAGAGGAGTATTTAAGAGATATCACTGCTCCTCAACAGGTAGTCTTCTGTTTACATTACTAAAGTTTTAATTTTATTTCATTATCTTTTGGAGCTATGGACTGAAAGTAGTGATCAAGAAAAAGAAAAAAAGTGTTTTTTTTTTAAATTACTAAAATTTTCAATGGAATGGTTAAACTATATTCAAAGTGCTTTGCTTTTTGAAAAGCTGAGAAATCAAAAAAAAGCGGCAACAATAACTAAGTTTGTTTGCATACGGAGTGTAGTGTTACCCTAATTCATTAGTTCTCCAGCCTATATCTCAGAGGGATGAAGCTAACAGAGTTCCTTTCGTGGATGAATTTTGTATTGCCTTGTATATAGGCAAGGTCTCTGCTCCTTACACAGTTTAGCTCCTGGATTGTGCCCTGTAAAATACAGAATGTACTCAACTTAAACATCGGAGTGCTCCATGGTCTTCAGTGTCTTTTCAGTACTGTACTGGATATCTCTATTGTATATGCAAATACTTTTTGAATTTTTATTGTGTATGTAGAAAGATGTTTGGTCAACATATGTCTGCCATGATGGAGACAGTTTACTGTACATCCTTGAGTGACTCTCAAAACTGTACATTGCATTTTAAGTTAACACACACTTAAGGACTGTCCCTTAAAGCATTCCGACCGCTTCTCTGGGGCTACTCTGGAGCAGATATGCAGCACAGGTCAGAAAAACTCCTCTCAGTGCTCAGGACTCTATTCTGTTTTCTTATCTGGGAAAAAAAGGCATACTGTAGCTCTACCTGAGTAATGTTACTAATACAGTTATCAGCTGTCCTTTTAATTTTTTTTAATTCTATCTGGAGGTGCACAACTGTTAGAAAATGATATGCACTATTATTCAGTATGCTAATGTTCCAGTGGAAGTAATTGAAGCTTTTACTTCAAAACCAAACAAAAATAATCCCTTCTTAAACAAAATAGATACAGAGGAAAAAAAAAAGAAGATAAAAATTTAGGTTCATTTGCCTTTGAAAACTGGCAGTATTCTAAACTGTAGCCATAAATACCTGTGTAACTGTAATTTAATGCCATGTATAAAGAGGTGAATTTAGAGGAACCAGTAAAGTGGAATCGAGACATATGAGAGGAAAGATGACAAATGTTGCCAAAGTATATAGCCTATTTTGTATGGCTGTAGTAAAAATATAATAGTATTGAAAAATAATCTGCATTAGAAATTTCAAAGTCTGATCTGATTAGAATCAATCCTTTCCTTTCCCTTCCCTTCTCCTGTAAGATTTCTGAGGCATCTGACAGTGCTACCCGGCTGTTTATTACCATTATGGATATCAGAGCCCTGTAAGCTTCTATCTGTGAGCAGAGAGCCATATTCAGTAAAATGCCCTCTGATGAAGGATACCTATCCAAACAATAAGAAATCTTTGTCATAAAGTGTAAGTACTAAAAAACAAGCCACAATGGCATTCTTCTCGATTTCGTTAAGTATCACTTTTGTATCATTACAGCAAATTCTATTGGTAAATGTTTGATATAATACCCACTCTCCTAGAAGTTTTTAATCCTTAGCTTCTAAAATACTGTAGTGTTATAATGATGTATACTGTATTTAATTTAGCTTAAAGCAGTGATTCTTTTTTTAGGGAGTGACTGTTCTGTTCTGCTTTACCTTTCTATTGGTTCTAAGTAAGCAGCAGAAGTTGTACATATGACATCCTTCACTTCACTATTATTACTCAAGATCTGTTATATTTGGTTCATTATTAAGGGAATTAAAGCACATATTCACAACTGGTATTTTTCTTCCTTCAATGTAGAGGTAGGGATAAATTATCTGATTCAGCTCTTCATCTGTAAACGTGGATAAGTGATATAAAGGCTTAATAACAACAAGGGATTTAAACAGAAAAGCTATTGTCATAATAACTGTTGCAGTCTTCATGTCTTACTGTAGTTCTAAACAGGAATATGTTTTTCTGGAACAGAATCTCTGCACAACATAGTCACTTCAAATATGGTAACTTTATCAGGATATTTATTGTGGTGTAATTGTTCCTGAATATCTGTTCTAGTTGCCTGTGTAGAAAAGACCTCTTTCTGTGTATACCCAGCAAATTTCTGACATAAAAACCCCAGCATACCTCTTCCAAACCTTAAGCTTCTGTCTAGGTGCAGAAGTTCTTGAGTTCTTATAGTGCTTTAACAAAAAGAGAGCTTTATATAAATGGTAGCTATGTAACCCTGACATAATTATATTTACTTCTTTTACTGAGAAGTGTGGTGTTTTTTCTGTCTGGGAATCAGACAGAAATATAATAGTTATAAAGGTACAAGTTATTGCTTTTCACATGCATAATTACCATGACTGTCAGCTACATTCTGATTGCTTATTTTTTCTTACTGGTGTGATTCTCAAAGGCAGCAGTGCTGGGATTTTTGGTTTCCCATATGTCTTGAAAAACTAGAAATTTAAAAACATCTTCTCTTTGACAGGTAATCTGAACATATTTGATAGGCAGTCATTAGAGAATAAAGCTGGGACTTAGCAGTCTCATTTTACAGCATTATGTTAACAAAAATCCTGATGACAGAACATGAATATGTTGAAAATGAGGGACTGAGAGCCCACAGTGAGATGTAAAACAGTTGTGAACTTCAAAAGTTTTCATCTGCACTCTGACAGGCTCTTTTATCCTGATTAACTTCCCATCTAGTCAATATCCAGATCTTCAATGTGGAACAGAAACAAAAATAATAATAAACTATGGGGGTTTTGCTGTGCCTCACAAGGCAGCAAGTTAAACATTAATAAACTGTTTTCATTAGTGACCTAAGCTACTGTCTGAAAAATACTTAAAGGTTGAAAACAATGTTGAACGTCATGGCTTCACTGGTTCTCTCTTCTGATGACAGCTCTTTTCCTGAAAGTTTTCACAAGCCATTTTTAATATTTTTTATTTTTAAAAATATTATTTTAACAGATTATTACTCTGATTGTCTATGTAGTAAATGCTAATTTTTCAGAAAATCACTCTTTTTCAAAATTCTGTCTCTCAACTGAGCTTCCCTCTGCTCTCCTGTTGCTGGTCCCAGGAATCAAGAACAATTTAAAGGAAGCTTCTGTAGGACTACCCTCCATCCACCATCACTGGTATTGGTGCAGATGTCTCAACAGATTAAAGTTCCTGCCCTATCAGCTTCCCCTATTGCCTGTCTTGCCAAGAAACGAGTATATTTTTTACAGTTTGAATTTTACTGAGAAAGTAGGAAGGACATTCCATTCCCTGAAGCTGCAATCATGGCAATCATGGTAATTGTAGACTCCAGTTATTTTTCTCCGTTTGAGCTACAAGTCTCAATTTAGATTGTTTGTAAAAGACACTCGTTCTGTTCCCACTGTGACGTTGTGAAGCACAGACATCAGACACTCATTCTGATTCAGGACACCTACATGCTATCGCTGTTGTTCACCTGGTAAAATCGTGCCTAATATTCCAGAGCAGTCATTTTATTTCTCTATGACTTTTTATCTCACTTGTTTATTTAGATTCTTATCTGTCTTATGTCACGAACTGACCTTCATTCTGTAGTTTATATCCTGCCCAGCACAAAGAGATATCAATCTTCCTTGTGACTTCTGTTATGGCTATAATTCAAATAATGAATAGTAATCACCTTTCTCTTTTAGCATCTTGTAAATCAGTGGCATTTTCATGAGCTGAGAATTCAGAGAGGCTTCATGAGTATCTTCCTTCTGTTGTAAGCAGAGTTTGATTTATCTTATTGTAATGCAGGAGATTTATACATTTTGAACTGAAAAATCTGGAAAACCTTTGCAACTCAAAAGCCATCTTTGCTATTGGTTCCTCAGTATCCTTAAGACTAAGATCACTGAATCCATTCAAAGACACATTTCTGAGTTTATTCTCACATTTCTTCTGAAGATGCATTATATTACTCTGCCTAACTAGGGAGCATGATATAGCTCCGTGTATTGGATTGTAGCAATTTACTGCTGATATGCAGTCCAGGTGAAAATACTCTGTATGAGGAAAACTTCTCTTCTCCTTTGTCCTCTTTGTTATTATGTTGTTTACATTGAACAGACCACTGTTTAAAAGGATTATGTTGTGGACTCAAAAAAAGATATTTAAGGTAATTAATAGAAAAAAAGAGAAAACCAGAAAGATAATCTAGGGAAGATATAAACCCTGAGTGCATTTTTTGAGTTCTTGGGCTTTGGGAGGAGTTTTGTGTATCTGTTGTGATTTTTTTAAAGGCAATTAATATAATTCACAGAAAAAACCTTTTTTTACTGGAAATGAGATTAATAGTAGAATGACAGAAGTGTCTAGAAGTTTTGTCAAATGTTTTAGCAGCCTGTAAAAGGAGATACAGAGAAGAGGGACAAGATACATGTAGTATAAAGGAGGTCAGAGAAATGTCAAAGCACATTAGCATCCAAACTCCATTAAAATCCTGTCTGGCAGAGGTGGGCCATTTCTTATTAGCATCTCCTCTTGAGAAAGCACGTGAGACATTGCTCTGATGTTGGCAAACTTGACTTTTGTTACATTTCTTTTATGTTGCTTTAAACTTTTCATCATTTACCTGAGTGTCTAGATGCTACTCAAGAAGATTTCCATGTGCAGAGGGGATGAGAACTCTTGAACTGACAATAAAGAACTTAGCAACCTTTCCAATTTGAAGCTCTTTTAGTGCCTTTTCTTTCCTTTGTGACTTATCTGGCATGCAGTGTTTCAGAGTTAGTCTAAATGCTAAAACCTTTCCTACAAAATTTGCTTAATCATGCTGGACATAAACAATGCTCAGTATTCTGATTTTCCTTGTTGAATTTACATCTTAGTTAATTAAGTTTAAAGTGTGCAATGTGAGCTTATGTTTAAGAACTAATACCTTCGGCTATTTTTTGACTTGTGTTTAATTTCTTAGCATTTCAAGGTTACTTTTTGCTTTGATTTGGATTTGTTTCATTTATTTCTTTTTCTCTGTTATGTCATTAAACATTATCAAGAAGACACACACACACACAAGAAAAGGCAAGACATTGCCAACCACATTACTCTGTCAAATCAGAATGCTCGTCATATCCAGTATAATTCACAAAGAGAAACCCCTGCCCGTACTTTGTTGTGACATTCTGTATTTTTTGTAGTTTTTCCCTTTTAATGTAAACATGGACAAGCTGAAATAGATACTAAGAAAACAAGAACCAAAGAAACCACTATGAATTAGTCATATATTGCCTTCTTTTTGATGTATTTGATGTTTTCTTTTTTGCCAGAGGATAAAAGATATTAAGAATGGGTACGTGTGCCAAGTTTAAGGTACATCAAGCATAGTTTTGTTCAGTATTACAACAGGAAATCTATCAGTGAGGGTTGAATGTATATGCATAGAAAATATAGGGTTTATATCAGAGACTGCTAGAAAACTACAACATATTTTCATTCTTTTCTGAACCAAAACTGGTTTAAGTTATTTTTTGATACAGTGACATAACAATCCCTGTCAAAAAACCCCTTGTCACAACGTATTTATTTTCTGTTTTCAGAACAAGCAACCCCTTGGGGAGGCAGGAAGGCTCTGCAAATGCTTTAATTGGTGAATGTGTTCTACAACACTTAGAAGAGGGTTTTTTTTGTAAACCAAGGAACAATGAGAACTGTAACTTTTTAATGAAAAGGGGAAAAAAATGCATTGTGAGCTAAAGATATTGTTACAAATATCTTTATTCTGCTAATACCTCAGAGATTGGTGTTAAGGGTTTTTTGGTTTGTTTTGTTGGTATTTTTATGTGTAGATCTGTTCAGGCACAGAGGCACCTAAAGAGTCAGTATTGGGAAAACCTAAAGACAGGAACCAAAGAAAAAGAGTTAAAATACTCATTACTAAAACTTATCATTCCAAAGCTGAAAACATGTAGTTTTTCTCTGATTTCACATCTACGGGAGCCCTATGGTGTAACCTTGATTTGACATGGAAAGTAAAAAGGCAAATTATTTTTGGCATTTGGGAGAATATAATATATTATGTTTTCACAGAATTCCTGGTTTAGAATAAACGTAAGACTTGCTACAGGATGGGGGTTGCTAAAAGTCTTGCTACTTGATGGAAATATCAGACCTTCCATCCCTGAAATACATTTCCTGAAGGCCCCATATCAGTAATAGGACTTTTTACTATACTGAGGATGATGTATTTCATTTGAGAAGATAACTGACGATATAAAGCTTATTTTGGCAGACAATTTAACATTCAAGCCAAACAGTAACAACTGCCACAGTAGTTTGGAGATTACAGTGGTGAAAAGGGGAATAAAATGAAATACTAGTTTAACCTCCCTTTGTTACTTTTACTAAAATAAATTTTCACAGAGGAAGAACAACACAGGAACTAACTTGATCCTCATCTGACTAGAAGTGTAGAAATTTTAATTTGAATACATAGATGGGTTAATTAATCCTATAAAGATACTTTTTCTAAATGCCCAAGCTTTAGGTCAGATTAACTGGCCTAAGATCACTTCATCTAAAAGTAACTGGTAGTTATTGCTCTGGTAACTTTTAAGCATGTCCTTACTGTTAAGAAAAATGAGTCTCTGAACCTGTCATACCAGTAAGGATCCAGACACTGTCTTTTTCTTGGTTTTGGCTGCTGCATGTAGCCTGCTCCCTGGATAATCAGAGAGACATGCTTCAGCTGCTGGTTTCCAGTTGTTGCAATAATGCGCTAACATGCTGGTCCCCTGAAACTGCCTGCTTATTAACTGTGATGCCCAAAATGCCATCTGGAGTGTTATTCAGACATCTATAATTATTCTGTCTACTTCTATTTGATTGTCTGCTTTGTTTCACTTTGTGTGCTCTTTGTTCCTTTTCTTTTTTTTCTTTTTTTCCCTCTGTTTTAACATGGAATCATTCCATCTTCTCATACAGCAGAACTGACAACTCTTCTACGGTTGTTTTTTACGTGAAGGTGGACATACAAACTTTCTAGAAGTAATTCTAAGAAATAAACTGCAGAATCTATCTTCAAGTTAGAATGGAAAGAAATATTGTAATAATCACTTTGACAGAGACTAATAATTGTAGAGAACTGTATTCTTTGCGTCCTCTCTTCATCCATCTACATTCGTATGCAGTGGTTATAAAATATTTTCAACTCATGTGATGGTGCCTTGCACTTTCAGTGTAAGTGGAAATGACTTTAGGAGGTGCAGGTCAGTGTGGGATGGTTTCCTGAACAAATGAAGTGGAAAGGGATCTGTAAATATGCAAAGTAATTTGTTTGATCTGTTTGTATCATCACTGTTCATTCTGCTATATTAAATCTCTCTTGAGATCTTACCAAAATCATGAAGAATTCATGAAACTGTTTTATTTAGGAATTAAAAATATTCTCTAGGGATTTGATTTGGCTTTTCAATATGGTGCTCATTAGTTGCAACCAGCTCAGAAGTGTGTGAGGTTGAAAACAGAAATAATATAAACGAGATAACTTGCATGGCAATAAATGTGAAAGATGTTATGGGTTATATGAGTTAAATAGAAAAATAATATATGCATCCCCTAGGTTTTTCAGCATTATTATTATTACATCTCATTGAACTATCTCAGTATAGAGTCTCGTGATAGAATTGTCTCTACAGCACTTGCTGGCTGCTGCTAACCTGGAAAGCATTCACGGCTTTCTCCAAGTAGTCTTCAGCTCTTTTCTGTGTAGTTTTATGTGATTGGAAGTCAGCTCTTACTGCAGGGTAAAAAAGGGGATGAGAAAGAGTTAAAGGTTTTAATATGATCGCTGACGTGTGCCAGCCTAGGCCAGAGTAGTATTGTATGAAGGATGAGGGGGTTAACAAATGGGCTGGAGATTAATAAATAGTCGGTACTTAATTTCAACTGCTTGTGCTCGGAGAATTGAATTTGTAATCCCAGTGCAGCGATTTGTGGGCAGTAGCCCCATCTAGGGGTAGCTCGGAATATTTCTGCTGTCTGGAGTCTGCCAGATGGGGGAAGGGAGGCTTTGGGAAATACCCACATCCAATCTGAGGCACAAGGTTGAGAACAGAAACAAGTACACGCAAAGCATGATGCCGTTGTTAGTAGGATGCGGTGGAAGACGCCGATTCAATTAGGAATGTGAAGCATCAAGAGAAATTCTAAACTTGCTAATATTGCAGTGTGGTGGTCTTCTGGCACAGGCAAAAGCAGCAAGTCTTGTCTTGCCAGCGCCCAGCACATATCTGCAGCAAGAGGGAAAACAAGCATTTGGCAGTTTGGGCTGTCAGCAAGGCAGGAGCAAGAAAGCAGAGCAGGATGTTTGTGAAACGCGAGCTGTTTCTCTGCAAAATGCAAACGGATATCTCCTGCTTTTTATGTGTCTTCCCTAGTATTAACTCTAAATTTTAGCTGTTACACTTTAGCTAGACTCACGTAGCGGCCTCTGATGCAAAGAAACACAGGACCAGAGCTATCATCCAGACTAGATAACCTCATCTCCTTTGAGAAAATGATTTTACAGATGAGGGCTGAGGTCACTGGCAGGACAATATGGGAAAGCTCGCATTGGGGCCATATAAATTGTGCCTGATGTGCAGAGAGGTTTTTGCTCTTACACCCTTTCATCAACTGCTTTAGTCACATAATTTTTTTTTCTTGCTGTTTTTTCTTGCCCTTTTTATTAAAATGCTCTATATAAAAATGCATCTTTGACATTGAAAATATATAACTAGTAAGGCAGTGAAAAGAGAAAATATTCTGTGATGTTATTGAAGTGACCTTGTTGCCTTCCTTTTCACTCCATCCTTTTTTTTTCTTTAAATAAAATTATTTGAACCTCTTTGTATCTTTATAGAAATCTGACCTGCTCGGTCAGTTGCCTTTGCAGGGCTTTCTTAGCTTGAGGAGAGAGAAAAGGAAAAACGACTGCATGTAAGACTAGATTTAAGGTCAGCCATTCCAGCTGACGAATTTAACAGATTTATGTACAGCATTTCCACCCCCCCATCCCCTTCTGATCAAGTCATCCTGAGTAGAAGAAATAACCAGATTAGGGCTTCAACGTGACTATTTGCATAAATGAGCCTGTATGTGCAACTGGAACAAACAGCCTCACATTGGCAAAACTCCAGAGACCCTAAATCAAAAACCAGAGGGAGAGAGAAAATGGAGGGGGGTGGGGGGGGAAAGGCATGAATACTGTATTCAAACACAAGATACTGGGACAAATATTTGCACAGTTGTGTCACTGTGGGATCTTTATGATAAAATAATTCTGTTCACTTCTCTCACCCTAATAACTTCGCACAAGTTGTGGTGAAGCAAATATTTGGCCTTTCTTTCAGAAAAAGATGTTGTCTCAGTGGAGCATAAAATTTCTAGGGCCTTTTGAAATAATAAGCATATTTTCCACATTAACACACATACAAAAATATACTGTTGCATAGGAAAGCCAAAGTCCAAGCAAGGCTTCTTTCATCCAAGGTGTATTAGTAATCAGACTTCTGAGCTGTGTTGCTGTTTTTATGTGTGGGTGTGCTATGTGGCAGCCCATTTATGCAGTTTCCACTGTGTTGGAGCTTATATCACTGTCGTATTACTCTAAGAAGAATGGAGCAGATTGTTTATTTTGGTTTAGCTCTGCTTCAGGCTGTAACATCAGATGTAGCTCCCAGAGTGACAAATTCCAATTGCAGTGTCACAGATTAAACAAGGGTACTGAGGAGCCCTGCAAGCAGTTTTGTTTCTCATGGGAGGGAAAGCATACTCTGCTTGCTAAAGTTAGTATATAGAGTATATACGATCCCAACGTGAATGAAATAAATTAATCCTCTCCCATAATTTTCTTCTGTTTAAAAAGTATGTTGTCCAGAACCCCTGGTGCACACTCTTCAGTTTGGGACTGCAGTTTTCCAGTTAGTTAAGATTAGTCACCTGTTATTGATGAATGATGCAACTGTGCATTGTTTAATGGAATATAGTAATTTTCAACTCTGTTTACTTGTTCTAAAGTATGCTAATATCACCTTCACAGCATCACAGAACCAAAGAATGATTGAGGTTGGAAGGAATCTCTGGAGATCATCTGGTCTAGGTCTCTGCTCAAGCAGTATCACACAGAGCAGGTTGCCTGGCCCATTTCCAAACAGCTTTGAAATATCTCCAAGCCACAAGTTCTCTGGGAAACCTGTGCCAGATCTTGATCATCTTCACAGTCAAAAAGTTTCTCTTTGTGTTCAGACAGAAGCTCCTGCATTTCAGTTTGTGCCATTGCCTCTGGTCCTGCAACTGGAAACCACTGCAAAGAGCCTAGCTCTGTCTTCTTTACACCTTCCCTTCAGATATCTATACAGTGATGAGGTTCTCTCTGAGGCTTCTCTTCCTCAGGCTGAACAGTCTTGACTCTCACAGGCTATCCTCATATGAGAGATGTTCCTGTCTCTTAATCATTTTAATGGCCCTTTGCTGGAATCATTCTAGCAGCTCCATGTCTGTCTTGCACTGGAGAGCATAGAACTGAACCCAGCACTCCAGGTGTGTTTCATTAGTGCTGAGCAGAGCATCAGGATCACCTCCCCTGACCTGCTTGCAACACTTGTTCTAATGCAGCCCATGATAACTTTAGCTACCCTGTGGCAAGACCTTTTTGCAGACTCATGTTCAATGTAGTTTCCACCAGAACTACCAGGCCCTTTTCTGCAAACCTATGTTCCTACTGGTTGGCTCCCATCATATAGCAGTGCTTGGGATCAATCCTCCCCACGTGCAAGACTGTACTTATATGAGCCTTTCTTGTTGCCTTTGACATCTATTAGCAGACACAATTCCAGGTAGTCTTTGGCTTTCTTAATCATGCCTCTGAATGCTTAGATAGTGCTTCCATTTCTTCCAGGTTACGTGACCCTGATTCTACCTACTATACACTTCCTTTTTTGTGTCCTAGTTTTCTAGGAGTTCCATGTAGGCCTTTTTGCCTGACTTTTGGCATTGGGATGGACTGCTCTTGAGCTTGGAGAAAGTGATATTTAAATATTAACCAGCTTTCTTGAGCTCCTCTTTCCTCTGGGGCCTTATCTCATGGGACTCTTGCAAGCAGATCCTTGAAGAGGCTACTGTCTGAATTCCAGGGTTGTGATTTTGCATTTTGCTCTGCTTCCTCCTCTCAGGGTCCAGAATTACACCAACTCACTGGCATTGCAGACAAGGCTGTTTTCAGCCCTCATATCCCCAGAAAACCACTCATTATTTGTGAGGATGAGGTCCAGGAGAGCACTTCTCCCTGTTGATCCTTTATCACTTGAGTCAGGAAGCAACTATATATTGCACTACACTTAGTTGATGTCCCGGGTGATTGAGTATCACTTTGACTATGAAGCATTACTATTACTGTCAGAAAACATTTGAATGTACTTTCTGCTCAGAAGCAGGTGCATTAGCTTTATCTCAGCTAGATTTTTTCTGAAATATCCATAAGGATAGTGACAATTTAGAATATAAGATGATTATGCAAATAACTATGGTAAACAATAAAAGAAAAATAATTTAATTGGATAAACTGGCTAGGGATGAGTTTCTTGAACTGTACAGGTGGCCTATTTGTCCAATTCAAAGGCAAGTGTTTTTGTAGTAGGCTTCTTATCTTTAAAATGTGTGCTGCTGTTACCTTTAAGACCTGACTTTGAAAGTTTTGGCCTCCTTAAGACTGTTCCATTAATTTTATTTTCTTTGCATGATAATTGAAATGTCAATTTTAATGCCATTTTCTGATCTGATTTGTGACCCGTTATCTGAGAAACACTGAGAGAGTTGCGAGTATCTGGTTTGCCACAAAATTTTGATCTCCCACCGTTTTGTCCTCAGTGTATAGTCAGTTCTGATTAATGCAGAACTAAGCAAGATTAAAATTAGGCCCCATCCTCTGAGTACAAATAAGTATCTCAACAAGGTTGTGGAAGCTCTTCACCTTTCAAGGTACATAACAAATGTCTCCCATGCAATTCACAGCATGTGCAGGATGATGAAGGTCATGTGGGCATGTGTGTCTCTTGAAGAGGAACAGCTTTTCCCCTTCTCCCTGATAGTGTGAATTTAAAGCATAACTAACCCCATCATCATGTAACTATTAGGTAAATTAAAGGTCTTATTTCATCATATAACTTCTCAAATATTGAATATTAAAAGATCAAAAGTCTCTTGGTAGTTAATTGAACGTAAAATTAAGATGCGAATAACACTAAGAAGAAATCCTCTGGCAGTGTACAATGTGCTGTGTTTATTATAAATGGATCTCTACCTGTTACCCTGTGTTTCTAGAAATTGGAGTTTTTACAGTAAATACAGAATGCAAAATCAGACTAATATGAAAAACGTTATGTAGCATAACTTTCATGTGAGGGTCATCCTCCTTTGTTGAACTAGATTCCTGCCCCCACAGGAACTCAGGGTGACCAGGCTGGCCTTGATTTCAAAACAATAGCTGAAGGTAGAACTAGAGAAATATTGAAGGAGGAGGGAATTAATTTTGGAGAAAAAGGAGTTGCTACAGGGAATGCTATGTTTATTTAAATGATGGAAGAACTAGCTGCTGAAAGCGTTGAATCTGTCAACTAAAGATGCAGGAAAATATATTATAAAATAAATAGCTACAAATACATGAAATTAGCAACTAGCTGCCCCTATTTTTAGATCTCTGGGATATCTGTGTAAAGTAGAATAGGTAGCTGTACAGACTGAAGACTGAAACTGTGTCTAAGGGCATGTAAACAAATTTCCTGATGCTTTATATATATTTAATTGTGGAGTTCATGATTATGTATTTCCACTTCTTCTCTCTGTTACAAGTGATTGATGTTGGAAAAATCAGAACACTTCAGCAGAGGTCACTGATATTTTTTCTGTTGTCAGCTGACATGTTAAGGTGATTTTTTTTAGCTGTTGCGTTCATAGAGTGCAGGACACAGATATTTCTACACTTCTGTCACTTCATGTTTAACTTGAATATGTGAAGCAGAATTGGAAGATATGTAAGCAGCTGACATGTCATATGCACTTGGAAATGTGTCCTGAATACTAACAGTGTTGCTTCTAATCTGATAAACTTCACCCCTTGTAACAAGGCTGTCTGTAGTGAGGCCAACCTTCAAATAAAAAGGTCCTCTGCACAAGTACACTGAAGCCCTGTGTAGACACTATTTATAAAACTTGTGCCGCTCCAGCGCTCAGCTGAGCATATGTAGAGTGGTTATTCAAAGCACTAGGAAGCTGCTACGTTTCTGAGGTCACAAGACAAGAAAATGTCATTGACTTCTCACACCTCGCAAAGCAGGCTGGAGTTCAAGGGCTGCTCTCTTCTATAGCTCATGTTTAGGAGCAGAAGACAAACCTTATCAATCATGCACAGTTAAATAGATCACTGTAATGTAAGAGAATGGGAAATAGTACATTATATAATTGAGAATGTGTAAGCAAGTTTTGATAAGAATTGGCCTGAACCTTCTTTTAGGGGATCAATCATGCTCACAGGATATGTCAGTTTCTGGAAGAACTTTGAATTGAGTCAATTGACTCTTGGATTTCTATTACTAGTAGCTGTCATTTTAAGGGTTATATTTGTAGTGGTTTGGGGTTTTTTTTCCACTTTTTCTTCCCAGTCTGTGCAATGCCAGGGCATTATGAAGTTTCCACAAAGTAGGAATGAGGCAGAGTCAGCTATAGTACCTGTGCAGCCAAAGATGTCACTTCTAGGGCACTTAGTGTAGTAATAGTAGCATGAGCATCCTAAAAACAGTGCCTTATTGCAACTTCAGCTTAAACTTGGTTGATGACCTTCTGTTCTCTCTAATTCTGAACTCTGAATCAGGTCAGGTCAGGTATCAGTGAGATTTACTGACCTTTACCAGTCCCCCAAACTCCTGAATAAGCAGTATGAGCACGATTATATTATTTGAGTGAAGGGGGAGATGTGTTTGTTTTGACAAGGGAATTCTGGTGAATCTTATATCGGTTAATTTTATTTCATAACTCAACTTTCTGTCTTCCTCCACTTAAAAGTACAAAAGCATCCAATGAGTGCTAAAGCAGAATGTTTTCTCGGTAAAATTAAGCAGATGAACAGGTGCAAATATGTTTTCTCTATGCAGATGCTGTGCAATTAAAATTTTAGGTATGATTAAAACACCTGGTCTGCCTCTGTCAATTTAAGATATTATTTTTCACACGGAATTATATCTTTGTAGTAACTCAAAAAACTGTAATGCCAAATTTTGCTTAACTGAAGTCATTGACATTTTAGCTTTTGATTATAATGAAAACTGAATCAGATCTGGGAAAGAAGTGGTTAGTCCTAACTTTTTTTAGTCACTTTGATAACTTCTCTCCTATTGTGCATTTTTTCATTGCTGTGATGTTAGTTGCTCCCTTGCAAACTGCAATCAAATACAATTCTGTAGTATCTTCAGAAACGAAACACTAAATTCCTACCAGATTGAGTCATTGCTTTTGTGCTAATCAAAGTGTATGCTGTGTCCATCTATAAAGACGTGAGTGGGGTTGAGCACAATACGACACTCATTCCCTTAAGAAAGCATAAATCCTTTGTATGAACTACATTCAAAGACATGAAATGACATTGAGAGCAGGATGTATGACCTCAGACAAGCTTGTACTCTACTAACCCTACTTGTTAACATAATTTGCACAGCTGCATTCTCTATGTGCTCTCCATTTCTCATCACTGAATTCCAAGGCTCTCTTCATTATTACCGGAGATGTTTCTGTCTTCATGAGACTAGAATTTATCAGAAAACTTATCTATAAGATAGAAAACAGATGAATTAGAATTATTTAAAACCTAAATATAAACATTCATTGACATTTAATTTCCAAGTATTATTAAACATAAACTTGAATAATGTTTTATGAGAGCCATTATGAGTCAAAACTTAGGATATGGAATTCAATATCCTATGGATATTCTTGCCATCCATTCTGTGAATGGTGGCTTGTACCATGGCCTTTTAATATTTTTTTTAAACAGAATAAAAAAATTAGATTCCCTAATTTAAAAAAAACCCCATTTCCTAAGCATCTCTGAGAGTTTTCTATCTGAAGATAAAGCAGGGCAGCAATATGAGGCAGAGAATCTGCAGTTTTATGTTCCAGTGTTTTTCCCAGTTTTATTTGACAGAGTCTACAGACTACAGTCTAGCTAATGTATTTGTCTCTTGATTGCTAACATCTTAAAAAAGGAAAAGTTAGGGATTTCTTTTTTTTTTTCCATGCACTGTTTTAATTTCAGAGGTATTTCTAAATAGCATCTAAATTAAAAACCTAAATCAAATCAAACCATTCCCCTATGTCCTGTATTTGGGGTTTTTTTTGAAACAAAATAGTTATATGTGCTGTTTAGACAACTTATAAGTGTAAAATCTTTAACTAAGACTCAGTAAAACTAAATTTTAAAGGTAAAAGAAAATAGCTTGGGGTACAATTTTCATATACAATATTTGAACTGGTTGGAAAAAGTCCAATTGTTTTAATGTTTTAGTTAAAGCAAAAGGTGGAGATTGATGAGTGATCTAATTTTTAATGATCATTGGTAAATACTATGTCAAACAAAATGGGGTTGCCGTTTATTTCAAGTGCTGTTCTATATTTTGAAGCAGAAAAAAATACAGGAACTTTAGAAACATTCGTTTTGGGAAATGTTTGTTATTTTTTCCTACGTTTTTGACTAAGCGATGCTCACTTGTTTCTTTGTATTGTCAATATATTATGATTAATAACATACCTCCCTTTGTTCCCTGAATGAAAGGAGCAGGAAGGGTTTTGTCACAAAGTCAAAATGTATTCCTTGTGTTTTAGTGCTGTGCAGATTCTTAGCAGCACTTAGACCTGCTGTACAAATATGTTCTCTTTAGCATTGTAATGGAACAAATCCACCATTTGCAATGAGCAATTTCTATATTTCTTTGTAGTTTGGTCAGCCTGTGAATGAACATAGGCAGGCTATAAATCTAAAGATGTTATCCATGATTATTACAACAAGTATCTTGGATATTATTTCTCATGTTAAATGAGTTTGATTACATTAAAAACTTAGTTTGCTTGTTTCCTTCTTTTTACTCCCCCTTTTCATCTTTTTAGATAGACTGTGGCATGTTGAAGGAGCTATCAAAATAAACTGAAGGCAGAGGAGAACTAGCCTTAGAAAATGCCTATTAATATTTCTGAATTTATTTGTCTTAGTTCCTCTCAAAAATTACTGGGATATGTGTCAAGTTTTTACCTGTAGGTTGTTTTCTTTCCCAAGGAGAGGTTACTTCCTCTAACAGAGAGGCGTCTAACAGGAGTATGGGAATGATCTATGTGCTATAGAATCACAGAATAGTAGCAGTAGGAAGAGACTTCTAGAGATCGTCTAGGCTAGCCTCCTACTAAAGCAGTTTCATCTCAATCAGGTCACACGAGAAATGTATCCAGGTGGGTTTGGAAAACCTTCAGAAAAGGAGACACAGCCTCTCTCAGCAGCTTGTTCCAAGGCTCCCTCACCCACACACAAAAGTTTTTTTCTCATGTTCAAGTGGAACTTCCTGTGCTTCAGCTTGTGCACATTACCCCTTATTCTGTCACTGGGCACTCCCAATGAAAGACTCACCCCATCCTCTCAACACCCATCTTTTAAGTATTTGTAAGCATTGATAAAGTCCCCCCCAAATCTTCTTTTCTCTAGGCTAAATAGCCCCTGGCCTCACAGCCTTTCCTCAGAAGAGAGATGTTCCAATCCACTGATCATCTTGGTAGTCTTCTGCTGGACTCTCTCTAGAAGTTCCCTATCCCTCTTGAACTGAGGAGCCCAAAATTGGACACAGTTGTGGCTTCACCTGGGCAGAGCAGAGGGGAAGGAGAATCTCCCTTGACCTGCTGACAAAGATCTTGATGGATCCCAGGATGCCATTGGGCTTCTTGGCTAGAAGGGCACATACATTGCTCAAGGAAATCTAGATAAATATGGGAAGTCAGAATTATTAGTTAGTCCTGACAATTATGGCTGTAATGCTGCTCCAAGAAAGTTGCAGAGTTTACTTTCTGCAACCTCTTTGAGCAAATCGTTAATCAGGACAAGGAGGAGAAAAGATCAAAAATCCATACTGCTTTCCCTGCCCATGTGTCAATCTATGTAAACAGTCAAGTGTGAGATAGTAAGTAAACCACTTTGTCAAACAGGGGAAAGATGTGCAAAAATGAAGCACTAGAGAGTGTTCCCAAGAAAAATACCCTTTCATGCACATTCTTTTTGGAATGTCTTCATATAAGTTCTGTGACATTTATATGAATATCACTATTTCATTAACTAAACACTTGGTCTGCTCACAGAACAGAGGAAATGGCCACCACATAGGTTTTTGTTGTAAGATTCCTTCTTTTGGAAGCCAGTCTGCATTAACATCACAAACAGCTTCCAAAGGGTTGTCAGAGATGCTAGTCTAAAACAATATGTTAAATACTCCTGCTTCCATTTCTGCAAAGTTCAATGAATTGAGAAGAGGGATAGATCTCATGTCTGACAATTTGTTATTATTTTTCACTGTACTTTGAGCACCATTTGGATATCAAGATCTGGAATGTAATGGTCCTGTAGAAACGCAGTTATATTTGGATGAATGTCAGTCTTTCTGAGAGTTAAATGGATTATTAGATCAGGTAGATAAATGGGAGAATTTTTTTTCCTGAGTACCACTATACAAAGAATAATACATTACCTGAGTCCTAATATATACTGCAATTCCTTGATAAAACAGCCAGAGAACCACCCAGACTTCAAGTAGGCAGTACAACACTACTGAAAATGTATACTGAGATTAAACTGGAGACACATTAAATTATTTGAACTTCCAGAATCCTCTTTTCCGTTGAATTTAATCTTTGTAAATCTTTAGCATTTTCTGCATTTTTTTTCTTGTCCCAGTTACAGATTCAGAATTGATACTACCCAAACTTTGTAACAATTTATCCATGTGTCCATGTTTGCCATTTAAATTACACACTTGTTTTTGTGACAAGGACCATAACAAGATCAGAAAAACCCCTCACAATATGAATATCTCATGATATTCATGTTATAGAACATAGAAAATATAGAAATATAGAAAATTATATAGAAATACAGAAAAATTACATAAGCCATTCAGACTGCTAGTACATTTTTCTGTTGGACATTGCAAACTATTTTTTTTCAGACTATTAAGGGAAATTAACTGCTATATACACTTAAAATCTACCAAGTCAGAATGCATTTGATGAGACTTGCTAGCCCAAGGCTTGCTCTTCTTCCCTTTGAGTGGAGGTGCTGATGTGAAAGGTGTTCTCAGATAACTGCACTTTGACATTTACACTAAAGCATTTGCCTCGAGGAACAAAAGGTAAAATATTATTTGTAATTTACAATGATACTGAGGCATTGAAAAAAGTGGTTTTCTATAAAGAAATCTCTGTATTATAACAATAACTTGAGGGTGTTTTTGTTTATAAGATAATAATCATGTCTTCTATTGAGACTGAAGACTCATTTAATGGGAAGCACCTCAAGTTATTGTTTATATGAACATATAAGTTGAATATTTATATTTGAAAGAAAAGATGAGGAAAAAACATAAAACATAATGCTGAGGTGATGAAATATAATTGTCTAGTAGCAAGTACACGTAATGAATTCCTTCTCCTTATTACTCCCTCTTACATCTTTCTTTCCCTTTTCTCCCTTTGTTTCCTTTACCTTGGTTAGCAGCCCTCTTTTCTTCTGTATATATTAAGAGACATAATCATAAAATGTCAGGCACCAGGTTGTATTTTCAAAGCTTAACTGGAAGGGAGTAACTGAAATGTACACAGTTGAAACGTATTAGAATCCAACAGTCCTAGCCCCACCTAGAGTCCCAGGGAATCATGAAGATAATGTGAAAGCATCTCTTAAGATGATACCAAGTAAACTTCTCCTCCTGTGTCTTTCCAGAGATTTCATCATCCACAAAAAGGCAAAAAGAGGTCATGATTCTGTCATGTCTTTAGTGTTGGGAAACTTTTTCTGTGTAATGTATGTACAGACAACACAGTTTTCACAGGCTATCTGAAAAGATTTGGTTTGGGAATAGAGGTGTGAGTGTAAAAGTAAGAAAACAGAGAATAATTCAGTAAACTTTGGTGTTAGAAGGGTCCCAGAATAAAGCTCTCCTGCCGCAAATCTGTAATTTTAAACTCTTAGTTTTTAAAGCAGGGTGGCCACATGTAGATTGCTGTTGACTGCTGGGAGACAGCACATGGTAACCCCTGGGCGTATTCCCAGGAACTGTTTGGGATTTTGCTATCTGGCAAGCCTAAAGGTTCTTTGGGCAAAATGGAGTGTTTGACTGCAATGTGCAGTTTTGTCTGCACTGCTGAAGGCTGGATGTTGCCTCAGGTGAGAGCAAAGTCTGTTGTGAGCCATCTTAAATCCAGGGGAGAATGAAAGAAGCATTTGCCACCTTTCGGTGGAAAAAGCTGAGAGTGCCAGTGACATAGGCTGTAGGAATGCATGCAAAAGGGCCAGTAGGAAGAACTGATTCACAGGAAGCTGGTGCTCAGCAAGCTATAAATGTTCTGAGTTAACATTTAAGGAGGCTGCACGGCCATTTCTTTTGTGTTCCTGCTTATGATTCTAGTTTTATTTCTGGTATGTTGCTGAGTGCAGTTTCATATCTGTGTAAAAAATCATGGTGAACGTGACGCCAGGGCAGACCTTAAACTCTTAGAGGATTGCTGGGAGGGGTAGAGCAGATCTGTATCCAAGGGTCCCCAGCTTGAAGAACCACATCTACGCAAAGTCCTCCATGCTTCCTGTGAAAAGCAAAGACATGACACGCTTACTGTCTTGGTTGTTCTAATATTCGCACTGTCAGATGGTATCAGGGCTTGTGTTAGGGCAGCTTCTATTGTTCACATGTGTATCTTTTTGCTTCTACCACCAAGGTCTTTTCATTTTCTCTCCAGTGCAGCATTAATGAGGTTTTAAAGGCACAGATGAAGGAAAATGAGCAGATTCTACTGGTCTCCTTTCAAGGCATGATTGATTTATCAGTTATTTGCTGTGCAGAAGAGTGGTATAGACATTCAGTCTTAGAGATTACATGAAAAGTTTTTCCTCCAGCCTAATCACTGTCCATTCCTTGATATAGTAATATTCAGCTATTAGTGCCAAGGGTGTTTACTGTGTCTGAACACAGAGCTCAGACAAGTCATGTCTAAGCAAGCAGGAATAGCACATATTTAATGCTAGGTACTGATATGAATGTACCGGGACATGCAACATAGAATTCCCTTGCCTGTGTCCTGGAAAGGCAGATGCTATTGCCTGCCACAGTGATTACAGATTTTACAGGCAATAATGTGAGTCGCTTCCATAGCATGAAAAAAAACAACAGTTAACAGGAGCACTGCTGAAATGAGCACTTGCCATCATGTGCACTAATTTTAAGTGTGTCTGTTCTTCCCTCTTATATTCTGGTTTATTACTGTCAGGCTGGTCCTGGGTTCTGGCCTCTTGGTGCTGCTTTCCAAGAGAAATACAAAAACATTAAAGCACATTTTAGAGGAAAACATGTAACATAATAGAGAAGAAAGTAGGTCAGATTTCACTTGCCAATGCCCCTTTAAGTTAACAGCTGTGGGTCAGACTACATTTTTATATAAAAGCACAGACAAAATCTAAGCTTGCACAGCAATGTCTCATGCTGATCATGACCTTTGATGAATTATGTGGCAAGTGATCAAAGACACAAAACCAGATTTTTTTTTTGTTATTTTAGTGGACTTAATATGTCTATTTCCTGAGATTACTGTATTTATGTATATTGGGTTTTATAATCAGCACAGCTATGCAAAGATGGGAAGGGGAAATCGGGGGAAAGCAAGGATGTACTTTTTGTATGTTTCTCAAAGTCGATGCAAAATGAATTCTTGACAATGTGATTTATTTCTTGGTACTTTCCTCCCCATACACCTTGTACAGTCTTGATTTCAAATGTTTGCCCTTGGCTAAATATTTAGAGGCCTGCATTGTTACTTACACATTGTCTACAATTGCTAGGTCACTCTATTTCTCTATAATAGCACATTACTCATTAAAAGGCAGGATTTGTTTCTATACTTTCCTCCAAATAGCCTCAGTTCTAAACCAGAAATCACTGTGGTAACTTTTATATCTTTTCTGTATTTATATTTTATGTAAAGAGGAGCATCTTTCTAATGGAATTTAATAATCTTCTCTAACTGGAAGTACTCAGAAATATTTTCATGGTAAGAAAACCATGCACTTTAGAGATTATAAACAAGCAATTCTTTGAATAGTTTTAAATAAGACTGTGTCTTGTATGTGATATACAGAAAAACCAGATGTGGCATCAACTTTGCATGAATTAAGAGACTATAGTCTTCCTACATAGAGTTCTATGAGGAAGACGTGATGGATGAATAATTTGGCTTACCTCGGGCATTGTAAATTTGTTCTGCTACAAGGGTAGAGCCAAAACTGCATTAAGTACTGCTTAAGGACAGTATTTGTGTTTAATTACTTTGATTATTTATGAAGTAGGAGAGTGACTGTAGTGTCTACATCACCAAAGGTTATATTTTTGATAATTTCTCTTTCTCTTTAACGTGTTTTATTCAGGATTCATATTTTCTTGAATGGTGGTTTTTGATCTGACCTGTAAGTTAACAAACTTACAGAATGTCACAGAGGTCCATTTATAAATGAAATTATTTAATAGTACACACAAAGCTTTTTGAAGTTCAGGAAGATTGCCAACATGGAAAAACATATTAGAAATGTAGAAGTGTATTATGATAAATATAGCGCTCATAGGTGGGGTTGAAGGCTGTGATATAGCTTTGTACATTCTGATTTATTTACTGCACAGAAATGAATCCCAAATGGCTATTTTTGCTTCACTGACTCTAGTGCCAGTAAGGCAGTCTTATAGACATCTGCTAAGGTTTTTTATTATTATTTGGTTAAGATTTTGAGATCGAGGTGAGAAAAATCCAACTGTCACCTAGAAATGACCTCGAGGGGGTTTCACAGCTTTGTCCAACATGTTTTTCACATATTTCTACAAACTTATATATATTCCTTTCTCGAAAGTCCTTCAGAATGTGACTACTCACATTTTCTATAAAATAATGGACTGATATATGTATGTTGTTTAGCCTTTACTCAGTCAAGCTTTTTTCAAAATATGAAGGGTAAAGAGCAAGCAAGGAGCAAATTGCCCCCCATTTTTTTTTCAGTAGGCATCAAAAGATATATCAGTTAATCCACTGTTATATCTGCAAATAATTCCTTATTCTACGTAGCCCCCTACATTCATAGTTATCCAACTCAGTACACTAATAACAGTCATGAGATTTTGGGATATATTAGAACAATTTATTTCCCAGTGGGCTTCTTATCTAAACAAGATCAAGTCCTCTATATCTTTATTTAGACAGTATATTGTTGTACTCTGAAAATTATCTGTGTCTTGCTGCCTCTTACTTAGGAGAAAGAGGAAAGAGCATGCAGACCAGATAGCACTTCCAACTGTGCTGTTGTTATGCCACACACTTATCCAACAGTAATAGCATGAGGAAGAGATATGTAGGTTCTCTTTTCTTTTTCATTTAAGTAAAGGCATGCTGATAAAATTCAAATGAAAAAGACAATACAGGAGTGAGTGACTCATGGAAATTTCTATGATGCATTGTAATGGTGGATTTTCAATTTTTAAAAGTGGTTGTACTCCTAATTGGTGAACAAAAAGGATCAATTTATCCCTTACTGTGAGAAACATTTTTCTCACATATTATCCTCATGAAGCCTCTAATTCTGCTAGATACATTCTGTAGAAGGAACCTATAAAAGATATTCTAAAATATGCATCAGATTTACATTACTAGGTTGTCATGTTAGATTGAGAATGGGCCCTTGTTAAACTATATGGCATAATTGTTTTTACTTTCATAATAACTCCTTTTTAAAATAACTTTTGGGTTGTTCAAGCAAGGCATCTATTAATAACTCTTGGGGTTATACTAAATGAGTACTAGCTAGCTTCATCCAGGCATTATGAGCGTCCTGTCTACATCTTTGACTTTATTCATCTCAGGAACAAAACTTTTGTATCTCTTTTAAAATAGAAGTGCTTTCTTTTAGTATAAAATCTGCAAATGTTGGAGGACAATGACTATTCCAATGCCAAATGAATTTGGATTAATCTGCACAACATAGAGATTGAGTTTCACAAAGCCTTATGACACAGATACTGTGGGCTGCAAAATTAGCAACCAGCGTAATAGCTGTGAAAGCTAAGCTTGTGTTTTGCAACACAGAACCCAGGGTTTTCTCTAGTTTATATGCATTGCATAAGAGAATGAAAGTGTTAACAGATTTTTAAGCTTTAACATTAATGTTATTCCTAAAGATGCAGTTTAAATGAATATATAGAGTTGTGTCACTTCCAGAGAACAAAGTTGGATTTCAGTTGTAATACATAAAGTAAAATTGCTTATCATAAAATAATTTATGTTTTTAACTGATTGTAGTAGTTCCTTTGCATAATGAAGTACTGTTAGTTATGGTTTCATACAAGTTTAGGTGGAAATGTTAATAATACCATTTTTGTTTCAGGCCTGGATTTTTTAAGATGTTCAGTTTTTTGATGGCTTTCACTTACAGATCTCTCCTCACACACAAGATGTGTTTAGTCTTTGAAATAAAGGTCAGAAAAGTATGAATTTAGATCCAGGGAGCTTTCCATGAAACAAAAAAAATATTCAGATAGTGCAACAGTAAGAATGAGTAATTAACCCTAAAAGAGAGATAACCATTAAAGCTATAGGCAGATTTGATTATATCTACATTTCAGGAAGAAATCTTTGGGATGTTTTTCTTAAGGTTACTTTTAACTGGTGAGCCATGGGGACTTTTACACCATAGAAACAACATAACTGCTCCTCCAGCTCTCTATAATTATTTTGGGACCATCCAGAGCTGAAATGATAGAGATCAGCTTCTCATTTTGCCTTACAGCTGTCTTTTAAAATTTTTTATTTGTTACATTCAGAACAGCAAGTGGGCAACTAATAAGGATTAGTAATGGGGAGGGTTTATTTAATTCAGTTTTTAAGCTGCTTTATTCAACAAAATCCTTAAAACATAGAGATTATATTTTTGGAGATACCAACACATTGCCAGGAATTCTATAGTACGTGCATCTCTAAACCACATTTTCATGGAAGATTAAATGCTTATATACAGTATCTGAAATTATTATTGATTACATTTTGCTGTTTATTCCCACATTGAGAGCTTGATGCTTCCCTGTTTCAGTGAGTTTTCAAAGCATCATCTAGCAGGATTTATAGAAGCTATAGCAGTATTGCTAACTAATGATTTTATCAGAAATCCTGCTGTATTTGATGATGTATTTTAATATTTGTCTCCTGAAGTACAGAGAATATGTGAGAATTCCTCCTTTTATTTTAAAAAAATATTTTTCTTCCTCGTTATTAAAAAAAAATAATGTTTCATTTCTACCTGTATTTGACCCACAGACAAAAGACTAAAGTAGTTCACTATTTGAACGGAAATCCCTCTGGGTTTTTTAGCTTAATGCATCTCCTTATTTTTCAAATTTTGATACTTGTGGTTGGTAATACTCCTCAAGGAGAAGAGGAAAACAAGCAGTATTGCACAACATGGAGCATATAACTTTATCAAAGGAGTCACAGTCATTATTTTGGAATTGACAGATATGTCCATCAGGAGTTAGCAGCAGTTAAGTTGTATTAGAGCAAACCCATTAGATTTATCACTGTGTTTCTCCAGTAAAGACATATGAAAAGTGTATGTAGTATTTCCTTCCTACATTATTCATTTTTTCTTTTACCTACAGTGTTGTGATCATGAGCAGGATTTTATGAGTCTCTGTCTCTCTCTGTAGCCACCACTACAGGACTTTTGAGTGCAGGGTAGCTCAGGAGTTGAAACTGTTTGTCCTCTCTTATTCCAAATGTTTCCTCTCTGCATCTCCCCAAGCAATATCCTGTTAACCTTGGGATATCCATATTTAGTTGTCTCCATGTTGATATCTTCAAGTGTGCCAGATGTCTGAGCTCCCATGGTCCATGGAGATTTAGTCCATAGAGACAGTGGAGCCAAGCAAGTGATTCAGCTTGCCCTAATGTGAATACCTGGAGGCTGATCAGCTCCTGCCTCCACTGAATGTATTGACTGTACTGGGAATTTCTCAACATTTCGGTAGATTATACAACACTGAAGTTCAGGTAATTGAATCCCATAACTCTGATCAGAAGCTGAATTACTTTGCTCATTATTACTAAGAGAATGCCCTCTCTGTAGAGTTTCAGTGGCTGTCTTGAGAGGCTGAAGGCACAAGGTAGTCTTCGCAAAATCCTATTTAGCTTTCCTAGATGGTCACGTTTCTGTATAACCTATCTACCACCATTTGATGTTTTACCATATGTGGTCTTACTGTATTTCATACAAAAGATTTCTTTATTAAAGCACTTTACTTGCTTTAGGTTCCAGTTTTCAGTAAAGCTTCATCTTTCAGTAAAAACTTCCTTTTTCTCTTATCTAATTAGTGTTAGAAACCATCTCTTTTTAAAAGTACTGCAATATACCAGGCTAAATTCTGGTTTCATGTACATAGGAATCTTGTGTACTACTGAGAAATTGTTATGAAAATAGAAGTTTGAAACAAAGCTTTTTTTTGCTGTTCAACACAGTACTTGTTCATTGTTTTCACTGTTTTCTTTTTAACAGAAGCCCTGTGCTTGTGTTCCAGTGTGTCCATCACCATGTCATTTGCCTAGACTGTTTCCATTTGTACTGTGTGACTATGCTGAATGACCGTCAGTTCATCCATGACCCAGAGCTTGGGTATTCCCTCCCTTGCGTAGGTAAGTTTTAACTGACTTTAAAAATGTATGTGATTTTAATTTCAGGGCAAGAATTTTTTTATCACCTATTAGTTTTGAGAATATCTGCGGAATTACGCTGTTTCCATAGAAGTTGGTTTATTTCTTGGAGAAAATATTTGAATATTAAAGTAGTTCTTACTGAGAATGTGAACTGGAGAATTAACCAGATTTCAAAGGGTGCTTCTTTTAAAAGCAAATGCCTCCTTTCTTCACATTAGTATTTTATAGTCATGAAGTGATAGCAGATGACAGCATTACACTTCTGGTGAAAAAAAAAAACTCAAACAAACCAAACCTACCTTGACCTCCACATTTCTGCTTTCAAATTAAGTAAGTTGTTAACTTTCTTGGCCTGTCTTCAAGTACTAATAAAAAAAAGTCTGCAGCAGGAATTCCAAATAGGCTTCCTGTTGCTGAAATTATTGCTACTAATTTTCACCTCATTGAATGAAATGTAAATCACATCGAGAAGATGGCAGATTATGTCTTTTCCCCAAGTAGGAAACAAAGTTTGGCTTAACTAAACAAAGGCTTACACTGGATCTGGAAAATGTCTTTTGAGAATTCATTCATTACACTGGCACATAGACTGCAAAATTCTGAAAAAAATTTGCCATGAAGAAGCATATTAAAATTTATTTTTCATGTTGCTAAATTGGCATGTATGCATATATGTTTTTCACAAATGTTGTGGAGTGATATGGGAATCCTTTTCCAGTATATTAGCAGTTGCTTGGAAGATGTGTTTGCCTGGTTACCTGAATGACTAACAAATAAGTTTTAAATGGCTAGATGGGAGAAAAATCTACAACATTTCTTAGGAGAGTAGCATTTACTTAATGTGAAGATGTGCTTTGAGGATATTGAAAGTATAATAGTATGAACCACTTAGAATCATTTGGTTTTAATTGCTTCAGGAGCAATCTAGCAATGGTCAGTTATTCACATTTCAATAGAATTATTGTTAACGTGCCATCTCACCCAGGTCTCATGAGCCTTTCCTCCCTGTTCCTGACTAGTTTTCTCTGCTATTGGATTTTCACATTGATGTCACAATCACAAAACAGTTTTTAATGTTGTGTAAGGAAAGTTGTCAGAAGGAACCTAACAGGAACTTTATATCCAGTGCTCATTCCTTGACCTTCATGTTACTATAGTAGAGTGTGGTCATTCTATACTCTCAGCCTCCTTCCTTCCTTCTCCAAAAGTTAATACCTTTTCTGCTCCCACACAAATTAATCAGCTACTTGAGATGAATCTGTCCTTTTTTTCTCCCTTCTTATCAGTTCTCTTCCCTGTTCTCCTTTTAGCTCCTCAGATTAATCAGTTATCCCAGTGATGCAGCAGGCAACTCATCTTTCTCCTTGCTGTTGGTCTCTTTGCAGGCATGACTAGTGTCACAGAGCTTCCTCCAGTTTGGGCTGTTGTGTTGAACTAATGGCCCTTCCACCTCATCTGTCTGTAAATCCATTGCTAGTCATACTGTACAAAACTGGTATCAGGATTTTTCTATTTATCTTCCAACTGCAGTTGTTCAGTTCAGAAGATTTATCTGTCTTTTTTTTCTCAGAGAGGAGACTAAGAAGCTTGCAGACTTTTTTACTTCTGGCTGGCAGTAGCAAGCCAGTGTTTTTCTGTCTTCTAGATGTTGAAGTTGTATGCTGTGGGAATTGAGCAATAGAGAAAGAGCAGGGACGGGATGAGAAGAAAATGCAGGAAGTCAGAGCTGAAATGCTCAGGGATGTTATTTCAGTCTTTAAGAGGTGAGGAAGGCATAGGCTTGGCCTAGGAAAGGGGTACTATAAAGGATGCACAAAGAGTGACTGTACTTCTGTTCAACTGAGATGGGGTTCAGCTGTGGAAATGGAAAAGCAGCTATTGCTGCCAATCTCAATCTAGCCTCAGCTGTGTTATACTTTAAGTGTGAAAATACCTAAATGCAGAAACACTAAAATATGGCTAATCTTAAAGTTTCAGAAGTTCACAAATCAGAATGTTATTTTCAAAATACTATACATTAAAGTAGCACTATAAGTTGTAGTGGTAATAATAATAATACATTTGCAATACCTTTTCTCTCTGTGCTCCAGGTAATAAGACTATTTCTTGGAAAAATTTCTGCACGGGTGCTGACTTGTGCTGTAGAGTGAATCGTTTAGGAGTGCTGCAGCACAGTGCTGTGCAGTACAGAGATTCTCGAGCTAGAGACAAATCGTGATGCTCAAGGAAAAGAAGTAGAGTTGTGTCAGTATATCATGTAGGATGCAATCTTTGACACCTCTGGTAGGCTGATGAGGACTGATCAGGCAAATACTACTTCAGGACCTGTGCAAGTGGTGTGTAGTGCTGTCTAGGCATACTTGCCTACTCTTACCGATCTGATGACCTCTAAGAAGTATTGCACTGGTATGCATTGTGTTGGAGAGGTTCTCAGTCACATTCTCTAAGTCTTAAGTAGTTTTAAATAATATTCCATTTAAACATAAAATTGGTTGCTACCTCTGTCAGTTCTTTTTTTTTTTTGTATCAGTTCTGTATGAATAAAAGCATTTGTGAGCATTATATTTCAGATTTCTTTGTGGCATGAAGAATCTGATCAGTGCTGTTCTAACTTCAGTGATCCATTTCTGCACCTACCTGAACTTGACTTTCTGATATGCAAGAAACATGGTCATTTCTAGAATTAGGTTATATTTGAGTTAGGAACTGATGCTTTTGTGCTTTGAGGAAGTCATGAGGTTGATTTGTATCATAGCTGTGAAGAAGAGGAATGCCCAAGTTGCCAACCCCTTCTCTATTATGGTTCAAATACAAAGGCTTTTAGCCTTCTAGCCTACTACTTACGCATGAGGAAGATAAAGTCCTGTTTGATGCAACTCTCTGTAATTACCTCAGTGAAATCTAAAATGAATTCCCCTTGAGAGGAATGAATACCATGGGATGTGCCAAGAAAAGGCTTTTCTTTCTTGCTATGGCAATGTTGGTTTAATATATGTTATCTCTAATAGAGTATGACTCAAGGCAAAAAAAAAAACCCAGATCTGAGCTTTATTGAAAGGAATACAAAACAAAGTTGCATTTACTTTAAGGACATTTATGTTATGTTAGGTGACCAGGCTGCACAGATAGATCAAAGCAGTCTGTATTAATGCATGTATTTTTAAACACTACAGACTAATACTGAAGTAGTATTTATGCTATCTTGAATAGAAAATACTAATGTTCTGAGTTCAGGCATTGTAAAAATTATTTCACTTTTCCATTTAAGAATAGACTTACTTAAAAACTAGCCCATTTCTTCAGGGCAGGCGTGCACACATTGCCCTACAACTGTACAGGAGGGTTTGGTTTTGTAATTAAGCCTGTTTGAATTGTTTGCACTTCCAATTAGTTCTGTTCATTCTAGTGTTTTTTCAAAAATAGAGAGAACATAATGAACATAGCCTGCAGTTTCCATTAACATTTGACTCGCTGTTCCTGATTTTTATCAAGGGAATGTACCAACATAGCAAGTTTTTTATATCTTTTATTGGATCAATCTAGAGGTGAAAGCACAGCACACACAACAGAATAAAAATAAACAGCAGCTGCTACAGCAAAGGGTCACTGTGACAGACAAGATCAGTGTTATCACATGTGTATGATAACTTGAGCTGGAAAGGATCTAGGGATTTCAGATAAACAGCACTTCTCAAGTAGGTTTAATTTCTTGCTCCCTGTCACAAATACATCAGATGCATTTTCTCATTGCTTTCAGATATTTTGTGTGGTTACATCCTTGCTTTTTTTTGATTTCTGTTATGTGGCCTAATTAAGCAGGAGTATGTGTTCAGAAGAAAGCTATGATCTCAGCTGATGAGCTATATCACCTTGATAATGCCATAGCTTCACTTTGTTCCAACTCAAAATGTGTCATTGCTGTGATTTTTGGAAGAACAACATTAATTCCATAGCTATTAGCTGCTAATCTAGTGGCAGGCAGCCCTACTCCAACTGAGAACAGCCAGCATTGAGAACCAGAGCTCTGAGCATGATAACTGGTGCATTGATAGGATTAGCTGTTCAGAGTAGTGTGGCAGCAGCCCCATAATTCAAACCCACTGTATCAGCTCAGAGCAAGGACTTACAGATAGGAGCTGACTGTATTTCATTGGTCATTAAAATAAAAAAGTAAACGTTACAGATTATACTCTCTCTGCCCTTGTTAAATAGCAACAAAAATCTATCCCATCTCTCTGTATGGTGTCTTGTATTAATGAGGCTTCATGCACAGAAATTTTCATGAGTGGTGACCTCCAAGTATCTTTGAAATAATTAATAAGGTGCTTAGAGGGACAGATTTGCATATGCATGAACGATCATTTATGGTTATTTAGTTACTGTGCAGGGCAAAGACTCTCACAGCATTACCTCAAAGCAAGAATTGTACACAAATATACAAAATATTATCCAATTTAAACACAGACTGTTCCTATGAACACCGTTTCATTTTTAAAATAGCGTTACAGCATTATGAGCCTTGATCCCCAGGGTAAAGTAAACTTCCATAGATCTTTGGTAGAAGAAAAGTTGGTGAGGCCAAGGAAAGGCAAGGTTTTACACTGCTGTAGGCACTTTGCAAATATCTCTTTGCATCAGTTTATTTCTTAAGAGTAATCCTATGTATGATGTATTTTAAAGGAATCAAGATAGAAGATGCAGTTCTCCTGATGACTGTAAAATACTATTGTATCTGGAAGTAATCTTGTTTTACCACACAGATATACAAATAAATAAGTGGAATTACCACCAGTTTGTGTATGGAACTACTACAAAATGGACTAAAGCTATGAAGTAAAATAAATTGCCTTAAGAGGCATGTTCCACTGAAAGAAAGCTTGCAGGGAATGATTAAGGAGGCATATATATTTAAATTAATCTTTTAGCAGTATTGCATGCTATTTGTATAATAACAGTATGTTCTTATTGCTATGGAGAATGTCAATGCAATACTGAATATCTAAATCATCTTTCAAAATCATAGTACCCGAAAAGAAAAGGGAATAATAAATAGCTAGCCTAAGCAATGTTTGCATGTCAAAGGAAGGAGGAAAACTGTATTTGATTTGATCACTCCAAATAGTGTATTTGAATCTTTTCTGTTACAGACAAAATCTCTATTAAATTTAGGAAGGCACATGTGTGCAAGGGATTTTAAAGTGAAAGCCAGTGATCTGTGAACTCAGCCTTCTCAAGAATGTAATGAGGAAGCAGGTACAGTTTAGTGAGGCCTAAAATGGAAAAGTGCACCAGTAGGTACAAGGAATAAGATTTAACTGGTGTGAAGCCTCAGTAAGTCAACAGTTTCTGAAATCTGAAATTCTCCAATAACCCTACTTAAAAATATTTGAAGAACTTAGGAACTCAGAAAATGCAGGAAATGGTACCATGCTATTAGAAGAACAGAATAAAAGGGATTGGAAGGACATAAATTTGCAGCTTTAGGAAGTACTTCAAAGTGCTCCATAAGTTTAATATTTAGAGTATGTTAAATTCTTGACAGCAATAAACTTTTTGTCATTTCTTCTTGGTATAAAATATCTGAGCGTACAGACATGGTTGGAGGATTCTGGAGAAACGTTTTCTATTTTCTATTTATTCTGCATCTTATGAGAAGTTTTTTCTACTCTGAGGAATTAATAAACAAGCAAATACTTTTTTCAAAGCATTTATGGTGTCAATTCTAGTTGTATTTTTCTTTTTCCAGCATTTCCCACGACAGGGAAAATACAGATATGCAACGATGTTGTTTGTTCATGCTCTTGAAGAGATATATGAGTATCTTTTAGGAGGGCATTTGTCAATAACTGACATTTTTTTTACCTCTTTCCTGGACTTGATCATTAATTTCTCGTTGCTGAACCCTGCTGTCTCGTCTAAAGAGAGGCTACATGCCCACTAAGTTGCTTCTTTACCTTGGCTCCAAGGGGAAGCTGGTTACTTCTTCTACAGAGGAAATGCAAAGACTGCAGTGGTGAAGGGTGGAGGGAATCCTCTTCTTTCTGTCAATTCTCACTCCCTAAACGTTCTTCATAAAAAGCTGCATTGGTTTGGTGATATTTGCACCTCAGATCATCTCCCTATCTAAGAATAATTCAGGTGTTCAACCTACTCATTAATTCTGACCATCTTTCTTGTGTATTACAGTCAGAACAGGTATCTATTAGGGATTATTTCCCTTCTTCGTACTCATACTATTACATTTCTTTTACTATTTATATTATGGTAGTTTGAACTCCTTTGACTTAGTTGCATATATTTCTTAGTTAAGCGTCAACATCTGTCCCTTTGAGCTTATCATTTGAGTAGGTAGAACATTGGATAAGAGCACTGACAGCAACTCACGCAGAGTTTACACAAGAGATCAGTGAGGTCGTATAGGAGCCCACGTGCAGTCAGTCTCATAACAGTGCTTTTCCCATGAGCATATTACTTTGTTTTCACCTCCAGAGTGTTTTAAAACTAAGTTCCTTTAATTTCTGTTCTCTCAGCTTTCTACGAATTCATCAATAAAGAGGAGTAATGATTTCTTTTTTTCTAGAAGGCCGTGTGTGCACTGAACAAGTGTATAGCTCTATGTACTCTGAAAGAGAGTCTTATTGAAAAAGATTTTCCACCTCTATTATTATAATTTAAAATTGTTGGAAGCTTATCAGAGTACACAGCTAGACTGGTTCCTAACCCTGGTCTAGGAGGTGATGAATCTAGCCTGACCTCATTCAAGTAATTGCAAGTTTATTCCATTCAGCCTTTGACAGAGAAAGCAATCAAAACATATAGATAAACCAAATTTTTACTCTGAACAGTTAATTGAATTTGCAGCACTTTCCTGAAAAACTTTTTATGATCTTCTGCATTCTCCTCTCACTATGTGCATAAAATAAACATGAATCAACAATGTATCAAGTTGGTTTTTTGGTTCCTTTACTAGCTCAAGCACTTGAGGCTATCTCAAAGGGTATGGTTAGAAGTCACAACTCCTTCATTTCCATTTTCAGTGTTGACTGCAGTTGAATCAGCAATGTTTGAGGTTTGTTCCCTTAAGTCTTTGCTCTGTTTCAGTAGCAGCAGGTTGCCAACTCCTTATCTAAACAGCTTCAAAATCCATAGAACAAGCAGGGCTTGATCCCATGGTGTATTTGAGGCAGGCATTGGATTCTTCTCTGGGAACAACTACAGTGAAATTATACCATGTAACCCTTACAAAACTCTGAGTTGCAATAACTAAATTCAGCATGGCGTATCTGACCATAGGTGTTTTTCTCCCTTCTCTCTTACTAGTTTTTCCGTTGCAATATATCTAATTGGCAAATTGTTTGGAGGTGACACGGCACATAGGCTCACTCTGGTTAGTAACAGTAAAAGATGAGAGAAAAAGTCTTACTTAGAAATTAATTTGCCTTAAGAGCAACTAGGAATGAGCTTTCAAAGTAGGCTTCTTGTCTTATTTTATAAGATACCCAGTATCAAAGTAATGGAGGCATACTGAAGCAGTGACAGATGGGTGAGGTGCAGGCAGTGTATCCATCTTCCATCATTTCTAACCATGTTCGGTGTCTAAGTGGAAGTAAAATTTTGTGTCAGCTGTAGTCAGAGAGCCATGATTTTTGTCTTTGGAAATAAATTTGTTCTAAGTGAAAGTAGTTCCACCCATATTGGTTTATCGTATAATAATCACTTGATGTAGGTATGGTTGGCAAGTTACTTTTAAGATACTATCCAGCTGGGAGAAGTCATCATGTATATGAATATTAAAACCAAGTAATTGTTATCTACCTTACAGTCAACTGCTTGAATAGGTTTTTAACTATTGTTATTACAAGTGCTGTTATAGCAACTACAGTGATTTTGACTGTATCTGCCTGAAGTTCATCTTTTCCAGAAAAGCATATTTATTAAGAAGGAAGGATCAGCTTCTGAATGAGAAACATTTATGTTAGTTCACGGTTGAATGAACTAAGACTAAATTCACTTGGCCCTGGATGGTGCTTAGAAGTCCCGAATGGCCTTGTTTGGTGCTCCCATTCTAGTCTGGTGGGCAGTTAATGTTAATGAGGAAGATTCTCACTGAAAGATGAGGATAATGAAGATTAATAGGAGAAAAGAATAATATGTAAAGAATAGAGATAAGAGGATTCATGAAGGGAGGGAACTGAGAGAGGCAAAGGAGACAATGCATAAAGAAATATGACTATTCAAAGAGAGGAAGAAAAAAAATCTTAAGAGTGAGGGTGGATAAAATGAGAAAATAGTGCCTCTAGCTTCCCTCACATTTTAACAAGTCTCAGAATTTAGGTTTTAGTGTCAGTAGCAGACTGTACTTCCACAGACTGGAGTCACTTGAGTGTTGCTTGTAAAAATGTCCAACAGGCTGTAGAAGATCCTAATTTTTACATCTGGAATGTGCTTCAAGGTGTTTATCTTAGACATTTAGAGCAGCATGAGGGAAAGATGACCTTTCACACCTAGATAATTAGAGGTTTCCTAATGGATCCATTTTCATCTGAGCAGAGGGTCTCTTTCAGTAGAGCGCAATCTCTGAGGTGGGCTATGCGAGCAGCAGCCTTTATAAGAAATTGTTACTATCTGCTACCTTATATACTCCATAAATAACCTGCTGGGACCAACTGTGGCACATTCAGCATGAGTTTAGTCTCTGAAGCCTGGTGATTAATATTCCCTGAGTCACTTTCTAGGCCTTGATCTCCCACATGACAGTGTGTAGAGCTGCTGCCACATCATAGACTCAGCTAAGGACATTCCCCTTCAACAAGGAGGTGGCTTTAATTAAATTTCTGTGTCTGGAAAGTGAAAATCTAATTTCCTTTTTGACATTTGCTATATTACTACTTAGACAAAATTATGAAAATAATTAATCCCTGTGAAGCAGATATCAGCATGTTATAAGGGGTACAAAAATATTACATATAAATAATACTACTAATCACCAATCTGTTATAATTTATTGATGCAAGTTCTTATTAAAACTCTTAAATCAGATTTGTTCTTCACATAACAGATGTGTCAAATGACTGCACAATGTAGGTGCAAGTGAGGGTTGTAAAAAGTAGCATGGTTCAAACTGCATCTCAGTAAATTATATCTCCTTAGAAGTATATTTCAAAAAAAATTATATATTATTTATATGGTATATGATTTAGAAAAGAGATGTTCATTTTGTGTCTGGGTTAAATACAGTCCAATATGGTGGTGGTTAAAATTGGTCATAGATAAAAGGTCCCTATGCAATAATTTAGTGTTCTCCTCCTAATCTATGGGGAATCTATGTTCACATTATAAAAGCTGTCATGTCACCTGCTGTCACTTGGAGCCTCATTTCCTTCCCTAGGAATGCAGAAAAGGATCTTATAAATACAGAAATCAAACTGCCTCTTTGTGGAAATCGGAAGTGAAGGTGGAACAACATGGTGTCATTTGCACTGATAAAATGACACTGAGATGCAATCTGCAGTGCTTTATCGAGATCCTTTCATATTAACTAAAAGGTTTATGAAATCTTCACATTGCACAGTCTTTGCATTGACTGAGGTATCACATTTCAATATTTTTCCTTAGAATTTGATGCCATAGGCCAATTTCAGGAACTGATCCTTGGATATTACAATTGTAAGTTATCTGCTTGAGATTTGTTTGAGGTTTTTTGATAAATGATATGGATCTGCCATTGTGCAGAAAGGAATAGATGGAGCAATGGCACTGAAAACACGCAGCTGGGAGAAGACCACTGAAAGAAGAACTCGTCCAATTAAGTTTGGATTGCAGAGTCACAGTCTATTACAATCAGATACTAAACTGTCAAGCTATTGCTTATTCAGGTTTGCCCTCATATGATAACACAGTAGTCTTGTTTGGAAATAAGTCTAGATTCTTTAAGATAAAAATATGTGTTTAAGCAGATGGCAAGTTTTAGTAAGGTCGTATAAAGGAATTATTCAGAGTCTTATGATTAGCTTTTTTAACTTTTGATGACTGATAAATTTTGGCTAATTTAGAAACATGTATATTTAATTTCTAATTAAAAGCAATGTAGCCTTGTTATTTCTATGAAAGTAACAGGACAATGGGCTCTGATAAAACAATTTAGTACTCCTATATTTGCTGCAATATTTTATGTTTTGACCTTTAAATGCCTGTAAAGACACCAACATTACAGTTGGCAGAGTCTAAGTAAATAGCATGGCTGGACAGAATCAGGGGCATCTTCTGAAAAGGGATTTTCCTGGTACACAAATCAACCTGACTCATAGCCAAGTTAGAAGCTAAGAAGCTGAAGAGATACAAACATTTGAGGATGACAGTGGAACTTAGGTTTTGCTTATACATTGTTTACATGGCTTGAAAATGTAGGGTGAAGGAAGTTCTTCTGTAAAACTTTCTCATTACTGAAACACTCGCCAGACCCTTGCTAGTTGTGTCCTTCACTAACAGTTTTAATTTTGAATAGTATTCACATACCCAGTCAATATCTTCACATACTTTGCTTACTGCAAATGCTTGTGAAAAAATGTCAACAATAATTACTAAGTTGTAGTACAATAACATGCATAAGATTACACAATATATGGAATGTTATGCATTAAATGCCTTGAACAGGTGTAGAATGAAGCACCAAGATACATCCTATAATCTATTTATTTGTACAAGAGGCCAGAATGTTATGGGAACAACTATATTTGAAACTAAGAGCATCTAGTAGCATCCTGATGTGCTCACAGAGTCACCTACTGTCTGCCTGTCAGTATCTGTTTTCTTCTTTTCTCTGTTCCCCTTTGCCCTAGATGTCTCTTTTAAAATCTTATAAAAAATGAGGCACCTGCTATAAAAGCAATGACCTGGCAAAGTGTACAGTTGTCGCCATTTGATGTACACCTCAGCTACTCCACCTTCAGCTTTGTGGCTCTCACTGCATGAGACATTCAACATTTTTACTGTTAGACTTTGACTGAAATGGATAAATTTTATTACATTAACATGAACTTAGAATTCCAAAGAAATTCTCACCCCTGTTTGTGATATTTGGTTGTGACTGTGAATTCAGTTTATATGTATGTAAAACACAAATAGCTTAGTTGAAGGTGTTAAAAAACAGACAAATGAAACCCCTTAATGGGAAATACGGTGAAAAAGATGTTCACAGTAAAAGTCTTCTGCTTAGTTGTTTTGATTTCTTTCTCCCTATTCCTTTTATTTTTTTTTTCTGATGGCTGAATCTACCTGAATTTGACATTATTTCTTTCACAATTGGGTTTTTCCTTTTTTTCTTTCTTTCTGAGAAGCAAAATATTTTTTATTCTGTCCTTCACTGCCATTCTCTTTGTTGTCTGCCCATCTTTGTTGCCTTATTTACTGATCCCTAAATATTACTGTCTCACCCTCTGATTCTTTCCCTTTTTTTTTTTTTTTACTTTTCATTTCTGCTTTCATCTGATTTTTTTTCCCTTTCCTCTCATTCACCTTGTCATGCCTTGGTGTCTCCTTCTGCTCTCTTTCGTCTAATTGAGATTCCAGTCACTCTTGATCTCTTCTGTAAGGACCACAAGGCAGCGAGGCCTCTGGGCAGATAAAAGCTTAAGTAAAATTGACTCTGGAGGTGGAGTAATGTAAAGAGGTCACTTCTGAGAGTCAGTTTTATTGTCTGGAAAAGGATGTTTGGTATTGACCCTTGGTGTATAGGTGAAACAGCTAGGTATTAATGCCTGAGCTTTTTCCTTCCTGTCTCACTAAGCCCAGCATAGACACCAACCAGTGAATCAGGAGCAGGAATATTCACATTTACTTGTTGCGTGCACTGTGATTGTGTGTCATCAAGAGAGAGGCAGTGGGACAAATTACAGATTAAGGCTGATCATCTCTGAAAACTTGGCCCAAGAAAGCTGATTGGCAAAGAAAATCTAGTTTCAAATGCAGTGGGGGCTTGAGAACTTGTTTATTTGTTTCGTGACTAAAATGTGATGTTGCCTTTATTATCCTTACCAAGTAGGAAAACAGTTAATAAGAGTTTGGGGCTTTCTTCCCTCTTTCCTTCTATGGACATGAATGCACATAGTGCACATAGGCATAGCCTTCAGCAGGATTTCTGGACAGCTAATATACAAACTAAATTACCAAAAAATTGAAAAGTCAGTTGTTCACTTTCTACTGTGTTTGTACTATGAAATAGTGCAATGGCAGGTACAAAGGAAGCTCAGCTTGTCGGTTAAAAAGGCTGGATGGCACAGTCAGATTTTGTTTTTCATGATCCATTGCCCCAGGTAATATCTTCTGTTTATATCACTGATGGAGGAAGGCTAGAAATTACAGAGGCGTTTTTGGTAATAACTGCTACCAGGGAGACAGTATTTACCAGAGAGTCTGCAATGAAACTCTCAGGTAAATAATAAGCATTTTAGAAAAACTACCTAATTATGTATTTAATGGCCTGGAGCCATTCCAGTCACTTGGGAAAATAATGTGCATTTTGTATATCTGCCTAATTATCTATTTGTGAAGGAAGTCATTCTAGCCTCTGGGGTAAGTAGTGTGAATTTTATGACTTTCCTTACAGATCTGTTCTGCTTGAGAATGTCAGATTTTGAAAAAACAAACAGCTCACACCCCCCAAACTACAAAACTTGGAAAACATTAAAAAACCAAAATGCTATTAGCAAATGCAGTGGTTTGTCTACCTTTCTATTCACTGCTTTAGTATTTCTAGTGAGACTTCAAACTTTATTCTGCTTTAACATGTTCTCTATGGGAAGATGAGCAGTGACGTTCCAGCAGCCATATTTGTAGATGGCACAATGTCTAAATAGGGAGTTTTGAGGCCACTAATGAATTGGTTATTTAAAGGTCAGAAACTGCATAGCATCTTTACACTGGACGTGATAGTTTTCTCTTACAGTGGTATGAATAATGAGTTGCATACTTTGACCATAATTAGTTACTAGCAAGAAAACTGAATGCCTGATATGTATCTGTCAGAATTAAAATAAGTAACTTTTTTTTGTCTTCAATATATTTCACTCTACAGGGAGTTATTTATTCTACTAGCGTACATTCTTTTTTCTCTTAATTAGTGCTTTTTTCACTCTGGGCTTTTGCCTTTACTCATAAATTTGTTGACTTGTTTCAACAGACTACCATGATGTGTTGATTTGGAAAATCAACCATAACCTCTCCTCTCCTCTCCTCTCCTCTCCTCTCCTCTCCTCTCCTCTCCTCTCCTCTCCTCTCCTCTCCTCTCCTCTCCTCTCCTCTCCTCTCCTCTCCTCTCCTCTCCTCTCCTCTCCTCCCCTCCCCTCCCCTCCCCTCCCCTCCCCTCCCCTCCCCTCCCCTCCCCACTGAAAGAATATATAGCACAGTGGATAGGTCTCATTCTCTATAACAACATGCTAAAGCAATGCAACACTCTGATCTAATGCAAATAGCAAGTCCGACATTACAGCAAATGTAAGATGATTTCACCGGTACTTTCATCTTAGCCACACTGGAGCCTGGACATGAACTAAAATATGGGAAGGGGACAGTATTCCTCCAATATGGACCAGCTGTATGCTTGGTTTGTTCGCTAGATGCCATACAAGATGTCTTTCAAGAGACTATGACCACAGAATTCAGGACAGCCCCTGCTCCTTCTGCACCGGGAGAGTTTCCTAACTTTAGCATGATCCTCCTGTGACTGCTATGTGTGTATTAAGGTCGGTGTCCCTGTCTCTCACAAAGTAGTCAACAGCTGGTCACAATCAGTTTGTACAGATTGACAGGGATGTAGGATTATTGAAGTGATATTATGTGCAACATACAACATTTATAGTCATGGTATTCCAGAAACTAGGATTGGCATACGACAAAGATGTTTTCTCAAAGATGATTATTACTTTAGTTTTGGTAATTAAAAGTACTATGGAATTAATATTATCTCATAGTCACAACTTCTTCTACTAGAAATCTTTGTAGTCCTTTTAGAACAGTGTGTGAAAGGGATACTTATTATATTGCAATTACTGGAGCTACATATTTTTTAAGTGAGAGATTTTACTGTACAACTCCCAGTGAAACTAATGGAAGCTCTGGATGGATCTTGGTATTTGAGAATTTAAGGTATGATTATTCATGGTTTAAAATCCTTCTTCTAAGTGAAACTTTTTAAAAGGGTAACCATTCAGGTCATGAAATTTAAAAGTACCTAGGATGGGGAATAGCGTTTTGGTTTAATCATAACACTAAAATTGTTCATAGTGGATTCTGTCCAGTACCACAACACTCCTGAATTTGAAAACTTCAGCTTTGGTGGGCCCATGTGTATGCAAGGAGCTTCCTGGCCATTTAAGTAGAGACCAGAAAACAAAGACTAATTCTTAGATAAATTAAATGTCTTATCTTAAGTACTATTGGAAAATGTGGACTTCTGCCAACAATGAAGAAAAAATGAGATTAAATTCCGGTCCTCAGAATTCAAAAGCGCAAAAGAGTCTTCTTATGAATGACAATTCTGTATTTTGGGGAGGTTGTAAATATAAAATGTTCTCTAGGCCATATGTTGTGATATATCCAAAGAACCTGAAAATATGGTCCTCTGTCTTTTCTAGTTTCTCACAATTCTGGTATGATGACATTCTTTTAAAATTCACTCTTTGCTCTATTTTGAGAGGCAGTTTTACATATGAAATTAAGGCATAGTACTAACAGTATGACACATACAGTATGTTATTGTTTGCAGCCAGAATGTATACTAATGTACTGGAAAAATCTGTAAGATATAACATTGAAGTCTTGGCTTGCTTCAGCCACCCACTTACAAACTGCTGATCTGGCACCATGTAGACATAGACTTACACCCAGAAATTTGGACAAATCCAAGCAGAATGTAATGATTTGCACTTGCAAAGAGTATTCCTGTTTGAATTTGCTGTTCTGCTACTTTGAGTATTTATAACATGAACTGAAAGGACTAAAGTTATTCTAGATTGACATTTCTGATCCCTATCGATATATCAAGTAGCATATCTGTACAGATATTGATACATGACTATTTTTCTTTTGGCTTATGCCATTTAACTTCTTCGTGATTAAAAAAATATTTTGGGAAGATAATGCAATTCAAATGTACAAGTGCATTTTTAATTAGCTATACATAACATTTCTAAATTTTTATGTTAAAGTATTATTTTGCTTTAGCACCTAAATCTTGCCTTAACCATTCTTTTGATATAAATCAATCAACTTTGCTGAATTATTCAATCTGCTAGTGAATAGCTTTACACTGTAGTTCAAATCCAGTCACCCTACTATGTATTGAATATCTATATATAATGATAAAGTTATCTCAGTATAATGCAAAATATGATTATAATCAAAGTGGATGCTTTTAAGAATGAATTATTGCCTTAGCTATCCATGTTTAAGCATATGTCCTTGACAGACAATTCTCTTAAGCATGTTTTGTAGGTTCTTAAATTCTATTACGTGAGGCTTGACACATATTTAAAGTCCTTTTCTGTTCCTTCAAAGTGGCTAGAGAAATGTAAACATATTACTTTGACTATTAAGCTTAGAAGGGTTTTTTCTCTTGCCCTTGGAAAAATAAGGTCTTCCATGCTTCTTGAGACAATCATTACTAAGAAACTGGTCTTCTCTAACAGTCTTAATACATTTTGTTGAAGCTAGAGTTGAAAAACTCACTGCCAAAACACTTGTTTCCATTTCTATGTATGTAAACCAAAACTCAAACTTTTGTTCATGTTTTCTATAATGCATGTTGATAGCCTATGTGTAAAAGGACAATTTTAAACTTGGGTTGCATAGTAAGCTTCCCGTGTGACTCCTCTCAAATACCACTATTTGTAGTTTCCCTCCTGTGCCTGCTCAGCCAATCTAAGTCCTGAAAAGGTTACTTATTTTATTTGTGTGTCACATTGTATAACACTACTTGTATTTATAACCTATGTGGTTAAGTAGAGTTATAGCCACTTTAATCAACTCTCCTTCCCTTGTCACACAGGGATTTAACTGTAGTGCCTTTACAATTCCAGACCTTCGAGGAATATCAAATTGCCCAGTTTTTAGTACAGCTTGAAAGAGGTGCATTTTTCTTTTTCATGATTTTGTCTTCTCAGAATGAGCACAAACACTACTAAAAGTTAGATTTGTTTCAGAGTTGGTCTGAGCACAGTTCAGTGCTAGAGCTGTGCCGATTAGATATCTTGCAAATCTAAGGAATAAAATTGGAAACTTAATGCTCTTAGGGAAGAATTCTTGATTTCCATTGGCTCATTCTTTTAGCTCAGAGCAGACTTTAAGATTATGACACATTTTATATGTTGGAAATCTGCTTTGCATAATTTGAGAGGTTTAAAAAAAAAAAAATTATACTATTCCTCTCCCTCAGGGCTCTCTACAGTTGCAAACTTAGTACTAAGGGATTCTGCTTTTACAAGCGGATGGATATGAAAAATAATCCTAATAAAAATTTTTAAATCTTTAAAACATTTTTTATAGGAATATATTTGTAAAATATATATACAATGCATGATGAATTATGGCTTGGTATTGCTCAGTTGGGATGACTTGGATAGCTCTCTTATGGTTTTGCCACTATTTTATCTGTTGCAAATTCATGTTATGCATTTTATATAAACATAAATATTTGGATATGTGTGTGACTAGTATGCATATATACTCAAACACAATGAGTGTATATATACACTGAGACTTGGACTTAGGTGTATAGAAAGGTATAGCTATAGATAGAAGTTAAAAATCATGAGAAATTATGATACTGCTTTGGCTGCTTCATCTACTCAGACTAGATTTGCCTTTTAGATATTTCATCACAACTCCAAATGAAGTCACTCAGATATGCTTCTTTATGTTGTGTTACTTTCCACTATTGCTTTTAGTTACTTTGTTTTTCTTTACGTTGCTGTGGAATGTTCTGTTTGGGTTTGTTTGCTAGTCTTGCTCAAGAAGAGTTGAAGGTAGTTAAAGGAAAGTTTTAAGGGGAAAAAAGATTTGTTTTAGAAGACTAGAAATTATTTTAAAAGCAAGACATTCAGTGAGAAGGATACTAAAATATGCATAAGGAGATGAATCAAACAATGCATAATGTTGCAAGACTTAAAGATGTTCTGTGTGAATCATTGCACGTAGGTGAATAACAGAAGCAGAACTTCAATACCATTAGATACTGTGGGAATTACATTTGAGATAAATATAAGCACAAGAAAAATTTGGTAGAAAATTATTCTATCATTTAATTTTGTTGTCTGGTGAGAATCTATGTGGCTATTAAGCTCTGAGTGATTAGCATCTTGGAAACTCTCCTGAAGGACACCGATCACAATTATTAGAAGTTAAAAGGGACACAACAGCTCTATTAGGATCCCCATTTCTAATAGTCTTTTGCTGCACTCTGAAGCAGACAGCACAACATCTGTCTGTTTCTTACACTGTAAATGTCTGAGTATTCTCTGCAACTAATGCGGTCAAATACATTACTGATCATGCTTACAAAATCCTTGATAGCTGGAAAAGGACCGTTTTTACCTCAGATGTCAGTTCTAGGAGAAAATAACTTACAGATGTAATGGATTCTTTTGTGTGTGACAGAACAATTCCTGATATACTAGAATGGAACAAAGGCTTGGAACACTATCAGTGTACACAACTCTAAAACTTGTTTCCATACGTAAAAAAATCTGATAGAAATTTGGATATTTGGCTTACTTATGAAATGGGACACTTTTGAATAGTGGTCTTGCTGGAAGAAAGAACAGTAGTGATGGATGGAAGCATCAATAAGATATGTAGTGCTGAAAGTTCCCTATTGGGAAAGACCTATTGATTTTGAAAAGTGCTGATAAAAGTGATTCCAGACTATTTTGTGTTTGTGTGCCCAAGTGTTTCAGGCCAATAATACAGATCATTAGTGAAACGTTAGTCAGTTTTCTTCTGAAATCACTGCAAAATTTGCATTTATATGTTAGATGTGGGATCAAACCTATAGACTGTTCAGAGAATAAACTAAAAATAGAATTACTTCAGTTACTTTTCTACTTATTTTTTCCACAGAATTTTTATTGTGTTTGGTCACTACAGAATTTATTATGTTCTTTATATGAATTGCGACTTACTTAGCTTTTTAAATATGACTTTATATTCAGAATTTTTTAGTGGAAATTTGGTATTAAAACTCAAGTTTTCAGACTGAACAAACAGTATGGATTTATAGATACAGGTCTGGAAATCACCAAGTGTTGGCAAACCACAAATAAAACTGCAAACCAGCTAACAGCTTATAGCTCCAGATGCAGTGATATCATCAGTCACTCTACCAGAAACATCCTTGATCAAAATTTGTTACAGTTCATAAGAGAAAATCTGCTTGCAGGACAAAAAATAAAGGTGAATAAAGTTATTCAGTCTCAAGGGAGTCAGTGCTGCTATCTGTCTAGTGCTGACTAGTCATGCCAATGTACACATACTGATGTCCCTTGCTCTCATTACTTGGCATCCTTTCTGTGCATCTTCAGATCTTGCCAGTTCAGCTTACTCTGTTGCCGCATTTCCCTCAGGTTTATTGGAATGCTTAGTGGCAGGTATTGTTTGATTTAGCATGCCATTGCTCCCCTCATTATCTCTCTCTCATTCCATTGTGTTCTTACTACTAACCTTTAGTTAGCTGAGGTCTTCTGATGTTCTCAATGCAGTGACACCATCTTTACACTCTTTAATTCTCTCCCAGGTAACTCTATTTATGCTGTGTCTTTGCCCATCACCCCATTGTCCTTTCTTCCATCTGTCACTCATTCTTACTGGGCCATTTTCCCTCCATTCCGATTGAACTTCACTAATTTTCTCTCTTCTTTTCCTGACTTTCACTGTTTTATTGCATTGGCAGCATGAGGCATCTAATTTGCTTTCCATCCGCCTTTTTTATCTCCGTTGGCCAGCTTTACCTTTCACTCTATTTTTTGGCCTTGTATGACTCTTCCCCACTTTTATCACCTTCCATCTCTACTACAATTATAAACACTGAATAGGAAAGCAGTTGGCAGTCAGCTTTGCAACTGCTAATATCTTTTGAATGAGTCAGAACCTATGGAGTGAATGAAACACAGCCTAGTTTAATTTGGTCAAGCTGTCTCTTTTTATAAGACCGTGGGTCCCAGTTCTGCATTCCTGATGGCACCCTTTCCAACGGCCTAGTGGGTGAGTGAATCCCCTTATACTGTTCCTTGGCACAAATGCTGCCATCTGCGCATTTCAGTGTTTGGGGTTATTTTGGAAGGGAGTGTGCAGGGAGGACATCCTATCTTTTTTTTTTATAGTCTCTCCCTTTTATCTATTCCTCTCTCAAATATCCTTATTCTGTTTCTAATTCTTTTTAACTTTGCTCACCTTTAAGACAAAAACTTTTGAAGAGGGATTCTGTTCTTGAAGCTGCAGGAGAAGGTAGTCAGGCTTGGTGTTTCACCGATTTCTCTCAACTGCGAGAAACCATGAAGAGTGCTTTCCCTTGGATTTATCATTCCTGGTCAATTGACTGTGGTATCTAAGAACACAAAAGGACTGACTGAAATGTTTTTCACAACTGAGACTTTTTAAAGTCTGTCTTCTTTGTGAATTCTCTGTCATATAATACATTATGAGCTCCTCTATCCAGCTTTCTCTTAGACACTTACAAGGTCCCTTTCCTCTGTCCATCTGCTTCTTTTCACAGGACTTGTGATAATTTTAATTTGTACTCCTCTGCAAAATCAGCTGATGTGTTAAAAACCCAGTGAATGAGTGACACAAGAAAGCGAGGAAAGAGTTTGTCAGATGCACACAGTAAGATCATTTTTATAAAGTCCAGCTCCTGAAGCATAGTGTCAAATGTATCCCAAATATCTTAGCTGTAGTTCAGGTCTTTGTCCATACTGCTCTTCTGCTGATACAGGGAAAGGCAATTACATTACCTTCCCAATGACTTATGGTATAGTAATTACATATTTGATGTTATTAGATTCTTGACATTCTGCATTATGACAGTTATGATTGACTTATTGATGAATACATTCATGCATTCCAGAGGACAGAAGTTTCAATATTGGCTTTTTAAGATTTTCATGTATAAGCTTGACAAAATGAAAAATGTCTTAATGTCTAACTTATAGTTCTTTGAAGCCATCAGCTTTTCCAGACTTATCAATTTCAACTGTTATTAGGAAATAAAAGTCAATTAGCACTTCCAGTAGATACCATAAAAAGATATTTCCCCAAGGTGTAAATGTGTTACTTGGTAAAATTGCTAGCCAGTTAAGTCCTGTCTGTACCTAGGATGTGAAAGCTTTGGATACATCTAAATAACAATGAGAAAATCAGTTTATGCTTCACATACTACAGGAAGTCAATACACAAAACTTCCCAGTGTCCTTTGGAAAGCTGTTAGGTACACTGCACTGTTGTTCTCTTTAACAGATGGATAACTTAAAACACTGTGAAACTTTAATATGTGCATATTGATTGGAGGAAAGGAGTGACTTTCAGTGAATATATTAGTACTTTCTAACCTCCTTGAAGTGAGACACTTACTCCCCGTAGAGGAGTAAAACCCCTGTTTTACTGACATTCCTAACCAGGGCAAGGAGAGTTGGTTGTTAGCAATTAACCTTCCAACCAGCTCATCCTTCTGTTGCATCTTCAAATTTTAGAAACGCACATGCTTTCAGCCCAGTTTCTGCTTTCAAGCAGTTTCAATATTCCTTCTAGCTTCTTCCTTCTCTCATCCCCATTCCCTCCTTTGGTCCTTTGGCACTATCTTTATATCAAACATGAAGAGGTCAGCTCTTCAGGATAAGTTCTTTGGTAAGAGACAGTAACCTAGCAGCTTTCTCTCTTTGCTTTTAACTCTGTGCTTTAATGTTCAGAAAGATGTTTGCTTCTCTGAAAGGGAATAGTCATTCAGGGTTGGGTTTTTTTCTCTCTCTCTTTCCTTTTTTTTTATTTTTTTTTTTCTGTCTGAGAGAGAATTCTCTACTCAATCCATCAAAAAACAGACACACATGGATTTTCATATCTTGGCAGTTTTCACTTCCACAGCAATCCCTATTCATTCCAGCTTCATTAGAAAGACTTGCAGAAGGTAACAAGCTCTTAATTAATGTTGAGTTAAAAATGGCAAAATAAACTTGCTTTAATTGGGCCAGGATCATAGGAGCCAGGATTTAACTTCCACGGAGATGAGTCACCATCATGAACTAATGCATGTAGTGACTGTTATCTTGTTGTCACAAATCAAAAGATATACAGAGGCAGGAAAAATGATATGTTTTCTCTGATTAAAAGAAGGAGATGAAAACTATTAGGAAAAGGTTTCTCTAGAATATTCTTTTATGTTTTTTCTTTTAAATAAATTTGTATCTGTATTAAGACAAGCTTATGGTGATTGTGCATCTCTGGTTATTTGCAGAAGTACGACAATAGCTATAGGAATGCGCTTTTATTAATATTAAAAATTAAGTATTAGGTGTTCTTCAGAGTTGTATAAAGTTTCTATTATTCAGCCTGACATACATGATGTTAGCTATCATGAACAAATGAGTTATAACAACCCTCAGGTAGAATGTTAACATGTTTACTGATGGATTTTCCAATATGTTCCACTTTGTCTAGTAATTTACATCTGTAGTCTTGTATATCCACTTCAGAACTGTAAAGGACTGAAGATGGAAAAAACACTGGAGCCTTGTATCAAGTCAATAGTGCTACTTAATTCAGTTTTAGATAGTCTCAAATTTCCCTTTATCTTAGTGTAATTAAATAACATTCTGCCTTTGTATTTTGCACATGGTTTTAAATTAAGTTAAAAACCACTAATACTGAATTTCTTCTGCTACATGAGGTGTTGCAACAGATTAGTTTAGGTGTCTTACTGCGGAGCCAGGGATACATATTTTAGGCTTAACACCACCCTGTAATTGGGAACTTTGTCCTTTGCCCTAGGAAATCAAAGGCTTCTGAACACATCAGCCATGTCACTTCATTGTGTGCTATGAGCCACAGAAAGGGGCTTAAGTTTTTTTACCAGTGATAGACCAATGGTCAAGTGGACTTTTTGTTTATATGAAACACTTTGTGCACAAAAATGAAAAATATTCCATAGGAAGTATTTCATCTTTTGTTTTCTTTTAATTCCATAACGTGAGTCATTTATGTTCACATAAAGGTCTCGGTGCAGTACAACTGGGCTTCCCTCATCAGACGCTGAATCCCCATTAAGACATTTCTCCCGTCTTTTAACTACATTTGTTATTGACGATTTCTACCAAATTCCATTAAATTCTGGTTCTCTGCACAGTAAATAGCCATGAAAACACCATGCTTCTTAGCACAAATCCTCAATCCCCTGCTAACACCTTATATTACAACTGTCTAATTACCATGTTCTGCAGTAACCTTGTGGGACTTCCATAGGTAATTAGAACTCCAGAGCATTTCTGCAATAATCCGGTAAGGACCTCTTAACTAGAAAGGATTATGTGGTACTAATATTTTTGCACCCACGTGTTCTTCACAGTTAATTGTTTCAATTAATATTTGGCAGCAATGAAGCAATTCATAAAGATTCATAAACAGAAAAAATTCAAGAAAGTTTGGAGACAAACAAGTTGTAGTTGTGGTCACTTAAAGATACAGAGCACATTATAAAAACGTGAAATTCCTAGTACATTAAGCTACTGTAAAAGCTGATTTTTCTATTGCTTCTAGGGGAGATGCTTTGGCTTGCTCCTTGCCCCCTTTAAGAATATAGTATTTGAGTAAATTCTCTTTTCTTTCTTTGGAAGATTTAGCAAGTTCTTGGAGATGAAGAATGCTATATGAGTAAAAAGCATAGCAAGTGTGCTCTGATACTGTTCTTCAGACAAGTCTTTGATGACAGAAAAGTGGGAAGAGTTGTTGAGATGTTCCTTGATTCTGGGTGGTTTTAGTTCATTTTAAGCTCACCTTATCTCTCTTTCACTTTGAGAGTTAAGGATTCCACATACTATGCAGCTATACAGGCTATAGACACTGCACACTGTTGGAATTATAAAAGTCCTTCAAACCTTAAATTTTTACACTACTTAGTGTAATAATGATCTCAATTCTTTACATCTTTACAGTCAGTGTCAGACCAATCTTACTTCTGTAGAGTTATAACAGTGTAAACTCTGTGCAAGAAAATTACTCCATCATTTCTGAAGTACACAGGGGTGTTGAAAGCAGCTTTGATTCCAAGAGAATGTGTCCCTTGTGTCTGCATCTTGCTTCCATCAGCCTTTGAGTAACTCTTTTCCACCCTCACTTTGCTGCTTCCTGTGGGATCCCCCACTGCTTCAGAGTGGCTCCAGACATCTACTTGTTCCTATGCCAGAGTAGAAGCAGTAGCCCTAGGAGGACCAACCGAGAGAGTGGGTATGTGAGAGACATGGTGAGAGTAGGCGTGTTACTCCACATTCAGCTTTGTGCCCCACACTTGTTTCCATTTCACACTGACTTTGCCACATTGTCAAGTATAAGCTCTGTCTTGAACTGAAAGACCTAATGTTTTTTTCAAACCTGCATGTCTCATCGTAGGTACCAATCTATTTCATTACTTAGTTATTGCTAGGGTAATGACTATACTTTATTACTTTTCTATCAGGAAGATAATTACTACCTTTTATGGTTATCTAGCTGTACACTTTTAGTCTTAAAATATCTCAGGTTTTTGTTCGTTATTGTTTTCTACATTCTGTGTTGTGTCATAGTAATTACTGGTTAACTGTAGTATCCCGTAAAATAAAGAGAGGTCTGGAAGGAGTCATTGGACATGTTGATTAGATGGACACTTCCTTTTCTTGCATTAAAAGGGCAGAAGAACAAATGCCATACCAATTTATCATCATATGCAACCTTTGATTAAATAATATTTTACTATATCAGTGTGAGAGGCTTTTGGCTTCACAACAGATTACTGAAATTAAGAACTTTATCACCAAATAAAGAGTCATTTGTTCAGATGATTATTTAATTAAAAAGTCCAATCTGGAAGTCACCTTAATTAAAAATAAAATCAAGTCTACCAAACCTCTGTATATTTTCAAATCAGAGCAGGATATTTCCCTAAAATATCATAGATTACCCCTATTCTGCCAGTTAGTTCTGCTGTTTTGCAGCCAAGATTCTAAGTTAGACTTGATTAAAATAAAATGCATTGTTTCTTAGAATGTTCTAGTCAATACAATCTTCCTTAATGGCCTTCTGTCTATTATCAAGTTATGAATTCAGTTTCATTTGTGTAACAAAGCTTCCAGAGAGAATACATGATAACAGTCTTAAAACTGTAAGAATAATAGATTTATATTGATGTGATTTCTCATTTTTTCTACAGCTTTGAGAAGGTCACGTATTTTCTCTCTGATATATCTAAGAGGGTAAAACAGCACGTACATAGGTGAGAGGTATGCATGCAACGAGAACCATGTTCAGTTTTGCTATGAGAATGAACAGTCAGTATGTGAAATTCCTAATGCAGTCTCAGGAAGATAGTACAAAATGTTCTCAGAGAGAAAATATATCACCAAAAGAATCCCTTTATGTGGATAAACATTTGAATAATGTCCATAGAAATCACTATCCTTAGTGAATGAGCTGTGACTTCTGTTTCTTATTGAAGAAAAGAAAATTTACTGGCAGCCACACAGCGTGGGTAGAATTCAGATTTAGTGATGTCAGCAGCAAAGCCAGCAGAATTTAGATGTGTCCATGGGGTAGGATTTTGGTACAGCTGTTGTAGATTTTTACAGCCTAAAGCAAGGACATAGTCATTGTTGCTGTATTGCTGAGTAAGTTCTTCTGCTTCAGGTGGGGTTTTTTCCTTTTTATTTTTGTTCCTTCTTTCATTTAAAAATTGGTTATTTATAGCTTTTGGAGACTGGAGATATAACTGTTTTCAGAGAATATTTCTAGAGGTGCAAAGTTTCTATAGATTCTCTAAACTTTCAGCAAATCTTGGCTGAAGAAAAGTACTATTTCTCTACGTGTAGGCTTATTCTCCTGCGACGTGGAATTAAAATCTGCACAAAAAAGTAACAACCCAGAACTTCTTGGAATAGCAAAAATGAGTGTGTGCAGTATGCTCACAGAATGCTATTGCCTGTCCGTGTGGGCTCTCATTTCTCCAGCAGTTAACTTTTACATTGAGTCTTCATTCCTTCATTTGCTCAGAGCTGTTTTAACAACAAACAGAGGCTGTGCACGCGTTATTTCTGAAAATTAGGGGTGAGTGAGGAGGTGCTGGTAAACAGACACATAATATTGATCCCTTTAATGAATCCATACTAATTATGATGGACCTGGGCAGCCCATGCTGGCTCAATCACAAGTCTGCACGGTAGTCTTCACAGGACCAGAAAATGAGTGGACAAACGTCTGCTTCTTCCCAGAGAAGGCCAACCTCCTTGGAAGTATTTATACTTTGCTAAGAAGAAAGTCTGTAGAGTATCCGTTTTGGAGGTAATCCAATGTTTTTGCAAGGACTAGATGAACTACTCTCTAGACCCAGCTTTGTACAATTTGCTGAGCTCAATGAACTCTTTTCTTTCCTCCTCATGCTTCTTTGTTACTTTTAACAATGTGTAGTAGAAAAATTGGCAGTTACTTAATGAAATCACTGTTAAGCTTAAACCAAAGGGAAGATTTTTTTTTTGTGAATTTGCACTTCCAAGAAGATGTCATCATTTTCAAATGAGATGGTGAGACTCTGAGTTAATGCTTTTTGAATAGCTTGAATAAAGGTTGTTCCTGAGTCTGTAAAACAGAAGCAGTGAGGCACAGTACCTCCTGGAGCTCCCTTTGACTAGTTTGTCTTTGCTTTGCCCTTAACTTGAGTCTTTGTCTGTCAGGCACAGTCTTGTGCAAAGTAGTCCACAATATAGCTTAGAAATATCAATGGAATGGAGGCTCTGACTGATTTATTCTTCCTCCTTTTTGTTTGTCTGCATCAAAACAGAGTTGGCTCACAGTATTTCTTTGCTCCATCATTACTTTTCTTCAGGGCTTATTCATTGGAGCCTCAGGAGGAAAATGTCACTTTTACCTCTTTTTTTTTTCCCTTTTGTCTATTATTGCTGTATATCACTGCTGCCGATAGCATGTCATTTTTGTCACAGTTGTACGTGGCCACCAGAACAAACCTGGTCCTTGGCTGTAATACACAAAAACCTATACAAAGTAAAATTAATGAAGCAAAGCAAAGTGACTCATGTGTCATTTGCTTTCCTGAAGATTAGATTGATATTGTGAAGACCCTGATGAGGATGTAAGAGAAAAAAGAAAGAAATAAATGTAGGCAGGATTGTGCTAGTTTTGTATGTGTGCTAAAATGGAGATCTTCAGTAATATGCACCAAGGCCTTTCCTTTTAATTTAACATTCTCCTTGCCCTAGTCTGTGAAATATGAATGGATGCATTTTCTTTGCTAAAATGAATAAGGAATGTGATGTCAGTGACTATGGATTTCATTAAAGTTTTGGAAACATTTTATATTGAAATAACAAAGTTACCATGTTATCATTTGTATCGCACCATTGATACTGTGATGAAATCTGTCAAGTTAAAAATTAATTGATGCTAATGAGGAGGTATTTCCAGGACTACCATTATAAATGAAACCAGTGGTCCTATTCTCAGCAAAAGAGATGAGTTTTGAGTGCCTTGTCAATCTGGTTTTGCTCCTAACATTGAGAAATTAAAATATGCCGCCTGTCCACAAGTACTATTTTTGGCAAGCTCTCTTTATGGCTAATAAAAGCTAGGAAAAGAAATCACAGAAACAAGTGACTATATCAATATACTTCCTAGGGACATTGTACCTTTTCCTAAAGGAATAGTCAGGTAACATTAACACAAAATACAAGAATAATATTACATAAATGGTTCTATGCTTTAGTAAAACCCTCAAAAGGATGGTGGTCCATCGATTCTGTCCATGTACAAACTTGTGTTATTTCTTTTTGTCAAAAAAAAATAAAGTTGCCGTAATAAATTGATGTAAATTTTGTTTGGCTTATATAGAACATTATTTTTATAATTGTAGTTGCTTACAAGGTGAAAAATATTTCCATGTTGACAGTGGCGTTTTGTCTTCAGTTCTTTTGCTTTTCTTTAAAAAAGAACGCAGGACTTTGTTTTCTTAAATAAGCCAATGAAATGAAAGTGTTTTAAAAAAATAATAATTTCCAAACCCACAGTAGAAATAAGCAGTCATATTTTCAAGATGAATAAAATCATCTCTGCAGTCTTTGGAAGATCTGAAAGTTATGTTTTGTTGCAATGAATCACAAATACTGAATGGAAGCATAAGATTGTTGCTCTCAATTATTTCCAAGTGAGTAGTTTACAATATCAACATATCTGCCTAGCACTAAGTAGCCATTTTTTTCATATGCTTTAGCATATAGTCTTTTAAGTGCAACAGATACTGAGGAATTGAGAACCCCTTAAAGTGTTCAAGGAGTTATGAGCGTTGAAATATGGAGTGTAGGTAAATTTGATGTAATAGTTTTTGGCTTAGAATTGAAAAAACCCAATGAAGTGCTTTTGGGAAGGAAAGTTATCTGCTGTGTGTCTTGCATTTGTATGTACTAAGAATTTAATACTTTCTTTTATCCTTAAAATTAGATCAAAAAATAGAAATTGTGAAGTAGGTGTTTTACTTTTGAATAATTATTAACTTGGTTATACTTTTTGGCTTTTTTTATTGTGAAGCTAAAAGTTATATTACGCTATACTGCTCTCCATTGGATGAATTCAGTTGTCACAGCTTTGGATGTTTACAGTTCAGGATTTCTTTCCAAGTCCATAATCATTGTGGCCCAGCTTTACAACAGGAAATACACCAAAGGCTTAGCTTTGATCTTCTTAAAGCTGTCCACAGGAAGAGCTTGTTAGGCAGTTGTCAGAAGGAATGTGCGGAGTCTCAAATATCCCCTTCAAAATTTCTCAAGGAAATGAACATATTACTTTTTATTTTTTCTTAAAATTAATAGTAAACATGTAGAAAACTTCAAAAAGTTCACCATGGTTAGAGACGTTTTTTGGTTTTTGTTTTTTTTAAATGAGTAGTACTTTTATATAAACTCCTGTTTTGCTTAATGCATTGGTGATGCTTTTATCTATTTTGGTCTTATAAATGTTTTAATGTCTTTACTACTTTTATTCTATTAAGTTCTTCTATTGCTTGTCTTTTATATACCATTAGAATAGAAGTTATTCTATCACTTTTCCTTTATATACCATTTTACTTTTGTAAAGTAAGAAATGGGATCTGTTTTCTCTGTTTGGATTTTAATTTGACTTCTACATAGTACATGACATAAACCAACAAAATGAATGTGAAAAAACAATCTGAATTTTAGCACAGTTAATGCATTTTGTTTGTTTAAGTAGAAAAAAAATGTGATGTCTATCTTTGTGATGTGTCACATTGTTGATTTTTCAAAGCACTACTGAAATCAATTGGGAGTGCTGCAAATAAATCTTTGCCACAATATGGTTCTCTATGGGTTTTTCTGAAAAGAGAAGGATGCTGAAAATCTCAGTACAACACTATTGAGGTCTTTAGGATTTTTATTTTTTCCAAGTTCCTCCACTTTTATGATCACATCAAAATGACAAAATGAGATGTTTATCTACTCATGTAAACTGGCCGTGAAAAGTAGATAAATTTAATAAATTGAAGAGCTTACAACATCATTCAGGAGATTAAATGGATTTTGCACCACCTCTTCCCTCCTCCATATCCCCACTCCACATTATTCTTATCTGCAGGATTAGATTCTCTATTAGGTCTTCTGATAAGAGTTTTCATGCTTTCTCAGATTCTCACAATCCTCAGGGTACAAGGGCAAAGTACTACGTCTGTGGGTTCCTATATTATATCACGTGTTAAATCAAGAGGATTCAGGTTGCAATAAAGAAAAGACTGAGCACAAGTAAACCTTTAAGAGGCATGAAACTTTAAACTGTATCATATTTAGACATTGAACCATGTACATTGTGGTGTTCTAAAAATACCATTTACTGACTAAAAATCACATACTTATCTTTGAAAACAAACCAGACCATATTTTCAGTAAAATTAGCGTAGAACAGTTGTCTGAGATCCCAAGTGAAAAATTAGAGATATTGAGTAAAAAGCTTTCTTAATGTAGTTACAAATAAAGTTTTAGTTGTGGGTTTGGTGATGTGAGGTGTTTTTTCCACCAGTGAGTGGAGTTCTCCAGGTGAGCACTTGAATCTGTTGCAGCCGTTTCAGTCTTCCATTAGGTCCAGTGCAGTCAGAACACAAAGGTCAGTCTTTAAAGACAGATCTCCTCACAGCCTGGAGATCCCAAGCTGTTACCAAGGATTAGCTTGTAGGTGAGTGGTGGATATTTAACTTTGAGAAAAATGGATGGCTAATTCCAGATTCAAGCAATCTATGTCTCCTACCTCTTACAAGCTTAATCACTGAACAAACCAGAGGACTTTTAAGTATTTCCTGACAAAAGACTATCAGAAGGTAGCCAATTTCCACACATGAGAAACAGTTTATGCTTTCTTTTTGTATGATTACGTATTGAAAGATACATACACATTTATTTGCACGTATACACACATTTTTGTACTTGTTTTCAACCATGTATATTGTATGTATATAACTTTGCCCGTATCAAATATGTGTAAGTCACAAATAGTGATGCTTTCTGCCATTTTGACCTGTTCACTGTTGAGTGGGGTTCTCCAACTCAGCTCTTGACAGCTGTTGAGGCCACACGCTTGTGACCTTTTATCACCTTCACCTATATGTTTGGACCTATTAGTTACAAATAATGTTTTCCTTAATTTCAAACAGCAGTTTGTTCTTGTTTGACAGTAATAGTGTGATCCAACAAGTACTTCTACAGAAATTTAACTCATGGCTCAGGAATAAAAGCATTTAATTTTGGTTTTATGGTGATTAAGTTGCTCTGAGGTTACTGCTACTGTAATTTAAAGAAATGGGTGCAAGTTATATACAGGCTAGACCAAATTAGTTCCAGTGTTTTTTTAATAACAGCAATCAGTGGACCAAAGTATTGTTTTCCATTTCAAAAGGACAATACTAAATTTGTCACAATGGTATATTACACCAGTATGAGTCAGGGAAATAATGTTGATTTGTATCTTTTACATGTTATGATTAGCAGTATTTTAGGGAGATTCTCCTTACCAGTAGAAAGTAAGAGTGTATTGCATTGCTCTTTAAGTCAAATAATTTCCTACCAGAAAAATATTTCTCCACAGCTGAAACTTATATTCTTAGTTGTAACCTGGAGATGCATTTTGCTTTTTTGAATGTCAGATTATACATCCTTATCAGCAGAGATTTTGCGAAGTGCAGCCAATCTTGAATTATTTGATCAGAAATTTATGGTTTGAGAGTATTGAGAACCTCTGATTTTGGAGTCTAACTTCTTATAAATGTAACTCAAGATATTCCAAGTTCCACATGACTTCTTAGCATCACCAGCATCAGCTATACAACATCAGATGTGTCAGTATTTCCCTACTTAACTGGATTTAAGATAGCTAGTTTTGCACTCAGAAGCAAATGTAAAAGGTGTGGGATTTTATATAATGTAAACTGTTAATCAAAGAATTATCAGGCCACCAGAACTATGAATAAGGAGGAAAGACAGTGAAAAACTTCAGCAGCCTTAAAAAATTTAGAAAATGAAAGCAACAATGCTTGGAAAACTGAAAGTTCAATTTGGATAGCTGTTCAGGAAAAACACGTAATGAACTTGGGCTGTCCTTAAAATTCTATTTCAAAATTCTTTCTGTGTTGTCTCAGTTAAAGTATGGTCATGTTTGCTTACCAAACACTTGTATCTCCACCTGTGTTTAAGGCTAGGAAATGGAAAGATGTTTGGAAGGAAAAATGAGTAAGTAGTGTACATTTGTAGGTCAGTGTTCTGTTTTCACTAGATGAGAATCTAAGTAATTTTTTTACTTTTATTCTACACTATTTGTTACTGGAAAATACCCCTGCTTCTGTAGACCTAAAATTCTAACAGTTTTATTGGGTAAATTCCTATTAATATATGTTTATGCGTATCTTTCAAAAGAAAAAATTCACTTTTTGAATGGAAATGCACTTTTTGGGTTCAGAGACTATGGACCAGTGTGGTTTTGGTCATCTTATTATAAGCCTGCCTTTACCAGAGGGTAAGATGGAAATGTGTAGTAGCATCCACATTTCTAAATCTGTGCCATAATAACTCATAAATGTTGTCATTCGGGGCTTCCTGGCAGCACATTGTAATGAAAAATGTCCAAGAAGTTGTAGTGGAGAAGCTTCTTCTCAAAATTCTGCAGTAGTCTATAATGGATCTTTTCCAAGAGGATTTGAGATTATTATGACTTCTCATTTTACTTATACACTGATGAGATGACTCATTATGATCAGTCTTCCCTAATACATGGGCTATACTACAAGATTTAATTTGTTCTGTAGGTGATTTTCATTTCCTTTCCTTTACCCTTCAGGTGAGGTAGCCTGATAAACAGCAGCCCCTACTTTTTGAAAGCGACATGAATGGATGTCTGAAACTTAGTTTATTTGGCATAAGAAATGGAGACACTCAGTGCAGCTCTAACATGGCTTCAAAAAGAGAAGTAAATGATAGTAAAGTATTCCTAGTCTTCAATAGGATTCATTTCACTATGACTTTGAATAGCATTTTTTTATCAAATTATGATTTTGCAATTTTTTTCCCATCATTAGCACCTCCGTTTCTTATTGGAAAAGGATTTGAATCTGTACATTTGTATATTATATCAAATATACTTTATCTGTAAGTATTTTTTTGAACTCATATAGAATGTTTAATACATTTGAAGGCTACACAACTTTAACAGACCAGGATTTTTTAAAAATATTTTAATATGAGAAAGGATTTTAAGTTTCCACAAGAGCGGTTTTCTCTTCAGTATTTGAAAAGAGGCTGTTCTTGCTCAGGCCTTTAAGCATCCTAGTACCTTTCAGAAAACGGCCAGTGAAATGTCCAATGCATGTATTATATTCAGACTTCTAAAAATACACTAAAGTAGGATGCATTTTCTGTGAATAAAATAGTCCTAGGATATACACAGAAAATTTGTGTTGCATCAGGTTAGATTATGCTGTGGGGTTTTTATATTTCATTTTCAGGGATTTGGCACTGTCCTGGAAAAGTCTGGTAAGGCATTTCCAATTCAGTGCTTTTATATTCAAATTGCTTTTTAAATCCCTAGATAAATACTGAAACACTTTCCACATACTAAGCTCCTCGAAATTACTGCTTTATTCCAAATGAACATCTTCAAAGACGCCTTCAAGTTTCATTTTTTCGTTATGATTTTTCATCTATGAATTAGCCAACACCTAACGCTAAGGATTAATGGTTCTTTAGAATGACAGCCTAGAAGTGTCCAGCATGGGTATATCAGTAGGCATGATTACATATTTGACTAACATCATTTATCCATACTGAGTCTAAAGGTCAAATTTACTACTTTTACTCACAATAATATTTTTTTTACTTCTTAGTTGGACTAGTGGAGTTACTAATATTTGCATAGAATAGAAATTTCTTCAGCACAAAGTTGGTCAGTTTTTCCCTTTCCTTTTTAAAGTCACTAATACTTTGAAGTGCTTCAGATATTGCAATGTACTGATTTTAGAAAATGATCGACTATTTAATGTGCCCATTTAATTCACTTGGAAAGATTCAGTACCTTTAACATTTTCCATTCCATTGATACAATATAATCACTCTTCTAATGCATCAAATTCTTTCTGTTCATTTTTCACCCTGCCACCATATGTTAGAACAGAAATGAACAGCTCAGCTCCTGGTTATATTCTTTTCAATACATTTACAAACCAGTTTAGTCTATGTCTATTTTGGAACTGTTGTTCGATGCTTTATGGCAATTTCTCTAAGAGTCCATAACCTTCAGCCTTGTCAAATATGGAAAATGATACTTTTCTTTGACAACAATCCATTATTATCTACTGACTAGGTTCATTATCTCTTTTAATGTTTCATTACATTAGTAGGATTCTTTTCTCTAGTGGCACGTTTCTCTCCTCATGATACTAGTTGTGTTGTATCTAATTAACAAAACATTGTTCATCTACTAAAAAAAGAAATAGACATGCTATTCGTATTCTCCTTAGTAAACTGTCCTAAATAATTAATGCAAATAGACTTCCAGGGTTGTGAATTTTGATGAGAAGATACTTTCAAAGATTAATTATTTGTTTTAGGATATTTTCCATGTTAATCCACAGGTTTTCTTGTTGATTCATGTAAATCTGATTTTGCCTTAGTCTGGTGGGGAGGAGGGGAGCAAAAAAAATCTAAGTTTCTGAACAAATGAGAAGTGAGCAAATGCCCACAAAACAATGAAAAATTAGATTAAGTTAAAACTGTTCTGCAAAGCTGTAAGGCAGTGCTGGAAATTCTCACAGCAAGAACAGTTCCTTTACTATAATATTTGAGTTCCAACTTTGTGTTTGGTTACAGGAAACTCAGTGCAAACACAAATTAAAGAACTGTTGAGAGATTTACAAAAAAGATCACATTTTCCCCCTTTTAAACAATCTCTTGAGAGGGGAGGAGGAAAAAAAAGACGTGCATTTTTGTAGGATGATGCATTCCATCTTTTCATCCATATAGTTTGTGGAATTGTTTCAGTTTCCCTGGTGCACACAGTAATACACTTGTGCAGCTCTGGGATCTGAGAAAAAAATGAACCCTGCTAATGCCAGCACCCTATCAAGCAACATATCCTGCAAGCTCAACATGGCACATTCACTTTGCTTCCTTCCTGGGCATTCAGGCGAGAGTGAACTCAAAACAAATGCCATCGGTAGAATCCAAAGTATTCTAAAAGGCTTAATATAAATTCCTTGTGTCTGATGCTGTGATTCAATTGAACTTGTGGAATTTATACATACATCCACTGACATTTTTTTTCCTTCTTACACCAAAGATAGGGGCACAGGGTTATTTTCCATTATCCTTTATTTCAGTCCTCATCTCTTTTTTTGCTTGCAGGCAGGAGTTGTCAGATGAGGGTTATTTTATGTGCTTTGAGTTTTCTTTTTAGTAAACCTACATGCATCTTTTGGTGTCTTGTAATATCAGATGTGGTGCTAGGAGAGTAGCTGATTTTGCAAGACACCTACATTCATATTCGAAGGTAGGATCAAGTCCTCCCTTGATGACTGAGGACAGAAGCTCACTGCTTATTCATAATGCTGTATCTAAGTGTGAACAGGAGCTAGAAGTTTAGTCTCTTATGCCACAGGCTATATGTACTATATACTAATCCCATCCTGTCAAACTATTTCAGTCCATTTTTTAATAATTTGATAAACATTGTTTTGGAAAGCTTCCACTTAACTCTTCAGAAGTTACACAAGCATCTGTATTCAGAAATGCAAACACACTGAGAGTATCTTTTACTTAATATGGTATTGAGCCACATATCAAATGTTGGATGTGTCGGTGAAACATATGCCTATGTCATATAGGTGCCTTTGTTGATGAAATTTGCTTATGTAAAATGAATTCCACAGGAATGCCAAAGATATGCATTCAAGGGAGGCTTCACTTTGGAGAAGCTTTGCTTCTTAATGCATGTGTTTTCTACTATTAGCCATGTTAAGAGCAACTTCACATATCTGTAAATAAGTCTGAAAGCCTTTCACTCATTTAGTATCCACCACCAGTGGTTTTTACATGAACAGCCAAGTTGAAGTAAGGTTTGAGTCAAGATGTATTTGTGTTCTTTTCTTGTACAAATTAAGAACTATGAGAAAATAGGAGCACATATATAAAATCTTTACCTATTCCTGAGATAACTTCAATGAATTTTTATGCTGATGGAAGACAGCAGTTTATGGAAACCTTGGCTGGGATGGAATGGTAAAGTAGTACTTCAGATTGAATCTAAATACATCCTCAGTCTTATGGAACAAATATCCTTCTTTTTTTTCTTTCCCTTCCCCCATGCCTCCTTTGAAAAATGTCATCTTCCTTACCTTGCATTCAGATTCTTCAAAAAACAAAAGGCAATCGATTTTTCTGGTCAGTGCCATTATCTGAGATGCAGGAAATTCTATTTTTCTTTTAGGACAGAGGTAAGCAAAAGTAACTGTAGTTTGTCTTTTGTAAGTTAAATTAAGAAGTGATGAATAGCTGCAATAAAGGGGGAGGGGTGGGAAATCATCTATTCTCATCTAAATCATCTCTTTCCTCATACAAGTCACACAGTGTGAGCCATGAAAGTTTTCAGACCTGTGGGAAAGTTAGCCATTGCTTCGACTGAAAGATTTCATAGAATCATATAATAGAAGATTTGTGTAATTGTTGCAGAAAATATCCTTTGTTGATGTTCTTTCTGAGATGTAAATAAGTAGAACTTTTTTCAGTTACCAGAAGATTTAATGTGTTCGACACTGTAACCTGTACCACTGTAATTTATGCAAGTGTAGGAAATAATCAAAGCTCATGTATCAAAACCACTTTCTCATATGATATTTACATTGATCTGAACAATAGTTTTGCCTGCTAGGAAATACTGAGTTAGGACTTCAGAACCTGCATTAAATCTGCAAGCATCCACAAAACATATGTCTTAGAGTGGTCCATAATTGAGTCTGCAGCCCTTTTGGACCTAATGTCTTTCAATTCTGGAAACTTCTCTTTTCCCCTAGTCATATCACTCATGGTTGACAGCTGCAACATGCAGTGGGATTCAGAGCAGCAGCTCCCAAATCCTTCGTAAGTACTCCCTCTCCTGATCTCCAACAGAGGATGCAGCCCTTGTTGAAGGGTAGGGTGAGGGACCAACTTGTAGCCTCAGCAAGGGGTAGGTGGAAAGATATAAGGTTTTTTCTTTGCTCCCCTCTCTCTCTCTCTTTTCTTTCTTTGAAATGAGAAAATAGGCCACCAATTTAGTGGGAATTGAGACTTGCCAGGCAGTGCTGTCAGCTTTGTGTGCTCTGTGGCTGCCCGCCATTTCCCAGACCATCGGCAGCCCTCTCTTACTGTTTTCCCTGGCTGCATAAAGAGAACATTGTGTCTCTTGGAAGCTCTGGCTCATACTCTGCCCTCTACATGAGAAAAGGAAATGTTCCCTCTGTTCATGAGTTAGCAATGGTTGGCAAAAATGATGTCATATCCATGGTAGCAGAAAGACAAAAAGAGAGGGAGACTGCTTTTTTAGGCAGCTTTTACACACCACACTGTTCCATGGAGGGCTGAACAAAGAACAGGCATTGTAATGTTCCATTTAGAGCAGAATACCCTCCTATTTTTGCAGACTGGAAAAAAAATGGGGCTTATTTACGACTGCGTTTGAGAGTCTCATTTAGTAACACTATAGCATGAAATATATGGGATTATTTTTCCCTAGGTTTACGTCACTGGTGTTTGCTACAGCCCCTCTAATACAAGTACGTGTGCTAGCATGCTCTTCTTTATTCTCTTTCTTTATTGCCATTAAGTATAAGTTCATATTAAGTAAAAGAATATTGCAAATTGTGCATGAAATTTTTACATACTATCACACAACTGCAGTATTTTACTTTCATGGTCTCTCACTCTATATTTGAATAATATAGTGTTACTAACATATCAATATGGACTTCAGTGAATTGCATTTCAAAATAGGGACTTTTCTTGGCCTATAATTTTCTCTTTCTTTGTTCAGATATGCTACACAAGATTGATGCTCTTGTATAATTAATGGGTTTTGGAATAAACCTATTCAGGAAATGTGTCTGTGTGTTTAAGACTGAAGGGGAAAGAGAGGGGAAACATGTAAATTTGGGATGTCCTATTATAAAGTTAGTGACCCTAGCCTTCGATTGAGATTTGAGCAACCTTTGAAGCTGCTGTGAGTCAAATTAAAGGACACGCGCTAGTTTTGTGGTGGGTTCTGCTGTATGATCTTCAGTATCTAGTTATTAAAACTTTGCCCTATTTATGATGAAAGCATACACATTTAATCTCCCACTCCTTCTCCATTATATAGGCCTTTCCCAGGAGAGGAAAGGGGATAACTCTCCTTGCTTCACAGCAAAATTTGGAAACTCATAAAAAGGCAGATCCCTGGATATGTGAAATGCTCTCATGTTGAGCATCCTTCATTGAGTTGGAACGCTAAATGCCTCTTTGCATAGATTCAATCCAGAGTGCAAACTAATGCTGTACATGTATAAATCCCAAATGAGAACTGAAAATTATTTTCTTTCAAAGACATGTGCCAAGTTCTCCTGCTTTCTTTGCTATTTTTTTGTTGTGCTTGTCCTTCTCACTTTTGGTTCTTTATAGATGATGAACATTGCTGTCACATACCATGTCCCTAGATGCAAAGTATCCACATTATTGGCAAACGTTCACACATTGTGGTTGTTACTGTCGTGGTCACTACTTTCTCAATAACTTTCTTTAGGAATGAGAAATGTTGCAAGAGATTGTATTTGTTTTCCAAAGGCATACTTTTGGGAATCAAATGAAATCACATAATACAGCTTTAGATTGAAACAAAAGCTTCCAGTGGGCTTCTTTGAAGAATGTAGTGATAATCTGCTTTAGCTGCTTGTCCAGTCTGGTTTTCTCTTGTATGGGAAGGCATGGCTCTGTTTTGCAGGTGATTCAGATATTTCTAAGAGCATCTTATTTTGAGGCAGAGAAAAATTTTGTTGGATCCCAACATAGTTGTTGCCAGCCAGACTGGTATAGAGCTCTCTGCTTCCACAAGCACTTGTGGTATTTTGTTTATTCTTTCTGCAAAACTGAATGAACCTCTTTGGAATAGATGTTGCCAGCCCTTCTTGAATCAGGTTTGATACGATTTTTACCACTGCTGCAAATTGATTTGGAACAGAATTTTATTTCTGTTTACTGCCAAAATTGTGATGTCCTTAATCTCTACTGACTGGAAGCACTATCATGAATACCAGCTCTGGCAGGTGTAAGGAGGCGATCTCCTAGGTACACAGGCACTGGGAATGGTATCCAGAGACTCTCAGGTATCACCTACAGATTAAATAACACTATTTTTGTGTTTGCTCTGCGTAAAACACAGGCTGCAAAATTTTATACCACCTTTGGAGTTAGAATAGATTTAAACAATAGCCACAATAGCAATTGTAATAGTATAGTCATTTCTGAGATATCCGAGAGAAATTGCACAGGTGGCATATGCATCCAAAATAAGCATTTGAAATTTGGTAGAGGGCTGAACGTGATCATTTATTGTAGCCATGTTAGGAATGTTTTGCTATTTTAAAGGGGAGTTCATCCTGACTTTTTGATATTTTTTCATTTTAAGTAAAATTCTTACTGTCTTCATTAAAATTCTTTTGTGAATATTCTGCTGGATTTATGGTAGGAGCCCAAGTACATCCAGGAAAAATAAGCAAAGGTTCTCAAAGTGTGTTCACTTTGTTAATTGTCTGTGTCAATAGCAGATGGACATTTCTCCCTGTCCACATGTCCTTGTGCGCCTGGAGCTCCTTCATCTACCTGCAAATACAGCACCAGCCAAAAACAGAAGAGAGAATGTTCCACTATTACAACATGAATATTTTCTGAAGGATTCTCTGATGACAAAAGATTAGGTTATTTCTCTCAACTACTAGATAGCACTTGGCTATTTAGGGAAGCTTTTTCTTGTGCATTTTGAACATTGCTGAAAGAGTCTGAGATCTGTAAACATTGTGAGATATTGCAAAAAAAAAAAGAGCTTTGTAGTTTGAATAAGACTGAAAAGAAAATTGAGGTGATTGTAATATTCAAATAGGTATTATTTACTGTTGAGAGGGAAGGGATAACCTATTTTTAAAACTGCAGAAAGGAGTTATCCATTGTACAAACGTTAATTTGTTTAATTTGTGGGAAATTTATTTTCTCCTAAAAATAAAGATTTCATTTTAAAAGTACCAGGCAGAGTACACTGAAGTGAATGTAATGGGTCTTGACCTGGATGCAGTCTTACAGATCCCAGTTTTCTTAAAGGTAGGGAGTTCACTTTATCAGAGAGGCTGTAGTAGAAAACAGTTCCTCTAAGTGTGAGTAAAAAAACATCATCTCTCATCTTTTAGCATGCACTTGGTGTTGTGAAAATTGTTTTCGCACAAAGACTATCTTTGAGTGTCTGCTTTTTCTACATGAGCCTTTTAATCTGAGCAACATCTGCCTTCTCTACTAAAAGGCTGCTGGCATTTCTCTGAATCCTACCTTCTGTGCACCCAGGTGGAAATTATCAGTTTTCCTGAGAGAAACTGGGTCATGGAAGAATCCTGGCTGAAGTGTTCAGCATTTGCATCCAGTGGATCTGAATTGGCTGTCACGGGCAGGCCCTTTTCTGTAATCTGTGACTTCAGTGGACTTAGGTGTAGTGACAAAACCTGCAGTTCTCACAAAGAGTACTGATTCACCGATTCATTTGTCCTCAGGACAATGCCTGTCCTAGACACCATTTAATAATGAAAATGCAGCAGTAAATAAACAAGCCTTTCCTTAAACAAAGTTGAACATCATCTAAAAAGCTGAGATATCCTATATTCTATAAAACCAAACCTTTTGATAGCTCCTATAGCATACAATGTTTCTGACTCTGCAGGGCAGGATATCTGAGCCAGCCAATATACTGGACTGCAACTGAGATATGCTTACTGACAATGGTGTAGATTTTTTTTAAGTCTATGTAGCACAAGGTAGTACCATTTAGATTTTACCACATGCATACAAGTGCAGTCAAATGCTATCAGTCTGGTGTCAGCATGCTATTGTTCTACGATATTACATTTCGCTGTCTGCCCTCTTCTAGACTTCATGAGCTCCAGCTTCCTACAGCTGCATTATTGAACTCTGCTTCATGTGAACTGTTGTGTCCTCCCACACAGTTCTTAATGGTTTTTCTTACTTTCTCTCTTGTCCTTGTATAACTACCACCTTTCTCTTCCACTGTTTCTGCTCCTTACTCTCAAATACAGCACCAAATCTGATGCCTATTGACTCACCCTTCTGTTCTTCTATAATACCCATTAATTTTCTGACGCTGTAATAAATTCATTGCCTATTAACATTAACATCATTATTGCTCGCTTGTGATATAAGTTACTTCTTTTCTTTGACTTTAGCAAGATCTCTGTTTTACCTTCACATTTCCTTTCTTCCTTTTCATGCTGACATATAATAGGATTGTAAAATCTGTGGGACAAGAAGCCTTTCAAAAAGCTATTAAAATGGTGTGAGAGCTACGCTACTTCAAAAATATTTTTTAGTAATCTACTGTGCTAGATTCTGTCAGGGAACACAGTATACTTACTGTCCTCTTGACTGTAGTGGTTTTCAGAGTCCAGATTTGTTGCAGAAGTTCTCCACGGTCTAATAAAGATCATGTTACATGCATGCTAGCATGAATGTCAGTGATTTGTGCTTGATACACCTTTTTTAATAGCTCTCTGCTATAAATATTCTGAGCAATGCTGCTGGTGGTTAATTGACCATCTTACTTGGCATGCATGTTATAGTCTTTGCCAGGGATGCCAAAAAGGATAATGCTCAAGGAGAATACACCATAGATTTACCTTCCAGAGTGGCACCCAAAGCTTTAAACTCATGAGAAATGAAGCCAAGTTACCTTGAGCATTAACTTGCCTTCACTTCTCAATTATGTTTTTTTTAGAAGGAGATCTACAGTATTTTATCTTCAGGTGTATCAGTCATTTCAGTTACTGATACACTGCTTAGTTTGGTTTTGTAGTGGCGTAACTTTAAAGGCCTTCAGTGATTTTTCTGTTTGTCTGCTCAATGGAAGCAAGACTCTGCTTATTGCCAAGCATGTCAAAATGCCATTGCATGTTGCTCTGAGTTTAGTGAAACCTGCTGTTAAGCAATTTGTTTCCTTGTGATTTTCTGGCGGAGCCCAGGACTTTAAGAGTTATTTTTCAGAAACTTCACAAAATTAACAGAATTCCCTCATTTGCAAAACAGACTAATATCTGATGCTTAATGCTTACAATTTCACTATTGGATGAAGTATTTGTTTGAAAGAATGTATTACCAGTGCATTTTGGAGTACTGCTATCACTTTTCCCAAATCAGGCCAGTATTTCAAAACAGAGTTTGCCAGTACCTTTGGCACAGTGTTGTCCTGGCACTTGATGTTTATACTGCTAAGTACTTGATATCTTGGCTGCGCTTTTAATATCTATGAGATATCTGGACCAGTGGTATCAAAACAACAAATTAATGCACTGTGACAGTTATTCTGAAAAGTGGAAGAGTATTATTTCATGAAAGCATCTAATTACAAATGCTGTTAAAACAGACGTGGTTCCTGCTGTTGAAATTGAGTATAGAATGCAGGTACAGCACAAAGCTTCACGTCATTCATGAGAAGTCATGTAAGCTTAAATTAAAACCCATAAAATATCTAATTTTTGTTTGTGTTTGTGATTGATACACTATGACATTAAAGTGAGCAGATGTAGAACTGCTCATGGGAGCAGTACTCGTTTCTGCCTAGACTCAGTTATTAGGTGGCTTCATGAAAAAAATAGAAATTGCTCTGGGAGACAGAGGTTGCTATTTTTAAGAAGTAAATGTTTTAGCCTTGGCATTCAGAGATCCAACCCTGTGGGAAGCCAAATTTTGCAAATTTAATATTTGGAATAAGAGAAAAGCTCAGGGAGTGTTGCCAGGTGTGTTCATCTGGCATGGTTCTGAAGTCCTTGGGTGAGTTCAATATCACATGAGCACATGTTCTGTTGTGTTGTATCCAGAAATGAAAAGCTATTTGTTGTGGTTTTACCTCAGCAGGCAATTAATGCACGCAGACATTGGCTTGTTCCCCAACACAATGAGATGGGGGAAGAAAATTAGAAGAGTACAAGTGAGAAAACTTGTGCGTCGATACAAGAACAGTTTTGTAATTAAAATAAAAGAAAATACTACTACTACTACTAGCAATAAATTGTAATGAAAATATCAAATTACAAATAAACAAAACCCATAAAAGACAAGTGATGCAAATGAAGCAACTTTTGCTATCAACTGATGCCCAGCCAGTACCCAAGCAGTGACATTTCTGCCCCCTAGCTTTACTGTTGACCATGAGTCCTATGGCATGCAATATCTCTTTGATCATTTGGGGTCAGTTGTCCCGGCTGCATCCCTTCTGAGCTCCTTGTGCACCCCTAGCCCACTCACTGGCAGAGTAGGGTGAGAAGCAGAAGAGAGCTTGATGCTGTGCAGCACTGCTTATCAGCAATAAAAACACTCCTGTGTTACCAACACTGTTCTCAGCACAAATCCAAAACACAGCCCCATACTAGCTACTGTGAAGAAAATTAACCAGCAGAGTATTGTCAGCAATGCCAATGTTCTTGCAGAAATTCTCGGTCATCATTACACAACTGTCATTCTGGTTTTGTATCTATTATTGCTCTGTCTAATTTATTCTAGAACAAACAGTTAAGATGTTAATTGATATGAATTTGTGATATTACAAGGTATGCTTTAAGAGAAGTTTCACCTGAGCTGTCTAGTTGATGCTATTTAGTTTCAGTAAGAAGTATTTGAGTAAAATAATTTTAAACAAAGGTGAAAACTGTCCTTTATTTTCTTAAACAGGAAGATATATTACACTTGGCAATCCTCAGCATCTCTCCATTTTTATGCACTTGGCTATGATATTGTTTCTGCTAGCCATTCACTCCATGTAGAAAAGGTTTATTTTGCTTTTCTTCACTTTTTTTTTGTGCTCATAGTTCTCCTGCTTTACATTATGAGGTATTAGGTGCAGGCTGTATGCATATTGTGTACGTATGATCTCTGTATTTCTGTATTTGCATTCCTTACATCATCAGTAGAGACTTGGCAGTGCTATGACACTACTATTCTGCAATACAATGTTCTGCTATTAGTCTTAACACATATAGGCTTAAATTCATTATTCCTGTTACAGGGTGAGTAGGGTAGGGAGTTCCTGTGATAAATATGAATACTTGCATTTACTTCACAGTGATTTGTAGACATTCAGCAAGATGAATTCCTCTCTACATTAAGGATACAGGGTTAACTTTTTGTCCTATAAAGGCTGGATCCTTGTAATTTTCCTCCAGAGATTCTTAACACATTCCATTGTCTCTCTAACACAATGTATGTGTGGAACTACATATATGAACATGTTTCATATGACTCCATTTGTTGGAGAAGGGTGAAAAGAAGGAAATTTTTATGTAATTGAAATGTTGGATGGTGAAAGAAAATTCTTTAGTGGAGGAAAAATCAAGAGATTCTTTCTGTGTTAATTAAAATACTTTATTCTCCCTTTATGAATGCAGTCCCATCTATAGGACATGACGTGTGTAAAAATATGCTACATGTGTGCTATAAAATTGTTGATATAGCTTTATCTATAATCTATTGATGGATAACCAGTCTATGGACCAAACCTGAATAAGGATTTAAATAAGACACTGTAAATATCTTTTGTCAAAAGGGAAGGATCAGATTAATTTATTTAACAATATAGAAATTTCTCTGGTTTAATTGTTGGATCCTTGTACGATTCTCTGTTAGTAAACAAAAGTGTGTAAATAAAGAGCAAGATGCACAGTGCCATTCCTAGGTTCTTCAATCTATTTATATGCTCATGAGTTTATCCATATCTAGGATACATTAAAATTGTTATTATTTCATTATGCTACATAAACTCAATTGTTCAGGGAAGTTAAGTAAAAAAACTAGACTCCAGCTACATTGCCATAATGATTTTACAGCATATAATTTTTAAGTATTTTTTCCTAATTCTGTCTCTCTTCATAGCCATCAAAAAGGATGCTGCCAAAAATGTCAGGTTTGATGCAATTCATATCTGCCTTGTGGCTGAACACAAATTGCTGCTTTCTTTCACAGCCACAGTTTCTGTATTTGAAGTAACAGCAGGGGAAATACCTTTTTTTTTGCCTCAAATGTCTCAGAAAGAGACCTGTGTTTCTTTATCCTGGACAAACGCTTAAATAATAAGTATGAGAACGCTCTAAGTAGCTCATTAGTAGACATGATCCATCAGTGAGAGATAAAGAAGCCACAGGTGTAGGTTTATATCTGCCTATCAATAGGTAATAGGAAATAGAAGCTCTTTTCAGGTGTATTTTCTATTTTGTGTACTTGTATGGCTTCTGTTACCGCTCTCAAGATACTCTTGAAAAGGAGATTGTTATTGTTCCTACTTTACTGATGGGAAACTGAAGCACAGAGTCTTTGCCTTGCCCAAGGTCACACAGGAAACTGACAGCTGAGGAGACGTCCCAAGGAATGTTTTTGTAATTCCCAAATCTGAAATCACCATTTTATGGCCCCTGAATTATTCATTTCCCTTTGGAAATAATTACTACAGAGAACTTATGCATTTCCAAGGATGCTACCAGGTAGAATACAAGCAGGTCTTAGTACTGTTGTTCTGAGGCTTATATAAGACTTCCTTTAAAACCAGCTAGTCCTATTTCATGTGTTAAATTTATGTATATATTATACAATGGCCTTTGTTAATGTACATGTCTTGCATGTAAAGTATACACAAAATAGATAAATAATAAATACGTATACCTCAATGTGATAAAGCATACCCAGACTTCTAAAACAACGTCTTAGAGTGGGAAATTGCAATGTTTCAACAGCAGCAGCCCAAACAAGCATGACTCCGAGGGAAGTGCGTCCTTCATCTCTGAACGCTAAAATTGCAATCTTATTGCTGAAGTGGGCTGGGAGTAATAGAAAGTGCAGTTCTGCTACTGAGTCGTACTGAGTCAACCCTATCTAGATGCCAGATGCCTACCAAAGCTGCTCTGTCTATCACTCCTCCTCCTCAAGTGGACAGAGCAGAGAAAATGTAACAAAGCCTCATGGTTTATAGAAAGACAGAGAGAGATCGCTCAGCAATTACCATCATGGGCAAAACTTGACTTGAGGAAATTAGTTTATTGCCAATCAGAACAGAAAAAGGTAGTGAAAAATAAAGACTAAATCTTATACCTCCCTTCTTCTGGAGTCTCTACCTCCTCCCCGGTACAGAGGGAACAGTGAAAGGGAATTGCAGTCAATTAATCACAGTTTTTCTCTGCTACTCTTTCCTCCTCAGAGGTGCTCCTCACTCTCTTCTCCTGCTTCAGCGTGGAGTCCCTGTCTCAATCCATGAACTACTCTTGTGTGGGTCCCTTCCACAGGGTGCAGTCCTTTAGGGAGAGACTGATCCAGCGTGAGTCCCCTCCAGGGTCACAAGTCCTGACAGCAAACCTGATCCAGTGTGGGCTCCTCTCCCCATGAAGCCAAAGGTCCTGCCAGGATCTTGCTCCAGCATAGGCTTCTCATGAGGTCACAGCCTCTTACAGGCAATCACTCATATCAACATGGGGTTCTCCCCAGGCTGCAGGTGGATATCTGCTCCCCCATGGCCTCCATGGCTGCAGGGGCGGGATTTGCCTCACCATGAGCTGCACCAGAGGACACGGGGGAGTCTCTGCTCTGGTGCCTGGGCACCTTCTCCCCCTCCTTCTTCACTGACTTTAGTGTCTGCAGAGTTGTTACTCTCACCCCTTGTAGCTTACTCCCATGGAGCAACTTTTTCCACTTCTTAAAAATGTTAAAAACAGCAGTACCATCACCATCTCTAACTGGCTCAGCCTTGGTCAGCAGCTGGTCCACCTTAGAATCAGCTGACATGGGACCTATCAGATATAGGGGAAGCTTCTAGCAGCTTCTCACAGAATCCACTGCTGTAGCTCACTTGGCTGTCCAAACCTTTCCACAGAAAACCAATACATGAGTGAACAGCAATTTTACCATGTCAATTACTAGTGAATGTTTCTCTGATATTGTCAGGTAACAGAGTGTGAAAATAGACATGTTCAGAATTTTTTCATCCATTGATTTTTTTTCTTTTACAAGTAAAGATTTTAGTTGAATTCTGCAACATATTATGTCTTATATTTTCTATTTTAGGGTACATTATATTTTATTTTAAGAAGTGTTTAAGGTATAGCAAAATTATGTAATATCCATAACACATTTATTGTCCTCTATTTCTCAGTTTCCTAATGTAAGTGCAAGGAAGAAACTGCTACACGGATAATTATTTATGTGCATGTGATGTGCTGTAAAGATACTCTGTGTTCCAGACAAAGAGGTGTTGCACATCAGCACAACACAGAGCATGGTAAGAATAAGAAGAGAATGAGTTCCTGGCTATGCAACAAATTGTAAAAAATTCAGGACTGAAAATTAATGCCATAGCTAGGAGAGAATGGATGATCTTGCATATATGAAGTGCAATGGATATTTAAAATGTAGAGGACAAAAAAATCTCTTCAGCAAGGTATGACCAAGGCATGTCTGATGTCTTTCTTGGTTTTACTACTAAGGCGTCATGAATGTTAATGTGTGCAGTGAATTTGTTATGTTAATGAAGTTATTATTGTTCGAAGCATGACATTTGGAAACACCATATTAATGTATCTGTTACAAAGAATATGTGAAAATAACCATTCTTTGTAGAGCATTGGTTAGCCAACCGTATATCTATATGCCTGAATGAGATTATAAATTTAGGAAAGTGTATATCCCTGTTCTGACCCGTAGAAAAAAAATTTCATGAACTTCTTAGGGAATCGCTTACTCTCATTTACTCCTGGAGAACTGGACTAGAGATGCCAGCTTCATCTCTGTGTGCTGTTATCTACCAGTAATTGTAACAGCAGCAAGCTCTTCAAAACCAATTGTCATTGTGTGCCTGATGACTGTGCTGACTTACTGAACTCTTAGTGCCTTTAGCTGAACAGTTGGTAGTAAAGCTTGCTGATGCTTGCTAGCCATTTCATCAGACTTTATTGTCTGCGTAGCTTAATAATTCAGTGGAAGTCAGCAGTAACGATACAAAATTTGAAGAATTTCAGGTTTATTATTTTTGCTGTGAATTGCAGGGCATCACTTGAGCCATGATCAGTTCCCTGTATGTGCTCTTAGCCCAGAGCAGTAAAAACACTTGGCTTAACCTTTTCAGGTGTGTGTGGCACCACTCTGATGAGACTGGATGGCCAGACAGCACAGCTTAGCTCTCACAGCTGACACTATCATGTCTAGATGTAATAACTTTGCGATATAGATGAAGCCTTATACAGCAAAGGACGTTTACAATGCTAAATAATAAATAAATATGGAAATGTAAGAGGTTCTGAAAGTTTTGGGGTAACCTTTCATTTTATGATAGCCTATGCAGATACTCACATTGTAACACATATTGCTCTGGTTGCCAGTTCAGGAAATCTGGTGTAAACTGAAAGAGGTGGAACATAATCTGAAATTGAAAGGATAGTAGGAGGGAAGCCAAAAGAATTTTGTCCCTTTAACCTAGAAAAATGAAGATTTGAGAGGGAATATGACTACTGCCCAAAAATGTTGTAGAGATGATAAATATTAGAGAATGAGAAGAGCTAAACAGTCACGTTCACATAAAACCAAATGCGTACAAACTGTCTGAAGATAGGTTTAGGGTGGAAAATATAACTTTCCTAACCATTAAAAGCTGTTGTTTCAGAACAAGTTTTGTGAATGTTAATGGCCTTAACACTTTTACAGTAGGTCATGATAAATTTCAGGTAGGAATTGCAAGAAGTAGCTGCCTATAGAAATAAATATCTGTATTTGATGCTTTAGGAAGTGCATTTCTGTGATATGGTTTCTTTTTTGGTTTTATTTATATTTATTGTTTCTAGTTGATGTTTTTTCCTTGAAATCAAAACATATAAGGAATAGAGATAAGAATGAATTGAAGCGAATCCTGAGTTTTGTGGATATTTTAGAAGAGGTACAGTAGTAGGTTCTCTATGCTTGGGGTTTGCTAGAGTTTATTCTTGAAGCTTTTTTTCTTTGTTGATGAGTAAGATTCCTCTCTTATAAAACCCAATATATCAATACAGTATTAAAACATAAACTAAATATGTGATATAATTAAAATATTAATAGACTGGTACCAAATGAATACAGAATTCAACCATATTTATATCCTACATTTAAATAAGGGAATATTGTTTTAAAAAATAGGTCCAAGGTCTGTGCTTTGAGCCTCCAAATGTAATATAGTAGTTCTTAAGAGCTGCTATGCTCCATAAGTCCATTTTTTCTGTACAGATAAGTATCATGTTATTCTCGTGAATTTAACCATTTTCAATTGCTGTACAAAGAAATAAATATTCAAATGAGAATAAAATTTTCTCAAATCACAGCCTTAATGTAACTACACTGTTTTATACTGGGAGGATCCAAACTATTACATATGTATTTATTTCATAGTACAAAACTGTTAGATCAAAATTCTCCCTTCATTTACACTCCACAACCACATAGAATTAATAACTAAGCTGAGTAATATTTAGAGTGGTGCTCAGGGACTTCATTGCATAGATCCCATTAATATTAATTCCTAGGCACAGTGCCGAAAATGTACCCTTAAGTGTCTGGCAGACCAGTGACTCTTATAAAAACTTATAAGCCAATTTCATTTTTAAGTAGCGGTCTAACACAGTGCAGATGCAAAGTTATTAAATATTAATGCCTTAAGAAATCAGTCTCAGGCTTTTCATCTAGGAAGTAATTGTTGCCAATACATCTTCCATTGATGTAGGAATACTCTCTACCTGTTATTTCAGGGAATTGTTAGATTTTTCCTCTAGCTAAGCTTATCTTTTCTGTTAATTTAACATATCTGTTCTACTGCTTATCTCAGAACCTTTTCCTTACCTCATTACTTTTGAAAATGTAGATAAAAATCTTCAAAAAATTCCATCTCTAATCTGTTTATTCATCCTAAGCTATATTAATAATAAATATTTGCTTGTTAATATTTTTGCAAAGTGTTTCTTTTTTATTTCCATGTTAAACACATTTTTGAGAAATGGAGATGGTGTCAGAATTTGTCTTCTTTTCTGCACTTTTAGTCAAGCTGTAATTATTCCTTATACTTCAGAGCACGTTAATGCAACACATATGTAGCAGTAAGAGGACTCAAATCATAGGTAAGGAAATGTGATAGCTACCACAGTTACTGAAAAAATAAAGCAGATACTACTGATTTATATTGAGAATTTCCAAGGAGGAAACCACAAGTGAATGATACTGTGCAACAAAAGGAGAGTTATAAAGTCATCTAGCAGCTGCAGCATTGTAATTGCGTGGAATTTTTGAAAGTGCAGGTATAAAGATGTTTTAAAAGTGAAATAGAACCCTAAGATTTCTGGGGACAGGTTTAATCTAGCATTAGAGTTATCCTACATGAGCTTTACCAATGCTGAAACCAATTCAGTCCTACCATATACTGCTTTAAAAAGTTGTATGAATGCCATTTGTTCGTGTGCAAAATCTTGTGTGCATCCTAACTTTAGTGGTAGTGTGAGTCAGTGTTTTATCTAATATATGAGCCGAGGGTATCAGAGCCTGCTGCTAGCCTTCACCCCAAAGTGCTGTGGAAGAGGCATATGCCCACATTCCAGTCATGCCACCCCCTCACCCATGCCAGGGCAGCCCCCAGCAGCTTACTGCTGCTGCAGTGCTTCCTCAAGGCTGTCCTGCTCTGAGGAAGAACTTCATTCTGAACAAGAAATATGCTTTGAGAGGGTGGCTACTGGCTCTTTTTCCAAAATACTGGCTTTTCTTTTTCTCCCTTAAGCCACTGCATTTTCCACACTCAAGAAGACTTTGAGGAAAGGAGGCAGTGTTTCTCTTTACCACAGACTGACATTTCTGACAGAAGTGGCTTGACAAGCCTGTAAATAAACAAAGACTTCCTGGTGCATCTGGGTCTCCTGCCAAGACTCTCTAAGCATTTGGAGTCTGTTTTTTAAGGAGAGATTCCAAAGAAGATTAACCAGCTTCTGCTAGATAAGTGTTTTAATACATTTGGTTCATTTCCTTTGGTTCATTTTCTAATTAATATTTCTGATATCCTGCACTTTACAAAACAACAATAATGTTTTTCTTTTTTGCCGTTATTCTTTTGAAATGATGTCAGGTGTTACAACTGGAGCCCCTTGTAGCACAGCTTTGTTTGAAAGGTACTAACTAAAAAGGTTTGCAGACTCTTAATGTTTGTACACAATGGGTATAGGGAAAAGTTTTGAAGGGAGAAGGAAGCTAATGTGCTAAAATGTTTCAGAAAGGAGAACTGGAAAACTGAAGTAACTGAAGGTCTATCATTTTGCTTCCAGACACAGGTAATGAAGATGTAAAGAAGAATGATGTTAAAAACAACTAAAAATGAATAGTGGAAAATGCATATTTTAAAACTAATCTTTATAGTTGTCATAGGATTACAAGTTTTGTTAGAAAATGAATGATGTTAAAATAACAGGTTTCTGAAAGCTTTTTATCACGCATTAGTAAGGCATCAGGTCTTAATATGCTAGAAGGACACAAAATACATGGCATCTTTTTTGACTACGTGAAAAGTCTCAAATGTCAAATGAGGAATCACAGTTAAGCTGGTAGATTATAATAGAAATAAGCGTTATAGGAGAAATATATTCTTTGTTGCATTTAACTTTTTATGAAACAAACAATTAGAAAAGAAAGATTGAGTATAAATAATATCAGTGATACAGATCTGACTAAGCTGACAAAGTGGGAAAAAAAGTCGACATTTCATTAGGGAAATATATGTGGGAAAAGGAACATGAATCATATTTACAGGGAAAAAAAAGAGAAATCCATTCCTCAAAAGTATATAGTCTGAAAAGATTTGACGTGTTACACAAAATAATCAATATGACACTTGTCTCAGTGCAATGCCATGACACAACTAAAGTGATCCTGTGTAATTAGGTGAATATCAAAATAAAAATACCATTACTGCCATTTTGCAGTGTAGTGAGAGCTTCTGCAACGTTTCTGCTGGGAGTTTCTGCAGTTCCAAATTCCATGCTTAAAGAGATTGAATTCTGGGGAGGATTTGGTAAAGAGGAACATAAATCACAACCAAAGTGTGATATATGTCATAGGAAAATAGTTTCATGGAGTATAAAGAAGCAAATGGCCAATTCTCCATAGCTTAATAGTGAAAATCTTAAAACATTACTTAATATGAACTGTTACATCTCTGGAAGACAGAATTTTGACAGTAGCAGGTTGTCACTCTGTTGGCCAGTGGTGTTGAAGACAAACAAATACAGTATTTTTAACACTTAAAGGCAGTTAAGTGTTGGTTTAAGTTATCAAGGATTGTGATAGGTTCTTCAACACAGACATCTTAAAAATAAAAGCTAAGTGTTTTCCTGAAAGGTGAAATTGTATTTGACTTGAAAAGGAGTTAGTTGAGGAAAGTTTTTTCAGATGATACAAGCTACATGTACGCAGAAGTTCATTCTCTTTTTTGAATATGTCAGTTTGTTAAACATACTAAAGACTGGTTATTAGCATCATGGTTTTCTTCACAGGCTTTCTGCAAGAAGCATATGGGCTTATAACCCCATAAGTTTGAAAGATTATGTACAGTGTTCTAATTTTTTTTTGCTGTTTTTTCCTCTTGAAAGAGATAGCATTTTCTATTCTAACTTTCTGGCTAAGCATGGAGAGGTGCCTCCTAAAGCATGGAGACTTGCCACATAAAGTAAAATAAGCTCCCCTTATTCCCAAGCCAGTGTCCTAGGCACAGCTGGGTCCCAGCACCCTGATTCCAAAGAACGATATCTCATGCTATTTTTGTAGAAAGACACTTGGTATATTTCATTTAAGAAGAAGTATTTGTATGGAAGTTGTATACACATTTGGGAGTTAAATAAAGACATGCTGTTTTATGCAATATGTGGTAGAAAATCATGGACAACATTAACAAGTGAAACTCTGTTTTCCTTTTCTTCCCCATTGAAATAAAAAAGAAACATAAAGAGGTAAAATATATGGGCCACTTCAAGAAATTAGTGTAATTTATGGAAACTAAAGGAAGAAATGTTCCTAAATTGGTAAGCATTTATCCTTGCATGCTATTGAATGATGTAGTAGTTTAGCTCATGAGACTAACTCTCCTTTGTACAATGAAAATTTCATGATCAGTCTGTCTTATTTTAGCAACACCGTTAGACATAGTCATGCTTATTTCTTGATGAGTTCTTTGCCTATACCTTTAGTAGCCTTTTAAATTTCTTCATGTCATTGCCAAAATACTAGCATTATGCAGTACTCCACATGTAATGTTCCAGCTTTCCATGGAGAACTGTTGGAAGATGCTGGCAATCTTTCACCGTCCTTTTATCCTTTAATAAGTGTATAATTTGTGGAAACAGTACTTACCTTCCAAGGACTCTTTATTGATCCTACTCAATGCTTGCTACCTTTGGCACAAGTGGTAATCATGCAGACTAAAATAGCACTCCCAAAGCACTTCCTCACTCTTTATAACCTCTGAGGTAGTACTTACACAAAAGCAAAACTACATTTTGCTCCTTATTTCTCACCTAACGCAGGCATAAGTTTATCAAAGTTTCTCTGAATTTTCTTAGTATAAAAGAAATAGAAATTCAGTCTATACAGATGTTCCTTTCTAATTATCACAGTAATTTATTTTAAAGTGGGCTTTAGATGTAGCTGACGTTGATTAGTAATGATTTAGAGGAAACTTAGAAATGTCCCAAGGCAAAAATATGTTTGTACTGCTTGAGAAGAAAAGAATGCAGAAATATTTTTCTTGGAGAAGTTTTTAAGTTATTTTATGCTGTAAAAAAGCTACCGACCTTGCATTTTCACTGACATTTTGGGTAAGATATCTGCCAAAAACCATTTTTTTTCTTTTATGAAACTTTTACATTTTTCATTATAGATATATATATACTCACACACACAGAGAACAAGTAGTATGAGATAAATGATTGAGGAGAAAAAATGAAAAGAAAGCATTTTGTAATCCTTAGAATCTTAGCTATTCTGCGGTCTGGGCTGTGGTCTTACTCTACAGGCAGACTTTGGCATTTCTTGATTTAAGCAGCATAGACCTCATCTCTTACAAAAGTACTCTGTTTATGGAATCTGTCTCTTTCTATTATCATCTCAAAGCTTGGGCCATGCTTGTGTTGTCACTAAGTTCTCATTTTCTCACTTTTTTTTTCCTCATCATTTCTCCTTTTTATCATTATTATTAGTACATCAAAAATATTCTTCTTCACTTTAACTCTGTTTTTTTATTCCTTTCTGGTCCAGTCTATTCTCTGTTTTCACTCTTGGAGAATGTATGCAGTAGTCCTAGTTGGAAAACACATACTATCCTGCTTTCTACTAGAGTTCCTGGAAAGATACTTAGCTGCTAAAGAAGAGAAAAACATTGATATGATAAATTGCAAACAAGTCTTTTTACAAGCCTATGTAAACTTACACTTTACAGTTAATTTGGATTTTACTATGTATTTTTCAATATACTTTTTATTTCTATACATTAATCTCTGTGAGGTTTAGCTGTTTAGAGTGCTATTTCAGACATGAAATTGTAATCATAGTGCTTGCCATGGAACCATGTTTCTAACCAAGAAAACATAATGCTTTAAGCAATTAAAAAAAATTTTCCTACATTGGAAAATTGTGTTTCAGTTTGAAAATTTAAAACATTCCCTTAGTTATTGTATATGTAATTTAAATTAAAATGGCTAGTCAATTTAAAGGTCATGTCAAATTTAGAGTTTCATAGGTAATGGAATATCTAAATATATCTTAAAGTAATTGTTACTGGTGTGACTGATTAGAGAAGGGAAGAATGATACAAATTGAATATAGCATTCATACATATATATATATACACACATATATATCGTCTCTTTTTAGTTTTCGTAGGGTTGTAAATGTACGAGACGTATAGACTGATTAGTGCCACATATCACAAAAGGGCCTTTAACAAAATTCTTGGCAGCTAGACAGCTTTCTGTCTATAGCTTCTATGTAAATGCCAAGTTAATTGTTGAAGCAAGTTAAATGTCAGCAGAGTGTCCAGCATACAATCCCTGCTTTCCAATGTTCCTGAGAGCATACTATAAGTTGTCTATGGCTTACCTTACACAAAAGCTATTATTTTACTGAAACCACAAATCCTGTTCAAATTGGTCTTTATGAAAGAAATCAGACCTGGCCTCTATGGGGAGAGTTTTGTAGAGAGTAGAAAAGCTCCCCTTGCCTAGTCTTATCAGTTGTCTTTTCCACTCATCATCAGAAACCCAAATCACACTTTATCATATGAAATAACGTATGAAATTTTATCAGTGGAATTTTTTCTGATTGCTAAACACACTAGTCTATTAATTCTGCATCCTGTCGTTTCTGGGAGGTTCTAGCTTGCTTCCTTTTTTCCTTGTCACCATGGGATTTCAAAGCTATATACATGTGTGAGGTATGTGGCCTCCACTGACTGTTAGTAGCAATTGTTTATCTGGTGACCTAATAAATTCATTCAGAAGAGGCTTTACCATTTCTCAGAGAAGCTGAAAACCGTTTTCACTGGTAAAGCAAATTAAGTCTAACCAGGAGGATGGACTTAGAGATTTTAAGCCTTAATTCAGAATTATCTAGCTGATAATGGAGAGGAAAGGATGAGATGGGCAAGAAATTAAAATGAAGCTTGCAGCTAGTTGCTTAAAATTAAGCAAGTTAAAACTCAATCAGTGGCTGTTTTCCCAGATGCTACTGCTCATCAAGGCTCCAAGCCAACGAATAGAGACCATGACAGAATTTGGTTAATACAGCTATATTTGATCTATTGCAAAATCCCTGTAATAAGCCTTTGCAGAACTGTTTCTCTGTACTTCATTTGAAGTTGTGTCTATATGTTATACCTTCCAAAAGTAACTGAGGAGCAGCTCTACTGAAAGTAGCATCAGTAACCAATGTGTTCAAATGCATGCACACATGTAATTTTAGTTTACGTGCACTCAGAAATACCTGACTACTAAATATTTTTATTAGATGTACTTCTGCTCTACAAAATAGTAGTGCATATGTAGTTCAGTCAAGGGAGAGTCAGATGCTTAGTTTTCAATTTGAGCTGGAAAAAAAATCTTTTATTTTCTGCAGTTTGACCAAAGCTCAGTTGAAAAGGTTTGCAAGCCATAGGACATCTCATTGAACTTGATTTCAGATATTAAAAAAAGAAAATCAGATGAAGTTCTCTTTTCATTGAGGTTTCCTTGGAAACATTTCCTCAGTACTTCAGCACAGTACATTTTACAGAGTTCTGTAGAGAAATAGGAAATTTTGAGTCTTCCTCTAGAATCTCAGGTTTTTATTGCAGCTGTAGTGGAACAATAGAGTAGATTAGAAGAAAAGAGACTTAGAACTGATTAGGCAGGTTGGAAAGAAGATAATTATTGGATACTGTCGGTTAACTGTTGAGGCCCAGTAAAAGTGTGAAAGATATTCTTTCTCTGATTATTTGAATACACTTTGTGACATTTTTCTTTTGGCCAAGTGATAAACAAGAACTTTGGTTTCGGGGATGTAGAGGAAAGGACTACAACAAGGCTGATATTTCTGTATTTTTAGATGTTATGGGGTGTTTCAAAAGGCCTTTTTGTATGCTAGGTGATGTCCTATGTTGTAGGCGTCCAGAAGATCTCGGGTTTAAACGCGAGAGGTGGAGGGTACAGAAGAGGTGGGCATGGGGTGGAGTGAAAGGAGGTGCTTGTGTTAGCAGATAAAAGCATGTGGTGTAAACAATTAGTGGGACTAAAGCATCATCCATAATGTGTTTATAGTGATCTTGTCCCCTCAGCAGAGGTGGGCTGAGTGATCTGTGCGGGCAGCCTGGTGATGTTGCCGGTAGTGGCAACAGTCCTAGACGTAGTCATCATAAATACAAACTCTTTCAACTTAGTGTCTTAGCATATGCATTCTATGACACTGTTGGCTTTCCATTTGTCTGAGAAGCTGGTGATGGCAGCTAACACAGCTATGGCATGTTATTTGAAGACTAATCAGAAAGCATATGTGATGAAACTTTTGAATTATTTAAAGAAATGTTTACATTCGATAGCACTCCCACTTCCTCCATTACATTATTCTTATTTTCCAGAGATCTTTTTCTAAGCATGCATGATTAAATAATCCTATGGAAAAAAAATGAGATTTTAGCTACTTTTATGTTATGATGTTCTCTGTAACTCCAACTAACACAACTGTAGACCTGTAGCAAGGTTTTATTAAATAATTCTGGGAAGAAATAATGAACATAAGGTGGTTTTTTCATCCTTGAAGTGTACTTCTGGAATGAGTTAAGAACTAAAATATAAAAAATATATCAGAATCTGAGTAAGTTGGTTGTGGAGCAATGTAAAATTCATATGGAGTTGCTTTTGGATTACAGAATTGCACTTTTCAAGTTTTTTAAATGGCCTTAAGTGCATCTTACAATGGCAAATTCAATTTAATTGACACCTGGTAAAATTACATTATTTGAATGCTTAAACTGCATTTGTGCATTTTTATGGGCAGAAAGAACTATTACAATTAAAACAGAATAGAGTTTGCATGTGCAATTAGCCATTGATTTCACATGCACATTTCTTTTCACAATGTATTTGGGAATCAACAGATTAGATCCTTTTGTATGAGATAAATTGAGCATGCAAATATTATTTCTTTTACAATGCAATAACAAACAAATAGCTCATTTACTTGCATAATGTTAATCAGTTATGTTAACCACATTCATGAATGCACGTTTTATCTTTGCTACATGTTCCTATAATTCTTTGCAGTACTGTAAAAATGTATACTACATAGATCCAGACAAAGGATCTTATCACCCTGCCATACAATACAACAATAAATAATATTGGGCCGGGTTTTAAAAATAGCTTCATAGCACCACAGCTCCAAGTCAGGCATCCAGTACAGGGAGAGATGTTTTCAAAAGTGCTTACCACTCATACACTGAGAACAATGAAAGATGATGAGTAGTTAGCATTTTTGACACTCTAGGTTCTTGTTCATATCAACTGAGTTTAAATCGCATTTGTTGAGAAATTTCCATATTGTCATCAGTGCAAAACCTCTTTTTCCTAGAAATGCAGTATTCCAAGTATTACAGCTGCTGAATAACCTTATTCTTTTCTATTTGATAAAGTAACTAACTATTATAATGGATTAGGCAGGAGGAGGTGAAATAGCTGAACTATCACTAGCACAGAATATGGAAGAAAATGAATTATTTAACTGTTTTCTCTCAAGTTCTGCTTTTACAGATGTATTCTAGATCTGTTCTTAAATTAAATTTTAATTGTCCAAATATCCTTCATTTAAAGTAATATTTATTGCTTTTTTACAGATATACATAATTTAGCTCAATGCATATACATTTACTTTTCAAAACCTTGCAATGCTGCTGTAAGTTAGTGAAGTTAAATGTTTATCATGTACATCTTGCATTAGAAAACAGAGTCAGAAATTCTTGAGGATAAAGATTTGTATTCATTAACAAAAAAGAGTAATGGCCATGGAATCTCAATAATTTCCCATGTCAATCAGTCAATATGTTTCATCTGTGAAAAACTACTGTCTTCTGCAGTAGAAGAAATTAATCTATTTTCAGTCAGTAGCTGACTTCCTCAACTGCATTGGCAGCCATTCGGGTTGGAGGCATTTTTTTTGGCTAATAAAAGATGAAGAATGCCTTCAGGAAACAGTGATTCCAGCTCTCATGATCCAGGGATATGAAATGCTATTTGTGCTGGAAATTCTGGCTTAAAATGACTCTTCTGAAAAATTAAGGGAATACTCAGTCATGTTAGAATTTGGCAAAATTGAGAAGGAAAATTGTGATTTGTTCATTCTGGTGTTGAGGCACCAAAACTCTTGATTTTGTCCTGCACTTTCCTTAGCTTTTTAAGGCTGAGACAGTTATGTGAGGAGCCTTTCTTGCTGTTTGTTCTTCATCCTGTACCTTTGCTAAGATGGCAGAATCATGTCATTTCTGCCCTTGCTGGTTTCAGGCTGTTATCAAATTCCTTAAGAAAGCACTGAAAAAGTGCTAAAGAAAAGGAAGAAAAATCCCGATTTACTAGAGCTGACAGCAATTTCATTGTATGTGAAATAAGAAATAATTCATGAAACAAGGATTTGAGTTAAAAGGGACATAATTGTGTCCTTACATTGTGCAACTACCTCTCAAAAGTTGCAAAAACTTTCTTTCCATTCTCTTTTACTCTCTTTTACTCTACTTTCAAGTAATTGCTCATTTTTGTAATGTTATTCAGTAAAATCTATTTGCTACTGAAAGAATAGTATTGAATTTGAATTAAATCAGGCTCCAAAGAAAGTACACTTTTCTTTCATGAAGGATTGCAACATACTCCATTGAAAAAGACAATTTCTTTTCAAGAAACTGAAAGATGAGTAATTCATAAAGTTTAATTGCTCATAGTTAGCCATGAACTAATTCTAAAGGAGGGCAAACAACAGGTATTTTATTTTAAATTAGCTCATATTTTAGTGTTTTATTTGTCAGTGGCCAGTTATGTTCTGTATAACCAGAAAAAAAATTAAATGGAGAAGTAAAGGTAACAGTGTTCAGAATGCTAAACGATGTGTGACAGTAGTTTTGAGTACTAGAGGTAAAACAGCAGTGGTAAAAGCATTTTAAGAGTACTTCCAAGAATATTGTGGTAAGATTCATTTAATTTAGAAAATTCTATATTCAGCACACTTAACATACCCAAGCAATCATTCCCCATTTAGAACTTTTGTGGAAACACAAATTAATTTGTCAATTAACCAAAAAGTAACAAAAAAAAAATTAAGAGTATTATTTACGTGTGATATATTTGCTAAGGGAAGCTTTTCCTCTTTGCAATGGAAAAAGAAAGCATTATGTAGTTTTCTAACTTTGTATCTGAATATATCTGCAGTTCTAGCTAAACTTTTATCTTGATTATAGCAGAACTATTGAAGCAGATAAATTCTTCTCTGAACAGTAAGAATCCCTGAAGCACTGACTTCACACTCACAAAACACAAGTTGTGTTTTCTTTTTTACTTTCTTAAATGAGGATGAAGAAGAAAATCAAACAACTCAGTTTGAATACAGTCTTTTAATTTCTCTAAGTTATTCTGAAATTATTCTACCTGGTCCTCATCTTCAGTCTGAGAAGCAGACTCTTTGATTATTGAGTTACGTTGTTTAAGAGTTGTGCAATTAGGTCTAATGTATTAACTGTATATCTTGGCAGACATGACCGCAGCTACACTTAAACTTCAGTGGAGAGTGTTTATTTATTAACAACCTACTCCAGAGCTGCTAACTGTCACTTAGATTGGAAAAATCAGTAAACTAAAGAGATAAGAAGCTCCTTGTATCCTCTAGCAATTTTTCTGTGTAGAAAGAAGCATTTTGTGTCTCAAGAAGTAAATATTCTGACATGGTTCTGATCCTAAGTACTCTGTTTTATAGGAAGCTCAAGGTAACGGAGCTCACTTCTTTTCTTCCTCTCTGTTGAAGATGTCCTTCACAGAATTTGCAAGGACTTTTAAAGTGATTTCCAGGCTTTCAGTCCTCTATCAGTTGCTTAGTGCTTCAAGCTAATCTAACTATGATATATGGTAAATATTTTCCCTAGCAGGAAAAGTGCTTAAAGCTATTTCTATGCATTGATTGAGCACATTAGGCTAATATTTATCCATTTGAAACCTGGAGGTTTAGCAGTACATCACTTAATAGCTATGCACCGATTATAAGAAGTAATTATACATAAGAATATCAAAGAATATTAAGTCCCTTGTGGAGGAACCATCATAAATGGTTTAATGATGATTAAATCTGGGGAAGCTGGAGTAGTTTGGAACACCGCTTATTAATTTTAGAAGGTGCATGGCTCTCTAAGCATTACAAATAAATAGGAGTACTAACGTTTATGCATTTAATGACATTTTGAGCTGCAGAAATGTGGCCTTCAGGTTTCTTGCTTCAATTGGGTGAATCTGCTGGTTGTAAAGGCTGCTCTCTGTGTACTAAATTCACATTATTTCAAAACTGTTTCAGTATGCCATAAGTCCTTACAGAGCAATAAAGTTTATCCCTTTTGTTTGTGCCTGAAAGAGTTCTTCAGCCAATGTGATCTCCTCTGAGTTTTTGAGACCCCTTCTTCCTTTCCTCTATTCTTTTCAAACAATGACACTATTTTTGTCTTTGCTGTTGCTACCTGCTGTGTTCTCTTGTTTGTTCAAGGCAAGGACCTAGTACAAGACTTGTTTCTGAGATCAATACACTTCCAATTTCCTCTCACAAACAAAATTGTTTTTAAAAAAAAGAGCAAATGCATTCTTCCTGGGAATGATCAGCCAAGCCAGTATAGACAGTATTACATGTCTTAAGAGTCATTATCAAATTGACATACATTTATTGCACTTTCTATCTCTGAAAATTTTTTAAAGATCCAAGTGTTAAATTCTGTTGTTCTCTATGGAATGGAAATTTGTTCTTGGTATTATGACTTTGGCTAGGGATGATAGGCAATGTCTTCAAGTTTGGTGTTGTATATTAAGAGAACCATTTTCATTTTCAAATTTAGCTTTAGTTACTGCCATGGCATTATATTGTGAAAGCATAAAACAGAAGCATACAGTGATTGTTTCTTGAAATACTGTTCAGTATTTGTAGTAGCACACAGTTAGTGTGATTTCATTGGAGTGACTATTAAGACTTTAAATACATTTGGGAAAGTGAAGGCATAGATTAACCTCAATGACTTTTGAGGTCTGCTTGCCCTCGCCTTAAAATCTGACCTGTTTTCTTTGTATGTGCTATTTGACCAGATGACCGTGTGTCTAATTCCACAGGCTTATATCAAAGATAAAATTGGCATATGTACAATAAATATATGCCCTTTTAATTCCCTATGGAATGAAGGACATATGTTACTTATTATGTACAATGATGTCAGATGATAACTTAATTTTTTTTCAATTTCATCTTGTTAGCCTTAGATGTAGATGGAATGCTAACTTGCAATTACAGTCTTTGAATAGTGTGTGATGGAGTGATCTATACTCCCAGAATTGATTTTAATAATCTTCAGAGTCTAGACATTTTTCAGGTTATTGTTTAAAGTGCAGCTCAGCTTTCCAAAGTGACTCTGAAAATGCTGTAGTATGATTCTGGGCACATTTTCTGACACTAACAGCAGAATATGGTTTATACATTTAAAATCTGAGTTTGATTGCTATAAGGTTTTCTTTGTAATTGAAAGTTTATGTTGAATCATGAATTCTCTCCTGCTGTCTGCTGCCCAGTCCTCTCCTCAAGTTGGTAAAGAATGTATTGCCATCTACCCTTGTTTTAGAGGCAGGAATGCTAAGTCCACTGTTGTGAGATATGATATGCTATCACTTTATCATGTGAGATAAAGATTAGACAGTCACTTTTACTTTGGTCCCTCAGACCAGCTTAAAGGTCTGCAGTGTTGGAAAGCACTCCCATTTCTGCCAAGAGGGGTTTTGTGGTGAAAATGTTTTTGAAGACCCTGCTTTAAAACTGGGAAGTGTCACAAAAGGTACATTTCTGTGGAAAAAAGAAAGAGAAATAACCTTGGCTTGAGGCATGAGACTTCTCACCTGCAGCTTCTTGATTTGGTACAAATGAATTTGTGGAAGGCAAGGGCAATGAATGTGCAGCTATCTGTTTTATCTTGTGGATTAATAAATGTGCCAGAATATGTTGACTGAATCTAAGAGAAACTAGCATTATCATTTTATTCTGAAATAATTAGTAGTAGGCTTGGAAATCATCTAAAAAGTCTGAAAACTGTATGACCTCGTCACAGAACACAAGGCCACTCTGGTGGTACAAAGATGAAGTTCACTTGCTGTGGAATTCCAAGCTCTCCAAGAGGCACTATTCACCAATGCTTCAGAAGAGAATTAATTAAAAAAAAAATACTAATCATGGGATAGCTATTTGCATGTCAGAAAAGATACAGTGTTGGGCCCTCCTGAGCTCCAACATCCTTTACAAAAGGTGTCTAACCCCTTGGTAGAGTCATCTCTGTCTTCCTCTAATATCCTGGGTCACTGAGTCCCAAGTTGAATATATTGTGAGAAAAAGGGGTAGAAACAGTTCTAAGAAGTGAGTCTTGAGGATTCATACACAGTTAAAGACTATTTTTCACAGTTATGGGCCAATGTAATTAAAGATAGATTAGGAATTTGAAAAACAAGGCAACGAACGTCCTAAACCATCTCCTAAATTGGAACTGTCTAAATAAGTTTTATAAATCAGAATCATTAGATAAGCAATTTTACATAGAAAATAGTTGTTTTCAGAGAATCAAGTGTATGATTATGGTATATATGCATATGTATAATCAAAACTAGTCAATGTTTAAATTATAAATATCACATAAAATACTATCATACTGCAAAATCTTGAGCACAAGAACATAATGCTTTGCTCTTACAGAAATACATATAATCATTTATGTAGACTGAACATTAGAATCTGTTTCTCTCACAGAAATACTGGAAATGTGCTTCTACATATTTTTTGATTGGGAGAAGAGTAAAGGATCTGTCATTTTTCCTAGTATCTGTGGTTTTGTGTTTATCTCACCATTTGCTAAGAGAAGCTCTAAGAGTTACTCAGAAAGTTTAGATGGAGGACCACTGTTCTTAAGGTCTTTAGCACAGGATTTCCACTGAACTGTTGCCTGAAAATATCTGGACAGCCTGTTCCAATGCTCCATCACCCTTACAGTCAAGAAGCTTTGAGAATAGCCTAAAATTTTATTTTGAAGCATTTTTTCAAAGTTTCCCAATATCTGTGAAATGTACTGACCACACTCAGATGAAGAGCATTTTTTCTCATCCTTGTTTTACCCCAACATAAATTCACTGCTCTTTCTTCATTGGTCACTGAAGAAATTGAAACATAATTATTCTGAGATAATTTGAACAATGATTGTCCACTTCAGTCTGAAAATCCTAAACCAAAGCAATATGATAAGTCAATATTTTTGCTCAGACTTTCAGTTTGAAGATTCATAAAGTAGAAACACTTTTCACCAGTAATTAAATGAAAATCTGTCTGAAACTAAAGTTTTAATTATACTTGTCATCTCACAGCAAGAAAGCTGTCACCAGTTAGTAGCTTGAAAATGATATCATCTGACACTGACAGGTAGTGATGCTATTGTAAGAGACTGTAAACAAATTTTCCACCTTTATAATACTGATTTGGCAATCAAGAAGAAAAGTTTAATATTTAATATTTGAAAAATATGATAAATATTTAAAAATTAGAATATTTTCTTTTTCTGTGATTCATCAACCAGTATTAACTCAGGATGGACACTTCTTAAAGTAGTTCATCTCTTGCAGCTGTGTAGTTGGTGTCACAAATGACGTTACTTTTCAGAAGGATGGATGCCATCAGAGAGTGACTCAGAAATCCATCAGCAATTACCTTTATTTTCAAACACCTTTCTCATATTTATTCATGTTATAAATTATAGTTTAGATTTTGCAACTTTCTTTTTATAGAAATTGGAATTATTTTTTTTAATGAGTGAAGCCAATGTTTGCAGCCATTAGTTACAGAAAATACAAAACCAGATAAACATTTGTCATGCCAAAGTTTAATCACCTCCCTGCAGTATTATGGATTCATTAGTCATAACTCTACAGCCAGTGATTCAGTGAAAACTAGAACTAAACAGGAGGCTTAGTCCATTGATCTGTATGAAAATAAATACATGTCCATTCATACCACTTTGGCTTTTCTCCCAGGCTTAACTGAAGCTCTGGTGTGTCCTACACATCCTTTACATAGTGTGCCATCCTGTTTGCAATCTGATGTTACCGTATAGTTGCAACAAATGGTGTAACTAGGGGAAATGTCCTACTTTTTCTGTCATCTATCATAGTTTTTAGTGAATATACAGTTTTCATCTAACCTCCAGATTGTCTTCTCTCCTTCCCTGGTGAGGGAAAAACCCACTATTCTTCAAAAAGAGGCACCAGAAGCAAACTACTGTTTCTATGAAGAATAAGCAGTAAGTTCTGTTTCTAAGCAGAAAATACTTTGTAGAGAAAAGAAGAATTCATTCCGAGATGCCTGCAAAACTTGGTTTCAGGCAAATGGGCCTAGGCTTTTGTTCTCTTACCGTTAGTAAGAATGTCCATAGCTGATGATATCACTGCTGGAGTGTAAATTCACATCCTAGTTTTCTGCCTGTTGACTGTGTTGCTATGTCTGAAGGTAATATTTTCTTGTTTCATTGCTAGTTATCACCCAAATGTGTATGTATGATGACAGGTGATAAAAAGGAATGAATGAATATAAAAATTTCTCTTAGTAGTACACAAAAGAAAAAAAAATCTAAATACATTCCAAATGAGGACTAAATCACAAGGGTGAAAAAAAAAGTGCCATATGAAGCCATGTCAGTGGGGACAGACTCAAGCTGTTCGTATTCTGAACCTATATTTATCTTTTTTCTTTTTAAACCATTAACAAGCTGTTATGATGTTTTCAGTAAGTGATGTGTGACAGAGTAGGAATATAAATTTTGTACATGGCTAGAATGTGGCGTAATGTCTCCATCAGAATGTTATGACAGTAGGTAAGTAAAAATGGTAGTGTGTCTATTTAGAACATTGTCAGCCTAATATTCAGCAAGTGTGGTATTTTTCAACAAGAAAATACAATGAATCCCAACAATTAATTAATTTATTTAATAATCTGAATTAACACAGGAAAGCATTGTGAATCACTTAAGTGAATGCCGTTGACATTAGAAGCCAAACATTCTTATAATTTAACACAGCAGAAAATAGAACACAGGTCTGGCAAATTGCAAAGCCTAAGTACTAGAAAGTTCTTTTTATATTTTCAGATTATCCACTGTTTTTATTTATAACTGAAAAAGCTAAAAGCATCTAACAAATAATACCAGAGGACTTAGGTTGCTCTTCTTTGATATCTGAATTAGCAAATATGCATTTTAAAATTGATTGCCATGTGCCAAATTCTGAAACGTGCATTGACTCTCCAGATTTACTGGGAACTATGAGTTGTTTAAATGCTCCTGGTGTTTAGTCCATTTTCCTCTTATGCAGCTTAGTTCAACGTGAGTTACAGTGGTAGCAGATGTTTCTCTGGGACAAGGGGTAATGGGATGAAGCTGGAACACAAAAAGTTTCACTTAAATATAAGAAAAAACTATTTCACTGTGAGGGTGAGGGAGCCCTGGCACAGGCTGCCCAGAGGGGTTGTGGAGTCTCCTTCCTTGGAGGTCTTAAAGACCCTCCTGGACATGTTCCTATGCGACCTGATCTAGGTCACCCTGCTTCTGCAGGGGGGTTTAACTAGATCATCTCTAAAGGTCCCTTCCAACCCCTACCATTCTATGATTCTTAATATACAAAACATCTTAATGACTTGTGGTCAGCTTCTATGTAGTGGCATTATTACTATTATTATTACTACTACTACTTTATTATTACTTTTTTTTTTTTAATTAACATTTCTGGTAGTTCCTACCTTTCAGGGAATTCTTTGATGAATAATCAAGCACAAATTAACTTTGGCATTAATCATTTCCCCAAACACACCAGTAGCCACATCTAGGTAACGACACATTTCCTAGCCATCATCAGAAAGAGAAACAAAGCCTGATTCCTGGTGTTTTCCTTAGAATGAGAGATTGTTCCTTCAGATTTGTCATACAAGTTTTTATATGAAAAATTACTGTGTTGTGTGTACAGTGAGTGTTCACAGCATAGCACTTCACTATGGGTAACACCTATTTTGCAACAATGACATGACTTGGATACAGCTCTTTACTCACAGAATCATAGAATGGTAGGAGTTGGAGGGGACCTTCAGAGATCATCTAGTCCAACCCCCCTGCAAAAGCAAGTTTACCTAGATCAGGTCACGTAGGAATGTATCCAGGTGGATCTTGAAGACCTCCAGGGAAGGAGACTCCACACCCTCCCTGAGCAGCCTGTGCCACTGCTCCCTCACACAGTGAAATAGATTATTCTTATATTTAAGTGGAACTTTTTGTGTTCCAGCTTCATCCCATTACTGCTTGTCTTGTTGCTCTGTCCTGTGTCTTTTGTTTTCAACACAGAGGTCACTGGGTTTTTTTCTGCTGTCTTTTTAGCTGTGTAAATTGTGCACTGATTTTGCAGTACATGTACCCTAATTGTGCCCAAAAACGTGGGTGACACAGGAATTGAACTGTTCTGAGCTCCACTACAATCAGTAAAAATGTTCTGACTCACTTCCATGGCATTTATATGATGCTTATCATATTCGTGACATTTTTTAAGGAAAAAAAAAATTGGGAAGCCTTAGCAGCAAAATATTACATTTTTGCTCTTTGGTCTTGATGTAATTCCCAATGTATTCTTCTGTTTGCAAAAGCACAAATATTTTTTCTCTGCAACTTTTGTTTCTCTTTTCCACAGCTGCTAGATTTCCTGTCTATGGATAACACACAGTGATTTTTTTTTCTGTTTGGTTGTTGGTTTTTTTTTCTGTAGGAAAGGAAGTGTTGCCTTTTAAATGTGCTTTACAATACTTATCCTTGATCCTTCTTCAAATCATAGTAATTACAAATATCTAAATGGTGATATCAGGAGGCTGGGGCATCACTTTTTCTGTTGTATCTAGTGACAGGACAAAGGGTAATGGAAAGAAACTGCAACACAAAAATTTCCATTTAAACATAAGAAAAAACTATTTCACTGTTCAGGTGAAGGTGCCCTGGCACAGGCTGCCCAGGGAGGCTGTGGAGTCTCTTTCCTTGAAGATTTTCAAAACCCACTTGGATGTGTTCCTCTGTGACCTGATCTAGGTGGACCTGCTTCTTCAGGGAGATTTGACTAGATGATCTCTAAAGGTCCCTTCCAACCCTACCATTCTATGATAATTCAGTTTATTGTAAACCTGAACATGTATATAAAGCTATGACTTCTCTTTGTTTACCCAAGATGGAGTTTTTTCAGAGGGACAACACAACTCACCTTTGCATTCAAGTCTGATGACATCTTAGATTTTGAATTCATGTTTGCAATTGTAATATTCACCGGTGCATTCTGCAGCATGTTCACAGTATTAATCACAATATTACCTTATCTCTAAACAGAGAGATTCCTCCCTTTGGCACGTATTGGAACAGCCAGTTAGTTGTTAACTGACTGCTGGAGCCATGAAATTTATCTATCACAGAGAAACTGTAATGTTTTCATGGTCGGTTCATAGAGATCTACCTATTTATTAAATTACATTGACATTTCCTGTAGCTTGAAAATGGAAGAGTAAAGGAGATTTCCTGGGCCATTCCTTCCCATAGGTCACTAACCTTAACACTAACAGTGTAAAGTCAGTGGTTGGACTTGATCTTACAGGTCTTTTCTAACTGAACTGATTCTACAATTCTAAGCTGTCACAAGTTTTAGTCATTAAAATTAAATAGAAAACAGGGGGCTGCATTCCATCTCCCTTGGACAGCAGTGCATTGGTCCCTTGTTTAGCACGACGGAGTCAACAGATGGCAAATGCTTTGTGTTATCTTCCCAGGCACATGAACATAAAAGTATTTATTCATTGCTGCAGTCTCATTCCTTCCTCTTCCAAACCTTGAGAAATAGCCTGGGTCTTGCAGGACAACAGGGAAGAGGACAAAATAAGGCAGAGAGAATTTGCAAAGTGTGTCTCATGCAGGCATAGACAGCATGAGTGAAAAGTGTAAAGCCAATTAAACTAATTCATCCTATGCCTTAATTCTGTTCTGGGAAGTTACCACCTGTTTTACTATGAAATTCAGTAATGACATCCTACTTGTACATATAACTGTTCTTTGGTGATAAAGTTAATTTGACTATGACATTTTCTTACATAGGACCACCTACACAGAACTTCATTCTGCATCCACTCTGAATTTATGCCTATCTTTATCGGCACAAAAACCAAACCAAAGCTACCATATAAATCTTTCAATTTGCATTCACCATGTATAAAAGCAGCTTGATTTGGGTTTTTTTTGCTTGTTTGTTTTGGAGTAACTTATTTAAAAATGGGGCTGTGTATATATTGATTTAATTTGAGGACATAATGAATGTTGATTGTCATATTGAGGCATAAATAAATCGCTATAATACTCTCTTAGACTTATAGATTACTCAACATGTTTTATGAATAACAATTAATTAACAAGAGGATTTGGTCTCAGTTGTATAACTTTTCAATGATAGTTACATAATGTTTGTCTTTCTTACCCCTGTTTCCACTGACTTTATTATAATCACTGCTATTGGTTGATAATGTCTTCAGTGGCCTCTCTCAGCAACTTGTATTATCGTCATTATCAAGAAAACATGGTTTATATACCAGAATTCTGACAAATAGTGTCACTGATAATACCTAGCAGTTGGAATTTATTTTCTTCAACCTGTATTCTTTTTATGCATATGCTGCATTAGACAAAAGAGAAAGAGCAGAGGAGGTGTGGGATCAAATTCATGCTGAGTTTGTTTACTTCCTAAAGAGTGATTTCGAACTGTGTGGTATCATATGACTATGCTCATTATCAGGAGACAAACTGACCATATTTAAGTGAAACAAATAAAACAAAACATCTATGAAACAAATAAAAAAGGAAATACATTGTAATTCACTAGAAACAACAGATGAAATCTGCAGAGTGTGGAGTGCACTTAAGCAATTTGGTTTTGAGATTTATCCAGGAGCAGGGCCTCTGATTAGAAGGATCCTCTGTCTCCTCTCACCAACTTGAAAAGTAGCCTCAGAAAAGTCTTCTGTGCCTAAACTTATCTTTATAAACAGTTTTTTAATTCCTATTTAACAGGAAGACCCAGGTCAGCTAATCCACTAAGGATATTTAATGCTACCTGAAACCTATGGTATCAATATACATTCAATAAAATTCAGAAATGCTTAGCTGGTTGCAAAGAAAGATCTAGATGTTTATTCAAACCTCTTGAGTTTATTAAACGGTATTGGAAAGCTCTCTACAAGAGGCTTTTGAGAAAAAGCCATTAATTCTCAAGCTTGTAGAAGCAAAGCAGCATGAAAATAGCCTTCCTCACATGAAAAGTGTTTCAGAACATTTTTAAACCTCACTAAGGCTTTAGTTCCAAAAATGGAAAAGGACTGGATCATACAATTTTGTAAAAGCCTTTAGTAAAACCAGAGGATGCAAGAGAAGGCTCTTATAGGCTTTTGTTTTCCCCTAGTCCTAGGGTTTTCAGCATCTAAGAATTTTTCTTTAGTGAGTTGAAATATATAAAGATATAAGAGTAAGGCAGGGGAAAAAAGCATCTTTACCTCATTTTTTTTTTACTTTTTGCTTGTAATCTCACAAACCAGACTATTTTCAAATAGGAATACTTTCACTTTCTAGTTTGTCTTAATTAAAATTTTTAAAAATAATCATTTTCTTCCTCCACCTTTGATGTCGTTTTTTCCTAATTTTCATTTGTGAAAGTATTCTCCCACAGCAATATAGTGGATGCCTACAAAGGTTAGTCCTGGCTTTGTGAATCTGGGTGCCTTTATTTTCACATATAATCAAGGACAGCAAGTCCTCCAGCAAAGACATAGAGGGCTAAAATTAGGTTTGTGCTTTGAACTGGCCTTTGGAGAAATGAAGCTCTCACCATTAACCACAGATTGAAAAGACTAATCCTCTATATGTAAGGTTAAAAACATATTAAGTTATAAACATATTTGTTAACACCCTCTTTCTCATTCAATAAAATAAAAAGAAGAGCAGATTATCAGCTTGAGATTGTGAGGACAGCTCTAGGTCTTGGTTGATAGACAGGATCATTTGAAGCAAAGAGTGTTTCTATCCAATCAACTGCAAGGGATTCTTTCAATTATGGAAATTATTCAAGGATCTCTCTTACCATGGTCTTCACCCTTTCTGATACCTTATCATTTGAGTCAGAAAGCAACTATCTTCATGGCATAATGACAAATAGGAATAATCTTTTGATTGCAACTCTACTTTTGCAACAACTCTACTTGGAACTGAACTTCATTTCTATTTGCTATCTCTCCTTCAATCTTCACTTAATCTAGAGGAGATTTTCCTGTAGAACTGGATTGATTTCTGTTAGGCTATCTGCCAGATAGTAATGCTTGAGTTTGGCATCTTCATTCCTCAGCTGTTCTCTCAAGTACAGTGTTTGTAACTGAGTAACTCTAAATTTCCTGTTAACATTTTTAGAAAGGAGAACATAAATGTTATGGTGATGTTTTGGAGGATGTTCCCAAGGGTTTTAGACAGATACTGCCAAGCGGACTGGCAATGATCAGTGTAAACTTTTTTCTGGTCAGCATCTGAGACAGAAGAAATTATGTGCCCTCTATTGCCTGTTGAACAATTACAGGTTGCTTTTAAGTCAGAAATAATCTTTCTTTTAGTCAATGTTCCTCTTCATGATTACAATTGCTTTGGAGAGGAATTGTCTCATGCAATACCACAAGCTTAATTTTACAGCATTTAACTCAGTGAGACATCTCTCTAGATTAGTCTACACTTTACCAAATACACATACAAAATAAATGTCATTATCCTCCTTTTCATGAAAAATCAGGAGCAAAAGTAAACCATATATTCACCAAGGTTTTAAAAAGTAGTGCAGAAAAAATGAGCTGCAATAAAAACATTTGACAATGCACTTTTCCTTTGTATTTCAAGATAAGGATATTTTTCTTCCACTGCTGCTGTTCAGATCTTTCTACAGAAATGTACTCTTCTGATTGTTAAAAACCACCATGCAGTTTCCAATTTAAGTATATTCATAGCTAGCTTATATCCACTACTTTTACAGGAAAATGAATGATGGCTTTTTTTCGTGCCTGGCATTTACATGTGTCACATCAAATCACGTATCCTGCACAAATTGCCAGTCTTTCTGTTTGCTTGCCTGGATATTCATGGAATCATAGAATCATGGAATCCTTTCAGTTAGAAAAGGCCTTTAAGATCATCAAGTCCAAACTATAACCGAAGGCTGCCAAGCCCATCACTAAACAATGTCCCTTAAGTGCCCCATTTACACCTGTCTTAAATACCTCTAGGGACAGTGACTCCACAACTTCACTTGAGAACCCTTTCAGTGAATATTTTTTTTTCCTAATATCCAATCTAAACCTCCCCTGGCACGATTTCAGGCAGTTTCCTCTTGTCCTATCACTTGTTACATGCAAGAACAGACTAACACCCACCTCGCTACTTTCAGGTGGTATTGGAGAGCAATTGTCATGCTTCTAAGCACCACTCAGCTGTTCACTCACACTCCCCACTCCCAGTGGGATGGGGGTGAGAATCAAGAAAAAAAAGTAAAAACTTCTGGGTTTTAGTAACTAAAGTGAAATAAGACATGATAACAACAATAATAATAATAATAGTTGTAATTAAAATTAAGACAATAAAAAGAGAGAGAAATAAAACCCAGGAAAAGACAAGTGATGCCCATTGCAGTTGCTCAGCACCACTGACCAGTCCCCAAGCATTGATCTTCCCCTCCCTGCCAATTCCCTTCAGTTTATATACTAGGCATGACCTACTGTGGTATGGAATAATCCTTTGGCTAGTTCGGTTCAGCTCTCCTGACCATGCTTCCTCCCAGCTTCTTGTGCACCTGCTTTCACCATCAGAATCTGGGAAACTGAAAAGTCCTTAGGATAAGCACTATTTAGCAACAACTAAAACATCAGTACGTTATCAATATTTTTCTCTCACTAAATCCAAAACATAGCCCCGAAGAAAATTAATTCTGTTGCAGCTGAAACCAGAACAGCAATATATAAGCACTTTGGTCATTTCTCCTTGGGCCACCCAAATTACTGTTGTTTTTCATGTATAGGAAAAATATTAGAATAGCATTTTTCTCAGGACTTATAAGAGATTTTATCTTTAGAATATGCTTTTGCAGTTCTATTGAGCCATTTCAGTGAGACAGTACAAGAAGCAGACCATGAGATAGAAAGAAAAAAAAAGGATGGTATATATGATAACTGTAATGAAATATGAAGGGAGAAAGAACAGCATAGCACACAGTGTGAGATCATACAACTAAGTGACTAGTAGGTGAGGAAGAGTCACACTAGTGGCCTTGCACCATTGCATATAAGCCTTGCTGATGAGCGCAGTGCAACAAATTAGATGGCACCCTTGTCTTTGAATTTTGCCAGCTAGAATTGTAAAATTATAGTTTTTATAATATAAATTATTATCCTGTTTGCAAGTATTATAACTTCTTGTCTTATAAGACATATTTGTTATAACAGTGTGAAGGTCAATATTGAAGTACCTTCTTTCTTTGTTTCCTTGGTGACTGTGCCTGCTGTCTGACCATACCACAAAATGCAGACTTGCAAACAGAATGAGCAAATGGTACATAATATTTGAACTTCTTTGTTATAAGTGGTCTGGTGCTAAAGAGGAGACAGAGATTCTGATAAATCACCATGATAGGGACAAACTTCTTTAATTGTTAGTTTGGAAACTTTTAAGGATACACATTATCAATTTGCATTCAAAAGGTAGGAAATAGGCCACTGATAAGAATATCAGTCATGAGAGTGTCATTTGGATGTTTTCAAGGAAAGAATTACAAATCAAATCATATTAGTTCTCTTCATCTTGTTTAAGGCTACTTTCATTAGAAAGCAGATAAAGAAACATGCATTGTGATAATGGGGTAATACATTATAGTACCATAACCTAATTAAGCTACAGTGACTACATGAAAATTAATCCATAAAGTATTCAGATTCTATCATACGAATGTTGTTTACATTTGGTTTTCAATCCTTTTTGTTCATTGCGTACCATTAACATTCTTGACATAGTAAGATGATACGGTTTTGTTTTTTCCTAGTAAAATGCTGTATTGGCAAAGCAACAGATTTTTTTGGTGTAACCTGCTGCTACTGCTATTTACTCACCAGTGCAGGAGCGCAAATGAGTCATGTAAACAAACACCATGTGAAGTTGTCTCTACATTACTAGGCTCACACTGTGTCTGTGAACCACAGAGAAGATGGAAACTTCTACATAGGGCCAAGTCAGAAATGTTGATTGCTGTTAACAAAAGTTTTGTGGTACGCATTCACCGAGATCAAAAGCATCTATCAATGCAGTTTCCAAAGCTAGAACACATACTGGAAAATCATGAGTTTGTATTAAAGTTATCAAATTAAAGTTGAATTTGATTTATTTTCAGTACTACGGAAGAGGTAGTTATTTGAGGAAATGTCTAACAGTCTAAACCAAGAAAGCATGGGTAGTGTAAGTTGTGTTATTTGGTTTAGTGATATCACCTTTGCTGCACTAGTGTCTCTTCTTTTATAGTGTCTAGAGTTGAAGGGGAAAATGTTATCTTTTTATAGTGTGATATTAAAATTTTAATGCCCAATATATTCTGTGAAAAACTGTAGTATGTTTTACTACTTTGATCTTTTCAGTGTTCAGTATTTTGATTGGCTGGGCATTTTGCTGCTTCTCCACAGGTTTCAGAGATTGTAAACAGGGGAAAAATTAGAGTAGCCAGTCAGTCAAATCACAGAATATTGAAAAGGTCAAAGCTATACAAAACTGTACTTAACTTACAGAATATATGAACCAGTAAAATTCTAACAGCTCGTTCTTGTGCCATGGATTGCAACAGGAGAGAAAAATGATGCCATTTGAATCTATACCTATGATGGTAATTATGATGAGAATGGAAACAGGTATAAACAGCCTACTGTCATTCTGACAGTCTTTTAAATTTTAATATAAAGGCCTTTTAAAAAAGTGTTCTCCATGTAGAGATAGAAATATATCTGTAAGTTTATTGAAACTGAGGTCTCATACAGGCCCAAGCTGTAACTTTCTCTGTAATCAAAGAGAGACTGACTGTAAAAACAAAGTGACAGAAGAAAAGCAGGAAAGTGCTATCTCTCATTTTATAGAGTTTTGCATAATGTAATGGACACAAAGATGTGATCATGACTATAGAAATGAAATTTAGGAAAAAATGTCTATTCTGATAGTTTGATATAGTACCTTTAGGAAAAAAGTATGTTCCAGAGAGGAGGACGAAGTATGTCCAAAATACTGTATGTTTGCCTTTGCAATGCAGATGTTTTTTTCCAAAGCAGTGACAATGCAAATAAATAGTAGAAACATGTTGTGTAAGAGCTGCAGTGGAAACACCAAGATACATGTTACTGCTTCTTAAACTTTTAGAAAGTTGCAAATTTAAGTACTGGCATAGCCAGCTCAAGGACAGTGCTTCCTCAGAACCTAAAGCAATTAAATGATGTCTTTGTAATTCTTAATTATAAAATCCCAAGCACATGCATTTCACTTCATATTGTCTCTTAAAATATTTCATATCAGATGGGAAAACTAAGAGAAGAGGGAAAGGAAAAGGGTTAAGGGGATTTCTAGCTGTCATGGTTTGACATGACAGCTGTTTCTGTAAGAGGGAAGGGGCTGTAAAGATGGCTCCTGTAAGAAGTTGCTCAAAACTCTCCCCAGCTCTGAGCCAGACCCACTTCTGGGGCTGAGCCAGTTAGACACTTCCACGATCACTTTTTAAGAAGAAGCCAGAAGAAGAGGGTTCTTCCTGTTTCCTCCTTCTTCTGTCCCTTCTTTTCCTGTGGGTTGTGGTGCAAGGAGTGGGAAAAGAAACAACCATGCAGTCTCCAAGATCAGTGAGGAAAGAGAGGAGGAGGTGTGCTGGAGCAGAGACTCCCCTGCATTTTAAGGAGAGGACTGGTGAAGCTGAGATTTGTTTGTATTTTGGTAAAGACCCCACATCAACAGCAGAGACTTATTTTGATAATGACCCCATATCAGGGGCAGAAACTCATTTTGCTAAAGACCCCGAGCCAGGGGCAGTGACTGACTTCATTAAAGACCCTTAGTCAGGAGCAGTGACTATGGCCAGAGAAGGACGTGGCCCGAGGAAGGGACCCAGTATTCACAGAAGCTGTAACTGTGGGGAAGGACCCATGCTAAAGCAGCTCATTAAAATTATGCCCAGAAGAGTCCATGTCCTGAGGTAAGGACCCTGTATCTGCAGAAACTGCAACTGTGGCAAAGAATCCACGCTAGAGATGTTTCCTAAGGATTGTGTCCCGTGTAAGGGACCCTATATCGGCAGAAACCGCAGCTGCTGAGAAGAATCCACACCAGAGAAGTTCATTAAGGACTGTGTCCCTTGGGAGGGACCCCATATCGGAGCGTGGGGGAGAATACCAGGAGTCATCCTCATCTGAGAAGAGAGAAGCGGCAGGGCCCATCTGTGAGAGATTGACCACATCCCCCATTCCCTGCACTGCCAAGCCGTTGAGGCAGGAGGAGCAGTGAGCTGGGCCTGGGAGGAAAGGAGGGATGGGGATGTGAGATCTTAAAGTGCTGGTTGTAATTTTCTCACCATCCTACTCCCTTTTTTGCTTTTTTTTCATTCTGTTTCTTGTAAGTAGTAGAATAAAGTTTCCTACTTTCCTCTCTAAGTTGAGTACTGGAGTCTGTTTTGCCTGGAACCATAGTTGGCAGCAAGCCCTCCCTGCCCTTATCTCAATCCACAACATCCTTGGTTATCTTTTTCATCCCATTTTGCTAGGGCCTCTGCCATCCTAACGAGGGTGGAGGTTGATGAGGGGCACCAAGTGAGAGGCTGTTGTGGTGCTGCTGTGCTAGCTGGGCCAAACCACAACACTAGCTATATCAGATAGTCTTTTACTCCAGCCCTTCTGCCTTTTAGTGGGATTTACTTTTTTGCAAAGTAACAGAAGTTGATGTTTCGCCACCTTTTGTAGTGATTTCTTTAGTTACAGTGCAAATGCTTCTAGACTAGAGAGATTAATGATGTATTTGAATATCTTCTTTATGCTGTAGTATTACTTGGGGGGGTATATAATGATTAGAAAGAAGTAACTGATGTGTCCTGGTTCTGATTTTGTTAATTAAGGTACAGACAGATTTACCACACAATTTTCTTCTCTACCAATTTTGATGTGGTTACAGCTTTCTCAAAATCTGCTGTCTCAGTATGAGAGAGATTTGTTGTTGACTGGAATTTGCACAGACATTTTACAGCAGTTAGGCATGAATCAAAGGAATATTGAGGATCCTAGTGGTGCATTCAAAGCAATGGTTATTTAGGAGCCTAAATAAGAGTTACACGTCTTAAGGCTTCACTAGATCTATGTAACGTTTCTGCTTGGATATCAATGTCTCTCTATCCTTTTTATTCCCATTTAAGAATTCCATACATTCCATTTTATTTAGGTAAAAAAGAAGTTTATATTTTTTTTAATCCTTAATCTGGCAATGTCACAGTATCAATCAGTTGCAGCAGCTCAGTTTTCTGACTTTTCCTTGATGCAGCAAAGGATGTGACCTATCCCTGCTGCAAGTCTCATGCCTCTGTAGAGGCATGTTCAGCATATTTTGCCATAGAGAGAAATGCTAACATGTTTATTGCAAGTGTTTTCTCAGGAAACTGATCAGTAATTGAGATGTAAGTATGAAGGTTGAAACAAGTTTTTAAAGTGCTGCTTAAAAATATTCTCATTCTTATGAATGGTAACCAAGTTAACATATAGATTTAGAAGTCCGATCAATTGACAGACAAATGTTATCTGTCAGAAACAAAAAGGTTTAGGAGAGGATTTGAATCTGAAAAATCAAACTAAAGTCTAATCCCACTGCTATGATCTATATAAATGATTGTAAGTGGTAATAGAAAATCTTTTCTATATTGTGCTGATATGAGGTATAATGTATGTAAGAGCTAAGTTGCAAATACTGCCTGCCTGCCAACTATAACGGTTGATAGCATAATAGATTTTCTCATGCTAAAACATTCTGCTTGTTCTATATGGATGCATGTATTCAATATACCTTGTTTTCTAAACTAGAAGAGAATCAATGACTTAAAATTCTGTTTTAAAAATAATTTATATTTCATTTTTGACTGTTTTGCTTACTAAATAGGTCAATATTAATACAAGACATCCTTAGAATGCAACAAAAACAGTAACAAAAATCTCAGCTTCAGTTTCATGTATGATGTATCCTCAGTATACTGAGTTGCAATATTTGACCCTTTCATTCATTGTTTCAATCTTGTTATCTTTGACAAAATTATGTATTTCACAGGTGTATGGATTTGGCTAGGATGGAGGTAATTTTCTCACCATACAGACATCACCTGTTGTGTGTTAAGATTTACCTTCATCTAATACTTTTGTTTTTCTTTCTTTTCCTCCAAGATGTGGCTGGGTTGAAAACAAATTTGAATTTTGCAAGGATCTGATCTCTGATTTTTGATGTTCCTTGTGGCATGGGCTGTTCTAGTAGTCCAAGATGTGGTAATCTGATCTATGCATACACAGCACTGCTCACGGTGCTGTGAAAACGTGGCTGCCATCAGCCATAATAACCACTTCTTTGCATTAAGAAAATGCTTTTGCTGTATGCAGAACCATGTGATGATGTTACTGGACTTCATACCTAATTGTCAGAAATGGTGAAAATTAGACCATTCACAGAAAGCTGAGAGAACTGGAATTAGAAGAATGTTCAAAGAACTTAATCAAAAACATTTAGTTCTTGGATATGGTTTTCAAACCTATATTGGAATGTTTGAACTTGTCTTCTCACCCAGAAGGGAAAGATTTTGCTTTATGGACATCCACGTAAAATACTCCCATGAATCAGAAAAAATAGTTATGAAGCTGTTACATTAATAGGTGCCAGAATGTTATCTTTTATATCTCAGTTTTTAGAAGTCTTTCTGATGATTTTTATCTGTCATCAAAGTATTTTGTTTCCTTTTCCACTTTAAAAAAGCATACTATTCATTTTTTGTTTTGCTGAGGGCTGCTTTTTAGCTACTTAATATTTTTGTTATCACCAGGGAAGCTTCTCTATCACATATTGTAATGTTCATTAGGAGTACTTGACTCTCAGAGGTAGTCAAGTACTATAAGACACACTGCTGCTTTCTGAGTTCTGCCCGTGTGATAGAAGATAGTAAGGCTTCAAGTTTTATTCTCAGAATTGACACTGAAAGCACTCTGGCAAAACAATTAACCTTGAGGTGATTGTTGCTTTGTATTGCTCACTAACAGGGTTAATCAAATTTTACTCTAATACTAAATTTCAAAAACTTAGTAACATTAGAAGTCCAGAAGAGCACAAAAAAACCCCACTGGCTGAGTTCAGTCTTTAACAAGAAAGAGGATGTGTAATTTGTACAAATGCATCCTTACTTACAAAAAACTTTTTTACTTATAATAAAAAAATCCAACCTTTATCTAAATTCTTCTGCATGCACACTTAGAATTTCCTCTAAAGAGCAAATTCTCCAGTTATTACTGTTATTGAGGACACATCCACAATTAACTTTTGAAGTATAGTTTCTGTTTTAAAAGACTAACTTGATTGTAGCACTATATGCTAATTAATTGGGCTTCATAGTCATTTTAGTTGAAACGAAGATTTTTTAAAAAAACCAACAAACCAACCAACCACATGTTGTTCCTTTTATTGATATATGAAGCTATAATATACAACTGCCAAAGTTGACAGTGTAACACCTATCATTCATCCTGATGTCTTTTTTTTTTACATTTCCCATTATAGCAGGGAGGAATAGAATACAATTTGTGCCATCTGATACGTTTAATCTGTGTGTACGTTGTTTTCATGGTGGACCAACTGACTTGAGGTGAAGGAAGGAGAAAATACTTTTGCTGTAAGCCGGTATTTTAAATCAGACATTTAAACAAACATAACATCTTGTTTGGGCAGGAGTTTGTTCTGAGGCATCTTTCACTTGCAAGATATTTCTCCTGGTTTAAATTTCTCATCTCAGGATGCTGGGGCTGTAGTTCTTTAGAAGCTCTTTTGTTACAATAGTTTACTAAGACTTTAACGAGTTATTCAAGATGGAGCAAAGAAAATCTAACATTGTTCATCAAAGTCAGGGATATTACAGCTATCTTTATGTTTAACTCTTTCTTTACATCTTATTAAACTTTTTTAAAGTGAATTTAGTGTTTACCAACAAGGCTCTGTTCGTATCAATGGAGACAGATTCATTTATCCAAGGTGTAGGTACATTGCTGTTATCAGTGTACTGCTATCTGGTACTAATGAAAAAACTCAAATACTTGTCAAAAAAAAATTGAGATCAACACAATTTGACTGTAATTACTTCTAATAGTCCACAATTGCATCCAGACCAAAATCTGATAAAGAACTGTTTAACTAATACAGCAGTGCACATGATTAACTTAAACATCACTAAACTCCCACTAGTTGAGTAAATAAAAAGAATCCCCCTTTTTCTGAGCATTAAAATATATGTTTTCACCTCATCCTATGAGTCTAATTTAGATTAAAGCCACGGGTTGACATTTTAGTTAGGTTTTTAAGCTGGGTTAGAATTCTTTAGTAGACATCTGTAACGCTGTTTTTAATCTGAGTAGTTTAAGGAGGACACTAGAGAGTGAAGGGGAAGTTCTAGGACTCCTATCTAACATTACCTTTCTACAATACTCCATGTATCTAAGAGGAATTTATGTATTACATGAAATGTAATATTATTAAATATCTGCTCCTGAATTTTAAGTTGGTTTTGAAAGCATAAAAAATTGTATTTCAGGAAAAATACCATCCTATACAAATGTTAGCCAAACCACTCTAAATTCATGGAGAGGCAGATGCATATTATCTGAGAGAAAAACCTTGTAATGCTGTGGAATAGCTGTTCTGTAGCTCAGAAAAGCTCTAAGTGACCTGTAAAGCCACTATTTTATGTTAATAAATTACTAGAAGGACTGTTTAGTAGTAATTTATTAAACAGATTAAATAAAGGATGAACTTAATTGACCATTATGAATTAATGCACAGCTCAAGGCCATGGAGTCTTGACAAACAGGAGAAAGGATGATAGATGCAGGCAGATAGAATCTACTTTAAAACGGCTATTTCTCTGGCTTTGAGTGGTGAGCAATTTTCTTCCTAAGGAGATTTTAAAAGAGTAGAATGATTTTATTTTTTTTATTCAGTGCAATTTTCTTATTTTTGTAGCTGAAATATTGCCTACTATATTTGTAAATTGATTGTGCAGTCGCAGAGGGATTGAAAGAATCAAAAAAATTGTTTTAAATAATACCTTCTGTTATTTGTTGTATCCTATTGAGTAAAAGATGATATATTGACCTGGACAGAAAAAGAATACATAGAGTAATAGGTTCAAGGAAAATCATTCATGTGTTTCTCACACTTGTGTTACGTGTCAAGCATCTTTTCTGTGTATATAAGTGGCAAAATTCCAATACCATGCACTACTGATCAGAGAGGATCAGGATTGCAAGTGCTCTCTGAAGATGAGTCAACAACCAAGAGTGCAAGCTATTTTTGGCCTGTGAAGAGCTTACATTACATCAAGTTTTTATGAGTGATTTCTTTTACATTTCATAATTGAATTATGTAAGATTGTCATCTCTGAGAAACTCCACAGAGAGGCAAGACCTGCAAAGTCTCTGTATTAGAGATATCACTTGGGGAACTTGGGAGGGGGAGTGCACTTTCTTATGTTACTCACAAGTTTGTTCTGTGTGTTAGTGACCAAAATGTTTGCCTCTGCTCTGACTGCGGTTTTAGTAAGGGCCAAAGATGCTGGTCAGATTTATTCACTTTACTGATTTAGAAGTTACTTCTTTGTGGTAATTAGTCCTTGTGCAGGTCTTTCATTAACTTCTCTCTTAAATAATAAATCAATCACACTTCTCAATATGGCCAATATATACCTCTCATCAATATATGATCCTTTTTACACGTAGAAAAAACTCAATATGCTTTATATTGCTCTTGCTTTCCTTTGACATAGTGAAAAGTTACCATAGGTTATGGGAAGTGGGTAATTTAATTTTCAGAGCAGTCAGAAATGGAAAGGAGGAGGGGGTAGCTGTAGCTTCAATGCCAAAAAAAAAAAAGACGTTGAAGATGGCACTGGTACAAGTGCTTGAAGTGAACACATTTTATGACACTGTTTAGCTAGCCTATTCAAGTGTTCTGCAGATGGATAAGATTACTAGCCATCATGCTAGACAATTTGTCTTTCTGTCACTATTCCCTTGTTCTCAAAGTTCTTGTGTTGTTGAGGTTTTTTTAGATTAAATTGGAACCCATGTGGTATATAAACTATCTTTTTATTCTGTGTTTGTATGGCATGAGTCATTTAGTCTGTAGCTAAACATTGGGCTGATGGTAGATGAATAACAATAATACCATAAAGTATTCTTACCGATGATCACTTAGTGTTTGTCAAAGAGAAAAATTATTCAGCTTTTGGATTTTGTCACTATAGTAGCTGATCAAATACATTTGATAACACGAGTATGTGTATGGGCCTTGGACGGCAATTTTGTGTGTAGATTTTTGAAGTGCTTTATAAATGCTGATACCACCAATTTGCAATTAAGGAAACTGACATCTAAAGAGTCTAAAATGAAAGGTCATTCAGCAAATCAGAGCTAGGGTGAGGAATAGGTCCACAGTGTCTTGACTGTGAGATCTTTTGCCACATCTTCTACATCTTGCTGTAATTACATGTAATCTAGCAGATGCCTCATTATTCTCATCTTCTCGGAAGCTCTGCAGGGCAAGTGATGTTTATCTAAGAGTGGGAAACTTTCATTCACTTTTTTCCCTTTAACTACATCTGGTTTTGACAAGAGTTCAGACCAAATCTGGAAAAGGTTCAGCTTCATGGATAAACTCAAATGGCAGATAAAGTTCAGATTAGCAAGATACCCCATGACGTGCCTTAATATTTAGCTCCATACATATTTATCTTTCTGCTGATGTCAGATCTAATGTCATAAAACCTACATATAAGACAAACTATAGAATACTGCTTATGTCATATGATTGGATAATACATTCACTTTTCTCAAAGTATTCTAGTTCAGTTTATGTACATGTTCCACCCATCCTAATTTGTGATTCTATCGTACCTGTATTCAGAGTTCTGCAAAGAAAGAAAGTAGAAATGTATGGTATGTACAAGCATTTAAAAATAACATCTATATTTCATAGCACTATGGTGGCAAAATAACCTCTTTCCAATGAAAAGGTAGATTTATAGAATAGTTTTACAGTCTCTCTTTATATTACTATTACTGTTACAGATGTGCTTTATGCAGCCATTAAGCAAAATCATCACACTGCATTTTTCATGGAAAATAAAAGAGGAAATCTATTTCTTAAATGTATTTCCACATTCCTGGGATCTGATGCATGCTCTTGACAATTATGAATAATTTGCCAATGAGCTATATATTGCACTGTAGCTTTGATTTTTGCTTCAGGGCATAATGGTGCACTACAAACTGTGCTGAAAGAGTCCATGGCAGAGATTTGAAATTAAATTTGAAGGATTATACCTTGTAACTAATGTAAATATCTGAATCAAATCTGGAAATGGAAATTGTACCTTTCCAGATGTACAATTGTCAGATCTGTGTTTATTCATTTCTCTAGGTCTTTATTATCTCTTCATGAGCATTTTCTCATCCACCTTTTTCTCTTAGAAGGCACTGGAAATACTGATTCCCAGTACCTGACTGCAGATTTGGAAGCTCTTCTTTACATCCTACTAAGGTGGAGAATGGTTGTTGATATATTGGCAAGACCATTATAGAACTATCACACACATTTTGGCACAGTTGGAAGTCCACATGAAGGTACAAAATTGAGTAAATATGAAATCTGACTGGCCATTTTGCTTTAAAAGAGATGGCACTGTTAGGTCAGATGTGAGGTGGATCTGCACTGCTGGAATAACTTTGCATTGCTTCCACTTGAATTATTGCCAGCTGGTGTGTATGTAGAGGACTTGAGGCTTCCGTGCTGTCATTTCTTCAACCATCATGAGCACCATACTGGTAATAAAAGCTTAAGTAAACAATGAGGGGGAAAAAGCAAAACCTTATTGAATTGAATTTATTTCAGTGAGCTGCAGAGCATATTACATTTCTTAGATGCATGAAAATATTAGGATCTTTATTGCTCAATTAAATTATGCTTTTTGCATACTAACTGTGCTTGGAAAAAAAAAAAAGGTATCAAAAGGCTAAAAGCACAAGACAGAAAATAGGCTCAAAATATATGAAATTTGAAAGAGACATTTCCATGACAAAATGTGCTTATCACTTAAGTAAATGAACAACACCATTTTGTTTGCTAAGGTTGAAAGATTAAAAGCATTAAGCAAGCCCATCATCTAGAAGCTTATATCTGTTCCTGGAAATGATAAAAAAAATGATGCCTGCACCAGCATTTCAAACATTTTAAAACTTTCAATATTTATACTGATTTAAGGAAAAATACTGTTGGCATTTCTTTTATCATCCTACTCCTCATACACCTGGATTTGATGTTACAATCTGAGGTGATTAGCTCTCAAGAGAGGGGTAGATTCAGTTGCATGGATTGTGTTTTTTGTTTCATTGCCATCTCTATTTACTTCCTTTTCTTTCCAAGTATTTATTGATTTTGTTCACTGATAAGAGATGATTGGTAAAACTTTTCAGAACCAATTGATAAAATGGTGTTTTCAATAACAAATAGGAAACAACAGCAGCTGTAAGTTACCTCACATTAGCTAATCGGCAGTATTCTCACTACAATAAAAAAAAAATCTAGGAAAACTTTAAGTAATTCTGTAGGCCTTAATGTTTAGAGAAGATTTTCAAGTTTTAAAAAGTGGACCAACTGTGGACCAGTTAAGAGTATTAAAACACCGTGAATTCGGTTTTTAGTCTATGCTTTGTGATCTATCTGCCAAAAGTCAGTATAGTCCTGGGACTTGGGTGTTAAAATCAAGAATTCTTACCATTTATTTTTTTCAATCCCATCTTTTTTTTTTTTTTTCTGGCTTTTTTTTTTTGAGTGGGAGAAGCAAAGTCTCTTTACAAAGTGGTCAGAGGGTAATGAAAAGCATCAGCAAGCACTGTGCTTTGCAGATGATGCATCTAAGAAGGCTGCTTCAAGGATATTTATATTCACTCACTGGCTTTAGAAATATAAAAAGAAGGGTTCCTTGAAGGCAGAGAAAGAGCATGTAATAGAGTTTATCTTAATGATTATCTGTGTGTATTCACACTGCAAAGCACACATATGCAAGTATTGTTACCCACTGTTACTGGGGTCATGCTCTAAACCATTTGCCTCTGCATGTTCTTCTGTAGTTATAAAAGGAATGGAGCATCCTGTTTCCTCTCAGTGTTTTCTGCTGAGTAGAAATTGTCCTTGTGTGTCTGCCTACAGCTGAGTATCCTTAACTTTTAATTATTGTTGAAACCCACTTATAGCTTCCTTGAGGACCTATCTGTATTCCTCATAGACCAGCACAACCATTAAAGTGGCCCGTCTTTGACAGTGCTACAGATGAAGATCTAAATATGCCTTTTACTGTGTACTTTAACCCCGTTTTTTTCAGATTGTCCTGTGAGTTTTTATTTTTGTGAAAAGCCCTTTTCTGTCACTCTACAACTTCCATGCTTGATTGCACTTCCTCTCAGTGTATCAATACTAAAATGGGAGTTTTGTAGTCTGTTATCACTAGCCTCAAAGCCCTCACATTCTTATTTTACAGGAAAGCCTGTTTTAATTACTAGTAAGAAATGCAGTAATTCATATAGTGGCACATGATACCTGTAAGTCATTCATGGAGCTTTTAGATAGATTAGCTCCCTCTTTGACTCTTCCTCTTGAATAAGCTCCTGGATAACACATGGTCTTGAACCTCCACCATTATTCAGCTTCTACATTTTTCTTGACCTTGAGATCCAGCATATTTAATTTGACACAATGCGGTTCTGGGGGAAGATGGACAAGAGAAAAATATCTAGGTGATAGGAAATAAGATCCTGCATTCCAGATTAAGAAACTAAAATGTCTTGTAGCACTTCCTCACTGGAAGCTGCTTTGTCTGCTGAAAAAGAACAAGGAAACCAAGATGTCAGATATTTGTTCCTTGGGAAGGAGGGGTGGAGTTTTATGCAGCTGTGCTATAATTTTGAGCTGCACATTATGAGGTGCTCCTGGACTGTTATTCCATAAAGTCCTTATTCACTTACTGTCATTTGGGAGTGTTTCTACTGCAAGAACTTAGGAAAGGACTCATTCTTTTTACAGTTGCAATTGCAGCTGTTTTCCAAGATCCTTAAATATCTGTGACTGATTATCACAGCTGTGGTTCTTAGAAGACATTCCTAACAAATGAAAGGGAATCCAGAAGGTATCGTATTTGATTCCAGATTTTCAAGTGGAGAACAAAGACTTAAGAATTTCTTGCATGTTGGGGCAATCCATTCGTATGGAGATTTTTGATGACTCCAAGGACCGGTAGCTATTTAAAAGCAGCTAAAAATTGGAGATTTAACTGTCATTATACCATTTATTTCAGATCCCAATATTATTCTTCAGTAGCCACTCTCAGGCATGTCAGTCCTGTTTGCATCTCTAACATTAAAGAACTGGTGAGAGTTCATTTCTCAGGGCAAAGGGCTCCACAGCAAATATTTCTGGTTGCAGAAAAGAACAGAGGTGGAGAGCAGCCTTAGATACTGAAAATTTAACT